>NW_025091323.1:4223709-5423709 GCF_907166805.1 Alternaria atra | reverse complement strand
TAATACATGAACACTCTCATTCAAATTTCATTTTACATCGCCAACTGAGTCTCTAGTCAGATGCATCAAACAGAGATAGCGCACGGTGAAAAGTTGGCGACAGGAGGCAGGGACCTTAAGAATGTTGAGGATTCCAGCCCTACTACAACATAGTGGCAAGTCACTCCCCGTTTCATCAGTTGACCTTCTTCTTCAGCTGGAAAAACGAAACCGACTCGACGTCTTCGCTCTGCCTATCCACTGTCCGTGGCTTAAGCCAGGAGAACCTAGTATCCACTTTATCTTCCAACTGTCGGAAACTTGTCAGCATAGTGTGGTGAGCCACGCGAAATGTCGCAACCACTTACGTGAGGGAATTTCCTGAAGATAATCCATACGAACATTGTTAGACTCAGCGTAACGAACATGAATACTAAGTACCACCACCATGGTGGATTATTTTCGAGAATGTCGACATTCATGCCAAACAGGCCCTAGCCGGGATTAATGACAAGAACAAGATCAAGGATCAATGATAACGCGGAGTACGTACCGAGACGAATACAAGAGGAAGGAAGATGAACTGTGAAATTAGTTGTATCTGGAAGCACGGACGAGCTTGAGCTTACTGTAATCCAGCTAAGACGCTTCATGCTTATGTTGAGTGAAGTGGATTTCTGTGCTTCTCTGATGGATGTCAAGTTGAACTCCTAGATGTGTATCAGCGACTTCTGAATTTTGCTGCTTGTACCGATAAATGTAGGCTGGCACAACGACGAGTTGGTCGCTATACATTCCTGAAACTCACCAGTTGGATAAGCGCAGATGAGTCTGCATCGAACTTGTCAAATCGAGATTCTACAATGCTTGCGAATCTGTCGATAGTACTGGCAACCACGCCAGAAACCTTATCTTCATAGGCATGATCTTGGTATTCTTTGCAGAAGTCTCGAGCAGCTCTGATCTGTTTGTGATGATGTCGACGAAGGCTGATCCACGTGGTCGCATCCATCAAAAGACGATTGATAAGATAACGCGATTCTCCGTTTACTCTGAGAATACCTAAACGCTTTACGGATTCACATAAGTTAGCATACGTGAGTATTGTGTTCTGCTGATGCTGAACAGTTCTGACTTACACATTGCAGGAGATGGTGATCGATACGATTACAAAATTCCAACCAATCCGATGTCAGCTCGATCACGAGATCGTCGAGAAGCGCCATTCCACTACTTGGCATCGAACCATTCCGGAGCGTACTGCCGTGGTCGATGCTGACCCAACGATCATTGCCACTTGGATCCGGACGTATCTCTATGCTCCAACTGATTTTAAGCGTTTTCCACGTTCTTCTGAATAACATATCTCTTCCCGATAGATCTTGTGAAGGCGCAGCGGCCTCGACTAAAAAGTGTGGTCCCTGGTGATCTCGAGGCAATGCAGCGTGAGAGAACTGGATTATTCGGAACATGGAGTTTCCTGAGTGTGCTGCAGGCCGATTGCTTTCACGTCGAGGCCCCTGTTCAGAGTCGGGATATATTCTATTGTTTGGGGTTAGTAAGCTTCGGTTGAGGCAAATAGGAACTACCTCAGTCGATACTCACAGCAATCGTCTCGTAGTGTCCGATATCGGGTGATCAACCAGCTTGAAGGTTTTCATCGGAAGAAAAGAAACGCTTTTTTTCTCGAGGTCTTTTTCCACAAGCTGTATTATATAATCACGAGGCTGGGGATATTTCGAATCATCCCATTTACGGAATGCTAGCAGCCAGGAATCTGCGGAGATGTGTGCTGTACTCGCCGAGAAATCCAGTAACAGATCTACAGCGTCGCTTAGGCCACGCCGAATAGCTAACTGAATGGCCGAGCGGCCATTCAAATCTTTTGCATGGATGTCGATACCCGACTCGAGCGAAAGTCGCATTATATCCAGATCATTACGAATGACACCGATGTGTAAAGCAGTGTTTGACCTCAAATCTCTAATGTCCGTGCCCGCAGCTCGAATGAGAGCATGGGCCAGTGGGATCTGTGCCTTATCCAGTAGCAGAGTGAACGTTTTTCGATCCACACGACTCAATAGCTTCATGGTCTCTTGTCGGTCGTTCTCGGTGGCGCACCACAACGGAGTCCGTCCTTCTGCATCTATTTTAGCGAGCATTTGCTTTTCCCCAAGTAAACAAGTTAGAACAGAAGTCAATCCTAATCTTGCTGCGAGATGGAAGCCGCTTCCAGGGAGCTCGAATCTTAGGCTATATCCTGGCTGCGAGGACTTCTGATCTGATACTGACATGGCCTGGCTTGCTGAAGCTACTTTGCTGTAGTCGGTCAGGAATAAGTGGATGAGTACTGTTGGCAAATCTTGCAGGCCTTGGAGGTGATCTGCCCAGTGCCGCGCCGTGTACTCGTACAACGGGAACTCTTCCAATCTCGACTTGAAATCAGCATCCGTTTTGCAAGGACCCTTGGCGAACTCATCCAATAAAAGATACTGTAAGCAGCGTGTGGCAATAATGGTCTTGGCGTTTGGGCACCACACATCCAAGGTTCTTAGGAGATAATCTGAAGCTGGTTGGAGTATGCCAAAGCAACTGCTGCTTTTCGTATAGGGTAGAATATTGAAATCCATGCACAACCCCAGAAAGTGCTCATGGTTAGGCGCATCATCTGGGTTCAATGTCGAGGCTTCATCTTCTCTTCGAAGGATGTGTCGCATTTCAGCTTCTCGCATAGGCCTCTTCACAAGGAGAAGCCACGCTAAAGTCTCCTTAGCAAAGCTCTGATCTGCTTCATCGAGCTCGTGAATTCTCATTATAAACCTTTTGTAAAGCGGTTCCAGGAGATCCTCAGTCGATGATTCCAGCTTGGATTTTATTCTTGCACCTCTTATATTCATGAGTCCGTCCATCAGAAGTTTTGCAGCGAAAATCCTGGAAACTGATCAGTCAAGTTATGCAACTCGAACATATTTACTCACAGCCCGTTTGCGTCTTCAATAACCCGTTCTTTCACAAAATCTTGCATTTTTAGTCTGTTTTGGGCAAAGCTAGGCAGATCAACCAATCTTTGCGTCACGTAAGTATCCAAGTCTCCTTCAACAGTTGCGCCACGGATATGTATTTGCAGAGCGCCACGGAGCCTATCATCCGCGTCCGGACTGTGGCAGGTTGTGAATAATAGCCTAAAGTCCTTCTCTGCCAGGCTGATAAGGCTTGAGCACAGTGGGTCTCGACGTTCAGTCATCTGGTCTAGCTCGTCGACCACGACGTATACCCTTTCAAACTTGCCGACGATGTGGGGGAGTATCCGCGACACCATATCGTCCATGTTAGAATATGGAGATTTCTCGCGAAGAGAGTCTAACACAAATTCCATGCGTCTCGGGTCTAGAGTACTCATGGACGACGAGGCGCGTTGTTGTCCTAGCTGATACAGCAAACTCCGCGACAATTGCATCGCGTTACGTTTATCTTCGCCGACCCCAACATGGAGGAATGCAACGCCAATCGTATGCGCGGGTTTGTTTTGGCGTAAAAGTGTGTCCACGATCAGAGAGGCGGCTGTCGTTTTTCCCGAACCAGGTCTCCCTACCAGGAGCAGAGTCTGAGGGCCATCGCTTAACCAGTCCTGGAACTGAGACGTTTTCAGGATCCATTCTAACGGTCCAGGCAGTCTTTCCGAGCCAGGTCGTGTATGTATCTCGGCACCACTATCGTCGAGCCACTTCAACATCTCATTGGCTATAGCCTGCTTAGTTTCCATGCTGGCCACTGTGAAGCCCTAGTAGTCAGCTGCTTAATATGTGATTCATTTGGTTACTGAAATAAGTATGAACACATCACAATGTACCTAGAAATCGTCAGAAGGATGTCTCATCATCTATGTCGGTGAAGAAGGTTGAGGTGGTAAGGACGTAATGTAAGGCGAGACGGATATTGAGTACCCAAGATGAAGAGAATCAACAAGATCAGTGTGCAGGCAGAATGACAGTATTCGCGCATGTAGTTTGTAGAGACGGGGGATGTGGAGAGAATGAGAATTGCGACATCGTTCAGCAATCCGGAAGGTGAGATGATGTGCTAGGCAGCTGCGACGCCGACCCTGGGCAGCTTCAACCACTCATCTTCAGATGGCGCCCAGCCGCACCGCAACAGTCAGCCTGCCGGCGCTTAGGAGCTCTCAAACAGCAAATCTTATCCTTCAATTGTATTATGGCCAGAACCATGGAATTCAACGGCTCAGGAGTGTTATATAGGCTACAATTAGGGAGTGATGGATGCGCTACAATGCGTCGCAACGCGAACGGCAGCCCAAAAACCTCTACATTAATACAGCCAGTGTTACTTTCGCAAGTACTCGTAGGGTGGAAACATGTTATCTGTGCAGGCTTAGCATTCTTGGTAAACTATCATGCGACGCATGTCCTTACAAATAACCGCCTTCTCGAGAGATGCACAGCAAAACACCACCCAACGCCTTGCCATGCTACAAGCGCTAAGCAAAGAATATGTATGTAGCAAGTTGGATCCCAGGGAACAAACGTTAATGGCACCGAAGAGACACAAGGCTGTGTACTTGCCTTCGTGCCTCACACTCACAGCCTCCTCCCCCTATGCTCCTCCACAGGACTCGCCATCCCACTTCCATTCATCGACCCATAACCATTCACCCCCTGACTGCCACTCGCATCCGGCATAAGCGTCTCCCTCGCCTCCTCAGCCTCCTCTTCGATATTTTCGCGTTGAATCTTATGGCTCTTTCGCCACACAAAACCCACCAGTGCGAGACCAACAAGCAACGCCAAGCTAAGCAGAATAACGTTGATGGGCACAGGGTCGTTCTTGAAGGTCTTATGTGTAGCTGCGTCGAGGGCAGATTGCGAGAAGTTGAGGACACCGGCGAGGCAGATGATGAGGCCGTAGACTTTGCCGAAGGTGGCGAAGCCGAAGACTTTGGCAGAGTAGTCGCTAGGTGGGGTGTTAGCAATAAGGGATTGGATATATTGAGGGGGGTTGACTTACGACACTGCGGTGTAGTATAGAGGTCTGTAAAGTACGAAAAGGACAATGTTGGCGTACGCAGCCCATGTCTCTGGGATCACACCCAGCACACCGATAGTGGTGGCGACGGTGACGAGTAGGGATAGCGTAAACGTAGTGCTCGTGTTATCTAGGAGCAGCCCGATAAATGGTACTGACAAGACACCTCCGACCGGAAGCGCGACGTCGAAGAAGTTGTTGATCTCGACCGCCTTGTTGTAGTCGTGGAAGAGGTATGTGTATTGCGTCCGGATCGTAGCCACGAAATAGTTGATACGCGTCATCTGCAGCACAGTGAACAGCGTGATGAGAATGAACCAGGGAGTACGAATCTGCTGGCTGGCCGTGCGACCGTGTAGCGCTCCCCAAACACCCGAGATGTTCTTCTTCTTCTCCTCCTCTTGTGCCTGCTTCTGGCCGTCTTTCGTGCCAAGCAAAGATGTTATTTCGCTAACGATGCTGTCACGGTGTGCTCGTCGCGCATCCTGTATGCTTCGAACGGTCGCTGCATCTTGGATTTCGTCATCCGAGTCATGAATGACTTGTTCCTCTTCGGCGGTATCTACCAGTTCTCCAACAGTCTTGTAAGACACGGATGGCATGAAAAGGACCTGGACCGCAAGGATAAAAGCAGGAACGACGAGATAGATGAGAAAGAACTTCTTAATCGAGAAGTTGCCATCTGTACCCTGGTAAATAAGTCGATACATCAAGAAGATGGCGCTCGAAGTATCGAAAGCACCAGTCAAAAGCGCCAAGATAAGTCCAGAGTACTGGGGGAAGGTGTTGCTGAGCTGGAACGACGAGATGAAGATGAACGGTCCGCCCAATGCCATAAACAGATAGCCAGGAATGAATGTATCGACAGGCAATTCCTTCGCGAACGCGAATAGCAACGCGCCAATCGTTATGGATATCGCACCGGTTATTCCGCATACGCGTGGGCCGAAGCGATCGAGGATGGTGCCGACGGGAAGCGCGACGACGTTTGTGGATACAGCGGCGATCGTGAACATGAGGTTGAGCCTAAGCTCCTGCTCATAGCAGACGTGTACATCTTGATCCAGCTCTTCCTTCGTACAGTAGTCTCTGTATACCCCCTCGTCGAGCAGGACGGGCTTTATCGCAGCGTAACCGAAGACGACACCGGCGGCGAAGAGGCAGTAGACAACGGCAAAGAAGACCTGGACTACGCGATGTTAGCTATCGTAGGCCCATAACGTACACCTCTTGATACATACGCAGTCGCTTCCACCTAGGCACTTCGAATGCGCCTATCGTTGTCTCCTCGCCTGTTTGCTCCGTCCATGCGCCAACTGGGTTGAAGCTCATCTTCCGGTGCCTAGAGTCCGGGCTCGCCTCTCTACTCCATGGCTCATGCTCCTCCATCGACGTTACTCGTTGAGACAGCGACATGCTGGGCTAATATTTCGTCGTCTTGTGTCGGCCTTGGACTCTCAGAATTCCTTCGTATTTTGTACTCTTCTCTTGCTAGGAGCCGTGCTTCTGATGCTCTCCAGCTGGTGTTCAAAGATTATCCGGATATGACGTCGTTCCAACTCTGCTCAGGAACCTCGGCGCAGCAATTGGCCAACCAAACCACCTCGATAAAAGTACCACGGAACTCAAGTCCGCGACTGGATACGTGGCGCACAAAAAAATGGGAAGCAGGGTCCTATATACACAAGCACCGCATCGAATGGCGCAAAGCGGGGACTTGCTGGCTTGCAGCCCGGGTGCATGAAGGCGCTGACAATCCGACGCGCTGGATCGCGCGTGATCACAAAACGCTGGGGTTTTAGGACTCCCATTACGCAGTTATACCACGTGTGAGCTATTTCTACGAAGGCTATGCGCTCATACAGACGATCCGTATTCAATCTCACGATGTGATTCACATTCCCCGTCGTTATCAAGATGCGATCCTCTGCAACTCTCTGGTGAGGCTTGCTCCTCGCGACAGCCAATAGACGCGCGAGTCAGCCGCGGACAGGGAGCTTTGGTAACCGTGCAGATGATGGCATCGAGCATCAAATTTTCGTTTTTCCCTACCTCCACATGTTCGCTGAACGCCGATACACGATGGACATCTCCTGCAGGTGCCCCCCGGTGCAGAAACGTTGAAGTTTGCGAGAATGAATGCGACTGCAGAGTTTTCCATTGGCTTGCCAGGGGTGGAGATGTGTATCTCCGCCGGAGACGTCTAGATTTCCATATCCTACACTGGGCTTCCGTTCCTGGAGTCCCTGAACCTTCTAGGATCGTGCTTTAAAAGTGTACTAGGACTGACGTGCTGGGCTTTGAGACCGACACAACCAAGATCACGATTTTCAGCCCCGTCTGACACTTCAAGTTGAGGACCAAGACTACAAACCGACAGCATTACGCTAGGTATGCTATTGTACAACGCGGTCACAAAAGGACACCCGTTGAACGGCATCATCCTCATAAAGCCATTGAGTCACAAGCAGTGCAAGTGATGCTTATGGGTACTGCCGCCAGCGCTCAGTTAAAGTCTGTTGCTCATAGACACATCCAGAATTCCTCGAGGTAACCTGACTAAGATATGTAGGTCTAGGTATAACACTTATCGTGTAGTAACTTGTCTTTTTCCTATATTCCTTTCCACGAACTAGGCAGATGCATAAGTTCTGGGCACAACCAAATTCAAAACAAAATCAATTCCAGCATACTAAAATACGAACAAACGAGTGGACTAGGTTCCAAGGTACCTTGCATACACCATATCCAATCCTATTCCCGTACCACCACAGGTCGTCCAATTCATCATCGTTATCAACCATGACCAAAGCGATCTGACATGCTGAGCGTGAGTGTTCACAGAATCAATGATCTGTGACCTCGATATTCTGACTCTACTCAACATCGACAGCGTCAATCTTCTTCTGTGGAGATCGCTTCTCGACATCAACAGCGTCGATCTTCTTCTGACGCTTCTCAACGTCAACGGCGTCAATCTTCTTTTGGCGCTTCTCCACATCCACCGCATCAATCTTCTTCTGTCGCTTCTCGACGTCAACGGCGTCAATCTTTTTTTGAGGAGATCGCTTCTCGACGTCAACAGCATCGATCTTCTTCTGGCGCTTCTCCACATCCACCGCATCAATCTTCTTCTGACGCTTCTCGATGTCAACGGCGTCAATCTTTTTCTGAGGAGATCGCTTCTCGACATCAACAGCGTCGATCTTCTTCTGTCGCTTCTCGACATCAATGGCGTCAATCTTCTTCTGGCGCTTCTCGACGTCGACAGCGTCTATCTTCTTTTGGCGCTTCTCGACGTCGACAGCATCGATCTTCTTTTGTGGAAGTCGCTTTGCGAGCCCAACTGAAGTGGCAAGCTTGGTTAGAAACCTTCCAACGCTACTTATGCCCTTTGGCTCACTTACTAGGTTCGACAAGGCCGAGGCCATTGGTGCCTTCAACAGGTAGTGCAGAAACGAGGGTGGTCATGCCCATGAGCACGGACAGGATGGTAGCCGACTTCATGATGGTGTGTGGAATGGAAGACCCTCAAAAAAAAGGATAAGCGGTGGATTGGAAGATGGGATGATGGCTTGTTTGATGGGATGGTACTGAGATGGTGGTGGGATGTTATCCTTAAGTACCTTCAAGCTTCCCAAGAGGTATGCACTATCAACAACCCAGATGTTCGTTCAGAAACCCTCACTCCAACTGTCCCTGGGCCTTACTCACTTCAAGGTTGGCTTACCCCTACTCCACTCGACATTCACGTGGCTTAGTAGCTCTTTCGCGACTAGCTTTAACATTCTAAGACTAGGACATATCATTGCTCTCGTAACCCATCATTCTAACCATGACATAGAACGTTAGCAATTGCTTACGTGATGGATGATGACTGTTCAGGTTGTAGCTAATCATCGGGTCTTACTTAGCCCTGACGAATCACGGGAATTTCCTTACTCTGCATCAAACATCTGTTCACACGTGTATTGCAGATAATTCTCCTGGTTACCGAAGGATAGATCTTGATGTCAAAAACACGAGCGGTGGTACGATTCTCCCTGGAGACGGTAACGGTCAAATCATGCATCATTGAGAGCCTGGAGATGTTATTATCTTCCAGAAGGATATATCGTGAATTGCATCTTCATATTACGGCGAACATTGTTATGTAGAACTAGCTAGCTGAATCACGAAGCGTGGATCAAAATTGCGATATTCTTCGTGGTCCAAAATACGCACCCGTTCTCGAAAAGAATAACAATGATTGTGAGTATCTATGCTTGGTAGGAAGATATTGTCCGAGAAGTTTTTCAAAGTTAATTCTGTAGACGTTACCGGGACGATATCTCCATCAGACCGGTATGTCCATGTTCCATTGGAAGCCACCTTAGCATTGAGGTCCCAGGGGGACCTTTTCTACTCGGACGTTGAGTAAGATACTCTACGAGTCATTGCTTGGTCCTGAGTCGAATGACTCAGGATCTCTCAACTTCTCTTCTTCGTCTTCAATCACAAATGGATCAAACTCTTCGCCTTCTACCTGCCCATATCCCTTCCCAGTTTTGGTGCGCTTCGCAAACATCATCGTGCCTACCGCCAACATCTCGAAGAGAACGACCACTGCCCACAGCCATCGCAAGGTACTGCTTTTCCTCTCATGTAACAGCCCCAGGAAGACGTTTACGTTCAACGCTATAAAGAGGGCTCGACCAAGATAGATATGAACCAAGGAAGATGTAGTACGTTCTCCGTACTTGATGTAGTTGACGTGGTGTTTGTAGCCGAACGTAATCTGAACAGGTACTGCAACAGCGATCGCAAGTCCAACCAACTTGTGTGTCGACGCGAAAGTCCCAATCTTTGTAGTGTTAGCTAGCCAGGAATACTGTTAAGGTCTCGAATTGCATACCTGAAATACATGTGTGCTTTTCAGAACACCAATGAGACAACCGATCAGCAACCCAAGGGCGGAGAGAGCTTGCACGATCCAATGACCGCGAAACGCCCACTTGAGTCCGCTGCGGATCAATAGTATTCCAAGACAGTTGAGGATGACTGAAAAGGATAATATCAATCCGTGCACATCCCACATGTTGACTGACGTAGAAACGGCTGATCCGTTGGATCCAGAAGAATCTGTAGCATGAATCGAAGAACGATCTGCAGTGACTATAGGATACTCTTCGATCTTGTTCGTGGATATCGCCTGGGCCATATTGACCCATTTGAGCCCTGTATGACAGTCAGATAAATATCTTCCCAGATCGAGAGAGATAGCAGTAGCGTACCGTAGTCTGTATGCATATCTATGTGCAAGTTTGGATCCTGGTCTTGGTCTGCTGTGCATAGCTGCTCGCGAACAACCATGGTTGCTGTTCGCTTGCAGCATTCAGTGGACCTAGCCCAACCGTCTCGCATGAGTAACAAGTGGCTTGTAGAACATGAAATCCGTTTCGATCAACTTCCGTGCTGTGAACGTGGACCTGTCTCTGGTTCTTGAGTGGATGTGGAGGACGGTGTTCGGTTGTCGAGCGTTATGACAAAACAATATCTCGCTATGTCAGTATCTCCTTCTAAAGGTATCGGAGAATTGAGCAACTTACCACCCTCCTGTTCTCCTGGCCATAGCGCAAACATCAAAGCTCGATCCATTTTGTCTCCCACTCCGAAGGCTGCCCAGCCGCTGTGTTGATGGAATTTGACAGAAAATGTCATAAACAGATCATGCCCCCTCTCATGCTGCGACTTTACAGTTTTCACAGCCACACATGCATCTGAGTGCAGCGCTGGCTCAATGTGACATATCTGTACTGGCTCTGACCCTCGGCAGACGTTGATTGCAGCAAAGAGCGATGTGAGAAAGATGTTGACTCGGTTCATATTTCCTATGGTTGTTGCATCAAAAAAGATTCCAAACTGCCATTTCCCTTTGAACACAATGTAGAGTGCTGTTAGTAAAATCCGGGTTCAAATTATTGGAGTTAACCCGAAATGGTCACTTGTGGTGCTGTAGTCAGCGTCTTACGAAGCGACTAGAGCTGACTATATCACGACGATCTGTGCGCTCATTCAATGACAACGGAAGAATAGATCTTGAATGACAACGATTGAAAGATACTCTTGGAAAATGAGCCTCTACACACTCATATACGCCCACATAACATCTGAGTTTTCCGATCCCTTTCCGCAATAGCTTCGTCCTCTTTGCCTAGATTTGTTCCATCCGCAACACATCAGAGCACAAGTCACATGTCTCTAGTTTACTCAAGTTTCATCGAAAGACCCATCCGCGTGGTAGTGACCACTATCCGCTCCCTTCTCGTACGCCCAGCAACGTACCCGAACTTTACGCCATCTTCTACTTCAGACCAAAGCGAAGACACACCAATCCGACCCAACAAACATGAAATGGATGCAACACATAGCGGAAGGCAATCTCGATATCCCATAGTACCCTACATTTTGAATGTTTTGTTGGCTGTGGGACTGACGGTTCTTGTCGGATTCGTTCTCCGTCCCTTTCCACCGCACGGGCCTAAGATGAAGACATTGAGCTGCGGATCTACCCCTGCTGAAGCACGAAAGAATGGTTGCACGTACGACGTACTAGGAAACATCTGGGTTCCTAATCCTTGTCTTGACACGGAAAATCTCGCCGACTTCAAGCGTATGGCTCCCTGGCTGGCATATGACTCTGCCAACGCTACTCGTCAGCTCACCGAAGAGGAGATGTCAGAATACCTGATACCGGATGGTTATTGGACACCAGTACGGGAGCACATGATCCATTGTGCTCTAATGTGGAGAAGATTGCATGATGGGTTTGAGAAGGATGCAAGGTTGTTGGATAAGCATGTTCTCTCGATGCACCATACGGAGCATTGCAGCTTAACTTCAATGGAGCATCTTGATATGCCTACTTCTTTCTTAGATGAGATACGGACAAGAACAGAGGCAGGGTATTCCAGTTGTCAAGTTCCTGCTTAACTTCTTCGACGGGGTTGCATGTAGTTATCACTTTAGGCTGCTAAGACGTTTTGGAACGTTGACGCCTGGGTTGCGCGAGTGCGACAGGAACCGTGGAAGTGATAAAATAAAAAACGAGTGAAAAGTCTTGAGTAACAGTAGTTTAGAGTTTCGTAAACTTGCGTAAAGAATAAAACGGGAATTTGCGTAAAGTATGAAAGTCGGCTGGCTCTGGTACCTGGGTACCAAGGCTTAGCCTCGGTATCATGGATGACGGTTTGAGCCGAGGTCAGAAACACCATCAAGAAACATGACGAAGAAAATGCGCACGTAAATCCGAGATATATCAAGTGGTGGTGGTGGATTATGGATGGATGAAGTTGGGAGGTTGCATCAATCGCAGTTGGGATGGTAGGCGCGGGGCTCGGGAGTGGACTGTGTTTTTCCCGGCGCTTGATTGCAACTTTGGGGCCGGTGTTCAAGGGAACGCTGCGCCCAACGCCTGCTAGCCCGCCTGCTTTGCCATCACCCAACCACGAACCTGTCCCGCTGGAAACAGGTACTTCATGTTTAACAAGAGGCGCCCAGTATTCGCGCAATGTCAAGGAGCAGTTCGAAATGCTACGCCTTGGCTTTGCAGTACGCCAGACCAACGCCACCGCAGATTGATACTTAGACACACCCAGACCATCCACAGATAATGATGACAGTACCGTCAGCAACTGCAATAAAAACACCAGATGTGGTGCCAACAAGTAAGGTTAGCGGCATCTTACACATGTGATTACTAAACCCTTGTAGTAAGCTCTTCAGGTACCGCCTAAGCCCTGTCACTGGCTCCAGAACGGCAAGAAGGGTGGAGTAAGTTCGCATAGGGCACTGATATGCTATTCAACTTTTGCAGCTCGAATCCTCTCTTCTGAAGATTAGGATCCTATTCGACGCACTTTGGCCATTGACACGCATGGCTGAGCTAAGGATAGCTGAGGACTTGGCCTCGCAGTCATCGAAAGACGAAGGACGTTCAATGCTATCTCTCACAGCCTTTGAAGGAGGCTTTGCACCCTCGAGCGCCCGTATCATGGGTGCCGAAGCCCTCACAGAGCCATCGATGCAAGGGCATCGAAAGCTATCCACCAGATCACTTATGGCCATGACATGTGGAGTTGGAGGGTAAGTCACACATCGAAGCGATAACGATAGTCTTGCAACTAATCTTAGTCTGCAGATTACAAGTGTTATGGTCCACAATCTTTTCCCATGGCTCATCGTACCTTTTTTCTCTCGGTATATCCACAACTCAGTCATCCCTTATATGGGCAGTTGCGCCAATCTGTGGCTCAACCATTCAACCTGTTATGGGTGTCATCAGTGATCGATCACGTATTCCATGGGGCCGGCGGAGACCATTTATCCTTGGAGGAGCGGTGTCTACCATCTTTGCTGCTACAACGTTAGCCTGGGCTGAGCCAATTTCAACAGTAGTTTGCACACTGTTCGACATAGGCAACGCCGATGGTCGCTGGGGAACTGTCACACGGTCTGTGGCCATCCTATCGATCATCATTCTCAACGTTTCAATCCAGCCCCTTCAATTGGCCCTTCGCTCGTTGAGTATCGACATCTGTCCACGGGAACAACAATCTATGGCAAGCGCATGGGCAAGTCGATTTGCTGGTGTGGGAAACATTATTGGCTATGTCCTTGGATCTTTATCGCTTCCTTGGATCTCAGGTGACTATGAAGCCATGCGTTTCCGGTATATGGTTTACTGCACTACCTTTGTGCTTATCACCACGTCGTTCATCAGCTGCTACTTTACCGAGGAGGAGAATCCACTATTGTCAACATACGAGCCAGGAGGTAAATGCCAAGTCTTTCGAATTTTCCAATACCTTATGGATGGCTTCTCACAAACTTCAAAGAGGGTACGGCACGTTTATCTCATCCAATTCTTTTCGTGGATAGGATGGTTTGGATTCCTCTTCTATAGTACAAGCTTTATCGGACAGCTCTACGTCGACGAACAGGCAAGAAACAATGTCACGATAAGCTCATCACTCAAAGATCACGGGATGAGGCTGGGAGCCAGGGCAAACTTGCTTTTCGCCACTGTGGCCCTAGTAACAAACATTGTGCTGCCGAGCCTTTCAATAATGTTGAAATCGATGATGGCAAGGGCCGGTATCCACAACGAAAACACGCATGACTCTTTCTCCCAACTAGGCGCCATCTGGAGTTTTGGTCAGGCGGTTTATGTGGCGAGTGTTCTGTCCACGACTATGGTGTCTTCAAGTACGACAGGAATCTTCATGATCGCCATCGCAGGGTTTTCATGGGGTGTAACTCAATGGGTCCCGTTCGCCATAATCGGAGAGGAGACAGCAAGACATTGTATCGACGATGAATCTGCCAAAAGAGACGATGATGATGTATGGAGCGTGGTACACGGCGGCAGAATCATGGGTTTGCACAATGCTGCTATATCCATGCCGCAGGTCCTTGCTGCTCTTGTCAGTAGTGCGATCTTTTGGATTGCGCAAAAGCTAAATGACGGGAATGCCTTAGTGTGGGTGATAGGTTGGACAGGGATTCCTGGAGCAGTAGCTGCTTGGCTTGCTTTTAGGGTGTAAGTGAGCCGGCAAACTGAAGTCAATTTCAACGCTTGCGATTCACCATACAGCACATTCTCGATCGCTATGATTAACATCTGACACTACGGCAATACACCAAGTCCGTATGCAAAAATGTTTCGATATCAGTACCCGTTACGACTTAAATTCCATGTCCGCTCCAGCTCTTATTAACATATCTACAATCTCCACATAGTCATGCTCTATTGCTACATGCAACGGTGTCTCCCCTGCCACATTGATGGCGTTGACATTCACGCAATGCGACAAGGCGAATGAGATCAGGGACGCGTGGCCGGACTGCGCAGCGAGATGTAAGAGATTGTTTCCGTAATCGTCCACAATGTAGACGTCTGCCCCATTTTCAACGAGAAGCTCTGCAATACTATCACGACCTCTTATTACAGTTTTTTGTAAAGCATTGAGACTTGAAGATAGGGTAGAATGTGACGAGGATGTCGATTCCGATGACGGAACCGTGGTGCGACCCTAGTCAAGACACTGTTAGCAACTCAACGTCAACAAAGTTGAAGCAAAAGACATTGTGGCGAACATACAAACAAGATGATATCGTTCTCTAAATCTGTGAGGGGTGTTGTGAGATCAAATACGGTACTGCCATCATTCTTTTGTTGCGAGGCGATGTCGCAGTTTTCTTGATTTGACATGGGCGAAATGTTTTCTGTCTCTTCTGTACTGCCGAACAGGAACGTTTGGACAGAAGACCCATTTGAAGATCCTGTTGCTGGGACATTGATTGTTTCTAAACTAGGCAATAGCGCATCCGGAGCCGCAGGGGAAATTGAATGTCGACGTGTCTCCTTGGATTGTGTCAAATCTCTAGGCAGCATTCGACGAGATTGCTGCCTTTCCTTGGGTGTTGGTGGGCTACCTGATATGCACCCTTTGAACATGTCTAGTTGCTGTAGTCGGCGCTTGATGTTGCGGCCTAAGAGATTAGTCATAAGCGGAGTCTACCTGGAGTGGATCGCTTACGATAGTTACGCTGCGCAATTCGGTTTTGTACTCTTCGTCGCTCGTTAGCATCGGTCAACGTTCTCCAGTCCTCGTCTTCCTCTGGTCGTGGCATGATTCCTTGGATCTCTTTTGGTGACATTGAGTTTGGTGACGTCTGCGGCTCATGCAACTGAGATGGTAGCGAGTTAAAACAAGGTGCTTAATATTAACTGTGTGATTCGGATGAAGTAGTATGTCCGTCATGTATACGGCCGGATGGTCTTTGGACGATTCGATCCGCATCGTCTTTCTGTTGATAGAGACAAAACGATTCTACCCGCACATGTAACCAGGATGCCGTACTAACCTTCATGGAGCGACTTCGGTAGCGCGTAATATGAGGTGGAGACTACCTAGGTATACGTAGCAGTCGTAGTGCGGCCTAATTTCTCGGGCCGACGCATGACGAACGTATCGGTACCCGAAACTTTAACAACGCAACTAACATGCCTGAACCATGTCATGGCGCCTCACGCGTGCTACTGGGTTACAACGCGTACCTATCTGGGTAGGCAGTAAGACGCATTACTAGATGAGCTTGTAAATAGAAAATCGCTGAGTAAGATGCGCCAGCCTCTGGAAATCCCTAGAATGTTCATCCACCAAGGTAAAGTTTGACAAGTGATCGAGATAAATCGTCCCGTCATAAGTACCAACTACCTGACAGAGGGAATGGCCATTGAAATCTTAACTCGACTTAGCTCTTTCACCAGAGAAGTGGGAAGAAGGCTTCCGATGCCTGCATTATTTCAATCACCGAAACCTGGGGTTGGAACACTACCGCTTGATGACAGCTGTCGCCAAAAACCACTACCAGAAGATTTGGAAGAACAAGACACATTACTCCATAAGACCTCTTCTTTGGAATCACCCTGGCCCAAAAACCACCGACGCATCGTGCATGCCAATGTAGTGGCTGTGGCTTTGTTCCTTTTTACAATGGTTGTTGGATCGCTCGCATGGCTGGGAGTATCCGCGACCCTGCAAACAGACGAAGCATCAAAATCATCGAAATCATACACCGATTGCGGTAGCAACTACTCAACAGCTATCGCAGCCGGATGTATGTACGATATTGTTGCCCCCCAATGGACGCCGCCAGAATGCTATAACGCAGCCTTATCCAAAGAATACGCCGCAAAAATCCCGAAACCTATGTTTTTCCGCTGGCCAAACCTCACAGAGCCGATACCAGAAGACCCCTTGGAAATTTCACAACATGAGACAGTCTGGACATTCGATGAATACTATACAATACACTGTGTATATATCCTTGAGCTTGCAGCATTGGCAGCGGCGATGGCTTCGTCTGGGCACCATGATGTTTATCTAAACCACATTGCGGCAAATTCTAAACATACAAAGCACTGTACCGAACTGCTTTCAGGTAATATCACCTCCCCGGGCCCGACTGAAATCCATCGTCCTGGGGCCGCACTTCGCTGCAAATTAGTACAGTCTTAGCATAACCAAATTGTATATAACATGGTTTACAAGCGAGCGCCGCACCCCACCAACTTTGCGCACCTCTCTCATCTTAACGTACAATGGCTCAGCGTAGCGCTACTCTACCAGCTTCAAATGAAGCAGATATTCAGCTTGCTATCTTCTCTATTAAATCTTATCAAATACAGAGTAATCGCAATGCTGCTGCTATCTATAGCGTGTCTGAACGAACGATCCGCCGCCGCCGACGCGCTGGTGTACCTGCCCGACGCGATTGCCAGCCTAACTCAAGAAAGCTTACCCAGAGAGAAGAGGAGGTGATTATTAGCTATATACTCGACCTAGATCAGCGTGGATTTGCGCCTACGTACGAAGCTGTACGTGATATAGCTAATAGGCTACTAACTACGCGCGGCGCTGGTCAGGTCGGCGTCCACTGGCCGCGCAACTTTGTCAAGCGTACAGACAGTCTCACGACGTGTTTTAATCGACCGTACGATAGGCAGCAAGCTCTATGCGAGGATCCAGCTCTAATTAGGAGCTAGTTTAAGCTTGTAGAGGAGACAAAGACTAAGTACGGCATCTGCGATGAGGACGTCTACAACTTCGACGAGGCTGGCTTTATAATGGGCAAGATCACGACTAAGCTTATCGTGACAGGGTCAGATAGAAGAGGCAGACCAAAGGCTATTCAGCCAGGCAATCGTAAGTAGGTAACGTTAATTACTGCGATCAACGCAGCTAGCTGGACAATCCCACTATTCCTTATCTTTGCTAGCTAGTATCACCTGTCTGCCTAGTACGAGGAGGATATCCCACGCGACTAGGCGATTGCAATTAGCGACAATAGCTAGATAAATAACGAGCTAGGAGTTGAGTGGCTAAAGCACTTTAACGCTTACATGAAGACTCGCGTTGTTAGTGCGCGTCGTCTGCTCGTCCTTGATGGCCATGGGAGCCACCACTCTCTTGAGTTTCAAGAGCTCTGCAAGGAGAACAACATCTACACGCTCTGTATGCCACCTCACTCATCTCACCTACTCCAGCCTCTTAACGTTGGCTGCTTCTCGCCGTTGAAGCGCGCGTACAGTCGTGAGGTAGAGAGCCTGATCCGCCACCACATCAACCACATCACCAAGCTCGAGTTTCTGCCAGCGTTCAAGGCAGCCTTTGATCGATCGTTCACATCAGTCAATATCTGCTCAGCTTTTCGAGGCGCAGGCCTCGTGCCTCTCCAACTAGATACTGTACTATCGAAGCTTGACGTGCAGCTGCGTACGCCTACTCCAGCTGCCCTGCCAGAGGCCCTCTGGGAGGCGCGTACGCCGAGCAACGTACGCGAGCTTGAGGCTCAATCAACGTTGATACGTAATCGCGTTCGGCGGCACAAGAGCTCATCGCCTGCCTCTATTATTGAAGCGATTGACCAGCTTAAGAAGGGCGCTGAGGTGATGATGCTCTCAGCTGAGCTGATGCGCGATCGGATTGCCAGCCTTGAGAGGGCTAATGAGGCAGCCTCAGCGCGTAAACAGCGTAAAAAAAAGCGTATACAGAAGCGAGGGACCTTAACAAAGGGAGAGGGAGAGGATATACTCGCTTAACGTGAGGTTGAGCAGCAGATTTCTCGTGAAGAGCGTCAAGGAGGAGCGCGATCAAGACTCAGCCGCCAGGCTCTGGCGCGCTGCACGAGGTGCAGGGAGACTGGCCACAACTCACGTACATGCAAGGAGGATACTAAAGATACTGCTTAATCTGCTATATAAATATCTATATATCATATTATCACGTTGTTAAGATATACGACTGTAGAGGTGCGCAAAGTTGGTGGGGTGCGGCGCTCGCTTGTACGCGGCGCTCGCTTGTAAACCATGTTAATATAAGTCATTCATGTTCCTAGTAATTTACAAGATTTCCAATGTAGAGAATAAAGCTATGAAGCATTGATGACTGTGAATACACTTGAAAAAAAGCTACTAAATGCTCGACCTAGCTTAGATACACCATGATGCCGAAAGCTTTGAGCTTTGTTTGTGGCTTGCGTACATGCTACTTGGATTGAACTTGAGAGAAGCCTCTGGAGAACTTAGCTGTGTCTGAATTGCCATTGAATATGAAACGTATGCTACTAGGATCATTTGACACGTTGGTGGCCACCATGATATTCTGGCAGCAGATACATGAGAATTACCTAGGTACGCACGCGCCGTATGCGTACGCTGTCATCTCAACGGGGGATTAGGAGACACTTCACAAGGGATAGGCAGATGATCGTACATGCTCCGTTACCCCCACCCCCAAACAATTCTCGCTCTCGATCTCAAAGATTTTAACGATTTCAAAGCATTTATTTAATCAACGTGATGATCGGAGCTCGGGATCGACAATAACCTGTGACCGAAGAGCCATTCACACCTTCCGCTTTTCGTACGCTCTACATGCAAGAAAGAGGCTCTCAAGTGAGAACTATCCCAGACATAAGTAGTGATCGGACCGAATTCGGATACCGCCGACGCACTATTCTATGCTAAGTGTTTGCCGAGACCCCACCGGAGGATAAGCCCGCTGGGCGTGTCTTAATATGCGCTTGCAGATCTTTACTATGCCGCAAACGTGCAGAATCAAATCACATTACCTCGCTCATCGGCGCTTTGATCACGAAAGCGCCTCAGGGCCACGAAGCTCTCCACCGAACCTCCCCCTCCCTCTCCCCGCCCCCAGATCCCCATTTTCCTTGTTCCATTCTGGATGTTCCTACCAAATCGATAGTTGAAATTTGCACAAAAGTACAGCATACCTAAAGAACGGGCAGTAGACTCCCAGTGAGTCTCGTGAGGAAGGGAAGGAAGAGGTCATCAAGAAAGACCGAACCATGCTCACCAAGACACTGAATCCTCAACGACGAGGTTATCGGGGATCTGCGCTTCGCGCCGAAGCGCTATGCACCAGCCCGTTCCAATCGGGTCTTTAACCTATATTACACGTGCAATGCGGAGTGATACTGTAACTTGATCTAGCCGAAGACCACGGTACACCGCCTCTGGTGGTGTGACTCTCTACTCAGTGACGGCTTACTATAACTTAGTCATCGGGACATCTTCGTCGATTCAACATTCCACTCCACTATTAGGTGATTGCTGTCGCTACGTCATCATGGGAGCGGCGTCTGGATCTTCCCAGGCTTGTAGCATGCGAAATTGACGTTGGGTCGTATCATTGAACGTTTCAAAAGTTCGTTGCTAGTATCCACATAGCAAAACGGCTATTACGTCGAATCGGAACCTACTCACTATATTGGGAAGGAGCTTTCCTGCACAGCCCTTTGACATCGGAGAGCATACGCCCTCAAGACGATCGTTGCGGAAAAAGAGAACTTCTGAGAAGACCCATAGCGCTCGACCATCCCGAAAGGACGTCGTGGGAATTTCGTATCGCCAGCACAGTTGCCCTTGCCTCCAACCTTCAGGTTTGAGCCCGGATTGAAGGACGATTTTTGATTTATATAAGGTCGACAAGTCACTGAGGATCATGGGATCACTTTTGACGAAGCCTTCACGGCGCGACAGTACCAAAGAATATGTCGCCATACCCAACCCTGAGTCTACAATCCCAGCGGACCTTCACGGCAGGGAGAAACGCAGACGCCTACCGAAAGTTGTCATAATGGTAGCTGTTGCCGTTATTCTGATACTGCTTGTTCCAGTCTCTTACTTCCTCTTCGCCACAAGCACACGAAGTAACGCATTCAACCGCACTAGCCTGCACATCCAGCATGACGATAAAGGCACATTCATAGCCTGTCCAGAGAACCCATCATCGGCGCGGAAATCGGGCTGTTCTTTCGATCTCCTCGCCAACGGTTGGATCCCCGACCTGTGCTTCGACGCAACTATGCATCACGACTTCGTTGACGGCAAGGACTACGGTTTCTTTAAGGACCGAAATGGCGAGCATCGAGTACACCAAGACACAGTTATGGAGGGAGATAATAGCAGGTATCCAGATGGGCTCTGGGTGACGTTTGAAGAACACCTGAATCATTGTCGTTACTTGGTCAATGGATCGATCAGAGCCGTCTCGCGACCCCATGGACCCTTCCTCGACGTTTATCTGGACCGGGATCACATGATGCACTGTTATGGAGTTCTTGGAGAAAACCGACCTTCTTCTCATATTGAGACGTATGTTAAGGCTTTCTTCGAATCTCGCAAATGTTACATTCGTGACTGAGCTTAACACGACTTCCATACTATCTGCTGTTATAGTACCTAGGTAGCCTTTAGCTTAGAAACTATCACCCACCGATTTATAAAATTCAAAAGCATTAATTCTTACAAGTAGTATCCTAGTCGCTGCTCGGCTTTTGTCGCTAACTCATCGCAATAGCCACGTACATTAAGAGTTGACCGTGAGAGTTGATGATTTGATGTTGGCCGGTGTGCTGAAGAGACGGGTGGGGCGAGGCGGGGCTGCCTAAGCTGGCGCCGGGCAACTGCAGCGCTGTGGCGTCAGAACGCCATCGCACCACCTCTCTACCTCTTCTACCTCGACTTCGTTGGATGGCTGTCCTTTTACAAACCTAATGCCGAGTAAATCGATCTCAGCTGCATTTGGCGCATCGAAAATTCAGTAGTGCGCCTAGGTTGTTTAGATGAGGAAGTGCTCGTTTACCAAAGCTTCATCGCCGGATGTTGTGTTCCGGCTGCACCGTATCTACACCGCGACATAACAAGATACAATGACTTGCAGTATTTCGGATGCTTCTATAGTATCATTGTAATTTCCATTGCAGCGTGCAACTTACATCCGCGGAAGGCTAAGCTTGCGTGGCTTCAGTTGAAGTTGCCGCACCTGAGCGCTGAGAAACCTCGTGATAGCAAGTTGCAGCACATTTCCGCCACACGATGGCTATATCCTGTCCAAATCCTTGCTTCCTGTGTCTACTGTTCTTTCTAGCTTCACCGATTAGCTAGGCATATCACACCTTTAACACCTTCCAGTCTGCCAATCGCCCTATGTAACTCGTACCAGTATCACCAGGTACATGGACTCATGGCATTTGCGCCAATGCCAGAAAACCCATTCGCTTCTCAGGCGCTCAACGACCTGGAAGTCGTTGAACGAAAACGCATATGCGTCACCGAAACCTTTAGTAAGACTGGATGGAGGTGGATGATATACTGGCGCGCAGGGTTCCAGGCGATGATGAAGATATCTAATGTCACCTGGTTCTTCGCGCTCTGGTTAAGTATTAGAGCCTGTGCAAAGGGCTTATATCTGTTTCGCATCGGTAATGGGAAGTTTGGTAGCAAGATCACCATGCGAGAATCCATCCTAGTACGTCATAATAGCATGCATACATACGTTTAGTTTTGGCACTAATATTCAGCAGAGCACGTTCTTAGCGATCATTCGATCCCAAGCTCAACCCAAATGGGGACTCTTCTGGCACTCTTACTTCCTGTGCACCGATGACGTAAACGATTTCATTACCGACTATACCGTGGCATGGAAACTCCAGAATCAATTTGACGTTTGGGAAATCGTGGTCTTTATCGATAACGATTGTCCCCTTGTAGTTCCTTGCTCAACCGCAGATGACTGGGAAGACGAAGCCTTGTTGAAGCATTTACGCATCTTCTACGACTTGAACCGCGCGGCAGGTGGCATTTTCGAATCCTTTGGCGCCAAATCCAGCCAAAGAATCGACATAGTCAAGGTGAGTTTGCGTTATTCTGTGTTGTACTCCTGATCGGCTCACTAACGTTTCATTTGGTACCAGCTTCAGTCGGGTCTCACAGTAGGCAAGCGTGTTGGTGCACCATTGGCTTTAGGCAACCATGGACCTTACAACCGCCAAATATGTCATTTCAAGAGACCAAACGGAGTAGAAGGAAAAGTTTTGAAGACAAGACTCATTGAGAACCAAGTTCTTGAATCTACTAATAACCGCTCCCATGCTCTGAACATTGTGCGGACCTGGGACCCGTATGCTACTAGCATTCTCGTACTTTTCCCCGTCCTGTTCAGCCTCGTAGTATCAATCATCTGGTCCGTTGTGGGTGCGATGCTTGGAGCGGGCGCGCATGCGACAACGCAGACTGGGTTTACTATCGGAAGCTACGTGGTAACAGCAGGTACGTCTTGTAACACACTTTCGCGTGTTGTACTAAAGATGGTTTACAATTACAGGTGCTTTACTCATTGCTCTGGTTGCGTTCCTTGATACCAAAGTCAATGCAATGGATGTTGATCATCGTAGCAAAGGGCATGGCTATACTGAGTAGAGTTCCAAAGATAAGACTGAATCAAGATCTTATCTAATATGCTTCCACGTTCTGTGTCATCGTTTGCTTGAAGTTGGCGGTCTACTTATCGGGTTGATCGACCCACTAGAGTCCGCACGCCTCACACTCAGCATTATGCGCTGCTAGTTGCTGCATTTTCGTATCAGCAAAAGAGCCCAGTTCTTTTATCACGCCCTCATCGAGCTGCTGCTCATCTCCTGGTTTATGAAGTTCGCTTTAGTATACCACGTCAACGTCTCAGCCTTTCCTGATTCCGTAATGGTTCCAGAATCTTCTCGATGTCCAAAAGTCTCGCATACGAGTAGAAAGACAACTACTATCTTTCTCAACCCCAACTTTCCGCTTTGCTTCAACCTTCGTCATGGCTTGGAGAAATTGTACCAAGCGCGGTACGTACCAGGCTTCGAAGTCTTCCATGCTATGCTCTGCAAGCAGAAGGCCAGGACTAACTATGGCGAGCCACTAGGACGGGTCGTAAGCGAATTGCGCGGGCATGGTATTAACAAACTCGAGCAACAAAACGGCGACAATCTCCAGTGTTCCGTTTCCACATTTCGCGAGCATGTTCTTGGGACGGAAGTTGTGGGTGTTATGTTTAGATGGTTTGTCATCATCTACTTCTGGAGAAGGGTAGAACCGCTCAATAAGTTGTTTGATTCTATAGCGTGCGGTATAGAGCTCTTCTGCATCTTTGCAACTGTGTGCAAGGTTTCGCTAAGCTTTCATTTAAATCAAATGTTCATCCGCAAGATGGTGGAGGAAACTCTTGGTGCTGGTGATGGGGGCGTTGGGAAAATGATTCGCTACTGGGTAGTCTGCAGCGACAGTAGCCAGATCGTTCATGTTGACGGTAAGCGGTCATTTAGTTACCGTTCATGGGACCGATGCATACTTGTTGATGGTTCTAATTATAGAGAAGTTCATTCGGGAGGGCTGAAGCATATAGTCGGCCATCTGCTCATATACGACATTGCGTTCTGAGTCTTTGTGATGGGTAGCTTTTGGTTGCTGCAAAAGTGTCCACAACTCCGCGCCCTCAGTATAGTCCATGATTATATAAGGACCAAGCTTAGAGGGGCTTTTTTTTCGGCATGCCCTAGCTATGTAGCTTTGGAACAGGTATCGTGGTCGCCTCAATCAGGTACTCCATGATACTGACCTCATTTCTCACCTTTTCCTCAACAAGGTTGGTAGCAGTTATTCCTCTTTTGGGGAAACGGATGATAACTCTATCTTCGCTGGATCTTACGATAAAACTGGCATTGCATGATTCCTGGAGGTAGCGCATGAATTACCCCATAACGCTGCTCTTTAGCTGTCGACCAAAAATAATAACAATCTCTTCATTCACGCTCTTCACTATTATAGCCCACGCCTCGAGGTCGGCATCTCCTGCGTTCTCCGCGATCGTGTCGAATTCATTCGTCATTGCAATAGAGAGACTCTTAGATCCAGTCCAGGGGTGAGAAAGGCGGTGGAAGAAAGATGGCTGTACTCATACTCCGCAAATCTGGACAAGTGGAGATATTGAAGTGAGAGATACGGTGTGAATCAGTGTAGATGAATCAAGGGGTGCTAGTCCAGTCGTGACATAGCGCGCTGCAGAAACATGCACCATTGCGGCGTAGGTATCCATCGCTATCAATACAGTACATGCACGAAAACTCATCATTTGTGATACATCCATACCATCTGTCATCACAAGTTTACTCAATGAGCCATAGGTGGTTCCAACAAGTATTCGGCATTGTTCCACGCGTTCAAAGACAGCTAAAATTTACCAAGCTCCACTGCTCTTATATTGCCCCAAGAACACACACAGTCATCCCATTATGGTAACGGGTGATTACAAGTGAGACTACTTCCACGTGCTGTCAACAGTGACTGCGCTAGAGCACCCCTTCGGCACGGTATACACGCGGTTAGCACCTGACTCGTACGTCACGGTACCACTGCTTTCGACCTTGATGAACTTGTATTCGAAGCTGGTACCAGCGGGGAGGTTGATCTTTGTCGACCACAGCGGGTTCGAGGTGGTGTACTGGCTTGCGGATAGTGCAGGTGCAGACGCTGTGTTCCAGCTGCCAAGTTGGGTGATAGATCCAACAATCTTGATTGTCTGACCGACAACCGTTGTGGTCTTCGAGTTGAATGTCACAGTTACAGTAGACACAGGCGTTGCGCAGCCGCTGGGTACTGCCGTCGAAGTTGGATTCGTGGTGGTCGTTGGAGCTTTGCTCGAAGTGGGTGGAGTGGTGCCGCCTGAGCCGCTGCCAGTAATCTTGATGTCGGCACACGTCAGATAGATTTGCGGAGTTTGGAACGAGTTCCACTTGAACGAAAGAAGCGTGTGGTTGCTTGTGTAGTTGGGTATCTTGATCTTTGAGCTGACCGTGTAACCGCCTGCGATACTAGTATAGCACGAGTTGAGGGCTGCGTTGTCGACGCTCCTGCATTTGGAGCCATCATTGAAGCCACCGCCTTCTTCAAGTCAGTATTTTGTTCTCATCTTAGGATGCTGACATGCACTTACACGTGAACCAGTCGTTCCTCCAGCAAGCCTGGCCCTGTTGACAATCAGAGTTGTAGCCGCATGTCTGCCCAGGAACATCCGTGCACTTCAGCTCGCCGGCCTCGAAGCAATCTTCAGCTGCTTGCTTCTCTGCCTCAGTAGGAAGGTATCCAGGGGTTAAGAGCTTATCGACGATAGCTTGATTCTGGCAGATGCGGTAGCTGAACATGCCGCCATGGTCACCATTGGCATCGAGGCACCATTGTACATCAACCACATCTCCGCCCTTGTAGGTGATGACCGGTTGCGAACCCCAGCGAGGACCAGGCTGGTTATAGTCGACAGATACGCGAGCGTTGTATCCGCAAGGACCTGAGCGGCCCACCTTGGCAGCGTCCAGGTCTGGCCATGCTGTGACGGGTTCAAGGATGGTGCACTCCGGGCATGTATCTGCGCCAGACTAAAGGATGTTAGCGACTGTTTTCAGACTGGCTGCCTCCAGAATCATCGACTGGATGATAACACTTACTTGAGCATTCAAGCCAGTCCGGCTCATAGGAGAAGATAGGTAGCCATGCGCATTAGCGCTGGCCACAAGGGCGAGAATAGATGCAATCTTGGAGAACATGTTGCGAAGACGTGCCGCCTTGGAAAATCTTGCAAGAAAGAAGACACTGTGATGGATCACCACTTGAGCAATTGAATGATCTGAAGAAGGGCATAAAGACGCATCTCTTTGCTGGTTATATACAATATTGTCCTTCACCATCCGATGATCAGCAGCGGTTATGCCTCCTTCGAGCACAGCGATCTTCCGTCCTCGGCTCTGAGTAGTCTACTACATTCTCCATGGTTGTAGGGGTTCTAAAGACTTCTATTGGGTCTAAGTCGGCGTGCAAGTATCCCATGCCACTCGGCTGACCAGATCAAAATCGCCGGAGAAGAAGTAGTGATGCATCCCCGATTACTTCCACGAGTTTCGCGAGCCGCATGGCATTAGCATGTCCGGCTCATACCCATGTACCGTACCCCAGATTCGTGGAATATTCGACTGCGAAACGTATCAAACCGCTTAGGGCTTCAAGTGCCGGAGCGCGTCCGACTTTTGTGCCAACCGTAACCGGACAATGTAAAGCGCTTCGGCCGCTTGCCGTATTCATCGTAGTGCTCGCTATGACTGACACCGCTACTGGTTCGCTGTCGGAATGAGAGTAAACATACTAGCCTATCTAGGTAGCTACCATGACTAGCGCAGGAAATCGATCATGGGGACTGTAGAACGCTGCCCGGCCCGCACCTTCACACCGAACAGCACGTTGATATACCCCACAAAGCAGGGAATCTACTCCTGGATAATAATACCATCCATGAGATTCAAGGCATATTTGTTCCACTAGAAACGATCTAGCCGAAGTCGCGGAGGTAAGTTTGGACGAAGACACCGCCAGCCACACTTCAAGGCCGCGTATACTCAGACTCTAGTTCTGGACTCACAAGCTATAATATACAAAGGTGTAGGGTGTGAGTGTTGTATTGGACTATCAACCAAGAAGTGAAAATATTAGTACGTGTAGAATTTGCCTGGCAGCCACAAGGCGCCCTTGTTGATACTCGAATCAATGAAGTCCAGTCTGGTATACATACGAGGTCATTGTCATCAACGGTAAATGTCTGTTCCTTTGGGAAGGAAGAGAGTAAAGCAACGGCACGTAACTTGCATCTGGTCTTTCTCGTCTAGTTTACCATCTCCTGTTTTTGTTTGCCACTGACAAATAGTTTGTCAAAAACCTTAGCCGTTCTTTACTGCCCTGTTCTTCCATTGTATGCACCCAAAGCTTCGTCCCGACCACTATCTTATTTGAGACTTCAAATAACTGAGGGGTGCCTTCGTCGATTTGACATGATTTGGATGCGCGTCCGCTCCGAATCATTTATTGTTTTTGTCCGTCAGGCGTCGTCGTTCGATGTCCAGTAGAGCCATTCTTCGTTCTCGGCCAATGCTCTCCGTATTCGTTCGGGTATTGTGCTTTCTCGAACCCAGTATTTCGTCTAAACACTTTTAAGGACTGAAGGTCGCTTGGTCTTTACTACACTCGCTGTTAGCGGGCGTGGCGGAGGGCGACGAATAAATGATGACAACTCTGCTATCCCTGGCTGTCGCAGCGAATCGGCAGCATAACAAATCCGCTGATAGCCGGCAGGGATAGCGTCGCTTCCCCATCCATATTTCGCGATCGAACATACGCGCACGGGGTGATTCATTATCTTCGACGAGAAATGAAAGTGAGATGCGCACAATATAGATATCTTCCCAACCTTCGGCTGGCCTAAACGTGATATCATCCTTCTGCGTCAGCTTTTGGGTGCAGCAACCCAGAATCGTCTAAATAGGTTAAATACGGATTAAGCTTGTGAGGAAACAATGCACCAGCCTTACAGATTTCTTGAAAGCTCAGACCTGAGTCCACCCACCCCTGCCAGGGTGACACGCCTATTTCTGGGTTCTGGCAGAAGTTGGAGGATACAGGGATGTCTTCAACGCAAAATTCGAAGCATGGTATTGACCGACGATCGACCTCCAGACCATCAATATCTACATTGTCAAGCTTAAGCGTTTGTGCGACCAATATGGCTGTGCAGAGACACAGAGTACTTTTGCATTGATGCAAGATCTCTGCCGCTAGTTTGCCTTGGGAGACATTGTAATCGACCTTCAGTTCTCTGCCTTCGCCAGTGACTGGTGAGAGAAGTGAAATGACACAACCACGAGGATCTAAGCACTCCTTTTCGCGAAAGCAATCGATTAACTGAACTAAGCTTCCATGCTTTTCGAAACCTTCTTGCCAGATAATAGCAAGTTGGGAAAACGGACTGGATCGAGTTCTCGAGTCCTGGTCCCAGAGAAAGTCCAGCCACTGGTGCATGACTTTCAAATCGATGGAAGTTGTAGCCAGCCAAATGGTTATCTGATTAGCAAGCGTTATCTCTTGTACGGTCCATGCAACGGTCCAATATAAATTGTTCCAGACATGCTGTATGAGTATATCTTTGCAGTTGATGAAAGTACGCCACTCAATATTATTGAACTTGTCTTTCTGTATTACCAGCAAAACAGTGAGGTCTGAAGTCGCGTGCCCGAGCCATACGTTGTCTGTTGCAGCCTGGGTGTAAATCGTTCCCATCTGACGAACCTGATGATTGCGCTGAAGTACATTCGGCTGATCAATACGCAGAGTATCTATCCAGTACGACCCAAGTGCAGCACAGCCATCGGATGCAGCCTTTCCGCGTACGGCAGCAAGGAGGTCGAAATTTTTTTCACTGATTGTGAAAATTTTGCCATCGATCGTAATGGCGTGCGATGGTTGGGGATCTCCCCAACGGTAAGAGAGGTACATGTATATGGCATCGACAGTGGCGTGGGTGATGTAGCATTGCGTGTGACTTTTAGGCGACAGGAAAGGAAGCAGGTGTACAAGTCGGATTGATGATTTAGAGTGGTCAAGGGGTCGATGCTTGAAGACGGTGCCATCTTCTGCTGCTGATATCTGGTGAACCGCGGCATTCATCCTCGCCGAACTGGACACGATATGTAGCAGCGAAGCAGGTGCAGGATAGGTGATGTTGTAAAGAAGAAAATATGGTCGTTGTGAGGTATGCAATGCACGAAGTGGGGTTATGCTGATAGGCTCCGTGATCCCATGTGGTCGCTAAGCAGCAGTCAGTGATGTCGTGATTGGACGTTTCGAAAAGTAGCTTACGTTGTATAGCAATTATTCGTGATACATATTTTCGAAAGAGAATAGTAACCATATTGCATCGCTTCCACTCTCTCTTCAAATGGGGGGCTCACGGGTACATAGTACGGATAGCTGTCTGTGCCCGCTCAGCCCTCAAATTCTGGTCTGCCACCAACATCTGTCTCATTCTCGACACCGTAGGCATCCTCAAAGCTTGCCAGTGTAACACCCCACATGTCTCCAGATTTCCCAAGTCTTCCCTTGCCGATGTCGAACTCATCTTCACCATCCCAGTTGCCATCGCCAGCCCACCGGAAAGCCAGCACAGCGCCGTCTTTCAATCCGGCGCCCTTGGGACATTGTTTGACATCGGCTGTGCCTGCTTTTGATCCACCGTTTGCACTCCCTGCTTTCGCTTTGCCCTTACCCTTGCCTTCCTCCTGATCTTCCTCGCTGATTGTGTATTCCCACTCGCCTAGTTGAAAGCCCTCGTGCGCATCGTTGATGTTTACCGGTCGACCGAGCTGGATCTCTGAAGCTGATGAGGGTAATGGTATTGATTCGCCGGTTTCGGGGTTCTTGAAGTCGGTTTCTTGTAAAGCGTCGTACAGGTAGGTCTTGATTGTGTCAAACGTGTGTAATGGGTCAACGTGTAGGAGTACGGTGGTCTTGTTGGACTTGAGACGAAGCGTCCATGTCTGTGGTGAAGGTATCGCCATTGTGATGTGTTGCAATGATCCTCTTGGGAGAGGCTTAAGGTGGCGACAACGATGAGTAGTACTTCGATATGAATTTAACGCGCCTATTCAGGATTGCTAGACGTTTCCGGATGAGATGGACGTGTTCGAGAACTTTAGACGCGTTGGTGCTGAAGCAATGGAGGGGTTCGCGGGGTGGGAAAGCGCGACCTGGACCCTTGCATAGAAATCTTGGCGCCGCGATCTCACAAGCTTCCTCGACCTTTACATACCCACCAGCACTCCAATTGCCTCATCTTCCAAGAGTGATCTTCGAGTTTGAGTTGTCGAAATTTGTACTGTCCCCAGCTTTCGGATTATTCATAACAGCATTTCTAGCATCCTTTGAAATTCCGTCAATATCGACTTTCAATCATCTCCGCACCACCTCCGCACCCGTCGCAAACCTCACCAAACCTCACAAACACCTCTTCCCACCACTGCAACACAACCCACTCGCCCTAACCAGGGCACCGCAACTCACAATGGCAGCGACGTCCCCCCAACCATCCACGATGCCGCCTTCAGAAATGCTCGCAACACCACCTCCACGACCGACCCAGCCCCTCCCCTACGCACCCCGCCTAGGCATGCCCTTTGACCGACGCCTCCTCCTCACAACATCCCTTTCATTCCTCTCTGGCTTCACCCTCGGCTCCCTAAACGCCGGCCACATGGCGTCCCTCCGTTTCCGTGCCGAAAACGCGCACCGCCTGCCCATCTCAAATCCTGGCTGGTACCTTTACCACAAGTCCAAAAACTACTACAAATGGCGCTACGGCATTGTCGAAGGATTCAAAAAGGGAACATACATCGCAGCGTGGTCGTCCGTCTTCTTCATTGTGGAAGAGAGTTTAGATATTTTCCGGGGTACGTGGAGAGCGGGACGTACGATGGAGGAGATGGAAGGGGTTGATGAGTTGGATATGCGGCGGATCGATCGCGGGGTGGATGGGAGTAGGGATTTTGTGTCGAGTGGGTTGGCGGGTATGGTGACGGGTGGATTGTGGAGTGCGTGGCATCAGTTTCCTGTGAGCACGGCTGCGAGGACTATAAGATTGGGGTTGCTGGTTGGACTAGGATTTGGTTTGGGGCAGGATGGGTTGACGTGGGCGAAGAAGAGGTGGGGTATTCAAGAAAGTGAGAGCTGGATTTACAAGGGCGCGAGGAATAAGATGATTGAGGAGAATGTCAGGAGTAGTATGGAGAAGGAATGAGGTCGCAGCGTGCAACGAATCCGGTTAAGTTGAGAATGAATGAGTACGGAAAAGGTTTGACGTAAGGTCAAGGCCCTACGCAGAAGAAGCGCAAAGCTTACGTAGAGGCAGGAGCTGTCCTGACAGAGCAAGCCGCGGTATGGTGAAGAGCGCATCTGCGGGGATCGAAACCCCGTGTAAGCGTTGCTGACAAAATCCGGCTAGAAGGTCGCGGAAGAAGTTGGGATGAAAGACGTTGAAGCCATCACAAGATAGACACGGACAAACCCCATCTATCGAAAGACACTTTTGGTCTCGATTCTGGATATCATTTCCACAAGACAAGTCCTATCGTAACAGTCATGCGCGTCGTCTAGTTCCTTTTTTCCCACTCTCTTCCACCAGTCTACTCCTTGTCAAAGCGGACGGCCGGCTGTTCCCGAATCCAGCTTAAATCAACCTTGTGACCCAACAACTCGCGAATATTGCTAACACCATACTTCATCATAGTCGGCCTCTCCAAACTCAATCCAAACCCATAAACCCTCATATCCTTTGGCAAACCCATTGGCTCTAACATCTCCGGCCTGAACATACCACTGTTACCAATCTCAATCCACTTGTTAAGCCCAACGTGGAAGCCAAAGATCTCCATACTGGGCTCGGTGTAAGGGTTGAAAGCGGGTTTGAAGCGTAAGTTTGTGAGACCCATGTTGGCGAAGAAGTCTTCGAGGAAACGCATTAGGCCGCCTAGGGTAAGGCCGAAGTCTGCGATTACACCTTCGATTTGGTGGAACTCGGCGAGATGGGTCGCGTCGACTGTTTCGTTACGGAAGACGCGGTCGATGGAGAAGTAGCGGGCGGGCCGCGGGTCTTCAGCGAGGCGGTGGAGCGCCCATGTTGAGACTGCGGTAGTGTGTGTGCGCAGGACGAGGCGGAGGGATTCGTCCTCTTCCCATGGGTAGCGGTCTGCGTGTGGGGTCAGTAAAGGCTCATGTTAGCTATGGGGCTCAGCATTGGCTTACATCCTATTGAACCGAAGGCGCCCTCTTGGTGGACCTGCTTGACGTCTTGCCAGTACTTCTCAAAGTCGCGTGGCTTCTTTTCCTTCTTCTCACTCTCCGGTGTAGAGAAGAGCCGTTTTGATCCAGCCTCCATGCGGTCCATCGTAGCTTCATTCGCAGGGTCTAACCGCGGCTTGTCGGCTTTTGGTGGGTATGAGACGAAGAAAGTGTCTTGCATGTCGCGGGCAGGATGTTGTTGTGGTACGAAGAGGGCATCGAAGTTCCAGAAACCAGTATCAACGAAGCTAGAGAATATTAGTCACATACGCATATGATGTCCGAGCCAATACATACTGTCCTGTTGGCATCTCGACGAAGCCTTGTGAGAAGAAGATGTTCCTGAACTCTTGCCTAACCTTGTTCAGAGGATGTAATGCGCCAGAATCTTGATTTGCGCCGAGCGCGGCGAAGTTGTATGGCTTGAAGTTGGCGGTCTTCCATGCATCGTTTGTGAGCAGTTCGACAGTCAAGTCGGTGTGTTCTACTGGTATCTCCTTCGCGTACTTGGGTCCCTTTGTGATGGTGTATGTGATGACCTTTGTAACAGTGACAAGCTTCTTCTTCTTTAGCTGCGCAAGGAGTTTGGCATCGTCGAGGGATTGGGTGTCTTTGATACCCTGGAGGAGTTCCCGGTTGAGATCTTTCGGCTCTTCGGTCTGTAGAAGAACGATGTCGCTACCATCCTTCTTGATCCACTTGTTCTTGAAACCATTGCCCTGTCCTACGCTTGCAGCTTCCTTTCCGAAGATGTTCTGTATTTGTTGTTAGTCGCGCATCAGCAAACTAGTCGATAAGTGTATGCGTACAGGCAGATCCGCAATTGGCACCCTCTCCTTCTCCTTGACATATTTCCAGACCTTGAATTCGTGGCTACCTTCTGCCACGATGCCTTCCGACTCTGGTGTAAGAACAATCTTTTCTGAGTCCAATGATTTGTATTCCACCATCAAGCGACTTGCTAGTCTGTCTAATGCAGCTTTGATTTCGGCTTGCGATATTGCGGGGAAGTCTTCATTGCTCTGGAGGGGTTCCTTGGTGTCGAGGAGATCGAGGATTTCCTGTGTGACGTTTTGGCCTTTTGTCTCGAGCGGTACAGGTACGGGGCCCCGTGTTCCAGGCATGTTTGCGGTTGAGGCGGAAAGTTACTTGGTACAATGCTCCAAAGCGTACGTGGGGTTACTGCGATGAGTCGAAAGTGGAAGGACGCCGGAGATTTGAAGGCCCGCCCGCGTTCGGAGTTTGATTCATTTTGATTGGCTCGTCGGCGGTGCAGCCTCGCAGTATGCTCAGAAACTCAGAGTACTCACCTCACCTGCTCACGTCGAACACTACATAAAAAGCAACAGACTGCCGTGTGTAGCGTGGCCGTATCGTTTCTTTTCCTTTTACCCCACTCGGGTGGGAAAAGGAAGCAAAGCATTTCGGCAGCACCGAGCCACCCACGGCCATTCTCTCCAAGTGAAATAAGTTGCAAAGATCGGGAAGGCCGAACACGCATTGCTGATACACCAGGTACTATGCCTTCCCATTCGCTTCCGAACCCACAGGTTACGTTTCGTGGTAAATGGGAGAAGGTTGCACCCGGGCGGATGATCACCGCCAAGGAACATCCCAGCATCTGCATATACTATCGAAATTGACTATAATCATACAGGCTTGTTTGGTACATCCAGTAAATATTCGAAGCCTGCCTCTTCAATCTTTCGCCCAGGACAACGTGCATCAGATTAGGGAGGATGAGAAAAATTTGCTCATCTCCCTTCTCAGTCTGCAAAAACGTGCAGGGTAGTCTTGACACGAATCGCAATCCAGATATATTGCCAGCTTGGAAAGTGGACTTGTTATCATTTCTTCTTAACAGGTATTGGTGCAGACATGCCATAGTCTTATACGCCTTCTCGTAGGCCAAGAAATGCTGTACTATTATAGCACAACGCTGTAACTCACTGCAGTCCCCACTAGTTCCCGTCAAAGCTCGATCCAGCAGAGGATCCAGTAGAAAAGGCGCACGCGTAAGAGCCACGCAACTTGCAGGTCGCACATGCACGTCAAACGCGCAAGCAAGACGTGCGGAGGTTTTGCTAGATAGCGTGTAGTGCCTACACCTTGGAGAGCCGTCACTCTTACCAGTTGACTGCCGCGTCTGATCCGTAACGAACACGTGCTCACTCTTGGTGGCCAGACCCAACTATGTACGAGCAAATATTGTTTGGATATTGGCCTCTGCCCCAACTCATCATTCCACGGAGGAGATGCCGAGCTAACAAGCCATCTGTTTCAAGGACATCGTGCTCCGAAGTGAGGTCGCTGCGGGGTGGTTGGTATCGCGGACGTGCGCTTATCTAGTTGGAGATGCATCGCGATATCTGCAATATAGGCGGGATTAATCCCCCCCGCAGTTACGGGCATGGCGTCAAGAGACAAAACTGTCGAAGCAGTTCCTACGCTTTGGAGTTGTTGCGAAAATACAGTTCCGCATCGTGCTTGCGGGCCCGCATCGTTGCTCCTGGAAACCACGACGGTGTAGCGAGTGCTGACAATCGAATGGATCCAAGCATGGTGAGGATTACAACTCTCAGACGGGATCCACGCGGTTGGACGTCATTGTGCGGGATACCATGTGGTCATGCAGAGTCCTGCCCATGTTCTGCGGTAGCAAAGTATTGGAACTGTGGGGCCTGTCAGAGGGGCCGAAATGGCTCAACACCACTGACTGCAGGCAATGGACAGATGACATGTAAATTGACAGCTTCAGCTTCTGAGGAGGCAATGCAACACTATTATATCAGCAACCAACACCTCAGGCGTCCATGCAGCAGCTCTCGTTGCATTGCTGAGCCCACTTCGCCATGCCTCGCTGAAGTCTTATTTTTAGCCTAGACTCTTCCGCCCGCGCCGTTCGAAGAGGACGCGTACGCTGGTGTCGGATGTAAGCCTAGGGGAGCTACTTGAGCCAATCACAGACCACGCCACCCTGTCTCTGGGAACGCCCAGGGGTCGAGCAACGGCGAAACTCATCACCTAGCAATTCCATCATTCGTCCAGCTTCGTCTGTCGCGGCAGGGGACGATGCATAGACACAATATTCGAGGTCCATCGCAAGACTGGGCCGTCGACGTCAAGACTTACAAGACGTCAAGAAAAAAAATAGAAGCTCCGCTCGACGTTGTTGAGGCGGGAGCGCAGGCCGTTGCATAGTGCGCTTTGCCATGGCTCATGCAGGGCCGGATAGAGTGAATTGATAGCTGGGCGCCATTTGATTTGGTGGCGGGCGGCATGCTACGATAACGCAACAGAGGCTTCACACCGTCGTTGATGGGAACTCAGCAAAGACGCGGCGGGCGCGGATCGGCCGCGATGAGTAGCTTCTGGAGAGCTTTGCGTGTCTTGGAATGGACCGGTGCATAGGCTAGCCCATGCACTTCCGCCGTCTTGCTCCAGAAATCGGTGGTTGACCCTTGTAAGCTAGCGCTACAGTGGACGGCAGGTGCGAGGCAGCGCTAGGCTGTCTGGGGCGAGCAACGAGGGAAAAAGGGTCGGTCGCTCCTTCTCAGCCCGCGCCCTCTTCCCCAACGCTTCAAGCCATCGCCATAGTCCTGCCTCCGTGTCCAGGACAGTCACTCGTTTCACTCTCCGCTGTCGTCCCAAGTGTCTTGCTCCGTCTTCTCTTTCGACATCACTCGCGCGGCCGAGCACACGCACCACAGCAATTGCATCTGCTTTCCAAGTTCCCGAGCGGCCTCCTTTGCGCAGCCTCGCCGCAGATGCGATAGGCAACACACACGCTGCACAGCACATCCGCACATCTAATCACGACAATGGCCTCGCGATTCAATCCAGGAAAGCTGTTCATTCGAACGCGCTTCAACTACGAGAAGGTGCCCGGCCAGGACAGCCAGGCCTCATCACCACTGCCGCTCTTCAGCAGCAAGTCATGGGGCAAGAAGTACAACCAGCCTGCCTGGGCCAACCGCCTGCAGCGCCCACGGCTATCCTTCGCGCGTCTCATCACACTCGCCGTGACAATCGTATTGCTGGCCTCGATGCTGGGCACGGGTATCTACCGGCGGCACAGGTGGAACGACCAGCAACGAGCAGGCGATGAGCGGAAAAAGTACCACTGGGAACACTACCCACGGTAAGCATACTCATTTGCTACTCGCCGATACCGAATACTGATTATGCAGATTAAATGGCTTCTTCAATGGCGTTCGCACGCTTGTTCCCTACGGCGACTGGGTGTCCGAGCAGGACTTTGTCAAATACTCGCAAAGCTCCAACCCCGAAGACAATATCAAGCCCAAGTGGCCGCACATGTCCAAGGAGGACAAGGAGCCGCCTCTCGAAATGAAGCCTTTCGACCCGTACAAGTTCGACTCACCCGAGTACCTGAAAGAGCACGACGAGGTCAAGCAGTGCTATCTCGACGAAGAGGAGACGGTCGACCTACCCGACATCTACGCCTACCCCGGCATTCCTCAAAACTCGACTGCGCCCTTCTTCGGTTCCTACGAGGAGCTTGGCTTTGATGACAAGAAGTGTTTTGACCGCTTCGGTCGCTTTGGTCCCTACGGCTACTCGTACTCTCGCGACGAGGGCGGTCTTGACATGGACGGCAAGTCTGAGAAAGCCGGTGCCGACAGGCTCTGGAGCTACGAAAAGAAGGTCGACTACCGCAAGGTCAACTGGGCGTCGGCCATGAAGCGATGCCGCGAGAAGAATGCCCACCGCTTCGAGAAGAACACCACTGATGAGTCTGCACCCGCCAAGAAGAAGGTGCCACGCCACGCCTACGTTCTCCGTACCTGGACTGGTTACAAATACAGCGACTACCAGATTCTCACTCTCCGCGCCATGATCAACGAGCTCGCGCTCAAATCTGGAGGCGAGTATGATGTACACTTTCTCCTCCACGTCAAGGACAACAGCCTTCCCATCTGGTCTTCTGAGGAGATCTACCAGAAGGTTATTGAAGACAACTTACCTAAAGAATTCTGGGGCATGGCAACGCTCTGGTCCGAGCAACAAATGATCATGTACTACCCAGATCCTTTCCCTAATAACGTCTACAACCACGCCAAAGCTTCTGTTCACTCCGTGTACCGCAGCGCTCACTTCGCGATGCAGTGGTTTGCGCAAGCTCGTCCCGAATACGATTTCTACTGGAACTGGGAGATGGACCTCCGTCTCAGCGGCCACTACTATGAGTTCCACAATAAAATTGGCGAGTGGGCCAAGAAGCAACCCCGCAAGGGTCTGTGGGAGCGATCGTCTCGCTACTACATTCCGGAGCTTCACGGATCGTGGAAGAACTTCACCGAGATGGTTGAGGAAGAACTCTACAACAGTGATGAGAAGCCTGTTTGGGGTCCACCCAAGTTTGAGAACACCGGCATGCTTCCCAGCCCTCCCGAAACCGAGCCACCGCATTCGTACTCTCAGGACAACTACGAATGGGGTGTAGGTGAAGACGCCGACATCATCACGTTCAATCCAATCTTCGATCCGGCCAAGACCAACTGGGTGTTCCGTGACGATGTCACAGGTTACGACCTCGAGCTTCCGGAACCCCCACGACGATGCGCCATCATCACCGTCTCGCGTCTTTCAAAGCGCCTGTTGGATCTCATGCACCGCGAAACATACCTGATGAAGCACCACATGTTCCCCGAAATGTGGCCACCAACTGTTGCCTTCCACCACGGCCTAAAAGCCGTCTATGCTGCACACCCCGTGTACTTGGACCACAACTGGCCACTCGAGGCCCTCGAGGGCACGTTCAACAAACCTCCAAAGCCAACCGACAGCGTTTTCGGCTGGGGTGAGCACAACCAGCTCGGCACCAGCTTCTACTACAACGCCGCTTTCTCATCCGAGTGGTGGCGAAGGTGGCTCGGCTCTCGCGAAAACGACAAGGGCGGCCCAGTAGAGGAAGAGAATGGCACCGGCCGGTTGTGCATGCGCAACACACTCTTCCATCCCGTGAAATACGAAAAGGGATCTGAGTGACTTTCCACGCTTCGCAAATATACCCCTTTAATTGCTGGCTTTCTGGGTTTCCTTGCTAGTTGCTTTGTTTGCCGGCGCCGCAGACGTGCTTGTTGATAAATTCTCCTTCCCTCACTTTCTGGCTTTCGCATATTCAGCGCTCACTTACCAATTGTGGCGTTTTTAACATCGGGCGGCGTACAATGGCGTTTTATTCCATGAATGAACAACCAGTTCTTGTCTTTCCATTTCGTCTCTCCGGCACTATATACTCAAGTACCGGATCGTCATATTTTTTCTCGGTGTATGCCTCACACAAACAAAAGCGGTGGAGAGTGTAATTAGCCGTTTACAGCGGCGTCCGTTCTTTCAGTTGGTGTGTCTTGGATTTGAGCGATCGAGCCCTATCAAATCGTTGGCAGGCTGGTGGAGCAAGAGTTTGTCTCTTCTCTCCACGGCCGTGATCAGTACGTTTGGAGGAGCTCACCATGTTGATATGTGTAGATGATGGGAAACTTGTACATGGGTCCTTTTTCCTATGGTACAAACCAACCTAATGCTGGTCAGATTGTGTGGTTGTAGAATAATGAAATGCAATTTAGATAGTCACATAACATCGTGTTCATATTATTGAAGTTAAATTTATCTCTCTCAAGGTCACCACCACCTATCTCGCATGACACCGTGACTTGGATATGCTGATAGACGACGATGACAACGTTGATTTCGAGCTCCAATGCCTGTATGTCGCTCTTGAGATGGTACATTAGCGTCATCATAACCAAACCATGGGTTCCATCTCCTCTGGACCCGAGTTACTTGGCGGACCGAAGCGCACTTTGGCCAGCTAATAATATCGCGTCGGATCGTTCCTGCACATCATCGTGTGGTACAGCGGAGAATCGAGATGATTCGACTGAACGTTTGGTCCACCATCTGCATCATGAAGCAAAACTTCCTCTGAACAAATGGATCGCCAGTCTTCCGATGATTTCCGGTTGTGTCGTCTTGTCGTACATCGTATCGGGCGAGACGCGTGGTTGCCATGCGGCATCGCACGTGCGGGACTAGGGGACACGTAGCCTAGCCTGCCAGACTTCACTCCCGCGCGTGGCTGGCCCCCACTTAAACTCCTTTCGAATCCAACGTCAACTCGACACGCAAGCAACAAACATCACGATAACCAACAACGACGACTCAATACGCAACAGGCATGAATGAACTCCACATACACGGCAGCCCCGCTAGCCTGTTAGCTTCGGAAAATCTATGCGGGCTAGAAGCATGAGACAGGCGGCATGGGGCCTTGGCGCGTGCTTGATCGCTCTTGGCTCTGCACGTTGCCCCATCCTTGAATTCCGCTGAATTGCTCACCATGTAGATACACGATAACGAGCCGTTGCGGCCGTTTCTTTTGTCCTCTCTTGTCAATATACGTCTTATTTTTCCGCGATCATTTCGTTACGCTTCATACTGTTCCACATACATCTTTCTTCACTATAGCGTCATTAGCAACTGAGCATAAACCGGAACGCGATAAGAAGGTGGTAAAACAATGCGCTTCATACCGACGAGGCCCCAGTCACGATGAGACTTCCCATAGAACTTACGTTCCTCCTTACGCACATCTTACACCTTACCAATGCGCTCCCGCTCCAGCGCCGCAGCACACCTTTCCGCTCCCTCCGCGGCCTCACGCCCCTTGTGAACTCCTTTTCCAACGGGCATACGTACGCGCACGCGCCGACGAAATACTTCTACGAATCTACCTTCAACAGCCACTATGATGGTCGCTTCGCTTCCTCCGAGGTCCCCTTCCAAGAACGAATATGGCATCTCAGGCTTATGTTGAAGGCGTATACAGATACGATGGACAAGATTGGGGTACAAACGTGGATTATGCATGGGTGTTTACTAGGCTGGTGGTGGGGCAGAGGGCTTATGCCCTGGGACAAAGACCTGGATTTCCTCGTAGAGGAGGAAGGAGCTCGAGAACTAGGGACATGGTGGAACATGACAGTCCATCATTTCGACGCTCGAGATCTGGGACTTGAATCCGTGTCAGACCACAAAGAGGGTTATATCAAGCAAGGAGGAGACTTGCTTGACTCGGAAAAGCATTACGAAGACGAAGATACCCGCTCAAAGCGCCTCGCTTGGGAGGAAGACATCAAAACAAACGGCAAGAAATACCTGATAGAAGTAAACCCAAACTACACCAACAAATCCACAACAGACGTCTACAACCACATTGACGTCCGCTGGATCGATGTGAGTAACGGCCTCTATATCGACATTACAACAATCCACGTCGCACCCGTAGAGCACTCCCTGACCGACTCCCCATACTCCAGCACCCACCCTTCAGCCCACGAAACCGACCCCGACGCCTTCGACACCGAAACCCAACTCTACGTCAAAGACACACATGCCTACCTCTCGACCCAAATCTTCCCCCTACGACAATCTACATTCGAAGGCGTGAAGGTCAAGGTACCGTATGCGTACGAAGAGTTATTGTTGGAGGAATATGGGTCAGACGCCCTGACGGAGGATTGGTATAACGGGTATCAGTTTGACAAGGAGAGTAGGCAGTGGAAGAAACAGCGGGAGCCGAGCGAGGAGCAGAAGGAGTATTTCCAGGAGAAAAATGGAAAGGATGTGGGGAGATTGAGTAGTACGGGGAGGATCGGACATGGGTGGAGGGGGCAGGGCGCTATTGAAGGGGTTATGAAGGAAGAAGGAGTTGAGGTAGATGTGAAAGATGTTGAGGGGGGAAGGTGGACGGAGTAGATTGTGAGGTTTGTCAAGGACATTCAATACTTCATTTAGCCCTCGTTGGAGCAACAAGTTTTCTCGGCTACTGTACACATTTGCACTTTAATCCGTCATTCTTCTCGCATAGTAGCCCTTCTACGAACCCAATCTGAAATAACAAACTCTAGAACCCATATGCGAAATTCGGCCAAACGTCACTAGTTCCCCTCTTCTCAAGCCTCCCATCCCGCTCATCATACTTCCATTCCTCACTTCCAACGCATCGTCTACACCACAGTAGGTTGTCTGGATCGTACTTGGCCTTGATAGCACGAAGACGCGGGTAGTTGACACCATACATGGCTTGTTGGAAGAAAGGCTCATACGTATCGCACTCATTGACATAGCATCCCGAGTCCGGCGAAAGTCTCCTCATAGCCCTACCCGTGCTATTCGTCGACTCGTCCTGAAAACTTCGTACGACGGTATCGGGCAGCGCCGTGTCCCACGCAGATTTCACAATCATGTGAACGGAAGCTGAGCGCCAGGCTGGATTCAAGGCGCTGTCCACGGGTTTCGGACTTGCGATTAAAGCGCCGGCGAGGATGTGGCTTGACATGCCTTTTTCGTAGTCCGCTGCTTGGGGTCCGATAGTTTCAAACATACGCGCACTGGCATCGATGTCTTGGGTTAGGGAATCTGCAGTTAGAAGGCGGGTTGTGGATATTACGCCACCGGGTCCGGAGGAAGAGTCACGGACTTGCTTGGGCAGTGCGTTGTAGGCGTCTATCCAGCGGGGATAGGTGGTCAAGTTGGATGTTGTGGAGAAGACGAGATGGCTGGATTTGCGTGCTGGAGCGAGGAAATCCGACATGGCGGTCGTCAAAGTCGAGTTCGATTTGTCGTACGCCATAAAGTAGCCGCCGATGGCTGGAAGGCTGTTTTTAGCACCGGCAATGGTGTAGTAGCCTTGGAAACCCGCTTCATTTACTGCTGGCATGTTGGCATGGAGAGAGGCGACCAGTCTCCACCATTCTTTTGCGTCGGTGTTGTTCTTGGGTTGGATGTTCCAAAGCCAGACGGCGGTTCGTGGCATGGGGTATGCTTTCATCGTTATCCGTGTTATGACGCCGAATGTGCCGCCTCCGCCACCGCGCGTAGCCCAGAAGATATCGCTGTTTTGGCATTCATTTGCGACCAAGATAGCGCCAGTGGGTGTTACGATTTCGATTTCGAAAATGTTGTCCGCGCCCATGCCGTAGCTGCTTGTGAGCCAGCCGTGGCCACCGCCTGTTGCCCAGCCGACGATTCCTACTGTATCGAATGTGCCGCCAACGGTTACGGCGTCATGTGCAGCTAGCGCTTGGAATGTTTCATCGTCTTGTTGTCCGGCACCTAGTGTGGCGGCCATGTGGGAGTGGTTCGCTGAACAGGATTGGGGTGTGTATGAGTCGTGGAAGTCGACACCTTTCATTTCACTTGTTGCGATGAAAAGAGCGCCGCAAGTTGAACTGCGTCCGTAGCCGGCATGGCCGGTGTTGTTGACGTTGATCTTGAGGTTGTGTTCGCTGGCGAAGTTCAGGGTGGTTTGAACGTCTTTTGCGTCTGTCGCGTTGACGATCCAGGTTTCGCTTCCTGGTCCTCCTTCTGGACAGACAGAGCTAGGAAGTGTGGTGGGAAGAACACGGCCTGTTAGTGTCTCGTTGAGAGACGTCCATGTCGTTGGTGAAGGCCAGCACGGGTCGGATGGAATCTGTTCCGTGTTAGCTAGGATAGAAGTGCTTCAGGGAGTCATGGCTGTACGCATTTTACCGTCGAATTCGACGCGGCAAAAGCTGTTGAAGAGAAGACCAAGAGAGCTGTGAAGCTCCATGCCTTTTGGAATCCCATGTTTATCTGGTACTCGATGGTGTAGCCACATACAAAAGCAGCTGACCTCGACATTTATATCCGTCTCCTATCCAAACACGTCATCAAGATAAATTGTCAAGAAGAAAAGTTTCACCGATCTGTCTACTTCACTGCATCCAGCAAGTCTTGCGAATCGGGTATCCATGTTCTACAAAGAGGATTTAGGTCCTACCAAGCCCTATTTGCGTATTCTCTCTCTTAACGTATTCAGCCATAGATCAGGCACTAGTGCCAACTCTAACCCCACACTCTGGCAACAAAGCTTAACCTTGAGCCAATCGCGTCATTGATTGGGGTGTACTGTTCGTTTCCGTCGATACGGGTGTCTAAGCCTATACTGGTACTGTGTTTTGTGCACCGTACTTGAGTACGGGTACGACTGCCTGTACTTACGATCTCCTTACTTGCCCAATCGCTTTCCCAGACCATAAAACTGTTCAATTTATTTTTAGATACGCGACACATCTGCAGCCTTGCTTTTAAACGCACATCCTCTACACTAATTTCTTCCACTGTCCTTGGCTCAATCTGAGCTTCTCTCTCAAGTCGATCAACCACCTCATCTATACGTCCAAATGCCCAACTCTCTTCAAATCTCGGATACAGCGTCGGTCTATGATTGAACCTGTTATCAGAATTGTAATGTGCTGCATGGGTAACGGGCGTTACAGCCGCCATCGTATGTCTGTTGTTGCCATAGGACGTCCAGAATCTGTCCACAAGACCCGAAATGCAATGTGACGAGCTGATGCAGGATTGTTGGTGATGTGTCAAGTTTGGCTGTACCTACAGTGAGTCGTGAAATGCAAAGGTTCGGTTCGCGACTGGCCATAGTCCTCGAAGTAATAGCTTTCTCAACAGTCTCTATCATTTGAGAACGTCTAGTTAAACCTTCTTAGCACTGGTCACCATTCCGTAATCTAATCTGGATGACTAGAGATAGTCTATGGCATGCTTCCCCTGACGTACGTTGACAGGTTAACATTAGTGGGATAACGGTCTGCTTGGTAATACTCCTACGCAGTAAGACCTAGGATGTAGAACAACCTACGAGTAATCCAAGAGACGCGTTCGGCGAAGAATGTTCCGTAGGATCGTGGTAGGGTGCGTCCCTATGCGGTAGGATGTATTGCAGATTTGTGGGATTCACCATTGGTCCCAAGTAAGCTTTTCCGTGGTAAACTGACAACTGAATTAGCAAAAAAATCCGAAGCATCGATGAGTCCATTCGCTGGTTTGTAGCGACAGCTCGCTCGACGCAAATATTTGAGACGAGAGCGTTCGCGCACCCGTCGCCGTTGCAATGATACACTGGTGGCCACGGCTGGAGCCTTTTTTTGGGTTGTTCTAGATGTGATGCGACCGACCGCCTCATCTTGGGTCGCGAGCCGATTGAAATTGTGTTAGGCTGCGCCGTGGGCGGTGAAAGTAACTGGCCGGAGACGATGGAGGCTTGAATGCGATCCTTGAGCGCGACGGCGACCTCATCATGTCCCATCAAGTCACGAAAAGATCATTGAATCAAAGATGAGCCTGTTGCTGTGTCATTCAAGGACGGATGCAGTCTTTTCCGCGATGACAACGTACGTAACATTTAGAGAGCGAAGCCGCGAACCGTATATAACGAAGCGGTGTTCTTAATAATCGTTGGAGTTAAGCATCGCCAAGCGTCGGATCCGACCCGGCCTCGGGGACCTCGGGGGTCTCGGACAACTGTCGACATCTCCGATATCCTTCAATCTACTACCACAATTGGCGAAGGCGACCTTACAACAGGAACTCCCAAGGTCTTCTACGTAATTGGCGCCATCGGAAACAGAAACGATACTATGCATCGATCCTTTCGTGGAATGAAGAGCTCCATGGCCACGGTTCTTGAGTTGGCGGAGGGCGTAAACTCCTAAACTCCGGTGGATATATCCGTGGACTTTCAAGATGTGTGAGCATGCATGCCTTGATTGCACGAGCTAGCATAGAAAGGCGGATGGCTTGGATTGATGTGAGCAAGTATATAAGGAAGGGATAAGTACGAAGTTCAAGTCTATCAGCTGCAAGCTTCATCGACTCCAGTCATCTACTCATCTACATCAATACTTCCAACCAACATCCACCTTAGAATCCCGACCAAGACAACCACGGACAAACCCCTTCAAGATGTCTAAATCTACCATCGCAGTCTTCGGCGCCACGGGCAACCAAGGCAACTCTGTCGCAACCACCATCCTAACTACCCCTTCCCTCTCCGCCATGTACAACGTTCGCGCCCTTTCCCGCTCCACCACTTCTTCTAAGATGTCTGAACTCCAATCTCTCGGCGCAAAAGTCGTTCAAGCCGACATGGACGACCCTTCCACCCTCCCCGCCGCCCTGGCAGGCTGCACGCACGTCTTCCTCGTAACAACAACCCAATACACTGGTTCGACTCGCGAAGTGGAAACCCGTCAGGCAAAAGCGGTATGCGAAGAAGCTATCAAGCAAGGCGTCAAGTACATAATCTTCAGCTCCATGTCGCGCCCCTTGAAAATCTCAGACGGCAAATTGAAGCACGTGGAGCACTTTGACTGTAAAGCTGAAATCGAAGAGTACATTCGCACTTTACCTGTTCAAAGCGCCTTTTTCGCTCCAGCGTCCTTCATGCAGAATTTGGAGGGGAGGATGAGACCTTGTCCGAGCCCAGCAAACGACGGAACGTTTGTGCTGGCGGATATGCTACCGGGAAATACGCCCGTGCCTTTCATCGACATCACCGATACGGGGAAATGGGTTGCGGCTGTCCTTTCCGAGCCAGACAAATATGCGGGCAAGTTCTTCGCTGCGGCTGCGGATTTGTATACGCCGGATGAGATAGCGGCGGTTATAAGTAAGGTGACTGGGAAAACGGTTACGCATGCTCAGCTTCCTGATGAGGTCATTAAGGGGTTTTTTCCCGAGGCGTTCAAGGAGCAGTTGTACGAGATGTGGGTGTTGAACAGGGACTATGGATATTTTGGGAAGGGGCAGAAAGAGGCGGTGCAGTGGGCTAGGGAGCAGGCGATGGGGAAGATTACTGAGTTGGAGGCGTTTTTGAGAAAGGTTGAGTTTAAGCTTGAGTGATGATATATGATGCGGCGGCAGGGACAGACGCCGTTGATGGTAAATGGTTATGGAAGCAGTACTTAAAATACTATGGATTCGTTGATTATGTAGTGTTACATGATTTTGGTATTTCTATTTCGCCGAGATTTGTTACAAGTGATACATTGAAATTGTACAAACCGATGCGCCATTACACCTTTTCTCAGGGTATGCACACACAACCACACCGTCACCCTGTACAAGGGAAAAACTGAACACTCCCTAGAAAGCTCTTCCTCTTACTTACTACACGAAGCGTAGCAAAGTACTATGTGAAGTTTATAGATAACCTAGAAGTCTAGAATGCATTTCAAGATTCAAAACTTTTCTTGCAATAAACTAATGTAGTCTGCAATAGAGCATTGATTATCTCTGTACTTGTTCAGTTTTTCCCTTGTATCGGCAGCCATCGGGTCCCACGTCACACGTCAGCGACCTTAGAATCCATTGTAGCCCTGCATATTCGGATCGGTAGGGTACGTCCACATCCCCATCGAGTCTGGGATAAATAGCGCTGATAGGTCTGCGTCCGAGCCTGTACCTAAATCGAACTGAGTGAAGTCGAAATTGATGTCAAATGGTTGCTGTGCGCCGAGACCCATCATTTCCGCAGTAGGCTGTGCGTTCATGTTGGGATACCAGTTCGGCATGGCTTGCTGAGAGTGTTGCGCGTGTGCTTGCAGAGCAGCCTGAGCTTGTTGCTGAGAACGAGAATGCGCTTGCGTCTGTTGCTGTTGCGAAGTAGCATTATTACTGCTCCCCATCGCGACTTCAGAAAGGAGGTGAAGTGGTGTTTGATTTGCAGGCGATTGGCGAGTGGAAGGCCGTGAAGCTTGGCCAGCGTTGCGAGTGGGTTCGTATTCAGTATCGGGTTGATGGTCGCTAGCGGCACCTTCTTTGATATGGGCGAATCGTTCTTGTAGGCGCTTGGCGACGAAGTAGAACTTGCCATGGGGCGATTGAGCATCGCGAGAAACAATGGCGTTGAACATGGAGACTAGCTGTTCGGTATAGGCCTCAATCTGAAGATCTTCCTTCTTGATGATGCTGCCCACTTCGCCCGAACTAGTCACTGACACCCACATCTTCATAAGACAAACGATGGCGTAAATTGCTCGGACACCTGAGCCTGGTCAGCGAGGAAAGTTTTAGTGGAGGAATCGAGGCTTACAGAAGATGACAGGCAGAGTTAGGAGAATGTCGAGTTCGATGCTCAGTATAGTGTCTAGGATGCCATGAGTAGCAGTGAGGCAATCACCTAGAGCACCTATATGAGCCGGGCCGACGGGACCATCCTTCTTCGCTGCAGCAAGAACTGACGGAGATAGCGCGTCCGTAGTGTAAGGAGGCTGGAGATCAGCAGAGCCTTGATTCTGATGTAGCGCAATTTCGTGTAGGTAAAGATTCGTAACGTGTTCTGCCAAGCGGAGGGTTGCTGTAATGGTCAGTATGTGCGCGGACTGTATTCTGCTACAACTTACGATCAACATCACCCAAAGAAGCATTCTCCTCCCTTAATCCATTCAGCTCGTTCTCGAATATCTTGAGAGCATATATGACTTTGGGATCGGAGATGGCAACTTCGACCGAGGGGTCGTCCATGCAAAACTCCACCGATATCTTTTCTCCTATGTGCGCCATCTTGACCTGCTGACAAAGTAGTCTATCGGACGGGAGTGCTTCGGGTGAAGTCTCAAGTATGCGAACACTCTCCGCCATGTAGTTGGTCCAGCGTAGTAGAATTGGTCGTCGCAAGACCATGGTGATACTCATACAGAGATAGTAGCAGACGAGAAACGTTCGACGGGCTTCGACGCTGCTGGAGTTTGGATGGAACCTCTTGAACGGACCGACCGAAAGCTTCATGACGTTCGGTGTTGCTTTTCTTCCAAGACCCAGGTCCAGAGCCATGACTGCGGCACAATTGACCATCATGTAGAAGTTGTGCTGCTCAAAGTGCAAGGGTGGACGGTACCAAAGCACAGAAATGTGTAGTGCCTGCACTATTTCGAGCGACTTCTCCCCGTTGCGCCAGATGATGTCAGCAAGCTGATCCTTGAGAAGCTTGGTCAACTCGCGTTGGATCTCTTGTGACACCAATTGCTCTGCGCTCCCGTGCGAGGACCCAGCCAAGACAGCGAGGAAGAGAAGCGGTTTCTTCTCCCGGACTTCGCGGGCTGTAGTGCCTGGAGGGAAGGGTACGGCCGGGAAATGTGGGCATATTTCATTGACATAGCGAAAGAAGACGCGCTCTGCAATGTCAGGCGTCATGAGATTGTCAATCAAAGTGTTGATGTGCGAGTGGTCGGCTTGAATCTTGTTCTTGCCCGTTCGCTTCATCTCTGGGTGCTCTGCTAGGTCACGATGGATGGCGTCCATATCTTCAGGGATCGTCTGAAATGTTAGCTCTGGCTAGGCGTGTGTTTGACCTGACTACTCACAGCGTGTGGTGTATTGTCCAGCTTCCTGCGCTTTGGTTCGGGTCCTCTCTGCATGTTCTGTGCTGGGCCATAGCCGGGTGGTATGTCTGGATACCTGCCGGCCGGAGGCTGAGACCAATCATGCTCAAGTGTTCCCATACGGTACTGGCCCTCAATCGGCATGGGCATGGAGTCGCCGCTGCTTCCTGGCTGTGGTATGCCTCCAAGATGCCTAATCTCGGGTGCGCCAGCCTTTTGTGCGTGCAATGTTGCTGTCAATGCATCGATCTTGCGCTCGAGCTCGGCCACTCTACTGTCGGCCTTCTTTTGGCGCTTTCGTGTTGGTGGTGTTGTAATGCAAGGCCGGCCTGCTTTGGCGCATCGTCTACATGATACGTCAGGTCGCTCCTGGTCGCAGCGAACCTTCAGTCCTCGACATGAGTCGCATGCTCTAGGGCGCTTGAGGTCGGCAGGAGATTTGGCAGATCCTGGTGTACCGTGGGCACTGGTGATAAGTATTAGCGTAGGTCCCGTTGATAATGGTTTGTTGTTGTTGCCGCGCGCAAGCGACTGTACACGCATTTCCTTCAGGATGGATCGTTTGAGAGATCCTGAAGGCATTCAATTGAGGTTGGCGCGTGTCATTCCTGTCGCAGCCATTGACAGCTGCAGTCTGCGTCTTGCGAATTGCGCCCTAGGTGTCGCGACAACGGTTAATACACTCATATAACGTACCCATCATGGTCGCCTTCGTCGTCTTGGTCATCGTCATCGTGCGACGCCTCTGGTCCCGTCGGCGATGTCTGCTCGAGGGCGGGATCAAGAATGTTTCCTAGTGGGGCGGGCTGCGATAGCTGTGATAGCTGCGGGGGTTGAGGTAGGGATTGGGGATGGTGTTGAGCGGTGGGTGATGGAAGGTAATATGGATGACCAGTGTTTTGCTGCTGTGCAGACGTGTATATCTGCGGACGCGACGGTTGCACCGAAGATGCACTCGCGAAGAGTCTCGGGTCTATCTGACTCTGGTCGGCCATTTCGTACAGTTCGACTCTGCTCAATTGTCGGCGTCGGTGGTCGTATATCACCCGATGCCCGCTGTGGATTTGCCGCGGAGGAGAGCTAATGAAGAACGTCAGTGCACAACACTAGGCCAGATTGAGCTCCAAGCTTTCTTGCACGAATATTGAATCAAGCTGGCAGGATGAACACGAGGTTATAGAATTGTCACAATCGTATTCGACTACATATGCTACGTCCGTCTGCAGACCTGCAGTAGACGGAAGAATGCTGGTGAACATCGCTCATAACGTCATTCAGTGCATAAATACATTCCTAAGCTCATCCTGAGCTCACAGGTGGGATAATAGCAACTTCGTCACCTTCCACAATCTGCTTATCCGCGTCTTCTGCATCATCTTCGCCGACGTCGACGTATTCCATGTTGATCGTCATAGCACAACTGCTTAGCACTTTCTTGCAGATATCCGGATACCGCTCTTCCAACTTAGTAAAGATGTCGCGAGCTCGGACTGGAGCAGGAAGATGTTCGCTCGTCTTGCCAGTAAAGGTAGAAGCCGCTGCGAAGTAGAGGATCGTGAAGTGACCCGCAGGCGCTTTGGCAGGTGCCATGATGCCTACTGAGACATGTTAGATCTGCATCGCAACATGGCCGAGCAATGAGTGAAAAGATGGATATTTCAATCAGGAAAAAATTTGTTCCGCAGTCTGCCGCCGAAGCGACGGTCGGATAATACATGCTATAATTTTGAATACATCATGAAACATGAAAAGTGGGTGAGGAGACAATGTACATACCTTGGGCGTGTTGTAGTGTAGGAAAGAAGAACGGAGGTGTGCGGAGGAAAACATGTGAGTTCGCGCGGCGATTTAGCGCCTCCGCACGGACGGCCGTTGCAGCGCGCCTTCCCTCCGCCGCACTTTTTTGGACTGACGACATCATTCACCACTTGCCTCAAAATGTATCCTCGTTTTCAGCGGGCTGCAGGCCATATATGCCTGCGATGCCAATGGCGCTTGCTACTGGAGCGAGGTACTTCTCGGCAAACGCATAGTTCTCGTAGAATTTCTACTGTAAAAGTTTCGCAAACACAAAGGCGGGCACTCCATGCCACTGCAAGTGTAAGTGATACGTTCAGTACGACAGCCACAAATTAACAGATATCAGCGCCCACAATTATCCCCCCTTACAACCACTTCCACGCCCGTCTCCGATCCATCTCTTCTCGCTCGCCCCCAAGGACTTCCAATACGTGAATATCTAGAGCGGTGGCAACATCAATTCGGTGCGCCGACAGAGGAAGTGCTCGTGGCATTTGCGAACCATCCCGGACGCAGCGAGACACAAAATGGCCTCTCAAAGTTATCGTCTGCGTTCAAGGCCGACCAAGACGCAAAGGAAAGCGAGTGGGATGTGGCTCAAGAAGATGAGGGCGAAGAAGTGATCACTATTGGTCTTTTCTTGAAGCCCGGCGACGTGGTCGAACTTTCACAGCCAGGGCGTGAACCCGTACTTGCTGTGTTCGTGCAGCAATTGAACAACGAGAGCCAGTTTTTCTCCGTCAATGGCAGATGGACGCATTCCATCATTAGTCGCGTCTCCTTTGCCATACAACGTTGCATCGACCCAAAACTTCTGGAGCCGCTTATTCCCTTCCTCCCCACAAATCCTGGTTTGGCCAACCCTAAGGGCGAAGTTCACGTTCCTAGAAATCTTTCCGCTCCTATTGTAGCGACTCTTGAACACATGACAGCCGAAGCTGAGAAGATTTACCGAACAAATGCTCCAGTACTGGATACGGCTTACGACGTCTTAGCGGACAAGACCAGGACACGTATGATGACACTGACACAGATTGCTAAAACCCTACTCGGAAATGAAGATCCAGCCTGGGTGTCATCGCCCGCAGCACTTCTAGCAGTCCGAAAGGCTCTCAACCATAATGAGTTTCGCTTCAACTCCGATGCTCGTAACCACCGCCTGACCAACGTTTTTGCTATTCGACCCAAGGCTGATGTTGAGGTTGTGGAAACTGTCCACGAGTGGATTCGAGAATACCGCGAGTATTGTGCCTTGATGTCCAGCTCTTCGGGTGCTAAGGACGCAAAGCGACATCGCACCGAAGGGGTCAAATACGTCATGAGTTTCCTTGACAAGGCTCGCACACTTGTTGCGAATAGTCGAACATTCCGTGAGCCAACCTACGGAGGTCTGGGACCCAGTAAAGCTTCCTTGCCACAGAAAGGATCTTCGCCGCAGAAAAGACCATCCAACTTGCACATCACTTGGGGAGAGCCATTCACAAGTGCCGACAGACAGATCATCAACTTCCTGCAAGCATGGGTACTTACTGACCAGTTCAAGGGTATGGCTGGCCTTCAATCTGCTTGTACGGGCTTGATCTCGGCCTCAGGGTGCTATGGTTCAGACGTCTTTGGTGACACTGGGACTCAAAACGATACCCTTAGCAACATCAAAAAGGCTACTGGGTTCCTGTTCTTACAAGAGATCGGTGTCGTTTCGCCCCACGACAATCGCGCAATCTATGACGAGCAGCTGATGCTTCCCTCCGTCCGTCTGTCTCGCAACCTGGAGTTGCTCAACAACAAAGCAGAACTTACACGGAGAAACCCTGATTTCCGAGATGCAATGGCAGATCTACGCCGCGATTGGGGCTCAACGACAGTCTATTGCATTGATGATGTTGGTGCTCTTGAGATCGATGACGGCATATCAATTGAACGAGTCAAGGACGTAACCTCGGAGTTCTGGATCCATGTACACGTGGCGAACCCGACAGCATTTTTTGACAAAACCCACACGCTCTCTGGCCTCGCCGCTCACATGACTGAGTCCGTCTACACGCCGGAGCGATCTTTCCCCATGCTTCCGACGTGGGCGACCCAAGGACACTTCAGCCTTGACAACGGCCGCCCTGTCATCACCTTCAGCTCCCGTATCAACAGTACTGGCAGTGTTCTGGAAACGAAGATACAGCACGGCACTATTCGAAATATCGTCAGCATCACACCATCCGAAGTGGCTACACTCCTTGGTGATCACAACACGACAAACACCCGGAAGATTGTTGTCGGTGGTAAGGTGCCACGTGGCACAGAACGGCCGCCACCGGGCATTGCTCCAAGTCAACTCGAAGAGCTGCGTGATCTTTACACTGCGGCTCAAGCCTTATGGGAGAACCGCAAGGCTGCTGGCGGTGTTCGGTTTGCTACCGGGAATATCAATGCCCGTGTCTTCGAGAGCGCCGATCAAGGTGGCCTGAGCTGGAACGCCCCTTCGTTGGACCGGGCACGTCTTATCCAAGGAGACCCGATCATCGAGGTAACAAACTCGATACCAGAAAGCTTTATGCAGTTTACTGTCGGGCCCAAGAACATCACTGAAGAGATGATGCTGCTTGCAGGTCAAACAGCGGCCGCCTGGTGTACTGAACGGAATATACCCGTAATGTATAGAGGTACAATTGAACCACGAAACGGAGATTTGAAACCAGAAGAGCTGCAACAGCTCGTTCAGGCTCACTACGAAGAACATGGAAAGGTGCGGCTCGATCTCGCTGCGCGATGGGCTAAATCATTAGGCATGGCTGTTGCACATTCTTCGCCATTACCACATAAGATCATCGGAGTTCCTGGCTATATCAAGGTCACGAGTCCTCTTCGTCGATTCAGTGATATGATTGCGCACTGGCAAATCGAAGCTGCTATACGGTGGGAAGCACGATCCGGCAGAACGTTCGATGCGACCAAGGGTCCCTCCGTACTCCCGTTTTCACAACGACAAATGCAAGAATCCATCGTCACCCTTTCCCCTCGAGAACGAATCATCTCCATGACTAAGCGTAATTCTACGCAATTCTGGGTTACCCAAGCAATCCTTCGTGCTTTCAAGTACAAAGAAGCTTCTCTTCCCGATTCATTCAAGTTTTGGACTCGTAGCGTTCGTGTAGATCAAAACTTGGCACTGGGAGATATACCTGAGTATGGTCTTAAAGCTCTTATGAACGGCAATGGCTTCGAAGAAGGCGATGAGTGGGAAGTGGCGCTGGAAAGAGTCGACCTCTTCTCGAGATCGATCTATGTGAAGCCTATTCGCCTCTTGGATCGAGTCTACAAAACTGTCTGAGCGAGTATGGCTTCAGATATGTTTGGTGTGTATACATCGTTGAGAGAGTTGACGTTCATCAGTGAACGTCAAGTGTTGTCCGGGCAGACCGTATGTTTGACACACGAACAACTTTAGCTTCCGGTGGTGACGAAATGAGGCGTTTTGGTACTACTGCACGGGACGTGCGCTCCGTCCTTGTAGATCACTCCCAATAGTTCATCCGATTCCAAATTACCAGCTTCGAATTCGCGGCAACTATGTTGCGGAATAAAGAAGACAGCACGCAGTAGTAAGGTCTGGAGTAATGAGAAATGACCAATGAAGGCTCGCAGCACCGGAGGCGTTCCAACACACGCCCCTGTAAGCCATTTCCAGCCACGCATGCACCTGCTACGAACAACCAACATAGATGTAGATCTGTACTGTCAAGATCGCGTTCTCCGCTCAGTTGTGGGAATGGGGCACCTAGCCGGCAAGCAACCCGGTTCGTCGTGCATGCATATGCACGTGAGCAAAGGGTAGTGAGGCCCAGAGGCTCGGGCCGTCGACAGGAGCGTCAGATTCGTGTGCCGTGATAAGCATGCTGTAATATTCCGATGGTCCTTTCAACCGCTTGGCGATATCTTTTGTACAACTGCGCCTTGACGTTCGATGAGTATTAGCGTAGGGGTAATGCAATACCACCAATCCGGTAGTTCAAACATCGGTAAAAGCCAAGCATATCTGTCACTAGCGCTCCTTTTCCTTCCGATAGCTCGGAGGCTTCCTTTGTTGGAATGAGGCTTCAAATTTGTGTTTACTTATCACGGCAGTTGGCTTAAGGTGATGTCTGCAATGGTGTTCCTACATATCAGATGACTCGAGTTCCTTCCCAACACAACCCGACAAAAAACATGGTTCTAACTCGATATGTGCCATCTTATCTGTCACACTCAACCGACAGTTGTATCATCTTCGTAACACATCTCACTCTATTATTTACTAGTATTCGGTACAGCACAGCAGCCTAGTTTTGTTATACTATGGCAGAGATTCCATACGAGCGTATACGTATCGCGCAAGATCAATCGCCAAGTGTCGTTGACACCAACCGAAGGAAGCAACAGCCTCAACAACCACGTCAGTTGCTTTCATGCACGAAATGTAGAGAGCGCAAGGTCAAGGTCGGTCTTTACTCTAGATCTGCATCACATATAATGATCTGTGAGACACAAACGGCGTTTTCGCGGTACTGAGGGTACATGCACATTGAGCTGACGTAGCATAGTGTGATCGCACTAAGCCATGCTCAGCATGCTGTGCTCGTGGGTCCCCACGCGACTGCCACTTCATTGCGGAGGATGGCAACTACGCCCCAATTCAGCAGAGCTACGAGCTTCGAAAATTACGCGTTGAGAATCTACGACTTAAAGAACGGCTACGCGCTTGCCAAATCCCAATAGACGACGATGACCTGGGCCACGAAGCCTCCCTCAACTTTCTCCCAAGGGAAGGAGTTGTTGCATCCCACAAGCGACGCGCGACAAAGCAGAAACGTTTCCAGAGTTCTGAGTGTCAGGATAGCATTTACTTCGGCTCGCCCGGGCTAGTTACTGTCATCAGCGATGTGTGTATACTTATTCAAGCCTAAAAAACCAGACTAATATCGGTAGTTCGCTTCAGCAGACACTAGCTCTTTGCCACTATCCTACACAATACCTCGCGGCTCGGAAATGCTCAGCAGTCCGCCAACATATCCGTTTCCGACTCTTTTCAGTGCTGCACCAGACGAATGTTTCCCACAGTTACTAAGCTGTCTGCCTATAAAGGAAGAGATTATGGAATACCTGGGAGCTTTTCAAAGACGTGTCTATCAGGTACCTGCTGAGATGACGAGCAATGAGATAGATCAATTTTTATCCGACGCTAGAAAGAACTCTGAGCTCTATCCGACTACATTAGCGTCACTTTTCGGGCTTATTGCGCTGGGCGCACAACACTCAGCTTGGGATAGAGGTGGAGGAAGGTGGGATGCCAAAGTCATGGAAGTTGAGACGCAGAAAGGAAACGTCTATAGTGAGTCTATCAGGCGCTATCGGTGTCCATACTAATGCTTTGATCAAGTTGCAGCAGCTATGCAAGCTTTGCGCCTAGCTTCATTCACACACAAGCCGTCTCTTTCCGCTGTTCAGACGCTCCTTATGATCGGGACTTATTTAACTAATAGCGGAAGAATGTTAGATGCATACACGTTACTCGGTACTACTATCCGCCTCGCCCACTCGATTGGTCTCCATCGTCACCCGAAGTATTTTAATCCAACCCCCACGAATAAGAAGGACTGCACGGTACGACAGAAAGTGTGGTGGTATATGTTACACCTCGATGGGCACATGTCCATGACGCTCGGGAGGCCTCTAGGGATAAGCGGCATTGGAGACAACCCCTGGCCAACCGAGTTGACGACTGACCCGGCCGTGCTACGTTTTGGCGAGTTCGTAAATCATTTCACAGCGTTGGCCAGGCAGATCATGAGTAGCGACCGCTTGACATGTGCCAGGATCGATGAGCTCACAGACGCACTTCAAAGATTACTGGATACCGTGCCTGAAATGCTTCAGTTCGATGAGGCTTGGGTTCGGCCTGAGACCGATCTACCGGATCTATATGCCATAGCTACTGGTACGTCAAACACCCTCATATCATCACTTTGGTTTTCGTACTCAAAGAGAAGACTTGCACATTCAGTACCACATTATGATTTGGGAGCATTGGACGCTTGCACACTTCCATACCTCTTCGACGACGAAGATATTGTCTCGCATATGAATTCACTCACATGTTGTAGTGTACTTTTGTAACGCGCATATGTATATCGTCCTTTTGAACCGACAGAGGACTAAAAAGCCTACCACTACAGCGGCTATATCAGTCGGCGGGGACACTGCGTCATCATTTCATGCTGTCAGCCACTCATGCTCTCTCGAACTCCTACCAGAATCACACTCGGCACAAGTCGTACCTCGCGGACGGACGCTAGTACTTGCTTCATCTGAAGCTCTTCTTTCCGCATTCCTGTTCTTCTACCACAGAGATCCAGCAGCGCTGATCGATTGGACCTTAGTGCAACAAGCCTTCAATAGTTGTATGATTCTCCTATTGGACGCGACGGAGTGCCGGACGATCACCGTTGGTGCCATGAAAGCGGAACAAGCGTTCGTTGTCTTCAAAGATCTGTACGAAAACAACGTACACAGACTTGCCAGGTTAGCAGTAGATAAGATCAGCTGGGGTCTGCAAGAGCTGCGTAAAGCCGTTACCCAACCGTCTGATGTTCTACTACGAGGACAGGCGAACGCGGCAATGCTGGGAGCCGACCAAGATAAAGCAACACAGGCTTTGTGTAGGATGGATACCGTGATGGGTCACACTGGGATGTTCCTACTCGAAGACCCTGACCAACAACCTGCTGCAGATGAAGCCGTTGTCCCAAAAGCCTGGGGTGATTCCCGAACCTCGACCCATCGGAAAGAACAGCAGCGGGGGCCGTCATATTTCCACATGATAGGTCAGAAAGAAGTCCTATCATCCAAGGAAAACGCTGAGAGTTCTCAATCGGCGAGTTTCATGCAGGGTCTATGCAGATCGACCACATTGCGATCAGCGCCTACACGATACGCGACACTGTCCGAGGACGATAATACGCAGCCACATGGCTACATGGCTCCAACATCGCCTGCCGAGTTTTCCATGTTGTATGAACACCGGCTGAATATTACTAAGGATCATCGTGGGTGGCAAACACGCAGAGGAGATGGAAGTACCAATCCGCTCCACTTATATGCCCATTTGCAGAGTGTTGTAGCGTCAGGAGAACCGGAGAACAACATGGTTTGGCATTACGGATGGGATCTCAATGGACCATATGGAAGCCAAGGACGTGGAACCCCACCTTCCGCATGGAGTGACTTACGAGAGAACTTAAACGGCTTGCCTAGGCAGAACTCCTGTCCCGTAATGCCCCCACGCAACGCACAACCGCCACTTTTGAGAACCCACTACTCCTCGCCGAGTGACAATGATATACCAACTGCGCAACCATCACGAAACACACCATTGCGAACTCCTAGCTCAGGAGACTACACACTCTTCCACACGCCACAATACTCCTCTCATGACTCGGGCCTGAGTCCATACAATCGTTTCATCTCCAGTTCTGCAGCACCGTTACCGATGTCAAGTATCGCCGAGGTTCCACAAGGATGTCCACTGACCACTCATGCGATATTCCATAGAGAACAAGCGCAGATGGGATGCCCGGTCGTTATACATCCTTCGGCTGTGGGTTCTTCGTCCACGTTTACGGCTCTAGCGGATAGCATCAATTTGGACGATTGGAGTAGGTATGCCGGTAGTGAAGGGTTCCGGTAAGGGAGCGAACATGTGGTGCGGCACTGCGGAAGTCACTTTGTGGAAAGCAATTGTTAGAGCCATCTACGTTCGGCGTCACACTTGAATGACACAAAATAATGCTCAATGAAGAAGCAGTTAATTCACAATCTCCTTCACCCCACGTCCCGAGATCTTGGTTCAGCAAGTTGTCATGGGAGTTAGCAATATGATATGCCCCCACCTGACCTTCTAACATCCACCTTTGCTCTTCTCCGTTTCCTTCTTCGAGTGTGTAGAGTAGTGCATATCCGGCAACTCGGTCATGGTGACATCGATGTTTGAGCTACTTGTAATCATTCGCCATATCTGATCCAAGCACCTGGTACAGAGGTTTTAACACATACCTTCGTTTTTCTCCATTTCCTTCTTCATTCGCAGTAATGCATATCCGACACCTCGGCTTTGGTGGTTCCGACAAACAAGTTACTTTGAACTACTTATCGCAGTCAACCCGGTAGTCGGTACTGGTAGCGGCTGCACAATATACGCGGCGGCGTTACAGCCTCGTGTTCCCTTGGACATACGACTGGACGACGAGTCTCCACAGAGAAAAGGAAGAATGTAAGAGAATCTAGCCCATGGCCATCAGCATAACACGATCCTCTGGACCTGGTAAAGTGACGATCCCATGCTACGACACGCAATGTACGCCACAGGTCGAGCCTGGCGTCTGCATCCGCATGGTTGGTGGGATTCTTCCCGCCAATAATTCGTCCCGTAAAACAGTATGATCTACACATATTGCTAGCGACATGTCTTACGGAGCCCGATAGCCTGGAGTGACAGGCCATCGGAATACGTTCTTCTGGGGTGGGGCGCCGGAACTGGAATCTGATCGTCATACCCTGTCTAGTCATCGGTGAGGAACGTGCGAAGTCATGTGGTACGGCAGGAACGCCGGGATCATGCACATGTGGCGAAGCGCTCAGCGCCGATAATGTCACATGTAATGCGCCGTTCAATTGACCCTGCCATTCTCTCTTCGATGATCTGAAAGGCTTTGGGGCGACTAGTGTGTTCCGAGTGTTAGACACGGGATACCCTGATCAACAAGAGGGGGCTTGCTTGGAGCTTAGTTTCGCAAGTCGTTGGTGGCGTATCGTATGAAGTGAGTGGAGTGGGGGCATGGAACACAACGTTGAGCCTCGATTTCCTCTGGAGATCTGCGCCAGCGCGTGGGTGCTGGGATAAGCATGGTCATCAATGGTTAAGGTATTACCTAGCCGCGTTGTGGGTTTGGCTATTCTCGGTTGTGGGCGATGAACGCTTTTTCGACATCGAACATCCCTTCCCACAACGTGGTCGAGTCGTCATAGATGGTAATGAGCTTTTTAGTGCTGTGTAGTGCTTACTGGGATATACAAACTCGCGTAAAATACGGCACATACGGTGCGCCCTTACGCATTGTTTTCTTTTTTGGTATCTGTAACGTCTTAGTCTTGGCTCTTACATGTGCCCGGTAGCAATTAGCCGTCTCTTATCAGAGTCTAGATGTGGTGTCTAGGACTAATTGCAGTATCGTGCAGTTTGCAGTGTCTGTTTATCTTGTACTGACCGGTGTGCGTTATGTCGCAGCGGAAGCAGCAAAGTGACACTGCGTTGAGCCCTCAAGACCTTTTTTGCCAACATTACCTGATGGCTGCATAGGTTACATGTGCCTAATCAGCTGTTGTAGCCAAGCTTTCTGGCAATCAGGCGGTGCTGCATCTAGTATACGGATGAAAGTCTAGGCTGACCATGTTTGTATATCGCTGTAGAGGGACTGAATTGGGAAACGCATGATCTGTTCATTGAAATATACCCCACGCCGTAGTTGTTTTGTGTTGATAAATGACTCCATCCCTGGATGTGCAAGAGGTGAATACAAAGTTTGAGTAAATCATTCATGACGACGCCGAGAACGAGGAAGTGGCCTCTGGCTACATGTGCGAGATTTATAACTGCGATCCTAAATGTGAAGTTGTCTCAAGAAGCCAACGCACCCTTAGCTCAGCTTCTGGCGCTTTTGACACTATGGACGGAGACCACGTCGCATGCGCTGACAACGAGGCGAGACGGATTATTCCGAAAGTCTATAATCAATCAGTCTCGGCACAAGGACGAAGCCGAATGCTCGATGGGCAATGAAGAAGATAGCCCATTCATAGTCCACTGAGACTGTTTTGGCAAGTCATGCTGTTGCCTAGTTTCAACGATGACAACGCGGGAGGAACCGGAGTAAGCAGAACATTGGACGCTGTTAGTCGGCTATCCGATAAAACCGACAAACCTTCTTCTCATCATACAAAGCGATTATAAAAACATGATATATCGTGATGGAAATCCTACTTGAGGCAGACATCTGTGATGGAACTCGCATTCTAAACGCCAAATCTCACAGTACTTATTTGCCACCTTGACATTTGAATGTCACACAGTCGAATCACCAACCATGAATACGACCGAACAGGAAGGATATATAACCCGACTAGAAGGGCCCCGGGAATGTCGCTATCCCTTAGGCAACGATAGTTCATACACCCTCACTCTTCCCAATGGCTGCAAGTTGGGCTACGCACAGTACGGCTCACCTACTGGCCATGCCATCTTCTACCACCACGGACTTCCAGGAACCCGCCTCGAAGCAGCTGTCTACCACGATCTTGGCCTCGAGCTGGGTTTAAGGATAATAGCAGTTGATAGACCTGGTATCGGCTTGAGCACACCATATCCTCAACGAACATTACTAGACTGCCCAAAGGATCTAGAAAGTCTGGTCGAACATCTGAGGCTCGAGAGCTATTCAATACTAGGAGTGTCGGGAGGCGGCCCATACGTGTTGGCTTGCGCAGCATCACTGCCTTCTTCGAAGCTGAAATGCATATCTGTCGTTTGCGGACTCGGTCCACCAGACATTGGCATGAAAGGAGCGGACTTCATGCACCAGCTTGGCTTTCCATATGGATGGAAGTACGCTCCCATATCCCTCTTAAAATGGTTCTTCAGCCGCGATGCTTTCGGACGAATGGACTTGACCGACGAGCAGCGTCTTCAGCGTGCGCTGTCTCCCTCAAACCTCGCTACTTTCAAACATCCAAGGGATCGCGAGTTTATGGGGGATGAAGACTTCATTCGCCTAGTATTGCGATCAACCCGCGAAGCGAGAGCGCAAGGTTTCGATGGCATAGCTTTGGATGGGAAAGTGATGTGCCGGGACTGGGGATTCCGGGTTGAGGATATCCAGAAACACTTGCCGGTGCAGTTATGGTACGGCAAGGACGACTGGTTCGTGCCTGCCAATCATGGTGTACAGATTGCAGAGAGGCTAGGCGGTGATGATGGAAGGGTAATCCTGAGAGTGGAGAATGATACACATGCTAGTATATCGCAAAGATGGAAGAGAGAGCAGCTTGAGGCGATTCTTGCGGTAATGCAAGAGTAGGGTGATAGACCCGTGCGCTACTTCGGCTCATGACCATACTCAACCTCGCACCTTCGATCTATCCGCTCTTTGCTCATTCAGTATCACCATGCTCTTCGTCACGATTCCTCCGAATCGTCCTTTTCTTCAACACTTCTTTCTCAACTGGCAAAGAATCCTTAGTTTTGTGCGCTTTCACAGTATTTTTGGCCTGTTTTTGCGCGGCTTTGTCATTCTTGGATTCCGACAGCCCAAAATGCTTGAGCCACGATCTTGTATAATCAAATATATCGATACCCACTGCCCATGGTCGTTTCCCGTAAACAAGCCCAAGCGCGACCGTCACGCAAATTGGCAAGCCAATAGCCCAGAGCTTCCAGAATTGTGGCTTTCCAGGGAGAAAATCATCGCCCATACTGAAAATACCGGCAAGCAGGGTGAGCGGGAAGACAACGGAAGCGAACAAGCTGAGGCGGAGACTGAACTCGCCGTCTGCGACGCCTCTGAACGCCGCTCGAAGATTAGCAAGGTCGTTTGAGACAGAGTTCAGAGCTTCCGCACGATCGCGCAACGGCTGCATCCTCGTGTGGATGGTGATGAAATCTTTTTGCGCACCCTGAAGAGCCAAAGACGCCTTTTCGTCGACACCTTCGGAACCTAGTTGGACACCCAAACGTTCAAGATTGAGGTACATGGCGCGCCAGAAGTGGTTCAGGTGGCGGCGCATGTAGTTGATATCTTTTGCAATTTCATTTATCTTGAGTAAGTCGTTCTTCCATTTTTGCCTACTCAAGTTGTCATCGATCTGGGCTTGATAGTCGTCGGAGAACCATTCGGCTTTGGCAATAGTGGTATTCATCAGCTCCAGCTGGTTTACCCAGTGTTGTGCAACGTGTTTAAGGAGGTAAAACGCAGCGTTGGACGACTTTCTGTTCGTCTCCTTAATTAGGTCCGGGGTGGCGAGCTTCGTCCAGTAAAACACCATCTCATCCATTGCGCTAGTAAGATTCCGCCTGTTCTGGAAAATGCTGATATTCGCCTCCTTTGCTCCCATGCCGATTTCGGAGAACATCAAAGGAGCTAATGTGGAACACCCGTTGTGATATGGCCAGCTTCGATGTGGCGTTCCCCGGAGTGGATGAGTTACGCCCCAGTCTTGTGCTCTCCAAAGTGCTGATCTGCTTTTGAACGGCTTCTTGGCTTGCAGAATCAAACAATCGTCCAGAGTCTTGAGCGTAATTGGATCCAGTTTGATGCCATTGAACTTCGCAACATCTGTTTCTGCTGTACCTGCCGTCGTTGAGCCATTAGCTGGCCTTGTCGGCGGCGCCTCGCAGGGGTGAGCAAATGCAGGATCCACGAGAATGACAGCTACAGTTGCGTCTATTAGTATGAGTTATGGGTTGAAGCTGATCTAGAAAACTCACCATCCCACCCCAGACCATCTGGTGTTCCATCCGGCAACGAGTTCTGTGATGTCCAGAATGATGCGCAACGTCTCACAAATGCATGCCTTCGGTCAGGTTTGCCCAACGAAGGTATATCGATATCTCTCCACCTTTCGTACCTACGTCGGTTGACCGCGAGTGACGTTTGTAAGCTGAGGACGTCGACCGACTTGGGATCGAGCAAAGTCCGCAGTTCGTAGTAGCGTAATGTGAACGACTGTCCTGGTATCGACATCGACGGTAGCCCTCTATGAGGGATGGACCAAGAATCAGTGAAGTTCCAGGTATTCATTTGCTCGCTAAAAACCAGGGGATCCACACCCAGGTGGTGACCCAGCGCGTCCACATAGTCGGGTTCCATATCTTCCAGTATGAACAGGCGTCTGTGCTTTCCCTCGCGGCTCTTCGTGGCAGGTTTCTTAACAAGATATGTTCTCAGCGCGGATGCGCTCTCGAAGACGCCTTCGTCTACCACAGAGTCACTTTTATCATCGAACTTCAGGCAATAGCATCGTCCCGGTGTTCGTCCATGTTTCGCAAGGTAATGTTGGTTGACCACCTTGCGGCCTGGCTCTTCCTCATTGGCAAGCTTTTCCAAGAATGATTTGAGTGCTGGAAATGAGTCTTCGAGGGTTTCGAGACATTGCAGATAGGGCTTGTCCTTGAACCGTGGGCAGGCATCAGCAGGCTTTAAACCAGTGTCTTGCGGGCTCTGTGGTGGTAATTCAGTCATGATCACGGGATCTTTGGATACGTCCATTCCGAATACCAGGATTGTAGTCTCATATGCGTTGGTATATATGGTGGGCCCGGATTTGAGGCTGAGGCGGAGGACTTCGACCGGTGAACGCCTGGTCTTGACCGGATGCTAACAAGAAGGAAGGCGCGATTTAGCGCCGCGTTCACCCCTTTTTCATGCATGCTGGCTTGTCGACCGGACTCCGCAGATTCGGCGCACCCTCTCAACGAGTCAATCATGTTGCTGGGTTCAATGTGACGTCGACGCTGCGGCTGAGGATGCTGCGCTTGTGGGGGCTGATTATCCCGCTCCTTTTAGCACTGCCGCACTATACGGGAACAGCAAAGCTTAAACACAAAACGTATCCCTTCTATGATACTCTGACCTCATTTATCAGATGGTATTACTGGATTCCTATGTCGAATGCGATTATCGAATGAACAAATGAACAAATGAACAAATGATACATGTCACTTCCTATCTAGGCCGCCACTGTCTTCACCGATACCAGGCACAACTCAAGTTCAACTACCATGCCCAAGTGCGGAAACGGCCAGCTGATACGCGGCTGCTAGTAAAATGGCGTCAATGATTGATGAACCTATAGCTAGTGTTAGTCAGAGCAATCGCAACTAATGCATTAATATTTGAGCACAAACAGAAGAGGTTTGGGTTCAATTCTTGCTTCTTACATGTACAGTATACACATACATGTTGCTATCGCGAGCAATCAACATCTTCAACGCAGCGAGCGAGATCTTGTATGCAAGGCTGAAGATGCTGCACCTACGATGGCTGCCTCAGCTGATAACATACCCCGCTCTAGCCCTGTAATGGCACGTCGAAGCGAAGGCAGCCACCCTGCAGATCACCACTCACTTTCCCTTCGCAATTGCTGCTCCGACTACACCAATTCTACTCCAAACTTATGGCGAATCCCATTCCATTTCCGCCGGTGAATGTTTTCACAGACAACGCGATCCCGCAACTAACTCCTTCGACCTCGTCAGCCTGCGCCCCAGCACAAACGCCTTCCAAGGATCCCTTCAAACATGTACCTCTTGACCATTCCGAGCCTTCCATACGTCTTGTGACGGTCTCGAAAATACTGTGACCTGAAGGCCTCATCCAGTGTTCGATGCACCACACGACAACTCATGCGCTTTGCACTTGCTTGTCATATACATGGGGTCAACCTGACCCCAAACAGCTCATCCTAATAAATGGACGACGTTTCTACGTGCAGCCAAATCTATTCGAATTCCTAGATGTGGTTGGCACTGATCCTGAGCTTCAGAATTCTCATTACTGGATCGATGCTCTTTGCATTGATCAGATCAACGCAGCTGAACGCAACCACCAAGTCACCCAGATGGGATCGATTTACGCAAAAGCCCAACTTGTTGTCGCTTGGCTTGGGCCTATATCAACCCAGCCATCCCTACATCCAGCATACCAATACTCCGCTCCTCCTATTTATTCTACCATAGAGACGATGTATTGGACATGTATCGCCTGCAACGAGTATTGGTCTCGGGCATGGATTACTCAGGAGCTTGTACTTGCGCGACGAATTAGCATCAGGCATGGTTCTATGGCTCACACATTAGACCAGTGCTGTCTAGCTAGCCCTTCGTACTCGTCGGATGCATCCAGATTGTTTCGGTGCTATGATAAAGACATCCATTTCGATGGGATCATGAATCAGCCTTCGGCTATGCTTCTGTTCGATCTGCGCAATAACAAGTGCAGCGTTGCGAGGGACCGGGTTTTCTCTTTGGCATCTATATGTTCTGAGAAAGGTCTCATACAGGTCGATTACGAATTTCTGGTGTTTCAGTTTGTGTATCAAATACTGTCTGTCTTCAACATTAATGTGTGTGTATGCACCACCACAAATATCTTGAGGATTTTGCGCCTTGAAATCGACTAACTATCGTGGGACGACTTAGCTGTTATGGCTTCCGATGGACCATATCTAGAGTTTAGTTTTGCTGAATCCTATTTCGAACACGAGTTCGAAGACTATTGCGGATTGCTCCGGGATTTTACCTGTTGGACGAAGCCGCGTGGCCATAGCTGCCCGGAAGAACGACCTCAGTGGACACCCACCACAATCGAAACATCCTCGAACAACATTTTGGGCAAGCTTGATGAAGGTTTCAGCTACGAACGTGGTTTTACTGATAAGTGGGGTTCCATCGCAGATGGATCGTTCGCGCGGCAGTACATATGTGGCCAGATCGATGATGGTTTTAGCTGGTTACAGGATGATTCCGGTGACTATTTCGAGTGTCTCTTGTCTACATCTGGAACTGGTATAAACGGGAGGTGATGCGCTCATGGGACGATAGATGGCAGAGACCATGCACACGGGCTTCGAGCGCAGGCACAAAAGAGCTTGAGTAACCGTCTGCACGTTTAGGTTGGGGCAATTCGAACTTACATGCTAATTCGCGGCTTCTTTCGGAAACCGCTGCTGCAGGACAGCGATGTGAGAAATGCTGCAAGCTTATTGACATAATCAACTGCCCACTATAGCTCGATATGATAGATGTAACATGCCACAGTTCCATTTTGTTTTCTATTGATCATCCAAGCAAGGTAGCTGAAATTGCGACCAGATCATGGAGATCACCAATTGATCGATAAAATCGAAGATAGATAGGCTCGTAGTGTAGTAATATCATTATGTCATGTAGTTATATATTACCCCATCCGAAACAAAGGAGAAAGTCAATGTAATGCGATGCCACGAACGCATGAGCGTAGCTCCCAAACTCTTCTTTGATCCAGGAAAGCTCCAGCAATGGCCTATAATGCAATCATATTGATCAAATGCGTATCGACTAAATTTTCGAAGGAGCGTCAAAGATAAGATTTTGAGTACTGGTGTCAAGATCCATGAAAGCACAACCTTCTCGGCTTCGCTATCAGGCTACGAATATCCCGTGCCATTCCATGTTCGTGGTTCAACCACGTCTGTTCTCCATCTAGCACACGCGCAAGCTTACTCCAGTACATTATCCCCAGTACCAGAAGCAGGAGTATAGCTATCTTCCAACTTGCACCCGTAGTCCTTTCGCTGAAAGTGTGCTTCTCGGATGATAAGCATGCGCTTTGTTTCCCGTCATCAGGACCTGAATGGCCGAGTGATTCGAAGTAGTCTCGGACCGTTTCTGAGGCATATTGGCATGCTAGATCTACGGGAGTATGGTCATTTCGGTCTTTGTAGCTTAACTGATGGGCTGCGCCTATCTCTATGAGATGTCGAGTAGCGGCAAGGTTGCCGCGCATGGCTGCTTGATGGAGTACCATGCGGCCCTGATTATCGATCACGTCGAGATCAATACCTCTCTCGAGCATCATGTTGATCGTATCCGGTCGGCTACTCTCCGTAGCGTAGTGAAGTAATGTTCTTCCGGAAAAGTCTGGCATTGACAAGGTCGCCGCATTAGGACTAGCGAGGAGGGAGGCGATGAGGTCTGTGTTACCTCTTTGTACGGCGTAGTGTAGCATAGATTTCCCGTATACATCTTTCCCGTCATAGTATGATGGCTCCCCTCCCTTATTTGGGAAGCAAGTCAGGACTTCATGTGAGGATCTACTACTCCAAGATGCCCAATGCAGTATAGTCGGCCTTGCTGGTCTTGCATCCAAGGATCAATTTCATCAGCGTAGTACAGTAGAAGCTGCCGCACCACTTCGTTGTAGAAGTAGTGCAATGCACTCCGACCTTGGGCATCCTGTTGGAATGCGTCTGCGCCATGTTTCAGTAGTAAGCGAGCACACTCGAAGTCTCTGTCCTGTTGAACAGCTACATGGAGCGGTGTCCTACTGAAAATCAGTATTGGGTGAATTGATAATGTGAGAGCACCTACTGGCCACAATCGTTTCGCACATCGGCTTCAAGACCCTCATTGATCAACATCGAAACAATGGCGGGCCTGTTGTAGCCCACGGCAAACTATAATGTCTCTTGTCAGTGTGTTCTCTTTTCCCATCTCAAACGTCATGCTTACGTGCAGCAAGCTATATCCTCCATCGGAACAGTCCGATAGGTATAACTCTTTGGATGACAATTGTTGTTGCAGATATCCTATATCACCCCTCTCAATAGCTATAAAACAAGGATGAACATGCGGAAGGATTCTATGGTGTCGAACATTCCAGCGAAAATTCAAGGTCAAACCGCAAGATCGCGTTCGACAGCCGACGACGCTCACCTTTAAGCGCCGTGTAGTGATGCATGGAATAGCCACAATCAACGAAACATGTTGGCCTTCCGAGTCGGACAAAGTTGTGTAACTCTCGCTTCCGGAACGCGACCAGCTTTCATTATCACCCTACCTCCATGCAGGGCGAGGTCAAAACCGGAAAATTGCCTTTGATACTGGTAATTCATCATTACCCCGATAGGTTCAGCCACCTTTGCCAAAGAGGCCAACTGCCTTTCATTCAGGTATGAAGTTCGTATCGAAGTCGACAGAGTCTGTGTGGAAATTGCTGTTTGACTTTGTGTGTCGTAGTGAGGTACGATCGAGGTCTGCGGAGCGATTGCTGGAGTAGGTAGGGTGAAGTGTGATAGGCTTATCAACGACGACGTGTGTGTTAAGATCCGATTCGATAGCGCACTGTGTTCTTGTAAGCATGTGATATGAATATCGAATAGATGAGATGGCAACTGACATTTGAACGACCAGGAGAGCTTGGGGAAGAACGGAATCCCATTGGTCAAGAGACTCGAAAAATCGCTTGAGCTGCCGATCGAACAAGAGCCATTTGCAGCTCTCGTGAAGCTTTGCAATATTTCTGCCGGCTACTCGAGTCCTCCTATCACTGAGGTTGGCTTCCAGTACTTGGGCCTCCTCGATAAACTCTTCTATACCACATAGATCAATGTCCACCTGGCAATCATCAGGAAGATGCTGGCATGTGCGCACTATGCTATTGAGCGTTACGCATAGACACTCAAGACGCTTGCATTGTCGTCGGATGTCTTTAGGGGCGTCCTTGATTGAAGTTATCGTGTCGTGGATGACTTTTATCGTGCCGCCAGTCGCGCCTACAAGAGTGATGACACTCGCTATCGTGGATACAGGGTCCATATTGTGGGTTGTAGCGCCCGTGGGTCATGGACAGGCGGATTAACGTTAAAGTAGCGATGCTTCATCTTGCACCAGGCTGAAGGACTCTTGGTTATGTGCGGAAAACAGGTAAGCGCGGTAAAGCAAAAGTGGCGCATTTTGTACGCCTCTTCGCCTGCGAGGCTACTGTAGGCAAAAGATGGCATTACGGGACGTCGCTGACTTGCTGCAGGCGTTTTTTGACCGGCGCGAACTCGATCGATCTGGTCCAACCAGTAATTAGCCACGCTGACGGCTGCATATCCGAGTTGTACAGTGCATGGCTTGTGACAACAGCTCAATCTGAACACTTATAATGACACAAGAAGTGCATCCGTTCTTTTACCATACCAGTATCCGAGTAAAACATTTCCACTCAGTTGAGGGAACAAAAGACCAAACTATACAGATGAGATCACGAAAATGACGCGCCCACAAACACCATCTCAGGCCACGCGTCAAAACGCGTACAAAGATCAGGACAGAGTGTGGGTGATTCATGATCGTACGGTCTCATCGCAACGATACTGCAGAGCGCACTGACCCAGCGTAGAAAAATGGGAGTTGGGTACTATTCAGGGTGCTCCGATGTCTAGTGGCGAGTCGAAACGTTACACCGTGAAGCGGGATGCCGCGCCAGCCTTTCCAAGCGGAATAGTGGATGATCCGCCCGACCCGCCCGCGGGCTAGCACTGAGATCCACTTCTAGCCTAACCTGGCGCGCACAGCAAATCGCGATAGAGATGACGCAAGGAACTCATAACGTGGACTACCACCATATAGCATAGCAGTTCAACGTTCCCAACGAACTGAAATATGATGGAAAAGCGGCTACAACAGAACTCCAAAAATTACCAAGAGCCTACACCTACAACTGTAGCTCCTCGCTGATTCGAAAACCCCTCATAACTTAACATGCGATACTGAAATAACACCAACAATTTTCATGCAACAAAGACTAACAATGATGCATCGCAGCTTGATCAACAAGCCGGGAACTACCAGCGGCGTCAAGACAAGAGAAAACCCCAACAGTAGATGAAGATCTGAATCGTTGTTAATCATAAAATAGCAACGACGTGAGTACGATGAGTGTAGTAATATTGCTATGCCATGTTGATGTATCCTGCCGTTTGGAAAAGAGGAGTAAACCCCTAGATGCGCGAATACCCAATGCTGAGGATGATAATCATAATGATAAAGAATGATGAGGGGGTATACCACAAAACGCCAATGATCAGAATCCACCCCAAAAGCTTGCGGTACGTCAAACGCGTCTACCGCTGCGATATTCAAAAGCAGGATGTTTTCCACATGACCAAAGGACCCATGCCGGCTCCAGGAAGTAGCCCAAGGCGCGATTATCCGTACCCCGAATCATGAACTACTCCTGCAACTGATGCGTAGGACAAGCTCCTCGTCCTTTCTTATCCCACCACTCCTTGATACAAGTCTACTCACATATTAGCACACATATCCTCGACTCCCGGGCAACAATGTTATACATACCTCATGAAACTTACACCAACAAACCAACCTAGCCATCTTATCCCCGCTCTCAAAATCCTCGAGACAAATCGTACACTCGGCCACCCTCCCCTCCTCATCTTGACAATCCTTCTCCGTCGCAACATAAGGGAACATGCCCCTTGCCGCATGACTCATTCGACTCTGCAGATTACTCGCTCCCTCGCCGTTCCCTGAATTACCCGCACCTGCACTGCTCATACCTCTCGTACGCTGAGTCGGTAGACTAGCGGAAGTTTGTCGTGTGAGAGCTGCTGTGGGACCCGGCGAAGCAGAGTGAAGGGCGATACATTCTTCGATATGCTGGGTACGGTCTGAATCATCGTTATCAGGTCCTTTTGGTGGGAGTTCCTCGCCGCATATGGGACATTCGTCTTCTTCAGGGATTTGGCGGCGGGGACGCGGACGTTGTGCATGTTGGGGTTGGAGAGGAGGAGGCACAGGAGTTGAGGTCGATTGTGCGAAGGGAATTGCTCCCGAGAAAGATCCGTAGCCGAAGTTTACGTGGTTTTGTGCTTGCCGGGCGCGGTTGTTGGCTATGGTTTGGGAGATGAGGGGGGCGCGGTGGTGCGGGTGCTGTTGTTGGATGGCAGATGGTGGAAGAGGTGGTAGTCGTCGCTCTCCAATGTTCGAACTACCATGATAGCTTACTCTTCTACTTTGGTTGCTCTCATTTGAGGGGTCACGTGAATTATGTGTCTGCCCTTGTCCCGCAAAGCGCGAAGTATCATGTACGCTTGAAGATGATCTGTGTGCACGGGGATGTGGCGGCGGTGGGGGTAGGACCTGTGAAGACCGGGGAGGGAACGGCCGGGACCCATGACCGAGTGAGTCGTATCGTGGCGGTGGACTAAAGTTTGGGTCAGGTACACAAGGGTTGCAAACGCGGACTTCCTCGCCTCCGCCTAGCGCTGGGTTGCGGAACGGGCCGAAAGGCGACATGGCGTTCTCATCGTCTCCTGTCAGATCGATGAAGTTTGCCGTACTTTCAGACGGCGGATGCACAATGAATTGGCGTGGGATGGTAATGCGGTGTGGCGAGCATGAAGCGCACACGACTCTTCCACATTTCCTGTTCTTGTAGTCAGCAAGCTATTCAAAAGAGATGGAACCGCACATTCCGTTGCGGCTGAAGCATTTCAGACGAAGGCGTCCCATGCCGGACATAGCTGAGAAGGCAGGGAGTTGTTGGTGCGTACCTGCAGTGATGTCTCCTCAGTAGAAATGTAAAGGGCTTCTTGCACACCGGACACTGCGAGACCTCGCTGTCCGGCTGCCATGGTGGCAATACGATATCACTCTGCCTCGTTGTCCCTGTATTCGCTTGTGATGTGACCCCCATGGTTGGGGTGGGTGGTAGCGGTCTATTCGAAGCAGGTGACGAGTCCAACACGATCGGATCCGTACTCGAATCCCCTGCGTTCTCAGAGTGCATGCGTATGCTCGATGGTCGTCTCATAGGCGAGTCGGCAGTTGTTAGGCGTCTTTTGCGGTCGGAGCTGCGGGAAGACGACGAATCGGTACGTTGTGAGGGACGATTTGGGAGTGTATATCGTGAGGAAGAAGGGTTTGAGCGGGTGTCGGGGGTTGCAGTGGGGTTGAAATTGCCAGACGGTGGTTGGTGGTTGCCTGTGGTCTCGGTACCGTCTCTCAGGAAGTCCATCCACGTTTCGCGGTCTTGTGCCAGGAAATGTGACGCAACGACTCCCTGTGAATGATGTCTCGAGTTACTCCCTATAACAGCCTCCCGAGTTCCGTCTACACTGCTGCTCGCTCCGTCATATTGACCGCCGTATGCGTGTGAGTTGTGGGTGAAAGGACCGCTCGGGCGTTGGTTGGCGTTCGGAGGCATTTGGGAGGTCTTATAACGGATCGACGCGACCAAAGGCGGAGAGTGATTCAAGCTCTCTTGACTACGCCAAAATCACAGGCAAGTGAGCCTCTGCTTATGTGACGTGAACGGGAGGGGTGGTCTTCGTAGAGAAGGTCGGCCGGCTCACGGCAACATGCCGCCACTTCCTTGTGCTTCTACGTCTCGCAGGGGAGTTAGTAATGCAACAGTGAATAGCGTTGCTCGTTCCAATCAGCACGTGGCCACACATGGAGTATCTCTTACTCACCTATCAGTTGCGCAGCGTTGCGTTACGGTGTAGAGGCCGGAGGTGGGTGGGTCCTGCGCGTGTCGGCTCGGCGAGGGGAACTCCAACCACTCTCTGCGCCGCTCGTGATAATACAAGGTCCAGGTTGTCAGGGAGGAGCGAAGGCGGACCAGAGGAAACAGGTGACGTGAAACGTAACACAGGTTAACGAAGAGAAACACCTAGCCTCGAGGGTTTCGTGAGCTTCGTCGTGATTGCATGCCTCAGGCGTTACTATCGCCGTTATCTTAGCGGATTCACGCGACCATCTGCGCCGCCACGCTTGCCTTAGCCTCATCAAGGAACAACGAATGACCGAAGCATCCTGCCAACCCTCTTCACGTGTCAAAAGCTTCGCATGGACTTGTATGGCTAGTGTCGAATTGACTAAGATTACTATTGTACGTGCTAGCAGTGCCAGCGTCCTCCATCCCGCTTGTGTATATGAAAGTTCAATATAGTATATAGTGCCCACATCTACGCTCTGAAGAGCCAATGGTTCACGTCTTCCAAAGAAACGCCATCAAAATCGCTTTTGAACAACTGTACAGTAATAAGACTCGTAAGTGCGCGTGCTGCGCCAAAACCGAGATTACAAATAGGACATATCAGTCCCAAGATGATATGCGCAAAAAAAAAAAATTCTAAATGAAATGACCTCATCGCTTATAGCTGCGTCCACTGTGCTGTGTGCTGCCACTGCGACTCCGATCTACAATCTCTGCCGAGGCTTCGAGGTGGCTTCCCGCATCGTACACGTCACGTTGAACACTGTCCTTCGTCACATGATGCTGGACCGTCCCAGTGCTGAGAGGCCGCTCGGACGTTCCGCCGATTGGCGTCGGTGCATTCAGCTCACTGGTACCGTCATTGCGATATATACTTGACGCTGCCGATGGTCCGGGCGAACGCTCTGGGGAAGGCTCAGTAGATCCAAAAGGTAGGCGAATAGGTAGTCCGCCAGGTCCACCTGGTTGCAAGTGCTGACTCCGTCTTTGGCTGGTTGACTGATACATTGGACTTTCTGACGTTGGCACGTCCATAACTGTAGATAATCGATCTGGGAAAAGGGCGGCTTCAGTCGACTTTGTACGCCTAGAGTTTTTCCTCGGTATTGATGGTACACGGCTTGGAGGCCCCGTTGCTTGTGTGACACGGGAGGCACGCGACCCAATTCTACTGGGCAGCTCGATTCCACCAAAACTCTCAATAGGTCCCAGAGCCGGTGCAGTGGGCGAAACGCGGTTTATGGGGTCGTAGTCTCGTTCCTCGTCACTCGTGTCGGAGTCGCTATCGGAAGACTCCTGTCTCTCACCAGCCAAAGCGGCCGCTGTTGCTACGCCCGATCCTCCAGATACATTCCGAGTTCGCTGAGGCGACTCAGGACTGTCACGGTATGGCTCCTGCACGACTTCTGGTGATTCGACGTCTTCTTCGACCGCCATCATTTGCGGCGGCATACGCGTACTTCTAACCACTTCGAAACCTTTGCTCTTTTCCTTCTTCCGACCACCTAATAAGTTCAAGCTCTTGAACCAGCCAGTAGCCGATGATACAGGGCTCATGGGATCGGCTGGTCCCGTCTTCAACTTTCGCGTAGGTTGAGAAGACAGAGCGGGGCCGCGGAGTCCATAGTAAAAGTCCGACTCGCGTACAGAGTAGTCGGTGTTGTTGTTCCGTCTGTCTAGGTTGGGATCGGAGTCGTCTCGGTTCAGCCGCAGATAGGCTGGGGCGGGTGTTCCGGAGCCACGAGACGGACCTTCGCCTGCTTTGATAGCTTCCATATCCACATTGTCCGAGTATGGAGTATCCACGATGTCTGCACTTCCCAAAGGTCCTTTCCCTGGTGCAGGAGCGGTGATGGAGTCCATGGTATGTTTACGAGGTCTTGGAGGCCGATAATAAGGATCCGCAGCGTCCATAGTGCCCATCGTCGGTCGCCGAGAGCTTGAGCCCGATGACCCGCCCAAGAATGTGAAAGGTACCGTGCCTGATCCAGGAGTTGGGCTGACATTTCCGTAGTCACCCTGACTGAAGCCATCAAATCCAACACTTGCGCGTTGGCTATCTCGGTCATATGGACCGTTCAGAAGAACAGCTGAACTGGCAGACAGACTCCGAGATCGACTGTTCATGAGCTGTATGTTCTTGTTCTCGTCATGTGATAACATGGCGGCATTTGAGTTGAGGCTGCCGCGAGTCTGTCGGCGGCCGTTGCGTTTCGACAATTGCCGTTTTCCAAAGACCTTAGTGAGGCCACCTCGCGTATCCGCACCTGCACCAGTAAGTCGGGCAGAAACCTCGATGATTGTTTGGAGAGCGTTGAGAAAAAAGCCAAATATCAAGACGATGGCATGAAGTAACAGGATGATGTACCCAATCCAGCCTTTTGGTGCTTCATCCACATCAAGGGTCGGTACAAACGCTACCGAGAGAAGGACGCAGATAAGTCGCACGGTCGAGAAGAAGGTGTGGTAGGCATTCATCGAAGTGTTTGACTGAAAAGGGCGGAAAGCGTGTAGAGTGAGAATTAGGATTACTTCGCATATAGCAAGTATGATGATCTGGGCAATGCCGGAAGGCTGGATAGCACCGATAGCAATACCACGGATAATGGTGAGCAAGACGGGAATAAAAGAAAAGGGTGCGGCATCATCGGAGTACGTGTTGTAGAGTGGTCCATAAGTCAAGACGGTGGGAAGATCGTCGAACAAGTGGGCGCGAGGGCGCGTGGTGAAGATGAACCAGAAGATCCAGGTAGCTACTCCAGCGACGACAATCAGCATTATAACGGCTGTAGAGACGACAGTGGCTGGGGAGCGTGGGCCAACTACGAGCTGGAACAAGGAAAGCGCTATGATGGGAAGCATGAAGTAGTTGAAGACGACGCGAATGATGTTGCCAGCAGTAAAGGCGAAGTTCTTCCCAGTCAAGTCACCGTCCTGTGTGTTGGTCAGCCAACGGTAGAGCCATCGTATGAAGAAGCCAAGTTGGGTGAGCACAACGACACAGGCGATGAGGACGAGCAGGAAGATGGCCATGCACGCCCATATGTCACGCTCTTTGGTCATACCGACATACTGTCCGAGGCGAGTCAAGCCGTAGGTTCCGTTGACGAAGTAGATACCGTCAACAAGACTCTGAGATCCATTACCTTGGCTAACAAAGCTTTGGTTCCACAAAAGGAGTGACCAGCTAGCCTGGCTGATGGTGGGTTGGAAGTAACCAGGATAATTTAGGCTGAGACTTCCTGCCAAGACGATGAACTGGATGTACTGCAGACAGTCTCCGAATCCTGGGGTGACCAAGCGCAACAAATCTTCGTCCCGACCATAGTTGCTGGTCCAACGGAAGATATCCGAGGTTCCCCACGGGCTGCAGGTCGCCGCAAAGGCAGTTGCGATGGCCACGAGGGCGAGCACGGCAGCCGGGAGATAGCATATCGCATCTGATAGTGTTTTGCCGAGGTCTGGTGTGATGCTTGCAGAGATGCAGCCGAGAGCCTGGGCATTGTCGTCACCAGAGACGATACGCAATGTCGAAGCCCATGTTGAGAAGGCATACGAGCTGTCAAACTTGTGAGCGACACTGACAGCAGGCATGGTCCAGAATTCGCTCAAGTTGCCACCAAAGGAAGGCGCCACTGGGCAGCTCGTGTTGAGGACGGATTTACAGAACGAGGTGGGGGGAGCTGTGTATGCAGAGTAGGACAGGACCCTATTGCTCCAGAATAGAGTCGTATAGTGCTTGTGATTTGGCGCAAGTTCCACGATCTTGCCAAACGTCATGTTCGGGTCTTTCCAGTTGTCGTCGTCCAACGGTGGGTAGGGGCCAACCTGGGCTTGGCCGGAGACATTTCCATACACAGTGACGTTCAATGTATGATCCGGACTGAAGTCAGCCCAGACATATTCGGGGGTGAAGCGGAGGTAGGGCGTCTGTTTGCCATCGGCCAGGTAGAGCCGCGTCAGGCAATCTTCGAAGTTTACGAACACGGCGCTTGCGAGCGGGAGGAAGGAGGCTATGGCGAGGATGAGGAGAAGGGGCGAGAATGCGCGCAGGGTCGGCCATGTAAATGATTTCCGTCTCGATCGTGGGGGCGTCTGTGTGGGTTGTATGGAGGGTATCTCGAGCTGAGTATGATCAAACAGCCGTAGCGCGTCATTGCGCGAGGTGGTGACGGCCATTATGACGTCCCCCTCCTCATGTTCACCCTCCAGTCTGCCTGTCAATGCGATGGTCCTGATTGTGTCGCAGGTGGATTGGCTCTATCGTGGTTTGGGTGTGTGGGTCGATGTGAAGGTCTCGTGTGCGGCTCGAAAGTGTGATGGGTGCGTGTGGGTGGGATTATTCTGGCGTGGAACTCGTTGGGGCACAGCTGAGGAGTAGTACTACAGCCAGCGAGGGTAAGCCTGCAGCGAGTGAAACAGGCGTCAGAGGAAGCTACGACGCTGAGCTGGCAGGGGCGACGGGGCCCGGGTGATCAGCAGCGGCAATGCATGGACAAGAGGGTAATAAAAAGGCGTCGTATAGCGAGTGTACGAATCGAAGGCGGGCGAGGTTGGAAAGCTGGAGTAACCCGCAGCGTTGGTAGTGAAACTCCTGAGGCGAATGTTTACGGTGGGGTGCAGCGGATCAGGAAAGCCAGGCCAGAGAAAGCGCGACCAGCAAGGCGCTAGCTTCGTATACGGTGCACAGCACGCTCCTTCCGTTTCGACTCGAGGGTGGGCCACAGAGAAGGTGCGCAACGGCTGTGAAGATGAGGATGGACTGGGAAGCAGGGCGACATCCATCGCGTTAACACCCATACTATCGCCAGGCGTTGCCGCAACGTCATCGTCATGCCGCTAGAAGTTCTGTGTATAGGAGAGTAGGGCCTGTCACGTTTAATCGCGATGCGGACGGAGAAGACACGCATATGATTGGCTCGCAAATACACTTTTATCAACTTCAGAATGCGGAAGTGCCACATCCACCACTCCCCTAGCGGTATTGGCGGGAGTGTCCTCATTTTGATCCTGTATTAAGATGGACTTTGCCCGGCATCACAACAAATATCGTCAAGCATTACTGCAAACCAACGTCTTCAGGCGGGCAACCGCCCGTCTTTTGTTGAGAGCGACGCCTGAATAACGTGGTGTCTTGCCTTAGGGCAGTGGCGCAGCCGGGAAACTAAATTTAGCGTCTCCATGCCCAGGTGACGATCCCATCCAGGTTTCATCCCGTGCAAATCGCATCCGCACACGACAATGCGAGTTCCTTACCAAGTCTTCTGGTAACTTCGGCACTGTGGGTCCTACCCGTTGAACGTGTCGCCGGTTTGTCTAGTGCTCCAGCCTTGCGAGCGAAAGCGCTTCACACAACTGAGTTGCAATATCTGACCTCGGTTCATTCTCCAACGCGGGTTATCCATGTCAAACATGTATCCCAAAACTATGTGGTCGTCTTTGTTGCTGTTTGTATTTGACACTAGCTTCCCCTCCCCCACACGTCATCTTACGACGCAAGCACTCCTGACCAATACAAATCACCATGCGTCTTCTGCGGACAAGGAGTCTTACTTGTCGAACAATTGTAGAATTTGGGATGCGTTGACTACGTGTATCCAGGATGATTCATAGGTATTCCCTCAAAACGATGCGGCAATCTACGCAAGACGCTATGATCAGTAACCCTAGCATCCTCGCTGCCGAGGCCGAGAACATTGTTGCAGCTTACATCACATTGCTTGCTGCGCACACGCAAGATCATGATAAGTCTTCATTGACTAGCTGTCAACGGAGCGGGCGTGGATGTTGTCGCGTTCGCAAGTTCAGTGGAAACGCTTTCACTTGGCGCGCTAAGCATCTCGCGTTGTCCAGAGACATTGCCATCTTCTAATTCATTGCGCATCTCAAGCTGCCACTATCGTGGGACTCATCTTCTGGAATATAGCACATCGTAACAGTCTTTTGGTAAGCCTTTGAACTGGGTAACAATACCCTGCCCCTTGGCATTCCCTCGCGTTCCTGTCACCCAGATTTTCATCAGGCCGCACGCCCATGTCAAGCTCCATCCGGCAGGTCGTGCAAAAACAACATGCGCATCACGAGTAACCCCGCTCCTATCAGCGATACCATCGTCCAGAATGCACAAGCCCAACGTCTGCCCAGCTTCCGGCTTAATAAAAGTCGGTTAAGCCGTGGAAAGCTTCCTTGGCACACAGCTAATGAGGCAGGTGCGTACATACAAACTCTTGGCAGCGATTGTGATGCTCCGCTCCGCATGCTATGACACCGCCTGGGAGCCCGAATTACATATAATAGTATGATGATCCGACACGGCTCTCCAGAAGTTCTTTCTGCACTTCTGATTTTACCATCATCTCGAACTTTATAGGAGAAAATGGCGATGAAGACGGCACTCGTGGCTGCAGGCCTCTTGTTAGGGTCTGCTAGTGCCATCACTGTTGAGTATGTTCGACGTGATCATATCGCACAAAGATTCTGACCATCGTAGGGGCATGCTAGCTGCGCCTCGCAGAAGTACCGGCAGTCTCAGCCCTAAAGGAGTGAGTGTTCGTACCAACGCCTAAGTTTCACACTAACAGCATAGGATCGTGCCTTGTTCTCCGAAACCAAATTCAACTGGACGTCCGAGAAATCCAGCACTTCTTGGTACTTCATTGACACCGAGACTGGAAACATCACCAAAGCGCCTTTCGGAAGCGACGCCGCGGAGGTTGTATGGGTCGGTGACACAGAGGACAGCATCCTCTACCTCAACGCTACGAACGAGGATATTCCCGGAGGAGTCACGCTGTACACTGCTGATCTTAGTGGTGACTCTTTTGAGCCAACACTGGTAGCATCGCTTCATGCTCCTCTTTCTGGACTGAAGGCTGTAAAGACCGACTCCGGCATCAACTTTGTTGGAAACTGCCTTGCTTACGAAAGCAATGGAACCGCATACAACCCTGAGCTCGTAACTGCACCAAAGAGCCTTGGTCAGCTGTATGACAGCAACTTTGTAAGACATTGGAATTACTACATCACTGCCGAACGCGTCGCTGTCTTCAGCGGAGTTCTCAACGGCGGCAACGGAACCTACAGCTATGGAGGCGAGCTTAAGAACTTGCTTTCTGGCATGAGCTACACCATCACACGCCCCGAGAGCCCCGTCCAAGGCTCTTCGAGCGACCCAGCTGACTATGATCTGTCTCCCGATGGCAGCATGGTTGCTTTCCGTACCAAATCTCCTGATCTACCTAAGGCGAACTATACCGCTAGCTACATATACGTTGTTCCATTTGATGGATCCGAGGTCGCCGTGCCGGTAAACGGTCCTGGCACCACTGCCCCCGAGACAGCACAGGGTGCATCGGGCGCCCCCGTTTGGTCGCACGACAGCAGCAAGCTGGCCTACACACAACAGGATGGTATCGATTACGAGTCCGACAAATACAAGCTCTACGTTGCTGAGATTGATGGCATGAACAGTCAAGTCCGCTCAGTCGCTGAGGACTGGGATTCCAGCCCAACCGGTCTTCAATGGAGTCCAGATGACGTAGACCTCTGGGTCACGTCCGAGCTGCACGCTTCTGTACGTCTTTGGCTTGTTCCCGAGGACGCGCCAGCCGACTTCACACCCGTCAACTTCACCGGCCCTGACACTGTCCTCTCCGACTTTGCTGTGCTTCCCGACGGCAGCGCTTTCGTGTCCGCAGCCGCCTCCTGGACTAGCCGCATGTTCTACAAGCAGTACCCCGGTCAAGACAAGCATATTCTCTTCACTGCCAACGAAGTTGATCCTGAGCTCGAGGGTCTCACATCAGACTCCGTGTCAAACTTCTGGGTCACAAACGACGATGGCGACGACATCCAAACCTTCGTCTTCTACCCCACCGATTTCGACCCGAGCAAGAAGTACCCTCTCGCGTTCATCATCCATGGAGGCCCACAATCTACCCAGGGAGACAACTGGAGCGTGCGATGGAATCTGAGACTTTGGGCCGATCAGGGGTTCGTCGTTACTGCAACACAGTTCACCGGATCGCCATCGTACAGCCAAGCTTTCACCGACAAGATCCAAGCAAACTGGGGTGGAACTCCCTACACCGATCTCGTCAAGGTTTTCGAGCATCTCCGCGACAACGTCGACTACATCGACACTGATCGCGCCATCGCCGCCGGCGCATCATTCGGCTGCTACATGACGAACTGGATTCAGGGTCATGACCTAGGCCGCGAGTTCAAGGCCCTCGTCTGCCACGACGGAAAGATCAACCAGGTTGGTTCCTACGCTACCGACGAGATCTGGTTCATTCAACGCGACAACAATGGCACTGTCTGGAACGAACGCGCCAACTACGAACTCTGGGATCCCCTTGCGCATTTCGCTAATGCTAGCACACCGCAGTTCATCATCCATAATGATCTGGACTACCGTGTTGTGCAGGCTGAGGGACTGCAGACGTTCAACATCTTGCAGAGTTTGGGCGTACCGTCGCGGTTCTTGCATTTCCCTGATGAGGGTCATTGGGTTACCAACAGGCAGAACAGTTTGCTTTGGCACAAGTCCATCTTCAACTGGATCAGGTACTACGTTGGATTGGACGAAGAGCTTTCGATGGATGGCGTTATCACGCAGTAGTCCATCATCTAGGGTAGTTGTATGAAATGAACGACATGAATGCAGTACGAAAGACAGTGTTCCCTTGTATGCAACAGTCAACATGCCTTCTTTATGGCGTACGCACTCAGGGAAATGCACAGGATCTGACCGCCATGTGATAGCGTCAAATTAGCCTGGCAGCCATGTCCGGAGTTCTTTCTCCAGGGAAGCCATCTTCACTCCTCTGTTTCAACGCATACCAAGTCAAGTACCAACCACTACTTGCCAAGCTGATATACGAAACGAGGCTGACAGTGTTTTCTCGATGACGTTCGCAATGTACATGCAGGGGCACAGCCATAATGCCGAAGCAGCTGACACCCCGCCTACTTATCACTCTAAGCTGCGCTTTAGGTATCCGTGTACGCAATGTTCGGTGTCTTCATCTTAATTTTCTTAGCTACGAATGCGCCACTCCGCCCGTTGTATCTTCTGCGTTGCTCAAGTATCGGCTCGTAGTTGAGAGTGTTGTCCGTCTTTGGTGTGCGCTCCCGTTCGGCCGCACTCATTCATTCTCAGCCTTTTTGTCTGCTACTTGCTCACACCCTTTGCGCACATTTTGCTGGATCTTCACAAAGGCAACGTACTGACCAGTGGTTCCAGATCGAATCTACCAAGACCTGGAGCACAATGACAAATCAAACGCTCTGGGCCAATGACGACTTCACATCCATCAAACAGGACTGTAGCCTTTCACCATGAACCATTAGATCATACGCGATCATCCATAAGGATCATACGAATCAAGCCTGGTCTTTCCGCGAGAGGGCTCGTTAGATGTAAAATATCACATCAAACTATCGAGACCAAATACACCTGCTTGTCGTACCGATGGGGAGACGAAGATCGTTCTACATCGAAGACCATACTTTTGAATGGAGAATCGTTCATCATCCGCCAGAATTTGTACGACTTCCTACATCTAGCTTGCACTGAGCCTCGGTGGTCCGATGTCACACCAAGACATTACTGGATCGACGCCTTGTGCATAAATCAATCCGATTGTTCCGAACGAAATCACCAGATTGCCCAGATGGGCCATATATTCGCTAGCGCACGACGCGTTCATGTATGGCCTGGGAGAACGTCCGAAGTTCGTTGCGTATCTAAGCTGCTCTCGAGACATTCTTCAGAAAGTAGCATGCGTAGCGAACCTCTCGGACTACAGGGGAACATGCAGTTAATTGGATGATACGTATTATACAACGAGTATTGGAACCGAGCGTGGGTTATACAGGAGATCGTTATTGCGTGCAACGTTATCGTGTCCCTGGACATGACGACACTCCGGCTATCAGAGTTTCCTAATAGGATTCTTCGGCTTGGTCTCGACATTTCGCAAACGCCTTTCGAACAATTCATTGGTCGTGGAACTCAGAGCCTACGTGCCCTCGTTAGCGACCGAAGTCTTCTGTTCTTGCTATACTGGTTTCGCGACAAACATTGCTCGGTGCCGTATGATCGCGTCTTCGCTTTACTAGCAGTCGGTCAGGAAGCCGACAGATTAGAAGTCGACTATGATATGCACTGGACAGATTTGGCTCTCCATGTGTTGGAAAACCACCGGCATGAGCTGTGTGTTTGCTCCGCAGCTTTGGTCACAAGAAGTCTCATATTTAACCCCTCCAAGCCTCGTACAGGGAATCGAACGTGCATCCGCCGACCAATGCTTGCATTCGACGGGAGATATATAAATATTGATTCCTATGGTTTTTCGAAGCTATTGTATCCTGATATCCATGCTCGACCTCCGGCATGGCCTCAGCAACATGGATGCTTACGAAGCCTTGTACGGGCGTTCTGCCTTGGGTGGACCCAATGTCGCCTTGGAAGTTTCATGTCTGACGAACATAGGAGATTGAAATTGGACATGCCGTTCCCCGAAGCGATACATTGGCTTATGAAGCTAGAACTATTCCGGATCTTGTGGCAGCGTGATCCCTCCAATGACTCCTACAATTGGTACGGAGGATACGATGGATGGGAGATTTCTATCTGCGATAAGAATCCTGAGTTTTGCAGAGTGCGCATCGCTTTCGATAAATTGCAAGAGGTATTTCCCGCTGCAACCTCATGTGACTTTTCTAGCCCTGATCGCTCCGAGAGAAGCTCTCTTTTCAGAATCGAATGGGGTCAAGTCATGGAGCCAGGATGATCCCGTATTATAACAATAAAAGTCAGCATTTGGCCTTGCTGGGCAAATTGTATTTCAATAAATCCGTCTCTGTGTAGAAACCCCTGACATGCTATATATGTTAAATGCTCTCAAACTCAAAGCCTAGCCTTCTCAACCCTCGAAGCTGGATGCCTCTCATCGATCTTTGGTAACTTGTCACTCCAAGTCCTCCCGTTCCGCATAAATACCCTCCTCCAATCCGTCGGATTCAACGGCGCCTGATCCCATCTCCTACCCCTCTCCCTCTTTGCACTAACTTTCGCCCTCTTCCCCTCCGCAATCCCACTAGCGGCCGCGACTTTCTTCCCCCTCTCTGCACCAAAGTTGCTAGGGATTGCTTGGCTGAACTCCTTCGCGCTAACCTCCAGCAGCGCTTCAGTATCAGCTTTGATACGGTCGGCAAGAAGGCGGATAGAAGATTCGGCGCAGTGTGAGGCAGCGCGACGTTGCCAGTATTCTAGGAAACGGTAGCCGTGGCCTAGCATACCGCACATGGCACCTGCCGAGTGGAGGAAGTGACCGTTACCGAAGGAGTCGCCTGCTACGATGCCGTTTGTGGCAACGCGTGCGTCGGTGCCGATGCGCTCGACAAGGCTGAAGGGTTTGGGGCCGTAGACCATGGCTACACGGCGGAGCTCGTCGGGTGAGATCTCGAGGACGAGAGATGCTTGGGAGATGTAGTAATCGTATAGGAGGAGTTGGTATGCTGCGAAGTATTCCGCGGAGTCTTTGCTGGTCTCGACGCTGACCAGGCCGCGCTCTACCGGGCATAGAGAGACAAACTCGGGTACCTCAACGATGAGCCAGGATACTCTTGGGTCGCCTTCGTGGCCAACGGCGATTTGTCGTACCCAGGATTCATTACCGTGTTGATCAAACTCAGACGCGATGCGGCGGCGCAAGCGCCCATCGACGAGGATGTTAAACTGTCCGGCAACGAAATCTGCCTGCGCAACTTTGGCGCCTTGACCATCACCGTGGTCGACTTCTACATCGTGTTGTTGGAAGCCCAGTTGTTCTGCTTCACGGCAATTGATACCTGTTGCAATGCTGAAGAGCTCAGGAACGCCAAGATCAATGAAATCGCTGCCCGGTGTGCGAATCCGTTGAAGATCGTTGTGGTATTGCACTTCGGTAACTTCTTCGATTCGGATCTGAACTCTGCCACAGGGAAGATGAACCAGGCCGCTTCCATCCTGCACCACCCGATGTTTCGTAAAAAGACGACATCTGGGCGTCTTACCAGCGTTCAGATCAATCTTCTCTAGCGCTTCGAGATAACGGCGTAGAAGGAGTTGGATGGAGAAAGCTGCGGCCTGGAATGTGGAAGGACCGTCAAGAACCTCCCGCAAATCGGTTCGGATCTTGGTCGGACATGGGTGTTCGGGAATACATGGCGGAGGTACAGTGGTAACAGTGCGATGCGGTTTGCCATCCTTCCACCGATCATCGATGTACTCAATGTTGTGAATTTCACCGACCATATGCAACTCCTTCTCGTATCCTTCGATGATAGCTCCTGGTATGATGTCCCGAGACTTGGTCATTGGGTGGTAGAAGAGATCGGCCAAGCTCAGTAGCGACCCGTCCAGTCTTTTTGGTAGGTTATCCAGTCCGTAACGATCCAGCATCATCTTGTCAATGAGTCCTAGCTGATGGTACATGTCCGCACGAATGTTCCAGTGCACCCCCAGAAATGGGTCACCGCGAAGATCGACACCAACGGCGCGACGGCCCATAGCTATGGCCCACAGCATCGCCAGCATGTTTGTGCCTCCAAGGCCGATCGCAACGAAGTCGGCATCTTTGACTCCAGATAGTGTTGTTGAGCGACTGCCGCCTGGGATCTTGGTGTTCTGGGTCCGTTCTTGAGCCAGATACTTGGTCGTTGCGTAGATATTGCTGTTCCTGGACATCATGAGGACCGCGATGTGAATCCGAATGAATTTGATAGATAGACTCAAGACGGGCACGGCGCTTTTTCAAATAATGCGAAAACCGACGTACCCGCCGGTCCATCGGGTGCGGAACGGGGCGTTCAGATTGCAGAGATGACTTACCGCTATCGTACGTCTACCCCGTCAAGACCATGGAGGCCTGCCATGCTGAGTCTAGGTTCCCCACAGTTGCTAACTCAAGACGAACTACTCTAGCTCGCATCTTACCCATGCGATTGGCAGCGTGGGGCGGGAGGCTGCAACAAAACGTTTATTGGCGCAACGATTTCTGCATCCTGACAAGCGTAAATCCTTCCATGCGTGCTCTTACAAGGTTGTGTGGTTACCCCGGTGCGATGAGCCTTCATCGATGCCATAAATGAACATTCTCATGCTAGGCCCATTGAAATCTGTGTATAAGTAAACCGTAATACATTTCGATTTTGGATACCAATGACTGTCCAGTGGATAGGTAACGTTGGCGAAGCGGTAGCCCAATTGCTGTACGACTGTGAACGTGTTTTTATAGTGCTTCCACAAGACGACAACGGCAGACCGGTGCGAAGAGCAAGATAAGTATTGTCGGCTATGCATTAATGACAACCAATGCTCTTCCGGAGCTGTCCTCTCTCTTTCCTTGGGAGGCGGGCTATGCACCGCCATGTGCTCACAAGCGACTCTCTCAATATAAACATGGATTAAGTGGATACCTCACGCAAGGCCTACAATGCCATCTAGAGCGAAGCGCTGGACACGAATATGCACATACAATAAGCGGCATATGCGCCAATTGATGAACCGTGAATACGGGGGTACCGAGGCCGTAAGCGAATGAAAACATAATGTGCGGCAAGGTTCAGCGCAATCATGAAGTTTGGACTAAGGACAAGTATGATGTGTTGATGCAGCAAGGCTTGAGCGAATGAAGGATTGAGGCTCAACAGAGAATGCGACATGATCGAAGATGTGCAAGGCTTGGCAGACCACGCCAGCGTTTGAGGCGCGGAACGCGCCATTAGCCGGCGCTAGGTGCGACATCGACCGCGCGACTCCAGACCGAACACTAACTCTCTCAATCAAGCATCTTCGTCCACGATCGATCCGAAAACTGTCGAGCTATGCGGCTGACCATCCATCGTCGCCTCGTCTCTAAACCTTGTTCTCTAGCCCTGAAATGTTGTCACGACTACGTGCTGTTGACAGGCGCCCGACGCCAGCCGCCTAGAGCGCGACATCGCATGTCGCCAATGCATATTGCCATCGCACAGAAAGACCCAACATCGTCAGCCATAGACACCATCTCATTCACCTTACATGGTAATCGTACCTATCACCGCGGTACTGAACACCGAGTTGCCCGTCGCAGTGGACGGAAGCTTTGGCACTGAAAACAGCAGTAGCGTTCGAATATTAAAGCATAGTGGAGTAGTAATGATGTCAATGCAGTAAGAAAAATCGGGAAAGTGGTGTTCGAAACCAGTATAGATGACTGGCCACTTTCAGGTAGACTTGACCTTCAGCTTACAGGCAAGATCGATATCCTCCAAGCGCACTCACTAGTTATGTTTTCCATTCTAATTGGCGCCTAATACCCTCCGACCGTACCTTCAAAGCTCGTTATATATCACACCGTCTGCCGACTAATTGCCAACCGCCACGATCTCTCATTGATACCACCACATCGCGGAGCGTACGCCCACTTCAATACCGCCTGGCTCTTCTACCTAAGCTGCGAACATCCATACATACATACGCCCGTCGAACACGCATTCACGATGCGTCGCACGGTAAAGGTAGCTACACATTGGCTCCCTAGGGGCGACTGTGGCTCTTGAGCTTCGTAAACTCGCCTCTCAATTAGAGCGATCTTGGTCAACTTCATGTATCTCACCTGCTTACTAGCTGATATATACTCTTACTCCAACTTCAACTAACTCATGACTTCTTCTCCACAGCACCACTTGATCACTCAGCCCACTATCACTCGATCAACATGACAGACAGGCTGGACCTAGAGCCAGCGAGAGCGCCACCGACCAGACCTGCAGCACCTCCGGGAACCTTCAACCGAGCCATTAAGACATCCACCGGAACCCGAGGAGGCTATGCGGTACAGAAGAGGCCGAGCGGAAGATTCAACGCAAGGGGACGACTGGCGAATACCCTGGTCCCGGCAGGTGACTTGAACCTGTTTGGTCTCCAAGTTCTCAACCAAGATACCCGGGTTGGCGGTCAACTGGCAGACAATGGCCAACAACCTCGAACCCAGTAAGTCCTCCAAGAGGGTGCAGCAATCCGCCAAAGGAGAACAAAGCGGCGTTCAGTAAACTCGTGCGAGTTTTGATATTCTGGGCTGGAGCCGTCGAGGAAGCTAGTATTCCGCGCTACGTCGATAATCACATTTCTCAAGCAAGCTTGAACTTCAAGGCCATTCTCGATAACGCCATGAAGCAAGGTGTCAGCGTTCAACACGAGTTATTTGCACCAAATTAGCTTAAAAACTGGGTAATACCGAGCATTCCAGATGATCTGAGTATTGCTAACAACTTTATCAAGTATACAAGACCACGATGACGCATGTTCAGACTTGAGGGGACGGCGCCGCATATGTCACCATGCCCGCAAGTGCGAAGACCAGATTCTGGGTTGGCCATTGGGAGCAGGCGATGGCGCGCCATTACCTGCTCCCGCTATCAAAGGCACTCGATCTCGACGCCATCATCTTTGACAAAGTATGGGGAGGTCTTGCGCAAACCTACTTGGTGGTGTCGTGTAAGCAGATCTGGGAGAATCGGGTAACAGGATAGAGCTGGACAAATCCACACCTGCCTTGACCCACGGACCCAGGTGATGATAGTCTACACGAAGGGACTTCACGCCAGCACTCGCGCTGTGCCTGACCACTACTTTCCGGACTGGCCAGATATCCAGAGCTTTCCATGTTGAGTACAGGCCTCGAACAGATGAACTAGGAAGGACTAGCATATGCATCGAGTTCTCACCGTCCAAGCCAAACTGAGAAATAGTATCGATGTGTGGAGGAGCTCAAAGGATTTTAGGGTTATACCTAAGAGCTGACAACGTACCCCGGAGGTGAGTCCTGGTAGACAAGGCAATCAAGATCAGTAGCAATGTGCAGTGAGAGCTCTTTGCCCCAGACTAATCGAAAACCTGAGTAATGCCGAAACCCCCCAGACGAGCTGAGTACTGCTAGTAATGCCACCAAGTCCACACCACAATCACCCACCGCATTGCCAACCGACCAGCAGCCGCTGGCGCAGAGACAGTATACACTACGATAATTAGTAGCCAGAAGACACAGTTCTGGCTCTAGCACTGGTCTCAAGCCAAAGCTCGGAACTACTTAGTTCCTGTCTCAAGGCCCTCAACATCGACACAGTTCTCCTGCATCCTGTGTGGGGTAGTATGGTGCAAACCTTCTTCGCCGTTTCCTGTAGACAGATCTGGAAGAATAGGGATGGCGTGGAATGGGGTTGGCAACATCGTTTATACGCGCTTTGACCCGAGATCTGGACCCGTATGATGGCGAACACGAAGGATACTCACGCGAGCAGTAGCGAGATGATCATATACTGTGGAGGTATTTCATGTGCTCTGCAATAAGTTTCCATCAAATAAACCACTACGAATACTTCCAAGGAACGGTCTTGATTGAGGGACACGACTGACGAATTATAAACTTGTCCACAAGGCAGTGTTCTATCTCGGTCTATGAGCGCATGTGTACACGGCATCCATCTCCCGAAGCAACCACCAACGTCAGCGTTTGCTTTTCTTTTCCAGGTGCGACAACAGGGTCGTCCTGCGGGACAGTCATGAAGGGGAATTTCTGCACCAGTCTCGCTACGGTGTATCCCGCTTCTAGCAGGGCGAACTCCTGGCCTAAACATACTCGCGGTCCGCCATTAAAGGGTAGATACCCATAACCCACATCGCGCAATAACGTTCCATCTTCCCACCTTTCGGGACGGAACTCGAGTGCGTCATCGCCGTAGATATCTGTGCGGCGATGCATAGCGTACACGCAATACCCGACGGCCTCGCCTTTTCTTACCAGTATTGGAGACTTTCCATCCGGGCCTCCCCCGACAGGAAGCGTCGTCGTCTTGAGTGCTGCACGGGAGTTGACCGGCACCGATGGGTAGAGGCGAAGTACTTCTTTCAGGACCAGATCAAGGTATCTCATCTTCTTTAAGTCCACCCGAGTTGGCTGAGGCGCATTGTCTCCAAGGCCTACTACGGCCTCTACCTCCGCACGCAACTTTTCCAAAACCTGAGGGTGACGAGCTAGCAAGCGTAAGGTCCAGGTTAGGCAGCATGCGGTCGTATCTCTGCCAGCCAGGAGGACATTGAGACACTGATCGCGGAGTTCTTTTTTGTTCCGGGTTTCCTGAATGAGCGCATCGATGAATACGTAATGCTTTTTATCCTCGTCTTCTACCTTCTCAGGCTTGGAGTTATTTAGTGCATTCTGGATTGCGTCGTCAACGAACCGATGAGAAGTTTTACAGGCCCGCCAGAACTCGGGCGTGTTCGCGAGCCAGTACAAGTCTCCCAACCTACCACGATGTGATAGATAGTCTGCAAATGTGGAGATACGACGTCAGTGTATATCTTACATGCATTTCGTACAGTCACAACTTACCTTGGCCTAAGTTGAAAGCTGCTGCAAACTCCGACTCTTGTCCAGCAATGTCGCTGCTTTGCAAAGAGCTCAATGTCTTACCAAAGAGGAGGAATGTTGTCGTGTCAAAAGTCAAACGGAAAAACAACGGTTGTAGATCGACTATGCTATCAGGACGAATATGATCGATGAGGCTCTCGACTGACTTCTTCATCTCCTCGAAGTTCTGAAAGCGATTAGAAGTAAATTGAGGCCGGAGAAGCGCTCGCGAGTGCTTCCATGCTGCACCGTCTTGGGTGAAGATACCGCTTCCCATTAACGGGGCGAAATGCTTGGGTCGGAGTCCAAGGCTGAAGTCTACCGCGAGCGTCAATGCTTTCGATTGTCCAGCTGGTGTGGCATCGACAAACCTTCAAACTGAGTAGAGAGGATCTCTTCAATGTTGCGTGGCTCAACAGTATTAATTCCGCGAGATCCGACTGTGCATGGTCAGCTCCATGCCCTCCATTACGGTCCCGGAGACTTACGCAACTGCTGTTCATGAGTTGGACCGCTAGACTCCACTACGTCCAAGAAGAATTGTAGGATGGTTTGCGCTCTTGCGTGTTGCCCCACCTTGAGTAGCAGATCCAAACCTTGTGGCCACTTCGCTGCCCATCTCCGTGGTGCTTTGCATCCCATCTGCGCCGCATATTGATCTTCTTCCTGTCAAATGTCAGCAGCGCGACGACAAATCCCCTTGGACGCGCGTACCTTAAGCCGGATCTGGCGTTTCCAGAGCTTGTAGCCTACAAGGCTGAGAATGACTAGGAACAAGGCCAAACTTTTGGAACTTGTCTTTCCTCCAAAGTCGGCGTACGGGGTGTCCATGGCTGCGAGTGCTTCCTGCTTGATGTGAACAATATCAGAAGTTGTTTTGCAGTGGCGCACTGTTAGTGTGAGAACGTCAACACGAAGCTTCTGCTCTCGTGACTCCGCCCCCAAATTGAAGTGGATGACAGTCTCAGCCCAGTGGTACCGCAGTTAGTATGCCTTCCCTATCAGCGCGTGGGGCCGATGAGATGTGACAAATTGGGGGCCAAACCTGCGAGGGTCAAGCCTGGTAGGGCACCAGTAAGATGGTGTTAGCGAAGTCAGCGCTAGCGCGCTCGGTTACGGTTGGTTCAGAACGCGCCTCTGCCCGTTGTGCCTCTTTCAGTGTCACATCCCGCGTTCTCATACTGTTCGCCTGATACCCTCTACGACGGCTATCGGCCAAGGACGTCGTCATCCAAGGACATGGAGGCTCCAGTTCGCAAGCATGTATGCGAAATCCAGCCGCTTTGTGCATCTCTGGCCAGCGCAATACAACCCCTGCTGCCGCCACTCGAGTAAATCGCAAAAGGCTATCCTCTTTTTTGTCGCATACAGCGCCTTTCTATACAGCTGGCAACATTCTCAATCTGCTTCTACGCGATCCCGTGCTTGGTGACGTGTTTTGAACATCGACACGGCCTTCGTACGGACGACTACGCAGGCCTTTGTCGCGTAGGAACAAACTTGGTGATAGCGTTGAATCATGGCTGACCCTGTTTCACTGGTGGCTGCAGGCGTGGGAATTGCTGATGTTGCATTTCGGCTCATCGTATATCTCAAGGACGTCAAAGCAGCCGCCAAGACTATCGATGAAGATATTGAAGGCCTGATCAACGAGGTCGAAGGTCTCCAAAAGGTGCATGGTCACCTCGAGAAGGAATACCTCAATAGTGTCACCAACATCGAAATGGGAGACGACGAGAGGAGCCTTTGGACAAGCACAGGACAAACTCTTAAGAATGGACAGAAACTTACCGAGAAGCTTGAGGCTTCGGTGAAGTCTATCTATGGTGATCACAAGCTTATCACTGGAAAGTTGGATGGTTGGGACAAGTCGCGTAGAAAGAAAAGCAAAGACGGCATGATCTCTGGACTTAGAGACCAGATCAATACATATCAGGGAGCCCTGCAAATGCTACTCGGTTTTATCTCCATGTAAGTTGATTAGCCATTTCAGGAGCTTGTGTTGACCCATATGCAGGCAGTCGGCTCGCGAAAACCATAAGGATCAGAACGCCCAACTAGAGCAACTGGCTGTTGGTCTTCAAGAATTGAAGAGTCGGATGGAGCAAGCGCAGCATACATCGTTACCCTCATATGAGAACGTGACCAACACGACGGCGTATCGCGATTTCAACATCGAATCCGTATCAGTTGTGAATCAGCTTGGCATCGCAATCAACAATATTGCGCATAATCCCGCGTCCGACGCCCCGGTGACGAACGAACATTTCGATATTCCCAAGCCAGTCGATCCGTTCTATACTGGTCGTGGAGAGTACGCAGAACGTCTACGCAACTGGATGTTACCTAGTGCTTCTCCGAAACAACGCGGAGCAACAGCCTCAAAGGCAGAGCAGAAACGCTTCGTTGTATACGGGCTTGGAGGCGCAGGGAAGACTCAGTTCTGCTCGAAATTTGCTGAAGATAATCGCCATTAGTCAGTTCGCCATGGTTCCAAGCCTATGTAACACTGCTGACGGGTCACCTCTAGCTTCTGGGGGGTTTTTTGGGTAGACGGTAGTAGCCCGTCGCGGTTGATACAAACTTTCTCTCAGAATGTGTCAAAGATTGGGAAAGTGGACTTCAACGTCAATGCTGCACTCCATTGGTTATCGAATCTCAGTCGTCCCTGGCTTCTCATCATCGACAACGCCGATGACCCTGACCTCAAGCTTGCCGACTATTTCCCACGAGGCAATCGAGGTCACGTTCTTGTCACAACCCGTGATCCTGGGAAAAAGGCGTATGGCACTGCTGGTGACAGGTTTTTTGAATTTCAAGGATTGAGTACGAGTGATGCGAGCAGTCTACTCCTGAGAGCGGCCGGTCAGACGGAACCATGGGGCACAGTTGTATCCAACATTGCCTTATCAATTGCAAAAGCGCTTGGCTATCTTGCATTGGCGATCACGCATGCAGGTAGGGCCATCCGCGAAGAGTATTGCAGGCTGAGCGAGTACCTGCACTACTATGAACGCCAATGGGAACAGACGAGGCAAAACAGACTTCCAGTGAAAGACAAGGATGCCGCTGACGAGTTGAGTGTCTTCTCAACATTCGAGTTGAATCGAGAAGCTATCGAAAGGCGAGCAACTAGAGCATCTCGGGACGCCCTCCAGCTGCTTGATACATTCGCATTTCTCCACAATCAAGACATTCGGTACGACCTATTGAAACGAGCTATCGAGAACGCCCAGGTCGAACATCTGAAGGAGGTCGAGGACAAGACCAAAGAAGGTCAGTACAAGGCCGTCAAGCCCGCGTCCGACTGGTCAACATGGTGTAAAGAACACGCTTTCCTGGTCCTTGCCTATTTTTACCAGAACCGGAGTCCGCCTGTTCTACCCGGCGTAGGTCAAGCTAGCATATGCTGCTCTCAGGATCATTGCTGACTTGTGGCAGATCATCCGAGAAGGACGAAACGAGAGGGTGATGGATGAGGATCGACTACGTCTAGCTCTACGGCAGCTGACTCAGTTTTCGCTCATAATAAAGAGCCAAAATTCCGAAAGCTACTCTATGCATCCGCTTGTGCACAAGTGGGCGCGTGAGCGACCTGGTATGAGTATCGCAGCGCAGGGAGTTTGGTCTGAAGCGGCCGCAATGCTACTATCACACTGCGTTTTGATCCCACCGCTTGGTAACACGGAAGAAGAGGAAGACATTCGTAAATACATCCTCCCCCATGTCGATCATGTACGCCAATGTCAGCAATCGATAGAGCAACGCATGAGAGACAAGCGCATGGCACGTATGAAACCATGGCCAGTGTTTGATGGTGGCTTTGATAGAGGCAAAGCTATGACATATGCTAAGTTCAGCCTGGTGTACATGCAGAACGGACGTTGGGAGGAGGCCAAGCGACTGCAAACTGCAGTGAAAGATTTCACGACTCAGGTCCTGGGCCTGAAGCATCCCGTTACTCGTCGCGTTACCCGTCTACTGGCTACGACCCTGTTCCACCTCGGCGAAAGCGAGCACTCGGCTAAGATGGAAAAAGAAGTTTTGGACGCGTGTGTACTGTTCTTGGGTGTCGATCATCGGGAGACACTGGTTGCCAAATTTGCTCTTGGAAAGTCACTTTTCTTACAAGGCAAATTCAGCCAAGCCAAACTTCTCCAAGAAGAGGCAGTCGAGGGGCTGACCAGGCTAGTCGGTCTTGACCAAGAAGACACTCTGGATGCGATCGACTGGCTTGGCCAGACTCTACTTATGTTTTTCACTGAAGAGCATGTGAATCGTGCCCGTCAACTCTTTGTCAAAGCATCAGAGGGTATGGAGAAGCTGCATGGAGATGAACACACACGTACGCTCGAAGCGCGTGAACACCTTTGTACTTCCGCCATCCGAACCCGCAACAAGCAACATTTGGATCAAGCGCATGCGATGATGAACCAAATTCTGGAAACACGAAAGAGAAAACTTGGCAAAGAGCATGCATACACACTACTCGCGATGGTGAACCTCGCTCTCGTAAAATGCGAAATGGGTATGATTCACGAGGCCGAAGTACTTATCCAGCATGGCCTACCCATCGCCGCGCGCAACTTAGGAGATGGTCACATAGCTTATCTCTGGGGTCGTTATCATCTTGGCCGGATTTGGGTGATTCAAGAAAGATGGGAAGAGGCGGAGTCCCACCTGCTTGATGTCACAGAGCGACAACGTCACACGTTGCAAGGCAGAGGGGAGATCCATCCTGATAGAATCGGTGGCTTGATAGAGCTAGCGACAGTCTACAACGCGCTTGGGAAGTTTCAAGAATGCGAAAGAGTGACAGACGAGGCTTTGGCTGCATTAACAAGGATATCTACGACTGAACATCCAGTTGCGAAGAAGTTGAAGGAAGATAGAATGGTCTGGAGAGAGCGAAGAGGACACAGCACGGAGAATCCGCTAGTCGTCGATAAACCACAGACTATCAAGGAACGCATCGAGATCGGACATGTTCATCGGTCATTCACTTTGTAGTCGCCCCACTACGAAAAAGATTACACATTTCAAATGGCTAGCTCAGCACCACATGTCTAAACTCTAGATTTGGGGAGAGAATATCACATCAATATCACGCTTCAAACATGAATATTTTCATCAATAGGAGCACCCGTCTTCCTAATCTATCTTACTTGGAGGCTCTTGGGATTCCGCAGTAATCTTGTAGACTGACACTTCCCTATAGAGAACTCGGAGGTGGTCGGCAAGGCCACTACTATCCCCAACACCCGACAGGACTTGGCCCAAACGTCTTTGCGACCTTCCAAATCCGCTTTCGCCTTCTGACTTACCCAGTCGTGACCGGGGGCGCTTTTCTCGGGTTGATCTATAGGCAGTCAATTACTAGTTGGTGCAAGGTGTTTGATTACATGACGTCGTAGCCTGGGATGTCGCCAGATGTAAACGGATTGATGTCCGCAAACTGGAACGCAGCATTGATGCTATCTTCGCAAGTCTGATTGGATTTCTCTTTACCAAGCGTAGTATGCATCATCTTCCATATCAGCATCCACAAAGACCAGATTTCCGCTTTTGCATTGACGGGATGGTGGTGCAATGCCTCTACAATGATCTCCGAGGCCTAAAATTCTTTGTACCCCAATCTTTTCATCTCTCCGAAGTGTTTATCTCTTTGTTAATGATTTTGAAAATTCCATAGTCAGCAAGGTGCCCGAGCCGTGTTGAGGGATACGTTCTCCGGCTTGATATCAAAGTGTACCATGGCGCCAGGGAAAGTTTCCCGGTTTTCTTCTTACCTTCCCTCCCTACCTTCGCTTTCCTCCTTCCTTTCTCTCCTTCTCTCCCTTTTTCTGTCTCCTCAGTAGCTTCTCTTCGTCGAGCGTCTCGCCGCACTTGCCTGTATTCAAGGCACATACGGTGTCAGCCAGCGCTTGGAAGATCATCCAGATGAACCGCTCGGGTATCTGCCTTTCCAGGTTCACCCCCTGGGAATGAATCTCGAGAAGGTCACGTAGATCTCCATGCTCGGCGTAGTCAGAATACAGGCGGTATGTGTTCGTACCGTCTTCTTGAATGGCTATATGGATGCGATGGCAATGGTCACAAAGCTCCAACTGTTGGCTGGTAACCGAATATAATTCGCTGTTCTCTGTGATCCGCAACGTACTCTCTTACATACTTTTCACTGCGTTTCGTTAGCACTAGTTACACATAGAAACAATCATGATACCTACGCCCATTATAATGTTGGTCTCGTCACATAGCGCATAAAAGCAAACCACTTTGCGCATCTCTTCCGCTCCATTGAACCTAGTATGAGAGTCCATCAGTGTCTTGCACCATTGCCATGTTTCTCGGGATTTCTCTTTCGCTCCATCGCGGCTGTCATCTCTCAAAACTAACAGAGCATACAGATTCTCCTCTCGAAGATATGATGATATCGGATGACGTAACAACCTGAGGCGACTATGAAAGGCGCCTTCCTTCTGTTCCGGATTCTGGTCTCCAGAACTGCAGCCACCCGTCACTTCCTCTTTTTCACTTCGATTCCTTCATCAATCTTCCCGCTCCTCCTCCGTTCAAAAAAAAACATTATTGAGGTACTGCAAGCTTTCTGTGAGTTAGTGCGATCAAAGCGTTGCCACGCGTTATCACCAACGCGGCTCTTACCATTCGACCACTGTTCCGGTAGAGCCTCATCACTCTTACTTGCCACACCCAGTAATGTCGCAAGAGCATACCAAAGGCCCAAAACAGCGCCCACTATCAAGCACACCGTCTGCAACACAACAGCGCCCATTCGTCGCACCTACCCCAAACATGATGTCGTCCAATCTTGCAGGGACATCCGGGAGCAAAGCAGCGGGCGGCCAGGTCTTCTCACCCACCATGGTACCTCACAACCAGATCCAACTCCCCGACACACTGGCGCATTGGCCGTCTTTCCCAAATCTCATATATTCATTCACAAATTCATATCCGAACCTGAACGCCCACCAAGCGCAACATCAACATCCACTTCCGTTCAGTATGTCGCGCGATGTGCAAAGCCTCAACAAAGATGAGAGAGAGATGGGTAAAGCAGCCGTCGTGGATGAAAAATGCTGTTAAGCTATTAACTAACTCCCTTGTAGTACGTTCTTTCTGTTGCGCTTTAGCGGCGTAGACAGGAAAGTTTAGTGACAGCGCTCTATATTCTACTGCCTACTTAGACAGCTATAAGACAGCAGTTAATTCCCGCCTACCTACGTAGCAGGCAAAGTCTCTACAAGACGCATTTTATGACTTGCTTTAGAGAAGTGTTCGTGCTAACACCTCGATAGGATTCCAATCCTCCTTCAACCCCAGCGCAAGACAATAGTCTTACAAAACTCGTCGAACAGCGCCATGACTCCCTGACGAAGGGATATGCTCTCGACATCTCGCTCGCTTCCTCAGTCCCGCCAGGTTGGAAAGGTAGTCGCATTCCTTCAGATCATGTCCCGAGGAAGGCACCGCTTGCAGCTCGCTCCACAGATGAACTCTCTCCCCTCACAGCCCATAAGGTTCCGAAAGTGAAACAGGATAGGTCGGGTATTAGCCCAGAAGAGACCTTCGAGGTCATTCGAGCGAACCGCATACACCAACATAAGTCGTTCGAAACGCCATCTGGCATCCCTAGTCGAGGACGTCCACGACTGGACGACGGCGACGGAGGTCAGAACGTGAACGCAGCGGGTAGCTTGAACGGCCGAGGCGGATACGCGCAGCCTCCTATTGGTCTTTTCGCGCCTCCGCAGGTATCCAATACAACAACACCCCCCAAAGTTAGAAAGCTGCGTCCGCAGTACAGCTACCAGGTCCCTCCCGAGTTGATAGGCACGAAGACTGCCCTAGGTAAGGACTCAATGCTCAGACCTCAAATCTTCGAACAAACTCGCTGACATTGTCTCCTTCAAGGTCCAGATAACTGGGACGAATACGTATACTTCATGGAGCAGCTATCGACTGAGAACATTACTGCTCACGAGTTTGACAAGCGCGCGAAACCGATCTTCCAAGTCTTCGACGAGAGGACGAGAAAGAAGCTGAATAACATCATGGCAACTAAGATGATACTTCCGCGGCTTGAGGAGCTGCGAGAAAGAGGTCAGTCCACTAAGGGTGCGGAGGACGTCTAGGCTGGTTAAGGTTCCGGGAGGTCCGATGACCCCGCACTTCGGGGTGGCTTCACGGGTATCGCGGTAGGGATAGTAATTCATGGCAAGATTCTAGACTGATTCTAGACTGTTCTGTAGATGTGAGCTATGTTTCATCTTAATAATCGCCTTGGGCTTCATCGCGAAAGCCACAACAAGGTGATCCTACTATCTAAGTGTTGTTTCCTGCCACAGTATTTATAAGTGATGGGACATTACTCAGAGATGTATGGAGTTGGTAGGTAAAGGTTTTGAATTCATTTCAACCCTTGTTTAAAATCCGAGATTGTAGTATTACACATAACGCTCTTTTCTACATTACGCCTGGCTTCCGCGACGACACTAGTCAAAAGGTCCCTAGTGCGTTGCTCATAGAGACGAAGGTTCATGGGTCGGAGTGTAGCGGCCTCCCGTACATGCTGGGCTACAATAAATAGCGTTGGACGTAGTCCATCAAAGACGGCCTGCCGCAATGCTGTGCTGTCATGATACGCACAGCGTCAATCACGTACTGGGGGAAGAGGATACGTACAAGATGAATCATCGCTTGAGCTTTTGAATTTGTGTAGTCCGACCACCATGAAAGATGCGCTGCATCAGTCTCTTTACGAGAAGTGCTGTATGCCAGGAACCAAACAGCTCAACGAGCGCGTTTGTATAGACATGTTATAGTTGAAACTTGGACTCGTAATTTTTGAGTGCATGAGATGCATCGATCGGTTCTCGTCGCCATGCCTTTTGTTGCAGGATTACCGGAGCCCTAGATTTTGAACTTTCGCATATACCTACATTTAGTTCTTTCTCTGTTTAGTACGAAGCGCTGGATGAGCTTCGCCATCGTGGAAGTTTGCGCGCTACCTGCCTGTACATTACCTGCCATCACCAAACACAGAATCATAGTCTCAAGGACATAACAGATACGTGTCAAGGCGATAGTGCAGGAAAATTTGCACATGGAGCTTTTTCGGCGTTGTCCGAGATCAATAACGCGGCGTAGCGACTAGCGAGTACGATTATAAAATCGGACGTGGCTTTCCTGGTCCCTACAGGTCGAAAGTATATCGTAGAGCTGGGCCGTCGGGATAAAGTTCGATGAGGCTGGGATTAATGATAAGCATCGTGCGGATGGTTAGTGTGCCACTCTGGGTAACCCGGATGTTGTCGTAGTCGGCGGCTCCATGTTGTGGGGTATCGCACGATGCCTAGCGCTGAAATCGACCCCAGGCCCACTTCACGAGAGCCTCATGTGTTCGAGACGCCACATGCACATCGCGCCTATGTAGTCCGCGGGTGTGTGGCAGACGCTGGGAAGACTAGCGGTCCGGTTATAAGTGCGTTCCTATGCGCTAGCAAAGGCTGGAAAACGTTTTCTCGAAATGTGGCCGTGTGTCGCGCGACCTGCAGTCGCTCATATTGCATGCAAAGATGCCTGGCCCATCAGTTTGCGGGAAAGGGTTGAGATTCTTCTCCGTTCTTTTGCGCATTCGAATTTCAAGGTTGCGACGCGAACACGTGAGCAATGCCTCTCTCCGCTGTTCATGACTCGCGACCCACTGTATTCCTGGAGTTGAAGCCTGGAGAAAATTTTGGACTTGTCCCCACCAAAGCGTGTCACTGCGAATGAGACCTAAGCCCACAATTCTAACAGTTGGGCCGTGCTCCAAGTCGTCCCAAGCTTTGGCGACGGCTTGGATTGTTGGGATAAGCAGAGTCAAGGTGCCCAAGACGTCGCCGCGCGTACGCTATCGAGTTGGCTGGTCTCGTCGAGGCTTGCCGCGGACGTCCTTCGCTGACTGGGTGGCGATGCGATCGAGCTTGCAACTATTTCAAAGTCACCGAACATGTCGTAAGTTTCTTCGCGTGGATTGGGGTCGTGATTGTTAGCAAGGCTTGGATGGCCTGACATTTATGAGATTGAAACAACGGTAAAGGACCTTTGGCGGCATTACGATGGCGGCTCGCTCCCTGCCTCGGTGGCCGCGCCAGCATGTGCCGATATGCAGACGGCTGACCGGCAAGGTAACTCCCATGCCGATCGGAGCTGGGCAGCGTCAGCTTAACAAGTCTCACATCAAGATTGCACCAAGCACATGCAGCGTGAAGCTTTGTACTGATCACGGGTACACCACAAGTACAGGGCGCTACCGTGTCCGGGATTTCGCCTCGTGCAGCTTCCGACGCAAGATATCACCGTAAAGGCTGTAAGGGTGAGCTGACCGCGCCCTTGACAAGCCATCCGCATGGCAACAAACGACCCGAGTATGACGGGTTCTCGGAAGTCAGCCGAACTATGTAACGTGGTGGCTTGAGCTAACCGCCGTCTTGTCAATCACATGTGGTCGAGAATGCAGAGGGTGAGGTCATAGACGTCGGAATGCGCGAAGCCTTGGGGTGAAAAACAAGCCCCAGGAGCTAAGCGTGGCTAAGATAGCCGCATACATCTTGGGGAGGCTTACTCCATGGGGAGATACAGTGGGGATCCTCATGAACCATAGCACTAGCGTCATCATACCCCTCCTCCAACATCGCGTTTTGTTGGCGGACACAAACCAGGATTCCAGGGTCCTTCACCGTCGCGACGGTCGTGCTAGAGAAAATGAATTTGGGACAATCCAGGGTGCCTGTCGCAGCCTCTTACAGCTGTCGTGCACCGTTGATGCTCCACTTTTAGGCCTCCCCTTCACTGAGAACTCCCCCAGATATAAGATCGGCTGCTCATCTCCCCCGCCATTTCTTTTCCACCTCCACTGCTCTCTTCGCTTCTTCGCGACCGGTTTTACTCTACCTTGGGGCTTGTGCAACACCAATCTCCACCATGGACGGCAAAGACAACGGCGTGAGCCACATGCCCGACAAGGAAGTGGCCTACCCTGTCGAGAAGGAAGCTGTCTATGACCCGACCACCGAGAAGCAGATCAACCAAAACGAGCATATTGCTGATGCTGGCGCCCGTCGCGAGTCTGTCGCGCACAACATCGTCGAGAATCCCCTAACGCGTCAGACCAAGGCCGAATGTGTCAGTGTTGCCGAGCAATGGGCTGCCACACATGGCATGGAGGAGCACGCAGCCCTCTTCGGAAAGGCTGCTCTTGTCGCGCGCGACCCTGACCGCTTTGAGATGCTCACCGACCTCACTCAAGAGGAGCGCGATGCTCTCATCTACGAACGCGACCACAAGTGGCATGGACCCACCATGCTGTGGTACTCAATTGGTCTGTGTGCCATTGGAGCCGCCACTCAGGGTTGGGACCAGACTGGATCCAACGGAGCCAACTTGTCCTTCCCTCAAGAATTTGGTCTCACAGAGGGTGAAAGGAGTGAATGGATTGTCGGTCTCATCAACTCCATCATTTTCTTGACAGCCGGTCTTATCGGCGCTTTTATCGTCGACCCCCTCAACAAGTATCTCGGTCGTCGCGGAGAGATCTTCCTCACTGCTGTCTGCCTTACGGCTACTCCTATCGGTTCTGCATGTGCGCAATCATGGGAAGGACTATTCGCTGCACGCTTCATCATGGGTATCGGAATCGGCGCAAAGAATGCCACTGTCCCAATCTACTCTGCTGAGATGGCTCCACATCGAATTCGAGGCGCCCTGGTCATGTTTTGGCAATTATGGGTCGTCATTGGTAAGTCCTCACGATTCTCACGCGTGTTAACTTGTGACTAATTTCCATTTGCAGGTATCTTCCTCGGTTTCTGCGCAAACGTCATTGTCAAAGACACTGGTAGAATCTCATGGCGCCTGCAGCTTGGATCAGCCTTCATCCCGTCCTTCATTCTCATGGTCGGCATCTTCTTCTGCCCAGAGTCTCCTCGTTGGTTGATGAAGCATGGCAAGGTCGCCAAGGGCTACCAATCCATGGCTAAACTGCGTGCACACCCCATCATCGCCGCCCGCGATTACTACTACTCGTACGTCATCTACGAGACTGAACTCGCCGTTGCACGTGGAGCAGGCTACTTTGACCGCATGTGGGACTGCTTCCGTGTACCCCGCATCAGACGTGCCAACTACGGTGCTTCCACTGTCATGATTGCTCAGCAAATGTGCGGTATCAATATCATCTCCTTCTATAGTTCGACCATCTTCACGCAGGTCGGCTACAGCCCGACACAAGCCTTGTACGCTTCTCTCGGTTACGGAGCAATCCAAGTTGTGTTCACTATTCCTACGCTCTTCCTTATCGACACTAAGGGTCGAAGGACCCTTTGCATGTGGGCAAGTACCCCCCAACTCCATTCGTAGCTAATCCCATTCTAACTACGTATCAGACTTTCCCCTTTATGTGCATCTTCTTATTGGCCGCCGGTTTGTCCCTGCTCCAACCAGAGTCTGCCAGCCAAGCTGCTCGTATCGGACCCGTCGTCTTGTTCGTCTACCTCTTTACGATCATGTATTCCCTCGGAGAAGGACCAGTCGCATTTCAGTACTCTGCCGAGGTTTTCCCTACCATCCAGCGTGAGCAGGGAATGGCCTGGGCTGTTTGCATCAACAACACCTTCGCTGGTGTTTTGTCGCTCACCTTCCCTCGTATGGTATCGGTCATGTCACAGACTGGTGCTTTTGGTTTCTACGCTGGTCTCAACCTGATCGCCTGGTTCATGATCTTCTGTTTCGTGCGTGAAACTAAGCAGCTTACGCTGGAAGAACTGGATCAAGTTTTCAGTGTGCCTACCAAGACCTATCTCCATTACGAGATTACGGAGTCAGTGCCTTATTTCATCAACCACACGATTCTTCGTCGCAACGTGCCCAAGCCACCCCCGATCATCGAGAAGGGTCTTGCTCCTGATGCGGTTCCTACTGCATAAACATATGTTTATACCAGAAGTGAGAATCAAGATTCCGACCATTCGGCATCTAAGACTATGTAGTGGGGCTATATAGTGTAAATAGTGTACAACTCTCGCGAGCGAATAATGATCACCCCAGTTCGAACTCAATTTGCTAATGTTGAACGTGTTATTCTAATTTCTCTTGGTTGGACTGACTGTGTCTTGAAGCGAACTAAACACAGTGCATCTTGCTCTAAAGGATGATGAGACAATACCGCGATCCCTTTCTCACGTCAGAGACCGGGTGTACGCTAAAGACGTGCGTTTCTCACGTAAGTTTACTGAAAGCGGGGTTCTACATGTGGAGAGCTTCAGCATTGGCCACCCGCCACCGATATTACAGTAGTTAGTGTTGAAAGACCAATCTCACGATTCGTAAGTTCAACCCTCGCTTTGCCGCCAGGACAACGTACCAAAATAAAAGTACAACGCATCCACGATGAAGATTATCCATGAAATACGTGAAGCTCGCAAAGAGAACCATGACGTTCTTCAGAAAGATCTCGAGAAGCTTTTAGAATGGCCATTGCATATATGAGCCATCTCAATTACTTCTGAGAAGCCAAAAATGGGACAGAGATCTTCCCACGTAGTGCAGACTGACTCGGATATTGCGGCTTCCACAGTTTCGCCTACGGTTTCTTGAATCGTTTGGATAAGGAAGAGTTCAAAGTCACATTCTATAGTCTGCATGATTTGAAGGCCAATACCAAGGTTTTGTCATGTGGTTCTTTCATAGAGGTGGTTTTGTGAATCAATATGACTTCTACCCTCGATTTAACAGTGTGATGCTACTGACAGAACATCAGTGTACGGGTGCGAACGATCACATAGCCTGATATGGCTGGCCTAGTATTATACATGCTAGACAGCAAGGAGCGATCATCATCGCTCCAGACTATCCTCTTGGCCCAGAATCCAACTACGTTGACATCTGCAACTCTACCCGCGACTTCCTAAGGTGGTACAAAAAAGATGAATGCTTCAAACATGGAAATGACTCAAAGAGCGAGAGCTGGCAGGAGTGGATTGTCAAGAATATCAACAAGAGGAACGTTACTATAGACAAAGACCGCCTATACGTCGAGGGTGAGAGTGCTGGCGGTCATTCTTCAGTCGTGGCAATGCGGATCAACGTGGCTAAAAACGAACCTAAACTCAGTATCAAGTCCTGCGTCCTCCACTACCCGATGTTGGCCCATTGTGTGCGCAACTTCCCTCCAAAGAATATGGACAACGGCATGGTAACTTACATGTGTGAACGCTTAGCGCCTTCAGACGTCGACAGACGCGCCCGAGAGGTAGTAACTGCTATCAACGAGCTCGAGAACCAGGGATCGGTACCTACACGCACCAAAAGCTATGCGCCCCAAGCAATGTCAGCCACCTTGCTTGTTTCTATCACCAAGTTATGGCAGCCGGTATTCCAACGTCACCATGGCAGTGCAATAGGGGGAGACTTTGAACCTGCCAATGCTGACTTCGTGGACTGTCTCGCACGGGTCGATAGGTACGTAGACTACGTTGACCACAAGTTCCTTCCACCCATCGCCATGTATCATTCACCCAAGGATCCTATCGAGAACACCAGGAAGTTCCGCGATATCTTTACTCAGGAGTATCCAGTGTATAGGGCGAGGCATGCCATCCTATTGACAGAAGTCAGTCACCTGAACTGGAAGTACTTGCCCCTAGAGGGGGAAGAAGGAAAGGCGCGTAGGACAGAGTGTACGTGGAAGAGGCTGACCAGGTGGGCCTGCTCTTGACTACGATCTGGATATGGCCAAAGAGTCGTTGTTGAGGGAGACATATGTTTGGGTCGACAAGTTTTGGCTTTCATGAGCTGCGTGCTGTGATGGGCTGCACTGTGGTTCTTTTACATGGATGATACAAATGTGTCATTAAAGTCATCAGAGATATACATCGCTTCCCTTTCGACGTGCCCTTGCGACATCATAGAAGTAGAACAAACGTCTATAGGCCGTGTAGCTATCAGCGTCCTTATGCCTCTTCCTAAGGTGTATTTTGGAGATTTCACCAAACTTAATGTTCTTGACATTGTAGAATCTCATTTTCTACGTATCCCGATCTTCGTATGCCGCAACTCCAAAGACGTGACAGTCATGAATCATCACAAGGATGCGCCTTTTAGAGGCCTATTCGACGCTGCCATCGGTACTCATGAACCTATATATAAAGGATGGTTGTGCGCACGCCAAGCCCCCTCTCACTAGCCAAAAGTTATCCATACAAAGTACCCTTCGTCCGCTCACTAAACTGCGTCTCATTATGCAAATGCTGCGTAACATCCATGGTAGTAGTAATGTGCTCCCTGCTCAACCTTTCCTCCTTGCGACTAGCCAGCAACCTAGCAATCTTAAGAATATTCTTAATCTGCCTTCCATTCAAATCCATCCTCGCCAACTCCGTAAGCTCAGCCTTGGAAATGGTATGTTCTTGCGAACTTGAATCCAAAAAGTTCTTCCAAACAGTTTTACGGGAGTCGATGGTGAGACCGGGGTAGTCGAGGGAGATGTGAATACGTGATTGGAATGCCGGATCGAAAGTCTGGACGCGATTTGTGGTGAGGAACATGGTGCCTTCGTAGTATTCCAAAACACGCAGGAAAATGGAGACGAGCTTGTTACGCTCGAGTTCGTGTAGGGAGCGTTGTTCGAGGAAGACGTCGGCTTCGTCGAGGAGGAGAACAGCGTTCCAGCGGCTGCACATTTCGAGGATGTCTTGAAGTTTGGTTTCGACCTTTCGTGGGTCGAAGCCGAGGTCTCCCGCGCTCATCATGTAAAGGGGCACTTTCATTTCTTCGGCAACAGATTCGGAAGTAAGGGTCTTGCCGACGCCTGGTGGACCGCAGAGCAGGATTATCATGCCTTTTCCTTTGCCTTCGATTACGTCGTCGAAAGTGTCGCGGAACTTGCGTTGGGATTCAGTGAAGCCTAGGATCAACTCTTTCTGGTTCTTGGGGAGCACCAATCGATCGAACGCGTCTGTCTGCCACTCAATTTCCTTGACGCAGTTCACGAAGAAATTCAACCAGAGTTTGTTCTTCAAGCTGTAACCACGAAGTAGAGGCGAGCAGATGAGCTTTTGTTCGGTTGTCAACGGCGGGTGTTTGGCCGCATCTTCTTCGTCCGCAAATGCACCATCAATTGGCATACCGCTATCGTCTTCTTCCTCATACTGATATTCGCCCTCGTCCACCTCATCCTCATTGTACTGGCCTGGAGGAGGTGGTGGGGCAAGCTCTTTCTGATTCAGTGGAGCAACAAAGACCGATTGGGTGGGGTTGAAACGGTTCCAACCATAAGTGTCGATCACGATGCGACCCTTCACGTTGTATTTGTCCTTGTTGCCAAACCCGCCCTGCCTCCATGCAACACCCTGGTATGCCCTATAGTTTGGGCCAGCAAGAGCTTCAGCCTTGGCGCCACGATCAATGAGACGAGCGCGGATGGCTTCACCCTCGGGATGGAACTCAATGGGGTATACACGCAGAGTTGTAATGGCGCGTGTACCGGTATAAGCGGCAATGGAGAGATTGATCTTGTTGGAACCGAATTTGGCGCCGTCCCAGTCCACGTACTTGCACGTCAGCCAGAAGCAAGGCGCACCCTTGCAGTCTACTCCATATTTCGTCTCGACCAGTGTCATGGCGGTTTCTTGACCGTCCTGGCGAGCAAAGACTGTCGCACCGGGCTGGAATAGCGTCCATAGGTGCTCGTAAGTCATAACCTTCTTGCTCTTCATATCTTGAGAGGTATCGATCATGCTTTTAAACTCCTTAGTGAGAATCTGTTGCAGTAACTCAGCGTGTGCTTTAGTTGTACGCTTGTCTTCCGTGTCATCACCAAGCTTGGCGATGGCATCTTGCAGCTCAGCCCATCGATGAATAAGTGGCTCGAATTTGCCTTGAAACTCGAGGCGATTGAGACCGACTGTGACACCAGGATAGTTTTTGAGCACTCCAGCGAGTAACTTCTTGAGTAGAGGGCTCTGAACTACGATAGAGTGGATAGACAAGACTCGTCGAGGGTCGTTGTAGACTTTGACGTTTCGCACAAGCAATGCCCACTTCGCAGTCTCATCGTTTTCAACGGGGTCACCGATATCCTCGGGGATCTCCTCTTGCCACTGAAAGCGACCTTTCTTGTCTTCCTTCCCAGAGTAGAGATGCTTCAGACCGTTTTTCATTCCCGGGTCACAGGGCTCTTCATCCTTCTCTTCAACATCTTTATCATCGGTGACGCCATTCTCAGCCTGCTTTCGGCTTCTACCGTTGACAATTACGTGTTTGATGCCATTGGTCTTGGTCTTCGATTTGCGCTTAGCGATAGACTCGTCTTCTTCTGATGAAGATGAGACAGAAGGTGACCGAGCCTCTCGCTTGGCTCTGTTACGCCTTTCTAGCGCCATGAGCTCGCGTAAGTAGGCCATTTGCTCAGCGCGCGTCTCTTCTTCGATAGGCGAGTCGCACATGACTGACTCGATTCTCGAAACGTGACGTGAGGTAGTCAGGCTAGCTGTGACGTAGTTCTATCGACCTTGACTTGGTATAAGTACTGAAACCTAAGGCTAAATAGGTGAGTGGCGAAAGGGATTGTAGGCGTTGAGATAAGCTGAAAGCTAGTTGATATGTGTGCGAGCTGAAGCTTCGGTGTAGTGGTTGGCGGGAACAGTGTCCGTGTACTAACGATGAATGAAAGACCAATTCACCTAATTTGTTCAACTAGAAGAATGATCATGCAGGACGAAGGTGAGTGAACTGAGAATTGAGTAGAAATAAGTACCTCGCGAGGCTGTACGTCGTCAGCCAAGGAACCGGTCAGCTGTGCCTGTTGCCTGATGCTGCGGCGTCTGCCTGTTGCGAGTCTGGTAGCAATGATTACGAAAAAGGGCTGTAGAATTGCACTCTTTGAATATTACGGCCGGCCTCTAGATATGTTCTTACTCATGAGAGTCCTGTAGGGCGCTATGCGTTGTCAATGTCGTCGGGTCGTACAGGCGTCAGCTGTGGCGTCGCTGCAGTGCATAAACGCCGCCAGGGCGGAAAGGAAGGTTCTATGATCTCACCCGAACGCTGGTCTACCTTTACCATGTCTAAGCTGTCCTTGCGACGTCTCATCTTTACTGCGGTCAATGGCAAACGAGATGCTTCGAAGCAGACTCCGGATGGTGGTGCTTGGAGGTCTTCTCAACTTGTGGAAGACATGGAGGCCAGCCTGACCGATTGAGCGATGCATGCAACTGCATAGTCGTGATGCGAGTGGGGTGCCATATACATCCATGAGATTTGATGAGATAGGTCGTGTTATTGATAACCTGAGTGGTCGCGTAGCTCGACACGTCGCGAGGCTGACGAGACATGATGAAGTGTGGCGGTGCATTTTGCTACCCCGCGACCGGCGTCGGCGTTTGAGCCCCACGCTATCTTTTTCATCACCCATGCGCTGATTCAACCTTTTTTTTTGCGCGGCGACATAAAGAAGGCATCACGTCAAGCCTCAGGCGCTCTTTAGCCCAGTATGACTACTCTAATCAAGATACCCTGCTCGTCTGCCAACATTGGCCCTGGCTTCGACGTCATCGGCCTGGCGCTGAACCTCTACCTCGAATTGGAGGTTACAGTCACCAAGAAGGAGAAGTCAGAACACTCGCTCAACTGCAAAATAACATATGAAGGCGTAGGCGCGGAAGATGTCCCTCTCGTTGCGCAAGACAACCTCATCACACGAACGGCCGTATACGTACTTCGCTGCCATGGTATTCGCGACTTCCCCGCCGAAACACACGTTCACGTCAAGAACCCAATACCACTTGGCCGTGGATTGGGCTCTTCAGCTGCGGCTATTGTAGGAGGTGTATACCTGGCCAATGAGGTCGGCAACCTCAAGCTGTCTAGAGCGCGCATGCTCGACTACTGCCTGATGGAAGAGCGTCACCCAGACAATGTCGCAGCGGCGCTGTATGGAGGCTTCGTCGGCACATACCTCAACGAATTATCCCCAGAAGACACCGAGCGTCTTGAGATCCCCCTCAGCGAAGTCTTGCCACAACCCGCCGGTGGTGTAGACACGGGTCTACGGCCTCCTGAGCCTCCCCTCAACATCGGACACTACACCAAGTTTGCTTGGTCGCCCGCTATTAAGTGCATATGCGTCATACCACAATTCGAAGTATCGACGGCGAAGGCGCGTGCGGTATTGCCCGAGTCTTATTCGCGCAAAGATGCCATCTTTAACATGCAGCGACTGGCTGTCCTTACCACGGCACTCGGTCAAGCCACACCAGACCCCGACATGATCTACACAGCCATGCAAGACAAGCTCCACCAACCCTACCGTCGCGGCCTCATCCCCGGTCTTACCGAGATCCTCCAATCCGTTACCCCACAATCACACCCCGGCCTTCTGGGCATCTGCCTCTCAGGCGCTGGGCCCACCATACTCGCTCTCGCGACCGAAAACTTTGACAAGATTGCGGAACATTTGCTACAACAGTTCAAGAAGGAAGGCATAACATGCGACTGGAAGCTCCTTGAGCCGGCCGAGGAAGGCACCACCGTGACACGCCCCTCAAGCACCTCACAACCAACGGGTGAGGCGTTGACGTACGCATCGTCAGGTGTTAGCATTGATGCGGGCAATCAGCTCGTCAAGCAGATCAAGGCCTTGACTGCTAGCACCAAACGGCCCGGAGCTGATGGCAAGATTGGCGGATTTGGCGGCCTGCTCGACTTGCAAGCGGCTGGCTACACTGAAGCACCGATACTAGTGGGTGCTATCGACGGCATCGGTACCAAGGTCAAGATTGCCTTCGAGATGGGCAAGCATGACACTGTCGGTATCGATCTCGTTGCTATGAACGTAAACGATCTCGTCGTACAAGGCGCCGAGCCCCTGATGTTCCTCGACTACTATGCTTGCAGCAAGCTCGATGTTGAAGGTGCGGCCAAGTTTGTTGAGGGCGTTGCGAATGGCTGCCGGCAATCTGCATGCGCACTCGTCGGTGGAGAGACGGCAGAGATGCCGGGTATCTACCAATCAGGCGAATACGATGCCGGTGGTGCAGCCATCGGTGCGATCAAGCAGGGTGCAACCATTTTACCAGACACAGCGTCCATGGCTGAAGGTGACGTACTCATCGGTCTGGCCTCAAGTGGTGTCCACTCCAACGGCTTCTCCCTCGTCCGAAGAATCGTCGAGACACAAGGCATCTCATACTCTGACGCATGCCCGTGGAGCTCAGGCGAGAGCCTCGGAACCGCGCTCTTGACACCGACCAAGATCTACGTCAAACCTCTACTAGCTGCAACCAGGCGGGGCCTGATCAAGGGTATGGCCCACATCACGGGTGGCGGCCTGCTAGAGAACATTCCTCGCATGTTGCCGAAGACCCTGGCTGCCGAGCTCGATGCAAAGAGCTGGCCGCTTTTGGACGTTTTCAAATGGCTCAAGAGTGCCGGTCGCTTGGAGAACACGGAGCTTGCGAGAACTTTCAACACGGGTCTCGGTATGGTGCTTGTTGTCAGCCAGGAGAATGTCAGGACGACTATGGACCGACTACAGGAGTATGGTGAGAAGGTCTATGTGGTCGGTAGTCTGAAGAAGAGGACGGATGCGGATGAGGAGTGCATTGTGAACAACATGCATATCTGGGGTTGAGTAAGCCTTGCCCTATTGGTTCATGCGCACATGTAGGTAGTGGAGAGAGCATACGACATGTGTAGAGGCCAGTTTAGTCTGGGCCATCGGGAGCCGCCGCGGTTGCAGCGGCATATCAAACAATATATACCCACCTTTCCTCAAGCTTCTAGAGCAACATTGAATCCACTCAAGATGTTGCTATACCATGGTTCTTCAGACAGACACGCGTCTTGCTGCCTCAGAGATCCATTGTTGCGAAACGTTTATTAGCCGCGGTTCTAGAGAAGAGCCTCACGATCGCGTCATGCATTCCGTTTACAGGTGGTAGTGGAACGACAGCTGGAGACAAGGCGCTAGGTAATACCCTATTGGGATCCGCCTAGTGAGTATGCATGCACGCCGCGGCTTATTGTGGGGACCAATGGCTTAAAAGCTGCGAGGACGCGTAAAGTATCTGCTTCAAAGTATCTGCTCACCTGAATAGTTGGAGATGTTGCAGGCGGTGGATAAGAGTCTAGAATCATCACACATACATATGCTTCCCTATAAGTGTTTCGTTGACTACTGCTCAGGCAGCGGTGAAACCCGTTGCGCGAAGTTCCGTTATCATCGAGATGCTAGAGTTGGTAGATGGTATGGTCGTATACCAGTGTGGTACACACAAGCCCGGCATTCCCGCTCGACCTTCTAGAACGTCTCACCGCTGCGACAACGCCTTAGTTGCCTTTCGGTTACAACATCCGTGGGGTACATGCACTTCGGATCTCGCTACTTTTGTCGACGGCGCTAGTTTTGGCCTTTGTTGCGAGCGAGCAAGTTATGTCACCTTGACATGTCGTGTTTGTGTAATAGATTGCGCGAATCGCGAATCCAAGCTATATTCAACAGTTCCGTAAACTACTATAGACGACCAAACACATGGGATCCATGGGCGCGAAGAGGACGCGAGGGGACAGAATTTGTTGGGAAGCGCAGAGTATGACTCTTACCTACTGTAGGGTGCTCAGTTTCTTCCCCGACGTGACGTCGACATGTGAGAATGCACGTTCTGTTCGGCATGCGCTGGTTCCGATAAGGGTCAATCTGAGCTTTTCTGGCACATGTTGGGCGCCGCAGATAGTTAAGTGGGTCAGGGATGAGGCGATACACCGAGTCGTGTAACGAGTGCGATACGATGGTTGTGTGCTGTCGAGGGTTATGGAGCTGCCGTATCGAGAAGCGTGGTGGTGTATAGGCAACCAGACGAGAACTTGTTGCTGCTTCGCGGCTGAACAAGGGCGGGGCGCCACGATCTCCCTGGCCGTCCTTCTATTCGCCTATCATAGTTTCGGTGGTAGTGGGACTAGGACTTGTGCGCGCCTACGGACCGTTTTCCAGACGGGCCTAACTAATTTTTTTTCTTTGCGTCCCGGGCAGGTCAAACAAGACCCAAGTCCCGAACAAGGCACGCACACCCCCCCCAAATCTGACAGCATTACAGTGCAGCCAGCCATAGCCAGCCCAACGCAACCCAGGACAGCCTTGACCACCTTACCCCAACCCGGCAACCTACCTAGCCCTATCTATCGCGTCACCCATCCCATCACCTTACCTTGCAGTCCGCTCCGTCTTATATTTTACGCCTTCCCCCTCCCCTCCTTCCAACATGTCCGCTCCCACGACACGCCCGCCCACACCACCCACCCCATCAACACAACGACGCCCGCCGACCCCCCACTCAAAGGCGACGCAACCGCCGCGCACCCACCCCCGCAAAAGCCCGACCCAACTCTCGAATCCAACGACAATGGCGCCCCCAAGGAAGACAGTCCACCCCCCATCCCTCCTCCGCCGCCGAACTCGCCCGTCTTAAAAGCACGCTGAAGGCTTCATTGCGCCAATTCAAGGACTTCCCCGAGCCAGGCATCCTGTTCGAAGACATCCTGCCCATCTTTGCCGATCCGCAACTACACGAGGGACTACTGCGCGGTCTCGAACTGTCCATCGAGAAGCAGTTCGGCGCATCGGGTGCCAAGCCTGATGTCGTTGTTGGACTCGATGCGCGCGGCTTCTTGTTCGGACCTAGTCTGGCGCTGAGGTTGGGAGCGAGTTTTGTGCCCGTCAGGAAGAGGGGCAAGCTGCCTGGTCCGTGTGAGACGGCTGAGTACAAGAAGGAGTATGGCAGTGATTTCTTCCAGATGCAGGAGGGTGCTGTCAAGAGTGGGCAGAATGTGCTTATTGTCGATGATATTATTGCGACTGGTATGTTTGGATTCTGAACTTTTACCTGGTTAGTTTGAACGATGATGCTAACGAGATTATAGGTGGCTCCGCAGCTGCAGCTGGCTCTCTGGTGAAGAAGCTGGGCGGAACTATCATGGGATACCTTTTCATTCTCGAACTCGATTTCCTCAAGGGCCGCGATCAGCTCGATGCGCCTGTACACACATTGCTTTCAGGCCAGGAGGAGAAGATGGAGCAGTAGTTTGATTATGCTGGGACGATTGAATCTCGACTCGATACCATAAACAAAACATGATATAGATGGGAGGCCAAGGGGATTGCATATAGGCGGCGTTGATGGTTTGTACAGTCACGAAGTATGCGCGCTGAAAGAAAAAAGTGCCGCAAAGATATCATGATGAATACTTTAAAACTTGTCCACTGACAACACGTCTTGATTATGCATACAAAAGCTGCACCACACTGTCCTTCTATCCATCGCGCCGACGTAACACCCGTCAGATCGCGCATCGCTCTCCGTCGCAAAACTCATCCTCCCCAAAAATTCCACCGTTTACCCCTCCATATCATCCCTGCACGATGCTGACACATGCGTCGCCAAAGAGGAAAGTGGGGTAGTCCCGCACCAAGCCGATGCCGGCCCCCTCTCTTTAGCTTACGCTCAGCGTCAACAGATGTAGAGTCCAGGGCGGGCTTAGTTATCAATCAATTAGGTGCCCAGCCGACGATAGCCTCGATTTACCTGACGTAGATAAACTGTCCCCTGCCTGAGAAAGTTCCGTTGATGATACGAACAGCTGTACCACGACTTCTACGTGCTTCACGACCAGCTACAACCTTCACGCAACCTATACTACTACACCAAAACAAAGCATATCCATTTGCAACAGTAAGAAAGATGTCCGACATTAAGAAGATCCACACTGCGAATGCTTGTCCTCGTAAGTTCTCAATCACTTTTCTCTTCTTGAACTTGCTGGTAGCTGTGAAGCTCTGCTAACACACGGTATAGCTGCTGGACCTTACGTACGTCTCCTTCCTTCCGTCACAAAGCTTCCATGAGCTATACGAACGCGTCGTGAACCGATCTACCCAGTGCTAACAGCACGTCACAGACACAAGCCATCGTTGCAGGCCCCAACATCTTCGTCTCAGGCCAGATCCCCGCCGATACAAAGGGCAACTTGATCGAGGGAAGCATTGCGGACAAGACCAAGATGTGCTGTGAGAATATCAAGGGCATTCTTACTGAGGCGGGTGTTGGTATGGACAGAATTGTCAAGGTAAGCAACATGCTGTTCCGGGATGGATGTCGGAAGTGGTCAAACAAGGTGCTGATTATAACACCAGGTCAACGTCTTCCTCGACGACATGGCCAACTTCGCCGAGATGAACGGCATGTACGAGCAGTACTTCTCCCACAAGCCTGCGCGCAGCTGTGTCGCGGTTAAGCAGCTACCCAAGGGTGTGCCGGTTGAGATTGAGTGCATTGCGTATACTGGTATGAGCTCGAAGCTTTGAGGCGTGGAGCTGATGTTGATGATGCATAGGTTGAACGACGATACGGTGAAGCAAGGCTGATCAGAAGTTTATCTGGTGACCTACTGAGGTCAGATTTCTTCAAAATATCTATTCATTAAGAAGTGCATGAGTGCCAAAGCTATACGATTCACCGAAGCGTCATCTCTCGATCGTGCTCAAGCTTATGAACAATGCGGCCTTCCCTAATCGCGAATGATTCCTCAAATTCTGAGTGACTGAGAAGCTGGTGACTAGCTGACACGAAAGCAGACAGGCTCTTGGAGAAGCTGCTTGGTAGCGCCGCCACGAGACGCCATGCTTACGAAGAAGCCCGTTTTTTCTACACCAAATCTGGCCTAGGGTATGGTGCCCGACAGAAACGAGATCCTCCATATGCACTGCAATCAGTCAGCCTCACTGCACTGCCCCGCTTCGCGATTGTTCTTATCACAATATGTTTATCCCCGTGCACGAACACAACCCTACACACCTTTGATCCCACACCTTCGGTCTCGTGTTTCTACTCTATTAACGCCGCAACGTACCGCGAATGTAAGCGCTTGACATAAATACAAATCGAGATACCACATAGGATTACCAACAGAGTTCCTTCGTTGTCCATTAGCACTGGCACGTGCACAACTGCAATAACTGCAACAACTGCAACACGTTCTGGTCGTGTGTGTTCCCGACCCTTCACGCTCTCACAGTACCATGCGCCTTTTACATGTTTCCAACGACGATGACGATGACGACTTCACTCTTGTTGAGTTTGGTTATGAGGTACCGAATTACGCGATTTTATCACATACCTGGGGCGCCGACAAGGATGAAGTTTCGTTCAAAGACATAATTGAGGATAAGGACAAAGCCAAGAAGAAGGCAGGCTATGCGAAACTCCGGTTCTGCGCCGCCCAAGCCGCCAAAGACAATCTCCAGTATTTCTGGGTTGATACTTGTTGCATCGATAAAGGTAGTAGCGCAGAACTAGCCGAGGCTATCAATTCGATGTTTAAGTGGTATAGCAATTCGACTGTTTGCTACGTCTACCTCACCGACGTATCCGACTACAGCACCCTGGGGATGGATAATCTGCCATCACTGTACAACAGTCGATGGTTCAGCCGCGGATGGACGCTCCAAGAACTTCTGGCACCAGAAACAGTCATCTTTTTCTCGAAAAATGGCACGAGAATTGGAGAGAAATCGTCCCTTGCCATGGATATTGCCTGCATCACAAATATCCCCATAGAAATTCTTGAGAGCAGTCCGGGGCTCGTGCTCCAGTACCCTATTGAAGAGCGCTTGAGTTGGGCAAGCAATCGCCGTACAAAGCGGGAAGAAGATGCGGCATATTGCCTCCTTGGCATCTTCGAGGTGCAGATGCCACTTATCTATGGCGAAGGCAAAGAAAAGGCTTTTGGTCGCCTGCAGAAAGAAATTGATTATTTGTACGGCCGGCGCGACTGGATTGACAACCTCTTGTCACAGTATGGGCTTCCGCCGCTACGTATACATGAAGACAGACAGGTGAGCACGCATGGGAAAGGCTGCCGTACTCACTGAAGCCTAACTTTACTTACAGAACACTGAAGGTCTGAAGGATAGAGCCACTCTCAACGTCCCAAACCTTACGACACTTCTCTGTACGACTGTGTTTATCACGCACGCGCTTAATATACCTACGGCGACAGGTATCTTCGCCCTAATCATCGTCACGACTCCGTTATACATCCATAGTTGTACTCGATGGAGCAGATCAGAAGGTATCTTCGTTTACTCTCTAGTAGTTGCCATCTGTCATCTGATCGGCAAGATGTTCGCCCTGCAGAAGGAGATGCAAAGGTTGAATGATATCGTCTTGAATCACCGAGTTTAACAAGTGGGCCATGCAACCGCGAAAGAGCATAGGGTTTTATCGCGAAACAGTTTCATGAACTGCTCACGTTCCAATATCCATGTTGTGTTTACGTGGAACGAACTGAGTTGAATTCACCTGCCGGAGCGTGTACCAGGCATGTATAGCCCCATTATTATGCGAGGGACGATTCCTTACCAATCTTGATAGCGGTTTCGAGAACTTTGAGAAGCTGTACACGAAAGGAGCATCGGGAAGCCGGCCACAGCGGTGTTTCCAGCCATTGCAGCTATCCACACGTATCGCATCATTCTTTCGAGGCTACAGCCTGGATACGCGGAATCAACTAAATACTGGTCGTGATTGATCGTCATGACGGCCTTGCGCATTGCAGAAGGTCGACAGACTGAATGGAGGAGGACGCTGCGTGTTGTTTAATTGTATCGTTCGACGTCCACATGCCGCTTCTCTATGTGGAGGAACGTGAAACAAAACATACCAACTTGGCCGAGATCGACATGATGACTTGTTAGGGTATATGAGTGATCACTGGCCTTACTAGGTGCGCATCTACACATACCTTTGAGGGATGTTACTCACATGTTCTAGTTTCTTAAGAACAACGTCCCATGCCTTTTGACTGCACCGAGGGGGCGGGAGCAGCCAATGCGGCTGTTTGTGGAGTTCGTTCTGCTGTTGTGTTACAGTGTTGTTATCGCCAGTCCAGTCTCAATCGGTCTACCCCAAACGCCAATCTCGTGAGCATGGTGTTGTTCACATTGCTGTTTGGTGTTAGTCTTTGGTGCTTTTCGACATGAGAGCTTCTGAAGTGGTTGCTACCACTGCAACATACGCTTCAATACATGTACTCCCCGTTCAATCTGAGCGATGAAACCTTAATGAAGTTGATGTTGAGCTCGCACGGTGATAGAGGGCATCAACAAGTTGCGAGCATGAGCGTGTACTCCTATAACCATAGACATCTTACACTTCGATTGCTAATGTCGCCTATGATTTCCCTGGAGAAAGCGCTGTCGAGCGCTGTTACTGGAAATGTACTCCTTTCATCTTCGCTAAGGGCCAGCGGGTGACCTTTTTACGTACGTCAGAAGCCCCGATTCGACAAAAAGGCTTAACCGTTGCGCTGCGGTCCAGCCTTGTTTCAATGCGGACTAACGTCCCATTACCCCATTCGATTAAGATTTGGTGGCTGTCTAACACGAGGACAGATTGTTTGGCGGGGCTGACCGGTATGCGTTGCTCTCAGCCTCACTGCACGGGCCCAACTTAACATCTCTTATCATCACCTTGCGTCCTAACTTCCACAAATCGGCCCAATACTGTTCCACCATCGCTCCAATATCCGTGTAACCCCTCAACTACACGTCGTTTTTGCTTGTGACGCTAGTCGTAACCACCTACATGCGTCTTCTACACGCCACCGGCGACGATGACGACTTCAGCCTTGTTGAATACATCGGAAACACACCACCGTATGCCATTCTTTCCCATACATGGGGTGAAGATCATGAGGAAGTTACATTCAAGGATATCTACAAAGGGAAGGGCAAGGGGAAGACGAAACTTGGCTATAAGAAACTTAGGTTCTGTGCAAAGCAGGCTGCCAAAGATAACTTAGAATACTTCTGGGTTCGCAGTGACCAGGTTCTTCGGAAGCGTACTCGCTGATTTTTCTCGTTAGGTTGATACATGCTGCATAGACAAGAGCAGTAGCGCAGAGCTTTCCGAGGCGATCAACTCCATGTACAAATGGTATAAGAACTCGAAAATATGTTACGTTTATCTGTCGGATATCCCTTGGCGTGCCTGGGATATCACAAGGGACGAATTGCTTATCGACCCATTCTTATCGAGTAGATGGTTCACGCGTGGTTGGACGTTTCAAGAGCTTGTTGCTCCCGAAAAACTAGTGTTCTTCGCCGCAAACGGTAGTAAACTTGGATCCAAAGAGCTTTTCACTGCTGCGATTGCCAACCATTGCCATATTCCACAAGCGGTCCTTCGGGGTACCCAACGTGCGCGTGACTACAACATTCAAGAGGTATTGCAGTGGATAGCGCCCTGGAAAACTAAACGCCAAGAAGACGCCGCGTATTGTCTCCTGGGGGTCTTCGGGGTGCATATACCGCTTATATATGGTGAAGGCCGAGAGATAGCGTTTGCCCGACTGCAGGGTCAGATCGAGTCTCGCTCGTTCCTGTCGAATCTGTTCCGAAGATCAGTTAAACTGATAGAGAACGTGGAACAACAAGTAAGAACCCAATCGTGTCATTAGCGTTGATGCGCGGCTGATTCAGATTGTCTAGTTTCCTCACCCTCCAGCCTACTTTGGTTGGGTATCTGGCCTGAGAGCTGCCACACAGGCTTCACCTCAAAATTCCCAATGGATTCATTGGAAAGAGATGTTTTGGACTTTCAGAACTCTGACAATTCTACTGGTCGTTTCTATATCATACGCAATCATTAGCATGAACATATCTGTCCTCAGAGCATATGACGCTATTAGTGCAACATGTTTCCTAGGTACTGAATGCGCCATAATACTACTACTCTCGAGTAGCACAGTCAAGCTTCAACGGGTTCTGGTATTGTTGATAGTTCTCATACTTTTCTCCCTAGCTAGGAAGGTGCAGAGACTTCATGACATACAACAGTTACTCTTGAGGTCAGTTGAGGATTACACCGCTACTCAATCGACGCTGCATGATCGTTGCATGCAAGATAAACAAGATTAGGTCATCAGATCTTGATACATTGTTTCCGCATACATTCTTGTATTGGTTTAGCACATTTGAATAGTGTATAAGTAGACAATGACAAAGTGTCTTAGATGATCCCGTGGAAAACCTTGTTGCAGAGAAAGTGGGTCCTTCTGGTTCGTCGGTCCAAGTTCGTACGCTGCGCGCGTACATTGGAACCTTCACCTGAGCAACTGAGCGATTGGATGTGCGCGCGATCAATTGATTGCGTAAAGATGCTGATCTATTCTAAAAGCAACTATAGTTAAGTAGTTCAACCTTTTCGGGTGCTCAGCGCAGCGGGAATAGACCCGCGTCCTGACAGTCTGGCTAAAGTCGAACGAGGCCCGGACGTTTACGTACGGTAAAACTCGTGTCACAGTGTATTGAGAATAGATTACAAGCAATTGTGAGGTATCAAGAAGGCGTCTAATTCTAGTATACTACGCTACTAGTAGCAAAGGTCGTGAAATTACAGTTAACAAGGCGTACTTAGACATCTTTGGCTGGGCGAGCCTCGGGCCGTGCCTTACGGATTGGGCTTAGGTTCAGCCAGCGAAGTAGCCCCTCCTCAGAATGGTCAGGCAACCACAATATCCACTGCGAACCCACAATGTATTACTTCTCATGCATGTCAGAAAATGAGAAACGAGGACTGACAATTAAAGGCTAGTCAATCTGTCTGCGCAACCCTGTATCAGCTCTGACAGCAAGACTTTTTTGTTGTAACGCAATTCTTCTCAAACTAAGCTACTGATCAGTATACAACCCATGCAACCTTCCAAGGGTATAAGTAGTGGTGGTTGCTCGCCGTCTTCATGTCTTTATCTCACCATCCGCAGATCTACACCTTCTAGATAACATCCAATCAGCGCAATGGTTCAACTCATCCCTTACATCGCCTCTCTGTTAGCCCTTAGTCAGGCTGTAGCCTCCGCCAAGGCAGTCACATCCTTTTCTGAATGGGTTGATGGCATCCTTGAGAATCCTGATGGCGACAACATGACACCCGAGGAGGTCGTCGATGCTTTCAAGAGTGGGCAATTCAGTACTCCACCATCAGGTATATCGACTGTCTAATCTTAGCATTATGCCTATATGAAAGCTGACTCTTATTTAAATATAGCCAAGTTCAGTCGTAGCTTGTACCAGAAGCGTGCCACCTGCTATGAGTATCCGAACACCGATTGTCTTGTATGTAAAATGGACCCATTACTCAAGATATCAGCCGAGTGGTTTCACTGACATCGCCTTATTTATCAGATTACAGATGCTGTCGCATGCATCAACACCGTGGCCCGCAAGACCAACTGCCGCGGCCAATATCTGCAGTGCCAGATTAACACTGCCGTATTGACGACCGACGGTAACACAGACTCTTCTTGGTAAGCATCCCTATTGGCGACGTAGAGATTCCTAGAAACTAAGGTAGACAATGTAAAACTAACGTTTAACCTTGTGATAGCAACGACGTCGCTCGTGGCGGAGGGTTCATCTTGGATCACTGCGTTGTTACAGGTAGTGATAGAGTGCAAGGGTCGGAATATGCATATGGAAATGGCGGGGAGCTGGTGCGACTTCGAAGACCTTAAACATGGATATAGAACATCTTAGACATTTATATCGCTACTCTGTTTGCAGGAAAGTATACAACGTCGCTCGCAGAAAGAGACTAACCTCGTTATGGATGTAGAATAAAGGCAGACAGCGTTCTTAAATGGCACCATTTGAAGTTCTAGGCGACAAGCCTTTGGGATCTGCGTTCCTTGGAACATTAGTGCAACTAGACTTCTTATTGGCAACTATACTGCGCCTATGTATCGCGCAAAGTCCCAAGTTCTTGGTCCCGGAAAGGTGTGTTTGGAGTAAATCCCGGGTAAAGTTTAGTGACGTATGTTACCGCTTTTGGAGTTGTAACAGAGCGAACACTATGGGAAGTGCGAAACTGAAGAAAATATTTATAATGATGTTGTTGCGACGAGAACGAAGTTGCAAAACTTCCATCGTTTACATACTGTCGACGCAGCGTAGTGAACATGCACATCCTGGCTCTAGCGGCCGTCGCTGTGCAATCCACATTGCATTATGCATCTGCGACAGTAGGCGTTATAGACATCGACGACCTCCTGCAACCGGATCTACAACAAGACGTCCTCGCTCCAAGTGAGGGTCATCCTTATGCACCGTGGTCTCACAAACCACACTGCATGACTAGCACCTTCCTCCCTACCCTTGGCCAAAAGTACTGCGTCTACACATCCAACACAACAGGCCCCCACGGCCTGTCGCTAGTCTTCCCTCCGTCTTCCGCCCACCTAGCAACAAAATACCTCGATGACAATCCTCTCGATAGTTTCCTAACACGAGAAGACGCTGAACGCCTCTACCTCCGCGGCCAACCATGGAAAATCGTCGACATACCCGGGAAAGCTAAAGGTGTAGTGGCTACACGTAAGATCAAAATGTATGAGACATTCATGGTGGACCAAGCAGCTGTTGTGGTAGATATGGAAGCTGAGAATGCTTTGAGTGAAGTTGAAAACAAAAGGTTGTTGAAGATGGCGGTGGACCAGTTGCTCGTGCCAGGGATGATCAGGGATATGAGTAATGCACACGCCGGAAACGGAGATGACACTGATAAGAGTAAAGAAGACGATGATGAGGAAGGAAAGTTGGAAGAGGGCATTATGAAGACGAACGCTTTCGGGAGTACTGTGGCTGAGGTCAGCTCGAGGGCGTTATATCCGCTCATCTCGGTAAGTCGTGATGCGTAGTATGCAAACCAGGAAATGCACGACTGACTTCCCCAGCGCATAAACCATGCCTGCAACCCAAACTCCTTCGTTCTGTTCTCCCGCGCCGGCGTCTCGATGGCCATAAAGGCCTACCGTGACATCAAACCTGGCGAAGAAATCACAGTCTCATGTGCAACCTGCCCTCCCCCGCTTCCCCTCAAGCAGTCTCACTAACAACACTTAGATCTTCTCTTAGGCATTCCCTTCCAGAAACGCCAAGCTTTAATAAAACGCTGGGGCTTCAAATGCACATGCGACCTATGCAGTCTCTCATCCGACGAACGCCAAGCCTCAGACCTACGCCGCACAATGATCGCGCAAGCGGAGGAGAAGATCATGGAACTAGCACAAGACTATAAACTCGATGAAGCGATATCATTAGCTGAGGAATCTGTCGAGATGATCAAGGAAGAGGGGATTTGGTCCATGTTGACGGATGAGTACGCCATGTTGGCTATGCTCTGGTTGGAAAAGGGGGACAGAGAGAAAGCGGAGGTATATGGTGAGAAGACGCATAGGCTTTTGGCGGATCTAGGGTTCTTAGGTATCGGAGAGGAGAGGGAGACGTGGAAGTTGGAGACGTTGTTGAAGAATATCGGAGGTCTAGGAGGTATGGGACAGGGATGGAAGAAGGGGCCTTTGAGAGGTTGAGAGCAACGAGGATTGGAGGAGGATGGTTACATGAAGCCTAGAAGTAAGTAGCGCAACAGGGGTGAGTTCCCTCGGTACCTGTGTCTAAGTCTCACTCAGCTGGCAGCAGAATTGGCCCGAGCAGCGCGACATGCATTTCCGCTTTTTTGCGTGCTTCGAAGAGATATAAAGCATAGGTTGACGTCCACAAAAGATTGATGTTTTTCTCATTATGATTACGAAAAGCAAGCAGCAGAAGCCAGCTTGTGAGCAGCACGTAATTCGCAAAGCGACCTCCAGAAGACCATTGTTCCAAAACGATATGGACATATACCGACTACCATCTTCATCATCACCTTATTCGATGGCGATGGCCAAACCTCTCTTGAAGTTGTTTGTGCTCGCAGCCCCTCTCCTGGTGTCGGCCGAAACTACCTGGAGCGAGAACCTCGTCCTCGCAGACTGCGGCATTGGCCTGGGACCAAATGGTGGCTCTACATCCCGTGAGATGATGTACTACTCGGACGCCGCCTGGGGCGCCCCAACCTACATGGCCAACGTACCATGGGACGGCTCCTACCCATGGCGAGGCAGCGGCGTGACCCAGACACTTCCCAACAGCGACACATGGACCGTCTACATCGACAATACAGTCAAAGATCCCGGTGCGGCCGGAATAGCTACGCACACGTACGATAACAATATGCTGATATGCTGGGCCCGACACCTAGATGGGCTCTTCACGCTGGACGACGGCAAGAAGTGCAGCATGGCCTTCATTTGCAACCACGCGCCAGTCGACGGCGGCTCTCCCAAGCCTTCCCCTAAGCCTCCTGCTCCAGCCCCCGGCCCACCTCGCCGCCTCGAAGAGAACGCAACGCCGGTAGCCCTGAAATTCCAGCCCGTCATTGACTTCGACAAGTCGGCCTGCTACAACACCTGGGCCATCGCGAGCGACGGCACCGTCAACCCCGGCATCGAACTAGGTCAAGGGGATTGCCGCACCATGGACCGCCTATCCAACAGCAACGTCTATGTGCGCGAGAAGTGCTCCGACGATGGCTGGTGCTTCTACCTATACGGTTATTACGCAGAGAAGGACCAGGGTGGCGCCCTGGGCGGAGGTCACAAGCACGACTGGGAGCACCTTGGGGTGTGGGCGCGCGACGGTACGGCCAAGTACTACGCTTGGTCACACCATGGGGACTACACTGTCGACTGGGCTGAAAAGATGCGGTATGCTGATGGCCGAGCCAAATTTGTCGTCGAGCGCGATCGAGCCACCACCCACGCTTTCCGCGTGGCCACCGAGTCGGAGCCGCCTGAGAACGGGACCGGCAAGTGGGTGCGCTCGTTATTGGTTAGCATCGAGAGGATGGATGGGAAACTGAGGGAGAAGCTATTGGGGTACAATTGGGGCTCTGCGCACCCGGATTTGAAGGATGATCGCTTTGAGGGGGCGTATTGGGAGACGTGGAAGCAGGTGAAAAGACTCCAAAATCTTGGGCCAGTGAGGCCTGATCTTCCGGGTCCACCGATGCATCGGGAGTTATAGATAGAGGAAGAGGGTTGTTAGTACAAAAGGAGGTTGTTGGGGAGTTACATACTGAATAGTTATCAGGTTGGTAATGAGGTGGTGCTAATACTTCAATTGTTTCTTCTTCGCCCCGTCTATAGAGCAGCCTAATAATAATATACATAGAAACAGAATATATATCACATAGTCATCAGTTTCCCCACCTGTCATTCAAATCTCATTGTGGGCGACACAGTCGTAGTAGGACAAGCAATCTTTATCTGATCCGCTCCTGCTCTAGTAGAGTACTGATTCATAAGAATCTGGTCGAAGGCATTGATGTTAATCGAGTCAATCTTGGGTTGGTAGCAAAGTCTCTGCCTAGAGTGCTTGTCTTGATTCGCGATCTTTACTCAGACTTGCTTTTTTTTAGGCCAGAGCAGGGAGATCACAATGTCAAAAGGCGGTGGCATTAAATGAGCAACATGTGACTCAGTTTTTGTAAGATGATGCTGTCCTTCAAGTATTGTCAATCATAGCCTAGATACAACATCCGTCCATAAGGAACCGACTGCTAACTCCAACCACGAGATGGGCGTGTGACATTGGAATAGAGGATCGAAGCGAAGTTGCGCAACGAGAGATTACAGACCACTCAAGCTTCGTTCCTATCAAGCATCAGCTCCAACACCTCGTAAACATCATCATTTAGCAATAGCACGATGGAAGTCGTGGGGTTAGCTCACATTCTTTATCATGCAGATAGCTATACACTCACTTGCAATACAAACGTGTTCTTGAATTCTGTTCACTGAAAAACACTCACCATCAGAAATCTTGTTGGCACTTTAGTTTGAACACCGATTCAGCTCTTCCCCGCAAGACCTAAGTCAAACTCAAACGGTTCGCCTTTCCACGCCGCCTCGACACCACCGTGAATGCGTTCATGCGACGGCACTCGACTAATAGGGTCATGTTGCACGACAACCTCCTTTGTGCACCAAATCTCACCCCTACCAGAACTAGTCTCCTGCGTACTGGCGCGCCACGGTATCTCGTCCTCCGAAGCCTCAGTGCGTAAATCCTTCATCTTAAAGCTCGACTCCGCGTCCCCCTCGATAGTAGCAAGGCGACTCTGACTCTGACTTCTAGCATGTATCTTGTCGCCGTCAGATTCGTATGTACGCCCGTAGCCGCGGGTAAGCGTGTGCTGCCTGATGCGTACACTGACCATACCGCAGTATTGAAGCACGCGTTGGAACGGCGAGCGCAGACAAGGTATGCAGATTACGATGAAGCCTACGAGCTCTTCAATGACAGACCACATTCCGATGGTGATGCTTTCATTCATCTGGTCTTCCGTCTTGCCAAATCCCATAGCAGCGACGATCTTCAGGATTGATGCAACGCCTGCGAAGAAACCGAGACCCATTAACGCGCCTACGATTATGCGTTCACGCATGGGACGCTGGATATGGCGGAGGAAGGATATGGGGAGGAGGGCGAGCATGAAGTCGGTCAGGATGTGTATGACGGAGTTGGTTATCGAGCTTATTCTGACTGCCTTCTTACTCCAGCAGCGTCCTGGTACTGTGCCGAGCAAGTCCCATGCCTTGTGAACTGGTACGCACTGAAGCAGTGTTGCTAGTGTATTGTACACTCCGAGTATGATTTGCAGGATGATCATGCCCCAGAGGAAGCAGCGAAGGGATTTCGAAGGAGAGATGCGAAGAAGCATCAGGGCGAAAGACACTTTGACGAAGACCATAGACCACGCCCAGAGTGGTTGTGCGATGGCCGCAAGGTGGAACGCCTCCTGCGAGTCTGAAAGGAAAAAGGCGTCTGGTTGGTGGGTGAAGGCATACGGTATGGCCGCGAGCAGGAGACTTGTATTGATCGCTATCAACACCTGTTTTCATGGATATCAGTCTCCAGAGCTATCAGTGTGACAAATATCGTGAGCTACGTACGTATGCTAATGCGCAGGCGTAATCGTCCAACTGCATTCGATATACAGGCCTCCATCGCGACCACATACGTGCGCCAAAGACCATGAGAGCGATGCCATGAAGAGCTAGCGTTGCACCAGCGAATGTCTTCGCGCTCTTCTGAGCTGCTTCCGATGGAAATGAAGGGATCAAGTGAGGATCTGGTGGTGGTGGCATGGTCTCGTCGTTGGCATACCGCGTTGTGAATGATGACCTTTCGATGCCATTTCAGGTGGACTATAGAGCGAGCGAGACGGCAGAGTATACCAAGCTTTGACAAGCATACCCCATGGGAATGTGGGGCGGAGGTTGGCAATAACGCTCGAACGCTGAGCTGGCCGATGCAGGTTCTAGCTCGTGGTATAATAAAGGGCCATGTTGGATCCAGAGCCAAGGTTAAGAAGCTCAATGTGATACCTCAAGCATGGGAAACGCGCGTGTGCACCAATGGCAACGTTGTATAAATCTGGTTGTAAGCGACCGGACATGTTGCTTTACGATGCAGGCTGAAGGCCTTCATTCTTCCGGTGCAAGGGTGGTTGTTAGGTATGTCGATCATGTGGCAAGACTGTCGAGATGGATGTGATAACTGGCATAGTGAATTATAGCATCTTGATCGACGTCTCGACTGGCAGATCTGATTGCGAAGTCACCCCGGATGACATCTTGTTCAGATATTCAGAGTAGCGCATCGAACACTCCTCTTGTCAGAAAGCGAACATACCACCACGTCGGCGCCCTTCCGGTAGATCATCTGCACTGGATTAGGCTAAAGGCGGGATGTGGAGCGCCGTATATGCGCCTGTAACGCTTATTACGTGCACAACGCAGGCTGAACGATTTCTAGAATTTCCCATAAAGAGTTGGTAGTATTGGGAATATGATCATGAAGATGTGCGGTAGCGAAGGGCTGAGTGAGGTCGAGTCGTGATAGCTCGGACCCTGACGATCAGTTTGACGAGGCGGACTTCCTGTTCCTTCCGTCGACCTGATGTTGGAAACCACACATCATCGCGCCTCACAACTCGTCAAAATACGTTTCCATCATGATTTCAAGTGTTGATTTTTATGGGAATGCACTTGTCTCGCCGCACATTCCTGGGTGATCCTGCCGGGGGTTACCTGGCAAGGTGCGCTTAGCCGCTTTCTGCTATCCTGATCTTTGTCTTCATCGTAGAAACTTAGGCAACTCTGCTTCCTCGGTCCTAGCTCAGGACGACATCTTGCTATGTGTTCTCCATCGCTAACACAGACTTCAGAAAGCAGTCAGCTCACACATCTTCCTTGAGATATCCTCCTCGAAATAGCTTCGCAATGTCGTATCGACGAACTACTCGCGTTGCGATTGGTCAGCACTCAAACGCGATGCTTGACCTGTTATATGTCCACCATTGCACCATAGGTAGCACGCGCTACGTTCTCGGACTACAAACGCCCTCCAAGCGCCTTCATGGCGGCGAATTTCCTCTCTTCTATTTACAGGAGCCCATAACGCGCCAACTGGCCATAATTATCGTCGATGGACATCGAACCAGGGACAATGAAGCAAATTCAACTCATGGTACACTGGCAGAAGCTCCCAAAGGCGACTATCTGCATACACGAGTCGCAAGGGGCTGGCATGTTCTTTGGGAATTAGCGAACAGTTCTCGAAATGTACATGATTCATGTATGGGACTATTATCCCCGTCCCCAATCGAACTAGCACAGGAGACTATGCAGTCTTCGCAGGTTACACTCGACGCGTACAAACTGAAAGAAGATGTTGTAGAGCAATGACGACTGGACTACATTCGTCGTTTGGCGCAACCGATAGTGCGAGACTATATCATGTTGACGACGCCACTTCCTACGGTTTTCAGCAGTCACAGGACCTACGTTGGATACGAGTGTGAATGCGAGCCATGGATTTTCGATCAGGGTGGGAATTTTTATCTGTCACAGTCATTCCGAGATGGGGGGTCATGTCCATCATGGTTTGTGCTAGCCGAAGAGCCGAAGGTGTTTTGGGCTCAACGGTGGAGTCTGCCTCCAGAATCGGCACAGAACTACATCGCTCGCCGCGCCATCAGCACATATAAAGTTTTGGATCCTGCCATGCATATGTATCTGATCGTACTACCGGCAGCCACGTGCTTGAGTCCTATGACTTTCCGGAATGGATTAAAGCCGAGCCTTGTCCGAAGCTGAGAATGCAAGATCTGCTATTCCAGCCGCAGAGGCGTCCGGCAATGATGATCTGCCGCCGAGGATAAGAAGGTCATGAACGAGGTTACTAAGCAGGCTCGTCTAGCGCAGCGTATATCGCGTATAGTCTTATATAATCATGGGCAGCCGATTGTAGTCACCCTTGCGAGATTTCACAAACAGCGAGACACCATGTACACGTCAAGGCAGACGGCGCATGTAGCGGAGATTGAAGGACCATACTCGGCGTCCGTGATGGTAACCTCTGAAGCCGCATTACCGTACGTAAAATACCCCGTGCTACTACAGCGCCTTAGTGGCGACGGATTGCCCTATAGCGAAGGTCGAAAGACATGTTCCGCAGGGTTGTAGAGACAGTTGTTTTGCCCCACCATCAGTCCCGCGTTTCGTAGCTGCAAGTGTAAGGGCGCGACTAGGGCTAACAGCTCTCCACGATTCGCCAGCTTGTCTTAGCCTCAGCGTTAGGCAGGCCCGAAATGCGGTCCGCCGCCAGAAACAACTAAGCCTCCACCATGTCGCATGCGCTATCTGGGGTTGACAGAGTGACAGCGTGTCGCGAAACAACAAGCGTACAGTGCCGAGGTTCACGGCTTATCGAGCGTTGCAAGTCCGATGTGGCGGTCAGTAGATAGAGATTTTGCAAAAATCATCGATACGAAAGGGCGAGAGTTCAGATGCGCCGTGTGTTTCTGTAAATAGAAGTCGGAGCATGGCATCAGACTAGGACTTAGCGGCAGATCGGGCATAGACCAAGCTGGAACGAGGAACGTGACCCCGGCCGACTATGCCTGGCTGCAGCAATAGCGCCCTGCTAGACACCTTTACATTCCATGCTGCTGCTCACTAGTAATCGCGATGCTGCCGTCTTGCTTTTCTTGCAGCTGAGGACGATACATGCGACGATAGGCACTCTCATGGAGATGTGCCTGATGCCCACCTGACGCTCTTTCCGCACCGGGTCACCTACCACCAATATCCACGAACTCAACGAAGGCGAGACCAGGCTTACAATGGTGGGGAGGACTTCACAGAATCACGACTCAGGACCGCAACTCGCTGCCAGGACGCCGCCGACGACGGACGGAAGGGGAAAGGGCGTTGCCTTTGCCAGCGATGAGGGTAGTGCTCGAACAAGACGGGCGGCCTACGACGAGCGTGTGCGCACCACCTCGGTGAGCTCTGAGGACTCTGAAGGATACGAACACGTGAATACGCTGCTATCTGCGTCGTCGATTGCGAATACCGATACCGTATCTTCGTCGGGCCACTCGACGGCCATGACGTCGGCTACCACCTACGATGAGCGACCCGACGACGGCACTCCAATCGCCGAACCGCCGTATGCGCCTCCCAGCCTTAGCCTTCTCGAACTCGTATCTAATACTGCATCGTCGTCTGCGCTTCCCGATAGCTTCGATGTCAATGTGTCGAGGAAAGGTGGCTATGTGGCAGTATACTCGGCGTCGAACTTGTTCTTGATCAAGACGGTGCAACTGCCGCGACTATGGGCAAGGACACTACAGGTCAAGCGCAAGCCGGTTGCCATTGATATCACCGAAGATGGCTTTCTGTTAGCAGTGCTGTCGAGACCCTCTCAGGTCGATCTATACGAAATACATGGCGAGGGGGACAATCAGATCAAGAAAAGGCGGACTATTATGCTCGTGCACGAGGCAAGCTCCATAGTCATATCACCGGATGCACGTATATTAATCACGGGAAATAAATTTGGCATCGAGGTTATTGCTATTGGGCCAGAAGTATCCGAGACGACTCGGCGTACGCTTTCTGGCCCAGCCGGCGATGCGTTGGAGTTCTCGGACGATGGTCGGACGCTGCTCATTACAGGCTATGCGAGGAAGTCGGATGGCTCAGCCCTGTTTGTTCTTCCTGGTCTCTACGATGGCCCGCTCACGGAGGAAGGAGAGCCGATACCGCAACCACCGGAGGCTGCGTGGACGGGTTCAGTGCTGTTTCCAGAGACTGCGAGAATTGCGCGACAAGCTACACTGCTCCCTGATGCGGATACAGGGACTTTCAACGAACTTTTCGCCTTCAACGCCGAGGAAGACTCGTGGGGAATTTACGATATTGCATGCCAACGATTCACACAGCGGAAGATGTTCTTGCCAGATCACGCAAGGTGGACGCGCTCCGAGTTTGTGGATGATGCCATGCCTGCTGTATCTCCGAATGCCGATCTTGCGGCGGTAGCCTTGCGGATGCGCGGGACGACCAATATCTGGATTTACGAAGTACCAGGTTGGGAGTACAAGCCGAGCGAAAAGACCAAGTTGGATGCCCCAATTCAGCCTTGCTTTTGCGTCCCTATCCCAAACGACAACGCAGGTACTCTGCAAGAAATATGTGTGCTGAGATGGGTCAGACTGAGTGCAAATGTACAGCGACTTGTAGCAGTCGGCAACTCGAGCATCCTGCCCGACGAGAACGATGTGCCGGGGGCGCCACTGGGCTCCAAGGGTGTTTTGATAATTCTTGATTTCGACAAGACGAAACCCCTGGGAAGCGCTCCACCAACGCCGCTGAAGACAGAATACGACTTAGACCCCCTTTGTCCGGGCGAGATGCTGCCAGAAGGCTCCATAGACTTTGATCGCGAGGTAGAACTGGTACGAACCAGGACCATGGCGCAGCGAAGAGCTCAGGACCGGAACGACATCGTTGCACGAAGACCTTCGAGAATTGGTACTACACCCGTCCAACGATCACTTACTACTGCCAACCCCAATGCATCACGGCCCCGATTACCATCAGATGATTCTGAGGAGTTGACACCGGAGGAGGCACAGGCAATGTTTGAAGCTCCGTATGATAACCAGCAACCCCGATCTCAGATGTCTCTAGCTAGAGCTGCTACTGTTGCGGCGATATCACCAGCAAACCGTCAGCATCTCCGTGCACTACCTTTCAGACCTCTGGAATATCGCCGCGCGGACGGTCATCGAGAGCTACCACACGAAAGTGATGCAGATAACTGGGTGCCACCTCCGCCGGCTTATACAACCACTGCCGCAGCAGCGGAAAGCGTCAGCTTAAGCCATCCCGATGCGCCTCCGGTGCCGCGATTATCCCACGCGCACTCCTCGCCTTCGATACCGCCTGTCCCCCCATTACCAAACATGTCCGCTACTATCAACCCCTCCCAACTATCCCCATCGCATCCTTACCGGCGTCGCCAGCAATCAATCTCTTCAATCGACGTCTCCTCCTCCCCATCCCCAGAGTCAACCCGCCGCCCCTCTCTGCTCCACCCATCCACATACCCTGACCCCCAATCCTCAGGCTCCACACGAAGAAGACGATCAAGCACCCGATCCCCACCAGAACAGATGTCCTACACACCCTTACCACACACCCCATCTGCATCTGTGTACCCCAACACCTCTTCACACATGCCTACTCGACGGCCTACAAATAGCCGTACACAACGTGTCTCACAACACGACAACCTCGACCTGTACGCTCCGCCCGTCCCTAGTCTACCACCGAATACCCGCCGCGGCTCAGCGCCCAATGTAGCTATCCAGCGCCGTCCTTTACCCCCGACTAGCCCACGTATGAGCATGCCTTATCAAGCCCCAATAGCTCCAGCCACGAACAGTCAGCCAAGAAACGCGTTACCGCCCCTCGTTCCTCCAGGCCAACAGTTTGCAACTGGTCAGAGATTCCCGGTTAGTGCGCCCCCAAGGACGGGTCAGGATGCGCAGTACAATCATCCTTATGGGCAACATCCTTATGGCCTGCAAGCAATGGGTGGTTTGCATAGGGCGAGCCAGAGTGTAGGGAATTTGATTGCTGGTGGGGGTGCTGCGGCGAGTGGGAGGAATCCAAGGATGGATCACACCGATGTGTTGGTTGGGGAAGGGGAGAAGGAGAAGAAGGGGAACGGAAGGAAGAGGCTTGGATGCGTTGTTATGTGATGACGGGAAGCGTATGACGGATGGCACATTTTATGTTTCTATGATTATATTATACCCTACGACTTTTGTTTCCTTTTCATCTCGGCGTTTTGATCTTTGGGAATGGAATACATATGAGGGTGCTCTTGCAATTGAGCGAGCGAGCGATTGAGTGACTTGGGTTAAGAGAGTAAGAGTTAGACGGAACATGGTGGTTTACATATCCTATACACAGCAGTTAGATTGGCCCAGTGGAGCAATCCGGCAATTCTAGAGATCCTGTTTTCTTCAACTCTCTACAATGTTGGTTCTGGAACTTTGGTTCGATGATCTTTTATTCGTATTGAGCGCCAAGTCTGGTGCTGTTATATTAATACAAATAACAGTGGAATTAGAAATTATGGACAATAGTCTAAGATATTGCGCAAGGGGATGATAGTCTAGACAACGCCAACAACGCATCAAGATTGTCCAGTTCAACCCAATGCCAGTTGTCGTCGGCAAATAGCCCAGCACCCATTGCTAAACTGCATCATGTAGAAACACATGCAGTTAGTTGTCTTGACAGGCGCCAGCACCGATCTCGGGGCACGGCCCGTTGTTGACCTCGACGCAATAAGAGTTGCCGGGCACAAAGTTCTTGTCACTGGAGCACGACGGGTTCTAGTAAAAGGTTAGTCAATCTACGCTTTCATATGCTCTCCAGTTACTGGTACTTACCCATGGGCCAACTTGATAAATAGGTAGACCCCATGCGCTGGCAACTTGGTTACAAGAGCTCCATCCCGGTTCGGCTATCTGCCATTTGCTGCAGTTCGGGACCGTGTCTGGTGCCGCAGTCGTTGGTGGGTCGACGAGGTAGGCGCTTGCGGCGGATGCAAGTGTGCATAGGAGGACAGAGGCTTGGAGTCTCATTGTGTTTGTTTTTTTCTTCTTGAGATGCGTGAAGGGGATTGAGAAGAGTTGGTCGGGTGTGGTGATTGATATTACGAAGGCGATTCACGCATTCCTTATCAATGGACGAGGCCATCTCGAAGCGGCTACCTATCCCCACCTGTGGCTTCTGCGCCTGCTCTTCATGGGCAAAAAAGGCGTAAGGCGACCCGTCGGCTGCGGTCCACGCCGCGTACCTGCATCACGGCTCTAATTTGAGAAAGTTGGAAGCGATATAAGAGAGGGTGAGGTTACAACATGACAACCGCATATTTTAAAAAGGAGAAACATCGAATAATACGAAATGATTCTTCTATTGTAGCTACACATCTCTGTTGTAATGTGCAAGAGGACGTTGGTTGAAGCATTATTTCCGGCGCTGGCGACGCCACCAGAGCACGGGCAAGGTACTAGTATATGCGCGACTATTGAAGGAAGCGGTGCGAGCAGTTTTCGTGTCATTGACAAATTAAGGGGAAAAGCTGTGAGAGGGTCGAGAACATGGATTTGTTGAGGCAATTTGGAGTGTCATCAGCAACCCTTACTCTCCCGGCATGGTTGGCGAAATGGACCCTGAGGGTCTTGGACGACCGTTATCCAACCACATTGCACATCCTTCGCACAGGCATAATTCACGGAATATTGCTAACGCGTTCATCTAGAACAGTTCACTTTCCATCTCGTCCATCACCAAAACGACCTCACCACCTCACGTAAGGAAAAACCCAGACGGGTGTACCTTGGTCTTGTATGCCTTCGCAGTCTACAATAGTGTATAATCGAAGAACACTATAATTATCTGATACTAATGTAGACTTTTAGCTACTTTCTTTGTAAAAAAATAATACCTGTATTAGTACAATTGTAGGCTGCAAAGACATACAAGACTAAGGTACACTTGTTTGGATTGTATTTTGTATAGGGTGTCACACTCATCCAAACGGATCAAACGGCTCGGTCCTGCACTGTATATCATACTACTCATTCTTTGAAAATAATACACTCGTATCAGACCCTCATCAAAAGTTCATATACACACACAAACCTATGGAGGAAGCAGAGGGTCTGAACACGCAACAACAGCTGTTTGAAGGTAAGGAACTTGGACTTGTGAGTCTCAACTTCAGCAAGGCTATGAAAATATCAATAGTTACTGAACAATCAACACACCGTCACGAGATCACATGATAAACAACGTCGAGCAATGATTAAGGGGTATAATGGGTTCCATTACGCATCACAATCAAGACCTTTTGGATAGCACGAAATGCGCCAATCATCTATGCAACACACACTCTCTCTCATTCCACTTTAGATACAACCACCCACCACGACAGACACACGCGCAACGAAATCAAACAAAAAGGTGGTATACCCTATGAATAAACACCAGGAGTATCATCGGAGAAGGGGGAAGGAAACGCAAAGCTAGTCATTACATATAAACATATCCGGGGAAACGGAAATGCGCTTATAGCATGAAAGCGAAAGCGGCGGCGGCACCAGCGAAGCTGAGGGCAGCCTGGACGCCAGACGCAGCGTTGGTGGTGGCCTCGGGGAGACGGCTGGTGGTAGCGTTACCACCGGCAGTGGGGGCAGGGATGGTGCCGTTGGCGGAGACACCAGTGCTGTAGGCAGGGACAACAGCAGAGGTCAATACAGTGGTGGGGTAAGGAGCCTCGCTGGAGTGGACAGCAGATGGGAGAGGGATGGGGGTGTGGCTAGCAAGGGGGGTTGAGGCACCGTATCCGGGAGCGTAGGCGCTGCTGGCGACGGCGGCAGGGGTGGAGCTAGCGACAGCGACGCTGCTGGGCTCGATCAGGGAGGAAGAGACGGTCTCCTCGCAGTTGCCCTTGGAGATACCGAACTGGGTGGAGTACTGGTACTGGCCAGTGACATCGTCGATGATCTGGATGCCGTATCCGTTGGGGCCCTCGGTGGCCTCGAGAGTGGAGGCAGGGGTCCAGCTGAGGCTACCGCTGTTGGAGATTCCCTCAGCGAGAGAAGGTCCAAACTTGACAACGTTGGTGGCGGGTCCCTTGAGGAGGAGAACGGAGACAGTGTTGGGGGTAGTTGGCTGCCAGGTGATGGTGAACTGCTCGCAAGTGGGAACAACCTGGTGGGGCGCGTTAGCTCTGTGGATCTCGTGTTTGTTTCGCGATGCGCGCGCAAACACTGGGATGCAAACATACCTCGTTCAAAGGACGGGTGATGGGGTTGCCAGCAGGCTCACCAACGGGAGCGTGGATCTGGGCAGCGGCAAAGCCGGCGAAGAAGGTGATGATGGCGGTCTTGGAGTACATGTTGATGATGTGTGTGATATTAGGTGATTATCCGGAGAAGATCGAGAGTATTATGTAGTTGGGAGATGGCAAGTAATGAGTGACTGGTTTTCTTAAAAGAAGGGCTGAAGAACAAAAGTCTTCTGAGGGCTGCAAGATATCTTAGGCGAGGTGAGCGGTAGGAAGAAACAAGACAAGCTGAGGGAGGCACTTGAACTATATCGATTTCCTATTCTTCAAACGGTCAATGCAGGTACCCCTGTTGCCGGCGCAACTTAAGATTGGTGTTGCAGTCCCGTGCAATATCCCTTAGGGCCAACGCTAGGCTCAATGCACGGCGCTTGCACAAGCCTGACGAATAAGGCGGCGACAAGAGATTTAGGCACCTCGTATCCCAGTGGGTTGCGGCGTCTTCAGGAGTCTTTGGTGGCTTTACCGGTGAGCTTGTTGGACGATGGCACGGGTTATTTCTGGGTTCCTGGAGATTGCTTCTTGCTGGCAGTGGATGCCTGAGGAAGCAGGAGCGTTGTTCCTGTCAGCCGGCGAACGGTGAGCAATATCGGCGCTTACATGTGCACAGGTATGAAGGGCCGACAGCTGCGCGTCGGAGAGATAGCTATCGCATTTCATTTCTGTATTGGAATTGCGCAAAGAGCAGTGCGACTCGTGTGTCACGATGCGCGAGCGAGGGTTCTCCGGATTCTCGTAACCTGTGGAACGCGATCTGCTTGCTCGTGCCCGAGTCGTGCGCGCTCTAGCTCAGGTACCGTTGCGCTGGCAAGCCGTCTAGAGCGCGCCACTGGTTCCTGAACGAGGCGATGCAAAGGAGGGAGATAGTTTAACCCTTTGTCGCACCTGTCGTGCCATGCATCATCCGTCATTGTCTAAGCGAGGCTGCTCATCATGCAATTCCCTCGTCGCAACTGGGCAGGTGCGGGATGAGATTGTAGTTTGACCGGCGCGGCAGTCGCGAATAAGCCCGCAAGCCCGCAAAATCACCGCCTCACCCCCAGCAGAACCTGGGAAAACTAATCTGCTTCACGGCTCACATGTGTCACGATGATTCGTGTTTGTTTCAATAGCTTCTTTGCATTGTTGGATATACAGTTTGTTTCTCGTCTCATATATACGTTTGCGCCAGCTGCGCCCCTGCCTCGACCATGACATTGTTACTTTGCAGATCAATGGGTACGGTGCGAGCGGGTAGTGTGACTCAATGGCAGGTACGTCAGACAATACAACCAAGGACAGCCCTATGACGGGGGTCCCGTTTAGCGAGCGAACGCGTCGGGGTATCTTCGAAGCGGTATGAAATTCGTTACATCGTTACTGGCCGGTTGTAAGGGATGGGTGTCGTGATGGAGCGAGTGTTTGGTGGAAAGGCAAAAGAGTAGGAAGACGCCAAGTAGACGTCGCATGAACAACGAGGTACTTAGCCACACTGGCCGGGGTCTAGAGGTTGTCAGCTTCATGCTCATGCGACAGGAGAAGAAAGACTTACACTTTCGCGCGGTTAGCGGCTGGGGGAAGATACCGTTGGCCAGCAAATCTTGCATATCCCATTCGGGTGCGCCCTCAGTCTTCCATGTCCAGAAGATCCATCCGGTAGCCTTCTCGTAGGCATCCAACTGCGCCTCGATAAAGCGCCCAATGTTATACTTGTCGTCGCTCGACAGGCCAGCAACACTGCCAGTGTACTTGCCATCACAGCTACCGACCTTTGAGCCGCTCAAGGTACCGTCGTAACGCGCACCCTTGTCCTTTCCGTTCAACCACTTTGCGCAATCGGTGATGCCACCAGTCCACTCGCCAGCGATAGTCCACTTGCCAGTGGATGCCATCTGGTTACCGAAATCACAAGCTGTCTTGACGTGGTCGTCGATGCTCATGGCAACGGCAGAGTTGTCAAAGATCTCGTAGTGGTGAGTGTCGAGAAGAAGGTTCCACATTCCCGCACCCCAGTTACCCCACGAGGTTACACCCTGGAATGCATCGTGGAAGGTAACTGCAACATTCGAGTCCTTGAGGTTACCCCAGCCATCCATGTAGAATTGTCTGACCGTGTTCATGTCAAGGCTGGGGCCCAGAGGCTCGTTAAGAAGCTCGATAGCTGAGACGGCGGGATGGGACGCGTGATCATCGCGGATCTTGTTGAGGACTTTGATGGTGTAGGCGACAGAGTCACCTTGAGTCCAGCCAACGCTGCCGTACTTGCCGGAGTTGTCGAAACCGTTCTGGGATTCGGGTGCGCCGTGGAGATCGATCATGACCTTGAGGCCAGCACCAGACGCCCAGTCGAGCGCCTCTCCGAGCTTGTCGTACGCGCCTGGCAGGTATGGGTCGCCATCACGTGGGAGAACACTCCAGTAACCGATTGGGATTCGAACGTGGTTCAGACCAGCAGCCGCCATCTGGTTGAAGTCATCTTGGGTGATCCAAGAGTTCCAGTGGTTGCGCAGTCTCGATTGTGCGGCATCCTTGCCAATAGCTGCAACGAGTGTGTACTCGTCTTTTGCGCTGTTGCCCTCGAACATGCTGGGTGTGATCCAGGGCTCGAGGACGAACCATCCGCCCGTGTTTACACCGCGAACCTTTTGGTTGTTGTAGTCGAACATGGGTGCGCGCTTTTGTAGTGGAGACGCGTTTGTGAGAGCAAGCAGGCCAATGGCCGCCGCAGTAGTCCAGGATCCGACCATGATTGTGAGGATGAATGTTACTCAACTAACTGAGGTTGTAGAACATGCAAGTGTACTCGAGAGGAGTACAAGAAGGTTGTTTGGCTGGTGGATCCAAAAGTTGAACTTGTGCAGACCCATGGCATCGGGGGAAGGATCTCCCTTTAACTTCCCAGCGCGAAGACTCGCAAGCCGCCAACACAGCAACAAAGTTGCCCCAATTTTCTTCCCAGTCATGCTCACCAGACAAGCATGTGTTCGCTGCTTCACAACGTAACGATGATCTCCACAGCGCGCAGCTTCATCCTAGCTAGCTGGAAGAGCTATCCTGGACACCACCAAGGCGGTGTCTAGGAAGGCCTCCCAAGGCAACCAACCGCAGTACCGCCGACATGTCACGACTCCGCTATATCGGGTCCATGTGTACATCGTTACCTACACCGGACGCGGAGGCATCGCTGGCAACTGTTGCGATGACGCAACAACTCCAATAGGGGAAGCGAGCAGAAGCTACCCCAAGCCGCTTGACTAACCATCACAAGGACCAGATCCGCAGGCAAGCTACGGTAGAATGGACCCTGAAGGCCTCGGCAAGAGATAGCATGAAAGAAAAGGTCTGGGGTCAGGCGGGTCGAAGAGGTCAGATGCAGGGTTGTAGCTTGGCAGAAAGTGTATGGAGGATTCAGGTACAGCGTAGTGATTGGAGGAGTGTTTGATGGCGATGATGTGGGGATCGGCGTGTCTCAGCCACTTAGCTTCCGAGGCGGTGCTCACGCGTTGGAGACGATCTTCGAGAAGCTTGGAAGCGCGCCCGAGGAGCGTGGTGATACACCGGAACGTGGACGGTGGATTCTTGGGACGTGAGTTGGCTTCTTGCCAACACTGACTTGCGAAGAACCTGGTTGACGACATGGGAATGCACGGAAGTCCGTGCTACCTTTGTTCGGAACACTTCCTGTTAGTTTCACAAGCTACCTCGACATGTAAGGAGCATCTGATGTTATGCATTCTTCCACGCAGGGCGGCTCAGGAATGCAGACGAGTCTGCAAACGGAAGTGTTGCGGGGAAGGTTCCAAGGCAGATCTTCTCCATGGTCCCGCGATCGGCAACACATCCACATACAAAACACGCTGTTACCGGGCAAAAGGCCCACAAGGCCGGATGTACTTCCAATATGGCATGTCGGTATGATGGCATTATCTGAGTCATCACTTCCCGTGTGCAGTGATCTTTTCCACATGTAGTGATTTGTGGTACTTGGGGCATGTACCTCAACCTTGATGGCTGGCTAAAAGTAACATCAATTTCCAAAGCAAGTTCTTTCCTTACCTTAATTTCCGATATGCCGGACTGAGTGTTCTGGGCTTGTCAATAGAACAACAGCAAAGTGAAGCACCCCAGAGGTGTATCGACGTCATCGCATACTTGCTCTTCACCGCACATTACCAACTTCCTCTTTTGTGTATCACGAGATTCGCCTCCCATCTTACCGGACGCATCTGCAGCTTGCCTAGGTAATGTCTTGACTAAGAAGTCGCGGTTACCGGGTATAAACGTGCAACGGCGCGCGATCGCGAAAAGCTTGGCTGATGCGGGGGAGCTTCGCACGATGCCATTCCCGGCGCGCCCGACGGTCGGACGTAGATCTACGAGCGTGATCGTCAGAGTGCTTGTGACCGTAGAAGTTTTGTTAGCGGGCGCAAAGTAACCATCGTGGCGGCCCAAGTTCACTGAGGGCGCTGTACCCGACGAGCATGTATCTGCCGGTGTGGAAGGGTACCAAAGTACCAAAGTACCAGGTAGCTGTAGATGGTGAGAGGCGGCGTCATCGATCACGATGGCATCTTGGAGTTGACACCGGAGATGCGCGGACGGAACCGACTGCTGGAACAGGTCAAGAACGAGTCTGTTGGGTAGTGCGATGCATCGTGAGATTGAAGTTTGGGTCAAGGTGTCGGTATGATGGTGGTGGTGGTGGTGGCGGTGGTGGAGGGAGTCGCCGTGCGGGTAGTGACGGCCTGTCAGCCCATGTGACTTCCAAACAGTCAACAAAACATGGCGACTGAATGACGATGATACTTTGTAGAAGGTTTCGGCGTTGGTGTTGCACGTGTTTAGTTTTCATAGCATCGTGCAGATGATGCGGGTCTTCTCTGATGCATAGCAGCACGCTGGGCTGTTGGAAATTACGGAAGGATTTCGCGTGCCCAGGCACTGGCGGCAACCTATGGTAACGAACAGAACCTGGTTACTAAGGTACCGACGATACATGTACTAAGTGAAATGTATCCTAAGAGTGCTCGTTGCGTTTTATAAAACCGCGAGCAAAGTGTAAATCCTGACGAATACCACTAGGGTGCAGTCTAGTCTTGGTAGGTTATGAGCAGGTCCAATCCATTGATGTCTGACGGCTGAGGTAAGGGCGCTGCGACCGCCTAGCATAGGTGGTGAGGGGCGATTCCTTACCCGCCCGGATTGTTACAATACATACACGATACATCATATCATCGAGGTGAGCTCCACTTGTTCTCACATCTTTACAACGCCATGTGTTGCCATGTGCCCCCATCAGGCTAACGTCCATGACAGGCCGCGATGGGCAGGCATGCCAACCCTGACATAAGGCGAGCCTTTGAAGAGTTCCAAGATGAAAACACGCCCTCGAAATGTAATAAAGTGCGCTGTCTACACTGCGGCTTTGTGCGCGCGAAGAACACGACGCGCCAGATTGAGCATCTCCAAGACTGTCAACGATATCTCGCATCTCCCGAGGCGCAGGCCCACCTTCTCGCGCAAGAGCAGCAGCAGCAACAGCAGCATCAGCCTCCGTTGCAGAATGGACTACCTGTTGATCCGAATATGCCCCAGGCGGGCCCGAGCCAGATTTCAAATGGACAGCAGCCCAACCCAAACCTCCAAGTAAACCGGCGCGGACCTAACAATAAACGCGCTCGCGATGGACAACCTATTGCGCCAAACCTTGCCATGGCACCCAATGTCGCGCCTTCTCTGACCTCGCATCTCTTGACCATCTGCTCGGGACCATTTGCGCAGGCAACACAGCGACCGTTTCTATCGCATGCCGGTTGTGGATCGCTAGGAGCAAGGCCGTTGTCGCAATGGCTAGTACAAGACGGACACTATGCGCGAGGGTACATACGCTTTATAGGCCAGCTGCTGGCCAAGATACGACTGCCGCAGACGCACAACTCACAGTTCCATCCCATGTATCGCACCATGGACCTTCTCATTTCCGCTCTCAACAACATGCGACGAGAGATGCAGTTCTTCGAGATCACCGCGACTAAGTATGGACTTGCGCTGGGCATGGAGCCGCCCACACCCATCACACGCGCCCTGCTTGACCTCCTTGTAAGCGCGAGTAGTGCAAGCGCGTCACTTCTAGAGGGCATGGTCGTGTTATGGGCAAGCGAACATGTAGGTACAACCGCTTTCAGCAGTGGGCGCACAAGGCTAACATCCGATAGTGCTACCGCTCCGCCTGGCAATACGCTTCCTCCTTCTCCAGTACCCTCTCCAATACCTCCACCGACTCGCACATCGTCGCCCTCCACCAAGCTCTCATACCGAACTGGACCTCCCCGGCCTTCAGCAAGTTTGTCGAGGCAACCCGCACACTCGTCGACGAGCTAGCCAACATCACAACCACACGCGATGGCAAGGAAGAAATGTCGCGTTGCGAAGAGATCTTCCGACAAATATGCTGGTTGGAAGAGCGCTTCTGGCCTGAAGTCGACGGCATGGGCGACAACAACGAGAGTGCAAGAATGGGTCCTCCAATGGGTCCCATGAGCGCAGGCCTAGACAACAACATGCCAAGCGGACTACCCAACGGGAACGGTATACACAACCATAATCGCAATAATAGCATGCCAGGACCCAGTATGAACACAAACAATGTACCCACAAATATTCACGGTAATCCCGTAAACGGAAGAAATAGCATGAGCGGCCCTGTCCGTAATGCTAGCATCAACGGTCCCATGCCGAATGGCCCTATCAATGCGGCGATCAACAAACACGACAACACGCCTGTGAACGATAGTCGTAATCCGTTTGGTTTGCCGAGGAATGGTATGGAGAGTATGGGCCAGGGCTCGTAGTCTGAGTCTAGAGTTCTTCCGAGGATGGCCGTGTGGAAGCTGAGAAGAGAGACACTGGTGAGGATTGTCTTGTTGGGTATACCCTCTGGTGACTGTGGCGTTAGCGAGGAGTTTGAGCTTATTAGTTTGGCCAGTGCTGGGGATGATGTCGATTATGTTATTGTTTAATAGGGTCTGGGATTAGAGGGTGGGCTCGCGAGAGGATGGTGTATGATATTCCTGCTGCTGAGGTATAGGTTGGAGTTCATTACGGAGTATCGGATACCTCGGTATGGGACGATATGGGACAGTATCCAGGGGTTTGTCTTATCGGAGTGGAGTATGAGGTTTCGCGTAAAGACAGACCAGTATGGCGCGGATTCGATAATGCTATATTCATATCCTGTAACGAAGAAGCTACTAATCAAAGTCGTCACCAAGTAAACTGCCCTCTCAAGGTATTTGCTAGTCTCCACATTTGCATAAGCACAAAGCAAACTTTATTGTAGCCCTCAGGATGCGGTTTACCTGCATACAATTTTCAGCAACAAGGTTTTTGCATATGCTACTAGATTCTTACTACCACTTCATCAAATAGTTCAACTCGGGTAACGTATTGGGAGAGCGTGGGTGCGTTAGAACTCAGGGATGTCTTGTGTATCTCGCTCTCTACTTGCGTGCATACTACGCGCCTCCCCAGCTAGAACCACCCCCAATGCCTGTACTGCCTAGGTTGGAGCTGTAGCGTCTAAAACCCTTGCCCATGCCGATCGGTATTGACGAAGTCCTCCTTACGATCTTCCGTCGTCTGCTCTGGGAACCACTTCTCGTCGCCTCCAAGGCATTGATCGAATGCCCCTGTCCTACAGACACCGAATCGTCATCTTCATCGTCGGATGCCATGGCCACACTCGATCGCGTCGTCGTCAAACTCAATATGTTTGGTGGTTCTCCGAAATCGCCGAATTCTGACTCAGACAATGCTGCATCATCGTAATGCCAAGCTGTCGTGGGGGCTCTTTGGCCATCCTCAATCTCCTCTTCTTCCGTCTCGATAGTATTCTCTTCGTCGTTGACTTCTGGATCGTCTCCAAATCCTTTACCCTCAACTAACCAGAATGTTGGTATGGAAGCAGCGAATGCAATAGCGGACATGGTCCAGAACGGTACAATGACATAGCCACGCTTGACGCCCCACGTAAACAAGCCACCTCCCAAAGTAGGACCTGCTGCCCGACCAAAGGAACTGAAACTCGTGGCCAGACCGTTGATGGTCCCTAGAACACGTAGACTGGGCGCACTGTTCGTGAGCATGATAGTGCTTGTTGGGAAAGCAAATGTACCGCCCACTCCTCTGACCATCAGGAGGAGCACCATTGCGATTTCCCTGGTGATCGGATCCGGGATAAGCGATAGGAATGGCGTAACGAAGAAGACAAATGGAAAGATTAGAAAGGCGATCCGGAGGCAACGGACGACACCCAGATAGCGCGCAATGGGCGGGAACAACAAGAATTGACACATAGTGCACGAAATGGCGAATACGGTGAAGATGATGCCGATGCGACGAGACTCGATACCGAAACCTCCTGCAAACTTGAGAGGGAGAGATACTGTTGGGTCGTTTGCGAGTTGCACAGGGTGGTGCATAAACACCGGAAGTAGCTGTGTTCGGTCAGTGATTATGTTTTCGAGTACCGGAAAACACTAACCTGATCATATGCCTGAGTGTACATAGCGAGCAATGTGTACACAATCAGGTTGAGCGAAGTCTGATATGTCAATACATCCCGATATTTTGGCGCCTTCTCTTTGACAACCTCATGTGCAACATTATTGGGTGATGCCGCCTCACTGTCGACAGCTTTCTGACGATTAAGTAGAGGCTCCCGTTCCGGACTGCTCTGCTTCTGGGTCGGGAGATGTAATATTTTGCGAACGAACGCTACCAGTCTAGCCCCAGTTCTCACGCCCAGATCCGGTGCGTTCTTCTTACTTTCCAGGGTTTCTTGGAGGAACAACCAGCCTACTACAATGCCGATGGTGAAGAACGCAGCGGCTACAATATTTGGCAAGCAATATGGAAATCTCTCCAGAAAAGCAGTGCCTCTAGGCTTCCGAGGATCGACTCCGAGTGGGTTTGCCAAGGCTCCACCAAGGGTAGGTCCGAACGTCGCACCTACTGTCCAGACTAAGGGCATAACACTGAATGCTCTCGGCTGTAGCTCTTTCCATGGGCACAGTTCCGCCACTGTAGTGCGCAGAATGCCCACATTGCCGTTCGATAAGCCTCCGAGGGCGCGTGCTGCCAAGGCCATGGGCAGATTCAGAGAGAAACCCCATAACAACATTGTCCACATGGTGTTGAATAGCCCAAAAAGTATGATCGGTTTCCTCCCATAGCGATCGGATGCGGCGCCCCAGACAAGGCCAGTGAAGCCTTGACACAACGAAAAGGCCGAAGACGAGATACCAGCCCAGCGCGCAATGTCATTCTGGGGAATGCCAAACGACTCCATAAGCTCGGGTACGTAGGGAAAGACAGAAGTGAGGGCGATGGGCTCGGCAAAGCGGCATATTGCTGTCGCGAAGTTAGCAAGCTTACAAAGGAAGACGCGTCGCGTGGACGTACAGAGAATCACCAGTTGCTTAACTGGTAGCCGGTGTTCTGTCATGGCGGCGGTGATTGTGAAGGATGCATGCTAGTCAAAGCTGCAAAGTGAAGAGGAGAAGAGCAGGAACAGTCATGAATTCTCATGCTTGCTCGCATGCTGAGTCCCCAAGGAAGGGCGCACCCCGCAGTCACGGCTAGCCGCCCGTGATCATGCGCTATTTGCGGTGAGCACGAGTCAGCTATTTCCGTGTCCGTGTTGCCCTGTTATCTATTCCGAATTCCGAACGATGCGATTGCAATGCGCGAGGAGGTTTGTTGTCGTGTCATGGCGTTGGAGATGATGATGGAAGATAGCTGACGCGGTTGGCGTCATCAGCTTGAAGCTTGGGCGGAAAAGAGGCCGCGAACGAATAGTTCCAGGGTCTAACGTTCTTCGCATGGAAGATATCAACACCATCACGAAGCAGTCTACTGCATCAATTACATGTCAAAATCGTCATTCGTCCAGAGTCTATCCTTTGATAGTCTGCGGCTGATACAGTAGAGGTCGTGCGAGTAGCCGGTGGTTGAGTTTGCACGACGCCTGAACCACGGGAATGGCTGGAATGCCACCGATCAATCGGCCGTCCCGTGTTGACACACCGATAAAGCTCGTATTAGTATCACTATGTTGAGCTGACTGGACAAACGCTCATACACGTTCGCGGTTGCTGCCATCTCCACGCCAAACTCTGCAAACACATGCGATGTGATCCGGTTACTCACTACCATCGACATAGGCACCGATATATCGCATGTTTTCGATGCACTTTGCAGTTATCGCTTTAGAAATACATCATCGGCGATTTGACCTCCAGTCTGGTCCATCTTTCTCGTAGCGAAGGTGTTTCCACCACATCTCTGGCATGCTTCATTTAGCACCTCAATGATAGCTGCCTTGCGCGATCTGTAGACCCCATGGGCGTTCACGCGCGACGCTTTGCCATATCGAAAAGTCAGAATACCTGGACAAGGCCATTGCTTCTTCTGTGGAGGCTGAAAACAAGTCTTTGTTACGGTTACTTCTTCACAGTAGCATCTAAGATGTCATATGCTCAGCTGGGCGGGCACAATGGCCTTGTAAATTAAAGGCGGTATGAACAATGTCAACGACCGCATGGTTATATACGCTTCCTAGACTACCCTTCATTTCAGCACTAAACATAACATTATTGAACAGCATCTCAATCATGGAGAATCAGCCCGCAACCGAGGCCGCATCAGTATCGTCTAGCCAACGAAAACGAGCAAGCAATGCGCAGGACCAGACCAGCTTAATGAGCCCGCCAGTACGCCCACAGCCTTCAGAGGTAACAAGTGCCATCGCCATCGACATGAAGCTCTTCAAAGAAAAGCTAGACCTGGACTGCCGCTTCGAAATCTACAAGCAAGCATTCCCCGAGATGAACCGAGCTAGCATACCTGAATTTCCACGCGGCCAGTGGCATAAGGACAGTGTCTACATCACGTATGAGAATCGGTGCGTCAAGTTCGTTAATCTCCATCCGCCTAGTGTCTTGCCACCTCCTTGTCAACTAGACAAGCAGTGGGAGCCTAGTATCTTCTCATCAGACGAGGAACTCTACTCAGGCGAGGGAGAACTTTGGAATTGCGGTGCATGTGAACACCGCAGTTTTAACTGGATTCATCGAATGCTCATATCAAACTTTTGCAAAGACAAGGACATGCGCAAAGAGTTACTGCAGTATTACTTTCGTTTCGTGCAGTTTGTGTGGGCTCAGGGCTGTGAGCCGAGCCACTGCAGCATCTCCCTACTGCCGAAGTTCTTCGAGGCTTTTCAACCATCGGGCTTAACTGAACAGTTGAAGCATCTCACTCTCGAGATTCCGTGGAAGTATACGGACTTGGCAAGACAGAGGACGCTTGTGTGGACGTGTATACAACCAAGGCCATTCAACGCTGACGACTCTTTCCAGAGTGATTCTGTGGTCTTGGGTAGAGTTTTTGGTGTACTTCACAAGTATAAGATCAAGGCTGAGTTGACCTTTCCCAAGACATGGGAGTGCCGAGTGCCGTTTATTGAGCGTGTAGAGGAGTTGTGTAAAACACGCTTGCAACGCGATGGGCCAGAATTCTGGAAACAGAAGCGTGCGATAAAAGGCTCCATCTTCCAGTTGGGCGTTCAGCCGCCACGCCGTCTTGCTAATGAAGCCGTTGCGACGGAAGAGGACGGTATTTTCCTATTTGACGCTGAGCTGCGCCGTCTTGCCGATGAAGCCTTTGCGACGGAAGAGGCTAATCGCGAGGAATGGGCTGGGTTCGTTGGGGTGGTCGTGTATGACGTTGACTTCAGTCAGTAGCATTGAACCTCACGGTTGAGTATTCCAGGGGTATTCGAATGGCTTGGATGGAGAGCCTTTCGCAGAGTATCAATACGGTAATTGGTGAGCCATTCTTCAGAAGGTTCTGTAGTCAAATGTATTCGTGTCTTCCTTCTCATCCCTCGCACGAATGCAACACCAAGTGCTTGCTGCAGAATATAACTTCCTTACTTCCTTCATAGGATACGATATGATGGAAACCCATCACGTAGGATATGCGAAGAAGCTTTTTTCTTCTAGATAGTACTTATAGTATACCCGGAAGGTATAGAACGCGTGTTGTCTTGTTCGACTACCAACATGAAACACCACGAATACCTTAATAGTAGGCAGAATGTTTGCCATCTTAAATCAATTCAAGATCAGTTGCGAAATACCTTCTTGTTATATGCTATGATGTCATCGAATACTGTTATTGATTGCGTGGTAGAAATCTGCAAGATGCAGTTGATGCAAATACTACTACCTCGTCTAACCTAGCCCGAACTGCGATGCGAATATAACACCGAGGACGAGAGGTTCATAGCTTCCTATCGCAACCCTTCGTAATATGCACAAGGTTCTTCGGACGGAGTATGCTTCAACTGAGTCTTGATACTAAATTTAGAGGAACAAGTCTTTGAGAGGCGGACTCTTCGGTGGAATCAATCGGCTCTTCGGCGGTGACAAAGTATTGGAACCGGATTCAATAGATCGATTCTTCGGCGAGGAGGAATGCTAAGGATATTTACACAAGATTGCTTCGAGATGAATAGTATCACAGAATCGCAGGTATATATATATAAAGTTCCTTGTGATTACTGCATCGAGGTATGCCGATCGAGCAGTGCAGTTGGTCTAATTATCTGGTGACTGGAGGAGGTCATGAACAGTCGTAATGGATAAGCATGTAGTTGCGTCAAGAGCCGCATACAAGTGTAGTCGATAGTAGTAACAACAAAGCTCCACAACTTGATCAAAAGAGAGCGCCATGGGAAATGATTGTCCTTGTCCTTACATACGTCATATGAAGCACGGACATCGCTCAGAGATGAGTCGGAGGAGCAGAACATCACCACATATTATCTCGAAGCTTGCTTGCACAACATCGCACAGTAGCAATGGCAAGCATACTGATTTTGCACCTGCATTGGGCGGTTAGAAACTCGAGGCGGAGGCGCACAGGAGAAGACGAGGCGAAGCTGCTGCTTGCGCCAGGAAGTGTCGGCCAGCGGCACGACTTTTGAAACGCGCCGTTGTCTGGCCTGGTGTCTCAGGCATCAAGGCCGCCCCTGATAGCACATAGCGAAAACTGCATACTGGGTAAAGAAGTCTTGTGCATGTTCTGCGAAGTAACACTATCTACCAAAGCTAAAGTGCTGCAAGAATGCGTGCGGCTTCAACACCTAGGTAGGGTACGATCCGCGCCTTGCGAGAGCAACCATCGGTTCGAAATATTCACTTGCACACAGGAAGAGAAAACTTGGTATACTAATAGCAGGCACGTCAACCTACTCGCCCATCAGCCTCGACAACCAACTGTACGTCAACATCATGACTATGCCACTCTAGGTGCGGATCGCAGGGGAGCCGCTGAAGCCATCCCAACAACTATCACGCGGATGGACCATCCTGGATAACATCCGCGCAAACCAAGCTTAGAAAGGGCGTGTTGGACGTGATCTTGGCTCCCGGGATGAGCAGCATCCTCAAGAGATGGAGATTCCTTCACTGCCGTCCCCAAGGATAACTCCCATCAAGCGCACCGAGAACAACACACACCACAGTGCCGATCGTCTCGGGAAGATCCATCGCATACCCAACATCGTTGAGAATATGGCACTGGAAGCGAGCTTTGCCTATAGCACCCATCATTAAGTCTCTCAGCCAACAGCGAACGCACGGTGATATCCACGCAGCAATAAACGCTATCTTATTATGCGGCGAATGATATATGACAGCGCATCATGAGTGTGCTATCGTCAGCGATGAGGCAATATTGACCAGGCCCAGGTCCGAAGGCGAGTGCGTTGGCTCACTCGCTACCAGATCAGGTCCGCAACATGCCTCCGGTGAGAATGTCTCGGTCGTTCCGAACGCGCGTTCGCTCAGGGCGGGCTCTCGCTGCCGTTGGGTAGGCCGTCAGGTATGAACGACGCTGAGCGAGCATCTCCGCAACTTGGCTGCTCGTGCAGTACTGTAGCACTGTGGGTGGTTACCTTCGAACACTGTCACGTCATTACTACGGCGCCACTACTGGCTTGTATGCACACCCGATCATCCTGAGGCCAGTCATGGTAGGCTCATACAGCATGCCCACCCGCCTTTGACGACTGGAGGCCGCCTCCGGTCGACGGTGTAGCTGTAAGATGCCGTTGGCCGGCGAGATACTTCGCCTTAGGCAGGACAGCGATTGAGTGTCAGCATTGAATCACGTATCCTTGAAGTTGGACGATACAAGACGAATGACGAAGCTGCCCCTATCTTGCAACAGTAGTAGGTATAGTAATATTGAGGCATCTACCCAGCTTCCGTCTTTGCCAGCGCCCGTTGATGATCTCTAGAAAGCTACGGGGTCTCTTGTCAAAACAGTTATAAGCGAGGCTGTTGCTACGTGGATCGACTGACTTCTAGTTCATCAGCATCTACACCTGCCAGATTGCAACCCACTGTTGTTACCAAAGGCCACAGGGATCACCAAACGATGCTGAGAATCTAGACAACACACTGGAAGAAGACAGCATCCAGACTCGCTATACTCGAAGCACATCTGGTGTATCGATCAATCGAGATGCCATATGTTCTGCTTAGAATTGCGGAAGTCGTTGATGGTGTATACGCGATCAATGCCGGGGATAAACGGTAGCGATTGACCGACAGAGATACTATTCTCACAATGGATCAAAGCACTAGAAACTCTATACTGAGGAAGCTAATGACCATTCACTACCAGAACTCACTTCGAATTGTCATCTCAAGATGAGTATATCACTCATGACCACTTAAATCATGTGATCGAACCTTCACCAATATCTGACGGAGGTTTAACAGTACCCGGGCTCGCTTGCGTTTGAGTTACAAACGGAATTTTCCACGGACCTGAAGAACCTCGCCAAGCGTTTACGCAAAGACCATGCCCTGCCGTTGTGGGAAGCGGAGCTATATCAGCTCCGCATATAGCCTATGTACCTCGCCTCGCGCATGACCCGAAAAGAAGCAACTTTCGGCGACACTATTGGCTATGACTCCACTTTCTATTCTTCATATCCGTCCAATAGTATATTTGCGGGCCGTTGGCGGCGGAGCTGGCACACGGATGCGCTATGTTCAATAACTTGATTGACGCGCCAGAAGCACTGGACAGGAATGCGGCCAACAAAACTCTACGCGACACATAGACAGCAAAAAGAGCCGGCTGGAGCAAAAACGGCTGACCTTTTACCGGGCTCCTGGATTTTTGCCTCTTCGCTCTGACGGTGCGCGAAAGATGCGGGATGCAGCGACGGCAGCGGTCGACGGTTCAACGCTCACCGGAGTATTACTCGCACCCGCGTTCGCGTTCGATATGATCCTTCACCGATTGACAGGGAACGACGCACATGCAGGCGTGAACGGCACCAGTGCAGCAACGCGCAGCAAGGCACCGAGTTAGCAAGCCCATGCTGTTAATCGCCGCAGTGGTGCGATGCAGATATTGACTGTCAAGGTGACCGGTTAGGCTTCGTTAGTGTGGGTCAAGTTCAGGGATTGAAAGAAACTTGACAATACGAGTTGGCTGAAGTTCCAGGTATCACGAGATGCGCACTATAGTCGAAATTCGTTGGTCCTCGGAGAGCACGATGTCGCCTATCTGCACGCGACAGCGCTACCGTTCAGCATACCACCCCACACCGGCCAGCACGCTTCACGTGTCAATGCCCTCGATCTGTTGAGACGCCTCTCTGCATGATGAGCTTGTCTAGCATATTCAGCTTCCATCCAGATCGATGGCCGCGGATAAGCGAAGTGATGCTAGACTGGGTGTTCATTCCAAGGCCTAGCTCTCCTACTTACCGTGCCTCTGTGGTCCTCCCCACATCCCGATGAAGCCTACATCCGCGATACATCTGTAAGCGATGGAGTATCCTGCAGCACAGTCTCTTGCCGATCACAAGTACACGATCCCCGCTTTCCGCCTCGCAACTGTTTCCTTGGTCATCAGCAAATGGTAAACATAGCAATTGCCACCTCAACATCAAGACATGAAACAGTTGCCACTGCCACATGGCCGACGGGGATATTGTTACCAGGAAGAGGGCATAACGTGAGGCTTCCCAATATCCATTGCAGCGGCGTGCCGATCATTGATGCTTCTCTTCCGTTTCCGCCATCGGCGTATTCCGTCGTCCCAGTTTGTGCACGCCATCTTCATTCATCTGCTAGATCAACGGCCCCTAGCTCCTGAAAGAAAGCGGAGTACACGTAAGTAGATGGTCGCTATTCCGATCATGCAGTGATGAGCAGAAAGGGAGCAGCCACGGGAAACGGCATGCTTAGCAGGCAAGGGATTGCACAGTCAGGGTGCATGGAAATCTCTTAATGAGAAACATGTGTCTGCAGCCATCCCGTGGAAGTGGTCATATCGAAAGCTTCATCATCATCACCCCATAGGTACGTATGTCTTTGGCAGAGATCGTCCTGCAAAAGGTCAGCAAAACTCCACCTTGCTCCGGTTCGCCCTAATCCAGCATATGCCTGCCGCAGCATGCTCGTTACGTGCGCGTGGCCACACCCGAGCTGGTTGTTAAGAACATGGGTGGTTATGGTAGGGCCAGTAACCGACGAGCTGAGTGCAGAAAGAGGCAATCTTATGACAGGGTTGACCGGATCGTGCTGCACAAACCGTCACTACTGGCTCGGAATTTGGACGAGTCGGATGCAAACCAGCGCATATTTCTGGACCCCCAACATGAAAGACTTTTTCTTTTCTGTCAGGTGTACTAGTAGGCAGTAGTAAGCAAGTTGGGCGCAAACGGGCGAGTATCGAAACTAGCCCCCCTACATTCAAACCCGTTCTTCAATAATTTGCACTTCGTGTCGCATCCGTTGTACAAAACAGGTGGTCACGCCTTCTTTGCCTCCCGCGCCTGCATCCGCTCTGCATATCCTACTTGGCCGTGGGCGCCATTTGGCGCAACAGTAGCGAGGTGTGTGCGGGAACAATCTACATATCAACTAACCCGGATATTATGAACAAGGTTTTCCCTTCCCGCATCTGGCATGGTCAGTACGCGCTTTCTTAATATCAAAAGTATGACCGGTTGGCGAAGTCATATGTGTATCTTGATAATGGGTGATAATGTATTGGTGTCATTAGTTGGAGAAAGGCTGGGAAGGGTGGGGAAGGGGTGGAAGTAGTTGGAGAGCGATGGGGATGTATGGGATCTTGGTTTGGCTGTGGTAGATGCGTAGTGCAGTGTTTGGCATGTATGAGTAGCGATGGTATGCTTGCTTGGACTATCGTTGAAGCTTGTGAGCAAATAGATACTAGTGTAGGCGCTTCAGATCTAAACGTTCTTGAATCTGTTACTGTAGCTTCTAGACCGTATATGCTCAGAGTATCAACACTACGATGGCATGAAGTTTGACCTTGAGCATTGATATTGTATTTGCCGGCCACAACTCCGATGACACCACCGCCGCTTTCAAAGCATTATGCCTTGGACTTCTACTCTTGTGACAACATCATCGCGTGATATTAAGGCTAATATCCTCATCCTATACTCGCGGCCATGCACGTCTCAGATCAAAGTTCGAGATCTGAAACCTGTCGTTGTTGAGACAAACCCCAACAAAGGCCACATCTCCGCATTGACATTCGATCATGAACATGATGCGCATAATAGTGTTTCAAATTATGATATTGAGTGCGGGTTATGATTTACATAATTTCGAGAAGCGCAATCGCATATTACGACGACGCAGGTATTTGACATTAGGTGCGGCGATTTGGCATGTAGGAGAGTTATGCCACATGGCATATATGCATTATAACGGGGCGTATGAGATGGAGACGACGAGGGTATTACAAATGTGTACATCTAGAATAGCGGGCAAGATAGGTACGCGCCCTTGTCTCAGAGCCCGTAGTCCGCCAAGAAAGTTTATAGGATCAAGGAAATGTCTGCAAAGTAGTGTCGCGAAGCAAGCCATGATTATGTATGGAGAAATAACATGCAATGCATAATAACAAGCAGAAATAGATGACGATACCGCCAGTGTACAAAGGAAAAGGGTAGTGTTGGGATAATAACAAAAAGAAAGACCAATGAAAATGCGCCCCTTCCGACTCTGCCTGGGTATCTTTTCCTTCTCTTTTGCTCCCCTAGTCGACACGCCACTCGAGACACCGACTGTGTTCCTCACCGAGTTCTTCAGCCTAGTTGTTTAGTGGAACACTGGCCGACTCTTTCTTAATGCCGTCCCTCATCAACTCAAATTCCCAACATCCCCCCAGATGATGTTATCCTAGCCTGAACCCAGTATTGTTCCCAACGCCGCCGCAATGCTGGACTCGCTTGTAATGTGTTGCGCGTCGAAGGAATAATTGTTCGTCGTGTCCAAAGTATGCAGGTAATTGGTTAAAGGAGTGTGTATTGAAGAGGAAGGGTATACCGTTGGCCCAAATCGTGGTACGTCGTAAAGGAAATGTGTTAGGTGATTAGAATGTTCTTGTGTGTGTGCCCCCAAAGAAGTATTGCAGATGCCAAAATCGACCCCATAGAGGGAAGTTTGTGACCAGCACAAACTCCGCAATACAACCTGTCTCCGCATGCGCTCATGTTATCTGTTTAATCTTTTTTGATCACCATGCACGTAGGCTTTCGAACTGGCCAGCCAGCCCATCGCAATTAGGGTCGGCCAGTCATTGGTAACTTGCGCCTGGATCACTTGGACCAGCTGCCATTTGCGACGAGGAATAGGTGCCCTGGTGTTGATGTTGTCGGTGTGATTCCTCCTCCTCTTCTTCTTCTTCCTGTGCAGCCAACTCCACAGCCTCAAGTTGCTCAGCCTTGTCTTTGCACGCGGTAGGCGAAAAGCCACTGCCGACCTTCGAGGAAATGATGCGCCAACGGTCGTTCTCGTACTCCTGCATGGCGTTGCGAAGCTTTACCACCTGTATTACCGGTTATGGTTAGCATGTCGGATATTATCGATGTGATGCACGACGTCGCGCGTTTCATGACTAGGGTAGCGACTCACCATATCATCCGTCCAGACAGTGGTCTTTGCTTTGAGCTTCGTGCAGTACCGAACTTGCAAGGTGCCAGAGCTGCGGCCAGGGAAGAAGTCGGCGATCTGCTTCCAAGTGAGGTTTTTCTTTTCTTTGAGGTCGACAAGTAACTGGTCGTCCTCGGGCGTGAACTTGAGTTTTGGGCCGCGGGGTCGTTGCGCTGGCGGGGGCATTCCCTCTTGACCTACTACGCTGGGAGGGCCATGATGTTGAGCGGGAGAGGGAGGTGCGCCCTCCATTGGGTGATGTCTCTTATTGCGATGTGTGTTTGGTAGATGATGGTGATGTGTAGGAGGTAAAGAAGACTGTGGAGTTGGCGGCGGCGGATACTGTTGAAGGGAGTAACCCTGCGTCGCGTGTTGTAGTGAGACGCTTCCCGTTGCTTGAGCGTAAGGATTGAGTTGCTGCTCTAAGCTCGAAGGGAGATCGTGTTGCAAGTCGTCTTGGTGGCTGCGCTTGCGTCCGGCGGTTTGCTGGGACGGCGGTGGGTAGCCCACGTTGTAGGAAGATGGAGAGTGTTGCGACATGGAGTGATGGCGCAATAAATGGGGCTGATGTAGTGAATGTGTCTCGATGTCTGTGTAGGTAGGATGGTGTCCGGCGCCGGCATGTTGGAGCGTTTGAGACTGGTGTGGCTGCAGGAAGGAGTGAGGGTGGTAACCCGGAGGCAGTCCGGTATGGGAATGGAGTACATTTTGATGTTCGACGTTTGAGGTCGGTATGTGATGTTCTTCCCCGGCATTGCCTGGTACGCTGTAGTCGAGGAAAGGGCCTCGATAGGGACTCGCCAGTGTTGCGATCACGCATGGAGACTACCAGAGCTAGCTTGCTCTGGCAGGCCGCCGCAGTGAGACCTGAGCCAGAAAAAGGGTGCCTTAGTTTGAGTTGATGTTCGGAGTTGCGATGGCTGTATCGCACGCGTTTGGGTATTTCGAATTTTTGTTATATTGACAAATGTTGGAGCAAGAAGAGCCTAGGGGAATGCGCCATCGGTCGAAGTCTTATCGCGTGTGTTAAGCGTCTGGGTTGTCGAATATAGGTTGTAGCCTTGTAGGGAACAAACGAAAAGTACCTATGGCTGGGGGATGTTCGTGGAATATAAGATTCCTGCCTGGTGGGAGAAGGCATTAAAAATTTCGGGCAGTACGTCCCTTCAAAAGCCCGGTCCGTCTTGTGCGATTGCCACACGGACACAGGATCCAAGCATGTACAGCAATGGGTCGTCCCCACGAGACGCTCTGTTCCTGAGGACTACCAAATGAGCTTAGTAGGGAAGACCCAGGAACTGATTCTATGTCAAGCATAATGCGGTGATCAATGACAAGGAGGGGTCCCCCGGCACACGATCTGGACGAGTACAATGCTGCAGGCCCTGGATCGTGAGTGGCTGCTGATACAAAATGAGATGGGCATGAGGTACTTTGCCCGGCTTGCGAGGGCTTGTGGGGCCCGGGGCGTGCGCGGTCCATGCCATCGTCGTTTATTTCTAGAATGCCGCCAGAAAGATCTCCAACGCCGTTGCAGACGCTGCAGGAGGATCCTGGCGCAGCGTGGTGGCCAGGAGATGTGCATTGAAGAGGTTCTGAATCGGCTAGCGACACGGCAGGGGCTCGAGGCAATTCCCCAAAGAGGGAGCGCCACGAGAGAGGGCCGTATGCTAGATTGATGAGACACAGTCTTTCAGATGCGGAGCCAGGACCGCGGGAGAGCTACTCGGGTCATGCTCGGAGGCGAATGGGTCAAACGGCCTGTCAGAAGGGTGCCGTGACAATGATGACATTTTTCATGGCAGTTCAATGGCATACCGCGCCATGTGCCTCAGTCGACGGCACTTTATGCCTGGAAGAGCCTTACCCGGCTCAGGGCCCCATCAAGCATGATAGTACTTGTAAAGAAGCGGTACTCGGATCAGGGCAGGACAGTTGCCTCTGCCGGCATTTACGCAGCCGTAGCACCCGCCTGTAAGCAGTGGGACCGAGCGATGGCAGGGCTCTCGGTCATGGTTCTCTAACGCATAGGCATGGACGGCCTCAGATTGGCTCATGCATGGGCCGTTTCAAGGTATAGAGTCAGGCCCTGTCCTATATGCGCTTCGTCATTCCCCATGAGTTGGGATCTACCAGCCACAGAAATATCCCGACGCCCGCATTGGATGACGCACTTCGGCGTACTGCAGAAGTAGCGGGTGTACGGAGTGCTTGTGGCGAGTAGAGATGTACACTGCGGAGAATATTGATGGATTATACATGAGACAGTAGGAAATGTGTTGAGGCGATTGAGGTGTTGGTGGGGAAAGGAGCGAGCAAGCGATTCGAACTCGACCTGCGACGCTAAAATTCGGGAACGATTCCCACTCAAGCGGCCGGGATCTGCCCGCCTTCGAGCCTCGCATACATCTCATCTCTCGACTGCATGGGCGAGATGGCATCGTGAGTCCAGTGCGCCGCCCACACTGTCGCCCTCAGGCACGCCATAGACGGCTGCGCTGACTCCGAAGATTGCTACCCCAATCCTTCCAGTGACGCCGAGGCCACCACCAACCCGCCTCACGTGACGAACTACACGACAGACGCACACTCCCCGGCTAGTGGCTGGGTCTCCCCTGCTTCTGCAGCCATCGCTATGACCTCACCGCCGTCGCGATGTGTGACTTCCAGGCCTAGCGATGGTCTGCCAACCTTCAAGTACTCGACCAACGGCGCATTATCCATTTAGGCTGTTGCAAGCCATTGCGAACCATAGGCTCGACGGAAATGCACGATGCAGCCCTCACCACGCTCCCTCCAACAAACGGCGCAATCCGCGACCATGCTGTCATGTCATCTGGCCGACGTGGTGAGCGGAGCGCGTGCAGCGCATGTACAAGCTGAGTAGAAGCGCGTCGCGTAGGCCTTGTGGGCGACAAAATACCCCCGTCGCGTAATCTAGGCTCGACATGACGGCTACCCTCAAGCGCGTCTTGACCGAATATCACGCCCGTTGAAATGGTTCGGTAGCATAGCCGGAGCGTTCGTCTGGTAACTTGTGCCGTTGCACGTGGCCATCGCTGCATCGCAACCAAAATCGCCCACAATACCGCTGATCGCGAAAGAAAACTGGTGATGATCCTCTACGCCGTTATTGCTACGCGGTGTACACCGGCAGGCCGCCTATGTGTGCTACAAATAGCCAGCTGCTGGCCAATTCTGTAGATTGGCATGCGGCAACATGGAGCGGTGGAGCGTTGAGGTGTGGCGACGCGATGAAACATTTGGTCGAACCGCTGCAGGCTACCGAAACCAACCGTTCGTTGACGTGAAACGATAACACAAGCAAGATCGGCCAATGGCCACTTGAACAAACCATGCTTTGGGGATGCTTCCCCCACGTTTGACAGACCGTTGTGTCATAGGTAGTTTGCCGACTATTGCTACGTAAAGATATTCGATATTATGTGCAGGATGGAACCACCATTCGCAAAACCATTACCCAATCCTGCAGCAGAAGGATAGCCGGAGAGAAAGTCAATAACATTGGCCAGCTTTGTGGAAACTCCTAAGCATCTTTTTTGGGACGAGGAGGCGACTAAATTCCTTGTGTACTCCGCTGCCGAGAACCACGCCCGGAAATACCAAGAAGGACGAACGGATGCCTACAGCAGTTTTGCGCAGGCGATGCTCGATCAAAATAGGAAAGCTGGTATCATAAAGCGGGCCCCACCGCACTAATCCCGGAAAGATGCAGACTGTAGTCATAAGTGTCGTTCAGTACTTGCCGCCAAAATTCTCTTTTGCGTACTGCTCGCATGCCTGGTGCATGTCAGTACGAGCACTTGTCCACAACGGATAACATGCAGCCACAGTCAAGACGTACTTTTGCAGGTTTGCCGACCTTCTGCCCTATGGCCTTCCATTTGTTGGCGTCATATTCTTTGATGGCGGCAAGCAGCGCAGCGCTCTTCTTACTCATTAGCACACTCTCGATTGAACAATATGATAGCTTCTAACTCACTTCGTCCTCAGCGAACTCAGCGTAGTGCATGTCCTTATAGGTCAGTCAGAGTGTGCGCAGTGAAACGATACTGGTCGCATGCCCACCTTGTACCAATGTTTCTTCACACTCCCTTCAGTCCGCTGCGGGAATGTCTACCATGAGTCAAGTCAGCTAACTCTTCTTCAGGAACACGGCAGTTGACTGATGCAGTGGGCCTCCCTCACCTTTGCAATTTCGCTCCAACTGTTCCCAGCATCTCTCATTTGTTTCAATCTCAACTCCTCAGCTGGCGTCCACGGCGTATTTGTCCGACTCTTCTTGGTCTTTGGCTCCTGAGCAGCATCGACATCGGCCGTTGGAGGCAACGCTGTACTGCTTGCTTGCGCCTCTGCGCCATCTGCTGTACCTGTCATCTGGTCTTGCGGCTGTCCTAGCGTTACGGACTTGCGCTTTCGGCTCGTGGGAGATGACAGTGGCGGCAGAGCGCCAGGGTGAGCTTCTTGATTCGCCGTAGTGAATGACGCCGCTGGCTGCAAACTGGGCAATTCTGGAGGCCCAGAATATTGAACGCTCGGTTGCGGACTCGCTGTAATGGGCGACGGTTTCAGGCTACGCTTGGTGGAGGGCGAGGAGCTATCAAGGGCGACAATGTCAGCGCGCGCGGCAAGGTACCGAGTCGAGCGAGAGAAGTATCTCAAAGTCGCAAGACGGTGGCAAGATGAGACGAATATAGTGGAAAGACTCACGACATGGCGGCAGACGGGGCGATAAGACGTGGGCCAGGCAGACGGCAGCACGAGACAGCTTCACTGGGGAGAACAGGATGCGCCTATAGAGTGTAGTGTCATGCTCGTATATTACAGCTTCAGGACACTTTCAAAGGGTACGACGGCCAGACTGAAGGCAGACGATCATCATGATATCCAAGGAAGCAGATGGCCTGTCGGTGCGAGCGCTGATCAAGTACAAGGGATACAAAGAGGGTCAGGTTGGCATTTGACGAGCGAATGGGAGAATGGCAAAGGCATGATGGTGCAGGACGAGGGCGACGCTGTGAGGTTAAGTGGCCGGGTGCTAGCGGGGGTGGGCGCCAAAGTTGGGGATCTCAAGTAATGTCAAGTACTAGTACTTGTGAACTAGTGAATTGGGCGTGGTGGTCGAGGTATAGATACGCGGGGACGCGCAGCAGACAAGAAGCGGGGTAACAGGCTCTAGGTTCCGGCTCTGATGAACAGGTGGCTTCGAGGTTACGGCGACAGCAAGACGAGTGCTTAGAGGGCAGCGGAGGTAGAGTGCGCAGCGCGTGACAGCTCCATGCATCTTCAGCTTCATGCGAGGCATGCGGAGCGCCCCCGATCGGGTGTCGCGACATGATGACATTATATACAAGACAGTCAAAAGCGCCGGCGGAGCAGTAGGCAAGACGAGTGCATGCTGTCATGAGTGTCATGACCATTCCCATGCGGAGTCAGTGGAGTGACCCACGATCATGTCACCCTGGAGTCGCTACCAAAGCATGTAGAGTGCCGTAGTGGTGACGGAGTTGCTGGCAGACGGAGCGGGGCAGCGTGCATTGACCGAGCGCTCTTTCCTCCAACAGTCGCTCGTGCCTTCCAACCTCATCGGTCAACCACACAACGGAGAGTCGCAGTCGTCATGGCGAGAGTCGCACAAACACGACCACGTCAGACGTCTCCGCCCTTCTTCAATCCATCTATCTCGCAACCTGATGCTCGACAGCCGATGGCGCCTTCTCATCACTGCACATATCATGCTGCTATCTAGCCCGACTTCAGTGGTCGCCTAGGGCGAGCCATCCCTGTCTTCTCCACACGACCATTGCAGCAGCTCTTACGCCTATCACCACTGCTGGGCGCGGGGAAGACAAAGGTAATCGACATGCTGATGCTGGACCAAAGCTATCAGTTCGTCATGGGCCTGGATGCCTTTTCAACCAGGCTCCGCTCCGCATGCTAGCCAAGCTCCTTCTCCAGCCGCCTGACGCAGCGCCAGTATCACTACAAGCCACAGGCGTTTGAGAGAACCGCGCTGCCACAGCCTTACCACTGACGACCTATAGCAGCACACATGGCCTGCCAAGCGCTTCGGCCTTACGAAGTGCCTTACCTGTTGATGCTGTAGGCGGAACACGACCCATCCGAACGTAATCGTTTCGCCTGTCTCACAGCGTCGTCATCTGCACTCTTGTGTGTTGCGAATCATCTCCACTCACTGCCTACTCGGTCCTTCTCACAAGGAGCGCATTCTCAACAAAGTGTGAAAGGAATCGTCGTTGAAAATGCTCCAAAGCTCGCTGCCAATATTGTTTATCTGCTACAATGGGAGGAAGCCGGCGCACAGTCCTCCCAGCAGCCTGTCACAACACTTTCTGAGTTAGCGCCCGCCGTCGCTTCGGCACTGGTCGCTGCTTGTTTCCAGCTTTCCAAACATTGTCAAACCTCGCGCTCCGTCAAAACTGCTCCAAGTCCGACGCGCGCGGTTTTGAAACTGCCCCCGTGGGCCCCGATGAGGCTGAGGACCTTATGCATCCCGCTCTAGATCTTCATGGCCCCAGGCAACGATTTCGTATGCGACTTCATATCCGTTCCACTTCCGGCTTAACATGTCTCGTGTCAAGGTTCTTCTAAACATTTTGGCTGCGAACGCCGTCTTTGCCCCATGACGCCGATCAGCAATCGAGTTGCAGAAGCGACGGTTTGAAAACGTTGCCAATCTCAGAAACTGCCACTGCTAATCGACCTGGTCTGTGGTTACTGACCGACCCGTTTCTTGACCACTGTCCAAACTCTATAATTGCTCCGCTGCCCCAAGTTTCGAGGCCTCAACCGCATCTGTTCAATCGGCATCTGTCTTTTGTTTTTTAGCAGCCTTGTAATACTCTCTTTCACTTCCCACTGGTTTGGGCTGCACTACATTCACTTAATCAACATTGCTGAGCAATTACTTCTTTACCGACACACCGTGTAATACTTTCTTTTCAGAGCCAGCCTCGATTACGACAAACAGCCATCCCTAGTGGACACGATTCAACGATTTCTTCTACGCCAAGTACTCCAATCAGCATCAACAGCAACAACAACATACTATCAACTCAGCAACACTATCCATTATGCTTCACCATCAGCCCCAGATTCTCTCTCCTCTCCCTGAGATGAACTCGCAATCCCCTGACCCTTCCAGCCTTCGTGCTCGCAAGATGTCAGCCGGTGGTAACAGGTCTTGGTCCGAAGAAGAGGTATGTCGATCGTCTTACGTTCACCAAACACAGGCTAACACTGGCTAGGAGAACTACCTTCTTCAGACTCGCATGCAAAAGATGCCCTACAAGCATATTGCAGCACACCTCAAGAAGACCGAGCTTGCATGCCGCCTACACTACCACCAGCTCTCGCATGGTAGCCATCGCCGCAAGCGTAACAACTCCGTCTCATCCAACACTTCTTGCAGCTCTTCTGGCACTGCACCAGTCTACTCTATGGCTGTCGACCAGGACGGATACTCTCAGGGCTCTCGCCACAGCTCGCCCATGAGCTACTCTGGCAGTCCTCATGTTCGTGCCAACTCCATCACCGCCTCTCCAGGCCGATCTCAGCACAAGATCCTTCTCCCCAAGCCCCGTACCCTTACGCCCCGTGGATCTCCGGAGCCTTACAACGGTCTCCGCATCAACACCGAAGTAGCTCATCAGCCCAAGGTCGTCGACACCGACCGCCTCCGCTCCATCTACGAGGCCCGCCGCCAGCAATTCTGGGCTACTGTCGCTGCCGACTACGGTGCGGATGTCTCTCCCGCCCAGCTCGAGGAGATTTGGCGCAACGGATCCAACGCTGTCCGCCCTCCTACCCCCGATGCCTCGCCCGATGGCAGCATCATGCACAACCCCATGTTCAAGCCCAACCCCTTCCCGACGTACATCTCGCCGGCCCAGAGCGAACCAGTCAGGCACTACAGCCCCATGAACCCAATGAACATTAGCGCTGTTTCGGCTCCAGAGCGCATGCCGTATGTGTTGCCTATGCCTGTCCCTTCCTCAGGCCGACCAAGGGCTGGTACTTGGAGCTCGGCGCCGAGAGACAACATGCCCATTGCTAGCCTTCTCAATGATGATAGGAAATAGATATTCATTGGTCTTATCTTCCTGTATTTGTTGGGTCTTTTTTTTTCTGGTTTATGGGAACGGTATGGCATGAGCAATTGACTATTTCCACTTCTCTACTTTCGTTAATTCGCTATTCAATCAACCCTTTTTTTCTATCATCTTCTTAACGTCTTCGGTGATATACGTCAAAACTGGTATGGGTATGCATGGTCATGACACACTGCGTGTTTCGGATTTTCTCAGGCAGGAGTTTGCTGGCATTTGTCATTTTGGTCTTGGCGCACTTGGGCAACTTACATCTACAAGCTTCATTTCCTCACGATAGTTCGTCATTCGTCCTTCGCGATAGATGATGGCGGTAGTGAATGGATAAAAGAATATCCACATTTCCAAAGTCCACATAGCTCTAGACAACTCATCGTGATGTGGACTTCCAACGAGCATTACCCTTGCGCGTCTCTAGTCCTGATATCTCGCTTGCGGTACTGGCCTTCCTGATAAGGGTCGTTAAGCGAAGCATATCAAACACGACCGACCACCTCACCTCCCGTACATTTGCATACTTTCTATTCACAGCAACAGAATATCCACACTACGTTAAAAGGTTCCAATCGTTGGCATACCATTTACACCAAGGCCATCAAAATATTCCTTCAAGCACCCCGAACATTTGGCATAAAACCAATACAGCAGCTCTTAAGCACGATACGGCAACTGCCATTGATCTTACATACTTGACCGTTCATCATCCGATCTTGACAGCGGCAGTCTTGCGACCCAGGCCGTATATGACAGCAAACGGTACCGCAACCTTGACGCACTCGACTGCCGTCCGTTCGCGAAACAACAACGGAATATTCCGTTCGTTTTAAGAAGCGAAGCTCGCATCTAGACCTTCCTTTTCTTTTCAACTGGTTGGCCGTTGAGATTGCCGCTTCGTTGCTTGTTGCCGCTACCGTTGCCGTTGCGGTGACCTGACTCGTCATGGTGCGCGTTTGGCAGTTGAAACGTTTCCCACCGCACTAGGTGCTTTTCGCAACGGTTTGGTAACGTGCTACGGGTAATGTAGTCAGCTGACATGTCAAAATTGTATGGTACAAACAAACATCAAGTTTGCTTTAACAATGGTAATTGAATCTGTGGCAGTATGAATGGCCAGAGACGGCCAAGTGTGATGCATTTGTGGTAGTTGGCACGCGCATGGGTCAAGGTGCAAACATACGCGTCGCCCTTCGTGCGTCCTGCATGTCGACAAACTCGTCAGTTGGTCATAGCATACATCAGTGCAAGATTCCAAATTACTCGTCTTACTAAGGAAAGTCATGATTTACAAAGGAAAGTCGGGAATACCGTGTTCCTATTCTTGTCCACACGGACTGACATTCGACCCATGTCAGCCTTGCACATCTCCCGCTCATCCCGCGAACGTCATTTGACTCGCTCCCACCGATCCTAGGGAGAATAAAAAAACGCCACAGCCTGTTCGCCCGTCAAGCTTACACACACTAGCATTCTTGCCAATGCGTTTTGCTAATTTCCCAACTCTCAGGGAAATTTATGCCTTGTTGCCTTACCCACCCTCCCCTGCAAAACACGCCATGTTATCGACCAAAGATCCTTTCGTCCCATCACATTCCCCACCAACTAGCCTAGGGCCCCAGCTGAGTCAATTTCCATGTCCCTGGTCCACTCATATGCCGAGTCCTAATGCAGATCACGCCCCGGTAAGTGGCTGTCGTGGATGCGCAGTTGGGCCCGCCTCTGTGGAGCACTTCAGGGTACGTTTGGCGATATTCATGCGAACTGGGTTTGAGACCTGGTGGGGATCTGTGAGCGCCTTAGTTTCGAGGCGCATAAGTGTGGCGTGCGAGCGATGGATGGGCGCGATGGAACGGAAGCCTTGTAGGGCTGATAGAATTTTTGCTGCATGCAAGTCTGAGGGGAAGATGACGTCGTTGGTGGAAGTCGTAAGTTCGGTGATATCCGCAATGTGTGTGCGTACATGCATGAGTGAGGGGTTCTGGAAGTGTGACTGAAGGTCACAGGTATGCATAAGGCGGTAGGAATATTTGGGTCGGGTTAGTCGCCGAACACGTAGGTAACGTGCTTCTCCGGAAGGATGGTTTTCGGACCGTGTAGTCGTTGGGTTAGTCGACTCTCATGAATTTTACACAACGTAATCGTTGTGACTATCTGGGATCATGTTTGGCCGATAGTGCTCCCGAAAACATGTGAGCTGCGCAATACTTGCGGCCCTTCTCATCAGGGGTTAGATTGTGCGACTGTCTCATGCCCCTCTTCCTGACCATTCTCATTGTTCGGTTGCGATCCTCTCCTGTCCTCTGGGTCTTGCTCACCCTTTCGAGGCTTCTGCTGATGCTCACCACTTCTCTCAATGTCACTCCTAAGCTCTGCTTCTTCTTGTGGGTCTTCTGTACCCTTCGCGCTGTACTCTTGATCCATACGATGCATGAGCTCTTCGCCAGGTAAAAGGATGCTTCGATCGATTGCTAGAGGTAGGCCACGATGCCTGCCACGCAGCATCGCAGCCATCAAGACGACTTTACTCAAGCTCGCAAAATCGCCGCACAGACTATAGTTCTTGCCCGGTACACCAAGGCTTAAGCCCACAGTGCCATATGCTGATGTGACTTCGAACAATATCGAGAAGACGCTGAATCCCGGATCTGCCTTGACAATATGTCCTCGCTCGATGCAGCATATAAGGAAGAAGACAAAGAACTGAAACCAGATGTCGTAGGAAAGCTGTTTTTGCAGATGTGATGCAATACCAGCAGCACTGTTGTCTTCCTGCTCTAGCCCAATCGACTTTTCTTCATACGTGTTCGTTTTGCGCAGTACCATCGTCATGGGGTATATCGAAACGTACATGATGACGAGGTATGCCACTAAGCATGCCGGTGCGAGAGAACTCATGTTGATAATGTATGCACCGCTGGTACGTAGTCCACTGGCCATGAAGAGTCCGTCCACAACGCGAGTGCCAGCGGAGAGACCTTCAACGTCTGGCATGCCGATATTCAAAATCTCAAAGCAAAGCCAGGCTGTGATGTCGATGCCAAGTTGGACAACAAAGAGATACACTGTTTCGCGTTTAGGGAAAAGGTATATGAAACAACGTCGTGGATGTTGTAGGAGGAATTGCATCGTGTTCCTCATACGAGACTCTTTTGGCAACAATTTCTTCAAGATCCATATAGTGATGCGGAGTAGGATCGGGAACTGCGTTTGACCGGCGAATGCTAAACATGCAGCGACTAGTAGGACATACCAATTTCCGCTGAAGGGGACGAAATTGGCATTGAGCACATTGAGTCCACCATTGGAAAACTCGGTCACCGTAGCAAAGAAGCCCCACCATCCTGGGTTGATGCCACCTGGTTGTTCTCCATACAATATGCTCTTGGTATCATCTCTATATGCATACGGTAGCAAGAAAGTAATACCAAGCAGGTACCAGAACACTTGATAGCCGATCAGGATGAGCAGTAGAGTCTGGAGTGCACGATACTCCACACCTCCGAGTTCCATGCGATCCTGCTCGCTGAGCTCTCGAAATCGTCCCTTAGCATCGAGATGCGGTTTGAAGGAGACGTAGTCATGTCTCTCGGGTTTCAGCTCTGTAGAGAAGCGGTCCAACATGCGGCTGAAGAAGTTACGAGCGGACTTGATCTCCCAAGGCGTTGGTATAAAACCAAATCCGGTTTCGTAGTGATAGGTTCTTCTTCTAGACACAGGCTTTATCTCTACTTGTGGCGACACATAATCTCGTTGCTGTGTACTCTTTGTTGCTTGGTTTGACTTTGCCTTGGGTCGCTGCCGCACACTCGCGGTACTGCTGCTACTTTCGTTTTGATCCGAATTGCTGTTCTCAATATCTCGCACGAGTCTTTGCATCGTATGCGAATGCTTGACGACGTCTGCCATCTTCTTGCGGAATAGTGCTCTTCTGATGAGTACCACAGCCGTAGAGACGAATGGTATATTGCCAATCATCAGGAGAACAGCAAATGTAGCCTGCTGAAAGCCGGAGAGATCTCCCAGGTCAACCGAATTGAGCCCTGCATCAATTAGCCTGTAGTTTCCTCTAAAGGTCGACGAAACCACTTACCCGTAGTTGTCATAGCACTGCAGCACAAGAACAGCGCATCGGTGTAGGTCAGGTGCTCTCCTCCAAGCTCTTTCGGTCCACTGGCAAGACCCTGCCCATAAACAATAACCGACGAGATCGCGATAACGACGATAAAGTACAGCATATGCGCACGATAGAAGTTCAGCTTCAACACCTCCTCTTTTAGATACTTCAAAAAGTCATTCTTGACCTGCCGCGGATTGCGCAGTTCCTCAATCGAGTCGTGCATCTCGTCGTTGTCGTCGAGCCGCAACCACGGCGAGCTCATAAACGGCTTCCGTCGCAAAGTATATACTTTGCGGTATTTATCCAAGACTTTCACTAAAAAAGTACCGGAATTCGGAACGTGGTAAGATAGCGGAACCTTGTAGTAAGTAGGCTGTGTTGCTGCGCTGTCCAGGCAAAATCGTGGGGAATGATGTCACCGAGCTGACAACGACGAATCCCGCGTCGGACGCGACGCATCGACATGGACGCTACGCTACCGCATCGCTCTCGTCGATCCTCAGGTCCGCGGCGTTCTCGATTGGCCATCATTTTTGACAGGTAAGTGGTTGTCAGGTTGCACGTTGTTCTGTCAACACGTGGTGATGCTTCCGCAGCGGTCCGGAGATGTTGCGATAAGATACCGGATTCGCTGTGCATGGAGGTCCATCCCTAGCACCTGGGCATGTTTACTACATCTCATGATCGTGCGTATGTTTTGTATTTTCTTATGTCTACGCGCCCGATTTGTGACTAATGATGGCAATAAACTTTAAGTTGGACTTTGAGCTACTCAACGACCTCGGGACGTCGGCTTAGTTGGCCGCGTTTGGACATAGTCGTGTCTATACCCAATCTTCATAAGAATGTATCTTTCATCAGTAATTCTTGATTTTCTCCATCCTCTCCAAATTCTTCTATCTTTGTATGGACGTACCATACCGGTGCGTATGGTACGACCCATTCGTGCGCACATCTACTCAAACCACCATGGCCCTTACCGGCGACGCGATAGCCACGTTTGAAACATGGCATAGTCGAAAGACATATCAGAACTATTAATTGGAGTCTATTTAGAGGTGAATTTCCATATCAGGAAAGAAACGAAATATCTGATAAGATGCCCACACTAATCAACATGCCGACTTTCTATAACGCGATGAACTTCTGCCACCGCATGAGCACAATCTCATTCCTCACTCGTAACAACCTCGAATTTCCCCTCCTCAAAAACCTCACCCCTGTTCCTCATATCCTCTTCATCAACCCCCTTACTGATCACCCTCCCATCCGCAGTAACCCTCTCAAAAACCACACCCACACGACTCAACTTCCAGTGGCTCCATATCATCGCTGTCTCACTCCACCCGCCCAAACTCCCAAAACACGTACCAATTCCCACGAAACGCTCTCCCTTCACCACCTTCCTAACCCACCAATCTTTGCACCCCGGCACCCCGAAATAGCCAACACGACCAGACTGCGTAACGAGTTTGAAAGCGCGGTACTGTTGCTCGACGTGGACTTCAGTAATGGATTCTTCGTTCAGGGGAAACACAATGGTGTCTTTGTGATCGGGGGACTCAAAAGCGCCAGTCTCTTGGTTTTGATGCTGGCCCCATCGACGAACGTTATTTTCGTGGAGCTCCCTCCACATTGCCAATATTGTTTCTTGGAGAGGCTTCATGCCGAGCGTCCAACGAGGGTGTTGGGCTGGGACAGGTCCTTCACAGCCGACGCCGCGGCCGCGACCGCCGTAGCGGTTGTGGGGAGCGGGACGGATACCAACGATGTCGGGGCCGGATTGGAATTGGTAAGAGGGGGATGCCATGTTGGTGGACGAAGTTTCTGTTCCAGGGAAGGAGCCGGGGATAGAGCGGGAAGTGGTTGCTGCATTAGTCGATGGGGCCGAGTCTTTCGTTGATTGTCCATCTAATATCCGATTGGGTAGGTCGCGAATAGTCGCTCCAACAGGCTGAAAGACTTCAATGGAGGTCGTATCCCACAGGAAGATATCGTGCATCATCATTTCTTCAGGTGGATCGAGCGGCGAAATGTGAGTAGATGCAGGAAAGAGATCGTAATGGTATGAAGGATGTGACCATATCGGACAATGGTTCGAATTAGTCATGCTCTGCTTGCAGGGAAGATACATTGCATGAGGCGTCCATGTTAGCTGCTGAGCAGGGTCGTATTGCAGCCGGGGGGTTGATGCTGGGTCTGGTTTGGGAGCTTGAAGGAGACCGAGGCGTGAGATGGCGCCATTCTGGTACTGCTGTCAGTAACAGCTTGCAAATAAGAGGAGGAAGGACCATGGCATCTGGTAACTTACTGGAGCAATCTGGCCTGTCAAACCCACTAGATGCATACCATCCAATACTAAGAGCGGCTTCATAGTGTTGGTGCGGTGGTAATTTGTCACGGTCTTTACTTTTCCAGTAGTCATCAATATCTATCTTCTGTTAGTATCACTGCTCCCATGTAAGTATAGTGTAAAGCTTACCTGAAGATTTCTGATGTAAACAGTCCTGGATGGCTTCGCATCCTCAGGTCCGCGGTACGCGCTCCTGTCTTCATTGTTGTTTAACATATCGATCTCATCGATTTTGCATATGATCTGCTTGATCCATTCTCCACTTTCAATATGCAATGGACGTCCCGATTTCCCCTCCGCACTACCAAGTAATCGTCGTTGCCCACCCAACGTAATGGATATGCCAACTAAGAACGCATCCTGCCGTGAACCGTGATCATTCCAGTACGTGTCAAGGACGCATGAGCGATGACCAATCTCATTCCATGCGTGGATGAATTGTGCAGAAATGATTTCCGGATCCTCGGGTGCCGGATACATTGTCATTGGCATGTGCAAGCATAACGAACTCTCTAGTATCGCCTTGGCTTCCTCTGAATTTTCCAGTTCAGCAGGTTTGACCGGGCCAACCTTTTCCTTGTAAAGCGTGGCTAGTGGCTGACAGCACTCCCAGATCCTGCGTCGGTTCGCTATGTGCATAAGCGGCCCCTGGTTGCCAATTTCGGGACGAGTTAATGCATCGATCCAGAGAAAGAGGCCTTTATAGTCGATTGCATCAGTACTGGTAGTCTCGACGAAGTAACAGAGTTCGTCAAACCAAGGCAAGATTCGAATGCGTAGCATGTGTTTCCAGAAGGCAGCTTCACGAGTGTAGCTGTTGACGTGGTAGGATGCTTTCATAAATGATAACATGTCCTCCGTGTCCATGTATCCAATGATTTCGAGGAGAATGTCGTATGGAAGGACGTGGGTTGGATCGCTACGCACTTTGTCCGACAAGTCCACAACCTCCGAGGCTCTACCCAGGATACAGGCGGGTAATATATCTGGAATCCTTTCTCTGAGAGAGGGTCGCGGAGAAGGATCGCACACCGAATACTCCTCACCTGGAGTATTGTGCCAATATTGTTCTTGGCACATGTCAAGCTTATAATCGACATTCAAAACAGGTCTTTCATCCGTCAATTGGGCTCTCATGGCCTCCCACATTACATCCTTGTTAACTTCCCTTCCCCTCTCAAGCCCTACGCTGTTCGCGAGAATATTAAAACAAGCCTCGTGGAACGGAAAAGCCATGTTCTCCTCGCTATCGTATGCCGTGACGTTCAGCGAGGATTCACCAGGATCGTTCGGATCTTGTCCAGGTTTCTTAACCTCAAACCCGCCGAGGCCCTCGTATCGACCTCTGCCAGAGAAATAGGCTTTTGGGTAGTCTGAAGAAGACTCATGATTGAGTGCCAGTGCTCGGCTTCGATTGAGCCACACCAAGTCTTCTAGTCGGAGTAGTCTAGGATCGAAGCTGTCTTCCTCGTCATGGCGATCGGTTCTGTTATGGGGGATCCATTCATCCTCAAGAGATAACTCGGAAGCTTGTGACCAACTATCACTGTCTACTTCTTCCATAGGCTCGGGCTCTGGTTCGGGGGTGAGAGGTCGCATAGCCACGTCGTTAATCTCAAATGATCCTGTCGGCAAGTCGGAGTCGTTGCTGTCGATGGACTCTGTGTCTTCAGATGAGTTTGAAGAATGGGATTTGTCTTCGTCTTCAAAGTCAGAGTCTGCATCATCTTCGGCTTGCTCTTGCAGCTCAATGAGTCGCTTCTTGATGGCTTCGTCGTCAGGCGCATCTTCCGCTCCACTGTCACCATCTTCGCTCTCGACTTCCGGCGAGTACCGGTTCTCTCCAACACGCCTTCTAGCAAGGCTCCTCTTTTCTCTGTCTACCTTACGCTCCCTCTTGCGCAAATCCTTTCCCTTCCTCGATCCAATCCCGATAGACCAGAGGTTTAAGGTGACAGCGCATAGAATGCAGTAACAATCGAAGTCACCCATGATGAGTGATCAGGCACGGTGAATAAAACAGGTGGATTTCAATACACAAGCCAGGGCGGTTGACTTTTAAACTTAATGATTTGGAAATGGAAGTTGTTTAGATGAGGATCATTAGGGGTTTCGTTAGGCAGGCACCGTTAGCGCGCTGTCACTATCTCCACTATATCCGCAAGCGTGGCTGCAGCCTTGCAATCCCAGACATGATTTAGGCATCACACGGCAAAATGTTCGACGTCCGCGGCCATCAACAGCCACCTAGCATTATGAGCCGGAGAAGAGGATGAATCGGAGTGCGCGACAAAGATAGCTTCAGGACGGGATGCAGGTTGAAAAGCATCCACCGCCGCAGTGATTCTTGGATTCTTTCGATTCGACAGCTCTATAGATAGGATCGTGAGTCTTGACCCCTGGGAACAAAAAACAGAACAAGACACCAGATTATAGTAGTGGTAGAGCAGCCAGCGACAACGGACCCAGACACCGCCCGAAGAAGAGAACTCACGATTGCGCATCATGGAATTCATCCTCCTGCTGCGTCTCACTATCTGTCCTCCGTAAAAGGTCGTCCTTCCGTGGTTCTGGCTCGGGGTTTGAATTGAGAAGTTTGCTAGGCGGCAGTTCTCTCGAGATTACCTCCCGGTTCTCGGGTGAGATGACACTGGGTTGCGCCATAGGCTTTTGCAAAGGTATCGTAGGTGGGTTGCTAGGATCGCTGGGGATGCTGCTGTTTTTGGAAACCTGGACATGAGTCGTTGTTCCGTCGAAGTTGCTGGGAAGACCTACGCTCTGCTCTTGGTGTCCTGGCATGACTGCTGGCTGTGATTGCACGCTTGTAGGCTCAAACGGTACAGGCTGCAAAGTTTCTGTAGGCTGTACTGATTGTGCGACTGGCACTTGTTCTGCTGGCTGTGCTGCCTCTTGTGGCTGCGTTGACGGCGCATCGTTTGCCCGCGAGGGGATGTTGAATTGCCTATCTGGCTTTTGACCTGGCAAGATAGCGTATATCTGCAGAATCTGTTTGACAACCTCGTCGGGGGTCTTGCCATCACTACATTCTGTCAGCATAAATCGCATGTCGAAGGTCAATGAATACTGACATTTTGGCGTTGATGATCCAGTCGAGGTCTTCTTCACCCTCCTCAGGTCCGCCGTGGCCACCCTTTACACGTCTGAAAAGTTGTGGGTGCCAGTCTACACCCTCGCTGTTTCGTTTCGCAGCTTCCTGCCTTTGCATGTCTTCGATCTTAGCCTTGGCATCGGTTGCCACATCCTGATCCCTCCGTTTTACAGCCTCGCACACGTCATACCAGAGCTTTTGCGATTCTCGGTCGTTTTGTTCTTCGATAGGTCGAGCCGATGGCGGAGTATGTTTGGTATGTGCCGCGTCGAACAATAGCTCCTTCTTGCCAGTCTAGAAAGAATTAGTACTTGCTCCAACCGTGGAGTGATCAGAATCTACCGTCAAATCCTTAATGTACATCTCCTCATTCCACTGACCCGAGAGCTCGTACAAGTTCTTGCCGCTGGGATCTTTGATATAGCCGCCGATAGCATTATATGTTCCACTGAAGTAACCCTTGGTCTTGAATTCGAGATCAGCAGTGAGGCCTGTCTCGGGGCACCGGATGTATGCGTGGTCGCCGAGCTCATACTTCATCGTTCCGAAGAGGATTCCGCGCGCGTACATGTTGGGTTGCGTAACAAAACTGATTGCAGTGAGCTTCAAGACAGGACATTCATCTGCTCGACTTACAATCTTTCGCCAGTGTTTAGTAGTCGTAAGACTGCGATGCCCTCCATCATACTCGCGGCAGAGTTGCCAAGGAACTTGCTTCGAGGCTTGAGGGTACCGTCTATGCGGATGTTGTGTTCGGGTGCCATGAAGAAGTAGCTTGACTTGGGCGGGTGGTGCGATGTTTGTTCAGAGATGTAGTAGCCCTTGGTACCGTCTGGGTAATCCCAGTAACCTGTGAAGATTTCACCCAGGATGGGGTTGAGCGGCTTTTTGACTCCCCTGCCTCACATCAGTTGTTGCTTATGGGCGCGGGAACACAGTGGATATGCATACGGGGGCTTGATGTGCCAACCACTCAGGTAGAACTTTGTCACTGCTACGAATCGCTTCACTGGGTCGTCAACCTTGGTAATAGGAAGAAGTGTCTCCGGATGTGCCATGAAGCTACCCATCAGTCAGCATATGCGCCGCTTGTTGCGTGTAACATGTTGCTACACACTTTGTTATGCGCTCCAGCATCGATCGTGGTTCGAGAATGAAGGTGGGGAGCGTCACGCGGCTCAAGTCGGCGCCTGGTCGCAGTTGCGATATGATGTGAGAGAGCATGTTCCCCTGCTCCGAGTCCATGACTGTCTCGTCCTCCTTGGTCGTCTCGTCGCCGCCATCGTGTCGTCGTGTCTCGTCTATGGAGGATCCGCGGCTACCTAGAAACCCGGACAGATATCAGCCTTAGTTCGTGTTGGAAGAAGGTCGGGAGACTCGGTACGACAGGAACATGGGATATGACGCACTGTTGACCGACGACCTGCGGTGTTTGGATACTATAGGTAGGTGCGGCATCGTGGTCGTTGGCCGCAAAAGGAAGAGAGAAGGAGAAGAAGGAAGAACAAGTCTTGGAGGTGGGATGGCTAGGACCAGGCAGCAAGGTACCGGCAGAGGTTGTTTGGGTGCTTCGGGTGCCGGCGAGGGTGAGCTCTAGTCTCAGCAATGACGATGGGGGCTTCACAAAAACTAGCGACCCCGCGCGTTGAACTTGTTTAGTAGCAAAGTGTAAACACCAACAACGCTCAATCGTGGCAGAGCATGCAATGAGAGTCTGGAAAGCAAAGCGACATTGCATACAGTCTTTTGCGCATCCAGCTGACTGGCACTAATATAGGGATCGTCAGGCTGTGTTCTGCACGTCTGCTGCCCCGCAGTCGGCACATGCCAGTGCACCATACCAAGTACGCGACACGCGCATGCGGCACGGCTCGGAGCACGTCTTTGTCTCCGAACAATCTCTACCTGCGGTTCCAGGAACAGTGGCATGAGGTACAGTGGGGTCCGGGCCGGCTGTTTCTTGGATGTGGATGAAGTGCCCGGTTTACGTACGCATCTGCATTCCGAGGGTGCCGACGCTGAAAAACCAGGAGGTCTTGCCATGGGCGCTGCCTGTGATGAGAGCATATCGCATGCTATCCTACAGGATACACGGTATTTCAAATTCGCCATTTCTCTACCAAGTGCTTGATCTAGTCTCAGATTTCAGTCCAGCACACTCTCACCGGCTTTGGCTGCGTCTTTCGCGTCCTGGTCCTGAGTCCGCTGCACTTGCTCCTTGACCCTCCGTACCTGCGCATCGTCCTTGGCTATGACTGTGACTCCAACCTTCTCGTAGTCTCTATAGACATCTTCCATTGCTGACGGATCAACCGCCTTTGTCGCATCGCCCACCACCCACGTTTTGAAGCCCTCCTTCTGTGCATCGATGGCTGTAAACTTCACGCAGTAGTCGGCTGCGAGACCTACGACATAGACATCAGTGATGCCAGTCTTGCGCAGTGTTTCTGCAAGATTGCTCTTAGCAACATGACTTTTGAACGGATCCGCAAATGCAGAATACATCTCCACGCGCTTGTCCTGGCCCTTCTCGACTATGTGGTCCACTTTGCCAATATCTAGCTCTGGCAGCAGCTCAGAGCCTTTTGTACCCTGCACGCAATGGTCGGGCCATAGTTGCGTTTCTTGCGTCTCGTCTGGGTTCTCGGGGTTCTTGATGATGAAGGTAGATTCGAAGGGCTTGTTGTTCGGCGGAGAATGGTTCGATGCGAAGGAAATGTGGTCTTGGGGATGAAAGTCTTTGGTCGCAACTTTGAGGGCAAACGGATATGTGAGGAACTCGTTGATGGCTGGTACGATGTCGCGTCCACCTGTCACCGCCAGCGCTCCATCCTGAGCTTGTCAGTTTGAAAGTCTTCTTACTAGACATGGCTACTCACTGGCGGGCAAAAGTCTTCCTGTACGTCGACGATGACGAGTGCTGGCTTAAAAGACATTATTGATTAGCTAGTCAGAAGATAAGAAACAGGTGTGTTAATGGGAGGAAGCTGGCTAGTGGTGGGTGAGAGTGAGATCTGAAGTTTGCAAGTAGTACATGTGAAGCAGTTGTGCACACGTCGACCTTATAAAGGGTAATCAGCGTCTAAGATCAAGGCAGCATAGTCCATTATGCTGCGTCCATGTGCTGCAGGTGCCGGTGCGAGCTGTTCAGGAACGAGCAGTTGATGAATCAACGACTCCCAGGCCTGGCATCCAATGTTGCCTACTGTGGCTTGCCTTACCTAATCATAGCGCCAAGCCTCTGCCGTCGGCTCGTCAATTCACGATTGACCAACATCATCAGCTCGATAACCACGCCCACCCTCTCCACTCCACCCAATTGATCCCGTCATGTTCGTCCAGCGCTCTGCTATTGCCGCAGCAAGGCGTGTGGCCCCCCGCGCCATCGCGACTCGCCGCACCTTCACCACCACTTTTGCCCGTTGTATGTCTCACGAAGAGCTATCGTATGATGTGCCATTGACACCATAACAGGGGAGTCCACCGAGAGCAAGGAGGCCAAGGAGAGCAACATTGCGCAGAAGGAGACTGGTCACTCGGCCGACTCGCCCAGTGTTCTTGCCGGCTTCAAGAAGCTCGACCGTATGTTGCGCCCGCACCTCGTCATCCGCATCGCCGCGGCTACGACAAACCGAAACCATCAATTGCTGACGAGGTCCATTCTGTAGAGATCAAGTCCGAGGCGGACCTTTTGCCCCCTGGTGCGCAGCCCGGTACCGTTCCCACCGATGCCGAGCAGGCGACCGGTCTTGAGCGTCTCGAAATTCTCGGAAAGATGCAGGGTATCGATATCTTCGACATGAGGCCATTGGACGCCAGCCGTCTCGGTACGTGATACCACCCCCAGGAAAGAGAAGAAATTACAAGCTTGCGCGGGTTCGGGTTCCTAGTGGCGTGATGTGATGCTGATGAAATACAGGCACGATGGAGGAGCCCATCACCGTCAACTCAGCTGGTAACGAGCAGTACGTCGGTTGCACCGGCTACCCCGCCGACTCGCACAACGTTCTCTGGATCACCCTCACCCGTGAAGAGCCCAAGTCCCGCTGCATGGAGTGCGGATCCGTTTACGAGATGAAGTACGTTGGCCCGGCAGACGACCACTCGCATGACCACCACCACGTCGAGAACCAATACCCTAGGCCCAAGAACATGGCCGACTTCCTCAAGCCCGAGTACATGGAGGTATAAGCTTGGGTAATTTTGTCGTAGATTATGGGGTGTAGATATATCTATATGGTCGCGAAAACCTGTAGCATAGTTGGAGGGAGAGGTTTCTTCCCGAGTTGAATGCGTGCATTCACCTACCCGTCTATTGACCTTCATCTCTTATTGTTACTGGGCTAAAACACTTGTTCCGCAACCCGTCACACTCGAGTTGAATTTCACAAGGAACCCTATCCCCTGTTCATGACCCCTTCAAAGCAATAACACCCAGAACAACACTTTCAATTTCCTTCTTCTCCTCCGCCTTCCTCCTCTCTACATCGCCCTCCCCATTGACAACACCACCTTTTTTCCCCTTCTTCCCAGCATCTCCTCCGCCCAGCTTGTACACCTTCCTCACCTTTTCAACATCACACCACATGCCCAACTCCTCGCCCGTCTCCCCTAACGCTACACTCGTACCCTCGACAGCACCTCCCAGGTGTGCACCCACACTCGAACAATCAATACTCTCATCTCTCTCGTAAGTGGCTTGCTGACCTGTTGACGACGATGATGGGGATAAAGGTAGTTTAACGGCAATGAGCGTAGTGGTGGTGTCAGCGATACCAAATTTCTTGTACGACTCCCCAATGTTGTTGTTGGGTGAGAGGCGGAAGACTAGTTCGGAATGGGGGGTCCGTGTCTTTGCGCGGTGGGTTAGGTGGGCGTGGAGTGCGAGGAAGGTGGCGGAGAGGAGGTGATGGGGTGAGAGTATCTAGATGGACAAGGGGTTAACATGAGTTGTGGGTTTGAATTGGTTAGTGCTTGTATGTGAGGGCCTCTATCAGTCGTGATCTATATAGTATATATTCTCGCAATTGCAGAAGAAGAAAAAAACCACTCAATGACTTGAAAGGAGAATAGGGCCGCGATGAGTATGGAGTATATGTGGGCCTGATTCCCTGTGCCCAACTAGCTTCATCAGAAGCCACAGTGCTTTCGCTCAAGTGTGTGCATCTACGTTGGTGATCCGATGGAGAAACATTACCCGCTTCGTGATATCTTATCATGAAAACGATATTAAAGTTTGTTTATTTCGCAGATGACTCAGCGACCCTGGCATGTCATTGCGGGGGGATGCTAGCACCATCGTTGAAGAAAAAGTGATGCTTGCAGCGAGAAAAAGCAATGAACAGGTAGTGAACCATGACCTACCATGGAAGCATCCAAGAAGGCATAGTCGTAATCTGGATTGGCCTCGAGTAATTGACGTCTCAAGAAGGAGGCGTTCTTGACATCCTTGAACAAGGCCACGTGGACAGGGTAGCCCTCGTAGTGCGGTAACGTGAATGTTCGCACGGACGCCATGTTGAGTGACGCGGGTGTTGGCGTGATTTTTGATGTTGGTGTAAGTTTGGGTGTTGATATGCACCGCGTCGGAATTGGAAGCCTAGTCGAGATTGGAAGGACTAAGTGAGGGGCTAGATTTTGGTGGTTGTTTCGTCGGCTTTGGTGTGGTGATGACGGTTGCTGGTGTTTACTGTCGTGTCTTCTGGATGATGCTACTAGGTTCGTCAGACCGATTTGCATTGGCAATCTCCAAGGATACCAGATCGTGGGTGAGTCTAAAGCTCCATGGCCGCTTTTGGCAGGAGCGGGGACGGCCAAGCTACGAGTTAGTCCCAGAGAATGAAGAACCTACGGCGAATCAGGACGGATCATCATGACGATCGCTAGAAGAACAAACTAAATTCGCCGACTATGTCAGGGCAGGCACCGTCACAGCCGTCTAGAGGTCAAGGTTTCACGGCTGTATGTGGCCAATAAAGGGCGGACTGGAGTCGATAACTAGAGGGCTTGCGGACAATGTGCCCTGTTCCCTTGCAGGCATCGCCGAGAAACGCGCTTTCAATCGCACCCTTTCACTCCCAGCGCAGCCAAACCTCACCATTCTTCTTTCCCTCTCTTTGCAAACCGGCCGGAAAACTGCTACAGAGATCGCGCTTGATTGCAGCGACGCTCAATTGCCCCAGCAGCCAGAAAACTCCAAGTTAGAAGTCATGTGTCTTTCGTTTGACAGGTGATAGTCGCAAGCCACCCGAGGCGCACCACCTTTGCTGGGTTTACTTGCATCGGTCTTCTCCATCGGCATTTCCCGTCTCGTTCCTGTTTCGACGTGCATTACGAAGAGTATGGCCACGAAGCGACCCCCGGATGATGACCCCAATCTCGTCTCCAAGATCCAGCGCATCGAGCATCAAGACCCGCTGAGCCCACAACACCGCCCGCCTAACAGCAATGACTTTTCCGGCTCGGTCAAGAAGAAGCTCGCCGACTCCAAGCGGACGGGTCAGGCGTGCGATCGGTGCAAGGTACGTCTTACCTACGCTGCAATGGAGATGGGTGCTTCCAGCCAGGTCATTTGGCATGTCGCATCGCACAAGCATCCCGTCGCGCCTGCGACGTCATCGCGACGCGCCTTCCCCAAGCATGCCGAGTCCAGTAAACACACTAACAAGCACAGGTCCGCAAGATTCGCTGCGACGGCCGACCCGAAGGATGCACACCATGCGAGCAGAACAGGACGCCATGTCGCACCACCGACCGAATCACCGGGCGCGCCACAGTACGCGGCCATGCGGAGGCCATGGAGTCGGAGAACTCGTACCTGCGCGCCCAGATCGCTGACCTCCAGGCCCAGCTAAAGGAGCATCACATCGAACCCCGCGCACCGCCTGCCTACAACGCCTTGCAACCACCCAGCCACCCGTGGTCTTCATCCTCCAACGACGGCCAGGCTTGGAACGATGGACCGCGAAGGACAAGCACTTCTCCACTACCCGGCTATGTGCCCGCTGCCACTCCAGTCAAGATCGAGTCGCTGCCTCAATTCAAGCACGGCTCCATTGGCGACAACTACCTCGGCGTTGCGCCTGGAGATTCACTTTTGAGCCACATCAAGGGTACCTCGCTGTCAATCTTTGGAACCGAAATCGACATCACAGACTTCATGGCGGGCGAGGAAGAGTATGAGAGTTCACCCATGTCCTACACCACCTTGGTCAATGTCACCATTGGCGGACAACATGTCGAGGAGCCGCCGTTACCGGCATATGCTGAATTGCAAGAGTATGCCATTTGGTATCTGCGGTCGCTGAACCCCTACACCATGTTTGTGCACAAGCCTGCCTTTATGGAATTGGTACGACACGCTCCTGCTACCACAAGCCATCCCACTAACGTGCACAGATCTGGAGATTTGGCAACGACCCCAACTTTGTCCCTTCTGCGCCCCAAATCGTTGCAGTACATTTGATGCTCGCGACCATCACTTACCAGATTGCGACCCGCAACAACCAACAGAGCGGTAGCACTATGCTGGATGACTCGCATGCTCATTATTTGTATGCGTCAACTTTCTACAAAGAGCTCATTCTTGGCAATCACGGCTGGCAAGATGTCCAAGCCCTGGCTATGATATGCCACCATCTCCGAAACTTCCCCAAGCCCGGCGCGGCGTGGATCATGACTTCAACCGTCTATCTGCTTGCAGTGCAACTCGGCCTACACAGATCTGTCAAGGTCTGGGCAGACGGCGCAGGAGAAATGACCAAATTGGACATTGAGATGAGAAAACGAGTCTACTGGACCTTACATGCACTACTCGTCAACTTGAGCGGGAAACTCGGACGGCCAATACCAATTAGCAGGGATGACATCGACGTCGAATTCCCAGAACCTATGAACGACTGCCTTCCAGGCGAGGAAGCCAAGCTGGACTCTTTCCATCAATGCTCGTTCCAAGTGGGCATACAAATTGCTAAATACACCGTCTGGGAAATGGAGCTCTACAAGACCATATATGCTGTGCGACATTCACCAAAAGCATACGTGGAGAGCTTAAGACGTCTCGAGGCTGGCATACAGCAGTGGAAGGAGGACCTTCCCTACGAGCTGCGCGATCCATCGCATGCGTCGGAAGACGACCACATATTCGCACTCTATCTGGAGTATTGGTACCAGGCGTTCAACTTGCTCTTACATCATCCTGGCGTTTGTAGGTCTATTGACGCGGCCATCCTCAGCTCCAACTTAGACAAATGCTTAACTGCATCACAGAAGATGTTGCACAACTGTACAGAGATGATGAACAAGAAGAGCTTGGACATTCCCTGGATCAACACGGTCGTCTACATTGCTGCAGCATTCACAACCCTCTTCATCTCGTCTATGAGGCAAGAGCAAATGTCGCCTGTAGATATGACAAAACTTAAAGGCGACATGGCGGCCTGGGTCAATGTGCTTGGCGAGTGTGACCATTTCCTAGGATCTGGAAATAAGCTCAAACTTGCTATCGCAAGCATTGTCGATCAGTCGCTTGGTAACATCAACGACAGTATTGTCAAACGCACTGCAACCGAGTCCCTCGCTCGTGTGGCAATGCAGGCTCCTCCTCGCTCGACATCCACTGCCCCCACCTATGACAACAGCGGATATCGGGAACAATACACGACATCATCCAGTGGGCCTACGGACCCTACCCTCACCTCACAGTCGGCAACATACAACAGTCTTTCGGGAAACACAACACACTCATACAACCTCGGAACCCAAATGTCCATGCCTCAACCGACGAGCAGGGCATACGAACAACAAGCATACAGCAGTGGAGATGAGACCAGCATGCATGCGAGCCATGCAGCAGCGTTGGCAGCAGCAGCCTCTGGTAGCATTTCACAGGCTTCCACCGACGCGTACGCCTACAGCAACTCTCAAATTGCCAACAACGGTCACCAGCCCACGTACACGGCCAATGGGTACGCTGCTCAGGACTGGAGTCAATGGACACGAGCATACATGCAGCCACAACAGGGCCAGCCCGGCGAGTACCTAAATACAGCGACTACTCTCATGACCCTGGGTCGAGATGCTGGATCCCAAGGAACCGGAAGTGATGGCCAAGGTCTTGTCCAAACATCTGGAGTCCAGGGACACGCTCCGAGTCATTGGCCAGAGATCTCGTTCCCGAATGCCGCTACTGGCAGCAGCCACATGGCCCAACAATGAGGTAGGAACAATCATTATATAACAGGAAGGCTGTGTACCTTCGGGTAATATACATGGGTATTTGACACTTTACGGTCCGGCGTCGTGACATGGCAGTCTTCGATACCCGGCATCTGGAACACTTTGTGGGGTTAATGTACGGATATGAAGCGGCTCTTTTGGGAGCTGCACGCTTTGCTAATATTAATTGGCGGATTTCTTTTCTTTTGTGTATGATACTTCGCTTGGAGATGACAAGGCCCGTTCCTCGGAGGACACGACACCATCAACGGGTCGATGCCGGTTAGCTGGTGGTAGGTGTGTTGTTCTTGAAGGTGTGCTGGCTAGTTTGCTAAGAAGCAAGCAAAGAACCATTTCAGTTCGTAACAATGAAGAATAATCATAACATCAACGTGAACGTGAACGCTCTTTGCTCGATGACTGTGGTAATTGTAGCACATCAGAAAACAGATTCTCAAGAAGTTTGCTTTTGCTGCGAACGAGGACACCGGCCGAACCCCTTGCCACACGATCTACCTGTCCCATCATCCAGACCACGTTTAGATAGATTGCCCGCCCCTCGACTACCCGGTCGGCTCAGTGCCACAGTGCTCACCAGACCCTGCACAACGCGCTTCAATCTAGCCATTAAACCTAGGCTAAAGTAGGAAGCCGGCTTGTTCGCTTGGCAAGGCCCCACCAATCAACGGTTATCGACCTTCCAATTCGCGAACCAAGGCCCGATAAGCTTCCTGTGCTTCGATCCACTACGCTTGGTCACTACACAAACCTCCTTCTTTCTTTGGCAATGGCGGTACCCGACAAATACACAAGATCTACCAAGCATTCTTCGTTCGGTGTTATCTGCGGCTTAACAGGTGCACAATGAACCGTACCGGTAATGAGACGAATGCTGTTGGGCCGCTCGCTGATCGTTCGGGTCCGTGGCCAAGACGAAAGGTAAAATGGGGAAAGCGTAATTTACACGAAGCATGTATATATGGTATGTCCCGGGTTCCAGGAATCAATTGACCGTTGGTTCGTGTTGCTTCCTCCTTAGAGTTGTCGTTGTCGTCTGAGCAGTTGCGATTGGGCTGTGAGTTGGAGACTGTCACTCTTTCGCTGTACCCATACCTCTCTCGTGTGGTTCTCCTGCAGCGAGATAACCCGGATACGACAATTCCTGTCTATATTCCATCCTGTCCTTCCTCGCCAGTATGCGGTCCTCAACATCCATTGCGGCGGTGGCCCTCGCGCTGCTGCAGGGTACCAATGCCATGAACGCGGCTATTCAACGCAAGTTCAATTTGCTTGCCGACATGGGCCTCAACCCTGATGGCACAGCCATGGCCACACTCGACAACCCTACCATCGATATTACGGCTCTCAAATCCCTCAAGATTGCGACTACTGCAGACAGCTCGGTCGTTGCTGCTGCGAAAGCCGAAACCATCACTCCGGAATACGTCGAACTCCCCATTGACAACTTTGCGCAAAAGAAGAACCAGGATTATTCGTACCAGGGCACTTTCTTCAACAGATACTGGGTCGCCACGAGCGGGTACAAGGCTGGTGGGCCCGTCTTCGTCTACGATGTGGGTGAGGCGAACGCAGAGCCAAACGCTCTGTTTAGGTTGCAAAACGAGACAAGTTTCTTCAAGCAGCTTGTGGATGAGTTTGGTGGTATCGGAATCGTATGGGAGCATCGCTTCTACGGAAACTCGACGCCTACGCCCGTTGACGTTAACACGCCACCTGAGGCATTCGAATTTCTGACGACAGAGCAATCGTTGGCGGATGTTGATCGCTTTGCTAAGCAGTTCAGCAGGACTGGTATCAATGCTACGCTCACTCCTGATAAGACACCGTGGGTTTTCGTGGGTGGTTCGTACCCTGGTATGAGGGCTGCATTTATGCGTAACATGTACCCTGATACTATCTACGCGTCCTGGGCCTCCTCAGCCCCCGTCGAAGCTTCCGTTGACCAGAGTTTCTACTTCGACCCTGTATGGCGAGGTATGAACGCCAAGGGTTTTGGAAACTGCTCTCGTGATATCCAGGCTTCCGTTCGCTACATGGACAAGGTTATGGATTCTGACCAGAGTGCAGCTGCAAAGCTGAAGGAGCAATTCCTTGGTCTTGGAGCTGCGAAGAACTCGCATGCCACTTTTGCCGATGCGCTCACCACCATCTTCTACGTGTGGCAGTCTTACGGTATGGAAGGTGGATCGGCGGGTCTCCGTCGCTTCTGCGATTTCATCGAGACGGATCCCAAGACGAATGCTATAGCGCCTAAGGAGGGCTGGGCGAAGAGCAAGGGTGCTAAGTGGACGACGGATCGATGGGCGAGCTTCCCGGCTTTCCTTCCTAATGTCAACAGTTATCTTGAGACGGAGTGCTCGGGCAAGCTCAACACGACTGGTGACTGTGATTTGGACCGCAAATTTACGGATCCGGCGATGATCAGCTGGACGTGGCAGTATTGCACACAGTGGGGTATGTCTTCTTTCTCTTCCTCTCCCTCCAACAATGTTAACATCATCTAGGATACTTCCAATCCGCCAACCTCGGTCCTCAGCAACTCGTTTCAAAGTACAACTCGCTTCAACACCAACACGACATCTGCCACCGCCAATTCCCCACTGCTCCCCGCTCCCTCTTCCCAGACTGGCCAAACACCTCGCGCACCAACAAAGTATTCGGGGGTTGGGACATACGCCCTTCAAACACGTACTGGTCAAACGGTGAATTCGATCCCTGGCGCACTTTGTCACCCGCTTCCGCTGAGCCGTTCGCTCCCAAGGGTGTGCAGGTGATTCAAAACGTACCTAAGTGCGGGAAGAAGACCAGTAAGCATGAATTGTTTGGACTGGTGCTTAGGGATGCGGAGCATTGTTTTGATTTCAGGACGACGGGGGTTACGGTTGCGGATGGGCCTGTCAGCCAGCGCTTATTTAGGAAAGCGTTGGGCTCGTGGTTGCCGTGCTATAAACCGAAGAAGGGGCATTCGAAGCCTTGGAATGCATAGTCGGGGTCTTCAGGGGTGGGGAGGGCTCTTGTTGATGAGAGGAACGCGTATGACCTTGAATTATCTCTACGCTTCCGTATATATGAAGCCGTTAGTCTCTTTGTCAGAGACAAATCATCGTTATCGTCGAACAAATAAGAAACAACTCAATTGATAACCACTGAGCCCTTGACTCGTCTCCTAATTATCGACGATTGCGATGAGATATCTCTGATATCATGAAATGACGTGACTTCATAATTTCGGTTTTACTGCTCTTGACTGTTGTTGCAAAACTTGCTCCTTCTTCTCCCTCTTCTTCTCCTTCTCCTTCAGCCTAGCCTCCCACTCCCACACCTCCCCCGTGAATCTGCTCTTCTCCCACTCCTCATATATTCTCTTCTTCTCCCTCTCATTATCCTCCCCTTCCCCACCAACCATGCACATGCTCCTCCATACCTCCAGCTGTTCCTTGAACCCCGGATTGGGATCGCAAACTGGCCGTCCTTCACATAACTGCTCCAACGCCGTTTCGGGAGTCAAATCGTGCTTCCAAATCTGGTACGCGCAGACGAGAGCTGCGGATCGAGATTTACCCATCGCGCAGTGAACAAACACGCCTCCGTCTTCTTTGTTGAGCGCTGAGTCAATGTACGCGACAGCTTGAGGGAAGTATTGTAGGAGATTTGTATTTGGGTGGTCTTCTGAGCGGATGTGGAAATGTTTCAAATGCCTGAATTTGTCTTGAAGCAAAGGGTCGTAGTCGATCACTGACAGGACATGTGTTATTCCTGCTTTGTCTATCAAGTCGCCTTGATATAAGGCGTAGAGGCCGCCGATATAGAGTTTCCCTGCGCGGGGAACGAGGTCGACCCAGCCCATGCCTGTGTGTCCTGTGCTGCCGTGAATGAGGAAGGACATATAGATACGTCACAGCCAAGAGGTTGAGAACGGAAGTTTTGAGACGAAAGAATGAAAGATGGAAGGTGGGTAAGGTGGTGGGTTGTGCAATGGCAGTGCGCGCTTGCTACGTTCACGGCGAATAGTACAGAGGGCGGAGAAAGTGCCGAGGTACGATGATTACAGTCAGTGTCTGCTTCTTAGTCTCATTACCGCACGCGATTGTATGCGTCTCATCTCTCCGTCATGTGTTCACCTAACCCGAGGTCATCGAGTTTTCTGTCGTAAGGTCAGCAAGACGTTATGTGAAAAGTACTGTCGATTGTAGGTGCAAGTGGAAGAGCCCCACGTGCGTCGAGCGCTAGCGTGGGCCGACGCGCCTTCCCTGGTCATTGGACGCGTCAAACACCACTCCCTTGATCCACTATCATCATGCTCGTTCTTACAGACCGTGTACCTCTACAGCTCGATTGAGCATATATGTCGCGAACCGCTATCCAACTGGACTGTAGGAACGAACATGACGTCAACGCGACTGGCATTAACAACAGCACCAACATTTGGCGAGCTAGCTCCTGTAACATGGACTGTAAGAGGTCACAGTACTGCCAACGATACTTGCGTCTACGGCATAAATCACAAATGCTTCTGCCCGAGAATTGAGTGTTTTTCTCCCACGGTATACGCGGTATGATCTACTGCTTCTGCTAATCGCTCGTTGAAGCTGATTGATCTACGTGTAGTTCAGCAGCTCTGCCCGCTAGACCTTCAATGTATTCCAACACACTATTTCTACATTGCTGCGTTGAATCAGATGTTTTACAGAATGTGGAACGTGTTGGTGTTTCAGTGTTGGGGGCTATGCCACTGCCAAACAGGTGCCCGGCTTAACCTCAGCCTGACTTCTTTTCCCCAACTCATCTCTTTTGCACAATACTATCAGTCAGTCCACTTATAACATTATGCCAGTAACCTTTGGAGCCGTTGGCGACATTATCTCCGTCTGTCTCTTAGTCAAAGACCTGGTCGATGCCCTCGACAAGGCGCGTGGATCCAAGACTGAGTATCAATCGCTGATTAGAGAACTCTGGATTCTGGATCGCAGCCTCTTAGAAATCGATCTACTCGCAAGGACCCACGGCGGTTGGGCGACGCCCGAGTTGGAAGCGTTATGCAAGACGGCGAAGACAGCCGTAGACCGTTGCCGGGAACTTGTGAGCGCCTTCTCCGCGCGAGTACAGAAATATCAAAATAGCCTTGGAGAAAATGAGACACCAAGTTTCATCAAAGCCACAGCTATGAAGGTGCGATGGTGCATTGAAGGGAAGGATGCTGTCGACAAGTTTCGCGCCGAAATTGCCGCAACCAGTGCAAGCTTGCAGATGTTGTTGGCCACCGCGAGCGTGTATGCTTCTCTCTACAACTATTTTACAACTAAGCTGATAGATACGACAGGAATCTAATGGATATTAATGGAAGAAATATAAGAGATCATATGGCTACTGTTAAACAGCAAAATGACTTAAACCTCAACAAGCAGGACGCTATCCTGATATCCATCAGTGACCGTCTCGAAGAAACCAACCGCCTGATCAAATCCGGTAGTTCGGTCACGGCTAAGCTCGCGGATGCTCTCCGACTCGATTGGTTTCGACAACTGGGCACGGAGCTGAAGGGATATATGCGCCGCATCATAGCAATGAACATTGCTACATATCATGCGGTAATCAGCATTCAGTCGGCTCTGCCCTACCGACTTGAACGAGGTCTTATCGAGGAGCCTTTTATCCTAGAGGATGCAATTGGTCGGATCGCCCCTGTACACCTACAGTTCGTCACCTCTTGAGATGCATTTAATGCTGTACTTGAAATTCGCTTCCAAGGGATGCAAGGTTTTCAGAAGGTCAAGCATAAGCAATATGGCTTACAAGACAAGGCCTCTAAAAGAGATATCGAGCAGAGTCGACCTTGGCAGAGAGCATTCCTTCCTGGCCAACGAATCGAAATGAGTTTCCTCTTCGACACCCAGGAGAACGAGGACAGCATATATGCTGTCACATGTCCTGGATGCCGAACACCGTCCACTAACCCTACCGACGCCGAAATTCAATGTGAGAAATGTAGAATGTGGTTTCGGCGGATCACCATCGTACAAGATGTGGAACCTTCACCTCAGGTTCCAGTTCCCTCGCCGTGGCGATCCATATCTGAATTCGGAAAACCTGGTTTCACAGGAATAGTTTCTGATACAGTAAGACGTGGGAAGAAACACGTAGCGCCAGCTGATGTGGATAGAGAGGATGACTTTAGAGAGTTCAAGCGGGTACGTTTAATCATAAGAAAACAACGCGCAAAATTGCAAGCTTTCAAAAGAAAGAAGGGAAGCCAGATTTTTAAAACCTTCTCAAATCTCTCGTCAGGAGCGAAGTTGGACTTGTCTACCAAAATCTGGAAGTTCCATCCAGAAGAGCAAGCGCAATCTTCACGAATGCCGAGTACAGAATCTACAGATGAGACCGAAATCATCAAGCCCCTCTCTACTGATCAACCCGTGGACGTTGTAGAGGTTGTAAAAGAAGAATTATTGCAGGCGAGAAAGGCCGGTTTGTTATCGAAAGCGATACCGGGAACACATCCATATCAAAGTGATAGTCCAGAGAATTACGATACAGAGATGGATATTGATCGAGTGGCTCCTGAAAAAGAAAAGTTTTGAAACCCGAAGTGGTTTCCTGAGCAGACACCTGAAATCGTCGCCGAGAAGCGCCGACCCACACCTGCTGTGGTAGAACCACCTGTCCTTCTCGAAAATGATGGTCTGATGGAAGTGGATCCGCAACAATCACAGCCAGGACGGCTCTTGATGCCAGAGAACGACTTCTCATATAGATGCATCCCAGCGGCGGGGATTCTTCAAGCGTACTCCCAGCCATTTTACCATTTGGATCCTGCTTCTCTTACATTTCAACAAGTGCTGATGGCGAAGGTGGCTTTGGGCACCACTGTATGGTCTAGTGACGAGTCTCTTTTGCAAGCTGAGAAAGCGTCTTTGGTGCAGTCTCGAACGGCCCAACCCGATGATTTTCTATGGCCTATGTGTTCAACGAGCATATATATGTCAACAGGCAAATTGCTGGGCGTCGACGAGCTAGACTGGAATCTGATCGCCTCGGCAGAAGTCCTATACGGCACGCCGTTCCGCTTGCCGAACACCGACACGGTATTCTATGGGGCTTCAATCGGCCGTTGGATCTTCGATTGGACGTGCCATTTCTTCGACGAGGAAATGTTGATGCATGCAGCCCTGTACTTCTGGAATGACATTTACATATTCGAGAGGGAGTTGTTCAAATTAGTCCATTCACAGAATGGGTCGGGTAAAAACGCCCTATGGGGTGTCTCAGAGGAAGCCGATCTAAATTTTAGCCATTTCGTAGTGTGTTATCGGTGTGTTTGGTGGCAGTTGCTCAACAGTATGACGACGATTCGAATGCCGGATGGGCAGGACTTTGACGGCATTGCGTCACCGATCGTGGAGGCTTATGCGAAGGCGTTTTTGAAGGAGTTCTTTGTACTCACGCCTTTGGGTGTAGGGGGACGCTTTGTGGTGATTACACAGATGGTGAATCATTGTGCCAAGTACCTTGCAATCGGGCTTGAGGAGCTTGCAATAGGAATTGAGGAGCTTATGGATCTAAGGGAGAAGGAAGCGAGGTGGGAAACGGACTCGGAGTAGTCAAAGATCATCCGGTTTTGCACGCCCACGTCCTTCTTTGGCAATTGTATGTCGAATGTATTCGCATGAATGTCCAAGCAGTCCACTCTTGCCGATGCTACATTTAATCCATATCACATGAGTGTAGAAATAATACCACTTATTGCTGCCCTTGAAGCTCATCGCGACAAGGTCATTGATATGTAGCAGTGTGAGTGGGCGTAGCCTCGAAATCATCCCAGCGGCATTTACGATACTCGTCTTTGCTACTAGGTCGATGGCTTAGTCTCTTGTGCAGGCGATTTTCAAAAGATACCGGCTATACTTAGTCGGCCTGTATATGTAGTATGATGACGATGCAGATGTTGACGATCAGGCGACCTGCAATTTGCTCGTGTTGTGCCGCTCTGTCGGAGTCGGAGTGTGTCCCAAACTTACGAACACGTATCCAACAAACAGCAGCATAGTTGCACGATACCAACGACAGCGCAATGTACAACAGCAGCACCACGTTGCAGCACAAACGCTCGTGAGTGAAGTGTGACGACAAGATACCAGGGTTTTCATGGGGTAAGAAAGCACGTGGGGCGTGAGGGTCCTGCAGGGTGAGCCAAGAATAGTCACTAGCGGTTATCGATAGACGCAGGGTGGCGATAGCAGTGCGCAACACCAGGATCGTCAGGGCAGGCCAATGCAGGGCAATTGTAACTGTCAAAGTTGTTTTTCGAGGGGTAAAATTTCAAAACTGTCTCATGAGTTTTACCGCTCGTGAATGTGCTCACGAGGACAGCGAAAGTAGTGTTGGAGTGTGACGCTGGCCGGCGGATGCATTTAACACAGGACAATTACGGTTAGCCCTTCCGTGGGCTTGCGGCCTAGCGTGATCGTAGACGGATAGTGCCCCGTATCTGCGCCTTGGGGCCACCCCTTCTTGAAGAAGGGTGCCGCCGCCGCTCGCTCCTGCCTTCATTCATTCCCCAGTACATGTTTCTTATCCCTCGGGACCACCTTCGCTTTACTAACCCGACAGCTTAATTCCTCGTTTCCTACAGACACTCGCTTTCCGAAACCGCGTCATCTGATTTCAGGGGAGCACAATCGACGGAATTTCACGTGTGCACCCTCCCTTTGCTTCGCCGCACAACAGCCCGGACCCCTACACCTGCCGTTTCACCCAACCAAGTCAAAAAGAGCTTCCTGCGGCACATCACTGAGAGACGTCGTGATACCGTCGTCTTGATCGCGCCGCGACTCCACTTGCCGACGATAAAGTGCTTACACGACATCGAAGATCCCGCAAACGGTCCGAAGCCATGGTACGAAGTCTACTGTCCGCCGCCTTTGCGGCAACAATATTCGCAGGCACAGCGCTTGCTGGAGCAAAATGTTCAAAAGATAGCCACTGTCCTCAGGATACTCCCTGTTGCTCTCGTACGCTGCCAAGCCGCGTTGTGCAGTGAATAGTGCTAACAGGTGCGCAGTATATGGCGACTGCGGTGTCGGCGCTTTCTGCCTCGGTGGCTGCGATCCCCTCATGTCACACTCGTTCGACTCATGCGTTCCCGGTCCCGTATGCAAATCTGGAAAATACTCGCTAGACAGTCTGGACGATGTGCAGACCATCGACAAGTACTTGGGAGATGCGTCCAAGATCAACTGGCAGTCGCAGGGCATGCCCACCATATACACAGACCCCAAGACCAAGGAGAAGTCGACTCTCTTGACTATGGCACAGGGGACTGTTGGAACACTGTTGGCATCTACCTACTACGTTTGGTACGGCAAGATCTGCTCCAAGCTTAGCACAGCGCAGGGCAAGGGTGTAGTCACCGCCTTCATTCTTATGTCGGATGTCAAGGACGAGATTGATTTCGAGTGGGTTGGTGTAGACACAAGCCACGTGCAGTCCAACTTCTACTCGCAGGGAGTGACAGTGTGTAAGTAGTTCCACAACCCGGTCGAGTCCCTCTCATATAACTAACACGAACCTAGATACGAACGGTGAAAACCTTACTGTACCGGACGCCAATACTGTCGAAACCATGCACGAATACTGCGTTGACTGGAAGGAAGACACTCTCACGTGGTCTATCAACGGCAAAAATCAACGCACACTGGAGCGCGACTCGACATGGAACAAGACATCCGGCCGCTACGACTACCCCCAAACACCTGCGCGCATCATGCTTTCTCTCTGGCCCGCCGGTCTCCCCACAAATGAAAAGGGAACAATCGACTGGGCTGGCGGAGAAATCGACTGGAACTCGCCCTACATGACCAACGGATACTACGCCGCCCGCTTCCAGGAAGTCACCGTCGAGTGCTACGACCCACCAGAGGGCGCACAAATCAAGGGCAAGAAGACATACAAGTACACGGATGAGGCTGGTACTAACAACACCGTTGCCATCACGGACGACGTAGTGGTTCTCGGCTCACTCATGGGCACGGGCGAGAACCCAGGTGAAGCCAAGGACAAAGACGACTCAAAGGCTACGGATATTGCCATGGTACCTGGTGGTAACCCTGGAGGTGGTGCCGGGCGAGAAGTCGAACAGACGGCATCGGTTGTACAACCAAACTCCCCCGCTGCCGAGACTGGTTCTTCTGTTGGTGGTGGTGTTACCGCTGAAGGCCAGTTCGTTCAAGGTGGCTCTGGTAGCACTGGTGCTGGATCCGTTGTTCAGCCTGGTCTGGGTCGTATGGGTGGATCCATCTTCGCTATCATTGTCGCTATCATGGGGTTGATTGCGTTGTAATCACATCGTCCGCTACGCCCTTTTCACGTCTTGCCTATCTGTTCTGGTTTTTGGAGTTCGATACCTTGTCTTGCAGTTTTTGTGTACTGGGGAAAACGGGAGCTTGGGTGCATTACTCCCTCATCGTCTTGTGTATAGTGTATATATTTTCCCTTGCTGTTCTACTCTGCACTGTCTTCCTGTCACATCCTATTTCCTTTTAGATCGTTGCACATGCTCGATACAATATCAAATATAATAGTCTTCTAACGGCTTGTCGACATATGGTGTACTTATATATGGAAGAACGTGTACTTTTGGTCGTAAGTGTGGAGATCGAGGAGTATTCGGATCCGGCACAAGACAACGGAGCGACAATATTGTTACTCTGCAGTACTCTTTGCATTGCGGTAGTGGCGGCGAACTAACCCACTTCCGTCACTACAGTGCCGGTGCGCGTAATGCACAGGTTCGCGTAACGCCCCACCCACAACACAACAGCTTCATGAGTATTGCAGCTGTAACGCCTCAACAAATCGTGATAATATTGCGCAAAAGTAGTTTTATACTATATACTGGCCTGCGAAGACTTTGCGCTAGTCCAAATCTTTTTTTGGGCGGCGGATTACCCGCGATCTAGTGGTTTGGGGTGGAACTGGCTGTGCAACTACCCGGGCTCCTACAGAAGCTGTACCACCCCCAACACGTTTCTGACGCTTTGTAGCTAGCTTATAAGGTTTTAGAGCTTTGCGTTTACCCTTTTAGGGCAATTGTATAGCTTTTTAAGCGTCGCGGAGGCTCTTTTGGAGGTCTCTTTTAGCTTTCTCTGCAGCCTTCCGCTTTCTGTTCTCATCCTAGATCCTCTCCCGCTTAATACGCTTCGCCCTTTGTAGTTGAAGCTTGCAAAGGCGAGCTGCCTTGTTGGCCTCGGCTTGCTCGGCTTTTTGAAGCTTTTTAAGCTCTTGTTGTTGTTGTTGTGATGCCTAACGATCGCGAGCTCGTTGTACACTCCTGGGCGACCAGACTTTTGCTCCCCCATAGTAAACCTCGTCCTCATCAAGCTGGAGGGTGAAGGACTGCTTTGGTCGCCTCTCCTTGATGGCTAGGGACCGCTTAAGGCCCCTGACCTCACCGCGGAGGAGTGTATTTTGAGCTGCAATGTGGTGCAAACTTCGTTGAAGCTTCTTGACGTCCTTGCTGCTCTGATCCTTCACCTCACGGCGTATAATTGACTTAAGCTTGAGCTAATCCTCCCCGGAGAGTACTAACTGGCTGCTGTCAGAATCTGAAGCCTCCTTAGCAAACTTCTTGAGTACAGCGTCTAAGTTAGCTGGGTGTATACCGGTGGCTTCAAAAGACCTCTTAATAAGTGGAGGTTTGAATACAGAGGTCCAGGACCTCCAGAAGAGCGGGAAGAAGTCTCCTTTAGTCAAATTAAGCAACCCCTAACTGTCCTAAAGGTATCCAGCCAACTCAGTTGAGTAAGCGTTCGAGAGGGGTTTAAACATAACAACGTCAAGGGGTTGAAGCGTATAGGTAGCGTGAGGGGGAAATACAAACAAGAGGATCTTGTTGTCGTAGCAATACTCAATAAACTCCATAGTTACATAGGATCCGTAGCCGTCAAGAAGTAGTAATCGATACCCGGTTGAAGCGTGTCGTCTGGTCTCTCTTTCAAACACCCCCTTAAGCCAAGCTAACCCAATATCGTTGTTGCTCCAGCCAGAGGGAGAGGAGGTAACAAATACTGAGTGCTCCCCTGCTTGTATAGCATCAACCCAGCTTAATTAAACAGCTCCGTTAGCCCCCTAGAAGATGAGTGTAGGACTCAGAGGTTTGCCATCAGAACAAATACAAGCCATCACTGTTATCCACTCGCTAGAGCCATCTTCAAGTGCTTGCCTTACCCCTTTCTGCTCCCAGAGTCTCTTGTCAAATATACGCTTTGTTCTGCCAACTCGGCCAAGTTGAAAGCCCTTCTCGTCCATATTAAATATATAGATCGGCTGTATATCGTACTCCTCCATCTTTTCAAGGAGAAGCTTAAAATACAAGTTGTACTTAGCTCCGGAATCAGCTTTAGTCCGTTCCTTAGTCATGCCTTTGCTATAGCGAGAGATAAGATAGTCGAGATGCCAGTAGATAAACCAGGTAACCCAGCTTTTGGAGACCGCTTTGCCAGCCAGCTGACCGGCAAACTGCTGTATCATTGTCCTTGTAGGTGGCAAACGTCGCTCATTAAGTGTTTTGATATATTGTACAAGCTCGGCTTCGTGTTCTGGGTGGAGGACTTGATGCGCAACGTTGCGGGGTCTTGTTAGGCCTTGGTGCCGTCGAACGAGCGTACTGCGCTCAACACCGTACTTGGCAGCAACTTTGTTGTACGAGAAATCATCTCCTGGCTCGCGCGATTCTATTTCTTCAATTGCTTCTTAAATCGGATCCATATCGGTAGAGTTGTGGCGCGTTGAAGTTGTGTTGTTGATGGGGTGGGGTGGGGCGTTACGCGAACCTGTGCATTACGCGCACCGGCACTGTACTGCATCGCGACAAGGATAGCAGCCCACCTTTATGAAGGGACCAGTGGTTCTAACTGGGGAACGCACATGCATGCCCCGCACGGATGTGGAGGCAACTGCCGAAAGAGTACGTTCAGGATCATGGAGCCTGTAAGCACTACACTGTTGAGTCTCGGTTAGCACAGCAGTGGTCCAGTCAAAGATGGCTCCATAGTGGAGTTTCCCTACCCTTTTATATTACCATGCTGATGACCGCAGCCTCGCAGCCTCATTTGTGGCTAAGATGAGCTGATCGAGAACGGCTCGCAGCATAGAACTTATCGAATGCTAGCATCTGCATATATCTGCTTGGCTGGTGAGGTGGATTCAAGGTCGGCATGCACCCCAGCTCGCATGGAAATAAAGCCGTGGCCTGGAGATTCATCGCGCCCTGTAGTTTCTGCGGTGGTTTTCCATATCAGGAGTTCTGGGGCATTCTTTAATCCAAAGATTCCCTCCCGTCACCATGTCCCTCACACTTTATGCTTTACTGGCCGCCTTGGTAGCCGTGGCTGCCTACAGCCTACGTAATGTCGGTCGAAGGCCAGCAGACTACCCCCCAGGGCCACCTACACTGCCAATCATTGGAAACCTACATCTGATGCCAAAGGAGAAGCCGCATCTCCAGTTCCAGAAGTGGGCTGAGGAATATGGACCAGTGTACTCACTCATCCTCGGTACAAAGGTCATGATCGTACTGTCGTCGGATCAAGCTGTAAAGGATCTGCTGGATAAGCGGAGCAGTATCTACTCATCACGTCCGGATCTGTATCTTGGTCAGATCGCCAGTGGTGCGTCTGAAGGGGGCGGTGGATTGCGCATGCTTTTCATGGCAAGTCACTTGGAGATGCTCGCCTGAACATGGAGCTGATTTCAGATAGCCATACGGAGACACATGGCGCATGATTCGGAAAATTGTCCACAACAACCTCAACATCAAGGCGGCCAGGACATACGTACCATACCAGGAGTTGGAGAACAAGGCCATGCTCGTCGGATTCTTGGAGACTCCAGATCTCTTCACTGATCATATCCGTCGATATACCAACTCGTTGACTACGCAAATGATATTTGGTTTCCGGACTACAAGCATCGACGACCCCAAGTTGAAGCAGCTATACTCGGTATGTTTATCCTCGAGAGCCTTTTACTTTTCTTAACACCATCTCAGGGATTTGAGAAGTTCTCAGAAGTCTCGGGCAAGACAACGGCAGCCCTTCTCGATCTATTTCCCGTACTCCGAGCATTACCTGACTGGGCGCTTCCTCTGCGGAGATATGCGAAGAAACTCCACGAGAAGGAGCGTGAGCTGTACATTGGCCATTGGCTAAACGTGAAGAAAGCCATCAAGAACGGAACTGCGAAACCATGTTTTTGCCTCGATTTGGTGCGCGCCCAAGACGAAGAGAACTTTTCAGATGCGCTCGCTGGCTACGTGAGCGGTTCTTTGCTCGAGGCAGGATCGGACACCACGGCCGCAACGCTCATTGGTTGTAAGTGAACTACAACCAATACTTGGAGGACTTGCGCTAACTGTCCATGAGTCGTCCAAGCAATGATTCTCTTCCCAGAAGTAGCTCAAATCGCCCGCTCAGAACTCGACCGCGTTTGCGGCACCCGCTTCCCCAGTCTCGACGACTTGCCAAATTTGCCCTACATCCGCGGCTGCGTTAAGGAAAGCATGCGCTGGATGCCCACCGCCATCCTGGGCGTCCCCCACGCAGTCATCCGCGACGACGAATACATGGGCTATAAAATCCCCAAGAACGCAGGTGTAATGTGGAACGTTTGGACTATCCACAATGACCCCAAACGGCATCCTGATCCCCGCCGCTTCGACCCCCAGCGCTACTCTCACGACACGCAAACTGCAGCCGAAGCAGCGAATAACTCCGATGCGGCGAAACGCGATCATTTCCTTTTTGGGGCGGGACGACGGTTGTGTCAGGGTATGCATATTGCTGAGCGGTCGCTCTTCTTAGCTATTTCGAGGCTGCTTTGGGCGTTTGAGTTTGAACCGGGGAAAAGTGAGGATGGGGAGGTTATGTTGCCGGATGCTAATGATTTGACGGAGGGGTTTTTGGTTCAACCGAAACCGTTTTTGGCAAGTATTGTGCCGAGGGATGAGGAGAAGGCGAGGGTGGTTAGAGAGGAGTGGGGCAGGATGGGTGGTTTGCTGGACGAGGAGTTGCAGTGGAAGGTCTTGCCTGAGGGGCTTATCTGGAAAGAGTACGACAATGCTGCGAAAACGGCATGATTTTAGAGGCACTGGAGTATGCTCTCCCTGTTGATTGTAACGGTGTGTTCTGGAAACTAGAGAAGCTCATCGCACTCAACCAGATTGAGCTATGTCTTTCTCTCCACACCCTCGCCTCTTCAAGAACCTTCTCCAGGTGTAGAATTTTATCCCTAAACTGTACAAGGCTTCACATTTATCTACTAACAACTATTCCCTCTTGTTAATCTCAATCAACCCACTCGCTCATACCACTACTTTACTACAACATTGAATCGTCATACCGAAAGGGAAGCGAGGCGGTGATCCCTGGGCTGTACCAGCCAAGAAAAAGAAGCGAGTACCAGTCGTGCGTTACGACTGCCATACATGTGCTAATTCCAAAGATGAGAAGGATTTCCCTGACTACAACCCTTCCGCCAACTGCAAACATCTCATAAACACCTGTATAGCATGCCTCCAGAAGTACGTAGATACTCAGATCGAGAGCGCGAACGTAACGATAGGTGATGATGGTAACGGGACGTTCGGAATTCAGTGTCCAGAATATCCAGCGACCATGAGGGCCTGTTAACATCGAGATTGCCACTTCCGAGAAGATGTCTGCGCAATTCGAAAGACTCGGGCGGGTTCACATCGGCAATAATACACCAGGGTGGTTCTGGTGTCCATCTTTGTCTTGCAACGAAGGGAAAGTGCACGAGAGCGCATCAGATGGAGATGGAAGCCTGAAATTTGATGGGGAACCCAAGGTGACGGACATTTGCTGGTGTCACGAATGCGACGCAAAAGCTTGCGTGCCCTGCAACCGACCATACCATGAAGGCGAATCGTGCGAAGCGTACCGACTGCGCATCAAAAACCACGTCGAAGAGGAAGACGAAGCGCTGCGGACCATCGAAAGATATACCAGGCCCTGTCCTAGTTGCAGAGTGAGAATACAAAGGAGTGGAGGCTGTTATTGTATGCGCTGTAGGTAACCATATCGAGCTCTTGGCATTTTCTGGCTGACCCAAATAGGCAGAATTTGTAAAGACTTCAGGTGGAATGGCAAACAGATGGGGCCAGTCGCGACTACTGGAACGAAAACGAATTAAAATTCCAAAAAAATTCTCGGATGAAAGCGACTGCGAGCCCATGATGATCTGGAGAAAGGCGGACTTTCCTGGTGAGCGGTGCAGTCATGTCCAGAGACCGGTAGAGAGTATTACACAGGCTACAAAACATATTCTCAATAAGATATGATCTTCCGCGAGAGCCTCAATGCTCTAAACATATATTTCCTAGCACTTCACTCCATACATCACCTCTCAGGATGCCTATCGATCCACGCCGTATTTCCAAGTTCTCCAGAGAACGGATACTGGAATACCTTCTCCAGCGTCGAGTACGGCTCGTACTGCTTCTTATCCATAACAATACTAACGTTGCTCGCCAAGCGTGCAGTCTCGTTCCATCCTGGCCCGTAGTCCTTGTACTCCGCCATCGTAGTATTGAAGTTCACCCTCTTGTCTGAGCTACCCCACTCAATGTACCCGTTCGGCTGAATCGAATCATCAAGGTAGCAGTTGGCGAAAATGGAGCGATGTTGAGAGTTCCAGGGGCGACCAAGCGCGCATTTACCGGCTATGGAGAGGGAAGAGTTGGCTTTCTTTACGTCAGAGTCGTGGATGTAGACGCCGTATTTGTTTACGAAAGTCGTGTTGGTGCCCTTCCAGGCTGTAATGCCGCCGCCACAACTACGGAGTGAGACGAGACTGGACTGGATCCATGCTGTGCCGAAACCGTAGAAGAAGTCTGTTTGTCCGGCGATTTCGTTCTTGTAGAAGTATGCGTTTCCTAGTTTGCCGACGTATACGGTGTCTTGGTATGAATAGAATCCGCAGTAGTAGAAGCCGGTGTTTGCGTAGCTCACGGAGACTGCCAGGGCCGGGCCGGCTGAGTATGGCGCGTATAAATTGCTGAAGTCTATGTTGTACGCACGAAAGTCAGAGTTGCCGAAAGGTGTGTCTGCAGGTACGGGATTTCCGGTCGGGCCTGAGCCGGTCGTACTCGCGTTGAAAGTCGGCGCGACCGTGAGGACGGAAGTGTATGCGTTATCTAATGTAGATAGGCCTGCTCCGGTAGCATTACGCCATATCACGTTGACAGTGTTCTGGCTTTGGTCGTTTGGTGCTTTGGTTTGACCGAAGAGGTAAACGGGTCCAGGTCGAGTGACATTTACTTGCTCGGTATAGTTTCCAGGAAGGATCAGGATGTGGTGAGGTGTTGTGTCGTTTGGCAAACTCAACACTGCGGACTGGATGGTAGAGAAGTTTCGACCAGGGCCAACAAGAATTGTGTTCTTAGGGCAACCGTCCAGTGGCTTCTTGGTCGGGTACTGGCACACTTTGCGGTTTACTGTCGATATGGCAGTGCATGCCTCAAACAGGCCAAGGAGAAGCGTCGCCCAATGCATGGTGGTGAGCCGAGATGTAACGCGATTGTCCGAGACATGCAGAAGCTTGGCCCGCTCTTTATATGAACCCAGTGCATCCAGTACTCCCAGGGCTGGGGCTTCCATGTGGCTCGAGACATCCGTAATGCCCGGTTGCTGGTGTGCTCTTAGCACCATTATCAGCCGCAAGTACGCCTCTAGTATCAATTATCCGTTCGATGCCTCCAATAAGCACCATTATCAGGTATACCGAACGCGGGGAGTATCCACATGGAGAAATCCGGAGAACGTGGGGAAAATGGAGGAACATTATCCACCAATTAGCCCGAACAACAACAAGCCTCGGAAATGATCTCATGTCGTCAAAACAGCCGACAAACCGAGCTGTGAAGAGTGAGCGCGGCGAACAGTTGTCAAACACCGTTATGTATATCTGTGCCGTCCGTGAGGCTTTCGTGGCGTCGGTCAAGCTTCGGTGCAGCTCTTGTTGAAGCTTGTCCTCGGATGACGCGATGACGCGTCCATTCCATGAACATAACGTGACATAATCTGGAAGTTGCATGTTTTACCATAAGAGAAAGCGTGCATAGGTATGCCGAATGACTGTTGATGCTGAGCTGCGTCGCAAGCACGATGATGCGAGAGCTATTCCTTCGACAGGGCCGGCCTCTCGCTATCGGAGGCTCCTGTCGACATCGAAGTTGCATCGAAAACATTTAAGACGCTTTAGTGGACGTAGGGACTTCGATGCCATCGTGAGCTCGAGTAGTCGATCAGAATCCATCAGTAAGCAGACCGCCTGTGGTGTTGAAGAAGGGTGAGCCTAGTGTCCAACAAGGGTTGGCGCTAGAACGGAAATTACGGGCCACTAAGAGACACGCGAACGGCCCGGCCGACAGCCTTCCACTCACAACTACATCGTCAAACCTCATCTCATCGTGACTTACCAGACACTGTCAATCTTGCGCTACGAACGCCCCGATGAGATCTAGCCGCACTATCATGCGCGCTATCTCTGCCATATACGTTCGGTGACATGCTTTCGGCGTCTTCAAAAAGTTATACCCGTCGCGAATATGAGCGCAGTTCAAAGCATCGAGTTCGCGCCAAGTTCGATGGTGGTCGGCTAATAATGCCCAGCGATCACGACATCGCCCTTGACCTCTGTGCGCAGCGTTGAGAGGATCTACCAAGACATTCGAACCATCTATTTGCTTCACCTTCCTGTTCAGGGTTCTTGGAACAGGTCAGCTTTGGACACCACAAGCAACTTAAGCCTCGAAATGTTACAGCGTTTGCTGATCGCGACATGGTAGGAGTGGATTCGCAATCAATTTCGCGTGGCATGCTACAACAATGTTATCGCGCCATTGCAGGCGGCTATATGAGCCTAGAAGATCCCGGTTACCAAGTGGCCGTTAATCATCTGCACAACCTTTTCCTAGGACTCATCGGCCATACTTCGACCACGAAATTGACGCGAGCTACGGGTGTTCCTAGCAGAGTCCAAGCATGGCCGCGATCGCTGACGACGACGCGAAGGTAGCGCGGTATGCCAATGATGAGACCTCACCCTCTCCACCGGTCTACGAGGATGGCAGTGTACAAGAAGACAATGCTTATGTGTACGACGACTCTCAGAAGCTAGGCTACACAGCCACGGTCTTCGTGATCCTAAATAAGATGATCGGTACCGGCAGTACGTATTTTGCACACACATACGCTTGGGTTCTCTGCTTAATTATGTACAGTCTTCTCTACTCCTTCCGGTATCTTCGCTGTGACGGGATCAGTCGGTGTATCGCTCTTCCTCTGGATTATCGGCGGTATCCTCACTTTCTGTGGACTATCCGTGTTTCTGGAATTCGGACTTGCGATCCCACGTTCAGGCGGCGAAAAGAATTATCTGGAGCGCGTCTATCGTCACCCCAAGTACGTTGCGACATGCGTTCTTGCAGCACAGATGCTATTGCTCGGCTTCTCATCCGGCAACTCCTTGGCGTTCGGACGCTACGTGCTGTTCGCTGCTGGCTCAGAAGCGCCCGATGGTTGGGCGGCGCGTGGTATAGCCATCGCATGCGTGACCTTCTCGGTCGGCCTTCACGCCACGTTTCCGAAATGGGGTATCCGCCTCTTCAACGTCCTTGGCGTCTTCAAAGTCTTCATTCTCCTTTTCATCGTCTTCTCTGGCTTCGCTGCGCTGGCCGGCCATCTGAAGATCGAACAGCCGCACAACTTCGACAACGCATTCAGACTGGAAGTGGGTGATGGTTATGGTGGCGGCGGTGCCTACGGATACTGTCAAGCTCTGCTTCGCATCATCTATTCGTACAAAGGTTGGGAGAATGCCAACTACGTGTTGGGTGAAATCCGGAACCCAAAGAAAACCCTCTCTTGGTCAGCACCTCTAGCAATCGGCGGAACAACCATCCTATATGTCCTTGCGAATGTGGCTTACTTTGCTGCAATCCCTAAATCCGACCTCGCGAAGAGCGAAGTGATCGTCGCTGGTCTTTTTTTCCGAAACGTCTTCGGCAATAGCGCTGGAGCGCGCAGTCTCCCAGCTTTCGTTGCTCTCAGCAATTTGGGCAATGTACTTGCAGTCAGCTTCGCCCACTCGCGCCTCAACCAGGAGTTCGCGAAGGAGGGTCTGCTACCTTGGTAAAAACTCCCACATACGAGACTGTGTGTGAAACATACACTAACTTCGTAAATCGATATTTTAGGAGCCGATTCTGGGCATCGAACAAACCATTCAACGCCCCTGCGACCGCCTTGTTCCTGCATTGGCTAATTACAGTCATCGTGCTTGTTGCACCTCCCGCTGGTCCTGCGTACAACTTTATCACCGATCTATACACCTACCCCGGAGCATGGATCAACGGTTTCGTTACCGCCGGCCTCATCTACCTGCACTACAACAAGCGCGAGCGCTGGGAGTCGCCATGGCATACGTACCTTCCTATTGCTGTTCTTTACCTGGCCGCAAACATCTTTCTCGCGATCGTCCCCTTCATCCCCCCGGATGGTGATTGGAACGCGGAGGGCTACCCATACTACGTGTTTCCGGTTGTTGGTGTCAGCGTTCTGCTTCTGGGTGGGTTTTACTGGGCATGCTGGACAAAGATTTGGCCCAAAATCGGTGGGTACAAAATCGTCAGTGAACGCTACGAAGACGCTGAGGGCAACGAGCATGTGAAGTATGTCAAATTATACACGAAGCGCAAGTGAGCACCACGCAGGGAAGCTGTTTCTCGATGTGTTCCTATTCGGTGTATTTTGACCGTCGTCGTCGAACTGTATGTAACTAGTAGTGTCTGCGCATACACCGCATTCAACCGGGTTATACGTACTTTATCCTGTTGTGTACGATATGTATATGTCTCTGATGCATAACTTCCAATCCTCGTAACGTGCGAAAGAGTGTCAAGAGTGCTGGACGCTCTGTGAGGCAGACGCACTAGATACTTCAAGATAGAAAATGCGCATGAACGTTGAACTGCAGTGTTTCGATAGAGAAGTCTATGGTAAGCGTGTTGCAGTGACGCGACTTCGGAATGGCGCTATGATCTTTCCACGCAGATGTGGGAGGCACTACAGTGCCGGTGCGCGTAATGCACAGGTTCGCGTAACGCCCCACCCCACCCCATCAACAACACAACTTCAACGCGCCACAACTCCACCGATATGGATCCGATTCAAGAAGCAATTGAAGAAATAGAATCGCGCGAGCCAGGAGATGATTTCTCGTACAACAAAGTTGCTGCCAAGTACGGTGTTGAGCGCAGTACGCTCGTTCGACGGCACCAAGGCCTAACAAGACCCCGCAACGTTGCGCATCAAGTCCTCCACCCAGAACACGAAGCCGAGCTTGTACAATATATCAAAACACTTAATGAGCGACGTTTGCCACCTACAAGGACAATGATACAGCAGTTTGCCGGTCAGCTAGCTGGCAAAGCGGTCTCCAAAAGCTGGGTTACCCGGTTCATCCACCGGCATCCCGACTATCTCATCTCTCGCTATAGCAAAGGCATAACCAAGGAACGGACTAAAGCTGATTCCGGAGCCAAGTACAACTTGTATTTCAAGCTTCTCCTTGAAAAGATGGAGGAGTACGATATACAGCCGATCCATATATTTAATATGGACGAGAAGGGCTTTCAACTTAGCCGAGTTGGCAGAACAAAGCGTATATTTGACAAGAGACTCTGGGAGCAGAAAGGGGTAAGGCAAGCACTTGAAGATGGCTCCAGCGAGTGGATAACAGTGATAGCTTGTATTTGTTCTGATGGCAAACCTCTGAGTCCTACACTCATCTTCCAGGGGGCCAACGGAGCTGTTCAATCAAGCTGGGTTAATGCTATACAAGCAGGGGAGCACTCAGTATTTGTCACCTCCTCTCCCTCTAGCTGGAGCAACAACGATATTGGGTTAGCTTGGCTCAAGGGGGTGTTTGAAAGAGAGACCAGACGACACGCTTCAACCGGGTATCGATTACTACTTCTTAACGGCCACGGATCCCATGTAACTATGGAGTTTATTGAGTATTGCCACGACAACAAGATCCTCTTGTTTGTATTTCCCCCTCACGCTACCCATACGCTTCAACCCCTTGACGTTGTTATGTTTAAACCCCTCTCGAACGCTTACTCAACTGAGTTGGCTGGATACCTTCAGGACAGTCAGGGGTTGCTCAATTTGACTAAAGGAGACTTCTTCCCGCTCTTCTGGAGGTCCTAGACCTCTGTATTCAAACCTCCACTCATTAAGAGGTCTTTTGAAGCCACCGGTATACACCCAGCCAACCCAGACGCTGTACTCAAGAAGTTTGCCAAGGAGGCTTCAGATTCTGACAGCAGCCAGTCAGTACTCTCCGGGGAGGATTAGCTCAAGCTTAAGTCAATTATACGCCGTGAGGTGAAGGATCAGAGCAGCAAGGACGTCAAGAAGCTTCAACGAAGTTTGCACCACATTGCAGCTCAAAATACACTCCTCCGCGGTGAGGTCAGGGGCCTTAAGCGGTCCCTAGCCATCAAGGAGAGGCGACCAAAGCAGTCCTTCACCCTCCAGCTTGATGAGGACGAGGTTTACTATGGGGGAGCAAAAGTCTGGTCGCCCAGGAGTGTACAACGAGCTCGCGATCGTCAGGCATCACAACAACAACAACAAGAGCTTAAAAAGCTTCAAAAAGCCGAGCAAGCCGAGGCCAACAAGGCAGCTCGCCTTTGCAAGCTTCAACTACAAAGGGCGAAGCGTATTAAGCGGGAGAGGATCTAGGATGAGAACAGAAAGCGGAAGGCTGCAGAGAAAGCTAAAGAGACCTCCAAAAGAGCCTCCGCGACGCTCAAAAAGCTATACAATTGCCCCAAAAGGGTAAACGCAAAGCTCCAAAACCTCATAAGCCAGCTACAAAGCGTCAGAAACGTGTTAGGGGTAGTACAGCTTCTGTAGGAGCCCGGGTAGTTACACAGCCAGTTCCACCCCAAACCACCAGATCGCGGGTAATCCGCCGCCCAAAAAAAGATTTGGACTAGCGCAAAGTCTTCGCAGGCCAGTATATAGTATAAAACTACTTTTGCGCAATATTATCACGATTTGTTGAGGCGTTACAGCTGCAATACTCATGAAGCTGTTGTGTTGTGGGTGGGGCGTTACGCGAACCTGTGCATTACGCGCACCGGCACTGTAGTGTACGCGTTCCGACGCGCTACGCGTTCAACACTTTGCGCTCGACGCGGAGACACTATCTTCTCATCTTCCCATCTCACCTCCTACGTCGCAAGCTAGGCAAAGGGTTCTCAATGCTGCTCGCGAACTTATGCGAACGTCATAACCGCGACACCTCGATGATTACAGATGCGGATCCCATCGCGCATAGTTCAGTGCTCATTCGTGGCGTAACCCGGACAGGCAAAGGCTAGGCCTCCAATGCGCCCAAATATCTCATTCTTTACCTTAACATCCCAGGCAGCACGCAGTTGCCTGCGCTAGCGCACTAACGGCTCTTACAGTTCCACGATATGGTCGTCAATCGCAGCTTGTATAAAGCGCTATGGTATCCAGCTCTTGCTTCAGCACACATTTCATGCAGACCTGATCGAAAAATACGATTCTTTACTCACTCAATGACAACGATGGCTGAGACCTCTGTCAAACCAAAGAATGAATACCCTGGCCTTGGACTACCTCTACGGAATTGGGATTGGAGAAGCTATGGCTTCTATCCCATTGGTTCCCATCACAACTGCTATGGAAGCGAATCAGACATTATACCCGTTCGGGAGCTGGCCATGATGGACGTTATGGAGAAGCTTACCGACAAGATCGATTGGTACAAGAAGGTGTTCGATGACGATATCATCGCTAAGTGGCGCAAGGAGGCTTTGGCTATCCCTGATGATCACTTTTGGCAACTTGCCGTTGGTGCGAAGAGGCAGCATTGGACCCACGACGATAATCGACTCGAACTTCATAACGACTGGTGCGATTGCGAGCTAGAGAACATATTAGACGAGGCTACTTTTGACACTGTACGGTACTCCTTGCCCGCTTTTCGTCTTTATCACTAATGTCCTATAGTGTATCCAAGAGCTTCGTAGCAAAGCTAAGTACTACGAACAGTCCGGCATTATTCCTTGTCTGGACGCATTTGCTTCCGTGGCCAAATCTGACACGCTTGTTACGAGCGAGCTGCACGCAAGTCTGCGCAAAGCATTTGATAAGCTGAAATCGGACCATGCTGCTTCTCCTGACTGGCATCCCAACTCGAATAGTATGGTGCAAGATCTAGTACATCCATCTATGTACCCATTGGTTTACGGCCGTAGCTGTGGCTTTCACGAAGAGCACGTTGGTGTGGCGGACGCCATCGAGTGCTGGGCTGGCAAGGGCGAGACCATCCCACAAGAACCCCCTATAGAGCCTTCAGATAGAAACCGCTACAGTTACGGCGTAGGGGGCTCTGACATCCCGCCGGAATACTGGTCGCATACATATCAATGGCTGCCAGCCAACGTGGCTTTCCAGAACGATGGCAGCGTCAAGTTCACCAGCTACATCAATAACCTTCACCCTACGAGGTATCCCGACATATACCGTACCATCGAGAAGCTAGTTGATACATCGATCCCCATGTGGGACCAGTGCTTGAGACTGGCAGTCGACTACCATAAGTTTGAAGGGGCCGGCCGCATGGATACTCGCACCGGTAAACCTAACAATCCTGAGTAAGTCAGTTGAATTCTCAATAGCTATGCAAGTACTGATGTTCTGCTCTCACAGTGACACGAACGAGGACAACTGGATTCCCGATCACAAGGAAGCGTGTGCTGATGCAGAGGTCAGCGAAGGTGATCTAGAGGATAATGGGTACGAGTTTGAGTACGACACGGAGGAAGAGCGTGAAGAAGCCTTGTTGGAAGCCAAGTGGAATAATGCCCGCAAACCCCGCATGGAGCCAATCCCCTTTAACGACTTATCTTACAAGCCACAACCAGGCAAGCGTCTTGCTGATAGGTATCACGACTCGGGACTCCAAATCATCGTCAAAATGGCGTCGATTGAACTCACACCCGAGAAGCCTGAGTTTCCCGTTGGTGGATGGCATATCGAGGGGCAAATGAACGAAAATATTTGTGCCACAGCCCTGTACTACTTGGACAGCGAGAATATCACTGACAACAGCCTCTCCTTCCGCATGCAAACCTCTGCATACATGAACGACGAGGACGAATACAGCGTTGGACAAGACTCTTATCATTGGATGGAGCAGGTTTATGGCACCAACCTGGGATGTGGTAACTCGCCATGTTTGCAAAACTATGGAAACGTTCAGACGCGTCAAGGAAGGCTGTTGGCCTTCCCAAATGTCTTGTAAGTTGGCCATGATTTCGTTCGGATATGACACTGGTTAACGCGTGCGGCAGTCAACACCGTGTCTCTCCTTTCCAGCTCATCGATCCTACGAAGCCTGGGCATCGTCGCTTCATCGCACTATGGCTCGTCGACCCTACGAAACGTATTATCTCGACGGCAAACGTTCCGCCTCAACAGATGGAATGGTATGTCGATTCGCTACTCGGATCAAATGACAAGACACGCCAAGAAGCATTATCAAAGCTACCACCGGAGCTCATCAATCTGCTTGCGGAGAAAGGGTTCGCTAGTGTTCCTGCTGCTAGAGAAGCTCAGCTTCCCGAGGAGCTCATGGATTGCGTACGCAAATACTTCGAGGATGGGAAGCACTCGCTACCCATGAGTTCTAAAGAGGCGAATGAGCATCGCAAAAAGCTGATGCAGGAGAGGGGCGCGTTCGTCCAGGTTTCCGAACGGGGGTGGTCTGGTCAGACTTATAGCTTCTGTGAGCATTGAGTCATGGGTATCACTTGTTAAGATATTGAGTTGTAGCAAGAAATAGCAAATTTGCACATGTTCAATAGCTTTTCGAATCCGTTGAAATGCAATTACTACTGCTCGCGGCTTTCCTATCAGGCGCCTTTTTGGGTGGCAGCCTGAAATCAATTGCAAAGACACGAAGAGATTGGACTACGGAGCTGAGATCTGCTCGAAGGAAGGTAATAACTCTGTCGCGCATCATCGAGTCGTTTGATGTGACTGGTAAACCGTCACCGGGTAGTCAGTAAAAGGTTGCTGGATGAGCTTGTATGCGCGGTACCCTCGCTAGGTTGTGTCATCTTTGGTTTGGAGTCGTAGCTTTCGGTTCCTTGGTCGATGGTTTCACTCGCTTCTCGTTCGTTTTAGGAATCTACTCTGCGATCTTCGCGTGCTCGGTTGCGACCCCGGCCTAGGAGCGTGCACGGGACTCTAGTCTAGCTCCATGACAAACCCGTACCATCTCCATAATAAGTCCGTCGTATCTCCGCCAATAAGTCCGAGCACAATCGTCATCCTTCTGTCAGCCGCATTTGCGCGGCCTTGTGATGGCGGCGCGCCTCTGTCCTCTGTGGCCGTTGGCAGCTGGTATGCTTGAGAAGAGCACGACCCGCAGTCCTCTGCTACATCTAGCTAAGCGCTGGGTGTCTTAAAAAATTCCCTCCAATACGCTGACGGCCAAGAGGGCATCGCAACGTTGACAAGGGTACAGTCCCACAACGGGTAGTGGGATAGGTACTCGACTTGTGTCTTACAGAAGGATGACGCACCAAAGAAATATCCCAGATTTACGAGTACGCGTCGAGGATGACTTCATCACGACAATTGCAGGTCTGGAATCGTTGCATAAAAATGGCGCCCATTTTCCGGCAGGAAAGCTCCAGTACAAACGACTATAGATAACACTTCTGCACATACCAAAATGGCTTCTGTACGTGTACGCTTTGATGCTGATTACCTGGTAGCTAATAGAGCCGTTATAGCAAAATACCGATGCGCCAGTATACACTCTAGCTGAAGGTAAAGCCCTCGTGTGTGATTCTTAAGTCAGCTGCTCACAAGCATGCAGGACGTCCTGTCCAAGATCCAACGGTCCAGACTGTACTTCGAGGCTCGCCACTCAAGGGTGGTGGTCTCGCTCTACTCTCAGACACTCAGCTCATCGAGACACTTGCGCATTTTCCACGCGAAAGGATACCAGAGAGGTATATTAATGTCACGCATCCTCATTCATTCTTCACACCTTGACCGTTCGCAGGGTTGTACATGCAAAGGCTGCAGGAGCGTGGGGAGAATTCGAAGTCACCCACGATATCTCGCACATCACGTCCGCCAACTTCCTAAACAAAGTCGGCAAGAAGACTAAAGTACTAGCTCGACTATCCACCGTCGCTGGAGCGAAGGGGTCTTCTGACACCGTACGCGACATTCGAGGATGGGCACTGAAGTTCTTCACCGACGAGGGAAACTGGGATTTGGTTGGAAATGACCTGCCCGTTTTCTTCATCCGTGATCCCGTCAAGTTTCCGTCCCTGAACCGCTCCCACCAAGCACATCCGCAGACACATGTTCCAGACTCTACCATGTTCTGGGATTTCCACAACCAAAACCAGGTATGTGTGCTCGGTCAATCGGGACAACATCTGTGATGCGTCTCGTCATCTTCTCAACTCAGGCTAACGACATTCAGGAGGGAATGCATGCGCTTATGCAATTGTTTGGCAACCGAGGCGTGCCAGAGTCTCTGCGAAACATCACTGGCTACGGTGTTCACACCTTCAAATTTGGTAAACCGGAGGACGGGTCATTCAAATACGTAAAGATCCACTTCAAGCCCGATGCTGGCAACATCACCATGAAGTCAGCAGATGCGGTGCGATTGGCAGGCGAAGAGCCAGACTACCATGTAAAAGACATGTTCAACGCGATTGAGAAGGGTGACTTCCCCACTTGGACCATGATGCTTCAGGTTATGGATCCCAAAGAGGCCGAGAACTACCGCTGGAACATATTCGATGCTACTAGGATCTGGCCGCATGAGGACTACCCAGCCATTCCAGTTGGCAAACTCACGTTGAACAAGAATCCTGCCAACTACCACCAAGATGTCGAGCAAGCGGCCTTCTCACCAAGCACAATGGTTCCTGGTATCGGGCCATCAGCAGACATCATGCTTCAAGCAAGAATGTTCAGCTATCCAGACGCGGCTCGTTACCGCGTTGGTCCGAACTACCAGCAACTACCATGCAACAAGGCAAAGAAAGTCTACAGTCCTTACCAACGTGATGGCCCTATGAGGCTCGATGGAAACTACGGTGCTGATCCCGACTACGTCCGGTCATCTTTCCGCAAGATCCAGTCTGGCCCACCGGATGTTGCACACGACAAGTGGGTTGGCGAAGTGAGCCAATACACGTCGGAGGTCACGGATGAGGACTTTGAGCAGCCACGCAATCTATGGGCGTTGTACAAGAAGTGGGGCGACGACCAAATCTTCATTGACAACTTGAGCGGGCATATGAAGAAGGCGTTACCGCAGGTGCAGAAGGAGTCGATCAGTAAGTCGCTTTGTAAGATACTACCTTGAAGATTTGTAAGCTAACGACAAACAGAAATGTTTGCCAAGGTTGACAAAGAGATTGGCGAAAGGCTCGAGAAAGCACTGGGCGATTCATTGTCCATGAAAGATGTGGACCACGTGAGCGGGCCATATGGCTTACAGCCAACTATCGGCGGTGGATACTAGAGCAACAGTAGTAAACAAAACTAGTAATGCATGACATATTAATTTCCTTTCATTTACTTCGTTTGCTGTCATGACCATCCCTTGAAGTGTTTGTATCGCTAAAACATCAGACTTTTCAGATCAAACTCTCAAGCTCGCAACATTATCTTTCAAGAACCCGTATGTATCACTCCTGAAGTTATCATCGAGGTAACTGTTGCTGTTTGCTCCAAAGTTCACCAGCTTCTTCCCTTCACTCCATCTTGGCCAGTTCATCAGTCCGCTTCCCTCATTAGGATCCATATTGTAGATAAAAGAGTAGTAGTAGCCTCTAATGGACTTGGCAGCGTTGTTCGGCAAGATGCCGTTGAAGACTTGGAGGATATCCGAGCCATGGAACGTCCCTAGAATGGGCGTGCCGTAGTTGTATGTCGCAAGGTAGGACCATGACGGCACGGTTGGGCTGACTTGTGCGGCAACTTCCAAGAACACGCGACGGGTAAGAGTGAAGGTAACGTCGCCAAGGAGAGCGGAGACGCGCTTGAACTGCGGGTAAAAGTTGTTGAGCAGGCCAGTGCGGAAGGGCGAGCCGTCTTGCGTGATAGTTTGGTAACTGCCTACTAGTTGCTCGACTTGTGCTGGTGAGGCGTTGTTGAAGAAGATGGTTGAGAGGTAGGTCGTAATCTCTCTGGTAGTGGTGAGATTTGAAGTGAAAAGGCCGAAGAGGGTACCCTCGTCCTCTTGATCGCCAACGATAAAGGGTACCTTGGCGTACTTTCCAGCCTTGATCAGTGCATCGGGTGATGCTGTGAGGGCTCTTCCATCCGGTCGTGGTAGGTAAGAAAGATTGACGGTAAAGTAGCCCAAGATACCAGGGACGGTGTTGGCAGCATTGAGGAACTTCGTGTATGGAACTGTGCGGAGACACGCCAAAGTATCGGCTGAGCTGGCGCATCCAGCTGCTTCCACAACCTGTAATGGGTTAGCATCGATGCTGTGTTATCGGCATTATATTCGATAACATACCCTATCGTAGATAGCCTGGCCCTTAGGACAGTCCACGGGGTCGGCTGGAACGATCGAACCTGAGTTCATGATACCAGCCCTGAAGAGTGGCTTGCCGTTGTAGCTATTGTCACCGTCGTAAAGCATCATTTGATCTAATACAGAGATAGCACCTGCACTCTCTCCCCAGATCGTCACCTTCTCGGGATCACCGCCGAATGCAGCGATGTTGTCAGCAACCCACTGCAAGCCCAACCTCTGATCAAGAAGGCCCAGATTGGCGGAGCCGTCTGCTAGTACCTCTTTTCCGGGCATGAAACCAAAGCCACCCACGCGATAATTGACCGCAACAAAGACGATGGGCTTGCCTTGAGCGACTGATTCGGCTACAAGGCTGGTTCCGTCGTACATTGCAGTAGATCCGAGTTCAAAGCCACCACCAAAGATCCAGAATAGTACTGGTAGTTTGGCGCCAGCTTTCGTGCCAGCTGGACGTTGGACATTGATAGTAAGGCAGTCTTCTCCGGCATTCGTAATCGTTTGAAGGAGTGGCAGGTTCAATATGGTTCCTAGGATATTGGTGGGGATGTTCCTCTCATCTATGCTGAAGAAGAATTGGGGGCATGCTTTCGGACTGCCTGTACCATCAACCTTTCCTAGAGACGAAGTCAGGGGTTGAGGTGGTTTTAGTCGCAGCTGGTCGATCGGAGGCTGTGCGTATGGTATGCCTTTGAAAGACTCAACATTCGCGATATTGATGCCGGCGACCGTAGCTTGAGGTGATGGAGCAATGACAGTAGGATTTGCACGCTTTTCCAGGGGCGCTGGGACTGCAAGAGCCAAAGGAAGTAACGACAAGAGTGCTGTGAGCTTCATAGTGGAGTGATTGTACATTCAATGCCTGCTAGTTGAATCAAATGAAGACTTCGCACTTTGTGACTGCTTCAACCACCGCTGTCCAATGCGCGATACTTAACCATCTCGGTGAAGCAGATTTCACAAGCCAGGAGCTGATTTTCTCACGACGAACCTCGGACGGTACCCACGTCGACTGCGTCCGGTCGATGAGTTAATCGGAAAGACTGCACACGAGCTCGAAGTTCGCCGTGGCTGCAGATACATCCATGTTCCAATAACATCTTTCCGGATTTTTGGGTCGCAGATCGCACTCCTTATGGTGGGAGTGAGCTGCAACAGCCTTGTGTGACTGGTGTGGTGTGTGGAGTTAATCAATCTCGACCTATCAGAAAACACAATTCCAAGTGTCAGCCAGGGGAAAAAGCCTGAATAGGCTTGGATTCTTGGTAGCTGGCTTCCGGCGCCTATCCACTAGGCGGTGGATCATGAGATGTCGGCGCATCTAGCGGACGAGTCGCACGACACAAATCATGGTTTATAGTTTTGTAACCACACCAATCGTTGCAAAAGCCGTTCGCTTAATGTTTCTTTTTCGCGCTTTCAACAGTAGGCGGTTTGAGTTGAAAACACCATCTGCCAAACTTACTGCAACGGCGCCTGGTGTAAGGTCTTGATGCCAAGAACTATATGAACTGCCGGGATGCAGACGGAAGCATTTTCCCGGTCTATGGTGTATCGACTGAATCGCCGTCGTCCTCGATCTGTCGGGAGACCAGCCGGAAGCAGTTGGCTCGTATTCTGATGACGGAGATGCTGCTGTTCAGGGGTAACTGCTTAGTCCCGCGTGGACAAAATGCGGGGTATTCACGATGGGGTTCCCCACGATTTCGGCCAATCCATCGCCCGATGCATTCCTCTTCGATGCCTTACTGACCTAAGTAGAGCCTCGGTGCGCTGCAAAGATTGCGCAACATTGGGTTACATGTGAGAATGCTATGGGTGGTTTGGAGGACTCAGCGCACTACGTCAACCTTGAAATACATAGGCACAGTCCGATGACCGATAGACCTGAAAGCCAGTAATAGTCCTTGGCACTAGTGGAGCGTATTCTCCGTATTGGACACTTTTACACATCGAAGTCAACGGGATTTGCCGTGGCATTGGTAGAGAGGTGCGCTCTCCGAGATAGGATGAAAAGGTCAGAACAAGTGATTTGTCGCCGTCGCATATCCCGCACACTCAGCGAAGAAGCGTACAAAGATGGAGAAGGATGCTCTCAGTTTTCGAAGTTAAGAGTGATCATGCTGATAGTGGGATCGATGTCCAAAGCTCAGATGCGAAGAGATCGAGTTGTGGCTAGAGGCTAGAGCGGTATTACTAAGCAGCACAATCAATGCAAGAGGGAAGGACGCTCGAACTCTGACCTCAATCACAAACTGACGGAATCTTGGCACGAGATATACATTTGAAAGGAAGTCGATACGAAACGTCGTGGTGCTACTTTCGGCTGCACATGGTATACAACTTAGTATCAAAAAGCCCCTGGAGTTGATCTGATCATGTTAGTCTCATCTCCGCCATCTCCGCTCGCTATACCCGGCACACCAACTCAGCCGCAAGACGCTACATGCACGCGTTCGTCACGCGCTGCCACCACACCATGAATGACTATGGGCGAGACTTGCGCCTCCAAACTGATCGATCACAGCTATGCATGGTGCAGAGAGCTGGGGTAAAGAGAGAGCCTTGAGAACAAGTACATTCCTGGCCTGCACAGTGTCTCACTCCATTCTTTTACCTGTAGAGACGCCATGCAAGCTTTTGCTATGAACGGGAGGCGCTGTTGTTCTACGCAGTGCTCTAACTTTGCGTCACCCAAGGTAGTCCAGCTCGCCGCCGCCATCAGTAACTGGCGCAAGAGCCGTGGCGAAGCAGTGCTATATAGCGCTCCTATGTTAGTTTCCCAGTACATCTCGAACCTTATAGAACGTCCTAGGACTACTATATGCTAAGCGAGCTGAAGGGGAAAGAAAGCAAGACGACCTCATGGCAAGAGATGCATTTCAGCTCTTACTTTCATCCAATGTTGAGCTACGATCGTGTCGTGTGGCTGGCTGCATGTGCGTAATCAACCCCGCTGTTACTGAGACCATGGAAGATAAATTGGATATCTTCTTTCAACTCCTCATCTACACAATCGTTAGTTACACCCTTTTCAATGTCTTATCCCAGAGTCCAGGTTGAGCCCATCCATTATAATAGCCAATGTATCAGTTTCTCCGAATGGATCTCGCTGTTTACTTTGTGTCTTGCTCCGTTGATCGCTGTAAGTTGTTCTTGAGTCGACTTGTTTTAGCATCAAGATGTTGATGATTGTTCCGCCTCAGCATCTCATATCCGGGACGCCTACAGTATCGTATCTTACCGATCGACGCCCTAGGTGGCATGATTGGTTGTGCAGTTATAATCCGACATCTATAATCTGGAGATATGCTGCCATTACCGATCGGCGCGTTCGTGCTATCAGATGGAGCCGTCATGATCTAGCAGCTACCAATGCGATATTCTGGACCGCGAACGGATGGAATGGTGAGGAAGACATGGTCATGGCCTCTGCTTCGCATTGCTTGCGCTTTCCTGAGGGCACCCACGTAGAGGTGGCCTCATTGACGATGTTGAAGACCGTTGTCACAACACTTCAGGGTGTGTCGGCGCTCTACGTACTTATCGGTAGCATGTCCAGCGGCGAATATGTCGTTGATGTTATTGGGTTCGGTGTCGACACGCTCTTCTTCCCTTTGGCCATATTGGGTCTCCTGCGACTAAGCGCTGCGATATGGCTCACAGAGGACTTCGTGTACCAGCCAGACAGCTTAAGGACTATCCTGCCAACAGAGACTGCAACGAAAGTCATGACCAATGTCAATGACATAGAACTCAACGACCCCTCTAGAGCGCTAGACCCGCTAATAGCAACTTCATTTAAAACAGCTGGATTCCGGTCAGTGAAATTCCTGTACGGGCTATATGTGAGACATTGCTAATTTCGTACTCTCGCACTTAGGTCTCCTGCACATTCTTGGAGAAGCCGTTTCTTTCGCCTCTACTTCTTGCTATTGCTCGGCGGCATTTGGACGATATCTCTTCTCACCACCGTTCCAGTATTGGGAAGTCTCTGGTATACCGCGACAAACTTTCTGGTCGGTTTGTTCTACTTCTTGTTTTTCACCGTGTCCCTGGTCTTATACACTTTCTACTTCTTCCGTGGTCGAACCACAACCACGATCTTACCCTGCATCTCCAGCACGTGGTACAGACTCTATACTTTGTTTCTCATGGGCCTCCTGATGGTTCTCATCGTCGTTGCAAGCGTCGAGACGAATAAGACCCCTACGGGGTCATATGCCAGTACGCGCTCTGAACTAGGAGTTGCATGTGCAAAACCATTTCCAGTCTACAGTTGGCGGGTTGGGTTTGCGACAGACAGGAATCTAGAAAATGAGCCTCTGACGCGGAATTCAACTGGCCTGCCCCTGCCGGTAATGAGCTTACGAGAAACAGAACCCCGGTATTTCTGGTTGCACAATTTTACTGGCTATTGCATGGGAGGTTTCGATGAAACATGAGATGTTGTTTGTGCTACATTTTTTAGTGGGGTATGTAGCCTTAGAGATTCTTTGCCATCCTGAAATCCAACGTTGTGTTGAAGAAATGCATCTGCACCTTGAAGGACTGCTGGGTTACGAATCAAACGGGCTAGCGTCATGACGTAATAGCACCTGGGTCAAAGCGGTCCTTCACGTTGGTTGCGCAAGTGTTCGCGCACTGCAGATGTACAACAACTGTTACCGTACGCTTGGTTAGTAACCTATTGTCTTGCAGCTTGCTAGAGGCTTTGCGATGTCGAGTTCGTATTGAATCATCGCGAGACCCCACTATCCCACCGTTCTATGAAGAGCTCTCAGACTAGCAATTGATCACCTCTGACTACTCGCAACCCCACGTCTACGTACTCAGCCCCCAGTAACGATGCCGAAACCCACGGACATTCCCTCTTTTGCCGCCTCACAGCTCACGCTCCTCGATGCCGAGCTCCAAGCCGAGCTTTCCGAAACAAACGCGCTCCTCTCCTCACACACGCCTACCGCCCTCTCACGCGCCGGTCTCGCGATCCTGAACCTTAATGTGTCTTCTATACGGACAGGGTTGGGCGGCAAGACCGTAGTCGAGCTGGGGTTAGATTCGGCAGTCGTGGCTAAAGGCGAAAAGCCCGACATTCCAGAACATGGCATACGTGTGGGGGATATAGTCGCGGTCCAGGATCAGCCTAGCGGGAGCGCAAAGAAGACAGAGAAGAAAGAGCTGGAGAAAAAGGGTGCCGAAGGGGTCGTGTTGAGGGTGCGCAGGGAGACCGTGGAAATCGTACTGGACAAAGAGGATGCAGATGTGCCTACTGGCGGCAAGTTATGGATGTTAGTCTACGCGTCGTGGAAGGTTATGCTGGGTGCAAAACGGCTGATATGTATACTAGCGTCAAACTGGCGAACGACGTCACCTACAAAAGGTACGTCTTTGCTGAATGCATGGTTTTCACATTTACATGAACTCATACGTGATAGGATGAACCAAACTATGAGCAGGTTACAGAGGCTCGGAGACCAGGAGTACACACCCTTCATGCGCGTGCTCTTTGGGCAAGCATCACCTACGCCTCTGCCTTCGGACCTTAATGATCCCTCAAACCCTCTTCACAAGCTCGCGTGGAATGATCCATCCCTCAATGACAGTCAAAAAGAGGCCGTCAGATTTGCGCTGGCTTCGCGAGAAGTTGCCCTAATCCACGGTCCTCCCGGAACAGGCAAGACACATACCCTCATCGAGCTTATTCTACAATTACTCAAACAGAAGCTCCGCCTGCTAGTATGTGGACCATCGAACATATCCGTAGACAATATCGTCGAGCGACTAGCCTCCCATAAAGTACCTATGGTGCGACTAGGGCATCCGGCACGGTTATTGCCATCTGTTCTAAACCACTCTCTCGACGTCCTCACAAGAACGTCGGAAGCAGCTGCTTTGGTTCAAGACGTCCGCAAAGAAATGGATGACAAGCAATCGTCTATCCGCAAGACACGCAACGCCAAAGAACGCCGTCAGATCTACACCGAGCTAAAGGAGCTTCGACAAGAGTATAGAGAGCGAGAGAAAGGATGCGTGAACAACCTTGTGACTGGCAGCAAAGTCGTCCTTGCGACGCTGCATGGCGCGGGAGGCTTCCACCTGAAGGGCCAGGAATTCGACGTCGTCATTGTAGATGAAGCCAGTCAGGCTTTAGAAGCACAATGCTGGGTGCCTCTGCTCTGGGTCAAAGCAAACAAGCTAGTATTGGCTGGTGATCATCTACAATTACCACCTACTATCAAATCTCTTAACTCGAAGCAATCAAAGGTTGCCAAGAAAAGCAACGGTAAGGATACTCGAGCTGGAGTAGACAACGCAGAGAAGCCCGCTGGCAAGCCGATTGATGGCATGACACTAGAAACAACGCTTTTCGACAGGCTGCTAGCTTTGCATGGTCCATCGATCAAGCGTATGCTAACGACGCAATATCGCATGCATGAGAAGATTATGCGATTCCCTTCCGACGAGTTATACGATTCAAAACTTATCGCCGCCGACTTCGTCAAGGATCGTTTACTGAAAGACTTGAAGTATGATGTCCAAGACACTGAAGATACGCAAGAGCCGCTAGTTTTCTGGGATACACAAGGCGGAGACTTCCCCGAGAAAATCGAAGACGAGGGTGTAATAGGCAAGGGCGGGAAAGGCATGAGTCTCGGCGATAGCAAATCTAATGAAGCGGAGGCGGCATTGGTGAAGATGCACGTCGGTAATCTGATCAATGCTGGCGTTAAAGCTGAAGACATTGCGGTGGTCACGCCATACAATGCGCAGGTACGCGTCTCTCTCACCCTTGCTCATCTTCCGTGCGCATTACGCATCAATTCAAACATCCATGTGTATTGTACGGATAGACGTTAACGTTGGTAGCTTGCATTGCTTGCTGGAATGCTCAAAGAAGCCTATCCTGGTATTGAACTAGGGTCCGTTGATGGCTTCCAAGGCCGCGAGAAGGAAGCTGTCATTGTCAGTACGGTACGGAGCAATCCGGAGCATGAGGTGGGCTTCTTGGGCGAGAAGAGACGGCTCAACGGTACGTCAACGTCAACCTTAACGACTCGCCGCAATATCCACGCATGAACATGCGGCTGCAAGTGTCTGCAGATGGGCTAATGAAGGACGCAGTTGCAATGACACGCCCAAAGCGACATCTTTGTGTGATCGGAGACTCGGATACAATAAGCAAGTACGTCCACATTCCCTTCCCAATTCATACCCCCAGCAACACTCGCCTTCCTTGTTCGTTGCACAATCGATCCCCCTCGTCGTCATTGCGTATTTCGGTCATACCCGAGAACGTGGGCGTCGGGACATGTTCTCAGCGAATAAGCAAATCTGAAACCCGCGTAACTCGAAACTGCCGTGACACGCTCCCCTGCTGTGTCACACGGGAATCCCTCGTCACCTACACTCAGACCACATCCTCGACGTCGTGCTATACGGTGGAGGATTCTATACGCTTGTCATACAAAATTGGCTTGCGCTGTTACTGACCAGATCAATCCATAGGGGGTCCAAGTTCCTTAAGGCCTGGATGCAGCATCTGGAAGACCACGCCGATCTTAGGTACCCGAACTTGGCAGACGTTTACGTGGACCAAGAAATCAGCGGATGAGGGGTGTGAGTAAGCGAGGCTGTAACAATGCGTTGTCGCCACGGGCTCCCAAACAAGCAGTGTCGGAGTTGTGGTTCGCTACTACATTGGAGTGATGTGGGGAGAAGATGGTCTCAGCGCTATGGTTTGGTTCGCAAGCGAAGCGCGATGCTGCGATATGCAGCGTGACTCTAGCTGCAGTAGTTCCGCGTCAAAGCGCGAGTCGAGACAGCAAAACACCAACGCCGAATGTCTTTCGCACAAGTGGCATGCAGCAGGAAACTACGGTGGTAAGACGGCGAGGCGAGGCTTGCATGCGTCTACATGCGCAAAAGAGAAAAGAGAAGACTCTGAGGCGCACAAAGGCGTAGATTGCGAGTAATGCGCTCCTTCCTCTTCAAACTCTTGACATGAACGGTGTCGTGTAGGATAAAGTGTGTGGTGGCGAGTCGTGACCATCAATACATGGCGCAATAACTATCGGTGCAATCAGCGTGGACAGAAAAGTTCATCAAAACGGGCGGCCAGTGCTTGCCACGTTGCTCCTCTCAACGCCTTTCATGACCCTTCGCCTACTGCCGACCAGCCTCCCCTTTTTATCACGTTTACATCAACACACATCGCCAACAGTAACGCGTGCAGTAGAGTACCAAACATTCGCGATAGACGGTGTAGTGTGGGCTAGAGCGGCGTGCCCCAATCAGCCCGTAGTCGGAGTTGGACCGCGGACAGTCTCAAACACGTTAATGCAGGCTGGCGCAAGGATGGTTGTTGTTAGTCTGTATGGCCGAGGGTCCATGACATGCGTCCTGGCGTCCCCATGCAGGCTGGCGCTCAGACCTGACATGACCTGAGGAGCGTTCGTGGAACGCCTCGGTCAGTGCAGCAAGCCGCTATTTCTAGATGCAGAAGGATTAGTTCTGCGACGGCTTTACTAGGATCCAGAATGGCGTTCCTCTCGACAAGCGGTAGGTTTGAGAGGTCTACAGGGTAGCTGAGGTCAAAGACGTGTTAGCAGGACGTTTCAGATGGGCTGAACAAGGTCATGGCCGAGCGCGCCTGCGCGTGCGTGCATCCAACGGACGTGTATCGATTGCAACAGTACCGCTTTGGCCAAAACATGCAGCTGTACTGTACGCAAAACCCCACGGCCCCATATCCAACAAACATGCACCTAGTTCGTTCGCGCCGTGAAGCGACTTGTTGGCCTCTCATGCAACGCTTGTGCAGCAGCGACCAGGCCTTTATTTGATGTTGCAGCCCCCCGCCCCCGTTGTGTTGCAGTCAAAGGTAATGCCGGTCATACTGCTTGATTCGCAAATGCGCCATCAATAATAGCCTCCTCCTTCCCGCCGCGCCACCCCTCCGACAGACCCTCCCCACTCTATTGGCACCCTTGTCCAAAGGGTACATGACGCTCTCGGTCTGATACATAGACCCTAAGAACGCCTCGCCCCCGTTCTTTTGCTGCTCTTCTTGTTGCGTCGGCTGTGGCACGTCTCTATTGTTTAACCTCGTCGCTCTTTCTGATCGAGTTCGCTTCTTTTGACTCTTCGGGGCTATCGTTGTTAATTCTTTATTGCCTATTCTTCGCTTGCATCTATTTTAGGAGAGGAACGTTTGCCACGTTCGTCGCTCCGGTCCGCCTTTGCTTTGCTTCTTCTTACTCATCAATTGATTTCGCGACATCGGTGATGGTAGTCAAGAACCTCACAGTCGCTGGGTCATCCCAGTAATTTTCGCCTAGGCGCAATCTCCAGGACTCGTCCGCATAACCACATTCGCCAACAGTCGAAATAAAAAAACGTCGCCTTACATCCATATGCTCCAACGAGAAGGATTTGTCGTCGCCGATATGAGTGCGTCGACGCCGTCGCCTTTGCAGCGCTCTAGCTGGAAGGCTGAGGCCATCAGGAGAGGGAACTTGAAGATTAGTGGGCCGATCCCAATCACCGAGGATGTGCCGTTAAATGAAGAGGAAGAGAAAGAGTTCGCGGAAAATGGCGTGCTGGACCGAACGTTGCAGCCGCAGGACGCGCCGGAAGATCAGTATGAACGGCCGCAAACCCCGCCAAGACCGCTGCAGTCTCCACCACCTGTGCCTGAACAGCACATGTCAGCGTTGCGATCAAATCCCATCGGAGAGCAGCCGCAACGCGATGGTTCTGTTCCTGAGCGTCCGATCTCTTCGAGATCCCCACCACAGGTGCGACAGTTGAACGAGGTACAGCGCGAAAGTGTTGTGCCATCAACTTCGGTCGCATCTCCCACGCCCTATCGCTCAACGCCAGAGAGCGCCAGTAAGGCAGCGCAAAAGAAGAAGCGCAAGAGCGGGCTTAGAAATGTGTTTCGGAAGATGTTCGGACGAAAGAGCCCTGACCGTGAAGATCACGAGGAAGAGCCGATGCAGCGTGGCCATAGCTACCACCATAGCGTGAGTCTATCATGATAAGCGTGACGAACAAGTTCTGACATTGAACAGGATCCAGGTATGCTGAGATCAACACCACCAAGGGAACCAAGGACACCACCTTCTGGTCCTCGAATATCAGATCTGCCAGTAGAAGAGCTACAGCCATTGCACCCACTAGGCCAGCATCTTCCATATCCCATGAATGTGAACGCCCCACCAGCGAGTCCACCTAAAGAGTATCTCACTTTCGATAACGATAGGCCCGATCTCGGTCGCCGGAGAGCAACACTACCCACTGTTCCAAGCGCTATCACTCATCGACATAGTCTGGACGAACCTCGGGAAAAGCTAGCAGCTTGGGACGAACGGGTAGAAGAAGATGAAATGTCTCCAGGTATTGGTATCGCCCTGTCCAGTCCCACTCAAACGGTGACCTCCAGACACGACAGACGGCGATCGAGAAGTGCAGATGCTCTTCATAGTCTCGCCAAAGAGCGCGCGTCGACGGAGAGAGGACGAAGTGCGGAGATTAAGTTCTGGCGGGAGAGCTACATGTCCGGCAGCGTCTACAGTAGACCGCAAACAGCGAAGACGGTGGAGACCGTTCGCACCGTGCCGATGCAGGAGCCCATGATTCGTGAACCAGACAATGAGTCTTTTAACGAGATGAGTGCGACGCTCGTCCAGGCGGACGACTCGCAAACCCCCACTCCGATCACCGAAGAGCCGAAACGAGAGCAAGAGCGTGATGCCCAACCTCAAGTCTCAGCCTTCAACTTTGGTGACTTGAAGAATGCGCTGTTTGGGCCCAAAGAGGAGACCATCCCAGAGTCACCTCAAGTCAGAAACGTCTCCCCACCACCGCCGCCACCAGCGAAGAGTCAACATCGCCTGCCGATTGAGGACCGCGTTCAAGATCTTGAATCCAAGTACTCCAACCTGGAAACACTCACCCGTCGAATGTCGTCCCGCAACAATCGGCAAACCATCATCCTTGAGAACGCGCCTCGCAATTTGCGATCAAGGAACCGAAGTTCATCCGCATCCGGTTCTGCATCGCGATCTCACTCCAGGGCAGCACCCAGCATCCATCAAGAGCCAATCCCTCAATCAAGTATCGAGACCTTTGATCCTGAGCCTGCGCCTGCTTCCCCAACGCTAGCGGTAGCTCCAGTTCCCAGTGCAGGCAGCAACGAGGAGAATGCGCGGGCGTTACGCAACGTGTATGAAGCGCTTAGACATGAGAGAGGCGCTAGAAAGGCATTGGAACAACACGTCCGTTCTCTCCAACACGACGTCTCGGATCTGCATGCTCTGGTCAACAAACTCATCGCTTCGGCGACCGCTACCTCGCCTTCCTATCCTACTCCATCACCCGACACGTTGATCATCTCGAGTGAAGGAGATGCGCGAATAAGCTGTTCTACACCACGAGCTCCGACATACGACCGGAATGTGATTTACGGCCAAACTAGCCATGGCAGGGACCAGCAATGGGGCAATGATGACGCAAGCGTCTACTCTGAAGATCTTGCTCGGAAGCCGAGCTACGATGATGTTGCGACGCCAGACGTATGGGCCACGCCAAAGGAAGAAGGATTCGGCGGAAGTGGGTTCTTCCATGGTGAGGATAGGGTAAGAGGATATGCCTAAGGCTTTTAGATCGCTTGATGCGGTCTTGAGACGTGGAATGATCAGCAAGGTTTCCTTTCCTCCGGATACGTTCGGGCATGGCATGGACTTTGGATGTTTGTAAGATACCCAGCGTGGGCGTTGATATGGCGCGCTCGCTTCTCTTTGTCAAGCGACTTCTTTTCTTGTGTTTATGGTTTGGTTCAGCGAGCGAGCGTATTTGAATGCATGCATTATTGATCAACTGTGCGCGTCCTGTTTTTCGAAGATGTCATGGCGATGCTGCAGCAGGTCCCATTTCTCCCCTATACGACTCACTAAAATCCTTATACGAAGAGATTTTGACACTGTCAGAGTTGTCTGGTCTCGCTCACTACTTACTCGATACTGGTATTAGGGATGCTCTGAGTGACGTCCTCATGCAATGCGCCCGCGAACTACTGCGTATTGAATGCCCGTTTCCGCCATATTACAGATCAAAATTCTTTCGGAGAACAGCAAACGGGTCGCCAACTAGAAGACTAGTTGTAGATCTCGCCACATAACCCTTTCAAGAACGCGACCTCCCATGCATGGATCTACAGAGAGATGAATGGGCTCCGGACTATACTATGGATCTCCTTCGCCCTGGCTGGGGGGCATTTGTCCAAGACGCCTGGTAAGACAATATTTGATGGCTAGGAGGTGAGCTGCACTCGGAAAGAAGCGTACCGTATCTCTTTACCAAATACACAGCGGAAGCGGAATGCAGGATGCAGGATGCAGTACACACGTAGCCAGCAGGGATACCTGAAGAGATTCATTATCCAGTGCACCGACACTCTCATGATGAAAAAGCTAGAATTTCGAAGGACATATGTCGAGGACTTTAACTTTTCAATAGTCTCATCAATCGTCTTCTTTCCTCGGTGATTTGATATTCTCAAACAGCCCACCATCATAATGCTTATGTCCTGATATCTATGCCACGCAACTGGTAGGAGTGAAAATATGTTTGCAATAATTCATCAAATTAATCATTATATACTTGTAGAGTCACTTGCACGCTTGTAACGCTTCACAATCATTTCCTCCCAAAATTAGACACTTGTCGTACAATCATTCCTCATCCACACTAGTTGACGCGGGGAACATAGGTCGAGCCCCTTCCCTCCTCGAAAGAAGTTCCAGCAGGTCCATCTAGGTAAGTGGTTCCGCGATTGTCAACGTAAGCACTATCCCTCATGCTCTCGCTGTACCTACCATCCTTGACAACCTCCGGCCTCTGTTCACCCTTGCGGCCGAAGCTCCAAGCGCCGAGTAGGACTAGTGCAAGGATACCAAGATCACACAGCTCGCCGAAGATGATGAAGAGGAAAGCGAGGGCCTGATTGGTAGTGCGCGAGTAGCGGTTCACGTTGCGGTAGATGAGTACGACCTGCGCAATAGAGAACGCGTTGCGGGCCCAAACGAGGGGTGTAACGAGCATGACGAAGCGGGTAAGAGCGGACTTGGAACGGTTCTAGACACTATCAGCACACTCTCATGCACACAAGGAGGAAGTAAACTTACACCAGTAACCCCGTTCTTCTTGATACCAATCCAGCACAACACCGCTTCCAAAGTCGCACTAGTCGAAGCCGCGATGACAACAGCCACATACGTGACGTACAGCGTCCTCACCATAAAATCATCGCTGACCAAACTCGGATACGCCAGCGCAGAATTGCCGCTACCACGTCGCGTAAGACCAACAGCCCAGCTCGCAAACCCAAGAGCAAGGATAGCCAAGATCCAGAACCCGTTCCAGATCCAAGACAGGAAACCAGGTTCCTTGATACCGGTACCGTTATTCTGCACATGGTTGGCATGGATCCAAATCGCGCCTACAATGCAGGCGTTCATGATGATTATGGCACATTGATAGAGGAAGGAGAGAATGGAGATGATTTTCCCGTATTGGATTGAGTCATTGTTGCCAAAGGGGGCGGTGTATTGGGGATATGCGTAGGCAGAGGTGATGTAGAAGGGAGAGTTTAGACGGGATTGGAGGGCGACGATGGACGATTGTGTGGCATAGGCCACCATCAGGGTGGAGAGGCCGGTGATGAGGAAGATATGAGTGCCCGTGGAGCTGGTTCACATGTTAACAGGTACGATAGTGGATATTACGGGATGGGGTGTTGTACCTGTGCCTCTTCTCAGTCGATCTGGTAAACTTCATAAATGTACGTGGGCGGCCTGGTCCGCCGACGAGTTGACGACCGAACAGCGCGAGTGCTGCCAGGAGGAGGATGATGGAACTCCCTGCTGTAACGACATGGAGGGAAAAGATCGCCTGGACGGTGCTGGTGGTGTTTGTGATGGCCATTGTGCAAGCTGGATGGATGCGCAGGACAGCGCCTGAGCAAAATTAAGCCGTAGGATTATTTTTACTACAGTAATACTCTATCTCTGGATGCAAACACGAGACTTTATCGCATCAACCAAACCCATGCGGTCATACCTCCTAAGCCCAGGCCATGACGATGGGTTCCTGTTAGACTCTAACAACATTGACGTGCATCGAAACCTAACAACCTTCTGGCCTGGTACTTAGCCATGTGACTAACCGTAGCCTCCACGTAGATCGTGCAATGAATGGGTACGGTGCGAGTCGCGATGTTGCGTTGAGCTTGGATTGATGACGTTTAGCGGCGCGGAGAGTTCGGAATGACGTATCTGTCCATTAGCAGAAGCAAGGCCAGCATCGCAGCTCAGTGCTTTTTTGTATGAACTATTATCTAGATTGTTTTGCTTGCGCGCCGAGGATCGTAGCAATGGTGATGGTGTCATGATGGTGGAGATGTGAGCGCGGGAGATGTGTTCGCTGGCGGCATGATCTGCCCAGGGGTTTTCTTGCTTGTGGGTTCATGTTGACGCGCTAGCTGGTGGGAACATGATGCGCGATGAACTTCGAAGCAGGATTATCAAGACCGTCAAGAGAAAGACGACGATAGTGAAAGTTCGCGTGCATCGAGTGCACGAAATCCAAGCGCACAAGTCAGTAGTTCGTACAAGATAGATGACGGGTTGATGGCTCCTCATACCCCAGTCCATCAATCACTCTTCCCAACCCCAACAACTCTCCCGCTACCTCTAAGTCCCAGCTCTTCCGGCGTCTTGAATCTTCGCACAGCCTCAATATCATGACCACCCCAAGTACCTTTTCCACTACCACTTTTACGTTTGCCATGCTGTGCTCTTTCGTAGTCGTCTTTATGCCATCTACACCCAAAGATTATCAACAAACACACAACAACAAATAGCGCCATGACTGCGAGAATGAAAACGAACAAAGACCAGACACCAGAACTGATGTAGTCGATGAAGGATGAAGAAGCCGAATTGACAACATGTGTCGCCGTGCCTTTCTTGCCGTTCGCATCCCAATCGTGGAACCACATCGACGTTTTTCTGGGTCCTTTTGTACCTTTGCTTGACTCTAAGCGAGGTAGGAGTGAGGCACGGATAATTTCGTATGAGCTCGCTGGGTCACCAGCAGACAATAAAGGACGTTGTAGAAGTACGACTTCCAACATTTTCTGCTCTTCCCTGTCCATAACAATGGTAAGAGCCGGAGAGGTTAGATCAGTCCACAACTCCATGACATCGAAGTGAAATACCAGTGCGTTGGAGTCTTTGACATGACGCAAGGAGTAAGAGTAAGAAGCACCAAAGTAGGCACCTCCAAGGTTATCGAGCTGATTGGAAGCAACAAGCTTGCTCAGATCATCATCCGAAGTGTCTAACAGGACTTGGTTAATGTATATCCGCGGTAGGATCTTCGCGTCTGCTAAAAGTGGGGCGTTGTTGATGCTCAAGTGCGCTGAGTCGTAGGGAAGAGAGATGTTCAGCAGCTGGAACACATTAGTATGCCGATAAGTCTCCTCGACAGTTGGACTCATCTACCAGAGCATTCTCGTCTTTCCTCTGAGCCCATGGCGCATCACTGCCTTGCGATGTGTCCTGATGTAGAAACGGGCAGCCAATGCAAGGGATCTTGGCAATCACGTTGTAGCCTTCGACAACGGTGGTAATCTCCGGTGCAACTTCCGCAGCTACATATCGTATGATTGCGAAAGCTGCGGCTAGAGGTGCTATCCGGAATATCATGACGAGTATTATGAAAAAACGGATTGAAGTAGTGCTGCGTGTGTTGACACGTTTGAGTTGAGTGGTAAGCCGAGACGGGTGGGGCGGCATCCTAGATCATGTGAAGGCGCGAGTTAGCGCGTCTGGGATACGAGCTACATCCGTCACATTCCAGGTTTACGCAAGACGTGAAATTCCATTATCGCTTAAATTTTTCCAATAGACTGAGACGTGAAGCAGTTCTGTTGGGCATTTGTTGTGTTCGTTGATGTACAAAGTTACTCCAAGGGTTCCGTATTCGCCAAGGTAATCCATCCATTTCTATACATAACCTAAAATCAAACTTATACATGTCCGTGAAAACCTAATGCCACGGTCAAACTGTCCTCATGTATATCCATGATCCGCCAACCTAGTGAGTGTTTATTCTGTGTCACCACTCTCTTCCGCCTCTTGACCATCAACGCCGTTCTCTCTCATCAACATTTCCATGATCTGGTTGTCATCATGGCCGTCATACACATCGCACTGCGATTCCGCATACTTCTTCCTGGGCCCCTCCATACGGTTTCCTCCTACGCTGTCTGCTACATCGGCATCCTCAGCTTCCATCTTCTTTGAGAGCGTGAAGCGAATCATCATACACGCTGGGAGCGCTTCTTCACCTTCCTTGTCCCTCAAATGTTCTTCGATCTCGCCCAGCTTCTCCAAGATTCGCGCGCGACTAGTAGTTGGGCTTTGTGACTCAAGTCTAGGATCCAACTTAGAGCGAGTAGAAACGGCCAGGGCGCCAATTTCGATGACGTGCCTGCTTCGTGCAAGTTCGTCAGGGCGTATCATCTGTCGAAAGATTGGATCTTCAGAGTAGGATGTAAGACCGACTGTGCCAACATGGTTGTAGCCATTGCCATAACTCATCTCTTGAATGTCCATCGTCTCGTTCAGCGGCGTGCCAATGGGTGTGGGCAACAGGCCCCCTACCAACGAATTGCGGTATACATGGTACGGTGTACTTGTTGGGTTTGGTGGCCTACCTCTCGGCATGAGACCTCGACTTGCACTCCTTCCGTGCTGGGAGAGCTGACTATTCCTTCTTCTGTCGTCTGGTGTGGTCGATCTCACGCGTGGTACTTGAAGACGAATGAAAGTTGGGTTGGTGATGCTGTTGGCTGCGATGATTCGGTCTGTATCGCCGGTGCTCAACGATCGACGGCGACCACAGCCTTGCGACGGCTGTGCTGAGTAGAGATAGACATTATTTGTTTGAGATCGTGTAGGTCGAGGACGGTAATTGATGTCTTGCTGATTGGCTATTGTTGGGTAAGCCGGTTGCAGCTCTAGCGGGTACGGGTGTGATGAGTTTGGTTCTGGGGTTGGGTACGCCGGTGAGTCCTGGTCGAAGTTGTGGCTGGAGAAGTCGGGCGTGGATGTCGTGGAGCGGTTCGAGGAGTCAAGAGGCGCAATAGAGCCACCTTCGTATGTGAAGCCAAGCTCATCAAGTATGTCGCTGTTGTTTGACGAGAAGATAGTCTGTCCTGAACCCCCAGGTCCAAATAGTTCTTCAAAGTCGACTTGAGAGAGCTGTTGCTCCTGATTCATCGATGGAAGGAATGGATGAACGGCTGTGCGATTAAGCGGCGTGCTTGGCTGAGACATTATGTTATGCCTGGTTGATTCCAGTCGGTTTCAATGATGAGGAAAGCGCGTATGATGCAATACAAGATCTGCCGGTACACGAAGGATGTTACACAAGAGATGGGAGGCTGCGTAAACGATGTCCAGATATAATTACTATTCCATCCTTCCGTTGGTCTGAGCTGAGACAGGTGGACGTGAAGAGGTTGATGAGCATAAATGATGGCGCTGGCGTGGGCGAATAGACGGATACATGCGCATGGGACGTGGTCGCTGGACAAACATCGCTGCTATGCATACAGGCCGGTGCCAAGATGAAACAACTACTCTTTCATCATCATGTGAGAGGACAAGTTATCTGCTATGCTTGCGTTAGGAAGAAATCAGCTGCGACCTTTTGAAGACATTCGTCCGACCACACTATGTTTTGTCAGTCAGCTAAATTGCACGTGCATTGTCTTTCAGCATGGCTGCAGGAAGTATGAGGCGCATCTGGAGTTCCCAAATCAAAGACCATCAATCGAACGCCTTCGTCAAATCGAGATCATATGTATCCAAACTCTCCGCTCTTCTGCATTCATTAGAGCATCCAGGTCGTAGCGTCATGTACGCGATGCCCGTGCTGATCCGAACGCCTTGTCGTGTGGCAGAATAAGCAGCAGCCTCTCCCCATCACGATATCGTACATCCATAATATACAGATAAGAACCGGCTCTCGAGACTCAGATTCGTATTCACTCCTTCTTTCCGTCATCGCCCTTTCCCTTCTTCTTATCCCAATTCCAAACCTCCCAGATCTGTTCAAAAATCATATCACCATAGCTCTTCCCCTCTTCAATCGCCTTCTTCTCTTCCTCCAACCTCCGCTCTTTCCAACCCTCCTCCTCATCACCCATCCATAGTTTCCCAAGTATACTCTTCTCTTGTCCTTCTTTTCGCTCTAATGTCCTCCTACTCTTCTCCCTCTCCTCCTGCAATATCTTCTGCATTTCCTTTGCGCGTTCGGTTGGTAGCTCCATTGTTCGCATCGGGCTGAGGTTTGATACAAGGCCTCGGCCTGTGCGTAGGGTCATTAGGTGGTCGGCTGAGAGGTAGAATCCAACTCCTAGGGAGAACGTGTAAAGGTCTAGTTTTCGCGGTGGGAGTGCGGCTATTATTGGACATAACACAAGGCCACCGAGGGCTAGGTTGCGTGTGATGCGTTGGTAGCGGGCTTGTTGTTCTAGGGCTAGGCGTTCTTCTGGTGGGATGGGCATATTTTGTATGGGGGTTGGAGTCGCCATCTTGGAGTGTGTGGTCGCGCAGGTGAGATCGGATGCAAAACGAAAGCCGAGTACTATGTGCACGTATTAAATTTCAAGTAGACGGCTGAAGGATGTGATGGCAGGGTAGTTCAGCGGTCGCGATGTCAAAAAGTTCAATGATGCAAAGACGGCGGTTAGCTCCCGCCTCGGCTGCAGCTTCCTCTTCGGAGCGGAGGTGTTGCGGAGAACTTGAGATTCAATGCAAACCGTATTCAGCACAGAAAGAATACGCGTTAGAGCTGTATATAGTCCAAGTGCGACAAGAGGTATGCAACCGTCCAACTCACAAGTCTATTACACCATTTTTCCTGCCCTATATAATCGTGCATAACCAATTCCGTGCAATACACGCCTCCTCCACACTTTGTTATCGCTGGAACTTCCGCCTCTTCACATCCACTCTGTCTTCGAATCGTTGATCTTGTCCCTTCACATCTCCATCCTCTTTCCTCTTGCTTAGTCCCTCAAAGGTCCCACTACTTCTCAGTCGCTTGGTTGGGGTTCTCTCATGCTCACTGGCACTATATCCGCCTCTTGAGCCTTCGTCGTCTGTGCCGGCCGGTCCTTCTGACCTGGGCTCCTCCTCGTATGAATCGAACTTTCGCTTCTGCGCAGTGCTCGGAGTTTGCATCAAACGCCGTAAGCGGTTCTCTTGTAGGCGCCTGTTCACCTCCTCTGTGACATCGACATGTTGAACAACGTATGCGTCTTCGATCTTTGTTCGCTTTGCGCGTGGTGTTGGAGATTGGTCTACGGGAGGAGATACAGCTTGAGAATTGAGAGTTGGAGGTTGCGCAGTCGGTGTTTCTGCGGGACGCTTCGCGCCTTCGATACTGAGGCGCTTGTTTGATGTCTTGACCTGTCGTGTGTTAGGTTTTGGCATTTCGCGCGCAGATGGCATAGCAAACCTTCTTCTTTTCCGCAAGGCCTTCGTCTTCGAGCTGATCTCTGAATCTCTTCATGTCGTCCTGCAATCTTCCTGATTTGTTTCGCAGCGATATAAGATCCGTCGCGAGCCAGTCGGGCGCATTGTGATCCGTCGCATCGAGCGTCTCATTGAGAAACAAGAGTTGTGCGCGGAGATTCTCGATGTGTTTGTCAAAGTCCTGAAGAATGAATGAGAGATGTGATTGAATGGGTAATTGTGTGAATTACCTCGAGCGATAGCTTCGCCATGTTGTACGGCGGAACTATAAAGATGAACAAGGGAAGATGCATGCAGGAGGCTTAAACATTAGTTGCGGAGTGCCGAACACTTGGACCCCGGTTCCGATCGGAACCGGAACCAACACCTTGGGATCATACCTCTTAACCACGAAGGGGCGATGTGATAGGCCAGAGGTAGACAGATGCATGACGCTAATCAACGTTTGATTTAGGTTATTGAGGTTTGATCTCGTACTATTACGATTGAGATTGATGTTGACTAGATTCAATGTCATGCCTCCGCGTGGCCCATAGTATTTATACAAGTATACAAAAACTCGTAGCGATTGTGCATGCGATCCCATACTTTCACGCGGCCTTCCACCCTAGGTGAGCTCTCATTCTACAAATGAGGTAGCCGGAGCTTTAACTTCCCTCTCGCGCCATCTGCATTGCACCATTGTCGCTATCCGTTAGAACAAGTCTCCATGTCCACGAAAGCGAGTCGCTAGCCATGTGAAGCAATCGCTGTCCGCTCATGCTTGGCAAGTCCAATGGTCTTACTTGGACTGATTTGATGTTGGTGTTGAGTAAAGAGGATCGGAACAGCTTTGTGAATCGACGTGCCGCCATTAGAAAGCGGTGGAAAGATGAACATTACGATTTGGCCGTCTTCAACCCTCATCCTCGCCAAAGGTGAGCTTTACAGCTTTAGCCTTCTTCGGTTTTTTTGCAGGTTTGGCGTCTGGCTTTTTCACGTCTTTCTCTGCTCCCTCGTTGCTCTCGTCTTGGTCGTCGCCGATAATCTTTGCCGCCTTGCGCTTCTTTGCGTTTGCGCCAACTTCGGCGATCTTGTCTTTGGATTGTGATTTAGCGTCACTATCTTTCTTCTTCTCAGCTTCGTCCACAGTAGATTCCTCTTCACCTTTGCTGTCTTTGCCTGAGACAAACGCATCATACTCCTCTTTACTCAGTGACTGATTTGTCTCTTCCATGACATAAGTAGGCGCGTCGTCCTCGTCATCCTCTTTCTTCATCCTCTTGTTCCTAGCGATTGGATGTTCATGACGAGCTGTGTCTCCACTGGTGAGCTGCCCACGCAGGCGCTGCAAAAACGCTGGCTCTGAGTTGTCTATGGCTAGTCAGTGAGTACCATAACGCTGCGATGAACGCACTTACCAAAATGGAGGTCCTTTGCTTTGAAGCTCATGGTGGTTGTAGTGCAAGGGATGCTGACACGGCATGCACGTAAGGTCTAGATTGGGCGCCTGGCTGAATGTCGTGTCGATCGCTTAGCGGTAACTTTCCGTGCGGCTCCTCCAAAGTCTTGGCTGTGGAGATTCTTGGGTTCAGTTATACTTTCAATTTACACTCTATTCCAGAGTAAATTCACTCCGTCAAGCCTTTTGGTCTGTTCTTGTGCGTGGAGGTTCGCTCCCAGAATGTATTGGTCCGCTGCACTTGCTATCGGCGTCTGTGCTAAAGTGCTTGGCACGTCACCACCGACAAGGAACATGTCAACTAGCAGATCTCGAAACGCATACGCAATCGTCGGCCGCTAATGATTTACATTCAACGACCCTTTTCCCTCCTTTCACTCTGTCAGGGTTACAACTTTGAACCTATCGCGCGAATCACCAGCCGATCACAATTGTCGTACGTTCATCTGGAGTCACGACCCACACGCTCGTTATCGATCAAGCTCCCTGTCTTGAACACGTCGCCCTTTCCTCATACACACCCGTCGGACTCATCTGCCACTCTCCAGAACGCCCCGAATTCACTTTGCACCGCCCGCGACTGGCTCAAAGAGGACAGGGACTGCCATTGGCAGAGAACAACATTTCAGCAGACGCCATCACTAGGGCACCACCATGGGCTTCATGGAAGATATGACAAGGAGGTTACCGACTTCGAAAGATAACCTAGACAAGCTGGATGACTTACCGCGCCGCCACGAAAAGACCTCGTCACGATCGTCCTTCTTTCGACGTAGGATACGACTGAAGGGGAGCTCATCCGTTTCGATACCTCTGGGCCTGGTGCTTCTGTTTCCATGTCTCGTTATAATAATAATCATAATTCTTTTTGTGAAGTCGCCGGACTCGCAGGGCATCATGAACATGCCCGCCGGCGGTCCTCCATCGATAAGGTACAAGAAGTCCCGTCCTCACAGCATGCAGCCAGCGACTAATAATCCCTAGACGGATAAGCGAAAAGTACGATAAGCCATTCGCGGTGGGCTGCCTCGAGCCACAGGTCAACGGACCCCGGGCAAACGCCGCAATCGTAGTGCTGGCGAGGAACAAGGAGCTAGAAGGAGTGATACAGTCAGTCAAATCACTCGAGAGACATTTCAATCGGTGGTTCCACTACCCATACGTCTTTCTCAATGACGGAGATTTCAACGAGACGTTCAGAGAGACTGTCTTAAGTCATGTTAGCGGTTCAGTGGAGTTCGGCAAGATACCTCCAGAACAATGGGGCTTCCCCGACTGGGTAGATCCAGATGTTGTTAAAGAGGGAATCGCCAAGCAGGGTGATAGAGCAATCATGTACGGTGGTATGGAGAGCTACCATCACATGTGCCGGTTCTACTCAGGGTACGTTATCGAGCATAACTTGTTCTGGCTTCTGCTAACATCTACAGCCAATTCTACAAGCATGAGCTACTCGCCAAGTATGAGTGGTACTGGCGTCTCGAGCCCGAAATCAAATTCTTCTGCGATATCACATACGACCCATTTATCCACATGATTCGAAATAAGAAGACATACGGGTTCACCATTGCGGTGAAGGAACTGCGGGAGACCGTACCCAACATCTGGAGATATGCGTCAGCGTACAAGCGGAATAACAACCTGACCTCAAAAGGCATGTGGGAAATGTTTGTGGAGAAGCCGGACGAGGAGGACGAGAAACGCAAGGCTGAGTCCAAATCGAAGAAGGCTTTCTTCCCACAGGACATCATGGACGCCGAGTTCGGCACAGAGGCCATGCCAGAAATCCATCCCGAGAACATGGAGGGTGAATCATACAACATGTGCCATTTCTGGAGCAACTTTGAGATTGCCAATCTCAACTGGTTCCGGAGCAAGGAATACAACGACTTCTTCGAGCTGATGGACCGCAGCGGCGGCTTCTGGATGGAGAGGTGGGGAGATGCGCCTATCCACTCCCTGGCTGTTGGAGCACTACTTGGCCCTGAGGATATTCACTACTTCCGTGATGTCGGATATCGACATACTACGATTCAACATTGCCCTGCCAATGCGCCTGCACGACAACTCGCCCGAGAGCCATATCTAGAGAAGACGACACTCGACGAGAAGGAACGACTGGAAGAAGACAAGTACTGGGCACAATACGACCCAGTCAAAGAAAACGGCGTCGGCTGTCGCTGCAAATGCGACACAGACATTGTTGACGTAGAAGGCAAAGAAGGGTCCTGCTTTGCGGAATGGGTGGAAGTTGCTGGTGGATGGGCGTCGCCTGGGCCTAACGGACCATGATCTTTTCTTCTCGCATGGTATTATATCAGCTTCATGCTAGCATTTTGCGGGAGCTTTAGCATCTACTCCTCTTTTCAGTAAGGCGTCAGGTGTTGGCATTGCATACGGGTTGGGCATACCTTCACTAGAGCATCAGGACTACGAAGGCGTCGTAGAAGCGCTTATACACTGCGCATTGGCGTACGCAGCATATGAAAACGAATACGAACAACCTGAAAGCACTCTCATCGGTTTGACTGCCGTGGATCAATCACTACATTGTACGTGACTCCGTGATCGCCCGCATTTGTTGATCGCCCACTCTAATGTATGGGCATGTGAACCATGTTCCGTATCTTATCGCTTACTACATGGTATGCGGGGTTACCCCATTAGCATCCCACCTAAGCTCTCCGTACCGTCCATCAGCACCTTGTCGTAACCACGACTCGCATTTGTTTGATCATTCACTCGCATTCACTGACAACATCTTAACAGCCGTTGAATTATTGACAGCGCCCAACTTGGTATGTGCTGTTATCTGCCCCGCGTGGTCTCCACTCCTCCCGAAGGCCCCCATACGCGCCTCGCCCGCAGCTAGTTAGGCAGCGTCCACCTGGTGCCCACCACAACCACCTCACTCAGGCTCCACCGTCTCCCTTCCTTCCACCACACTCAACCTTCTCTGGACCTCTGCGCGCATACTAAGAATTCCATGAACACAAGCTGACATGTCTACCAGCGAGCCTAATCCGTCTCAAGAACTCAAGTTCCCCCCGGTTCAAGTTGCTCGCTCACTCACTAAGCTTGATCTTGAAACACTCATGATGAGGTCGACACAACGCCGACTGCCAGAAGATGCGGGCAGCACTCTCGACGACAGCAGTTATGACCTGCTCGGCGATGGCGTCATGGACATGTCCGACGACGAAGCACACACGGAATCGATCGCGTCCACTGACGGTCCTACGCCCGATGACACGTCTGACGACTTTAGTGATGACGACGTCGAGTACGAGACCGGCGGCAGAGGCTTACAAGATAGCACCTACTCTTCGCACGGCGAGCACCCCGAGCACCAAACCCAAGTACATCCTATACTGTCCGGAGAGGACTCTAGTCTGACGGAGGTGCCGCCATACCTAAGTGGGAGCATGAGCTCAAGGCATTTCACACTTCACGAGCGGGCCACAGGTAACGTCGACATAACTCAAGGAAGCAGTGTCATCAAGAGCTCGGCAGGTTACACAGACGAGCTCCCACTGGTGTTCGAGCGTTATGGTTGCAAAGAGATCAGGTTGTCGGTCAAAGCGGCCTTGTCTCAACAACCCCTCACCGCCCCAGACGCGTACCGAATACTGTACATTGGTAGTGGAAAGTGGGCAGAAGGCACCATTACTTCCAAGATCGGCGCGGCACTCGCTGCCTACCCGAACACCTCGAAGACGGTCATGGTTCGCGGCCAGGTCGAGCCATACGCTCCAGTCCCGCACGCTGACCGTTGTGTCAAGATCGAGGTCCGCAACTCGCGTGGGAAGTCACACGTCCTCGCGATCATGGAAGATGGACGCCAACTTAAGTTCGGTTCTGGCATGTCTGCTCACTCTCCAGATCGACCAGACCTTGTGGTCATATGCCATCCAAGCGTCCTTGACCACACTGCTGACAAGCAAGATCTTGCATCTGCTAAGGAAGTATTTGAACACGAGGCAATCCCATGCATCGAACTTGCTGAGACCAATCCATTTGGGGCTGGATCTTCTGTTGATGAGAATACTTCGTTGAGGATATGTGTAGAAGGCCGAGACAACCCAAGCACCGATTATGAGCTGAAGGAAGTGCTGCCTCTTGACATCCACCAGTTCGACCAACTCGAGCCATCACAGCTTAACCGCCATCTCGCGCTGATCAGCCCTCATCTAGCGACGGCACAAGGCACAAAGGCTCCGACCGCCCGTACATCTTGGCTCAGTGACAAGTCTAAGGCGTCCACGAAGAAGGTTGGTTCGCATTTGCACTGGGCTAGGTGGCTAGCATCTGCTATCCTCTTATTCGCCCTCGTTCCTGCACTTCTTCAGGGTACAGCCTACCTCCCTATGCTCTACCAGAAAGTATCACAGATTCAGTCGGTATCACCAGCCGTATCTGAGACGCAGAGCCTCATGTCCACAATTACACCCATAGCAGCAGTCTCTCCAAGCGCAGCTCACTCCCCGTTGTCATTTTCCACGTCAATCCCAGCAGCACTTCAAGGAGGGCTCACCCTCGTATCCCCTCAGCAGAAGCAGCCCGACCGAAAGCTAAAGGCGAAGAGCGACCAGGTTGGAGGTTTTGAGATCCAGACCACCGGGGATCACCAGTTCGTTCTTCGTCCTTCAAAGGCGTTCAGCTCAAGTCGGAAAAAGCCCCAGCTTCAAATCCAAGTTTCTCACCAGTCGGAAGAGGTACCAGCCCGCTACAACCGAACCATCACTGGCGAGTACATTGTCGATCTGGAACAGCAATATCGATTTGACAAGTTCAATGTCAGTATCGCTACTCACTCAAAGCCTCTGCTGCGACAATCGTTCGAAGTAATGCTGGGACATAACAAGTCAACGCTTGACCAACTTCTCGACACCGCCAAGTTGAACATGTTCGATACACAGATGGCCCTTCTAAATGTCTCGACTACAGCCGCCCAAGCTATGCAGGTATACATGGCCGGTCTAGACAAATACGCCTCAAAGCAAATCCAAGAGACTAGGAACCGACTGGAGATGAACGCTCGGCGGGCAAGGCAGATCCCAGATGCTACATGGATGGGATTGCGAAAGGTAACCGCACCGGTGCGGACGTCTTCAGCGATGAGGAGGGCCAGGATGAATGCTCTTCGCGTCAGGTGCAAGATGGAAATGGCTGCAGGGATGTCTGCTAAGGAAGACAGCGAGAAGCAGAGCTGGGCTTGCGCAAAGGTACGAGGAGGGGCCTAGGAGAGACGGCACGCAGTGGAGGATTTCACGTCACTTCCTGTACTGTTTTCTTTTGTTTATGCGGCGTATGTAGGACTGGAGTGCAAACACGAAGGTGCAGAGTTATACCCATGGGACTGGATTGGGACACTGGAATGTATGGTGGGATGACTAGGAGTTATAGGGCTTGTCGAATTCATTGTATACCACAGTGGGTTTACAGTAGCTTGTAGGCTCGCATAAAACCCCCCTCCCCCGCTAGTATTGCAGCTTCAAGCACATGACATATGCTTCTGTATTCTGTGAGCTGCTGATATGACTATTGACAGCAAACGTGGGACGGTGCACAATGTGTCAGTTGCGACGGCGCGTTGGGCAGGGATATCACGCACGTCCCTGAGCCAAACAGGGTAAGGCGCATTCTGGAGGGGCATCCCACTTCCTCAATTTACAGGCAGGGTGTTGACACAAGAACCCACAAACAACACCCATCCCACCCACAAACACGCCTCTCTTCTTACCATACGCAGACCCAGATATTACTCATCCATAGCAGAAAATGTCTGAAGCAGCCAAGCCCGACCCCGCCGCCGAGCAGGTCGCCAACCCTGCGGCGACTCTTGTTCAGGACGAGACCGCAAAGGTCACGACAGACAAGGCTGCCGACAAGCCTGAGACTACCACTACCACAGAGAGCAAGGATGATAAGCCCATCACCGAGAAGGCGACAGAGGCGGCAGCCGCAGTGAAGGACAACGTCTTCTCCATGTTTGGTGGCGGCCCCGCAAAGGTCAAGAAGGAGGAGACGGACGATGTCAATGAGCCATCAGGTGCCTCAAAGCCCAAGGGCGAAGTACGAATACCACCAGACGGTTCATATGGCATACTAACACAGCGACAGGACGAAGACCCCGAGAACGAGGAGCCCGATGTCGATTTCCAGCCCGTCGTCCACCTCACCGAGAAGGTCGACACCAAGACCAACGAGGAGCTCGAGGAGCAAGTGTTCAAGATGCGCGCCAAGCTGTTCAAGTTTGACAGGGAATCGCGGGAGTGGAAGGAGCGAGGCACTGGTGACGTCCGGTTACTGAAGCACAAGGAGAACGGCAAGACCCGTCTGGTCATGCGACGAGACAAGACACTCAAGGTCTGCGCCAACCACTACGGTATGGTACACGGAACGCGGATATGGGAGCAAATACTGAGAAATGCATAGTTGTCCCTGACATGAAGCTGTCGCCCAACGTAGGCAGCGACCGCAGCTGGGTCTGGAACGCCGCCGCCGATGTCAGCGAGGGCGAGCCCGAGGCTCAGACCCTGGCTATCCGTTTCGCCAACAGCGAGAGTGAGTGCTGGAAGGTGGCTACAACTACACGGCGACATACTAACGATACTTTGCAGACGCCAACCAGTTCAAGGAGGCTTTCATCAAGGCCCAGCAGGAGAACGAAGCGCTGTTCGGCAAGTCGGAGCAGTAGATGCTGTCGGATAATAGTGAGTTGGACGATAGGATGAGATATGAAAAGAAGACGGATTGCACGAACAGTGATGACGGTTAGGGACGGTATCATATCATGGTGGTAGAAGAGATTACCCACACCCTGCACATAACTAGATAGTAACTAAATGGCCCGACTACTGTAGTCAACGGCGTCCCCCCACGCATGATTTGATTGAATATGCGTTTCTGTAGTGATGCCATTCAGTTGTCGTAGAGTTAGCCTGGCCGTCTATTACCTGCACCCTCGCTGGTAATGCAGACGACTAGATTGACGCTGTATCACGTCTCTCACCTACTATGTGGCAGAAGCTAGTCCCCTGTCAGGCAGGCTTCCGTGCTCGTGCAGCTCTCAAAGAGCTTGATGGTTTGCGCCAAGACCAAAGCAATTAGTCTCCGTCTCCGCCGCCCCGCGACCATCTCTCTCAGTTAACTCGCCAAATCAGAGCTCGCGACCCAAGACCAGCCACCGCGCATCCCCAGACCTTTACCTTTACCACACGCGCACAGGCTTTGTCGCAAGAAGCAGACACACGAGACCGCGCCCAACTTGAAGTCATCCTCTATACCTCAAGCGTATATTATTCCAGTAGGCCAAAACAAAGTACATTCGCAGTACTCCGCAGTCCTCGCGGCGCAAATCAAACAAGATGCCTGACGTAAGTTGCACCCTAGAGATACGCCTAAGTTCATCGCGGAAATACTGATACTCGCGCAGGTCAAGCGATGGGTCAAGCTCATCACTCACCAGAAGCCCATGTACGTACACTTCGCGCGCAATCGCATGCGCCTGCCCAAATCACGCGTCTATATGCCGGCAGTCGCTAACACGCACCCACAGCGCGGAGCCTTCGCCCGTTGAGGGTTACCCCATGCGATCATGGAGCATAGAGATCTGGCTGCTGGATGACCAGGGCAATGAGGTCATGCCCAACGTCTTCGAGAAGGCTGTTTACAACCTGCATCCGTCATTCGAGAAGAACAAGCACGGTGAGTGCTCTGGATAATGCGTCATCTGTAGGAAGTCTTACTAACAAGCCAACAGTCATCAAGAAGCCGCCGTTCCGCATCGATGAAAAGGGCTGGGGTGAATTCGACATGACCATCGTCTTGACCGCTATTGGCAAGGGCGGCGACCACACGCTCGACCACGACCTAAACTTCCAGGCAGAGCGCTACGAGGCCAAGCACCAAGTTGTAAGTCTATACACTATCATCCAGCCAAAACATGCCTAATCCATCCATCGCAGACTTTCCGCAACCCCAAGCCTGAGCTCCTCTCCCTCCTCGCAGAGTCTGGACCCGCCGAGGCGAACGGCATGCGCAACAAGGACGCGGCTAAGAAGAAGAACCGAAGGGACAAGAATGTAGACATGGAGAAGCTTGCCGATGGACTGCAGAAGCTGGGCGAGGATGACCTGCTACACGTCGTCACCCTGGTACACGATAACAAGACAAGCGAGACGTACACTAAGAACGACGTTGAGAGTATGTTTTGGTTATTGTTACATTGCCACAGCAAACATGCTAACAGTTGACAGACGGAGAGTTCCATGTCGATCTCTACACCCTACCCGATTCCCTCGTCAAGATGCTCTGGGACTTTACGGCATCAAAGGTCGACTTATAGAATGCTTTGACTGTCTGACGTGTTCTGTCTTTCTGTTGATTCATTCCGACCTGAGCGACGACCATACCCGATATCACGTTCGCGTACCACAACCCTTCCCAGCACATCTGTGCTAGAGCAGTGTGACAGCATTATGCTGCCCCACCTCATAAGGAAGATTGTGTGTGTTTTATGCCCTGGAGTTTCTTAATTCTCCGTGCCCGGACAAACGTTGAACGATACATATATCCACCATGTTTTTTGCTTGCTTTTCGCCTGTGTGTTCATGAGCCTCGGAGTTTACAGGGCAAAAGCTGGATGGCTATGCATACGTAGCAATCATTTGAATTGATTGGCGCTGGCGAGGGTTTACAGGCTTACTATAGGTAGTGGATTATGCGTGGCGAGAGAAATGCGGGTACCTAATTCTTGATCTTGTTTCATTTCTTGTTCTGCTCTGACAACCATTTTGCCGTACATGGATTACTAAGTCCGTTTATGGGCTTTAAAGAGGATGTGCCTATGAACTACTGACTACTTTCTCCACATGCTGACAATATGAGGGCACCAGTCCCCACTATGTCCATACACTTCAATCCTGGACGTCTATTAGCTCTCTTACCCGAACGGAACAGCCGAGATGCTTGGAAGGTAAAGAGCAGTGATGAATTTACAGCCATATTCCCGTGGTTTCTCATTTTTGGGGGCAAAAATTGAGAGGTTATATGAAGAACGGAGGAAGCACCAAGGGAGTAAGGGGATGTTTTATAATTCACCGAGCGAGACTCTCCACTGGCCATATGTCGAAGTCCCGATTAACTTTGGAACCTTCCGATTTCCAATGTCTTGTCATGTAACAGCTCCAACCCCAGTTACACATGTAGTAAAAGACCATGCATTCTAGCGGCAACTGAATATACTTGTAGACTCGTTGCTAGACGGCTCAAAGAAGGCCAACGGATACTGCATGTCTTTTGGAGAGGGACCCTGATAGGATGAAGACTTAGGAGAACATTCCGGTTAGTAGTACGACAGGCTTTTCGAACCTCATGGCTTTGTAACGAGGTAAACTTGGAAAGACAGGTGTAGATGTCTCGCAAGAGCTAGAGGAACAAACATAGGCCGTAATTCTCAATATATATATATACATTGGATACGGCCGGGAGCGACAGAACTTGCCATGGCGTTATCGAATGCCGATTTATGACTGCTCAGCCATATGGTGTCCCAGTCTTCGTTTTGAGTGTTTCAATGTAGCGACATAAGTCGTACCATTGCCAGTTTCGACTTGAGAACAACGTGTAGCATGTAAGCATGCTTTTCGTGTTCGACCACCTAGAAGAGTGGCAAACATGTATATGTCAGGTGGCCTTTTCGACAACCAGCGGCTCATCATGTGGCACAAAGTCTTTTTCTTTCGGAGTGGAGGGGAAAAGCATAATAGATAGAAGGGAGAAGATCAGGTAGAGTAAAGCCAGTACTTATATGTCTTTGACACCAGCGAAACGAGCTGAGGGGATATGCGATAGAACGTGGGAGCTTCGTTACTGTAGCCGCGCAAGGACGGGTAAGTTCATCATGAATACATGCAGCATCTGCTTTGAACATCTCTACCGCCATGCTTTCCTGTTCTGCATGATTACGTATTCATCAGCCTGCGAAACCACGCCTGTATTCTTCTTCTACTGTACACATGGCTTCCTCACTTCCGCCGCCGTCTTCCACCCCTTCCAAGTTCACTCTCTTGCCACCCTGCCCTCCCAAGAAAGGACTCAAGACCGCTTTAGCCTGGACCATAGCTCCCACCCCCTTTTAGCCACGACTCCACCGTAAGAGCGAGTTCAGTCCTCTTGCGCTTCTTCTCTGTGATCTTCTGCCGCATACTTGACAGTCCAGACCCCTGATTAGACGCCGTTTTCCGTACTACCCAGCTTTGTGATGGGTGCCGGACGACATTGATGGTGTGGTGTCTTACCCGTCTTACCCGTAGACACTGGTCTCTTATGATACGCGGTTCACTAATGCCGGATTTACGACGTGAACGTTTACGCTGGCGGATAAGAGTGCCGACGAGGTTTACTTCCTTCTTCAGGTACTTGATGCCTAGTGTCCAGGCTCGGAGGTTCCTGCGTGCCCATGTCAATAGATCTGTGGGCGAAGTCCCAGGGCCAACGGGAAGAGCTGTAGTATCGCGGCCCCATCTTCTTATGAACCGCCAAGAACTATGTCGTTTGCGCTGTTGGATCGTGGCCATTATAGTTCTCGCTTCCTCCGTCAGATGTAGAACCTCTTGAACTGCATAGCCCAGTGTTTGATTCAAAGCTTGCGATGTTGCCAATTTAGACACAGGCATCTTGCGGATCCTGGGTCTATACTGCTGAATGTTGGCCATAATCGCTCTAGCTTCTTCTGTCAAACGGGAGACTTCGGAGACCGCAGATTGCACTTTCTTGTTGATCTCGCTGGATATAGACATTCCATAAGAAAGGAACTTGCGAACTGGTACTGCGGTAGTCGTAGGTGACACTGACTGAGTCTTGTTGTCTTTCTGGGTTGCACTTTCTTTACGTGATGGCGATTGAGCCTTCTTCTTCTCCCTCCTCTTCGCACTCCTCTCAAGCTTTTCTCTTTTTAGTTTACCTTTCCCTTCGGAGGGAATTCTCCTAACAGGCCTACGATGAATGTCGTGCAAAACGGAATCAAGCTCTTCCGCCAGATTCGCTACTTCGACCGTCATTGTCCTAAACCTCACAACCATAGAGCGACAATCCCATTGACGAATCGCTGACATGACCACTCTGTGTTGCATTCTCTGTTTGTCAAACAATTTCTCAAGTCTGCGCAGTATAGCTTTCGCTGTTCGAACTCGGAGCCGACCAGAGGTAGAGTGACCTTCTATCTTGAGTTTGCGAACCAGTTCTGATACTGTTAGCTTTGGAGGAGATCGTGGTGGCTCTTTGGTAGTAACAGTGTTGGAGAACTCGCGCACGGTGTGAGAAGCCTTGGGGATTGAAGCATATCGAAAGCCACACTTCTGCTGAAACGAAGACAGACTGGCTGCCTGCAAAGTTGGCCGGCTGTTAGTTGGACTTTGTGCACTGATGGACGACAGAGAATTCAGTGTATTTGGCTCATGGATTGACTACCTGAGTTATCAGAATACATCGAAGGGAGGAGCTAGTTCACATCAGGCTCACCTACGTCCTCTTTCTCCCGGCGAGGCTTAGCTAGACGTACAGACGCCGAGAGACGAGAGAAGGGAACGTCGATCGTAGTAGTATTGACAGTGCTAGCCTTGCTCTTATCCACCTGAGAGTGTTGCGTGAGTGTCATTGGCCCTTCAGTCAACGCACCAAAGCCATGGAAGCTATAGATGTTTGTCGATTCAGATGGACGGTGTTGCCAGGACTCTCCAGGAACTGAGTCAATAGTGCTAGGAACAGTGCCTAACTCCCAGCCCCAAGGCTCGCCTCCATCGGTTGCTGCAAGTGCTTTCACACCATTAACATTGTTGTATTCCTGAGCCATCTGTTCGAGGTCTGATTTAGGCGAGATGAAAAACTGTATCGAGTCTCCGTCTCGCACCACTGGCGTAAGGGTCGATTCAAAATCTTCCGGATCATTGACCATGCCGAGGAAATCGTTGTCCTTTGATGATTCCGCAACTTGATTGGTCGGAACGGGATCCAACGACAACAGACCAGCTTTCTTTCCCCATCCGCCTCCACCACTCAAGACACGGTGGAGACGTGCTCCTTCAGAAATTGCTTTCGACACGAGCGTATTCCATAGAGGAGGATCACTGCGCCATAGACGTTCCCATGTATCTTCGTGTTTAGAGGCCGTACCTTCGTTGTCTGTTGGCAAGCCGGAGAGGAGCTCATCTGTTCTAGCGGCAATGACAGCTTTCAATTCTCCTGGAATCACCAGTGCCCAAGCCACTGTTGCTTGCGCGGGTTGTCTCCGCGATCTGAAAAATCGAGGAACGACATTTTCAAGTTCCGAGGAGGCCTGCATAGCTTTACCCTCAGGCCCGATAACGCCGCGGATAATGTTGCCCATGCACCCTTGGACTATGCGAGGCATTGTCAGCGGGATTAGCGGCACGTCAAGAACGGGGCGAAGTTGTGAAGGGTCTTGTCGCTCAATTAAACGAATTCCATGATGAGAAATATTCGTCTTGGATACAGGAGTCAACTCACGATCCACGCCCAGAGTCTTCCAGGTCGAAAGGATCATGGTGGATGGCGTTCCCGTCTGGAAGACAGTATTTGAGAGAGGCAGACGTAATGTGTCACGACAGACGGTGTCCTTGAATTCATGTTCCGCGTATATGAAATCGATAGCACCCTTGTCTGATGGCGAAAGGGCTTGGGACGACACAGAATCGTCAGGCAGAAGAAACGCATAGGCAATTCCCTCAAGCCCAGTTTCAGCGACAGATGGCTTGGTGGAGCGTGGCGATAGCTCCGGATATTGGGGCACGCGATGAACTCTGCGGATGGGAAGCTTGTCTACAACAGCACACAGTGCATGTATGTAGAGACCTTCATGGTGGCTCGCCTTCCCGTATGCGTGCAAGAGAGCTTTGCGGAGGAAGGCATCATCGTCCCGTAGGTATTGCGCATAAGACGGCGTGACGAAAAAGACACAGAAGGTCCTTTGTCGGACTACTTCTGGTTCCGGGGGATGAATATGCTTGACAAGTTCGTGTGGCTATGGATATTGTTAGGATGCATCAGCAAATCGAACTGATGCTCTTACGCGAGTCTCAACGGATCTTGGTACGATTATGCCGCAGTGAAGAGACCGTACTAATTGAGATGCAGAGCGGGAAGTTCTGAGTTGATCGGCGGACCCTCTCCATCTATCAGATGTGCTGGATAAACAGCGCAGAGTGCGAGTGGCGGCAGCGGCACGCCTCAGGACTGGCCATTGTCGTGTGACCAGTAGAGGCATTTGTCGAGGCTCAATTGACCATAGTGAAGGGTGGAGGTGGTGTTGAAGATGTGCAGATGGTCATGACGCACTATCGGAAGCTAGCAGATGGCACTACCAAAGATGCCTGCAGGCCCTGGAGATGAGATGAGTACGTAAGCAGAGAGCCGCATCTCGCGACAACGGCCGTGGTAGCATAGCAAGCACACCTGTCACCTGCCAGCCCAAGCATTGAGCCTGTCAACCAGCCGTGTCTATACTCCCTAGGAGCCAAAAGGACGCCCGAGACCCGCCTTCGCGTCCGTATACGCCGCTGACACTTTTTGGTGCGCCGGCTAGGCCACGTCTCGCACACCTCCTTGCGCCGAACCACACCCACAACCTCACCACCACCTGCCTTTGCTTCTTCTGATGCGCCATTCATAGGCCCTTCCTATTCTGGCAGCCACGGTTCGCCTTCCTTCCTAGTCGTCCACCCACAATGTCACGCTCGTTTCGACGCTCGAATCCCATTACCATAATCCTTGCCGGCATCCTCTGCATTGGCTTCTTCGTTTTCTTCTTCTCTGGTAGCGATGTACCATCAATTGCCAGAAAGGCAGGGGGTGAGGTAGCCTCGAACCCGCTCTCCCCACCATCGCTACCGTTCCGCAAGTCGAAAGCGAACGCTCCACAGGCCGCGCCGCCCGTGGTACATTACTACATGAACAACGTGACCAACACGCGCACGCCAATTGAAAATGAAGAGACGGTCCTTATCCTCACACCACTGGCAAAGTTCTACCAAGAGTACTGGGACAACCTCCTTAAGCTCAGCTACCCACACAATCTCATTTCACTGGGCTTCATAATACCAAAAACAAAGGAAGGCAATGCCGCATACGCTGCGTTGCAGGCACAAGTCACCAAGACACAAACAGGATCCAAGAAGAACCGCTTCGCCGCAATTACCATCCTCCGTCAGGACACCGAGTCACCACTTCAGTCGCAGAGCGAGGCCGAGCGTCACAAGATGGAGAACCAGAAGGCACGACGGGCGGCTATGGCCAAGGCGCGCAATTCGCTTTTGTTCACAACCCTGGGTCCCACAACCTCGTGGGTTCTGTGGATGGATGCGGACATTGTCGAGACCCCACCCACCCTCATCCAAGACCTGGCCGACTACGACGTGCCCATCATTGTCCCCAACTGCTTCCAGCGATACTACAACGAAGAGAAGAAGGCTATGGATATTCGGGAATACGATTTCAACAACTGGATCGACAGCCCTACAGCGAAGGACCTTGCTTCTAAGATGGGCAAGGACGATATTCTGTTGGAAGGTTATGCCGAGATGGCTACCTACCGTAGCCTCATGGCTAAGATGCACGATACATCTGCGGATCCCAAGGCGAAGATCAAGCTCGACGGTGTAGGTGGTGCCACTCTACTCGTCAAGGCAGAAGTACACCGAGATGGCGCCATGTTCCCGCCGTTCGCCTTCTACCACCTCATCGAGACGGAGGGTTTCGCCAAGATGGCGAACCGATTGAACTGGGAAAGTTTTGGACTGCCAAACTACCTTGTAAGTTGTTTTCTATCATGCTTGCTAAGTACTACTTGTTAATTTTAACTTCAGGTGTACCACTACAATGAGTAAGAAGATCGGAGGTGATGTACAATTTATTTCCAGGCTGCTTCCTTGGGCGGTCTTTGGGCGGCGTTTGTGGGGGGCACCCTACGGCCACACTGTTATCATGGGCATTGCATGTACGAAATAGTCATGTATCGGAGGTATAGAAGGCTTGCTGGCAAGGGATATACCAGCAACATCTTTGAATTGCAATATGAAAGTTTGTACTACGATACTTTGCGTTTTTTTTCCCTCAATGCAAGGATACCGCAGCATGATGCAAAGTGTCCAAACCATTCCCAAATGTTAGCTTCAATTATGTGGGTTGCGGAATACGCTTCGTTTCTATAGGCCAGTCGCAGATGCGGGTCTTGCGTGACTTCCAAGCACAATCACGCTACGCCCATCTCAAGCTCTGACATGCCTAACCTAGGGTATCTACAAGCATCCAGGGGGTAATTGCATAATTACACCGGCATGCGAAGTGTACGCCGACGACTTTGATCACCCCCACGGGGAACGGCTCATCGCGTGCCAGAGCCCCGATACTCGCCCGAATCCACCTCGGTGCAGGATGACGCTTCCTACGACGTTTACTTGACCCTCCGCAACAATTCCAAGTCTCAGCTCATGCGGATTTACTGGAATAATAGAGGTATCACGGAGCGATCAGTATCTGCGTATTGTGAATTAGAGAAAAGGAAGGAAGAATGGCAGACGTAAGCGGAGCCCGTAAACGCAACTCCGACCGCGACGCCATATCACCGCGAACGCTCAGCGTCGACGAGAACTCGCCCATAGTCACAAGTTCGCAATCTCGCAACCAGGACTACAACTCTATATCCCCTGATATCCGTGCGCGCGAACACTCAACCACTACTACCACCAACACTAAAGCCGCGAATCCATCTCAAGATCCAAATGGCGTGTCTTCCATACCTCAGGGACCCGCAGCCACGGATTCTGGTGCACAGCAAGAAGGTACAGCGGGTACCTTACAACCAGCTACCGACCAGAGACGACTAAACGGCGACACAACCACCGAGCGCACAAGAAGCGCAGAAAGGGAAGCCGCGGCGGTAGAGCGACGGGAGAAAGGATGGTGGAGCGGGTTCTGGGAAAAGTACGGGAGTGTGGAACTAGACAACAAGGGGAGTGTTGCAAGAGACCATTTGGCTTTGGGTACGTGACGAACCGCACCACAAACCGGAAGATGCCAATACTAATGGGATGTACAGAGCGGACGTTCCTAGCCTGGCTCCGCACATCTCTGTCCTTTGCTTCAATCGGCATAGCAATAACTCAACTCTTCCGTCTAAACACCTCTCTCTCAAACTCTCCAGACGCATCAAACACAGCCTCTCCTCAGGCAAAACTACGGCATTTGGGGAAACCGCTCGGCGCAACCTTCATCGGTATCTCCATCTTGATGCTCCTGATAGGTTTCCATCGGTATTTTGAAGCACAGCATTATGTTATACGGGGCAAGTTCCCTGCATCTAGAGGGAGTATTATCATAGTTAGCGCGATAGCGGGCGCGCTGATAGCTAGTTCGCTTATCATCATAGTGGTTACGGCGCCGGGGGCGTTTGAGACGTGAAGAAGAAGATGACGATGATGATGATGATGATGATGATGATGGTGATGATGATGATGAAGAAGAGAAAGACTTGGTTTACTTTGTTGCTAAGCTTGGGTATCTTTGATTCATTTCCATCGTACGTGATTCTTTTATCTTTTCATCGAGGCCAACGGTTCTGCGTTATCCTCTGCCCTCTGCTCGCTATCTTTCAGAAGCCTGATTTCCCTAGACAGATCATCCACAAATGAACTTCTAGACGCATTCGAAAGATTAGTGCTCTTGCGAAGTTATCCTGAACTCCCAGATCGCAACTCTTCCTATCCGGTCAACTCCTTCGTCATCTCCGCTGTGGTCTTGCCCGCTCGTGACGACTTGATAATCTTCTGGATCATATCTTCGACAGCGTCCCAGTCCGACGTGTCGATGGGGTGTAGGTCGGTCTTAAAATAGTTTGCGATGAAATTCAGTTGTTGCCAGCTATCCTTGTCGTGAACGAAGGTGAGAGCGACACCGACACGTCCGAAGCGACCGGTACGACCAATGCGGTGAAGGTATGTCTCTGGGTCTGCGTCTTGTCCGTTTGCCATGGTTGGCACGTCCTGGTAGAACGATTAGTATGTTATAGATGTCTTTCTGGAATGTAACTTACGTAGTTGATGACCATGGTGACAGACTGCACGTCGATACCACGAGCAAGGACGTTGGTGGTGATGAGTACCTTGGCCTCTCCGGAGCGGAACTGGTCGATAATGCGATCACGCTCAGGACCTTCGAGTGCACCACTCAGTTGTGCAACCTTGTGGCCTTCGGCAACCATGCGCTTCTCGAGCTCCTCAGCCGTCCTTCGGGTCCTGACGAAAATGATTGAAGATGCTTGTGTCATCAGACCATAGAACTTGAGCAATGTCGCGTACTTGTCGTTGTCCTTGTCGATATCAATGTACAGCTGCTTGATACCCTCGATGGTCAGCTCTTCATGAGCTAGAGTAAGCGTATTCGCGTTGGGTGCGAAGCGTTTGGCGTATGCGATAACGTTTGGCGGGAAGGTAGCGGAGAAGAGGACTGTCTGAATGTCCTTGTTCAGGAGTGATTTGACACGAGTGCATTGCTCGCCCATACCCTGCTGGTCCAGCATGTTGTCGGCCTCGTCTAAGACCAAAATTTTGATACCCTTTGGGTTGATAAGACGCCGTCTTAGCATATCCTGAACAGTTCCTGGGGTGCCGACAAGAATCTGGGCGTTGAACTGTTGTCCCCTTCGTGACGGGTCGGGGATGGCAGCCATAGTCGTAAGACCTTCCATGAATTGACCCATATGTGTGATGACACCAAGAATCTGACGGGCGAGTTCTCGGCTAGGCGCGAGTGCCAACGCTTGCGGCTCGGGGTTGGATAGGTCGACACGAGATAGGATGTTGAGCGAGAAGGCAGCAGTCTTGCCAGTTCCTGACTGCGACTGCGCGATCATGTTGGTGGGCGGTTCCATCAGAAGTAGGGGCAAGGCCTTCTCCTGGACTTTGGAAGGTTTACTGAAGTTCATGTTGCGAATGCCCTTGAGGAGTTCATCGGAGCTGTTGTTGTTAGCTTGCCCAGCTTACGAGCGGATATATCTTACAGTTTAAGCTCCTCGAAAGACTTGACGGAGTATAGCGGGTTGTTGGGGTCTGCCTGCAGGTCGGCCAGCTTGACCTCGACCTTAAATTCGGGTTCAGCCAAGGCAGAGCCATTTCCTGGTGGACCGCTGCCATCGGTCTGAGCCTGTTCGAGCGAGCCCTCTTGGGTTTGCTGGGGTTCTTGCGCAGGAGTCTCCTCGACGGGCTCTTGCTTGGCGGGTGTCTCCTCACTGGTCGACATGGTAGGCGATTGCGGGTCGCGTTGCGGGCGGTGAAGTTGGGGAAGGTGCGACCTTGGAGATAGTCGCGATGGTCTGCTGAGTAGAGCGGCTTGCTACGAATACAGACTTGAGGCTCGCTCGGAACGGAATGGTGTCGTGTGTGGTGAGGTAATGGCTGTGATGTTGCAGGTACCAAGAACGCGTTGGAAATTGTGAGAGCTCCAGATGTCGACTTTGGCGGGGCTGAGACGCTAGCCAGGTTTAGCGTGCGAGCCGCATGAACAGGCCCCGAGCATGTGTGCAGGCGCGACCGAGTGAAAGCGCTCCATGACCCTGTTCCTGCATGCCATTGTAGTCTTCTGGTACCACTATTCACCACACCACATAATAGAAGAGGAGCAAAAGAATACCAAGATTCAGCGTCACCGGCCCAAGATCCCGGCCTTCCCTCCTCGGCACGCACCGCCTCGCTGCCATTCCTCTTGCCCCACTAATTGGGCAGCCGGTAACCAAGACCACCTGGTATACTCCGCGTAACCCTTCCTGCCCTCGCCTCAGAAGTCCTTCACCCTCTATGTCTGGGGTTCTAGTCCCCTCTCTCCAAGCGCTCGACCCATACATATTACAGGAATCATGGAGGTCGACATTGCGCCCCAGTTCGGCGCTGAACTGAAGGTATGCGGAGTTGGAGCGGCACCACCGAGCATGCGCTGACGGATAATTACAGGATGGCTTCAAGACAGTCAACGCTTGGGTACGTCATACACATGTGTCATGGTTTTCCAGAAGACCTCGATACAAGCGCTGTTGGCTACGTGTATTGCGCTTCATGTTACTGATGCACGCGATTACAGGTCTCCGGAGGTATCTCCTGGCTAGACGACATCCAAGCATTCTACCGGGAACGAAGCGCCATAGAGAAGGAATACTCGGCGAAACTCAGTGCGCTTGCGAAAAAGTACTATGAAAAGAAGGCGAAGAAGCAGAGCAGCCTCAGTGTTGGTGACACTCCTACCGTTACTCCAGGCTCGCTCGAGAGGTACGGCTGCCATCGCATAAGGTTGAGCGTTACTGACACGTCCATGTAGCGCTTCTATGACCACATGGGGTGTTCAATTAAGCACCCTCGAGTCCCGCGCCGCCGAACACGAACAATTCGCTGGCGCCCTCATTACCCAGCTCGCTGACCCCCTGAAGGTCCTCGGTACACGGACCGAAGAGTTGCGCAAACTGCACGGCGACTATGCTGCTAAGCTGGAGAAGGAGCGCGACAACCAGTATGGCGAGTTGCGCAAGCAAAAGGGCAAATACGACAGCGTCTGTCAGGAAGTCGAGAGCCGGCGCAAGAAGGTTGATGGCGCATTTGACCACGGCAAAGGCAAGGCGCGAAATGCCTTTGAACAGCAGCAAATCGAGATGCGTAACGTCAAGGTATGCAGCATGCCGACTCCCACTTCTCATATGCTGACTATCGTAGAATACCTATCTCATCAGCATCAACGTAACCAACAAGCAAAAGGAGATGTACTACCACGAGTATGTGCCTGAGCTGCTCGACAGCCTCCAAGATCTTTCGGAAACACGAGTCAACAAGCTGAATTCGATATGGTCACTTGCCGCGCAGATTGAGACCCAGACACTCACACGAAGTACCGAGTACCTGAAGCACCTTTCCGGCGAGATTCCACGCAACAACCCTCTGCTCGACTCCATGATGTTCGTACGGCACAACGCTGGTTCATTCCAGGAGCCTGGCGACTTCCAATTCGAGCCCAGCCCGGTTTGGCTAGACGACAGTAGTATCGCCGTCGACGAGTCTGCAACGATTTTCCTGCGCAATGTCCTCACCAAATCAAAGAATTCGTTAGGGGAGTACAAACGAGAACTTGAGAAGAAGCGTAAGGAAGTTGAGAATGCCAAAACGGTACGACAGAATATTAGGGACGGAAAAGACAAAAGGGACGAAGTGGATATTGTTCGCGCTGTTTTTGCTATACAAGAACAGATGCATGAGGTGGAACGCCAGAAAGTGAGCGCGGAGGTGGAAGTCTCGACGATCACTTCAGTCGTCGGCGACCTGAGCATTGGCGCAAGGAATCACAACTTCAAGTCGCAGACGTTCAAAATACCTACGAACTGTGATCTGTGTGGAGATCGAATATGGGGTTTATCAGCAAAAGGATACGACTGTCAAGACTGTGGTTATACGTGCCACAGCAAGTGCGAGATGAAGGTCCCCGCCGACTGTCCTGGTGAACAGTCCAAGGTGGAGAAGAAAAAGTTAAAGGAAGAGCGACAGAAGGCTGCACACACAGTGACAGCGACGAATGGCACAGCGACGAGCTCCAACGCAGATATGCCCCGACTTGGGAGAAGCGACACCGTAAATTCCATGAACACTCTCAGCTCTGGCTACTCAGCGACTGCGCACCGGTCAATATCCGGAGGTATGTCGCCCACTGTCGAAGAGACTCCTCCCCCACCAGAGAAGAAGGCGCCCGCACCGGTACCGGGTGCCAGGAAGAACCGGCTGGTTGCACCACCACCTACGCAATATGTCAAAAACGACGAAGACCTTCCTCCACCCCCACCCAAGTCTGCAGAAGCGAAGGGTAGAATGCTGTACGCTTATCAAGAGAATGGCGAGGGCGAATTGACTGTCGCGGACGGCACAGATGTTACTATTGTAGAACCTGATGGTATGTAATCAGATGTCTTCCACATCTTAGGAGTCATTGATTGATTCGCTAACACATTGCCATAGATGGTTCCGGATGGATGAAAGTCCGTGCTGGCGTTAAAGAAGGTCTTGTTCCAGCAGCGTATGTTGAAATGACGGTGGCAACACCACCTATTACAGCCTCTACATTTTCATCAACAAGGCCGGACTCGACGTACTCTGCGTCGTCAGCATCAACCACCAACTTCAATGCGGCTGCCGCTCCCGGTAAGAAGAAGGGACCCGCCGTTGCGCCAAAGCGTGGCGCGAAGAAGCTGAAGTACGTTGAAGCCCTGTATGACTACACAGCGCAGAGCGACGCAGAACATTCCATGTCAGAAGGAGATCGCTTTGTTCTGATCAACATGGAGGCTGGCGATGGCTGGGCAGACGTTGAGAAAGATGGCATAGTACGCAGTGTACCCGCCAACTATGTTCAGCAAGTCTAGGTTACTTGTCTAGCAGCAGTTCAAGAAATGAGTTCCTTTTGATTACATAGTCTGTTGTACCTACAGCGTGGGGGCGCTGCAGAGCGACCGCCTGCATATCGCTAGAGGACCTGTATATACCTGAAGCAATCATTCTTACCAAAGCCATTGCTGTACGTCCGTGAAGTATATGTAGAGAACATTGTCGCAGTCACGAAACATGGCTGGTCATGTTGTGGCACATCATCAGCCCTGTGTGTTAGGGCAAACATGTGGGGTTCCAATGATTAGCGCGCAACCTTTCCATCCGTCACATCACCTCCTCTACCATTCTCTCATCAACACCATAGCGTATCGATGCATCAACGTCACGTCGTGCTGCAGGTCTCATGATCGTATTGTACCTGATCCGGATTGCTGCGCCTGCACCTGTAACACCTGACAACAGGGCTGCATAGAGCACGAGCTCCGGGTAACCTGCGCGCTACCACGTCGTTTGCAAGATGGTTGTTATATGGTCCTATGAACCGGAAGTACTAGAATCAGCAATAGTAACCAAATTTTGCGAGGTTTGAAAGAGAAGGAAGTCTCTGTTACGAACGCCGCTGCGCAGATACAGTGGTTTATCAGCTTGATCACACACAGACGCCCAACATCTCGAGGTCAATCATCGTTTGACCAGGTTGCGACTAATCGTGAGCATACGCATATTCTGTGTACCTCAAGCTATAATACGACGGTAACATCGGAGCAACGGTACTACATGTTAAGATATTAGGGCGAGCCGTTGAACACTCACATCGGGGCAAGCACTGCGGTCAAGAGCTTGCTTAGGCTGACCTTAGTGTACTGGAAAAGCCATTTGGAAACATCTTGGCTTTCACGCACTCCCCCATGTTCTTTCCGCGACGAATCCGTTCGTGAAATACCGGCGCGTATGGCTGTTTGTAATCTAGCCGAAGATCGACGTTGCACGACATGTTGACAGGAGGAATCGATCCGCGCAGGAACCAAGGCCATGTGCATACCAGAGCATTATCAGGAACCTAGTGTCCCGCAGGCGATCAACGCCATGCTGCTATGGATGAAACGTCCTTCGTGTCTGGTTTCAACCTCGTTCACTTTTGGACCTGTAGTAGGTGGGCGTAGAAGGTGCACTGTGGTCTCTTTTGTACACGTACCTACGTGGTACAGGCTGATAGTCTGCTTGGAAGGTACCTACCTAGGTAGGTATCTTTGCCACGCAATTGCTTTCAACCAGAATGGCCATATCACTGCGCCTCCTTCGAAATTGGTAATTTCTCTCGTTGGTTGTTACTTTTCCCCTTCATGTCGTTGGTTCGATTGTCGTCTTTTACAATCACTCGCTTTCACACTGACACTCCTCGAAGACATCCCTGTGCCGTGTATGCGCTCTTTTGTCATACGCAACGCCCTTTCCTCTTCGAGCAATCCATCCTCGCCTATTGGCTCAGAAGGTCCAGAACATAGTAGGTGCACACTCCCATTCATTGCTCCTTCCTGCGCAAACAGAGGAGCTACGCTAGCGAGACCCTGTCTTGGCGTCACAGCACAAACAACACTCCTCTCACGCTCGCTCTTGTTTGTATCTTTGTACTACCTTCGCTACGACCCTGCAATCCAAAATCGACTCAGTCGCCTTCACGCTTCACCGGTCATTCTTTCGTGCCTCCACTCGGAGTTCTATCTCCATTTCACTCTTTAGGTACTGCTAGTATACTTCTCCGCCACTTCCTTGTGCACCTTGCAGCGCAACAAAGGCCAACAAAAGCGAAAGAAGCACCGTGATACTCGATCGTTTGTCAAGAGCTTCGAGGAAATACTTGTTTGTACAGAGATAACAGGTCAGTCGCTCTACCGTGTCGCACTCCTCACTGCCGCTCTGACTGATAATGGGAGAAGTATTTAGCGACTTCATACAAAAGTGTTGCGCAAAGCTTTAGCCTATCATGAGGATTCAGTACATCATTACCGCCACTGCGCTTGCTGCGGTCACTGCAGCTAAGCCTCATCACTTGCACCGTCGCGCTCATACCCACGGTTCACTTAAGCGTGGCACCATCTTCGCACCTGCGGCAGTTGAGACTGAGATCGTGTACTGGCTCGATGATCACGCGATCTCAGAAGAAGAGGTAAGCCAAGGTATCGCCAATGGCACCTTAATGTGGGACAACGATGGTGTCCTATCGACATCGACTAGTAGTCCTGTCGCATTGCCTACTCCGCCTCCAGTTTCCAAGCATCAGATACAAGTCGCCGAGCTAACACCAAGGCCTACTCCCGAGAAGCCTGTAGAAGTGCCTAAGCCTGTCGCGCCTGAGACACCAGCGAGCGACCCTTTACTGAGTCCCTCCCAGAATGCGCAGCCCGTACAGCAATCAGGCACTTCTTCACGGCCCTGGGCAGATATGATCGATAAGGACGGTCATTGTGCAGAGTGCGACAGGAAATTCCCGAACGGCAAGATACCTTGCACTGAATTTCCGTACGGCTACGGCGCCTTACCTACCACTCAAGAAGGGCTGGGAGGTTGGTCAGGTATTCAAGATCCTCAATACGTCGGAGCAGACGGCTTTGATGACATTACGACCGTCGTCAAAGGGTCGTGTTCAGACGGCACTTGCTGCACAACTGGTAGCTTCTGTTCCTATGGCTGCCCCAATCCCTATCTCAAGGCTTCGTTTCCCTCGATCCAAGGCAGAACAGGTCAGAGCGTTGGAGGTTTGTACTGCAACAAAGACGGGTTCCTAGAGATGGCCGACGGCAAGATTGCGGATACGCTTTGCGTACAGGGCTCAAAGCACATGGGCGTGAAGGTACAGAACAAGCTGTCAAAATCTGTCTCTTTCTGCCGCACAGACTATCCGGGTATGCAGTTTGTTGACAGAATCGATGCAATCGCTTACACGCAGTAGGCACTGAGTCCATGACTTTCCCGGTCACCGTTGGCCCTGGTGAAACTGGCTTCCTAGCTAACCCCGACCAACAAAAGTACTTCTTCTGGCAAGGCAAGAAGACATCAGCCCAGTACTACGTCAACAAGCAAGGCATACCAGAAAATGAGGCTTGTACTTGGGGTACAGAGATGGGAGGCAAGGGCAACTGGGCACCAGCAGTTTTCGGAACATCCTTCGACGATGGTCCAATGCAGGAAGGTTTCTCCAGTATAAAGCAGAACGAACTGTGCAAGAAAGAGCGACTCGGATACGATATCACTTTTCTTGGTGATGGCGTCATCTCTCCTTGCAGATACAAGAGCGCTACAAACCAGTGGTGTGAAGGTGACACCTGCTGGGAAGACCCGGATCGCGGCTGCACTGTATGTTACCCTACTACATCGTCACAAAGCAAGATACCTGCTAATACGAACAGGCTGCTATCAAGCGGGGTGACCTCTTGGTTGTACTATCGGACGGCTAGCACACACGCCCTTTGCTCAGCGTCAGACCTACGTACCCCGCTGTCCTATATTTCGTTTGCTGTGTTGCTACTCGATCTTCAGCACTCTCGGACCTGTTCCTAATATTTTCTGCTTCCACATCAGTCTATCCCAGCAGGCTCATGTATTCCTGGTCCGTACTTTCACAATGGCGAAGGCCGGGCGGACTGCGGCAGCGATCTCGACGGAGCTTTTGGAGGAGGTTTCGGATTTCTTGAACCAACTAACAACTACCTTTCTTCGCATGTGTAGATGGTTTTCTCTTCTACCAGTAATGTTATGGAGATCTTTACGAGTGTTGTTCTATGAAATGATTGGTGGTGGATGGTCTTTTCCGTTTCAAGCCCTTGAATGGTCTCCCCTTAGTTCAGTCACTATGGTTCGTGAATGGTAATCGTACGATACGATATTTTCCAGTGCGATTGTAAGAACAACAACATGAATGGCACATGAGCGAACATATACGTTGCATAGAGACTGAGTCTCGATTCATAATGCTATCAAGCGCCACAATGAGGTCATCTATCCGCCCGATGCCGGGGTATCGTACCAATACATCAATTGAAACAAAAAATCGAACGCAAATGACTGCATTCCTCGTATGTCAGACTGTCCCCTCTTACCATGCTAAAACACGTTCATATCCTCCCATTTTTATGGAAAGATAGTTCGCCCATTCGTCGCGTCCTCTGCGACACTCAAAACATACAAAACGAAGATGGAAGAGGATGCAGCGTATAGAGGAGATGAAGCTGGTCATTCGCTGTGCCAGTGGACGGTGGGTTATCCAGGCGGCGCTGCCGGAGGGAGGACTGAATACCTGTTGTCCATATCGCTCCTTGGAGAATACAGACTGAGTATGATGCTGGTGTATATTTGGTAGTCCATATCTGTAATCTTAGCGCAACTGCGCTTCGCGTTCGTGGAAAGTAAGACGATCGTAGGGTAACCACTTCAACTTGGATCCGGATTGAAGGTGAGAAAGTCCGTTGGATCGTTCATGTTGAGCGCAAGACTCGTATCGAAACTGAGAAAAGGGTCACGTTCAGCGGTCGTCGCCGTATCTTCAAGAGGTTCACCGGTGTGGCCGCCATGTGTCAGACAACCAACGCATGCGCAGCCATCTCCACATTGACACGTACCAGAGGCGTCTGAACAGCTTGGCAACGTCATCTCATTCCAGAAATAAGATGATGGCGACAGAGTCACTGTATCCTCATCTTTGGTGTCGCTGGGGCTACTGGCTGCAGGGGAGTCTATGGTATCACCAGGTTTCCGCAGTGTGTCGCTTGGCCCTGGCATGGATGGCGTGTTGTAACTAAGGCTGTTCGAATTCGAAAACTGGGCCTGCGGCTGGCTTGGCAAAGGAGTTGGTTGTTGTGGCCAATTCCCGGGCAGCGCCATTGGTACCTGCACCATGTTTGGCATATCCATGCTCTGTTGAAAGCTCATTTGGGTCGGTGTGGGCGTTGCTAAGCCTTGTTGCATTGAGTTGAAGGTCATACCGGCTTCCGCTCCGTACCCGGGTTGATGAGGATATGTCGGCATATCGTAAAGAGGTGGAGCCATGCCTCCGAACCCGCCGTTGTATTGGAAATGGGCCATGATCCTGACATACTCCATCATAGTAGCATTGTTCGGGTGGGCGGCGCATCCAAAGCAGCTACATGATTCTCCACAATGACAATTGTGTTCAGGGACGTGTTGCCCGATTTGAGGACTGGCAACAGACGGAGACATGGAGTCGTTCGTGACTGGGCTCATAGATATAGAGTTCTGCCGATGATAGGCTGCTGCCGCATGATTGTAGATAGGTGTGCCAAGACCGAAGGGGTTCGATGCAGCTGACGGCATTTGAGGATGGAAGTTCTGGTACTGTGGGATCACCGCTTGGGCTGGAAACTGGAATTGATGCCCTACATGTTGATAACCATGTGACTGTCCGTTGATGGGTGCATCTTCTTGTTTGCGTGATGAGCAACAAGACTTCTTTTGTATTGGCAACTCTACAACTGGCTTTGGTTTGCTGCCACAGCACCCTCCTTCTTGAACCGGTGACAGAACCGGCTTTGGCTTGCAGCAACTCGACAAGGGTTCGTTTTGCGCAGGGAGTAAACGTGGTGTTGAGCTCGCACTTGACGGAAGTGATGCGCCGTTGCTATTGCTTGTTTCGGAGGGTGTGTACGTGATTGATGATGACTCGGTCTTGGCGTCAAAGCCAGCTTGGATGGCCTTCTCAAGGTTGTATGGTGTGGGTACTGCAGATTTACGCCTACTTTTTGTAATTCGGCTGTTTCCTGCAACGGTAGCCGTGGGCGGAGCTCGTTCCGAGGGACAAGCACATTCTGATGTTTTGGGAATCGTGTAATTGATGACGACACGCTCGCAACTGCAAGACCCAGTCGGATGTGGACAGCTACTCAACGGCCGACCAGGCTTCCGCACCTCAACCAACACTCGATCTCTGTGATCGCATTTCGACGAGCGATGACCGCGGATGCACGGACCGCTATCCAATGTCAGTCAAAGTACATGGCGAATGGACACCCTGGACCGTGCGATGCAAGTCGCAGTCGCTAAAGAATTTTCCGGATAGATGCATTGTGCGCGTAACAAATCGCAAAGACGAGATAGTAGGATAAGATAGCATGAGGGGTGAGACAAACAAACGGGAGAACCTACCAGGCGACCTTCTTGCGCTCTCCGTTGACTTCGGCCCACATGATGCGGGGCTATTATGAGGTCGAAATAACTTGCTCAATCCAGGGCATGTAACCACCAGGTGCGCCGTGTATCGGGGACGAAGTAAGACTGTTGATGAGAAAGAGCTGATGTCCAAGCTTACTGTACACCGCGCACGTGAAAGTAATGCAGAGGGGTGCAGTGGCGTGCGGCGCGGAAAATGGAGTGGCAATATTCTAGGCTAGATGTATGATCCTCGCCGCATGGGAAAGTGGCCAACAGGCTCGATTGTGATCCAACGTGGGTGTCCAAAGAAGAAGGTAAACTCGGTACCCGGCCAGTCCTTAGTGACCTCTGAAGGGTCCAGCTCCGGGCGGCTGGAGCGTTGATAACCCTGAGAGTTGGCGCCGGCTTCCCGCAGTATCGGTGATAATACTGTATCAGCACAGGCGTTGATTGATGCAGTAGCGACCTTGAGCTCGGAACGGATGAAGGGTGGATCGTATGCCCGGGGGAACGTCGGACATGCACACAGTTAAAGCACCAGGGACTTCAGTCGAGAGCCAGCGGAATCAGAGCGCTGGTTTCACTGAATTATCTCCCAGGATGCGGTCTGGAGAAATGATGACCTGACAGGGCTCAGCGGTTGGTGGGACGCACAAGTCCACTTCAACTCCGCGAGAAAACACAGCTGTCACACCTCCCCGCCAGACGGATGGATGACTCGGGGCTTAAGGCGTCAAGGCGTGGGATCTGCTGGTCGGCGCTCAAAGGTTTGTCGTGAACTGAATGGGTGCGACGTTTGGCGGAGGGTTGGATTAGGCTTAGTGTCTTAGCGTTGAGCAAGTTTCTTACTAAGCGGGTTTAGTCGCTTCAAACCGGCACAAGTAGAAAGGCGGTATTCGAGAATTGGATATCGATGATTATCTCCTCAGTGAAGTAGATAAGTGGAGGTAGTGTCGTGATATAAAGAGTATGCGAGGTGTGAATAAAGCGAACGTGACCTACGAAGAGCTGCACCTGCACCTGCGTATTTTGTGGTCAGAGGAACCGTCGAAACGATGCTGCGGCCGCCGGGTATATCATTGGGGCGTGGGGAATCTTGCGCCGGCTGGACCCTTACTTGGGCCTCGCTTCGGGCATGTGAGTACCGCGATAATTCCAATCAGTGTGAGCGCGATTGGTTTTCCGAGTATCTTTGAATTGCCTTGTTCTGCAGCCACCTGAGGCACTTCCACGCCATAGGGCTGGTGCAACGCTCGCTGCCACAGCCAACGAACGAGCCGTAGACCCTGTTAATATTACAGAACATCGTATTTGGTATGCACTCTGACTTCGTTGATGACTATGGTCCGCTGTTTCGAAGATAGAGTTTATCTGGAACGCGACTTAGACAGGCATAGCGGTGGCTGGTTGAACGGGCACGTGCCATCTGTGGTGGCTCCGCTCTTCGAAACACCCAAAATACAATCCTCGCCAAGACTATCACTTCGTCACAACTTGCCATTCACCATGTCTTCAGAGGCCGATGAAGAGAGCTTAGACCTGTTCCAAGAACCTACTGATTTCTATGAACCAGAAAAGCAGGCAACGTTCGCGTCTCATCAGCTGCTTTCCCGCAAAGAGCTCACTGTTCGATTGGTCGGTCACAACCCTTTGTGGGTAAGTTATGCACTTGGTCACCGACATGCCGAAGCAGAATACGGAACTTCCAAATTTTGTCAATATTAGTTTCCGACCTTCTGGAAGTTTTCCAGAAGGTCGGTAGAAGCGACTCGGCACTTCTCTGACTTCTGACGGTCTTGCACTATCCCAGCACGTTCACTGACGTACTCAGGGCCACTTTCTATGGAACGCAGGGCGAACCATATCCGATTACCTAGAGGAGCATGCAGATAAACTTGTAAAGGATCGAACAGTACTTGAACTTGGCGCTGGAGCGGGACTTCCAAGCCTTGTCTGTGCTCTCAACGGTGCCACTCAAACGGTTGTCACGGACTATCCCGACGCTGAGCTGGTCGAAAATCTACGGTACAACGTCGACCATTGTGAACTACTGTCTAAACCACCAAGGATAGTGGCGGAGGTTTGTGACTGTACTCAGCATTGGCGGTCGTCACTAACGTGCGCACAGGGATATCTCTGGGGAGCGCCTACCGAAGACTTGATGAAGTATCTGCCAGATGATTCGGGCTTCGATGTACTGATTTTGGCTGACCTTCTGTTCAATCACTCGGAGCATGCCAAACTCATCAAGACTGTGCAGCTGACCCTTAAGAAATTACCGACATCCCGAGCATACGTCTTCTTTACACCATATCGCCCATGGTTGTACAAAAAAGACTTGGCATTCTTCGATCTGGCTAAAGATGCGGGTTTTACCGTCACTAAGACTTTCGAAAAGGTTATGGAGAAGGTCATGTTCGAGGAAGATCCAGGGGTGAGGCTTTCGACATGATGTGTTTCGAGGCGTCGCTGACCAGATGTAGGATGAGCTTCTTCGCCGGACCGTTTTCGGATATGAGCTGAGCTGGGAGGCTTGAGACCTAGTTCTCATAGCAACAGTAACAGCGAGCAAGTTGATAAGTCGCTCGCATAGCGGAGTACACGTTATAGTGTTCAGTCATCTCAGAAAGCATCATTGCAGCAGACTGTCAGCGAAGACGTTGAGACTTATCGTGATCTGAGGCGACAGCAAATTCCAGAGGCGATGCACTGTATTCACATATCCACTCTCGCTTATGCATCGAGCTAGTCACAGAAGTCGGCGTTCAAGCAATCTGGTTGACCCTCAGTTGACCTCGCTGGTTTGATGCGATTCTGTACAACATTGTTAAACTCGATATCGTGAACACACAGCCTACTGGCGGATACATCGATTTCTTCGACACTGAGATGTTGCAATTAAGTGACAATGATGCTGAGCAAATAGTCGCCATGTATCAGCAACACAAACAACGCGTCGGGAGGCAGCAAACGCTCCGTAAGTAGCGCGCTTCCGGCGGACCATCAAGAGTATTGGTCGCGCTGGCGTGGAGCAAGCCAAGGATTTTTCCATGCGAGCGCAGCTGCTTTCCCTGCTTACAAAGATGCATGATAATCATGTGTACGAGATTGGCTATGTCAAGTTGGGGTATCCCGCGGGATGTGCGGGGGACGTCGGTCATTCTTACTACCTCTTGCCTAGGTATCATGTCATATCTTCCGGGGACATTATCTATTTATGAGATATTGTGTACGTACCTCATTACAGTATTCGTCTTCTACCATACACTGTACGATCTATACATGGAGCTTGGTTTTACAACGCGTATTGTACTCACTTTTGTCACGGATAGCTTTGCATTCCATCGAATATGCTGATGTATCAACACAATGTCCCAAACATTGTCATGCTTCGTTTAACATGGCCTCAAACAGATTACTTCTAACGTAGATCATCATTAGCATTCCAATCATCGCGATCTGAATCACAAATTGCGAAGCAGATCGTTGTCAGTACTCCAGCCTCATCTTAATTCTCATGCAGCCCCAGATAGATAATCTCATGGAAATGTCCACGCTTGCGTCGCGGTTGGCATCCTTAAGCCTCGGCGGTCATGTTGGATGGCAGTGTCATATCGATCTAGCATCATCGGAGTCTTCCAGTTGTTCTTCTCCAACTTCTGAAGCATCTAACTTTGATTACACATTAGATGACAGGGCAAATAATGAAGCTGATTCGATAGACAGAGTCGAAGTAGACGTCCCGCTCCCACGTTCCGTACTTGTTGAACGAATGGTAAGTGCTCTACCTGTAACTGGCGAACGTCCTCTCCTAGAACACCTCTTTTGGAATCCGGTTACGCTTGCTGATCTCGACGCTCTTGTCCCTGCACTCATCGAGAGCCCCGTGATCATGGATCAGCTAGTCGTGAATATCGGCTACTTCAACGCATACGGGCTCATTCCGTGGCCTGACCTTGAGCACATGCTCATACATCTCCTTGCTGTTGGCGACGATCGAAATCACCTGTACGAAACAGCAAAGGCCCGTATCGAGCTTGAACGCAAGCGCCGCCAGCACGTAGAGCATGTTGACCGCCAAAAGCGGGTCAAGAGTTTCGGGAAGACTGATACTATAATTCGTAGTGTCCAGCATTGTGAGACGATTGGCGACTTTTCTCGTTCGCGGCTGCATAACGGCCCAGGGCTAACGGATCGGAAGCATCCCAAGGTCCGGCTGCCGCAAAACGACACGCGGCGAGTGAGCCCAACGCACAACCTACTGGTTCCGGAGACAAACACGAGGGTCGAGCATGTCTATATGTGGGCGGAAAACAAGTGCAGTTCTGACTCGCTGATCAGCAAAATGCAGAGGCATGAGATTGTTGTGAAGCTTCAGCCTAAAGAACCTGCGCCTTCAGCTCAGATTCCTACCCGTACTCTTGCAACAAAGGAGACGAGCGATGCCATCCACATATCTACACCAAAAGATAGGAATGTCAGATATGGAAGTCATTTTTGGACTAATAGGGATTGCAGCTTCGATGAAATATAAGATGCCGTCCATAGTTGGGGTACTCGGGGTGCTATGCTTTGTTTGACGAAATGTATGATTACATATAGCAGAAACATGCACCCAGCCTGCGTCTCTGAAAGCTCACGTTGCATATCTTGCATGTTACTAAACACATGATAGAACTTGGGATGATGAGCGATCTGCAAAATATTGTGAGGCCAATCAATATGCGGGGACTAGCGCAGTCGATAGAGCTTATCCATTGCCGAGGTTCCTTCACATTTCACGACTCTTCCAATGCCGACCATGACGACGCCATACAGACCACCATGATACCCTCATAGCAATGCTTGACAACTTCGTCAATCTTCACACATCATGACCTCCTCGACGAAGCCACCGAAAGCTATCCTGTTCGATATCGGGGGCGTAGTCGTACGTACCTTCTCAACATCGTCCACACTATCCATCATCATCACACGCGACGAGACCAAGATAGCTAACATTCCTCGCTACAGGTTATAAGCCCCTTCCAAGCGATTCTTGATTATGAGATTGAGAACAAGATTCCTAACGGCTACATAAATTTCGCGATCCAGAAAGGGCCACACGATACAGGCGCATGGCAACTCATCGAACGCGGCGAAGTCGAACTTAACGACGACTGGTTCGCATCCTTCAAGCAACAGCTCATGCGACCAGAAGTATGGTCACAATTTCTCCAAAAGCTTGCGCAACAGGAGAGCGTCGGTGGTGGGCAGGCTATTGAGGGCGGGAAGCCACAAGTACCAGAAATCGATGCAAAGAAGCTGTTCTGGCGCATGATGAAGATTAGTAGGGCGCCTGATCCGTACATGTATCCTGCGCTGCGAAAGCTAGGCCAGAGCGGGAAGTTCGTTTTGGGCGCATTCAGCAACAATGTTACGTTCCCCACGGGCATCCTCGACGACGAAGGGAAGCTCTTCACCAAGGAGCTCGTCTTCCCCCCTGCTCCAAGCCCCTACGCGAACGATTCCCCGGACATCACTAAATGCTTCGACATCTTCCTCGGTTCGGCAGCGGTTGGCGTCAGAAAGCCTGATCCAGAGGCGTATAAGCTGGCGGTACGGGAGATGGACAAGATTGCGAGGCAGAAGGGAATGGGACAAGTCACGGAAGGTGATACGCTCTTTTTGGACGATATAGGCATAAATTTGAAGTTCGCGAAGAAGACCGGGCTAAGGACCATCAAGGTGAACTTGGGCAAGACGAAGGATGCTGTAAAAGAGTTGGAAGAAGCGGTCGGCATGCCGTTGCTGGACGACAAAGCTAAGCTATAGAGGTTGACTTGCATATAATCGTGATCACCGACGCACCGACATGTGTCTCCGTCTTCCTACTCCCTTGCGAAACCCCCAAAACATATCATCTCCGCCATACGTTTTCTGGCTACATCAAATGAATCCTGCGTGCTCACCTTCTAAGTCCGCTATTCTCTTATGCGCCTTATCCTCTACCAATCTAACCACAGCCATCAGTGCACTTTGACGATCGGTTCCCTCCTGAGGCGGAACAAGGAACTTCTCTACGCTAGGCTCTTTCGAAAAGTCCCAGCCAACGACGCTTGTGCGGAACTTCTCAACACCTTCCCCTCTACTTTCGTACCTACCCATAAGAACTACGGGTTCTACTACTGGGCGGTACGTAGAGATGACAAGCTCTGTTACAGGGTCAGTATGAGATTAAGGTTTGGTGAGAAGGTGTACCGTCCTGGTCAGATAGTTGAAGGTAACGTCATCGCGATTGTGGAAAGGGCTGACGGCAACGCTGGTTACTGGCATATGGGGGCGAGTTTCATTAGCTGATTCATGCGCCATGAAAGCCATGATGATGATGATGATGATGATCTGTAGTGCTTCGGTTGGGGAGCTATCCAACGGGGTTATATGTCGACCGAATCGCTTGCTCTTCAAAACCGCAAGCATCACCCGGATGATCTGGTTATAGCAAAGTCACACATGTTGTTATTACTGATCAGTCTAGCAATTATAAAAGTAATCTTCATGTGTACAAATACATGAGGCTCTCTTGTCGGTACAAGACACACTCGATGCATCTACCTACCTCTACTTCTCACTCTAGCTAAGACCGGCCATCCTGTACTAGCAGAAGACATCAATACATTCACCTTCCTCAACACCCTCGTAATCGCCCTCTTCCCCGCCTCACTTCTGCCACTGTTCATCCGGGCCGTCGCTTCAACGAACAAGACGATGTCGAATACCGTGCCATGCTCGTGGCCGATATCAGGAATGACAGCGTGAATATGCGTCCTCTCCTAAGATGCAAGTAGCAAGTTCGCGTAGTGGAGTGTTGTTGAAGCTGTTAGAGAGAGTGGAGTGGTTTAATGAGGCACAGTTCCAGGATATCGATGGGAAACTTCGAGAGATGGAAGAGAAGAAGAGAGAGGAGGAAAAAGATGCGAATCAAGGAGCGACGATAAATGAGGAAGCTAAGCAGCCAAAACTGAAGACCATGATGATGGAGAGTTTTAGTGGATCCACCGAGGAAGAAGCGATGTGGAGCTCAGATGACGACAGCGACGCGAAAGAGGTGGGTGAGTCGCCTTTGACTTTGCGATACAGAGAGAGAGGAACTCAGTTTCTTCCGATCAAATCCGTTATGGAGATATCGGCATTTTTGAGAACATTGGGACTAGTCCATATTCAAAGAACATTCATCCTCTCTCACTCCTGCTAACGCTTCCGCTCCCAATAGAATTGCTACTATCTTTCGCCGCTCTACGCGCATGATAATCATCATTCAACATCATGCGTCCAATTTCCGTTTCCACAACTTCCAGCAACCGTTCCAATGCTTCTTTCCTGCTCCTACCCATTTCAGGACCCACTTCCAAGCTTCTTATTCCGCCCTGGCCGATGCTGTAGAGCGAGGCGCAGAAATTGAGAGAGGGATCAATGGCTTTCTGTTTAGAAGCGTTTGTGTCTTTGGGTAGTGGATGGCGTCCGAGGATACAGGAAGGTGATTTGAGGGGTGACAGAATCCATGATTGCGTTAGTGGAAGTCAGTGAGTGAGCAAGAAGGATGAAGATATGGTTGGTATGCTACTTACTCTCAATCAGATCGATAAGATGTCGAATCTCTGTCTCGTCTTCACCTCGGAGATTTGGAAGCGGCTCGCGAAATCGACCTAGGCGCTCAGGCATATTCGCTGCCAGAGAATCCATCTATGGAATCTATCACCAGGATATACTGTGACAGAGCAGTCAAGGAGTTCCTATATGCCGGAAAACCGGTGAAGGATCTGTGTCATCTGCCGCAATCTGTGTTGTACGAGAGTATGTTTGTTTGGTCGTACAGTGAGGCGGGAAAGGCAAGGAAATGGGATCATTCGAGGGAACTAACTTTGTGCAACGACTGGAAGCAATCCAATGCCAATGAATCTGTTCGCTTTGCGACACGAAGATGTGTGAGAGAGCTTCCGGAAATGACTCCCGGGTGTTAAGCTGTAGGACTTCATCACAAGTGCGATCAGCGCAAGACTATGAGAGTACTGATTAGAATCACTGCAAAAGAAGAAAATGTACCACTATCGTGCAACGTCATTATTCAAGCACAGCTTCTCGGTTGTTGTAACTCCACGGTTACGATCCCTTTCCCTTATTTGAGCATCAGGTCGGTCCACTTGTTCTACCATGGGCCTTTTTCTTAATCATATTCACTACCAATCCCCTCCGCAGTCGTTGCTGCTCATGCAGCTTGCTCCTCCTTTTCTTGTCTGATTATTGCTGCCTTATGCCCCCTTTCCCAGTAATCCATCGTATTTTTCTGACTCTTCTCAGCCGCCAAACCCTCCAGCTCATGCAATAGTCCCCGCAATGCCTCCTCTCTCGTCTTCCCCTCATGCAGTCCAAGATTCATGGATTTCGAATCATCTGTGTTCGAACAAGCAACGAGTGTGGCCAGATAATCATCGGGATCGAAATAACTCCGGCACACCAAGATGGGTGCGTTGTATTCGACACCAAAGATATTGTTGGCGAGCATGTTCGCGTAGCTAAGAGTGCGGCGGTCAGTTTCGGTGACGTGTTCGGCTCTGTTTGTGGAATTTACGCTCATCTTGGACGAAGATCTTGATGAGTCGGACAGTGGGGTACAGAGTAGGTTCATTATGAAGTGGGAAAGACCTAATGTCTTGTTTGCCATAGCAGCAACCACTGACGCAAAGAATAGTCTACAAAATTCTAGCCACGATGGAAGCCCTGAGGAAACCGAAAGAACGGAGAAGGTTTTAATTCACGCTGCAGCGTCATATAATATCAAGAGGGCCCATGCTTAGAAGCAAGGTCAGAACAAGGCTTGTCGCTCTGCCATAACATATTGGAGTTGTACAGGTACCCAACACGGAGTATGCCTCGTCCTTGCAGCATATGAGGCATGCGCATGCGCAAACGCCCAATCTCTGTCTTCGGCCACTTATAAGCGATCCATATGGCTTTAAATCGTAGTACCTGTGTTTGCAGAGCGAACGAATTCAAATAGGCTGGCCTGATTGGCGGTGAACGTGAAGGTCAAGATTACGAATGTGGGGTCGAGGCCAGCGTGAGCCATGGTTCAGAGATACTAGAATCATACTGTGCTTGCTACAATCAGCGTCTTTTGTCCAGAAGCTTTCATTCAAAACCATCCCGCTTTACTTACACACTTATCACACCCACCTGGATACCCTGTTGAATCATGTCCGACCGTCGCAGAAACAACTTTATGGATGAATCGACAAATTCCGAGTTATCAATATCAGATTCACTCAAGAGTCTGATCCTTAGCACCGTGAACGCAACAAGGGACTTGTTCGTTTTCACCGATGAGGAACTACACAAAACATCTCCGGAGGTCATCTTACGACGCATGCTTTCCACAAGATCAGCTATATCAACAAGTTCATCTCTCGCTGAAGCAAACCAACGTGCACGCGATGATGCGACTCAGCAGAACTTCACCAACATCGGCCAAGGTCAGTGTGGTACAGTGTTCGGACTGAAAGGCACTACTATGGTCATCAAACTGCCTAATCCTTCGAACAAGGAGGATGAACTCTTTGTCGACTTCCAAATGCATAAGGTGGTGTGGGAGGCATTCTCCGCTTTCGCGTCCATCCACGAAGACATCCATGTACCTCGTGTGGGCGTGTGGGTTGGCCCCAAGAGTACACATTTCTGGGATACAAAAGCCGCTCTTTTCCCTCAGAATGTGAGGACACCTAACTACGGTCTCGTATCCGAACGCATTTATCCCCTCCCCCTTCCAGTGCGCGAAGCCATCGTGGATGCACTTTGTCCAGAAGCAATCAAGGACACTAAGAGCGAATTCCTCAATCGAATCGAGAACAAGAATTGCCTAGTTCGATTATATCTTGGCAGACGTAACGATTCGCGCAAGATGGAGGCAAGAAACGTTCGGCTTCGCAATTTCCCCCTCCACGTTGATGAGATGGAGCGCCTCGGTCTCGACACGAGCTCCTTTGCTATGACCATAGCAAAAGCTCTAGCTTTCCTTCACTGGAAGGCTGGTGTAGATGGCAACGACGTAGAATTTGTTCTGGGAAGTACTCCTCAAATCACTGGAAAACCGACCAAAGAAGATTTGTTGATCGCCAACAAGGATACAGCAGGGGAGATGTTCTCTACCGACTTCGAGCACCGGACAATATCTATATGGCTCTTGGACTTCAACCAGTGCAAGCTCTTCGATCATGATTCAGCTGGCGTGAAGAAACTAGTTGAGGGATTCTGGTTCAACGATCCCTACTACCCCCGTCCTAACGCCACCGACAAAAATGACAAGAAACTATGGAGATTGTTTGCAGAGCACTACATAAAAGTCAGTCAGGAGCTCACTAACACCCCGGGACCAGCAATGTTCATCAATAGTGTGATTGCGAAGGGCAAAGAACGCTCAGGTGGTAGCATGTTTGGATGAAGTAGGTTGAGTTCAGTTAGCAGTCAGTGGCATCAGTGACGGCCGTTCTGGGTATAAGATGTAATGGAAGGAGTTGTCAACGTGGGTTCTCTCTCACTCTGATTAGCGCGTAACGCTAATTTAGAACCCTGACTTCTCAATTAGCAGATACTTATTCATTCCATCTATTAAGGATCACGACACCTACTTCTCCCCTCTTCCTTTCCCCATATCCCCAGACGAACAGAGTGCGAGGAAGAATATCGCCATTCAACTCCTTAGTCGCCATGCTGCTGCTTACTTCCTCTTACAAATTACTTGTGGGCTGTTCTGTCTTTAACACCTAATCCTTTGCAGCAGATTTCCTCGTTGACAGTATTCCCGGGAATTCTCGTTCCTCTGCACCATCTGTCATCCTTGAATCGTTTCTTCCTCAGGACCGTATTCATCAAGTCTTTTGTCCGCAACATTCTCTAAATGCGTTAAGAGCGTATCTAAAGCGTCGATTCGTTTGCCATGTAACCCAGTGCCCATAAGTACTCGCCTCTTAACCACGTCAGATTCTATCATGCTCAACTCCACTACGGCAGCGTGATAACAGAGAACTTCATCACCATCGTCCCACCAACGAGCAATGTAGAGTTTGCCATTGGGGAACAGGGAATCGATAAGCTTGGCTATGACATAGAACGTCTGAAACTCGGGGTTCGTAACGGGCATGTGTGCTGATTTCGACTTCGTGGTTCCGAGCCGGCTTTCTTAGAAATGATCACGGTGTGAGTTCAATGAGGTGTGCACGCGATTGCACGAGGTTATATGTGGAAAAGTGTAAGTTTGCTCGTTTGATCTGTCATGAGACATGCTGTCGCTTGACCTACTCGCAACCAGTCTCACGACAGCAGCGCAACTATGTTGGGATATGATATACCACTCAACCTACACACATCACTTTCACCACGTATTTCTGCACCACGGAGAATGATCATCGAGATATGAGCAACATGTCCCAACCTATTTACCCACACGCAGTGACCCTTACTGATGAAGCAACTTTCAGCTACCCGAAAAGACCATTTCCCTTTTCCTTCCATTGATTTACTAACACAGAGCAGAACTCGCATCGTCCATCTTAGCAAACCACTCGCATGAGGTTGTCATCAAACACTACCAACCCTGCAGTGTCATCGAACCCTACCGCTGCGCAGTAATAGGATTCGACGACGACACCAAAGCACCCGAGAAGGCGCGAATGTTTTCCCAGACTGAGCCGCGTAAAGACTGGACTGGTCAAGAGGCGATGATGAGGATGGTGGACAGGTTGGAGACGAGGGCTGCGCAGACGCGTGCTGGGGTTCAAGGGAAATTGGGAGATTGGATGTTACCAAGGGAGGCCAAAGCTAAGATTGATACGAAGGCGGACAAGAAAGTTAGATTTAAGAGATAAGTTTGCGTGCTCTCGGTATAGGCCAGATTAGGGACTCCTGTAGGTGGACAGGGTCTAGAATTAGAAATCAAGAGCGCCAAGGCAGTGTACATGCATCTGGCCATGCGCATCTAGGGAGGTGCGGAACACGTCGGGAAATGAGTGTTGGTGGCGCATCGTATCGATACATGTACCGAACTCAGGGCCAATGCTTGGCTAAAAATGATTCGTCAATCACTCTACGGCATGCGTGACTGGTCTTCAAGGTCACCCACGCGACCGACTCTCAAGATTGGCATCGCACATGTGGAAATGAGAAATCGTGGGTAAGAATATCTTCATTCGTCAGAAGACTGTACCGAGCAAGCAACTCCATCCTATGCAATACGAAAACGCCATACCCACGCCGTGCTATGCAACACCGGATGTACATATCAACATACCAACATGCCTTCGTATCCATTACATTCAACGTGTTATGTACCCCAGTCATCCCATTCGCCATTTTTCCGTGACCGTTCCCGACTCGTGCTCTTCTTCCCTTTCGGTGCGGGATCTAAGAAGCCATCTGGTATATCATTCCAGTTATGCGTTCCTTTTGGTGGTGCAGTCACGGTCTGTGCTTTTTGCGATTTCCGCTGGTCTACCGCTTGCTCGTCGCTAGACGCTTCGTAATCGTCATCTTCGTCCTCGGATATGTAGTTGTATTGGTCAAACTTCCTCCTATCGATTGTTTGGAGTTGTACATCGCCATCGGCATACATGCCGCGTTCCCTTCCTAGTATTTGGTCGGCTTTATTCGGACTTCTTCGTCCGTCGAGTGGGCCTTTTGCGATGCCGTTGGAGGTGGTGAGGTATTGGGTTTGCTCGCCGCGACCAAGGGGTGCCTGCCATTCCGGACGTCTTGTAGCTCGTGGTGGAGGCTGGCTGTATTGGCCGGGCATCCATCCATTCGGAGCGCGGGTGGGGCCCCGAAACTCTGCTTCAGTAGGAGTATCAACACCCCAACCAGCAGCACGCTCACGCTGCTTCTGTATTTGTTCTTCTCTTTCTCTTTCACGTTTTATCCGCTCCCGTGCTGCCAGCCACTTCGGGCTCGGTTCCCAGGACCATCCGTCTCCCGTTGTGGTTACAAGCGGCACGAACCACTTCAACGGCGAAGGCCCGAAAACATGTGCGATATTGCGTTTCCAGCCCAAATCGAATGCATTGGGTAGCTGTTCGTTGTCGCGCTCGTCGAGATAGCTGTCGTAGCGGTCCTGGTTCTGCTGGCGTTCTCGGTACTCGTAGGATTGGTAGTGCGGGTGCGAGTAGCCATTTGCATGGCCCGGTACAGGAGAGCGTGACGTAGACCGCGAAGGCGGCTCGCCCTCCTCTGGCCTAGTCACTCCCGGAAGAGCGTTCGCGTGAATCTCACGCAACTGGTCGCCAACACTTAAGCGCCCGTTTGCTTGCGCGTCGACGTAGTTTCGGTCGTTAAGCTGGTGCTTCATTGTATTCCGAAGTGGTGAGAGGTAGCGCGTCTTCTCTAGGCTTTCTATTGTAGTCTGACCCCTGACCGTAAGCCACAGATGCCACGCAGTAAAGCCTGTTATGACAATACCGATGATACCGGATAGTACGGCTAGTAGAACATAGTTGACGGGCATGAACGACTCAGTGTATTGACCATCGCTGAGTATCTCGCTCCATACCCAAGTAGCGGATGTCGCAAAACATGTCCAGCAGAAAAAGGAGAGATATAGCAGGAAGAGCACAAAGGCCTTGTAGTTGCGGAGACCAACGCAAGTCGCAAGCCATGGGCAGTGGTGATCCATTTTCAGTACGCATCGCTTGCACGTAGAGCAGTGGTGGGAGCGATCGGGCTTCTTGGACTGGCATTTGTTGCAGAAGCGCAGTTCTCCCGTGGATGCCTTGACTGTGAAGGACGTGTACTGCATCTCTCCCCCTTCTTGTGACGGCAGGTGACTGTAGCCATTTTTGATATTAAGCGGCGATCCGGGGTCGGTGAAGACGGCGGTGGTATAGCTCCAGTTGAGCATGAGATAGAGGAAGACGCCGAGCGCGGATGAGAACTTTCCTGTCCAACGTGTTAGTAATCGCGTTTCTCATGCTGATATAACGTGGTCTCATTGAACGTGGGATAAATTTGGATTGTAGGGCATATATATATAGAAAGGAGACGCACCCGTCCAGACATTCTTCGAAGGCACGAAGCCGATGCCTGCCTGAACCCATACGGCCCACGACGTCAGGCCATAGACGAAGACCAGCGGGAAGTATGTGACGGCGGTGCAGCAGTACCGCTCGACCTTTCTGGCCCAGCTGCGGCGGCGCATGGTTCTCGAGGGGGATGTCGGGGATGAGGGCGAGCCCAACGTGGCCATAACTATGGGCGCAGCGAGTGGACGGGCATGTGGTGCGGTCGAGTAGCGAATAGATGTTTCTGCCTTGCGTCCCCCGTGTATGGCGCGGATCGAGGATGGGCGGGCTGGAGAAGGGAGGATGCGGAGGACAAGAAGCCGGTGCACGACTAGTTTCAGGGTGCAGCGGCGCACAGCATGTCACAAACTAGCAAGTAAAGCGCGGGAAACAGTGTAATAGGATAGGTGAGGCTATAGAAACAAAGTTGCACAATAGCCACCGCCCGTCGTCGCTATGTTGTGGATGCGCAATTCGTTCGCGGCAGTGTCGTTGTCGTAGTCGTCGTCGAATGAGGCGCATGATGGGTAGCGTGTCCCTGAGGTGCACCTGGCCCGGCTTACCTATGATCGACCCGTGGAAACCACGCCGTGCACGTGACCCGGAGGCCGTTGTTGGGGAACCATAATTTTGGATACATATTTAAGACACAAAGCGACTAGCACTAGTGGTAGAGTGAGCGGTAAGCTGATGTCAACGGATGGCAGCTTCAATGTGCTCTGGATGTTGGTGGCCAGTTTCAGCTGACAAGTCGCACAATCAGCCTGCAACCGCTGCGCCCACCTGAGCAGCTTTGTCCACTTGGCCAGTGGTAAAATGATGACAATCCCGGTTGCATGCGCGATAATCTAGGGTAGCCTGATACAGTGGTTACAAGACGCAATGTCGGTGCCACACCCCGGTATGCACCCGTATTGCTCCCGCCGCGACCTGCGACATTTAGAGATAGCCGTCGCCCAGCCAGATCTACTTTGGTCCTGCCAGCCATTGTCCTAACCTGCTTAACGCCTACCGAGCGCGCCATCGTCGTACTTGTTTATTGCGATAGCGTCCCCCCACCTACTCGACTTCGCGGACATGTCTGACAACATTCCTCTAACAACAACTTTTGGCCCATTTCCTTAGCCCGGCATGCTTGCATCCAGGAAGCGGCCCACGCCGCTGCTGCTGCTCTTCGTTCTCGTCCTTATCGGAGTATGGTACCACAGCAGGGACTCTGACCGCGTATATCTGAAATGGATGTCGTCCATGGAGTCGCAACCTGCAAAACTACCCTCAAACAGAACATTAGGCTTCGGCGCCGTCGTTGTCGTCTCCAAGGAAGGCTCCTCGCGCCGCCAGCCGCTCATCCAGGCTGCCAATGTAACTGACATCGATCTCACCATCCCGCCACAGCCAGAATGGACCGAAGGCGACATTCAGCGCTTCATCAATGGACAAGAGAAGGCGCAGAAAGGGTCCATACTAGCGTGGTTAGGCCACCACAACGCGCTCAAGTGGTAAGTCATCTATCGTTGCCCGGCACCCGTCTTGGCATGCATCCGTCGTTATAGAGCTGCTGCTAATTCGCTTATCAAGGTTTCTGGATTCCGGCCTCGAGACCGCTCTCATTCTCGAGGACGACGTCGACTGGGACATCCGTTTGCGTAGCGTTCAGGTTCCACTTGCGGCAGCCGCTGCCCGACAGCTCCTTCCTCCGCCACGCTCCCAGCATGCCCATGTCAACGCCGACAGCAACCACACACAGTACTGGGGCGACCAAGATGCCTGGGACTTGCTCTATCTCGGCCACTGCGGTGACTACTTCGATGTCGTTACCGCCGACGGACCCAAGACCGACCGCCAATCCTTTAACCTGACCGCTATGCCACACATCAAATACCAGGACCCTACCCTTCCCGCATGGTACAACCTACATCCATTCACACAGGCATTGTTCCGTCTGCTGGGCATGCCTGAGGGATCGCGTGTCATACACCGCTCCAAATTCCCTCTCTGCTCCTTTGGCTACGCCGTCACCCGCCGCACCGCCGAACGTCTTCTCAACGACCTCGCTCCACCGAAGCTGAGGAAGTCGGGACCTCGTGCATTCGATGTTGCACTTCTTCACGCATGCAACAAGGGAGAAGGCACAAAATCTCCTACGCCAGAGTGGCAGAACAAAACCCCCTCAAATCGAAGCAAATATCCGAGTCCTGGACTCCGCTGTTGGACACTGAACTCCGAGCTTTTCCACCACATGCCAGGTAACAGCCTGATTGATGCGGTCGGCGCGAAAACTGGCGAAGAACATGGCATACCACCTGTAGATCTCGCAGCTCAAGCCCAGGTCGTATCTCGAAACGAGACCACAAACATCGACTGCGGATTCTGGAGCGGCGCCTTTGCATTCGACGAGAACGATACCGACCGGCTCCATTACCTACAAGAAAAAGTTGGAAGGCAAGGCATATGTCTCAAAGAACGCAAACAGCAAGATGACAGCACACACGCGCCTCAAACAGCTGTAGATTCTATATGAGAGCACCTCGACACCACTACTACAACATGACAACTTCCATGTACATATTAGATTTCACGCCGAGCAACATCTTAGTGAAATACCCGGCTTTTGCACACCACGGGGTTTACGGGCGTTTTGTAGGAGTACGAAATAGGATTTCATGGGTGAAATGGGGGCCCAGTTCAAGGGCGCACATCGATTTTATTTGACAACTTTTTTGGGATGATATACCATAACGGCGATTTCAGCGATCATGGCGTATGTATGCGAGGGCATGGTTTGGAGACCACCTTTTTTCCCACTTTATGACAGATTCAGCATAGCTTTCAGCGTTCTTATGAAGCCAATCTACGTTGCCATTTTTCATGCTTCTTCTTCTTCTTCTTCTAGAATAATTTTACATAAGATGCACGACTTGATTTCTCAAGCTACAACACACAGACCAGCACATGAAGTCTTGGTCTCTCGGTACGCGGCAACATGAGTATACGATCGTAATGCCATACTTCTCCACTTTCAATCCTACCTGTTGGGTGGGTGGGGCTGTAGTCAACACCGCGCAATCACCGACGTCACGGCGAAACTTCAAGGCGAACGGTACTCATCAACACCAAACGCTCGATTGAGAAGGAGCTTAAGACACCAAATACAGTAAACCATGCCGTCGTCGAGAAAATCACGCAACTCAAAATCTCGGCTCTAAGAAAAAAGAAATCCATCTTCCCCATACATTTCTCGCGTTCCTGACGATCCGCACATTTCGGTTTCAAAAGCCGCTCAAGCAAGCACAATCCCAGCACCGAGGATCCCCCATGTCGATCTTGACTTGCAACTACCCTGCACCTTGGTGGATGAGATGAAACAAGCTTTTTGGTTTTCGTTTCGGGCCGATGCTACGTTCTCGGGTCAAGGAGGAGGAGAGGGGAAATGACAGGAGGGTGTGTTCACGCGTTGACGCTTTCGGGTGACTGGACATGGGGAGTAGAGTTGTGGAATTAAGCTGGGTGGTTGCGTACGTTCAACCACGACAGTGCATGATTGTTTGTGCGTGTGCAAATGCGGGAGTGATGTAATGGTATGGGTAAATTCTTCCAGTCCTTCTGGCGCCATGGAACACAAGATAAGATCCTATCGCAGTCCTGTTCACTTCTTCCACTGGTCCATTTAGTTTGCCATGGGATGTTGTCCTTTCCTTCAAGCTATTGCACTTCATCCTTCAAAAGTCCAGCTTGCTTCTCCTCCAGCGTTCGCGAATAATTTTCGCTGTATCGTCTGGATCCAGTCCAGATTTTTCCTGGAGTACTTCTCTAAGCTCATACTTCCCAGCGAGCACTAAGAGAAAAGACGCCAAAGCGACTTGGTTGTGTCATGACAACTGCTGCTCTTTGTCGAGATTGTCGGTAGGGAAGCCGATGAGCTTCTTTGTTATGAGCTTCCGCAAGTTTAGTATAGGCTCTGCACTGAGACGGGTACACTCTTCCAGGTACATGTCTAAGGCGGCCATGAAAGGAGTGTTGATTGTCCAATGAACACGTTCGAAGCTGACTATACGCGAATAGTCGATGGTTCGGTCTATACAAGAGTCGTAAGGACTGAGGCCAGCTTGAAGGAGGACATCAATCATTGTTCGGTCTGCATGTCGCATGGCTTGATCAAAGAATTTGGTTCCACGTCGAGCTATACAACCCCGCGAAGCTGCCAACTTCGCAAGGAGTGGTTGCACCAAGTCTATCAGTCCATCGCTGACTGCATCCCGGAGAAATACTCCACTGACACCGTTGTAATCCGGGTTCATGGGCAATATGGTAGCACCACGTTCATTTAGGATCTCAATTAGATCCTCACGACGATTGCGAACGGCAAACTGTAGAGAGGTCAGTATGTGTGCTACGACTGGACCAAGATCATGTTTCCGAAGGCCGGACGAATCTGGGAACACCAGCTTTTTGTCGATGTCTACTCCACTTTCGATGACCGTGTCTAGCAGAGCTAGGTTTTCATGTATCACTGCAGCACGTAGTAGATCTGATCCAAAGGAATGCCATTTCGGGTCGAATTGGCCAGCAATAAGCAAGGTCTGAAGGAGAAGCAGCTCGTCCTTGTCTTTCGTGCTCGTCGCGATATCTTCTAGTTCGCTCCCCGGTATCGTATATCTAACAAACATTTTGAGAACAGGATGGTTCGCACGGATGAAATCGTCTCTCGTGAAGGGCTGGTAGGACCGGAGTAGGAATTGCCTGTCCGTAGCGGAGAGGATATAGTCGTTGTTCCTTTCAAAGACAAAATGGCATATGCAATCGTAGAGTGGCCCCGAGGAGAAAGATCCTACCGTACTATATTGGACAGAAGCAAGTTTCCTTATCTCAGCTATAGCAAAATTTGTGGGTCGGGGATTGGAAATTGTCATTGCAGAGGAAGTAATGGTTGACGGCAAAGCATTATGCAATGGTAGAAGCAGAGAGTAACGTTCAAGTGCCAGGGGGCTTTTGACGTAGGCGTCGCTCGGTTCCAGATTTGGCTTGCGAGCTCCCACGTGGTGCTCTTTTGATTCACTTGGTCGTAGCTATTCGTCATCAAATACTGGCAATGGTGAAGATACTTCGATGCCTTCCGGGGTTCGAGGACGAGGAGGCGGATGCAGTTCTGATTAATATTGTCAGTGAGTCATCATCACTACTGGAACGTCCAACTTGCGCGACATGCAACGAATGAAATTTGTCTCACGTACCCTCGCTTTTCGCTTCTCTAGCCTCGATTGCGAGATCGTGACACCACGGACGGTCACGCTGGTCGGGCGCTTACGTTCGTCCAGGCGGCCAAGGATGAACTCCCACTCCCCTTTTCGCACATTCTTAGACACGCACCATCTCTTCAACGATCTTTCGTATTGAGTTTTTCTTTCTATCAGTTGGTAAAACACTTCTGAGTGTCGTATATCCCTTACGTTCCTGTGAAGCCTTGCTTAGCCATAGCACGTATGACTTCTGACAGCGGCTTATTCTGCTCGACGTATAATTTGAGGATGTCGTCTTTGCGCATCGCCCATTCGGACTCATCTTCTTCCGATCTCTTGGGCATCTTTGAATGTATCGTTGTGGAGGGTAAGATTGTGGGACTGCCCTCGGCACTGAACACAGCCGGGTGCCGCAAGGCAACAGAAGCTCACAACTTGAGCAGATTCACCGGAAATCCCCGGGGTACCGGGGGATAACAATATCGCATTTTGGAGAAAAGCTGACGTAGATTCAGACGACGTTGGGTCTGATGTCGAAAGGAAGAAGGCAGGGGCGTGTTCTCGAAGTGGGAAGGTGGGTGGTTGCTTCCAAAACCATCGGCTCAATTCATTGGCCGTTTCCACAATCATCGACCCAACTGTAAACTTGGAGACGGGCGCCATCATAGCGCCTTTTGAAAATTGCAGCTCAGACTTCTACGCTGCAGCTCAAAGGTCTACACTGCCCCTGACCCGCCACCACATGTCACTGATTACACAACCATGCTCCATTACTTCTACACACTCCGGCTTTGTGTGCATGCTGCGCCACCAAAGTAGAACCTGCATAATGAAGGTTTCGGCGGCAACCTATCAGCTCATCCCACATATGACCGCGGCGATGCATGAACCTAAGCTATGGCTAGTGTAGTCCACAGCACCATTCCCGCTTGCCATTTAGACGGGCTCTGTGTGAGCATGCCGTTGCGAATGCGAAAGCAACCTCTGAGGGTGGGCCAGGGCTGGGCTGGGGAAGCTTTCTCTTCATCAAACAAACCGGCTATACACGCGGCGTGACACCAGATTACAAGGCTGCGTCTACACCACAGCCCAGCCCACCAATGAAATTGGTAATCAGAGCGTCTCTTGACATCATTGATTGGCTGCTGCTGCCATAATCCTCCCTGCTGTCAAAGCTCGTTCCGGATACTGGAAACGGACATAAGCTTGTGGCACACCGATTGGAGCAGACCTTCGACCATATTGCGAAACCTCCGGTTTCCGATATGACCAGGGCGGGGCTAGCGATACCCTGTCTCCTTTCGCTCTCTGCCTCTGGTCAACTATCTGCATGAGTATTCTGGTGTTGCCAGAGTACATACCCATATATTCGCCGCTCACTGCTATCAATGTTCGCACTCACACGGACACTACAAAACAACTTGCTTACTAACCCGACTCACCGGCTCAATTCCTGTCTCCCAACCAGACAACGTGACCGAATTGCGAGGCCAGTAGACGCTCTAGTTCCGGCCAGCCTTCTACAAGCACCAAGATTGTCACAATACTTATCGCCCACTTCATACCTCAATCCGCCTTCATCCTAAAAGCATTCCGTAAATCCAAGCATAGAACAAGATAAACATGGCACTCGATACACAAAGTATCATAGCTATCATCGCCCTCCTAGTTACATGCCCATCGACGATGTGGCTCCTATACAAACTCTGCATAAAATGCCAACCTCGACACAGCCATGGTACGTGCCGGTCTCTTCACATAGTACTGGTCCGGAGACCTAAGATCGTGGCAGAAACGAACACTCTCCTCCCAACGCATACATCGTATCCAAGCATGTCGACGTCAAGACAGAACATTCTCCATCACCACCAGCGTTGTCATACTTGGTCTTTACATACGACTGTCATGTTGGAAGACCTGGCGACTGCATTTCATCATGACTCAAGAGGTAGGATATCATATTCTCGTAGGAATGTAGATGAAGTTAACTGATCGTGTATAGCTGCAAGACCATAGTCCGGCACGGAGTGTTTGCATCAAAAGTTCATCTTTGCACGCTTCGTTGTCTAGATGCGCGGCTGAAATTACGATCAATCTTGATGTGTTAAGACGGTTGTCGCGCGTAGTTGTGCTCCGCATTCACTACATGAGGACCATGTGAGCGCCAAAGCGAATACTTATCCTAGCTATTGTAGTGGGAATCGTGGACGCTGTAGGAAGAAGGCACTATCTGACCTCGAATATGACAAAAGCAAGCAGTATATGGGTCGAGGAGATATCGAGAAAGATGGTATGAGAAGGCGGAAGGAGCTCACGCATTACCGTGATAGCCTGCAGTTCTTCAGGCCCAATGGTATTTATATGCCGTTCTCTCTCAAATTTTCAAACCTTTAAAGGCAAACCTTAACCGTATTCAAGACCCTGGAGACCGCCGTTTAACAACGGAAGGTTTGAGGACCTTCTGGTACCATGCTAAATCGAAACTGCCCTCCTCAAGCTCTTTACTATCAGGCTCCCCAGCCCAGCAGAACGTCCGACACTTGTCAATTACCGTCTTCTCATCTTCCGGAACCGCCTCGCACCAAGTCCACCTGTAAGCAGCAGTCTCGTAAGCCTGTAAGCGTTTCAAATGATCCTCCTCTTCCATCTCCCAAACCACGCCTGACACCTTCCCATGGCCAGGTATAAGCGTTGGGTATATGCTCCACATCTTGACTTGGAAACCAGAAATTGTGGCAGATCTTGTACTCGGGAGTTCCGGGAGGTTTAGAATTGCTTGAATAACTTATGGGTCCATGATTGAGCCATAGAAGAACATGTGGCACGGGCGAAAGACTTGGTCGGTCGATATACAAATCTCCGATAATTGATGCTTGTTTAAAGATTGTATCAAGCGAGCACGCGCTGGTGAAGATAATGACATCGAAGCAGTCGGATTTGGAGTCTCTCCCAGGGGTGACGGTTTCGGAGAAGACATTATAGTGATAGGTCTTTCTAGGTAGTACTATTGTCTTCACAAGGCAACGAGGACAGACCTAGTGGTGGTGTAATTTCTCTTCTGGATGTCGCTATGGCTTAAATGAATGCAAGGCTTTCGTAACTAAGATGGTCATCGGAGTGGCATGCGAGTATGTGATTAGTGCGAGTGCAGTGTATCGGTGTGTCGGGAGTTGACATGACAAGATTACTACTCGGGTATGTTTTGGTGGGTCCGCCGCTGCTCGACCCTTTAGCGTGAGGGCGACACATCAATGGCCATTCTAATCTGCATCACCAACACCGATTTGGTTCCCGCACAGTTTCGGTACCAAGGAACCATGTTTCAAACATATACATCAGCTTGAAGTGACACAGTTGCCATTGTTCACACAATTGTGTCATCTCTGATTTGAGAGCTGCGTAGGTAGTTTTCCGTTCCAAGGTTTGGACATCATTAGATATGTAGGAAGTTTGGTTGGCTTCATCGCTATGGCTCATCAAAAAGGCATGTTTACAGTGATAATGTTCAAGTTTGAGTCAAAGTAGTCTATGTCCTCCTCTCTTCTCCCAAGTACGACACAACGCCAGATCCGACACTTACATACATTGCACATGTAATCCACTATTACGAACAAGATGGACTACTTTGACGACCTAGACCAAGACGCGATGAATGCTTTCAGTGAACTGAACGATGACATCGCGCCATTTGACCAGACCTCCGCACCCAAACTATCTCCCGAGTTGGAAGATCTCCTTCTCTCAACCAAGCAACAACAGGCTTCTGCCCAGGAATCAAAGAGCAAGTCAGGCAACATGGACTACCTCTTCAAGATGAGCGACCCCATCACCCCTAGAATCCTCGCCTCCGCCGCTGTCCGTCCCTCACAACCCCGAATCATTGAGGGAGAAGGCGAAGACGGCATCGCGGAATTCTGCCAAATCAGCGAGCTTGATATTCCGAAGATTAAAGAATGGCTGGTCAAAACCTACCCCACCGTTCGCCCAGTCTTTGCGCCCATCAACAAGGCGCGCAAGGCCCTTTCGCCCATCTCCGCGTACCCAACTCTTGGATACGATACCACACTACCTCATCATCGTCCTAAAAGCAGCGCATGCTTTGAATATCTGCCAATACAAGACCAGTATCCAGTGTGGTACTTCTTCTACGGAACGCTGGCAGATAGTTCCTTTCTGGCCGAGCTGTTTGGCTCATCTAGGGAAGCGCCAATGCTGTTACCGGCTGTGATATATGGCGGGAAGCTTAGGACCTGGGGTAGGAAGTACAATGCGCTCATTGATAATAGCCTGGGATCGCGGGTCGATGGATGGGCGTACGAGGTCGTTTCGCAGGAGCAGGAAGATGCCTTGTGCATGTATGAGACTGCCAAGTATGAGGTGGTGAGGGTAGATATTGGGCTGCATGGTGATAGCGGAGGGCGTGTTGTGAAAGGGTGTACATTTCGTTTTGCGGGAGAGGAGCATGAGCTGGACTGAGGGTTCTTGTTGTACAACAAAATCTTTATGCACTGTGCAATGAAACTGTGGCAGTTATAGTATAGTAACGTATTAAGCATTCATAAATGAGAAGTACCTGCATAAATGAAGTGACAAAGGTATAACCCGCCTGGTGAAAAAGCAGATTCTATAGCTCGAGATATTCCATCCCGAGGATACGCCATGCGCCGCGCTGTAAATGCAAACAGAAAACATGCCAGAAGCTTATTTACAGATCAAAGTTGTCCAGCCAGTGTTTGATAACCACTCTGCCCTCGTTGAAAGAGGGCTTGTTCATGCGTACGACAATGGCCGCATGGGAATGTCGATGGTTGTGAATATAGACTGGGTGTTTAGTGAAGCCCACGTTGTCCAGCCCTTCGATCATCTTGAATTGATCGTCTGTGAGGGCCAACGTCGGGAAGTTGAGCTTCGCACTGTCCTTCTCCTCTTGTATCGAGTCGACATCGGAATTGTCTTTGCGCGTCAACCGTGGTGACGTGGGTTGAGTGAGAGAAGCCATATGTTCGAAGCCTTCGCTCAAATACTCTTGATCCTGAGCATGATTTGCGTTTCCGTACATGCCCTCAGCCTCCCGTCGTACAGCGTTGATCATGAGCGGTATGCGGTAGCGGGCATAGTCGATGCCTGATCTACCTTCCTCGTGTAGTCTTATACGCTGTTGGCTACGAATCGATTGAACTGCTGAGTTGATGAGGAAGGCTGACACACCAAATGGCACAAAGACCGTCAAGACGGCGACAATAGTGGCCCGTCCTAGTATTGTCTTTGTGCCCTGTGCCAGCCGCTGTGTGAAGGCTGGGGGTTCTTCGGGTTCCTTTGACGAGACTGGATGCTTGCCGTCCACAATAACATCCTCATAGTCCGGTATATAGTTTATCTTGATGTCGTCTGGGTCGACGAAGGGGTCGGTCTGGGAGATGCCGGCGGTGTAGTACGTGACTGTTCGGTCGTTTACAACATTCGCATACAGACTTCGGTGCTTGAATTGCGCGAGGCCTTGGATGAAGATGCTCTCAGGGTCTGCGAGTACAGCCAGAAGTGATCGGCCCGTACCCCTAAACTTGTCGACGCCAAACAATTGTCTCCCGCTCATGGAAAGCGTTCGCGCTCCCAAGACGTTCCATATGTGGCTGTGGTAGCCTTTGAGGGGTGTTCGTACGCCAAGATGTGGTGTCGCAAATGTCGTGAAGTTCTGGAAAGGTCAGTACAAGGTGCCGGAGAGTCGTGAAGATACATACAACTGGCTGTATCTTGTCGAAGATGCCTCTGTGGAAAAGCAGGCCGATGGCATAGCGTGCTATTAAGCCCCCCAGAGAGTAGCCAACCACACTGATCTTGGTTATGTCGTGTCCAGCCTTGGCCAACTCCTCCAACTTTCCTTCTACCTCTTCTGCGACACGTTCGCCACCAGTATCGACACCATCGTACGTGAAGCTACCCGCATTGCGCTTGGCTACGAGGATGTGCAGTTTGTCCTCTGGGAATCTTTCACCCAAAGTAGTACTGACATATTTCAGATGCTCAGGGTTTCCCCATAGGCTGGTTGTGGTCAGCGGAAGTGCTTCTTCTTGACGTGCTAGGAGGCGATAAGGCGTTCGACAGAAACGTACCCATGGACGAGGACACAAAGGTGGTCAGCTTTGTCAGAGGTTTCGATAGAGGTAGACATGGCGAGAGATTTGAAGTTTGGCTGGCCCGAGGCTTAGGATGAAAGGCGCAGTATATGTATATCGCCCCGGCGTCCAGAAGTCGTCCGTGAGAGGCGCAGGTCTGACCGAGACGCGCGCAGCCTCAAAAGCAAGTCCCCTGCAACAAGGACACCACTTGTGTCGCGATAGAGTAGCACGATCGTATGGGATTGGTGTATAGATGTGTAGATTTACTTCAGACACGCTTGCGCATAGATTACCGGCGTCTGACTGGTGAAAGACTAATGAAAGAAAGCTATCCTCGACAAGTGCGTACAAGTCGTATCACCGCGTCATGACGGAATTAACGATAAGATCGCCACCGTCGCGCGAGTTCGCCCGCGTCCGTGGACCGTGGCCTGTGGACCCTGCATTTTGCGCTAAAGAATCTACAGGGCTGAGACGCGCATCTCACCTCATCACTCACCTTCACCATCTGGCCCACTCTAGCTTCTTTGGGAAAGCTGGAGCTCGTACTGGAGCTTGCTGGTAACCTTGATCACAGCCCATTCTTGCCATACTGCTCTTGATGAAGCTTCAAGGCGAACATTGACGCGCAGGCCATATCGCCGGCCACCTTTGCATCTACGTCAATCTTATTTTCTGCCACTGAGATGATGATTGCTTAGCCGTCATTCGCTCATACCATTGCAAAACCGTGCAGTCAATTGCGTCGCACGTGCCGAATACAGTATCAGGCCCGATACAATCGTGTTCATCGGCCCATAGCTGCTCAACTGTTCTAACCTGGTAGGTTACGAGCGTATCAAGCTTGTCATTATATCTACTTACAGGGAAGAACACGCCACAACCGAAACAAACATGTGGCCTTCTGTACCAGCTTCCAGGAGCTTTGCCAATATAGCATGTCCTTGTGGTGAGAAATGCGAGTTACCTCATTGCATCTTTAGTCACAACACACCACAGCCATCTACAGCGCGGCGGTCTCCAGTGCCAGTTGCAGCAACACATGATTCAGAGCCGATCGCGAAGAGGCTGAAGCTCGACGACAGCACCAAGGCACCCACTGTGCAGGTCGCTCCAGCACAAGCTCAGACCAATGTCGACGTCGTTGCCAACTCAGACACACTCAAGACCAAGGCACCGACGACGAAAATTGTGCCCAAAGCTACAAATACCGCACCACCTAAAGCACCCGCTCCCCTTCCAGTATCTGCCACGCGACCAGTATCGCCACCGCTGGCTGCCGCTGCACCCAAGGTTGTCGCCAAGCCAGATGTTCCTGTTGCGTTGATGCCACGAAAACTTAACAAGGAACCGGCGACCTTCACCAAGAGGGTTACTTTGCTCAAAGCGCTGCACGCCTACATGAAGCCGCAAAACGACAAGCTTCTCAAAGCAGTCAAACCTGAGGTCAAAGCACTGCACCTATCGCCAAATCAACTCAACAAACTGGCGGTTGATGAAGAGGGTTAAGCTCCCACTACAAACTGTTGAGACATGTAGCTGACTTTGTAATAGTACGTTTTCTCTTTGCAACCTGAGCAGGCAGGAGAGTGTTGAACATTGTCTCAGAACTGCCTATATATGCAGCAGAGTGTTCGACGATGTTGCTGAATTCTCCTGCCTAAGCTAATGTATGCAACAAAGTGCTCTTCGTGCTAACAGCTTAGTAGGAAAGAATCGCTACATCAAATGGCTCAGTGTATGAGAACATACTTAAACAACGGCTGGTCAAGCTGAAGACCATGCCAGCGGAAGAATGGGTTAAGGAACGACGCGAAGCTATAGCCAAGGAGAGTGGAGAGCTACCAAAGAAAGCACCACCCAAGAAGGTCGATACCGGCCTTACACCGAAAGAAGAAGTCACGTTCCTCCCTAGACTTGTGTGCCCTCAGGATGGATTGGATAAGCATGGCTATGTCACTAAGTTACCTACTGACGCCGACCTCAACGAGACGAGGTTGGCGCTTGAAGCAGCTGGCGGCTGGGAACAATGTGACCGCTGCAATACTCGTTTCCAAGTCTTTCCAGAGCGGCGGGAAGAAGATGGAGTACTTACCACAGGAGGACAGTGCAAACATCATTGGGGCAGGCGAATCTTTGCTAGGAAATCAAGAGGCGTCGCAGCAGAACCTACAAAGTTCAGTTGTTGCAATGGAGAGGTAGGATCGGAGGGCTGCACTACACACAAAACGCATGTGTACAACGTCAAGGATCCAAACCGTCTGTCGCTCATAATGCCATTTATCGAAACACCGGAGAACGACAAAGTCCCGAAGGATACCGCTGTGTGCTTCGACTGCGAAATGGGCTATACCACTAACGGCCTTGAGATGCTTCGTCTCACAGTCATAACGTGGCCACAACACAAGCCTCTTGTTGACGTGCTGGTGCGGCCCCTTGGACACGTGCTGGACTTCAACACCCGTTTCTCTGGCATAACCGCAGATCAGTTCCTAAACGCGAAACCGTACGATCCGGCAAACCCAAAGCCTGTTCGCAAAGATCTTCGCATTGTTGACTCACCCCATGCAGCAAGAGACCTATTTCTTTCTCACGTCTCTCCCACCACCCCGGTTCTTGGCCATGCTCTCGAAAACGACCTCAACACTATCCGTCTCATCCACCCAACCATCATCGACACGGTGCTCCTCTACCCGAACCCCAGTGGCCTACCCTTTCGTTTTGGTCTACGCAAGCTAGCTTCAGATTATCTTGGTGAGCAAATCCAGCAAGGAGGTGCCGCTGGCCACGACAGCTACGAAGATGCGCGAACTACAGGCGAGCTGGTTAGATGCAAGATCAAGGAGAGGTGGAGGCTTCTGAAGATTGATGGATGGCAGATTAGAGAGGACGGTGTGTATCCGCCTATGCCTACGGAGAAACCGCCAGAGCAGGTTCCGACCGCGCCGTCGATGGTTCCAGAAGCGAAGATGGCGGTTCTTGAAGGAAATCCAGCACCCAAGAGGAAGTTTGAGAACGATGGCGATGAGGAGGAGGGTGATGACGAAGAATTTCCAGCGAAGAAGCAATAGTAGAGGCTGTCCAAGCTGGAAAATGTAATGTATGGACCAGAAGCAAGGGTTCATGGTATGGCAATATAGTATGGACACGCTCATTGCAGCATAGCGTTAGGCGTTTGGCTGTCTTGAAATGAGATTTATGTTCGGCCTGTATCATGGCACCTCGAGGCGCATTCTGACTTGGTATACATGGTGGCTTCCTCAGCATATACCTTCCCCAGAGACTATCCTCCGAACACCGCAGAACCGGCTTTCACCCATCTGCGGCTTGCTTACATCCTGATGCGCCTTACGGTCTCCCGCAGACAGTAGGCTTGTTTGTCTTGTCATCCTAATAGACCCTTCTACGCTTGACTTCCTTCTCTTTCCCGTTCGTCTGCAAGCTCGGCGTCCTCTATCGTAGACTTAATCATTGATTGTTGTTTCGCGGGTCCCTTCTTCAACCTACTTTCGCCGCATCCAACCCCTGCACCCCTTCTAGTCCTTCCTTGGTGGGCTCGTATACAATATCCGTATCCAATTCTTTCATGGCTCCTATTACCACGCCTATGCTCTCGATGAATCCGTTTACCGCGACACGTAGCATGCGGTTCGTGGTTGCTGCATAGTCTACTTGGAGGACGCTCTGTTCTGAAGATTCTGACGGCGTGGTGAGGGAGAAGGCACGGCGGACGAGGGGTGAGAGTTCGGCGTCGACGGAGAGAGCGCGCTGGGCGGTGGTGGCTAGGTGGGCGGAGGGGAAGGGTATATTGAGGGTGCTGGGTATGTGTTAGTAAGGCTGATGAGAATCGGAGTCGGGGTATAAGTACAGTGTACAGGGAAAGTCTTCTGGCTTCCAGTCCTTTTGGTCCGCCATGTTGTCGATGCGCGCTCGTAGTGCTGAATTCTTCTGCAAGGTGTATAATGCTGGAGATAGGTATAAAGTTGTGAAACTCCCTATGTATGTGAATAGATGACCGACCCTTGCTCAATATGGACGATGTTGTATCTTGCGCTCGAATACTAGCCTGATCTTCGCGATGAGGCTCAAATCGCAGAATGTGGGGGAGGGGTAGCATGACATCTCCATGCGGTAAGGCGCCACAAGGGAAGCTATGACCCGCGACCCAGGCCAGGTACAATTCGAGAGCGTCATACATCATCATTTGTTAGCTGAAATATACAAACGCGTCATGCGTCATTCGCTGTTGCATACCTCGGTCTCTGCCGAAGTTTTACTTCCTTGCACTCATCCACCTTAACATCAAACGTTCAATTGATACATACACGATTTCAACTCCAGCTGTCTTCACCTACCTAATCCATAGCCCGAAGCTCCACCAATTGAACGACCATGTTCCGCAACACTATGATCCGGTCGACACGAACCCTTCGCTTCAGCGCCCCATCCGCACGTCCTTTCTCCCTCTCTGCCTCAACAAGGGTCAAGCAATACCCAAACGACCTGAGCACCAACTCAAAGACCAAGACGGACAAATACGACAGCGACAGCCCCCACGCGGTACAAGATAAGGTCCAACAAGGCGATACACACAACATTCATGAGAGCAATGCAAAGGACGCCTTAGAGTAAGTCATTTCCAGCGTTATACACACTGCCTGTGCAGGGGGTGTGAAGGAAACAAGGGTGGCTTCTCGCAGCATACAGCTAATACTTTCCGGCAGTTCACAGAAGGAGGGCACCGGTGGCCATGCGACTGAAGGCAAGGACTCGGCTGGCGGAAAGGAGACGGCGAAGAAGGAGTTCCCCGAGGCACCAGACCCAGCCATTGGCATGCAGGACGAGAGAGGTGGACGGGGTGCTTAAGCGCATGTAGGTGCATACAAAGAAGCAATATTGGAGGATCGGAGTAGCGACGAAGGCATGCTACATTACCTAGGATCTACGGGCCTATCCGGTCGGTGATATAACATTATGCAAAGGAACTATCGTCAAGTCCCGCGATCTCACCACGAAGCCTTATTTGTGTGACGAATTGGCTAACAGCAGGGCGCACCATCGCCATTCTAGATTGGATGTTTACTCGTATGCGCAACTTCCATCGTCGTGTTGGCTCTATATTTGCCTCGCCGCACACACATTGGACAGCATGCAAGGGACGATAAAGAAACACCACACCACACGGCCGCATATTGAACATGAAAGAACCCACTATTAACCAGTACAGGAAACCCAGACGTAACCCTCCCTCTTACTCTACGTTTATAAGTACTGGAAACACCGTCCCTATGTCTATACTTCGTCCAGCACAGCCAACCAACACCACAAACGAGCCACGCCCTCCTACCAACTATCCGTAAAAGCAAAACAATCAACACCATGAAATTCACAGCAATCCTCCTTACCACCCTCATCGCTCTAACTAGTGCTACCCCCGCCACTCCCCTCGAGCGCAGACAAGGTATCATCACCGACAACCCCACTAGGGTCTGCAACACGTGTCGAGTAATGATTCTTTCATGCACAATGATAAATGTATCTTTCCCCTTTCTTCTTCTTCCTTTTTGAATCAACGCCTTCCTTTCCCCCCCTTCCTCCACTCAAAAGACCATATCCAAGCCCCATAATCAATCGTACAATGGACTAATCCGAAACAACAAATAGTCCTGCGCCAAGGGAATCAAGGGGAGAGCCTGCAACAATAAGTGTGCCTGCCGGACCGCTAGGAGTAACATCTTGTGCGAGACCGCTTGTGGATATAATTGCCCTGGAGACAGCCCATAGACGATGAGCTAGTCACAATCACCGCGTCACCAATGCCATCAACGATGTCAAAGTCTCCCTTACGGATGATAGAAATCACCAGGGCGATGTGAGTGATGGCGCTGTGTGCGGGTAGTACGGGTAGGCTTGATAAGGATAGGAAGGTGTGATGGGTTGGTTTGAGTGTTTGCTGTGGTACGGGGAGGTAACACGCGTACATTGGTTTAGTTTTCAACGGGATGGGCTAGGTATGTGACAAGCACAGTTCTTCACAATGTTTGGTTGATACAGTTTGTTAGTAGCGGACGCTACGCATTCTTGGAGAGACGGGGGGATGATGTGATAGTGATGATAAAATATTGGACTCAGGTTGACGGGTCGTTTATTTGTCTCCTCCATATCCTTGCCTATAAGTCATACCACGTTCTGGAAAACAACCGTCTCCCTTCATCTTTACTGTTTGACCTTGGTCACCAAGTACTATCGTCTCCATCATGACTCGCGGGTCTTTATGCGCAGCCTTGCCGACTCTTCTCCTCGTCATATTCGCATTCCTCGCCACGCACACACTCGCAGCAACACCTCCCCTCGACCAACCTATTCCCAACCCTCCACTTTTCTCTCTCTTATACCACAAACCACCCGTCTTGTCTATTGCCAGACGCGATTCGCACGACCAGCGCGACAATCGGAGGATAGAGGCGAATAAGTGCGTCCGATGCAAGTATACTAGGGTGAGTCTGTTGGTATTTAGCTTAGCACTTGGAGAAGTGCAAATCAAGCCAGCTATTGAGATACGGAACGGAGCAAAGAGGTAAAGAGGCTGATATGAATGTAGCGATGCCGCAACGACGTTACTGGATGCAATTAGATATGCAGGCGCGATGTTATTAAACAGGATGCATGGTGTAAAGATGATTGCGCGCTCGAATGTGGCGGAGACTGGGCTGGCTGATAGTGAGGGATGATGGACTGGGTCTGAGATTAAAAATTTGACTGAATCAGCTGTCACTTTCCACAACGATCAAAGGGTTGCAGAGATGGTTATCATGACAAGTCATATTTAGTGTTCCATCACGAGATACCTTAAACCTATCCATTCCAACACAGCACAATCTCGTAGTACCCACTTCGTGTGTAGAGATCCGGCACATGCCCCAGAACAGTGCAAATGCCAGCCACTACAAACCGAGATCATGCGTTCTTCACTCTCGCAGTACCTTGGTAACTCTGAAGTTGACACCGAAGTTGTAGTCCTTATCGAAAGCCAGACCAAAGTCTCGGTCTGGAGTGATGTTCTCGATAGAGGAGTCTACGAGCTTCAGGTCGAAGTTCTGAACCATTGCTGCGACTGTGAGGTACAATTCGGCGTATGCAAGGCTAGATCATGTTAGTATTGTTCCATTGTACACAGGACGTGAATGACCTACTTGATACCAAGACACGCTCTACTACCCTTCGTGAAGGTGACGAGATACTTCTCGAGATGTTCTCCGCGGGTTTTGGCTTCGATCCATCGCTCGGGTCTGAAGACGTGAGGATCAGGGAATACTTCGGGGTGGCTGTTCAGTAGATATGGCATTGCACCGATGGTAGTCTGGGGTACTGTTAGATAGCTCAAGCACTCAAGCAGCTTCTGTACTTACACCCGAAGGTATGAGCCTATCCTTGTAAGCAAGCGGCTCGACGAGTAAGCGTGGAAAGCGACTTGTAAAGGAACATTCATATCGGAGTGACTCATTGATGACCGCAGTCTAGTTCATGTTAGGGTATATGGACAGATGCAGCAAATGGCTTACCAGATATGGCAGAGCTTCAAGCTGAGTGCAGGTCGAGGTGGGATAGGATCGTAGCTCTGCACGCAGTTTCGCCAGTATATTAGGATACATGATCAAGTAGCACATGGTACATGTCAAGAATCGGGCCGTGGTATCTACACCGGCGAACAAGATGAGCGTACCTTCATCTTTCAATCGTTGGAGCGTCTTCTCGGGCACAGGAACCTTGGGGCCGATTAGTGCGTCGAACAGTGTCCTAGGTTTGGTTGAATATCTTCCTTCTTGGCTTTTCTTGAGGGCTTCTTTGGAGTATTTCGTGATCCGGTTCTCGAAATCCAGATAGCTAACGATGGAAGGGCTTATACGGGCGATTAGCCAGGTTGGAAGACGTATCATGAGCGCGTCAATAGCGGGAAAGAATCGGCGCACATGCGCAGTCAATACTACGCCTTTGACGTCTCGCTCGAGTTCGCAAGGGAACCCAGGCTTGTCGAGATCTCCAAAACTCTCACCGTACGCATAGTGTGAGATGACGTCCACCGCTAGGCTGCCAAACATGAGAGGTCCAATGAGCGTCTCTCCAGTACGATAGGCTTCCTTCATATGCATGACTAACTTATCGACTTTGGACTGAATGGCCGATTCCAGGTCCAAGATAGATCTCTTTGAGAACAGGTTGGTAATATAACCTCGACGTTGCCGGTGTAGATCATGGTCGTTTGTCGAGATTACTGATGTGGGCGCCGTAGTTGTGAGACCTGGGTTTTTGTTGCGCTTCTGTCCGCCACCTGAGTAGACCTTGTCGTAGAAGAGGGGGTCGTTGAATGAGAGCTCATCGGGATTGACTCGTACAAGTGGGCCTGCCTGTCATGAGCACATGCTTGTACAGCGGATTCCGCGTAATCGCGCATACTCACCATACTTCTTGTGCATCTGGATGACCTTCTTGTAATATCGCCCGCCTTGTAGGATGTCGTAATAGAATTCAGGAAGGTACGATCCAGCTGCCCAGCGCGGACCAGGGAAGCCAGCCAAAGGATGGAAGAAGAGGTTGTAAATCGTCTTGCTGAGCCAGTAAGTCGAGATGACGGCGGCAAAGCCCACAGTTATAGTGAGCTTATCCACCTCCATTTCCGATATGGTTTATTAGTCGTCGTTGTTGCAGTAACGGATCAAAGGTGGCTATGTGTATGCAAAAGATTCTGAATGACTGGAGTGATGAACGTGAAGTAAGTTTAGTTAATCGCTTGCATTGTCTACACGGAAAACCTTGCTGGCAAGTCGTGTCACTTGCTACAAAGGTGGGGTGATTCATTGTCCCTTCCCAACTCTGCGTTTGCGTATGCGCACGGCTATTCTCTCCCGCGGTCGTAGCTGCCCAAAAGCCGACTCTTGCAACGCAGGCATCGCGGCATCGGTCGCCTCTGGATCGCATAATTGTATTTCAAACTCGCTCATTAGGACAGCTAGTGTTGCTGCTTGCATAGTCTTGGTATAGTCGCTAGCAAGTCCAAAACTCTGCCGGTCGTAAAAGACTGGAGCCAGCAGCTCGAGATTCTGCGCATCAAACCTCCCACTCTCGACGCCATTTCCACTCTTCCGTTGGCCTCGCGCTTTGGGACCATTGTCGTCAGGGATCAAGAAGCGTTCAGGCCAGAACTCACCCAATGGTCTCTCAACAGTACGTGGCCGCGCGTTCGCCCACGCTTTGGTGTCCAACGCGATATCATGCGAGAAAGAAATTGTGTTGCATGCTTTGGGTAGTTTCCACTGGCTGCTGACGGAAACTTCGGCAAACTCGTTGGCACATGTCATGTACTGTGCGACGCGGAGGCGGCTGACTTCCGCTTGTAGAGATTGAACGAGGGGTGAGGCTGCAACACCATTGACATCATACGCGGTCGCTTCTGATGATCGCCGCTCAGAGACGATGGCAGTGATGCGTTCCACCAAATATGGTTTGCGTAAGATTTCTATTATTGTCCACACGGCGGAAGGGACCATGTCCACGTTTGAGCTGTAAGCATGTCAGAACTTTTTGATACTATGCGGATAACGCTTTTCCAGATGATGCGTACCAGTGCATAATGTCCAACATCTCCGCTGCCCTAGCTTCGAGAGGTAACGGGGCTTTCGCAAGTAAGTCATCCCGTTCTTGAATGAATTTCAAACCCTTGTGTTCATCCCAATCTGCGTCGTCACCACCAATCTTTGCAAATTCGGTACCGCTGTGATTAGCTTTCAACCACTTCTCAACGCCTTTGTATAGCCGATCGCGCGGCTCCTTATATGCCGTGGAATTCGTAAACCATGGCATTCCCGGTACGAAGCCCTCAATAGTATCTTCAAACTTCCAGTAATCCTTGATGAGCGCAGGATACTGCTTAAAGATTGCCGAACCGAAGAGGGTCTCCATCGAACACCTTGTGAGAACTTGCTGGAAAAACGACCAAACATCTTCTATCTGGGTCCAGCTGCCGACCTGAAACATCTTGTCATTCAAATTGCGCGAAAGGGTTGCAGCATAGAGGTCGATCACAGTTGTCAACGAGTCGCCTTCTAGGTGCTTTCGTGTTGATGCTATGCGCGCACGCTGGATGGCACCTTTGTCAATGGCCGCGTTGGCATACAGGTTTGCAACAGCTTGAGGGGAACCCAAGATGATCTCGTGCATGTTCTTTCCGGTGGTGACTGGATTCCGTTGCTCATATGCCTGGATAGCTTTCTTCATCTGTTCAGGGTCTCGAAGAACAATGAATGGCTGCAAACCCGCCTTGACGGCGAACGGTGCGAAGCTGCCATAGTCCTTGCTGACAGCTGTTAGCACTCACAAAGTAGTGGTTATATCGAGGAGCGTACAGTAACCTCCCGAAGTACTTCTGCGGTCCGTCGTAGGCTAAACTGAAAGCATGGAAAGCTCCCGGGACTAGATATGGGATCGTTGGCGGTCTTTTCCCCAACGTGGTGCTCTTGGCGTTTTGGTAGAACAGCGTTGTGGAGACATAATAAGTCAGTGCAGGTGCGACGATCAGCAGGACAATTATTAGGAGAAACATTGCTGGTGTGATGGGAGATGGGACGGGTTAAGCCTGTGACAAGCTCCTATTAGGTAGAGTAGATCCCTGCGCATGCTAGGGGCGGAATTTCCGGGTCCGCTTCACGCCACCCACCTAGGTGTGGAACCAACATTCAGCGATGCTAAACAGACCCATAACTCTCCCTACTTTATAGTACTGTTCGCATCGTTCGTGCATACTTGCGAGTTATTTCCGGTGTTAACGAACGTGCCATATGTCTTAAAGACCAGGCGCTCCACTTATGCGCACCTTCGTCTTTGCCTTCTCCCAGTTTTGCCTGCAGTGACGAGAAGGCAAGTGCTTATTATGCTCTCATTTGATACTGACTGACTAGTTATGGAACATCAAAACTCATCTCCGACCATGGTTCAAGGTGTTACGGAATTTCCCAGTAATCTTCCTATTTCCTCAGCAATCGCCAATGTCTTCTCCTCGCTGAGTCGTTTTCCGATGACTTGGATAGCAACCGGAGCACCGTGATATGCTTGGGGGTCGTATTCTGCTTGGACGGCTGCGTCCATATCGTTCAAGGGCGTGTAGTCTGCACGCTTACCATCAATTTTGCTGTCAGCAAAGGTGACCGGGACGACGACGCTTGTGAAGTCAAGTAGATTGATGGCAGACGCATATCCATAATACTTGAACTGGTTGTGTCGGATAGCAGCCGTTGGACTGATAGGAGCAATTATGCAGTCAAGCTCACAACCAAGCTCGGCCTCGACCTCTCGCCATCTGGATAGATACTGCATCTGGTAATCCCATTTTTGCAGATGGATATCCCATACGTCATTCAAGTCAGCCTTTGGCATATCTGGGCTGAGGAGATTTTTGATGTTTGGGATCGCTGGTTCTCCAGAGGCGTTAATGCTCTTCATCACATCCTTTATAACTGTCAGCTGGTTTGGGATTCCTACACAGAGCTACGTAGGATCAAAAGATGGGAAATTCCTTACCGTGGAGCCGTCCGCGGCATATATCTTGTTAGCAAGATCAACAGCAAATTCATGCTTGTATGGAGTCCAGGGTAGAACCTTGTGCTGGTTTCGTTCCAAGACGTCCATCACGCGTTCAATTCCACGTAGAATTGGAGGGTGTGGGAGAACCTGCGCTTTTAGCGAAACTAATCTGACTGCGCTTCGAGCAGAGACTCACGTTGCCGTCGCATGTATAGTATCCGATGGTAAGACCAGTCGAGTTCAGCTTTGTTTTGAGAGCGTCTTCTAAATTGTATCTCCAAGGCAACGGGATAACTTTAGAATCGTAATTCCAGGGCTCTTCGTGGAGTACTGACTTGAGGAAGAGCCTCAAGTCTTAACGATCAGCCTCTTAGTGGAAGAACAGAGACGTGCGGTTCGTTCACTTACCAGATGCAGAGTGAGCGATAGGTCCAACGACACTGTGGATAGTCTCCTGTCCTTCCATGCTGTTTGCCATATCGGCGTAGGGCATCCGACCATGACTGGGACGAATGCCGTATAAAAAGTTGAAGGCGGATGGAATTCTGATAGAGCCGCCAATATCGGTTCCAACACCGATGATTCCTCCACGAAGGCCTATCATAGCCCCCTCTCCACCCGAACTTCCACCACATGACCAGTTCTTATTGCGCGGATTCGTGGTCCTTCCGATGATGTTGTTGACAGTTTCGCAGACCATCAAAGTCTGAGGAACACTTGTTTTAACGTAAAAGACAGCACCGGCCTTGCGAAGAAGTTCTGTAAGAACAGAGTCTTTGTCGTCATACTTTCCCAGCCATGAAACGTAGCCCATGGATGTTTCTTTGCCCTAATACAGCCTTGTCAGGGCTGTAGCTCGTGGTGTGCTTGCGAAGAGTTGAATAAGTCGAAAATAGGAGAATTATAGCATACCTTGACTCGTAGTTGGTCTTTCAAAGAGATGGGAAGACCATGTAGAGGTCCAACGGTCGTTTTGTGCTCGGCGTAATAGTCGTCTAGACCTCGAGCTTGCGAGAGTGCCTCCTCGGGGAAGAACTCGTGTACACAGTTCGTCTGCAGTCACTTGTTAATCGGTAGATCAGCGACTAGCACATCATCAATCTCACCAATTGCTGTGCTAGAGCAGCTCTTTTGCAGAAGGCAAGTGTAACATCGACCGACTTCAGCTTCCCCTCGGCCATTTGTGCAACGAGTTCAGTCGCCGAGGATTCGGTCAGCTCAATCTCTCGCGCAGAAAGTAGTCCCGATGCCTTTGGAAATCCGAATACATTGCCATCGCTTGGAAGGTCTCGAATTAACCATTCTGAAGGTATCGTGCTGGCAATGCGAGCTCGTTTGTCTGCGGCAAGTTGCTCCCAATTAGAAGACATTGTTGTCGTGCGCAAGCTGGCTGAGGCAATCAACGACAAAAGTCTAATCCAGGGTATGTGTAGGTTAGTGAGTAGTAGCGAGTTGAAGGATCAGGTCCTGTCTTTGGTGCTTGCGCCGGGTCAAAGGATGATGACGATGGTATACCGTATGTGGGTGGGGGTTGATCACTTGTACCGACCGCAATCGGAATCTACCCCACTAGATATGCGAGCCCCTCCCCGAACACATCGCTCGGTATAACGCTCATTGACACAATACACGATGGAAACAGCTTTCCCTGAACAAGCGGACTAATAAAGCCATCAGTTTTACAATATTACACTTTAAACTTAGGTGGCATGTTCTAGCCCAGCTCAGGGCCCGACGATCCGAGGGTGGCAGTTTGTCCTACTCAGGATTGCATCGCATCATCCTATATCTCAGCAATAACCATGTTTAACGCCGTTCATAAAATTGCTATCATTTTATCTCTATCACTGACATCAATCTCATATGCTTACTTCGCCAGACCAAGAAGACAACTGCAAAGATACACAGTACAATTACTTGCAACATTTTGCAGAGCGGATCTACGTCCTTGGCATTCATCACACAACATGTGCGCTCTGCTCAAAAATTTGGCTAATCGGAACGTGCCATCAATTCTCAGAGTAGAAATCGTTCCCGATATGCATGAATTTACCGTCCAGTAGCTCCACTAGTTGAGCCGGCCTAGCTGTGCGATTGGTCATGCGAAAGTTCCAGGCACTTGACGCAGAGCGAGTCGCATTTCCAGATCGGAGCTCGTCAGAACTAGACCCTTGTTCGAGCTTCAAGCGTACTTCGTACAACACAGCCTCCGCTAGTAAATATTTCAGTATTCCCGAGCAAGTAGTGTGGAACCAGATCGGCCAGGGGCGGATAGACACGCTCGAGGCGTCTTCATTTGCTGGTCCCGAGGTCTCCACGCTCTAGCTCTCATGACCCCTTATCATCACGAAATCTTTGATTGGGTACTTTGGATACACGCTGTACACGCCATGACTGATATTCCTCCGTCGCGCCCTACAACATAGCAATCATGTCAACATGTAGAGAGAGCACTTGATGTATCAATGCTTTTATGTTGGCCTTAAACATCCAGTAAACACCTTCTGATCTGATTCCAGCAACCTCCATCCTGCCCACGATGTACCTTCGCGCCGTCCATGCTGAGAAAGACATTGCTAGACTGCAGCAATTCATCCGCGCCAACCCACTGGGCATCTTCACAACAGCCATTGATTCCAAGTCTTTTCCTTTCCTCCAATCGAGTCATATTCCATTCGTCTTGGATACCGAGAACGCAACCGACGAGGTCCATCTTGGTGTTCTCCGTGGCCATCTCGCTCGAGCCAATCCTCAAGCTAAGGCTTTGATCGAACACCTCCAGTCCGAAACCAAGGATGAGAGTACCGACACAGTTCAGACTATCTCACGCGATGTTATGATTCTCTTCAATGGTCCTGCGCACCACTATGTCACACCTAAGTTCTACAAAGAGACCAAACCAGTGAGTGGGAAGGTGGTTCCTACATGGAACTACTCGGCAGTGCAGGTATACGGCCGCGCCTCCGTGTTTTACGATACCAAGGCCGCTATGACGAGCAAATTCCTCGATAAACAGATTAGAGACCTATCCTTCCAGTCTGAAAGAGACATTATGGGTTACGAGAAGCCGTGGCAGGTGGAGGACGCGCCTACTTCGTACGTCGAGATATTAAAGAAAGCGATCATCGGAATTCAGATTGAGATAACAGATCTTGGTGGGAAGTACAAAATGAGCCAAGAGATGTCTGCCGGTGATCAGCAAGGTGTTATAGATGGTTTCAAGGCTATGGGATCAGACGTCGGAGCTGAGATGGCAAAGACTGTGGAAGAGAAGGGTAAAGCCAGCAACTCTTAACTATGATATTGCCCGAAAAGCCTCAAAATCTCTACCTAGGTACTTCGCGGCTTTTGTGGCGACTGCAGAGTACAAAGTTGTTGGTTTTCTTTCCAGGTTCTCGCACTGGTAATGTTCCTAGGCGTTGTCACCTACATAGGCATGGTTTGATTGGCTGCCGCAGTGTAGCGATTCCTAGAACACATACATCGCGTGCCCGCAGTGTAGCGATTTTGAATGTGACGACTCAACGACGCGTTGTACTCACACTTGAGGTCAAGCCAAGCTATACTTAGGTATCTTGTTAACAAGCAACCATTGGCGTTGACTGCGGACGTGTCAGACTTATTGCCATGGGGTTGGCCGGCCTGACAGTAAGATGTGGCTGTGTTGGTCGGTAGGCACGCCATCTATATCATCAAGGAGGAACGGTTCGATGGCACAGCCAAACCATCGCCCGAAGGTATTCGCATTCTTCTGAGTCCCCGCAAAGTCGATGTAGAGCACCATCTAGAACACCATAGCCCCAAGAACCAGACATCAGTTCAATCTAAAGACGCCTAGCCTACTCTTCTTCGTTGCAACATCACGACTCCTCCACCGTTATGGGCCTTTTCAACTCCAAAAAGATTCCTCAACCGCCACTTCCTGACCTAGCAGTACATATCCATGATGCAGCAGACAAAGTCTACAGACCAGACGACGTTGTCAGTGGGCAGATTGTATTGAAGCCTGTCGCATTTATTGAGCCCGAAGCCCTTGAAGTCTCCCTGTTCGGACAATCACTAATATGGTATCGTACGAGTAGCACCTCAAGGAATAATGACGGTTCAAGTGGTAGCACCAGTTACAGTCATTGGCGAGACAACGCACCGCTATTCAAGGAAACACAGGATATTCTACACGCAGTAACCGCTATGTCTAACGACGGGAAGAAGGGAAAGCAGCAAGTGAATTCGCGATTCGAGGCCGGTCAAACGTATACGTTTCCCTTCAAATTCACGTTCCCTAGTGAGACTGGCAACACACGATATGGCCAGTACAAGAACGATTCCGATAAGAAATACGACATTGGACCACATGACCTACCTCCCACCTTCCTCCTGACCAACCGTGGCAAGACAAAGGACGTCGGCATAGATGCAGACTTTGCGAAATCGAATACGGTATACGAGCCAGACTGATATGCCCTGGCATTGGTGTCGTCCAAGGCAAAACTCTAGTAGATCTGACAACTGCATCAATCATTTCCTTCCAACCTACAAGCCCTATACTACCCTTTGGCCCACACACCGCACTAAACCGCTACCCAAAGTCATTCACCCTTCAATCCTCCATACTATCCGGAAAACCCGCAAGCCAAATTGGCATCCGGCAAAGCATCCGCGATCGCTTCTCGTCTTCAACACCTAAACTCGACTTCGAAGTTGCGGTAGAAATCCCAGAGTACTTCACCAGCGGCGCCGAATTCCGCTTCCGTGCTTCTGTTGTGACACTATCGAAAACCTCGAACGCGCTACACATACCACCATCCGTGACGCTAACCGTCCTGAAGTTATCCTTACTAGACTTCACCTTCTACCGCGCGGCCAGTGACAGAGACGCGAGTAGCACGGAAGAAGGTGGACACTTGAGTAACAAATATGAAAGTTGGCCGCCACCGGACCAGCTCTACGTCAAGGGCATGCATGAGCATGAAGAGTTTACAGAGAGAAAAACGCCTCTCAATGCTTTACCCGAAGCTGTGACATTAGAACTTACTACTGGACTACCTGGCTACACTATTGTGGCTGGAGCTGGGTCAGGAGAGAAACACGGCGGGATTGCGGAGGAACAAGCGAAGAGTAGCTGTGAACAATGGTTTATAGCGAGGATTCCGAGTGAAACGGTGCCTAGTTTTCGAAGCTTTGCAATTACACGGGCGTACAAGGTTAGGGTTAGGCTTGGTGTTGAGGTTGGGGGGAAGAAGTTTGAGATGGAGGTTGAGAGTTTGGTGGGGAGGATGGGTGGTGCGAGTGTTTAGTGGTGCTGAGAGGACTTGCTTTAACGGGTAGCTAGTAATGGATCGAGGAATCTTGATGACTATAGTGATTCCGTAGTATCTCTATCCAGTGTAACTGTATTCATTGTAAATGCTCCAAAACCTGGGGTATCATATCCGAACGCCAAAACACAATTCGTGGACCGAACTCAGCCAAGGTGTTCAATAATACCAGCTCTCCAACACCTTATCCACCTTCCGCCTTCCTTCGTTCTCCAGTGCCTCCATGTCCACATCCTCGTCATCCTCCGCGGTAGAAGGTACCTGGACATTCCCAAACTTCTCTTCCACACGTGCGGCAACGCGTATCGCCAATGTGCGTGTCTTTGCCAGCTCCGGCGCAAGCGGCGCATCTTTCCACACCAGATTCGGTTGTATATTCTCCTTGGGGTTGCGATAAGGTTCTAGTAGCGATAGTAGCGTGCGATATGTGTCAAGACTGTTTTGGAGCGTTTGACGGCGGGCAGAGAGCTCTTGGAGGCGGGAGACGGAGGAAAGGTATTCGTCTTGTGTGATTTCGGTGTCGCGGTCGGGCCATGTCGTAGGTAGCTTCGCAATGTTCTCGTCGAGTGTTAGGTCGTTGTTCTGGTATAATGTGTGCGCATCATCTTCGTGGGTATCGGACGGAGGGTTTATTTCTTCATCGTCGTCGACGTGTTGCGCGCCAGATTCCCAGTATAGTATGTCTATCTGCTCGACGACGTGCTCGATCATTTGACGGCTGTAGACTTTTCGCGAGTGCTGTTTGAGGTCACGATTAACTATAGAGCATTAGGACAAAGCCGAAAAGTACATGATGAGTGAAGTGGCTGTATACCTTTATCCAACACTCCCTTCATAACACTGAGCTCAATTCCACCATCATTCGCAAGTGTACGCAGACGTTCTGACGGCGGTATTCCACGCGACAGGATATGTTTTCTTGTCTGGAGAAATCTTTGCTTTTGCTCAACGACGGTACCTTGTTTCGACCTTGCGGTTGGCACGCGTCGATCCATTGTTGAGGTTGTTGAGTGCGTTTGGTGACGAGTATTGCTGGGAACATGTGCATCGAATCGCGGGGACTAGCGCGACGAGTTGGATCCAGACTATACCTAATTGAGACAGCGCGCAGCCGAGAGTGTCACCGTGCTCCCTACAGCAATCGACATCCAAAGAAACCTGCTGTTCTTGGCTTTTAAACAACGAAAGCTGACAACGCTTGTCGGGAATACATCGTTCGCTGTACCTTGAATAACCCGGGTCATATTGTCAATTTAGGGATGTTGTGGCTGTGCAGCTCGGCATGGAAACCTCAATGCGAGCAATGCGAGAGACCGTCCTGCGGGGCTGAATTTCAAAACCTCTGTCCAATGAGCGTATGTTCGAGCAGGGCTGTAGAGCCTCAAGTAGTCCAGGTCTGCCTTCTCGGCAACAACAAGTCGAACTCTGATGCGAATGGCAACCCGAAATGAGGGTATGGGACCTACGATGAGAGTATTCAAAAGGTCACCTTTTTCCACATGGCTCTTGTCATTCTCAGTGTATCCCAGTTCTCAAGAAGTGTTCCATTGTTCGGCTTTCAAGCTTGTCCTTACTATTACCCAAGAAGATGTCTACCTCCGTTGCTCTCCAGAATATGAGCATCTCAAATGCAGACGTTAACACCCTGCGCCGCCGAAAATCCTCCCGAACACATATTGAGTCCCACTCGTCTTCTGAAGTTGACGACCCATGGCTGGGCACTCCTCATGATGTGGGATCTTCCGGTCTGCCACTTGACTCTCGCTCCTTCAATCCTACGGCAGTGTATTGGATCGCTCCTCATGGCTTGCTCAGCAAGAAAATTACGATCATTGACTTGACCAAGGACATGGACATGCCATATTCAGGCTTGACAGTTGAATACAAAGCCGCGATCAAAAAGACTCTGAAGGATCATTCCTTCGCGCCGGTACTTACCTGCCACCGTCGTACCTGGCTCGGTCTCAAGTACGAAATTACCGACGACCAGAACGCTCATGTTGCACATTGGTCGCATCCTTGGTCGTCGGTGGGCGAAGCAGTCCTCACATTTCCGGACGACTCACCTCATTCATTGCATCCTATCAGTTTGAGCAACACGCGCTGGGGACTGCGAACCGAGTCATTTGTTCACAATTCGCAGCCATACATTTGGCAAATGGACAGCTTATGGCACTCCATGAACATGACGCTGTATCGCGTGACAGGGAGTGGTGAGCAGCAGAAGAAGGTTGAGGTGGGCAAGTATGCACAGAAGTGGTGGGGTAGTTTTGTCACTGGTGGCACATTGGTGGTAGACGGCAGCAAGATTGACGGTGTTGTTGCTTGTTTGACGCTCGTCGTAATGTTGAAGAAGAAGCGACAGAGGGCTGCGGAGAGACATGAGGTGTGAGAGTCAAGGTTGAGAAGGATTCGCCATGGCGGTTGAGATTTTGAAGTTCGGCCAATTGACTCGGGCTGTTAATTGTCGTGAGGCTTGGCTGTGGCGTAGCTCTTCCTGAAAGGTGGGAGCGGGCGGGCACGTGCGTGTAGCTAATACGGCAATACGGAGCGATTTCCTGGTAGTAGGAACGTCATAGTACGGGGTTGAATGCTCAGATCGGATCCACGTCGGTGCCACGGTGCCACAATCTTAATGTTCCTTGTCCCCTTACCCACAACGACGGGTCTCAGTAATAAAGCTCATGTTGAAAGGTCTCTTGTGCTGCTATGCGCAACAATTCTGGTGTGTACCAGCTTGGAAGAAGAAAGCGACCACTCACAAAACGGCTACCCGTAGTTTCAGACCGACCACAAAGCCAGCGGTTGTTTGGCTCAAACGGCTGGCGGTTAGCACATGAGATAGCGCACCAGTCGACGCCAGTGACGCCGCCAAGCCCCCGACTGCCCGCGCATCAGGGAATGCAAGGCTTGAAACACGTCAACTACCCTAGTCACCCATGAATCAATAATGAATGCACTTCGCGCCTTCTCTTCGTTGTCTTCATACACTACCTTTTTTGCAAACCTACTACCCTACTAATATTATTTCCCTCTCATTGCAACCGCGCACCGTAGCGGCTGCTTCTCGCTACCTTTCTTCCATGGCAACCAGAGAATAACACAGGGGTTCCGATTCACGACTTCACCACATACACGACCTGCACCACCTTGAGCCATGTCGACCCCAGATCCCACGGCGACTAGTGGCGCGGGCTCCGCTGCGCGAAAACAAAATCAAAGTATCGAGAACTTCGCCGCGTCACTGTCGACTGCAGCAATCATCTTCGGCATACAGATTGGTGTTTTCCTGATCCTCAGTGGCAACTGGAAGCTGCACAAGGGAAGAGCCAAGAAGCCTGTTGAAGGCGACCAGGGCGACAAGGCGGCTACGCGACAGAGTTTGTTCCACAAGATCTAGTATGTAATTCGGGAAAAGGTACCCTAAAGGCATTCGCTGTACTTTGTGTTGCAATGCTTGCAGGATGTTACAAGTGTATACCTTTAGGGTACCTCTTCCAGCCAGGCATGCACTAACAAGCGACAGCTACTACAAGACCGCCTTCGTCCCCGTCGCCAAGCGCATTGCAGCCCCCACGACCGCCATCGAGTCTTTTAGGAATGTCTTCACAATCAGCGACAACGAGCTCATTCGCATCGCCGGTGTCGATGGCTACCTCTTCCTACAATACCTGCAGCTCCTGCTCCGCATCTTCATACCTATGACAATCGTTATCCTGCCTATTCTCCTACCCATAAATCGCAAGGGTGACGAGCCCGGCGTTTCTGGTTTGGACTCGTTCGCTTGGCCGAACGTAGCCTTCCCGAACAAGAGACACCGCCTGTGGGCGCATTGTATCGTCGCCGTACTCGTCGTGTGCTGGGCGTGTTTCAATTTCTATTTGGCGCTGAGGCAATTCGTGCGCCTCAGGCAGACCGTCCTCACCCGACCAGAACATCGCATCCTAGCATCTGCCACTACCATTCTCGTGCAAAGCATTCCTGAGAAATGGCTAACAGCTCCGGCCCTCGACGCCCTGTACGATGTTTTCCCTGGAGGTATCAAGGATATTTGGATAAATCGCAACTACGACGATCTAATGGACAAAGTTAACGAACGAACCAAGATCGCGAGGACCCTCGAATCTGCCGAAACAAATCTCATCATTACATGCACCAAGAAGCACAAGAAGATGGAGGAGAAGGCAGCGAAGGAAGCAGGAAAGACGAGGTCGAGAAAAGAAAAGAAGCACGACGAGGCCATGGAAAACCACGCAATCAACCAGGAGACTCACGACCATGGTGTGGATGCTGGTAACCCTCACGAAATCGAGCAACAACTCCAAAAGGTCCTTGAAGAGTCCGCCTCGTCGTCTTCATCGTCCTCGCGATCGACCTCACCAGATCGTAAGCGCGGTATGATGCCCATACAGTTCTTGGGAGAGGGCATGCACGCTGTTGGTGAAGGCTTCCGTGATGTCGGTCATGGTGTAGATCGTTTCAACAAAAAAGTCTACGGCGGAGTGCGCGGTGTTTTTGGCGGAAAGCCCCGTCAAGCTGGCCAAGCGCGACCACAAGAGCAAGCACAGACAATCCTCGACGGTGCTGAAGAGGTGCCAGTATCATCGCCCACCTCTGCTGATTTCCACCACAGGGGGGCTAGTACTGACACCCATACTCCTTTGGCCAGCAAGGAAACGTATGCCTCCGACGGCACCATCACCGAGCCCAATTCACCACAGACAGATCTGAAAGCGCCCGCAGCCAAGACGGAACCTAAGGAGAAGAGACCTATCACGCCTGCATGGAAGCACCCTTTCAACAAGCTCAAGGCCGTCTACGTTGGTCAGGGTGACTTCATAAGCCCAAAGCCATTCGAGAAACCGGGAGAAGAGCTACCACTAGAGGTCAAAGATTCTAGTCAGATCAAGTATGATTTGTCAGGATTGTATGACGAGTCTATGAAAGAAGATGGCGAGGATGCTCTCTGGAGAAAGTATATAAAGCCAAAGGACAGAGAAACGATGCGCCTACCAATATTCAGTTGGTCGTGGTGGCCGTCCCTGCCGCTGATCGGCAAGAAGGTGGACACAATCTACCATTGCCGCAGGGAACTCGCTCGCCTCAACGCTGAGATTGCGGACGACCAAGCTCACCCAGAACGCTTTCCACTGATGAACTCGGCCTTTATCCAATTTAACCATCAAGTTGCGGCACACATGGCCTGTCAGTCATTAAGTCACCATATTCCAAGACAAATGAATCCACGAACCGTGGAGGTCAACCCCAACTACGTACTCTGGGACAACTTGACCATGAAGTGGTGGGAGCGTTACCTGCGCATGTTTGGAGTCATTCTGCTCATCGTCGGACTTATCATCTTCTGGGGTATCCCCGTCAGTTTCACAGGAGCTCTGTCCCAAGTCGACACCCTGACTGAAACGTTGCCATGGCTAGGCTTCATCAACAAGCTTCCTGACTGGGTAGTAAGTCTGGTACAAGGTGTGCTGCCACCAGCATTCTTGGCCATTCTCTTTGCTGTCCTGCCTCTACTTCTGCGCTTCCTTGCTGGCCTTACCGGTACGACTACATCGGGTGAACGCGAGTTGCTTGTGCAGAACTTCTACTTCGCCTTCGTCTTTGTTCAATTGTTCCTTGTGGTGTCAATCTCGACAGGTATCACCTCGACCATCGACGACCTGGTCAATGATCCGCTTAGTGTGCCGCAGACGTTGGCGCAAAACCTACCAAAGGCTGCGAACTACTTCTTCTCCTACATGATTCTGCAAGCACTCAGTATTAGTTCTGGTACCTTGCTACAGATCGGTGCTGTCGTCGTTATCATCTTCCTCCGCTTCCTCGACACAACACCACGAGAGAAGGTCTCAAGGGTGTTGCAAAGACCTGGTATCAACTGGGGTACTATGATCCCGGTGTACACCAACTTTGCTGCCATTGGTAAGTTTGAGCGTTGAGATGTTATTCACATAATCTAACAATGTGCAGGTCTCATCTATTCCGTCGTCGCACCGTTGATCCTAATCATGATGTTGATCACATTCTGCCTCTTCTGGTTTACCTACCGCTACCAAATGATTTACGTTAGTTACGCTAAGGCCGAAACTAACGGTCTTATCTTCCCCAAAGCTGTCAACCAGCTGTTCACCGGACTCTATTTTCTCGAACTCTGCATGGTCGGCTTGTTCTTCCTACAAGAAGATGAGCGAGGAAGACAATCCTGTTTTCCTCAGGGTATCGTCATGATCGTCATGGGCATCTTTACCGTACTCTTCCAGGTCGTACTAAACAGAGCGTTTGGTCCTCTCTTCACCTACCTGCCAATCACATTCGAAGATGAGGCGGTTCTGCGAGACGAGGAGTGGCAGCGAGCGCAGGCCAGCAAGTGGGAACAGAATAACGATGAGCATCAACCTCTCACGATTCAGCAAGTTCCACAGGAGACGGCCGAGGAGCGTGAACAAGCCCATCTGGACGAGCAAAACCGCCTTGAGGAGAGAAAACAACACGAATCATCTTATGGACCAGGGTCATATGAGCTAAGCAACCTGGATGGTAACATACAATCTACTAGCTTGGGGCAGTCGCCACGACCCGGCAACCGCGGCCGCAACACTAGTTGGGCGGACCGCTCCCGCCGCAGCTCCAACTCGCGCTCGCAGTCTCACCACAAGCAGCACCACAAGCGTAAAGACCCTCTCGACATGATTACGAACACGCTCAAGAAAGGTCTCGACGACGTTGCGCGACCCATCCGCGACGTCGAGGCGCAGGTTCTGCCCGCTGGAAATCTTTTCGATGAAGTCGACGATGAGCTCGCTGATATTGAGCCTGAGGCGCGTCAAAAGCTCATTAAGCGTTCGTTCCAGCATCCGGCGACACGTGCTATTCAGCCAGCTGTTTGGATCCCGCACGATGATCTGGGTGTCGCTAAGGACGAAATTCAGAGGACTAGTGCATTTACCAAGCGCGTGTGGATCACCAGTGTGAATGCAAGGTTGGACGCAGGCGGCAGCGTCATCTACAGGGGACTGCCACCAGACCGGGATCCTTTCGAGAACATTGAGGTTTAGAGTGTAGTAGCATGAAGTATGAGGAGGCGGGGTTGGTGTTATTTCTTATTACCTTTTTTTCGCCTCCATGGCATTTTCCAAGTACATTCGCATAGCGTGGAGTTCAAGGATTGGTGCATTAGATGCATTGCTTCTCTAAGACTATATATTTCATATGCATGACTAGAAGTCAGGTATGCTGTCTAGCTTCTCACCAATATCATTCCCAGTATCCCCAAAAAGGAAACTGTCATCCCTCCAAGAACCGTCATCCGTGAGAGCAAACGCCACAATCTCAGCCAGTGGATCACTGAGGTCGGTGGCCTCCTCATTGGCTTGCTCTTGAGGAAGCCTGTCTATCTCCACATTATCAGTGGAATCAATGTCGTCGAGTAACGAGTCCTTGTCGTCGCCATCCTCCATGGCTTCATCAACACAACCCTCCTCCACATGCGCAGCCACAGGATCATCCCCAAAGAGGGAGTCCAAGTCGTAGATATCGGCGGCTGGATCAGCACAGCCCTCTCCCTCTTGTGCTTGCTCTGGAAACAGGCTGTCTACCCTTGCAGCATTCTCAGTCGCTGGGGCCTCTTCCGAACAGGCAGCCGGGAGGTCGTCAGCGATGGCTGCGGCAACGCCGCTCTCCTTCTCTTGCCCTTGTAGTTGGCATGAGAGCTCCACAGTAGCTGCCGCATTGATGACATCGTCGTCGTCGGCGGCATAGCTAGCCATGAGTTGTGCTGCCAACGCCGCATCAGCCTCATCCAACTCAACGGCATCCCCAGACAAGCCAGCAACAAGCGCTGCTGCCAACGACCCATCATCCCCCGCCTCATCGGTGTAGTCAGGAATCGGTTCCTGAACCTGAACCACCTTCCGAGGCCTCCCACGCTTCTTCTTCTTCTTCTCCTTCACAACCCCTTCTTCCTCTACAGGCCTAACCTTCTTGGGTCTTCCTCTTTTCTTGGGGGCAGAAGCAGGGCCGGGCTCCTCGTCAATCCTCTTTCTCTTGTCTCCAGCAAGCGCATTTGAGGTTTGCTTTGGTTTCAGCTTGGCGTCTAACTTTGCCCATCTCTCTCGCTTCTCTCCCTGTACTCTTTCATTTTCCTCTCTATACTCTTCTTTTTGTGCTGCCAAGGCAGCCCCTCTCTTCTTTCCCTTGGTAGTGGTGAGCGTTTGGTGGAGTTGGCTCAATCCCTCCTCACTTATCCTATCTTGCAAGGCTAGCTTGCAGGTTCTTTGGAGCTCAGCGCGCTCATCCGAGATTCTCTTCTTCACGAATTCAGGGTCCTCGTCCTTTTTGGATTTCGTCTCCCTCGAGTGCCATGCCATCCGGTAGGTATATATGACTGAAAACTCCGGAGAGAGTTTGGCCATCTCGAGCATATCTTCACGAGCGGCTTCGTTCGAAGGCCAGAATAAAGCGCAGTACTTACGTCGCCGCTTTATGTCCAGGTAATTGAAACTGCGGAGCAGGCGGAAAGCGCAAGGGTAGAAGCGCTCGTGGATGGTTAGCTTTAAGTGACTGACCCGTTCGCTGAGGTGTTTGACTGCCTCAGGGGAGGAAATGCAATCAGGGGTAGAGAGAGCCGATTTTTGGGCGGCGGAGACGGGGACGTTTGGGGCTACTGGTAGTGTTGTTTGCACCTCTTCTTCGTCATCTCCAATGAGATCGACATACTCACCGCTGCATGCAGTAACAACGAGATCTCTTTGTTGTTGTTGCTGCTGCTGTTGTTGTTGTTGCTGTTGTTGCTGTACCTGCTGCTGTTGTACCTGCCGACGAGGCGGCGCGAAAGTACTCACAGCATTTTTAGCCATAAAATGGCTCTGCACTGGTGGCGTGAAGGCATCCAGGCTATACTGACCCCTATAGGGTTGAGTTTGAGGGAAAAATTGTTGCTGGTATGGGACGTTACCAGTAGAAAAGCGAGTACTAGCAGCGACGCCGGGATAAGGAGAAGGGCAGAATGGTTGCGATACACCCGGAGAAGGAAACCCACCATAAGCTCCGAAGCTAGTTTGGATGGGCGACTGTGATACGCCCATGAACTGACGAGAAGGGAGTTGTGGTATGCTCGCTTGTTTTTGGTAGGAGCTGTGCCTTAGGCCAGTGATATTGATGCGTTGGCGCATGCCGCCCTGGCTTGTGGGGATGGTGGAAGAGAACATGTTGGTGGAATAGAGGGGAGTTGGTGTTGTGTGGGTGAATGGTGTTGAGATGGTATGTCTGGGATGGAAACTGGGCTGTTGAAGATACCTGCAAGACTGGGGATGGTGAACGGGGTGTGATCTGAACTGAGAAGAAAAGAATAGAGAACCTTTTGTAGCAGAGAGATGAAAAGACGGGGAATTTGGATATACTGTAACTCTGGTTCATTCGGGGCGACGTTTTACGGATGATGCTATGTATGGGCCAAGGAGACTTCCCTTCGCCATACGATTGTGCTGATACCCATGGAGAGCACTGAGGCTATCCAACGAACTCTGGTACATTGTCGGCTGTACCAGAGTTGAGCCTCTCCGAATAACGTGACTGCGATGTCAAACCAATCGAAAAATTCGCGATCTGATGAGCATCGCGGATATATGACTCTAACGTTTATTTTCTTGGGAACTCGACTCACTATGCTAGCCGCTTGTGTCGAGGCCAGAGCCCATGATGGTACCAGAACCCCCTAGAGTCTAGCTTTCGGCCTAAGGCACCCATATCCCGCGGCAAAGCACGGATTCCGTTCTCCTCCATGAGCTCCCCCACCCACTTGGCGAACTCCTGACGAGTCTCCAGCTCTTCTTTAGTCATGGACGACTCCGTCGTAGCGCTAAAGCTCATGATGAGATCGTACCAGTCGTAGACACGCAAGTCAGCAATGATCCATCGTTTGCCCGGAGTAAACTTCTGATGAGTTGCGATTATGGCTCTTGCGACATCTTCTCCGTGGATGAAATGTACAGCACCTCGCTTCCGCACATCATCTTTCGATTGAACGATGCGGGGGAGCCATCTAGCAGGCACGCGCTCGCCTCCGTATAGACCCGATAGATTCAGCACACAGCCGTGAAGCGAGAGTAGTTCGTCTTCCGCAATAGCACGCTTGTCTTCCTTATCGTACGGCGCATCATCAGTACTCCAGTCATCAGGTACCTTGTTGAAGATACCTGTTGAGCCTAGCTGCACCCAGTTGTTCTTCGCCCCATGCACTGAGCGGTAAAGGCCGACAATGGTCTTTGACTGCGTGTGTCCAACCAGCGGGAACGTGATCAGTACGGTTTGCGCCGCAGGGAGACGCTTGTATGGCTCCGCATCGCCAGAATCGGGGTCGAACTTGAACGGTATCGTGCCATCTCTCCCACTGGTCGTGGTTGCCGCATAGGTTATGTTGGTATCCTCCAATTGGGGGATCAAGAAAGTGGACGTCCAGCCAGCGCCCAGAATAAGAAGGTCCACCTCTTTCATTTGCTCGCGTAGCATTTTCAGCAGTGTGGTGTGGGCGAGTATTGGTCGTAAGCGCGTAATGTATTCAGATGGCCTATCGTGTAAAAATTTGTATTGGGCAGAGGTTCAATTCACGGGTGACAGTAGGTGTAAACCGCGGCTGGTGTAGCTCTAAGAAGTCGTGACGTCTCCGCACGAACCAAATTAGCTTGCATTCCGCACGAGCCATCCGTTCGGCGCAACCCATTGCTTATGCATCTTAACTGACATGTAGACGGTTTTTTGATTAGATGAAATCCTAGCTACTCCAAATCTTTGGGGCTGCAAGAACATCGTGGGGTGTTAAACGAAAGCGAGTACTTCACTAGAGAGCGATAATCGATAATTTTGGTCTAACCTAGCATCGTGGTTGAAGTTGACCATGGGCAGACAGTATCGTGGAAATGACGGCCATCACTGCAATACGCATGGTCTGACTCAGGAGAAAGTGGAGTTGTCATTCTCACCAGGTGTCTCACGTTACTTCAGATGACGAATTTCCTAATCAGGTAAGTTGCGAAGGCGTGGATTGCAGCAACTGTATTTTCAATCGAAATTCTGATCCCGACCTTTCTGACGTCATTGTGAGAGCTGTGGTTCACGTGCCGTCGCGTCAGACCCCTGAAATCAATGCGTGCTCATTGGCTGCTTGCTGCGTCGCGTCTTCGTCGTCGTCATCATTGTGCGTCGCCCTTCTGTGCGCGAGCGTTTCCCAAACGTCACTCACTTGTTCTATACTATTTCCTATCGTTCAATTAACGTTCCAATGCGGACTTCACGAGTGTCCCGCGACACGTCCCGTATCGTCGCCGCGAGTCGCACACAACGAGCGTTACGCCAGACACGAAGCGCGACCAATGCGCCAAACCCGACCAGACGAGAGACAGATGACGAAGAGAACGCTGGGTCAAGTTCAGAGCTGAGTTCGGCACCGGCGGATTCAGCTTCAGATGGAGAGGCGCGACAGATGCCCTTGAAGAGGAAAAGGGGCCAGGAAAAGCCGATCGTCGTAAAGCAAGAGACAGAGGAGACAACAATCGCCGCAATCGCATCGCCGAAGAAAGTCGAAAAGGTCAAGAAAGCGCGTCGTGCACCTGCGAAGAAGACGAAGGGCAGCGATGGAACTGTGAAGGTTGAGCCGCCTGCGAATTGGGAGGAGATATACACTCTGACAAGAGAGATGAGGAATGAGAACATTGCACCCGTAGATACTATGGGATGCGAGAGTCTGGCGGAGAAAAACAGGTCACCTCGAGACCGACGGTTTCAGACACTCATAGCCTTGATGCTGAGCAGTCAGACGAAAGACACCGTCACAGCACCTGTCATGCGAGGCATGCAGGAGAAGATGCCTGGAGTACGTTGATCCCAAGGCTTATGTCTATTCATAGCTAACATGATCTAGGGTTTCAATCTCGAATCTGTCCTCGCACTAGAACCCCCTGCACTGAACGCTTTCATCAACAAAGTGGGTTTCCACAACCTCAAGACCAAGTACATCAAGCAAACCGCAGAGATATTGAGAGACAAGTGGAACTCGGACATACCAGATACCATTGAAGGACTGGTGTCGCTACCTGGTGTCGGACCTAAGATGGGCTACCTCACCTTGAGCGCAGCTTGGGGCAAGACTGAGGGCATCGGAGTCGATGTTCACGTCCACCGTATTACCAACCTATGGGGCTGGCACAAGACGCAGCAACCAGAACAGACGCGTGCAGCACTGGAGTCGTGGCTACCAAGAGACAAGTGGCATGACATTAACAATCTGCTTGTGGGCTTTGGGCAAACCATATGCTTACCTGTGGGTAGGAAGTGTGGTGATTGTAAACTGGCGGATAGAGGCTTGTGTCCATCAGCTGTTGTGGCCAAAAAGACGAAAGTCAAGAAAGAAGAAGCTGTCGTCAAAGTAGAAGCACCTGGTGGTGACGAAGAGGAAATAGTAAAGGCGGAGACTGCGGTTACCGATGCTGGTGAGATCAAAGCTGAAGACGTAGAAGGTGCGATAGACATGGAGGACATTGGGCAAGCACCACGCAGAAGGACACAAAGGAAGAGGTAGTGAGTAGTCACAATGCGTGTCTACCGTCGTCAGCTCTTGAAGCCATGCTATCTGACCTGTTGAATCAAAAGCATACATACACCGAACACGTTGTCACGTTTTGTCGCGTCAATTTGCTATGACCGCTCCAGTGCAGTGAGTGGGCCCTTCGTCATGCGGAATACATTGCACCTTCCAGTCTTCACCAGGCAGGAGAACATGACCGAGCTTTCATCACTATTTCCTACATTTGTTCACTACGAGTGACCTGAAATCAATACTGACGGCTCGTCTTTCACACCATCATCTGCGTGCGGTTCACCGTGATTTAGTCCGGTGCCGCCTGATCGAGCACGTGCTGTCCCTGGTGCCTTACGACCTCAACTGTGGTACCCCAATACCCTCTTCACACACACGCTTACTCTGGAACCCACGATTGGCCCAGCCAAGCCCTCAATCACACACCTTCGAGACAAAATTCTGCGACTTCGGCTCGTAGCCGCATTACCACAACATTTACAGTACCTGCAACATGGAAGTTACCTACGAAGGCGCTCAAGAATCAGCGCACGCTATGATGCCGTCCACCACGGTGCTTCTCGACGGCACGACATCTCAACCAGAGTGCAGCATTACGCCTGCTCGAGATCAGTCACAACAGAAGAATCGATCCATCAGATCCAAGCTCATAAAGACAAAGACGTCATACCCTATTCAGCTCGGAACCGTCTGTCCGTGCCTTCTACTCCTCGCGACTTGTGTCTTTTACCTCAGTACGGCTATCATAGTTGTAAGCATCGGACTTATAAACATCTCGAACTTTATATACGTTCGATATGACCGGGCGGTAGACGAGTTCAGAGCGCAGTCAACCACCCTCTATACAGAACAAATACTACACGATCGTTTGGATAAACTCCTTTCTAGCCAGCTAGGCCGTGGATTCCTGGATACTCACGAGAACTGTCTCGTTCGTGGTCTTGAAAAGGCTGATTATGAGCTTCTTGGGCTTGGGTTTCAGTACCCCAACATACGCATGCAGGTCATGGACTGGACGTTCGAAAACTGCGGAAGGCTTCAGCACACTCCGCAGGTGGTGGTTAAGGACCCAACTCCACAACAAGCAGTGCTGACGTATTGGGCGGATTTCAGTCATCGCTCTCGTCGTACACTCGAGAAAGCATTAGGCTTTATGCGACAGCAGACCGGTCGGATTTGGGCTCGTTTCTTGGGCGCTGTTTCTACTGCAAACGCTTTTGCTCCCACTGAGGACGCTCCTGGTAGCTCTGATACTATGGAACCACGCTATTATCGTCGACTCCTCCCGAAAGTGCCTTTTGGCTTCGCCCTACGCTGTGAATCCTCACAGCCATGTCGCCTTTTCTACCCGTTCACTTCTGTACCTTCAGACAAAGCCAGCATCTCACCAGAAGCCCTCGCAAAACTGAAACTTCAGTCTGAAGAACTTCATGCCTTTTACGCCAACATCAACAAAGTTCTATCAGCGACGCGGTACCTCCTAAGCCTTCTGATTTGCGTGGGCCTTCTCATGATGCTCTCCGCCGTCGCCCACGCGACACCCACCAAGGCTGGTATGAGGAGCCCTGGAGCTCACAGCAAGTGGGGAAAGGAGCACATGTACGCATTCACGTCCGCAATCACCTCCCTTGTCATGGGCCTGCTACGTTACCTGTTCATGGTATACCCAAGGGCTCTCCCTTACGACAGTCCTTTTGGCCTCGCTATGCTGCTCTTAGGTGTCAGCATGCTGGTCCAATTCTTCATCGTGCGCATCTCAAAGCCTCTAAACGTAGTTCATGCCTATGAGCTGATCAAGGAGCTCTACCTCATCGTGCGAGGGTGGGAGATCGACCCGAAGACTCTCGACGAAACTCATACGCAAGTAGAGAATCCTGAACACAAAACTACGGAGGACTCACCCACAGACATGGAAACAGATCCTTCCTCATCAGGCCACTATCAGCACCTTCAATCAACCAAACAGCACCACCGCCTGGTCTCTCCAGCCAACTCGCTTCAAGAGGATATCAAAACTTACACCAAGGCGCTCTGCGAGAGGCACAATGCGCAGCAGATCGTTGAATACCATGTCGACTCTGACATCCACAGTGATATCGATACTGAGTCTGACACTGAGCCTGACAACGAAGACAACGGTTTTGTCGACTTAGCTGGCGGCGTTACCCCTCAACTTACCGACGTGGGATCCGGCTGGTCTACGGTGGATGCGTAGGAATACCATAGGTATGCGGTTTGCCCGCAGTGTCACAGCATGTAGGCTAAAGAACCCGGATGCGGTTAAGCATATTAGCAAAATCTGTTCAGCGTGGTATGTTTGGTATGAGCATGGTGTGTGTAGAAGGGCATACTATCTCCGGCGTACCAGCGGGATGAATTATGAACCACCGTGGTATTTACTACTAGTCTTAAATCGACATATATGGTCAACTGTACGCTTGCCCAATTCTGTGACTATGAAGCCTGCAAATGTCACTCTTCACTTCTACAGCGCGTTGGATGGTTTGTAAAAGTTGCTGCAATGTACACCTTCTTTTTAAATCTACCTATCCGAGACAACATAGCAACCAGCTTGCAAGATCCATGATAAGTCCAGACGACGTGAATAGTAGGAGGATTGTGAAGACTGCGGTCATCTACATCTTTTGGGACAACTTGCCTGATTGGGACAGTATTGATATATCTACGGGGCAAAGAATGGGAGATGGGATGAAATGGAGATGGAAATAACACTATGCCGACACTCCAGTCCTAACAAACCCGTGAATCATACTACCAAGTAAACATAAGTCAAGAAAGTAGCATTAGAAGTACACTACCACCCACAAGATCTAACGTCCATGCATCGAAGGAACATAACAACTCGCAACTAAGCCAAAAACGCTCCTAAACTCCAGCGCTTTTCAAATATCATCCTAGCACCCATCACCACCCCGCATTCGTCTATTTCTTCCCATTTCCATTTCCATTTCCATTCCCATTGCCCACACCCAGACATCGTCCCGCATCTTCCAACTCACTCAAAACCCTCTTCTCAAGCTCACTCAGTGCATCCTCGCCCTGTCCTTTTCTGCTACTCAGCATCTCCAACTCCCGCTCATCGACTGCTACAATGCGCTCACGCAACGCGCTCTTACGACCCAACCAGCTCTCCACGTCCTCTTTGATGTTCTCCTTATCCCAGTCTAGGAGTGCGACATCATTGGCCTGGATACCCAGTTTGGGACCTTGCTTGCGGACATTCTCCAGGATACTAGAGATGAGCGCCAAAGAATGTACTTCCGAGGCGGCGGTAAGCGTAATCTTCGTAGCCGAAGTACGGGACGAAGGGTTCGAATTTATGCTCAGAGCCGAACGAGCAAGCTGTTCTGGGAATTGGTTCAAGAAGGATGAGATCTCCGCTGCGATAGGCGGGCCGACTGAAAGCAGGAGGTTGAGGCAAAGTGGCAGGATGCCTTTTGTCCAGATACTGTACATGCGTGCTGGGTTGTCGAACGGACCCATGCCGTTGACGCGGCGGTAGTAGTTCATGATGTTTGCAGTGTTGAGTTGGCTGAGTATACCTTCCACGGCCATGGTTTCCGCCAGGGCCTGAATGCTTGACAAGGAGAGCAGGAATAGTACGCTGAGCTCGCCGTAGATGGGGTCGTCGATGCCGTTGTGGGATATCGTCAGGCGGTCAGCCCATGAGAAGAGGCTAGTAGCGTAGCGCACGGTGTTGCTGTTGGCGAAGAGGAGAGCGGCTTGTTGTTGCCACTTTGACATCTCTGGTATCGCAATGATGCGCTGGAGGAGCGCAGTGAGGAGGGCGAAATCTGATGGCGAGACGGATGCAGGTTCAGCGTGAAGCTGTGTAGCGAGGCTGCGGAAGCCCTTTGCAACCGTATCGGAAAGAATCTCGAGAAGTTGGGTAGAGATGGGTTCGGCGTACGTGTTATGGCTTGTGGGCATTGTGCCGCGGAAGGAGGAGCGGAGAGTTGCTTCGTTCGATGTATCCGTGTCGTCGATGAGGTGGAAGTGAAGGGCAAGGTAGAGGATTCGTAGCAAGGACCGGTAGTAGTGCACAGCGTCGGTCGAAAAAACATTCTCGAAGTCCGGCGTGGAGGTGCGGATAGCGTTCCACACTGGGGCGAGCAGCTGGCGTGCCTCGGTCGTTCGTACCTTTGCCTCAACCAGCTTCTTCAGCAGTGCAAATGCTAGATCTGCCCGCAAAACCATGAGCTGGCCAAACAACGCTTCCGGGAGATTCGACTGTTCATTGGCGACCATGCACTTCTGGATGACCCCAACCAGTACCTTGACTATTCGCTCATCCTTTGCTACGACTTGGCTCAATTCCAGAGCCAGCAGCTTCCAACCTTGAAGCAGCAGGACTTGAGACTCAACCAGTCCAAGGTTGTAATTGGCCTTCTCAACCTCAGTTGCGAAGCCCGTACCTTCTCTAGGGCCGGCCCACTTGCTGTTGAAGCCTAAGAGCCGCTGGGCAAGGTCGATGTCGTAGAAGAACGCCCGCCCAAAGGTCTCCGGGTACAGTGTGGTTCGCTTGACGTTCCCTAAAGTGACGCCAGGGTACTGTTTCTCTAGGTTCTGCTTGAGATAGCCATGCAAAGACGTACTGTAGGATGGTAGATCCAAAGCAGTGTCTTCAAGGTACGTTAGACTTGGTACAACATCCTTGAGCACGGTGATGTCGCCCACTTGTCGCGAGCTGTGGAGATACATGGCGATGACTTCACAGGCCAATGATGCAAACCTGTTTTGGAATGAGCGTTCGAGTGTTTCGCTGTTGTTGCTCATTCTTGGTTGTTTGGGCTGCTTGACCATCCACTTCATGAAGGCGAGCAACTTCTGGATCAAGTCTTTGCGTTGCCGTAGGTCACCCATTGCCCATGACCAGTTGTTTTGCGCTGACGAAACAAACTCAAGCATGGCGATGTATAGAGGCCATGAGAGGCCAGTCGTATCTTGGTCTGGTAGAGCCGTGTTGGAAAGCGCATCGAGCGCTCGCGTAAGTAGCGCTTTATTACGTGAGTCGTGAGTAGCATCTTTCTTGGAACGAATAGACTCGCGAGGCGTGCTACCGGTGAGCAGATACAAGGAGAACCACTGCTGTTTGCATGTCACTACAGCTGAAAGCAAGTTCCAGGCGTTAGTCTGAATGTCGACTATTCGTAACGGCTCATCGAGTTGCGAAAGTACACTCAGGAAGTTCTTCGCAGTTCGTGGTCCGAGGTGACCGAGTAGTGAAGGAGGTTCTTGCTGCTCAATCTGTTTTCGGACAGACTGTTTTGGGTCTCCGTCCGCCATTGCTGAGTCTTCTTGTCCGGCGATACGGACAGCGCCACGAACAAGAGCTTCCAACAGTTGTACGACTTGCGACTTCCATTTGTCACTAGTTGCGTACAGCCGTGCTAGTAATGGGGTAGCCTTGAAAAGCTGCTGCTCCAAGTGCGTCCAGGGTTTGTTCAATAGTACGGCAACCCGAACGAGTACGTCAGCGAAAGCCAGAGTAGTCCGCGTCTGCTGCATCCACAACGCACTCGAAGTCGTGAGCAACGTGATGTCACTGGGTCTGACGCCAGTGATCAGAGAGGTCATCAGCGGATTCGTCGGAAGATCTGCGCCTGATCGCGTGAGGTAAAGCTGGGTGATGTACTCGGCGATGGGTGCGATGGATTTGGCGAGCTTAGCGGATAGCTTCGGTTCGTCGTCCACGCTGTACGCAAGGTGTAGTATCGTCGTGAAAACTTCGCAGATAGCGATGTTGATCTCGGGACGATGGTTGGGGTGAGAATACTTCCAGTTCAGCGAGCTCTCATATATGCTGGCAAGGGTTCGACCGAAGGTGAAGAGGATTGTACTCATGATCTTATCTGACGTTCCGCTTTCTAAAGGCGCAGCAGCGTTGAAGCGACTGAGGGCTTTCGTTGGGACTTTGCGGGATACTGATCGCTCGACGGCATCTTTGACGAGCCCCTTGTAGAGTCGGATACATCCTATGAGGAAATCATATCGTCCAAGAACCATTTCAGTGCCAATGAGGATAGTCGCTAAGCTGCCATTTCCGTCGCCTTCAAGCAGTCTACTCCTAGCGAGCCAAGGCCATACCCTGTGTGGAGAAACAATGATCAAAGCCTCCAAGAAATGAGTGCAGTTGACCAATAGCTCCAAGGACGCCTCGTTGCTTGGCTCTTGACAGAGGTGCAGCAGCTCTTCTTCGAAGATGGCGAGCACAAGGTTGACGGTATCCTGGCTGCCTTCGGCACCGATACCAATCGCCTCCAAGAGCTCGGTTGAACAGATGCCCTCAGATGCATGTAAGGAAGAATGCATCAGATCAGCGAAGAGCCCGATGATTTCGATGACACTTTCGCGAGGTGCGGGCTGCTGCGTGGCGGTCTCGACCTTGCTGCTCCCCACAGGGTAGGTTGAGAGAAGTTCAACTAGGTATGACAATGTAGAGTGTTGATGATGCCATACCGCCACGTATGGCTGCGCATTGTCATCAACGATAATTCCTTCGGTGCCAGCCGGTATTCCAGATAGCCCGTCAGACTGTGTCGATGTGCCGGAGGTCAACAATCGACGTTGTCCGCGGAAGCTCGAAGATACTCCAGACGAGAAGAGCGGAAGGTTGCCTGTAAGTTCGACCCAGTTGGCGTTCTCCTCCTCGCGCGTCAAGGCGTAGTCCCTGAATCCTTCCGGTAATTGTTGCATGAGCCGGTTGTGGTTCCCAAGCTTTTCAATGAATGTAGGCAAGCCGTTCTGCATCGTCTTGTCGCCACGGGTTAATGCGCTACAGAACTTCAGGAAAGGTGTCATCTCGTAGGGGTAGCGTAGGCGAGCTTCATTGAGCAGCAGTGGTCGCAGGACGTATTCATCTTCCAAGAAATACGCCACGATCGGATCGGCATGGCGAGATATGTCCCCATTTTCCCATTTCCGGAAAGAGTTGTCGCCAGTCAGAATAGTGTATGTCGTTACTATCAAGTCTGGACTATATGCGACAATGTCACTGCCGACAGCAGCGCGGATGAGCTGGAGGAACAGCAGACGAATCCTATCCTGTGATATTTGATCGATGGGGGTTCCGAATGCAGGCAGACTAGTCTCGACTAGCTGGTTGATGATAGCTAGCACACCTACTGCTGAACTGATGTTGGCGAGCTCCTCATAAGGCATCTTACCGTCGAAGAGCTCATGTGTTTCAAGTCTAGCAACGACCAAAGCAGCCTCCTCAAGTGGCGAAATTTGAGGTTCTTGATTTTCTGGATTGTTTGACGATTCAATGAGACGGTCGCGTTCTTGTTCCTCGTAGCTCGCACGACTTGTAAGCTTCCAGGTAAGGATAGCCCAGGCGAACGTAGGGGGTGTAGCCGGGCTAGCACCCAACAACTTGGCTTCTCCAAAAATAGTGGTAATGCTCTCTACAACAGTGGTGTTGAGAATGTACGATGAGGAGGCCCAAGTATTGCAGTCGCCGGATTCGAGATCGTCCATGATCTTGTCTACCTTCAAGATAGTCAGAGACATGAGGGAGGTCAGCAGTTGTATAACCGGAATAAGAGGCTCCTGGCGAGCTGTGACTGCAGGGAACTCGCGGAAGAAGCCGCGGAAACTGAAGGCTTTGAGCCAGTCCTCGATGGTAGCCGCGGGAAGGAAGTCCTTGACAACCAAGTCTGCGTGCACCAGGGCTAGATGCAGAATGTGCAGCATCTCTGTGGTTTGTGCAACAACCCATTTCTCCGACGCAGCTTCCAGTATCGAATCGTCGACGTTCCAGCCATAACCAGCGTCCAAGGAATCGCACCTCTTGGAGAATGCCTTTAAGCACTCATCCAGTGCCTTTCCACCTGTGGGTCCGTCTTGTGCGGCTGCGATGGTCTGTCCAAGCTCTTCAATCCAACCGGCGCCGATGCTCAGGTAATCGTTGCCGTAGATGGTCTGGCTGCGCAAGTTGGATGCGCAGCCCCATGAAACGAGAAGCTGGCTAATTCGTATGATGGAAGCGCATGTCGAATGGTAGACGTCGAGGATATGGAGGCGGCGTTGATCCTTTGCATCGAGATGCGCGGTCCTGGAAGCGAGCGGTGAAGCCAGGATGGACGAGTTTGGGACGAAAGTCGAGGCTCCTAAATTCGCCATACCAGCGGCTTCCTGTACGCTGAGGGCCTCCTCTTCAGTCAGCCCACTCAGTAGCTGTGCGGTCGGCCTGCCCTGCCACTCTTGGACAACCAACTGCAACGCTGCATATTCTGATATTTGCGCCTCTTTAGACAACCACAGGCTGTCTTCCTTTATTTCTGCTACATCATAGTGTTCGCTCTGAGCAGGTGTAACCTTGATAGGCGCTGTGTTGGTTTCGAACTTGCTCTTCTCTTGCGACGATGGGTCGGGGAAGGGCTTCCATGGATGGCTTAGGATATCTCTGTTCTCGTTGGAGGTGAGGAAGGCGCGTAGGGCTTCGCTTTTGGACGCGGTTTCGGGGTCGCAAAGGGCGCGATATGCGATATCCCAGGTTCTGATAGTGTTAGGTACTGTCTTGCGCCCAATCAAGGTAAACATACACAAGCTGCTGCTCGCCTTTGAGGCACTTGCCAAGGTCGAACTCGGGAGATTGGATGGGGGCCATGGTTGCGCTGCGGTGCGCGGATTGGAAATCAGCTAACCAAAGGCCATGAAGGTGCTGTAGAGGCGTGGGGGTGGTGTTGCCGAATGTTTGGAGTTAATGTCTACGAAAGTCGCGAAAGCCAAAGCTCACGCGAAAGTCAAGCTAGTACGTGCAGGGATCATCACAAGGGCTCGTTCTTTGTGGACACCTCAGAACACTGCACATTGCATGCTTCTGGGTTACAGACCAGATGTGAGTAATAATATCATAGCAATACCATTCTCATTCTTTGAGAGACATATGGCCGTGGTATTTATCTGGTGTTGAAGTACCTCGTGTGGCCGTATGCAGCGACAATATGCTACCAATAGCTGCGTATATAGAGAAAAACGTCCCTCTTTAACCATGAGCCTAGACATACCTTTCGGGCTTGTTATTGGGATAGGTTTGTACGACAAAATACATTGCTGCACCAATGCCAGCGTACTGTCTGTCGCAGCACTAAGCCCCGATTCATGCCACCTCCGTGTTAACTCCGCATCCTCAATATCTGAATAGTGCATCATTGAGTCACCCCGCTACCCAAGTAGACATCCGCTCTTTTCCACCTTCCTCTCACCCAGCTCCAACACGTTTCTCGGCGTGAGCTCTGTCAATAGGAACCTAATATATTTTTAACTGCCTCGCCGTGAAAGGGCCGGCAATCTTCCTGTCATTTTACCGCCGCGTAGGTACTCGGAAGAGGCTATATAACAGCCACCACGCTTCCAAGACGGCAGGCATTGGCGCAGCATACCACCCAAAATGCCCTCCCTCGCGTTGATTGACCATTCGCCCAGCAATCCTACGCCATCTCCGCCGATACCGAGCGCTTCCAACGTTATACTCATTGACAACTACGATTCCTTCACCTGGAATGTGTATCAATACCTTGTCTTCGAAGGCGCGACCGTGACTGTATACCGAAACGATGAGATTACCCTCGAAGATCTGATCGCGAAGAACCCTACACAACTGGTGATCAGCCCGGGCCCAGGACACCCAGAGCGCGATGCAGGCATTAGCAATGCCGCCATCAAGCACTATAGCGGCAAGATCCCGATCTTCGGCGTGTGCATGGGAGAGTGAGTCGCCCTGGTTACTTGCATCGTACTGTACATTGGTGGAGGAACTGTCGCAGCCTTTCTTAGTGCGCGGATTCAAGGTCGACGAGCGCATACAACATGCGGGGCAGTGCTGACACGATACAGACAGTGCATCTTCTATAGCTACGGCGGTACTGTAGACGTCACAGGTCAGGTCCTGCACGGAAAGACTTCGCCTCTCAAACATGACGGCAAAGGCGTCTTCGCAGGCATTTCGCAGAATGTCCCCGTCACGCGCTACCACTCACTCGCTGGTACCCACGGAACACTCCCAGACTGCCTCGAGGTAACTGCTACCATCCCCGCGAACGAAGATGCCGAAGTGAAGGAAGTCATTATGGGCGTGCGACACAAGGAATATGTTATGGAAGGTGTGCAGTTTCACCCAGAGAGTATCTTGACTGAGGATGGGCGCCTCATGGTCAGGAACTTCCTCAAGATGCAAGGTGGCACCTGGACCGAAAATGAACGACTACAGAAGGAGGCACATGCGCAAGCGGTCGGAGCTGCTACCAAGGGTGCAACTGACACAAAGAAGGACAAGCAGACATCTATACTCGAGAAGATCTACGATCATCGTAGGGCGTCTGTTGCGGAACAGAAGAAGATTCCGTCCCAGCGACCAGGCGACCTACAGGCCTCGTATGACCTTAATCTAGCGCCTCCTCAGATTAACTTTCCAGAGCGTCTGAGGCAATCGCCGTTCCGATTGTCGCTCATGGCTGAGATTAAGCGCGCATCGCCCTCCAAAGGCATAATTTCTCTGTCCGCGTGCGCTCCTGCTCAAGCAAGACTATATGCAAAGGCCGGTGCAAGCACCATCTCCGTACTCACTGAGCCAGAATGGTTCAAAGGAAGCATCGACGATCTCAAAGCTGTTCGACAAAGTTTGGAAGGCATGCCAAACCGACCTGCTGTTTTGCGCAAGGAATTCATCTTCGAGGAATACCAAATCTTGGAAGCCAGGCTCGCAGGTGCCGATACCGTGTTACTCATTGTCAAGATGCTTGATGAAGCAGTGTTGAAAAAGCTCTACGACTACTCCCGATCACTCGGAATGGAGCCCCTGGTAGAGGTCCAAAACGCGGAAGAAACGGAGATCGCGGTCAAGTTGGGTGCTCAAGTCATTGGCGTGAACAACCGCAACCTTGTCAACTTCGAGGTCGACATGGAGACTACCAACCGTCTAATCAACATGGTTCCGAAAGAGACCATCTTGTGTGCGCTAAGCGGTATCGCTGGACCCAAGGATGTCGAACCATACATCAAGAGTGGAGTTGGTGCAGTCTTGGTGGGTGAAGCGTTGATGCGCGCATCTGACACTGCTCAATTCATCGCGGAGCTCCTAGGTGGCTCATCCACAAAGAAGACACAAACAGCCTCAAGCCCAATGGTAAAGATTTGCGGGACTCGCAGTGCAGAGGCCGCAAAAGCTGCAGTTGAGGCAGGAGCTGATCTCATCGGCATGATATTGGCGCCAGGAACCAAGCGAACAGTAACAGCCGAGACAGCGCTGGCGATCTCAGAAACGGTGCACAAAACCAAGAAGCCCACTATATCGAAGTCGGGGTTGCTTGCTGACTCAAAGGTTGCATCTGACTTCTTTGAGCACGGCGCATCACGGTTGTTATCAAGTGACAGTCGTGCACTCCTTGTAGGCGTGTTCCGACATCAGTCACTAGAGTACGTGCTCGAGCAGCAGCGATTGCTCAATCTAGATGTCGTACAGTTCCATGGCCAAGAGCCATTAGAGTGGGCAAAGTTGGTCCCTGTCCCTGTTCTTCGCGCATTCAATCCGCAAAACCATGGCATTGGCTCAAGAGGGTACCATGCCCTACCACTTCTAGACGCAGGTTCTGGGGGCTCAGGTCAGCAACTAGACCTTTCAGACGTCAAAGCAGTGTTTGCGAAAGACGACGGTATCAAGGTCATATTAGCAGGAGGGTTAAACCCTGACAACGTACATTCTATGCTCGCTGGACTTGATGAGTATCGGGACCGCGTTCACGCCGTGGACGTCAGCAGCGGCGTGGAAGAAGATGGACAGCAAAGTTTAGACAAGATACGCGCCTTTATAAAGGCGGCCAAGAACCAGCAATAGGTGCGTTGCACCAGGACAGTCGTCTAAACTATAAAGAGTGAAGCTGAAGCTGAAATCTATGGAATATAACACAATCTGTTCATAATCTCCTTGATTTCTCGTTGGATATCGCGTTTCGTTTCCTATGTATTCTTCCCACCTGACAACTCCATGCTTCGATAAGAATGGGTGTCCCCACCAATAGCGGTCTGCAGAGGTGCTACAATCGGTATCTCTTACCTCACAGTGGCAGCCGCACGGTCTCAGCAAACGCTATATCACTTCGACTGCCGCGTGCCACCAAAAGGTAAGACCGGCCTGAGTCGCGCCAACTTCGGATCCTCGATCTGGGTATCATAAAGTCCCCATTCTTGTTGTCGAGCGGGTTCGCAGGCTTTTACTCTTACACTCCCCATCTGCAACTATTACAATCCTACAATGGGTGTACTTAACAAGCTCACTATCGCCGTTGTTGGCACACATCCTCACGATGCTAAGCAGATCAGATCCTGGATCGAGCGAAACGGCGGCAAGTACTCTGCTAAAATCACCAAGAGCGTCACCCACCTCATCGCCAGCAAGGAAGCATACAAGCAGCCTGCCGATGCAGTTCAACAAGCCACCAACTTGAACATCTATGTAGTCAGCTATGACTGGTTCGACGACTCATTGCAAGGGAGGAGGAAGCTGAGCGCTAAGAAATATACCTGGGAGGTGCTGACGAAAGAGAGGAGAAAAAAGAAAGAACTGAAGAGAATGGGTACCGCGGCAGATGGCAGTAAGTTTAGGAAAGGATGCGAGAAGATCAAAGAGTTGACTGGATCAGGTACGTCGAAGAAATCTCCTACTGTCACGAGAAAGCCGACGAAGAGCAAGAGCTTCTTCTTTTCTACGTCTACACCGACTATCCCGCCCACTCCTTTTGTTTCCGCCAAGGAAGATCTCTTGCGTAGGAGGGCAGAAAGGGAAACTGCACTGGTGGATGATGCTGTAGCTCGTGAGGGACAGGAGCATGATCCTATCGAAATTGTCGATGACTCCACAAGCCCAGCCAACCGATCTCCAAGCTCTTCCGTCCCAATGTTTGCCACTCCTACGAAGCCAGCCCCAACGAACCCCAATCCCATCCATTCTTCTTCCAAGAAAGTACCACAAGCTAAAATCTCTCACTGGAAAGAGGACTACCACTACTACCAAGACGTCAAGGGTTTCGAGTACAAGATCGTCCTTGTACGTGGCGGCGAATCTTCCATGGGGATGGCGAATTATCACATCGGGCTGTTGGAGGGCCATATGAAGCCGCACACGTATTGGGCACTTGTGCAGTACAAGCCTGCCAAAGCCCTACCACCAGAAGCGAACGACGACAGTGTACAGCAACAAGCACTGTCCTCCTCCGACATCACTCAGCACCCTGAAGCCACTCGCCTCCTCTCCCTCGTCACCAAACCAATCCCAACCCCAGAACTCCCCTACAACGGCGAACTCTGCCCCAGAAACAGCGACTTTGCAACCGCATCCCGCTCCTTCCGCCACGCCTTCCGCGACCTCACCCTCCTCTCTTGGGAAGAGCGTTTCGACGCCGACAAACTCCTTCAAAAAGCGCGCGCTCAACACCTCAGCATCGAGCCCTTTTGGTACGGAAAACCCAAACTGGGTATGCCGATGGGAATGCTACCCCAAGCAATGGGTATGTTGACTGGTGAAACAACTGGTCTGGAAGTCCGCGGCGATATCGACGATAACTATATCCGCGGTGCTTCGAACCTGCCTTCTATCAGCGCTCCTCTGACCAAGAACGGCATCATTGGTGGCGCTATTCACCGCGACGCGGAAGTCGTGCGGAAGCGCGAAGAAGCGCGTCTGCAAAAGATCAAAGACAAAGAGGATGCTGAGAAGAGGTCTAGGGGCCTGTTGCAAGCTAGGGGTATGGGAGTCAACTATAACACGCCGATGTTCAATGGACCGATGGGTAGGCCGACGGTTGATGCGTATGGGCAGCATATCAGTTATGGAGGGAATGGAGAGTGCAGTAAGTATACAGTATCGGTGCCAGTAGGAGGGAGTGGGGGGAGTAATAGGGGATTTGTGGCGCCGGAGTTTGCGCATTTGTTGGGTGGGCGGAAGAGTACACGCAGGCCATTTCCGAATGAGAGGGATGGTTAAGGTGGGAGACGGGTAATTGGAGGAGAGTATTGGGGTGATGAGTGGGATTGGGTTTCCTTGGTGTCTAATATATTGCGATTGTGTACTCTGGCTGGTGGTTGAAAAGGTTCCGGAGTGACATTGGGGTCATGGACATTGGGCGATTATCAGCTATATTTGATCTCGATACTTGGTATACCATGTAGCATGATTTCGAAATTTAAAGTGACTATCTTCTAAATAACTAAATCCTATTGCGAATATTGGTAACTTGCATCAGAGTGCCTAGGTGGCTCGGTGGAAGAAGGTCACCAGATGGGGTAATACGTTTACCAAATACTACTAGTGTCGTCAAACAAGGGGGAACCTCTCGGTGCCACCCCTCCTTCCTTCCCATCCACACTGCACTTTTGGGCAACTACTTCGCGCAGTACACACCACTCATGATTTCTTGAGTACTCACCATCAATGGAGGGACTATGCGAGACACTCACCCGCGGAAAGTAGTGCTACTTGCTGCGAAACAGCTTGATCTAAGCAGCAATTCCACCGAGGGGCACTACGAGCATCAGATCGTATACACAAAGCGGAATTCGTGAGGGCCTGATCGAGTTAGCATATCACTGGAAGCCGCACGTGAATTAGCTCTAGAACCACAAATTGTCTATAAAGTTTGATAAAGATGTTGTTACCTGTGGGTTTGAGGTCGCTTCCTAACGATAACAAAATATATGTTGTACGGAAAGCAAGATTGCTGGTGTAAATCACGGTAAGGATGGCAAATCGAGGATATGTTTGTCAAGGGTACAAGAAAGGTTATATCTATGAATGTTTCGTTCTCACGTCCTCCTTTCACTTCATTAACATGATTCGGAGTTCTTCATTGCTGCTTACTTCAACAGATACTCGATCATCAGAGCATCCCAGCCATGTCTGACAACCCTGGACGTGTTAGGGATGGCAGTGGCAGACGAGGCGGACGTAGTGGAGCAGGAGGACCCAATGCATCACGAAGACCATCGCAGGATGACATCCAACAAATGAATCGGCTGAACTTCACAGGGATCGTCGACAGGTACCAAGCAACGAGACCATGTGAGAGATGCGGCGACTTCAGCCACAGCCTTTTAGCCTGTACACGAGGCCGGCCGAGATTTCCAACCTTTCTTTGGGAGAGAATCATGGAGATCAACATGACTGCGGAAGCAAATGCGCACATTACTTCACTTCAACGGGTAGGAAATGGTTTGGCTACCAATCAAGCGCCTCGGCAAAACACAGGTCGAACTGGAGTACCCATGCAACCCAATACACACTTAGCCTTTGAGACACGAGGCGATGGTGCTCGGAGCGGTGCCAGCGGTTGGCAAGGTCCTGGTTCGATGAATACTCTGAGCGCTGGTTTCAGCAGCCTTGCAATCAATGCACCGTCTTGGCGACCAAACTTACCACTCAACAGCTTCGCTCAGAACACAGCAGCATCAGATCGAGGTACATTTGGACGAGGTTCCGGCACTAATCAACGTGGAGGTAACCGCGGAAATTATGCTGGAAGGACAAGTATAACCCCCCTAGCGACATTCACTGGTGAGCTAACCTATCCTACCTACAAGAAGTTGGATTCCAATGACACAACGCCGCGTGGCGAGGGTAGACAATGGAAACTTCCAGATACATTGAAGGGTACTGAAGAGGCTCTAAGTGTGATGGAATCACCCGCTCATCTGACACGTCAGAACTTTGTTAACCTTAACCCAGAGAGCAGAGTACTCACGAATCACTTTGAGTACTCTGTTGCAGCAGGCATTCTCTACGAGTACAAGATCGACAACATTGGAAGCAAAGATAAGCGGAGAACGAAGTTAGTTTACCAGAAGGCCATCGAATCTTGGGACTTCCTGAAGTCTCATCGGAGTGCATTCGCCACAAACAACTACGACTCCATCGTCGCATGGGAGGACCTTCATCGACACATCTTGGAGGAACCTATCAGTGGTGACAAGGAATCTACTGGCCTCTGGAACATGTCACTCCAAGATGGAAACAGTACTCTCGATCTTCACTTTGAGCTCGTAAGAAAGATCGACACTAGGGCCCTCCAAGAGTACTCGCACGCAAATCCTCAGTATGAGAAACAGAACTTTGATATCATATCTCGGTGCCTGAATCTTGTCATATCGAAGACTTTCGATGATAGCAAGCTTTATCGTCACGCTGCCAACAAGTTCTTCGTCAAAAGCGCGAGGTCGCAGCTCTTTTCGTCAGAAAAACGAGCGTCCAAGTCTCTTGAAATCGTACGTGGCTATTACTATACGGTCAAACCCGGCACGGGATGCCTCATCCTCAACTTCAACCTCGCGACCAGCGCATTCTATAAGCCCATCTTAGTCAGCACGTTCCTTGATGATGGCGATACTTTTGATGGTCACCAAGAAGACAACCTCGAGGGTCTACGAGTGTATGTCGTAACTGAGAGACGGAGGATTCCAAGTGAAGAGGCAGACTACGACAGGCTCAACAGTAAGAGTAGTCGCACCAAACAGGTCAACTTCATCGGCTCTCCCATTGAAGACCTGACATTCCAGAAGCGTGTAAAGAATGCCGATGGCACGTTTGCCAAAGATGCCGACGGATCTTACAAGAAGGCAGAAGATTACATCACGGTTGTGAACTATCTCAGAAATAGTAAGTACGCTGGATTTCGGCTCAATAGAGACTAACCATCCGAAGCGTTCGATCATTCAGCCGATCCCAAGCGAAAAGCTATCAACTGTGGGACGGAGAAAGAGCCTATATGGTATGCACAGGAGCAACTATTGATTCTTCCCTGGCAGATCTACCGACGGCCAGTTCCAGAGAAGTCCACGAGCGGGATGGTCAAAGAGGCTGCGAAAGGCCCAGACGCCAGCCGAGCCCTCATCGAAAAGGAAGGACTTTTTAACCTAGGATTCGACCAGCAAAGCGTCACGAACGCTCAATTTGGGAGCATCGTAAGTGCACGACATTCCGAGTTGCGGACGAACTAATCTTGTTTGATAGGGAAAGGATGATAATGTACCGATTCAACTTGTTCCCGCCATGATGCAAGTTCCTTGTCAAATACTTGATTATCCACGCCCTTGCTACAAGGCCCTCCCAAACGCCAGCAACCCTAGCAATCTCGGCAGAACAGGTAGTCTCGGCAGAGGAGGCGACACTTCCATATCGCGTAGAGACGAAACCATTCCGGTCACACTTAAAGCGGACGGTGGATCTCGTTGGAAGGTTCCTGAAAATTCTGCCTTCTTCTCTACCAAGCCAAAGTCTTTCAAGTTCGGCTTCCTTCGCATCAAAAGAGAACCGCCAGTAACGCTTCAGGATAAATATGGCCAGAAATATCAGGGCTATGCCAGCAAACAGCAGCAATTCGCTCCGGACAAATATTCAGTCACAACGTACTCTAATGAGTTCAAGCGTCAGCTGAACAGATGTGGACTTACCACCACCAGTATCGGCATGCAACCTGCCATCGATCTCCAAAACCTCGAACAAGGTGACCTAGAGGCTGCTCTACAAACTGCCAAAAACAACGGATACGACCTAGTCGTACTTATGTTAGAGAAGTCGAGCGTAGGCATATACTCACTCTTCAAAACTCTAGCCGAGAGGACATATGGTTTGCAATCGGTCTGTCTTGTGAGCAGAGACTGGAGCGGGAAAGACAGGCTTTTCAGAGAATACATCACCAACGTTATGATGGAGGTCAATCTAAAGCTGGGCGGCTTTACGCATTCGGTAGGGAGTGTCCGGTCGTATTTGTCGCAGGGCGATATCATGGTGCTTGGTGCTGATGTCGTTCATGCTGGACCAAGTGCATTCAGCGGCTGTCCATCTATCGCATCCATGGTCGGATCCGTGGATTATTCAGCGGGCAGATGCCTTGGTTCTGCACGCTTACAGCGAATTGAGAAGGAGGTCAAAGACGATAAGGGCCATGTGAGGTATGATCAGATTACTGATCGAGAGGTAAAGTCTTCTCTCTCTTGTCTTTGATTGACTGCTCAACTGACTGTACAGATCATTCAAGAAGTAGAGGCGATGGTTACCGAGCGTCTCGAGGACTGGGTTCGTCTCAACGAGAAGCGATCATTGCCTAGGAACATCCTGTACTTCAGAGATGGTGTCAGTGCGACTCAGTACGAACAGGTTAAGACAAAGGAATTGCAAGCCATCCGCGACGCTTACAGCAAGTTGGCGGAGAAGTATGGCACGACTTCCAAAGTGGACATCACTGCCGTAATAGTCACAAAGCGCCACCACACTCGCTTCTTCCCAATGTCGAAGAAAGGGCCAGACCCTGAGAGGGGCTCACATCAGGACAAGCTACATTACCCCGATCGCGACACGTTTGGCAACTACAACACCAAGCCTGGCCTCTTCGTGGATCAACTGGTCACTTCTCCCTATTACCAAGATTTCTTCCTGCAGTCTCATTCTGCTATCAAAGGAACGGCCAAGCCTACTCATTACTTCGTCCTGGAAGCTGGGGTCAAGGACATGGATCTAGAGAAGTTGCGCGATTTGGTAAGATCCTATCTGTCTCCCTTCTTCTGAACTATGATTAACTCGTTCTAGACTCACGCTATCTGCTTCTCTTACGTCCGCGGAACTATCGGTGTATCCTATGCGTCGCCTACCTACTACTCTGATCGTTTGTGCGAACGTGTCCGCACTTACATGCGTCGGTACTTTGTCAAGACCGAAGACGTCGCAGGCGCAGATAACCTTGAAGCAGCTCTCAAGTCAGAGAAGCAGCGCCTAGTGGATCACTACAACACACGTCTTGATTTGCTTTACCCGAAAGATTCTACGTTCAATGGAAAGGAAGAGGAGAAGGCTTTCTTCAAGGACAAGAAAGCAACAGAGGCTGATCATCGAAAGGAAATCGTACTTGGGCTGAGGAGGTATGTGTTTGGGGAGGTCGAAGCTGACTTCTACAAGTTCAAGGATGTGATGATTGATGGAAAGCCGTGGCACAATCCATGGGATGCGTGTCTGAGGGACACGATGTTCTGGATGTGAATATTGGAGTTGGCATAAACTCGCAAGACAGTGTCCACTCTCGCGATAGAGTACAAATTCTTTACCGTGCTTATTTTCAATTTCTTAACATCAGAGTGACTGGAGAATTCATTGGTCGCCAATCGAGTACGAAGTGTTCTGCCATATACCTAGGTACAATAGTGAATGTAAGGCTTGGAGCCTACAACAGAGAGAGATCGCTGCGCGAAAACTCTGATGGCTGACGAAAAGGGTTGTATTTGCGAGGAGATGCCTTACAATGTAGGCATGGGTTGCAAGCGCTGACATTACAGGATCCTTGTGGGCGCAGTCATGCTTGCAACTTCGCACAATGGCCGCCTCTGAGTGTCACTATTCGAACATGGCCATTGAACGTACGCTGAGCGCGGCAGTCGATAAATCACATCGGACATTGCCTCTTTCGGGACATTGCCCTTGGGCGACAAGATCTAGGACTAGATACTCTGAAGCCTCGTACTTGTGCTCAAAGGTCAATGGCGCGAACAGCACACAATATTGGAAGAATGAAAGTACACAATGAGGTTCCTCAAAACTCCGCTGCCTTACCGCGGAGTATGGCGGAGTATGATGGTGATGGAGACGATGATGCTGCGCCTCGCGGGAGTGCACGCTACGGACACGCGATCTTCGCTAACAATGGCTAAGGGCTTGCTTTGCCCGTTCTCGTCCCATTGGTGACGTTTGTCTTCGCGGCTCAGAGCTGGGCTGATTCAACAGGGTCTCATTTTAATTTCCCTCCCAACCCACATCACAACAAGGTTGTGGCAAGCTGCAATTAATCGATTTTGAGCACTGCCAGACCCCAAGCACAAGCATCTGCTGTTCATTTTACCGTCGGTAGCCTTGTTGCACGGAACAATTGTTGGGTTGCTCTCCGCGCTCACGTCCGTCAGTCAGCGCAGGATTCCGTAGCTTCCGCGGCTGTTCTCCAAGCTCCAGCTCCACTGCGGCATTCCGAAACCATCGCTCCAACGTTGTCAATCCATCCCAGCCAACACCAAACATGTCGCAAAACTACCAGCAATACGGCGGGAACCCGTATGGCCAGGCCGAGGAAGGGTATAGCGGTCAATCAAACCCATATGGGGGCACCGGCTATGGCTCATCCAACCCTTATGGCGGAGGAGTAAGCAGTCGCAACCGCGCAGCCTGAATTAACAAGACTGACGCGACCAAACAGTATGACGAGCCGCAACAACAGCTCAACCCTCCAGCGCCGCTCCAACGTCATGGCGACTCCAACTACTCGCAGCCGTCGGCATATTCGCAAGCCGGCGCGCTGAGCCCATCGAACACGCAGCAGCAGAACGTTCCCCACACCGACGTGCCAATGAACGATACGGGTGTGTATGGCGCAAACCCCGGCATGGAGGCACCAGGACCACAGCCTCTCCCTCGCGATAACTTCTTTGCGCGCATCGAAGGCGCAAAGCAGCGCATCGGCCAACTCACCTCGGACATCCAAGCCATCGCGAGCGTTCACCAGCGCATGCTGTCATCGCCCGACAACCGCTCAACCGCCGAACTCGAGAGCATCGTAACCAACACACAGATCAGGAACACGCAAATCAAGGACGAGATCAAGTTTCTAGAGCGAGATGCCGTGCGCGACCCCAATGACAAGATGAAGCGGACACAGGTTGAGGCGCTGAAGAAGACATTCAAGACGCAGCTTGAAGACTTCCAAAAAGAGGAGGCAGAATACTCCAGAAGGTATCGCGAGGCCGTCGGGCGCCAGTACCGCATCATCAACCCGGATGCGACGGATGCCGAGGTCAATGAGATCGCAAACTCGGACCTGGGCGACGAGGGCATCTTCACACAAGCTGTAAGTTGGCAGGACTACACAACCACTTGCAACCGAAGGACATGTCACTAACAACTTCAACAGCTCAAGTCCAACCGTAGCGGCCAAGCCTCGAGTGTTCTTGGCGCCGTCCGCGCCCGTCACAACGACATCCAGCGCATCGAGAAGACCATGGGCGAGCTTGCCCTCCTCTTCACCCAGCTCAACGAGCAGGTCATCTACCAAGAGCCCATCATCCAACGAACCGAGGAGCAAACTGTGCAGGTCAAGGACGATACCGAGAATGCAAACAAGCAGTTGGACGAGGGCATCAAGTCTGCCAGGCGCGCGAGAAGGCTCAAGTGGTGGATCCTCCTGACGATTGTCCTGATCTTGTGCGTCATTGCGCTGGTACTTGGATTGTACTTTGGATTGAGGAAAAATTAAGAGCATCTTGGGAGCAAGAGCCCTGTAATGATCTAAGAGGACGGGATGTGATATCATGTTGGAACTATGGTTCTGTATCTGTATGGGGAAGTGGATGACTTTCTTCTTCTTCCTTTTCTTATTATTAGTAATGATCTCCGGAGCTACACTCCGCAGCAACGTATGTGTATAAACGGGAGTCGGCAGAGAATAGGTATTAGCGCTAATTTGTATGATGGCAAAAAACTCGTAAAATAAAGACCGCGTTCCCAACATGTTGAGGCTGAACCACTAATGGTCTTCTAGATACCCTAGATCCCACTGGCGCAAGTACTATCAACAAGCTCGCGCAGGTGCGCAAGTACTATGAATAAAGCTGATGGCAGGGCAGTGAAAGGTCCGACTGCCGAAAGAGGTGTTTCCTAGTTGTTCTTACGTGTGATGGCCGGATACGTCGTGTTGAGGAGGTTGACCGATGCTCTAATAATACGATGGCGAACTAGCTCGAGGAGAAAACACAGCGTTCCCAGCGCCAGCATCTCAAATACGAAGCATGCTGATTCGTCGGAATACGATCAAAGAAAACTCGAGCAGGATTAGCGGCATGATGTCAAGAGGGTGCAAGAGTCCGGACCGACTACTTCGTTTCACAAGAAACCGTGGGCAGATATCGCCGTTTCGGAAGCAACCAGCGATGTGCCAGCCAGCCGTGCTGCAGCAGTTACACAATGCACCCACATGTCGTCATGAATCCAATCTTAGCCGTGGGCCGTCATTTCGGCAATAAGACTGCGCAACATGGGGGCAAAGGCATGCGTTGAACCGTTTGATACAGATCGCCAGTGTCTGCACGACAGACACAGTGAGTGATTGACGGCAGACGCGTGTTTCAGCGACCTTCACTGCGGTGCATCCAAGCATGATCGCCACGACGAGCCATCCTTCTTAGCTAGGCTTGTATGTGGGCTGGTGGGTGTTGGCAGCTCCTTGGATGTGGGCTTGGTGCGGCTTGTTCAGGGGTTGGCGCTGCTTGCCTCCAGCCCAGGCGGTGCAGGAGCGATCCCCACCGGGGTGAGGGCGAATCAGAACAGGAAGCCGCTTTCCACTAAGAAATTGGACGCGTCGCCTCCCTCTTTCAACAGTGCTTAACCTGCTTGTTTTCCCTTGAATCTTGGATTGGCCTTTCTTCTTCATCTCACGAACCAAGTGCTTCTTGCATACCTTTTTCTAATCGCAACTTCGTCCACTCGTTTCACGGCAGTTGCTTTCTTCACTAGAGAGTATTATTTTTGTTTACCTTACGACCCGACAGTCGCTTATAACAGCCGCTCACAACAATCGCTCAATCGCCAACCGTAATTATCATCAACTCACACACGATCATCATGAAGACCTTCGCCATTGCCGCCGTTCTTGCGGCCTCCGCTGCCGCGACTCCTACTGCGGCCGTTCAGAAGCGCGCCATCACCCCCGTCACTGTTAAGGGAAACGGTATGTTCAACAACGCACATGCCAACAATTGACCGTTACTGACATGACCCAGCTTTCTTTGCTGGCAACGAGCGTTTCTACATCCGTGGTGTTGACTACCAACCCGGTGGCGCTTCCGATGCAAAGGACCCCATTGCCGACGAGGCGGGCTGCAAGCGCGACATTGAGAAGTTCAAGGAGCTCGGTATCAACACCGTCCGCATCTACACTGTCGACAACAGCGCCAACCATGACACCTGCATGGGTCTCCTCGCCGATGCCGGAATCTACCTTGCTCTCGACCTCAACACCCCCAAGTACTCCATCAACCGAGCCGACCCCCAGAAGTCGTACAACAAGGTCTACTTACAGAGCATCTTCGCTACCGTCGAGATGTTCGCAAAGTACGACAACACACTGCTGTTCTTCTCTGCCAACGAGGTCATCAACGACGAAAAGACCACCAACTGTGCTCCTTACGTCAAGGCTGTCACCCGTGACATTAAGTCCTACATGAACGCTCGTGGTCTCCGCAAGGTTCCTGTCGGTTACTCCGCCGCTGATGTTGAGAGCAACCGCTACGAGATGGCTGACTACATGAACTGTGGTGACGATGCCGCCCGCAGCGACTTCTTCGGTTTCAACGACTACTCCTGGTGCGACCCGTCTTCCTACACCGTCTCTGGTTGGGACCAGAAGGTTAAGAAGTTCGACAACTACAGCATCCCCATCTTGTAAGTTTTCTATCTGTACGTTGCATCATTCCCAGCTAACGCCGCCAGCCTGTCCGAATACGGCTGCAACAAGGGAACCCGAAAGTTCGAGGAGGTCAAGTCTCTCTACAGCACCGACATGACCGGCGTCTACTCCGGAGGTCTCGTCTATGAATACTCCCAGGAAGACTCCAACTACGGACTTGTTGAGATCAACGGTGACTCCGTCACCGAGCGCGATGACTTCAAGGCCCTCAAGGAGGCTTTCTCTTCCACCAAGAACCCTACCGGCGACGGTGGCTACAAGTCCAACGGCCAGGCCTCCACTTGCCCCGACCAGTCCAAAAGCTGGGATGTTACCATGAAGAGCGACGAGCTCCCCGCTGTTCCCTCCGGTGCCAACGACCTTTTCAAGAAGGGTGCTGGTGACGGTCCTGGACTTTCTGGCTCTGGCTCCCAGCAGGCTGGTTCTTCCGAGACCAACCTTGCCGGTGCTGGTGACGGTGCTGTCACCTCCGGCGGTGTCGTTCCCAGCTCCACCGGTGGCGCTAGTGCTTCCGGCTCTGCTGGTGCCGCTGCTTCTATCCGCCCCGAGTTCAGCTTCGCTCCCCTCGTCTGCGGTGCCGTTGTCCTCGCCTCCTCGCTCTTCGGCGGTGCTCTCATCTTGTAAGAGTGCTTTGCTAGAGTTTCGTGTGTTCTTTCCGCTTCAACATTTACACCCTCTTGGGTTGGTCGGATCGATGTAATGCAACGACCCAGCGCGGGCAACGTTATTGGGATAGATTTGGCCTCTGTTTCCAAGTAGCATTCTGTTCCAAGACCTTTTTGATGGGAGTTGGTTGACTTTGTTCGACCTGGCGTCCTGCTTTTTTTGTTCACTTTGTTTGACTATCTCAGTATATATCAAGAAATACAAACACATTGAAAATATTAGTTCCTTTGGCGCTAACGTGGTTGAGATGATGTTTTGCTTGGTGTGACGGCGTAGGCGTCATGATATAGTGTTTGCCTCGGCGCTCTGACCCGCCTGTATGTATACATAGCTGCTCGTACCGTTCCTCCTCTTCCCCTTCATTGACGAGCTCGCCTCGATTTTCAAAGTCTATACATGACAGTCTTTACGTTTTTGCTCCTTCTAAAAATTTAAATTGGCTATATGGATGTGCCTCCCTTCTTCCGAACTGCCATTACCAAACAGGTTCTTTGCCCATCCTCAGACTGCGCAACTAAACACTGCATCATCTGTTATCAGTTATGCCCATCTGTACCTACCAAAACAAATGGACATACTTGCTATAGAGGAGTCTCCCGTTCGACGTCTCCTCTTCTTCTTCTCTATCACGCAGCCTTCTTATGTTTCCAAAAACACCAGATACTTTTCCCATGTGCCTGTCTCCCGAAGACCCGGGGGAATACTACATGAGCAGCGAGAATCTCTTTTGACGAACAACATACCACAACTCGAATATGTCGTTCTCTCGCCTTGGAATTGCACAACAAAACCTCTGCCATCGTAGATTATGCAACTGAAAACGAGAGCTTCATATACATGGGCGCCTGAAGCCTCGCCATGCTAGTCATATATAAGCCGCCTTGCTCCTGGCTTCTTCCTAATTTCACTTTCTACTATATCTCAAAGAGGGACTTTGTCAAAAATGGTAACGGAAAGTTACATGAACCACCTCCACTATTTTTTAACGGACCCATAGTGGCATACATATGGCTGTCTTTGCCTCCAAAAAGGCCTCTCTCAATCTATACGTTTTTGTTTCTCTTGCGCTGGCATTCCAAAGGCATGGAAATACCATGCATGTTTCTTCTGCTACCCGGTGCTCTCTCATCTATAAAATTGTATTCACCTCATACACAGCTCTTCACAACTCTGCCCTGTCTCCAATTTATCGAAAAGTCTTCACAGACCATGCATGTTTCGACTTTTCCGAAATCCCCCATATCCTCAAGTTGGATTTTTACTCTTCCCTTAGATCTCGCCTAAAAAAATAAATTACACTTGTTCCCTCTGTTTCCTTCCGGTGCATCAGAAAGACATAAACTAGTGGGATGTGTTGCGAACTGGCTAAACATCAGACGGGTGTCCAACCATAACCGTTCCTTCCAAGCTGGTCAGATTGAATCATAGTAAAAGATTGAATGTGAGCTCTTATGAGTACTGGCGGACGGTGGGCTTTCGTATAAAGTTTTCTTCTAGAAGTTAATCATTCTCTTTTTTTATATACTTTAAAAACCTACTAAAAACAAAAGAACAAAATACTACCCGATGTGTTTCAGGTGCTCTGAAATCCACGAGGGGTACTTCGTGCTCGTGCTTTTGAATAAGATTTCTCCGATGATGATGCATCTGTCCTGGATGTATGCGAGGGCGAAGGTGACTCAAGTTACCTAGGTACCTAGGTACGATGACGGCGGCACATGCTCGTCTTCTCTTCTAGCCTTGTATTATATCCCCAGTCAATCTTGCGGGCTGCTAAGAAGTAGACATTGGTCTTGATAACCTCTGGAAACATAAAGCACTACAAATTGAAGACTGTTTTCGTACCATGCGCATACGTTCACGTCCTTAATCTAGCTGGCTTCAACGCTCTCGAGATGTGATCTTTGGAGTCCAAGTGTTGCAGGCTTCTCCGAGCACAATATTCCTTAATTCAGACCCTCGATGCGCTGCGAGATCCAAGAACTTAGGTTATGGATAAGAAGTACTGCGACGGCTGAGTGCAACTGCCCCCTTCTGATCGCAGGAAGTGGGGCACGCTATCGCTTAGGCTGGTCTATACGTCCGCTCACGACACCTCTCCTTCCACCTCAGCCTCCGCCTCACTTCGAGAGCGAATTAATGACCTTGTCTCAAACAGCCAGAGCCGTGACTACAGGACTGCTTATTGCTGCCTTGCTATCGACATGTGGTCCAGAGAGGTAGACCGGTCACATTAACGTGACATAACATTCATCAATTCCGAATGCCGTCTTACGTTCAATATACGTTTCATTCTCCTTCGTATGTTTACGAATCATTGTTCTCTTGTATGCTCGAGGCACGTTGACGAAGAAGCCTTAGTATCGCGTCACAGCCTGTCGACAAAGCCCACGGGATTCGACAATCCATTAGCCTGGACGCAAGAGTGTCACGTTGGCAATGTAACGCACTGCGGCTCAATTCTACTTTCTTCAACAGCCCACCTCGTAGGCGCACACGGAGACGATGACACATAGCGTAAGCGTCTTCTTTTCGCCGTTGGGGCCAATCATTCAGTCTTGAGGCTCATGTGGCTGAGGCTGTGTTCTCGAAGCGCGAAGCCCAGTGTTTTCAACTTCAGCATGGTCGCCTTCCTCCCGTCTCTTAAATTCAAAGACCCCAACCTCAGCCATGCAAGGTCTGAAGAGCCACATCAATCTAATATGTCCTTTTGGTCACAATGTACACGCCTCCTGCTAATGCGACGTTCTACAGCTGGAAGGCCGAGCCATACGTGCGAGGCACATCAAGTATTCTCACCTCATGCCTGATCACCTTGACCCTATGTGTATGGACAGCAGTCCACCTGAATATTCCAAAGTACCGAAAGGCTTCCGAAGCAACATGGCGCAAGGTGGCGTGGCTGTTCACCGCAATGCTCGCGCCGGAACTGGTATGTTTTCATTCTCCTATATCCAGCAAATGTAGTCCACAAATTTAACGGAGAGAACAGGTGGCATTAGCTGCCTTTTGTCAGTATAGAGAAGCTTCCGCACTTGGCGGGTACGTCAGGGAGGTCTACGGCCAGAAAGAACCGTCATTCTGGAGTATCTCCACCTTGACGTGGAGGAAGAAACTCGAAGTTGAGGAAAAGGGCACAAGCGAGAGTGAACAGTAAGTCTCAAATTTTTGTCAGGGGATTATTGTCGCCAGCTACTAATCTTTGAAGATTTCAACAACTCGATGCACCTAATAAGCAGCGTCAAAGACATCCCTGGACGAGAACGCATTCCTTCTATGCCCTCATGGGTGGATTCGCGATCGACACACGTAAATGCCAACAGAAATTTCTCAGTCATAACCGCAATCGAATGATCTTGAACCTAGACGGCTTCAAACGTCTGCTACAACACGAACCGGATCTACTCCCAGATTTGTCTTTGGAGGAAATCCAAGACAAGAGTAAAGCCAGCAACATTGCAAAGACAATCGTATGCTGCCAAGCTATATGGTTCTGCGCTCAGTGCTGTGCAAGATGGTATGCCGACACAGGTTTCTCTCTTCTCGAGCTGAACACACTGGCACACTGCATATGCGCGCTGCTTATATTCATGTTGTGGTGGAAGAAACCTCTCGACGTCGAAAGCCCCACACTTATTAATGCAGAAAACATGATGGAGCTCGCAGGTTTTATGGCTCTTTGTTCGTACTCTCGTTCTTCCCGAAAGTCGCGACGCTCTCATCCTTGCCTTAGGTTGGTCCCAGATTGGTCCCAGTCCCCACTGCCAGATATCTCTTCAGAAGAGGTTACTCTCCAGTGCCCAGAACGTGAGGCCGATGTCGCGCGCAAACCGAAGCAAAAAGCAACCTCCTCTTGGATGGATGCTTATTATAAGCACCCGCACGGCCAGGAGTATACTCCTGGTCCGTTGCCGCCCGGAAGCATCATGGTTGAACCAATATCACATCGCACATTCGGTTGTTTCCAATACTTGGGACCTTGTGCCAAACACGACGATACTCCCCAAGCAGTCAAACGGAAGCCTTCGTTGCGAAGGACGTATATTCACAAATTAGTCCTCAGCGAAACGGATCAATACTGTTGGCTGCTAGCTAGCAAGGGTTTGACCAAATACGGTTGGTCCCTCGTCACTTACGATGATGAGTCTACCGACGCTCGTAGTCCGAAAGAGTACCTCGCAGACTGCAATGAACGCATGCTCGTCGACCGTGTAGGCGACATACCCAGAATCGAGACTCTCTCAGGCGTTATCATCGTCGCCACGCTAGCAATTGCCGGTTTCTTATACGGCGGCGTCCATTTGGCTGCCTGGCATACAATCTTCAAGACCAAAATTGAAGAGTATCTCTGGAAGATATCTGCTATATCACTGGCTGCCTCTGGCCCTATTGGTGTATGTGTCATCTTCATCTTTCGCTCGTGGAAGATCGAGCGCGAGTACGACATGTCTCTTGGCCGCTTTCTGTTGACATCCCTTTTAATGTTTCTTCTGCCAGCTGTAGGCGTGGTATATGTGGTAGCAAGAGTATACTTGATTGCGGAAAGCTTCATCAACTTGATGTATCTGGAGGCGTCGGTTTTTGTTGTCCCTAACTGGCTGCAGTATTTTCCTCATATTACTTGATTTAGAGAGCAAAATAGACTTGCGGAGTATTGCACATATAATTGATAAACATAGTAGTTACTATTAGAATTGCGACATCATGTACACACCTTCGTCAAATGATCCTTTCATCCCGTCGTTCATAGTGATCCATCACCCAATTCTTCGATCAAATACGCAAACAGTAGCAGACTAGAACAGTTGAACAGTAAAGAATACAAACAGGGGTATCTCAAGACTCAGACGATATGCAACAAGGACGTTATCACGCGTCGCTCCCACCGACCGTAACGCCTTGTGTCAGTCATGGTCGTCTTCTCACGAGCCGGTGAAGAGATGCCAGACAACTGTAAACAAACAGTAAACTCCACAGAACGCCTTGAATGCCGCATGCAAAACACGTAGGAAAATTGCCTCGTTGCGAGTCACCTGGCATGTTGAGTGCCATCAACCCACCTGGTTCGAGGTGGCGGCCAACGAAGATGGAGGGAGCTCAAACCTCCATCCTCTCCATGGCACACTCGCTCATCGACCGTATCTTACTCACAGCCCTCTCCCGGTCGACTAGTGACTCAACATCGCTGTCATCGTCACTCTCGTAGTACTCAGCATCCATGCTCATCTCCCTGGCTGGTAGATACCGCTGTTGTTCTGCGTCGACGACATCGCCGGGGTGATCGATGACCATGTTGTCGAGCTCGTCACTGTCTCCGTATGCCTCGAGTCCCTTCCTAGCACGATCTCCGAGCCAGTATTCAGCGCGCTTCCTACTACCTGCGTTGGCGCTTGACTCGAATTTCGATGCTTTGAACTTTGACATGAGCGACATAGCCACACTGGGCGAGTTCGACAGAGCAGACACCCCGCGGAGGTAGAAGTATGCAACGCGTTTGCGCTCCTTGTTGTAGAGGAAAAAGTGGTGACTCCAAATAGCACCATCATCAGCAAATGGGTCATCCGACGGCTCCCACGCATAGTATTCGCAGTTTGACATCTCCATCTCGCTGTCAAGGAGGTCCCAACTCCGCGGACTCCAAATCGGCGAGCCAAGCGGTGTGACTGCGCCTGCTGGTAGTCCTGCAGAGTAGACTTGGGGGCGGAGATAATACATCGTCGTATCAATCTTATGCATAAAGCTTTGTATGGTCTCGCGACGGAACTCATCGGGGTTCAGTGTGTTGGCGAAATCGTAATCGATGTGGGTTGCGTTGAGTGTGGCAATGAGATATGCAAAGGTATGGCGGTTCGCGGCTTCACTGAAGGTGCCGAATGGTGTGTCCCTGGAGATGTCGAGCTGGTCTGCGAACTGAGCGGCAGACTGCTCAGAGAGCCCCGCAACCGCTGATAGCAGGTCCTTGTGTCGCTCCTCGAGCGTCCTCTCGATGCGCTTGTATAACTTCTTGTCACTTCCCGCTGCTTTTATGGTCCATAGATCGCATCCACCAATAATTGATGTGTCTTGGGTATCGAAGTTGAGGGCGAGGTTGACCTCGTGGAGGGCGCACAAATCGAGGTACTGCGGTCCCACCGGGTTAGCTGCGTCATCACTCCAGCCTTATCGCATCGACTACGTACCTTCATTGCGCTTGATATGGGCTCCTTTCTGATGAGTACTTTCTAGAAGTTATGTCGCGTATGATCCGAAATGTGTGAGATGATGTAACAGTTCAGCGCACTGTAGCTGCTGCGTGGGTGATGGGTTGGTCGGGAGGGGGTAGCCTGCGCGAACCGATACAACGAGTAAACACGACTCTAGGCTGGCTGCAGAGAGGAGAGGGTACTGTTGTTCGGCCAGACAGTCGTCTAGCAGGCAGTGGACATATGTATGGCTTTGGCGTAGATGTGGTGTGAGATGTCGGTGTCGCTCTTACGACGTGGTCGCGATTGCGGAGAAGGTCAGCTTGGCGGTGTCGCCGAGCTAACAGCGGCATGTGTGTCGGGTCATCCTTCCTGATTGGTCGATGCGAAATCAAGCCCTCAACCAACAACAGCTGCCGATAAGAGCGAATGGGCAGCTGGCGACAGGCGACTGGTGTTAAGCGCTGATGTTAGCTGTTGAGTATGTTTGGTACGCAGGGCATGTCATCTGACGTTGTTCGAGCACATGAAGGAGGACAGGGAGCTGCCTGGCAATGAATCCAGATGAATTCGGCAACGTATCATTTGATGTATGCATGTCAAGGTTCTGGATGAAGGATCAAACGCTGATCCGAACCAATTGCTGTCACGGAGTGCAGGTGCGCAATGCCTAGGCGGGTGTGGAGACCTGTAGCTAGATGGATGAGGTAAGTAAGCCAGCATAAGGAAAAAGAAAACAACAGAGAGTGATCAAGTCTATCAAGGGTGAAGTCTCGATATCATGATGTGTAATCACGTTCGAGCCCATGAACCGCTTGTGTCAAACCTAGCTGTGTCGAGCAAGCCCGCCAGTCCGAGGTGTTTGAATTGTAGTAGATAGAGTACAGCTACCGCCATCCGCTCTACATGGCAGGATGGCAGGTAGTGCGTTCTCCAGATGATCCGACTCCCTGCGCCGTGTGATATCGTTTTGCTCTGACGCCTGCCCTTGAGAAGATCTTTAGCATGAACCGTATGAACCGTATGAACCGTGTCGCAACGGACGACTGTTTGCCGTAGTGCCAACCTGAGCGCCTACCCTCCATACTCCAATGACGCCGTACAATGTATGTTGGTATTCGGATACCGGATCGGGTCTCATAAAATGCCGCCCTCTTTAAGTCGGCCTTTGAAGTCATCCGCATCCTGGAAGCCATCAGGCGCGGTCAGTGAAGGGTCTTGGGACGGTCGGTGACAGAGGACCAGAAGATGATGTGTGTAATAGTGCGTTCGGTACACGTTTTACATAATCTTGGTAACGATATCGTCCTCAGCCTGACGACACGGCGCGTCAGCCAGCTGGTGCTATGGGTGTGCGGCGAAGCGGACCCGAAAGTCATCACACTTCACTCACCTCCATATCTTCGAGGCTGTCTTGCTGTCCTATACACCGTAACACGTTCTTCTTGCTGCTCTCTTGCATCTCACCCGCAAGCAGTAACTCGTCAAGGATGAAGTAAGCCTTTTGGAAGTTGAAGATGATGTCAAGCTCGCAGACGTTGCCGTAGTACTTGTCCATCTGCTCGACGTAGCGGTGGACGATTTCGAGCGTGATGAGCTCATTGTCAGTCGAGTCGCAGCCGGCGATGAAGAAGAGCGAAGCGTATCGGCGATATACAATCTTGGTGTCTAGGAGAATGTGTGAGCTAGCGAAGCTATTACCCCTGCCAGACCCACTGACCTTTGTACTCTAGAAAGTTGCACATGCGCGTGCGGCGGGCGAGGACGAGTTGCGAGACGTCTTTGACAATCTTGGCCTTGTCTTTGGGGGCGAGTGTTGTGAACCACTTGGCCAGACGCTACGAGCTTCAGCAAGGGACTTTGGATTCTAGGGTGAGGGACCAACCACTTTACCCTGCCGGGACAGCAAGATGAGGTATCTAGTGCTGTTAGTGAAGACGTTCAACTATAGGCAGTGTTATTACAGCGCTCTTACTTGATCGTCATGGTGTCGTGTGAGGAGAAGATGCCAGTAGCGTCGTGCCTGGTGCACTGGGGAAAGATGTTAAGTTCGGCGATCGGCGGTCACAGGCCAGCCCCGCGACTTTGAGACGTCAATGCGCCCTCATACTCCCCGCTATCACCATCCAAATTTGTAGATACCAAACGGGCTTTATGCGCAAGTAGCTCTAATTCTGCCTTTGTGTTCTCTCCGACTTTGCGATCTAGACTGTCTACGCTACTGTAAACCCGACGCGCCTGCTTTCCTCGGACGACCCACCCGCTGACAAACGTTCACTGTCTCTTTATCTCGCGACTCGAATAACCCCGAAGAGTCACCACCTAGGATACATACAACAGACCTTGGTCAGAAGTCTTCTATCTTACGTAGTCTTTCAGCCATTTGATCCAACCAATCGTCGTCATGAAGCTCGTACTGTCTACCTCGTATGTTTTCCTCAAACCACCCAAGACCCTACCTAACAACCCAGGAATACCATGTCCGGTGGTCCTTCCGTAATAAGACGACCCTTTTTCGAGAAATCAAACACCGAACTTACCTCCTCCCTCCGCGCAAACTTCGCCGCCCACCAAACTTCTCCACCACCCTCAAAAACCAACTACACAACATGGACCACCAAGACCGACTCCGCCCTGTATATTCCCACGCACACGCCCTCACCTCTTACTGAACCCCGAGAATCCTACGACATCACAGTCAAACTATTCTACCTCCCCAACATACCCACAGACCGACGCTGCGCACAAACACGAGAAGCGATAGAACTAGTGCTGAAAGAATTGGGAACATCATCCATAGACCTCCTCATCGTGAGCTTCCCAGGAGTGTCCTTCGACGCCGACGATGAGGATTCTGATCTTGATGACGACGACCCGCCCTCGCCTCCATCCGCAACACAATCGACCTCCGAGAACACTACGGGCGACTGTGACGATGCCGGCGCACCACCAGAAGACATAGAAACCATGGTAATAACATGGCGCTCGCTCGAGAAACTTCACGCAGAAGGCCTCGTGTCAAAACTCGGAATTGCGGAATTCGGCGTCGCGCGCTTGACCAAGTTTCTGGAACAAACAAAGATAAAACCAAGTGTGAATCAGATCAACGTCAGGGACTGCTGTGTTGTACCCAAACCATTGATACTGTATGCGAAGCAACAGCAAATCGAGCTGCTGACACATAACGATTGCACCAACATCTTACCGCGCGGGACACTACGGCAAATACTTGGATCGGGGGAAGACGGTTCGGGTGTGTTGGCAGGAAACGGAAATGAAGACGGGCTCAAGGGCGATGTAGAGCCGCAATGGGTAGTCAAATACACCGCCGTCGTCAAAGATAGGGGTGTTGTAGAAAGTAAAGGCTACTTCGCCGTTGCTGAACTGCGGGACTCATGAAGATGCGTTCTCACGACGAAACACAATCATATAAATCGAACACGAGACTTGGATCTCTCTAGTCACCGTATATCATGTGTACAGTCGATAGCGAACCCGGCTTCACCCCAATAGTAGCTGCAACACGATTCAATACTGTTCGTAAAGCGCAGTCTTAGCATTCCCACCCTACGTATTAGGTAAAGCCAAATGAGCTACGTCTTCCGCAGTTCAGGCGATTAACTGCTATTGGTGTCGCTTTCGAGTGGGAAATTTCACTTAAGAGTTAACATAAGAGTACTTGTCCTACCACGTGATGTCCGATCGCTGAACCTCAGCCTCGTCGCTTCTGCCTGTCCCTCCATCCATCCCAGAACTCACAGTGTGAGAGTCCTTGCATACGCACAATTACACTTCTTTGACTACACAACCTGTACACTTCTTGTTTACTTTTATTCCAAGGACTTCAGCTAGAACTCGCTAACGGTTCTCACCTCATGCGCCTTCTCCAGCTCAAGAATGACGGCGCACTCAGCCTTGTCGGATTCAGTGGCAAAGATCTCCCACAATATGCGATTCTTTCGCATACCTGGGGAGCAGATGACGAAGAAGTTACATTCAAAGACTTGAAGAAAGGTACTGGCAAGAGCAAGGCTGGTTATCGCAAGCTTGACTTCTGTGCAAATCGAGCTAAGCATGACAACCTCCAATTCTTCTGGGTGGACACCTGTTGCATCAACAAATCAAGTAGCGCAGAGCTTTCAGAAGCTATCAACTCCATGTTTCGCTGGTATCGGGGTGCCGCTAGATGCTATGTATACTTATCTGATGTATCAGTCGACAGTTCCGTTAGGGATGACGAATTCTCCCAGATATGGGAGCCAAAATTCAAGAGAAGCAAATGGTTTACTCGTGGTTGGACGCTCCAAGAACTTATCGCCCCAACATCAGTTGAGTTCTTCTCTAGAGAGGGACGGCAGCTTGGTGATAAGCGATTACTAGAGCCAATCATCTCTGAGATAACTGGAATTGCCACCACAGCCCTTAGAGGAAGACCTTTGTCTCTTTTCAGTGTTGACGAACGCATGTCGTGGGCAGCCAAACGACAAACGAAGCGCGAAGAAGACGCAGCATATGCTTTACTGGGAATCTTCGACACTCCTATGCCGCTGATATACGGCGAAGGACAGCGAAAGGCATTCGAACGGCTCCGGGAGGAGATCGACAGACCTTTTTACAGGCAGAAGGTGAATTGCTTGGAGAAAGTATTCTATCAGATGAGGAATAGACCTAAGGAGCTTGGATTTACATGGGAAACTGGTGCGCCGGAACGTCAGCTCAAGGTTGATGATGGACTAGGCGCGGAATATTTCCTACCAGTGGAACTCTGCACGACTCCAGAGGTAAATTCTCCTCTTTTGTCAAGGCCTTGGCTTGATACAAATATGCCCAGTGCGTGAAACTCAAAGTTAACATGTTCAGGCTTTCTATGCCCTTCTAATGATCAAATATGAATCAAAAAAGCTTCCTGGACTGCCACAAGTTCAGCAAGGTCACATTGTGCTCTGGGAATGGAACGAAAGGCATGAGGTTTCTCGCGAGAATTGGTCACATATTATAAAACGCGATCGAGCTGTCAAGCTCTCTTTCATTATGGGCGCCTGGCAAGGTCCACCTCGCAATCGATGCATGCGTTGCTTCAAACCTAGGCGCAACAATACTCCCACATCTCCTTTCAAGTACTGGTGGGAACTCCTCTGCTTTCAAATTATGATTGATTACTAACATTCGTCTCCAGTCATTCTTGTAAGCTCGCAGTCCGTTGGGTAGAGCCTGATTATCTCCCTTTCGAACCGAACGATACTGTAATCTTCAACCAAGACTCTTACCGCGACTACCAAGTTGCGTCACGACGCCCAAAAGTGCAGAGCCAATCTCACACCTCGGACGCATCCGCTAAAATTAGTCATTTCTTTCAAAGACATGATGGCGAAATTTTGCCACGTATCGATTTGGTCTGCCATAGGCTCACGATGAAATGGGAGCCCATACATAATATCGTTCATCGATACTTGTTATGCCGCTGCGTTATTCGACTTTCTACTCCTTCACGTCTGGTCGAAGAGATGACTCTCCTCATGGACCAGGTGTGCCCGAGACATAACACACGAGGCATTACCTTCCGAGACTACAGTGAACTAGCGTTGCCTTGCCTAAGCGACCCTTACTTCGATCAATTTGGCGGCTATAATACTTTTTGGGCGCTTCTTGACCGTCATCTACCAGACATATATGATCATCTTGGAGGTTCCAAATCTATTACCAGGAACGAACTCGTACATGGTTATGTGGACCTACTTCAAATGGAAAAAGAAGATGAAGACGCGGGACGACGCATTGCTAGAGGGTACTGGTTCGAAGTGGTAGAGTCCATGGTCAATCAAAAAATGGATTTGCCTCAGGATATTGTAGCAGACTTCACCGAAGAGAAGACGAGAAGGAGGCAAGAAGTCGGGAAGGCAGAATGGGGTTCCAGCCTTGATGAAACGACAATATCTAGAATGCGAGATGAACTCCGAAAATCACCCATGGGCAGAGAGCTGGAGGAAATTGAAATGGGAAATTGGAATGGGGTTCCGCATTGGGTGATTAATGACTGAACGAAGGCAACAGCCCAGTAGGGAACTACGGACATCTTTATGGGTTACTTCGCCGTTCCAGGATCAAAAGACTTATGAAGATGCGGTTCTCACGACGAAAAGACAATCATACATGTCGAATATAAGACTTAGATCTCTCCAGCCACCACATTTCATGTGTACATTTATTGGGGTTTATTCACCAACTAACTCCTCGTGTGTTGCTAATCACACACTGACTGCTATCTCCTCACATCTTCTTCTGTGTGACACGCATGTAATGTTCAGATACGCTCAATATGCCGCACCCCTTACATTTCAAAGACGCTCCGCCCTTCCCAAGATTCGCTGCTAGCAACTGGTTGTCACATCTCTTGCATATTGGCTGAAGGACGTCGATGTTGTCAATCCCGACATGTTGAGGTGGTAGTTGGGGTGGTGTGCTTGCTCCGGTCTTACTCTTCTCATCCGTGAGTTCGGTGAAGTTGGTCATAGTGATTCGTTCGGATTTGATACCAGAGTCTTTGGAGGCCTTCAGGTGTTTCTTAAGTGTCCTAGTTGTTTTGTGTTCTGCGTGAGCAATGTTTGGTGGAGGCCTTCGCAGTGGGATTGGATATGGAAGAGGAGGGATTTGGAGATTCCGTGCTATGTATAAATCAGCCTATTCACCGTGCACTTTACTGCGTTGGGGAAATGGATTGAGGCAGCAACTTCAGTCATCGAAAATGAGTACCCCAAACGTACATTCACTTCTCATATTCTGGTGACCGACACAGGTTGTCCCCAACTCAGGGTGATAGCGCGTAGTGCCACGACGAAGTCTTATTTGGGCAGACTAACTTGTTGCGCAAATCATTAATGTATACGTGGTTGGCAGCATACGTGAAGACGTAATACTTCTCAGTGTGAAGACACAAGTCCATCACGAATCACACCTACATAAACCTTTCTGACTCTCGCCATTTCCATCTCCAAATCAGTTAGCCTTCCACATCACACCCGTCTTACACACGCGCTAACTCATTCCTCCCTCTAATGTCCACCAAATCCGAACCTCCAAACACACGAGGAGCCAATACCAAACAAAACGTATCATGTCAGAAGGAGCAGAGCGAGGACCCTGAGACCGACCTCCTCATCCCTTACGTCTCTGATGACGAAGACTCTGACATCGACAGCGAAAACGACACTACATCTTCCGGCCACTGCTGGCACTGTGACACTCCTCTCCCTCTACCTACCTCATCTGAATCTAGTGTCGAGTGTTACGAATGTCGGTTCCCTAATTGAGAGTACGCAATGAACGAAGGAATGAGATAATAGGGCCATGTATCGCGTTGCAAATCGTTTTTGATCCAATAGGAAGGAATGTTGTAGGCAGATTATGGTGTATGCTAGTCGGGTTTCTGATACTCTAGAGGATTCGTAAGAGTATACGTGTAACGTGTAACGAAGAACACGCTCAATCATAATCTGTGTATTCATCAGCATGCTGGCTTCGCAGCCATCTAACTTTGCTCTGGTTCAATATATCACTTGGAGGGGTGTATAAGCTGAGTCGTTGTTGCGATGGTATCTAGTCCTTACTTACTTTGTGCCTTGCATTGTCCTGTCTTCTTTCTGCCAGCTTCGCAGGGAAAAGGTTGTCATCTCTGTAGAATCCGTCAGGTTACTCAAGTGAAAGCAGTGCGCACATCCAACGTAACTTGGTCTCCAAACGATAGTACTATGCATTCACTGTTCCATATTTCCAATCAAGCCTTGTTTGGACCCAACACACTGCAGGAACTTACAATCTCCATGTCGCACCATCAACATTCGAAAGCATCATGTCCACCCAAAGCCAACCTAACCCCTCCGCAACATTCTTCTCAACTCTAGACTTCGGTGCCAAAACCTCAGATAAACCCACTGTTGTTACCTCCACGTCTACTCTCACTTCTACTTCAACACCTTCGCTGCAACCACCAACCGCATACAGCAGTGGCGCATCTACTCCTACTTACTCCGCCTACATCCAAACCGACACGGGCATCCACCACGTGGACGAAGGAGAAAAAGACAAGAACGGAAACGTGATGACCGCTACCAAAGGACCATGTAAGGAATGTGGTTGCAAGATAATTTGGGCGACAAAGGGGGAGTGATTGATAGTTTGTCAAGGATGTGGTAAGCCGCAGTAGGATTTAGCAATCAGATCGGGAGAGGATGAGTAGTAGATGAAGAGTGAAATGTAACCGGAGGAGAATGGATGAGGACTGAGCGAAAACTACGGTCAAAGGGGAAGATTCAAGAAACGTGTGGGGTGTGCGAATTTCATGACCATATGAAGTTCGAGGAAAGTGTGAGCTTGTATCTAGAATGTATCTTCTGATCTATTGGTCTATCGGTCTCGAGTTCTCGAGACTTGTGAGATGATGGATGGAGAGTATTCCCAAAAAAAATTATGCGTACATCAGTCCAGTCCTATAGAAACAGCTTGACTGGTAGTTTTGCCAGCTGGAGTGTTAGTGGCCTAGTTGTACACAAGACCTAAACTTTTCACATTGCAGTTCTGTCAAGTATCCATCACTGTAGAGTCGCTTAGTCAAGGAACTCAATGACACCACACAGGAATTATCCTCTAATTGTTTAGAGACGCCATTCTTGTCATCGGCGCAATGTCAGGCCACATCGACGACAGTGACGCGTGTACCACCAGCCGCCAAGTCGTCACGATAGACTATCACAATCTAGGAAATCCCATCGTCTTTAGTCCCATTTCGACGGCAGCCGGGAACAGGATGTGTTGAGTAGACGCGCGGACCTAGCGGAAGCAAGCGCTTGGGAAGGAAGCCGTTCACCCAAGCGACATCCAAGTGATGGAGTCTCTTTTCTTAATCGCGCAGGTGTCGAGGCCCGGAAAGAGTAGTTGGTCCAATCAGTAGACGCTTTGATGTATGCATGTGATAAGAGCTGAACTGCTCTTTACCAGTTTACAGCTTTGGTTTTGAAGAACTTGGTGTTCTCGCTTGGTAGTGAGTCTCAGTAGTACATTGGATCAGTGCATATCCGCTCAAACGAACTCATGGTGGATGGTGACAAGGCGCCATTCTCTCAAGTGCGCGATTTGATTCTTGATCTGTCCGCATATGGAAGCACGCCCTAGTGTCATTGCCAGTTTGGTGAATGTATGTCGAGATGCGTTAGCGCCTCCAAGGTTGACAGCTAGGCGTTGGAAATGTGGAGCAGCTCATCCCATGCAGATACCCATCGTCTCTAAGCTCAGCGACGAACTCGAAGTTGGTGGCGGAACGCCCGGTCCCAGGAACAGGTCCCGTGGACTTCAATATTCACCGATCAGGAAGTATAACCACGAGTTCGCCTTATCGATAGAGACTAGGTCTGCCGTGCCGCATGTCTGCTTCTTTGGACCGATGAAAAATGGCAAGCGAGTCCAATCCCAGCGCTACGGCAACAAGAAGGCCTGCCAGTTATGTTCAAGTGCAGTACACCCACTAGGCAATATCGCCGTGATGAAACCGAATGAAGCATAACATGCTTACAGACGATTTGAAGTGTGATTGCTGTTAGCTGGTAAAGTGGATTGGTATCGCTGTACCAAGTTCAAGATCCGTCGTGTCCATGCCGCAAACACGTGTTGACGCTGGCTTTTCACATGCAGACGAACGAAGCCTCTCACTCGTAGCAAAAGTCTCTTGTAGCCCGACCTCAACCGCTGTGACCCGCTTCGGTATCCGGGAGCGCTTGAGCAGTGTGCGGTTCCTTAGTGTCCAGGCGACAATTGACGAGCCTGGTCACCATTGGTTTCCGTCTGAGCGTAGTTGATGCAAGGGGCCAAAGGATCCAATGAAGGCTCTGACCAACCCTCCATAGAAGAAAAAGGATCGTGTCTTGCATGCACTAAAGCGAGCTGCAGTATCGACAATGTCGACATGTTTGTACAGAACGACTTTCAACGCCAGCCTATCAGCTTATTCGAGTAGACAGCCCTTACGTCTGATGTGCATGATGAGATCCTTCATCGTACACGTGGCACGTGAGATCAGCATGCATTCCTGCAGCTCGTCAGCCTGCAGAAGAGCGTTGTGAAGCAAGATTGACTTCGGACAAGAGTAGTACGAAACGTGGTGCTGACTGATCGTGCGGATCCCGGTAGCTTGCTGTGCCCTTGTATAATTTTTAGGTGACAAGATTCATTCGCTTGTATAGTCAAGTTCAACAACCAGCTTATCGCAGACCCATCCTGAAAGAGGCGTGTGGTGTGAGCTGCTCAGCAGTACTAACATGCAGTGCTGAGTGTTCCCTTCCTAACCGTGTGCAGGCATGTGCTCACCTGATGTGGCGTCTGGGTGACGATAGATCAAGAGGCGACGGGCACTCCGTTGCGGGGGTGGAGGGCTGCGAATGTTATCGCGAGATGGCGCTGCGTCCGGCGGTGCTTAGCCAGCCGTGACAGCTCTCTAGATCAGCTCTTTGCAGTATCCGTTAGCGAAAGAGGGGCAGTTGAGCATTTTGGTAGTAACTGAAGTTGAGAGATGAGCTGCATCGAGATCTGGCCACGGCTCTTGGTAGGCGAGTAAAGCTCAAGGAAACAGCGCGCATGCTGACATTGTCCAGACCTTTTGGTAGCGATCGTTGAGATCCGCTCGCCGTCTGACAAGTAGTGGTCTGAAGATATCGAGCCATGCTTTTCTCTGCATCTGGAACTGCCGGCACACAGGCGATGGTTTCAGATGTGATAGTTGGGTGTGGGGTTGGAGCATCTGGTTCGTCTGGGGAAGATGGCGGCCTAGACTTTGCACCAGCGAACAGTCGGAAGCGAGCGGGAGGCAACGAACGACATTTGGAGTCGCCTTAGACAATCAGCTGAGTGGTTTACAGCATGAAGAACTCTCTTCCGTTGGGAATGCGAGTGGTTGGCTGAAAGCATCTCGTGTTGTGCGGCTCTGCGGATCCAGGTGGCGCTCCTTCGCTGTGTACACGTCGCTGGGTGAGCGCATTCGCGTACAGCGAGCAAATTACCCGGCCCACCTAGCAACGCAATCTCCCAGACGTACTCATTGCCTTGTTGTCCAGGCCACGTCAAGCCAGTGACTGTCCTTGAAGTCACTATGACGATTGCTCAGAAGAAAGAAATAGTGCTCGCATCGCTCGGGTATGAAGTTTGTCTGTGAGGCCGTCAGGTGGTATTCAAGCAGGGGAGGCGCAGTCGTGGCTGCGGGCCTGTCATTGGCTGTAGTGCCAACAATGCTCATTGCGCAGTCCCCATTTGGCAAGGGGGACAAAATGCAAGCCGGAGATTGCCAATTTCGTCCTTCCTGAGGATCAAAACAGACTTGAAACGAAATTCGCAATTTTGGGTCACCGTACGCCTCGCAACCTGGCCAGCGTAGACAATACTTCCAAGAACCGGAGAATCCTAGAAAAAATTCCATGCCCGGGTGAAGTGACACCCGTCACTCATTCCATTCCACATCGGACAGCGCGACACTGCCCCTGAACCAAGTTTGGTAGCTGCGCGTCATAGAAACCGTTGTTGACGATGCTACTGACACTGATAAGTAACGACGCGTTGGCGGGCGCCAGCGGAAGATTTGGACGCAGGTGGTTTGGCGCTTGGAAACCAATGGGCTGGCACGGAGACGTTTGCAGCATGTGGAGCAGCATTGTGGCTGTGCAAGGACGAAGCTCGTATACAGTGTTCGTGCTTGCGCAAATGCAAAGTCCCAGAATAATACCAAACGACTGCGAGTAAAGTTCTTGGGAAAAAGTAAAGTTGCGGTCCCGGGCTGTAAGATGGTGTTGTCGGGTTCTGTACCCCACGATGAGCATATAGACTCTGTGGTACGAGTTCTTTTTCTCACACCGCTAGTCTCGATCGAAAAACAAGATCGATCGAAAGTTTGACGGCGCTGGACCAGCGTTGAGATGGACGTCACAAGGGCAGCCGTTGCGTGTACTGCGCTCCACAGATCGGGTTGTTAGTACCTAGCGGCGCGATGGTTGGTAGTTCTCGGACTAGTTTCAAGATTGCTATCATCATATCCTCGTAAACACACTCAATCTCGGAGGACTTGGCAAACAATATTTTCTGTCTACAAACGGGAGGAAGTAGTGGATCAAGAAAAATAAAGTCGAGTTTTTTCAATTGCGGGACGTAGCTCGGCGCATTGCGCCGATGAGAGATGGACCCTGGAGATCATTCGAGATGATGCAGACAGCGGGAGACATGGTACTCCATGTTAATGACGTCGGAGGATATCACGAAATGAATCGGCGCATTTGCTTGATCGGAAGCGATGCAATGAGGAAGGAGCTTCAATGAAAAGGCCGAGCATGTCCAGATCGCACAAACCTTTGAGCGTGCGAAGCAATACGTTGTCGTCTCCACGTGCAGTGCGCAAACGGAACGTTTACTAGAAGGCGCAAAAAGTTGCAGTGTGATTGCGTCGTATGGGGCAGCAATGCGTCGCGCATGCAGGGATATATTGACTGTAATTGCCCTGACCCGAATGCAATGGAGCATTACAAAAGTCTCATCTGAAGGCGACCGGGACGAGTGAGACTCAGGGCCATGTGGTACAAATGCCAGTCTGTAGGACCTGTCGTGGCGGTTTGAGACAGGCATGGTTTTGAACTTGATGCGCTCCCGGAGGACAGATGCCGGCCCCATCAGTGATGGAACGAAAGTCGTGTGCACCGCATGGTTGTAGTAGGACTAAGTGTCTATCTGCCCTGTTATCTTCTCATACTCGAAGAGGACTGTCGGTCGTCCTGCAGCAAGGCCTGGTCCCGGTTTATGGTTTGCCTCTTGACCAAATCAGTATCGTGGAAGAGGATTGTCCGATTCTCTTGCGCTCGACCTTCCTCATCAGCAAGATATGGACGTCAGATGGCGAACAGCCCTTGCAGTTTGCCTCTGCCATCCCGCTTCTCCGCATTTCGTCTATCATATCCTATTTATGGTGGCGAGGACGAGCTTCCGTGATGGTTCCAAAGGGGAATAGCGAGGGCGTCGTTGCCCCTGCATAGCTGGGATCAAACGGGTGTAGTTTAGTCAATTGGTCCGAATTGCATATCAAATCCACGCTTGGCCATACATGTGCCGGGATGCGCAGCCCCACCTCGAACGGGTGCTGTGAAACATTCAGTGCTCATCCTTCATGTCTCGAGGCCGAGGATGCGTGAACTTGTCGGGAGGTTCGGATAGCAAGAGACTGACGCGTGGGCAGGTAGTGCCAGTAACGGTACATGCAGCGGGAGCAGCATGGCGGCGATTTGATTGTTAGCCGCGCTGCCCGATGGTTGGTCGCGGGAACGCATCCTGTTAATGGAGAGGGGTCGGCTGGCGGCATGTAGCCAAGACGCGCTGGGAGAAGATGGACAAGCAGAGCGAAGAAGATGCATATCGCGTGCAACCGCCTCAATGGCGAGGGGTCTTGCAGCGCGTAAGGATTGATAACTTGAGCGATGCCTGCAGCGAGCAGATTCTTCACGGCAGCGACGGCAGCAATGGCAACAACAGAGCCGCATTCACGGAGATGCCACGCAATGACAAGTAGTTGTTACGCACACTTTTAAAGAAATTGTATCTTGCTGTTGCTAGGGATGTGACGCTGTGCATGTAGTGTTGGATACTTGGAACTGAGTGGGAACTGCCAAACTACACGGGACTAAGCAGGCATCGGCCGACGTTAGTTGACTATCGGCAGGCATTGGCTAGCCGAGGGGCATTGCTACATCATGGTTGTGCAGAGAGTTGGAGTGGGTTGGCTTGCCATCCGGAGTCTCGCCATGTGAGGCGGTAGACAGCTGCAACCATGAGAGGTCAACGGCTCTGTTTGCATCACTCCATCTGGGCAGTGCCGTAAAACTTGGTGCGATGGCATTGTGCCATGTGTAAAAAAGCAATTGCGTAGGTACCGTCCATCGCTGGTACCTGGCAGCGCGTCCTGGCATCGTGTGGATCAGGCGTGAAATTACGAGGGAGACAGCGATTAGCATGGGTAAAGCCACGAACCGGGGATCCCTGCGCGGTGTGGTGGCCCGTGCTAGCGTGGAGCCTGCCTGGGAAGGAACGACTGACAAAAGCGACTGTTGCCCTGGTGCTCGTCTCTCACCTACCTCCGCCAATTCACCGTCACCACCTCGCCGTCGTCCCCGTCGCGCCCTGTCGAACCCCATTCTGGAGCCCATTGTCGTTACTCACACTAATTGAGGCGACTCTAGGCATCTGTCCGCTCATTTCTCCTGTCATTCCTTAATCGTGGGTGTACTGGCTTCACTCACTCCGACTACGCCCACGGCAGCCTACCGACTTGCCATCCCGCGCCCAGCACTACCTCGACCTATATTGTACGCACACCAACTGCCTCGCACAACCTCTCGGACCGTCCTGCAATCTGCTTTTGCGCGTGCTGACTGTTCTGTTCCATAGTAATCGCGTCAGCTCTTGTACCTCGACAGCGCTTGTTTCGTCTCACGCCCGCCGTGCTCACACCTGTAGCACCTCGACCACCACCCGTCCAACCACTTCTCTGTCCTCCCGGTTCCGGCAAGCTGTCCCTGGAATACACGCAGCCAGTCTAGCTCGCAGACCAAGCATTGTGCTGCGCGTCCGTTGGCGGTACCATCCCTAATCTCGTCAAGCCCCATCGTCGCAGATCGCTGCGTCCGCCAGGGCAGCTAATAAACTCACAATGGCCGAAATTGCCTTACCCCGACACCGGGCTACACAGTCGCAGTCTGGTATCGGCTCACCGCTCTACCAGCGTCGACAACACTCCAATGCCGGCCCCATTGAGCTCATCCCCAACCCGGAATTCTCCTTCCCCATGCGAGGGCCAGATACTGCCTCCTCAGAACCCACACCGATTACCTCGCGGCCAATGTCGCTGCAAGCCTATCCAACTGGCCGTCGAGGCTCCATGCCGCACCACAGACAGAAATCAATCAACGCTTTGCCAGACTTCTCCTTCAATCCTGCAGGACCAGCCAAGCCAGCCGCCGAATCATCACCACCGCAGTCGCCAGCAACGCTACCTGTACCGGTATCTCCCTCAAAGCCGACACATGGCCACAGGAGGGGTGGAAGCGAATTCATTGGCGGTGATGTGCGACCAGGCGGTACCGCGTTGATGAGCAGCAGTCCGACAAAGGGAGAGGATGCTCTTCCCGTACCAAGCTCGACACTACGTCCTGGTCCTCCAGCAGGCCGTCGCGGACACGCTCACCGTCGCTCGGGTGCCATCTCCTCTCACGACCTGACCTCTATTATGAATCCACCTGCTCCACCACGGACTGGCAGCGCGCCCAACACACCCTCTGAAGGCAACCAATTCGCATTCGGCCACAAGTTCAACAGATCTGTCTCGCAACCATCACTACGCGAAAACAGCGCAGAGGACGATTCGAATGCGCGACCACCGTCAAGGGCTCGGGTTACGTTCTCCGATAGAATCGAGACCATCCGTCCTCTCTCAACCATCTCTTCCGAGACCGAAATCTCTACCCTCAGAGGGCACTCAGCCGCAAACAGCCTTTCCTCCATTGTTAGTAGTACCAGCCCGGCGCCTGTTCGACCAGGACGCCCAACACCACTAAACACGATTGGAGACGAGGACCGACCAAGCACAGCCGGAAAAGTGTTGGACCAGTTCATGGGCAGCCGTCTGAATGGCGAGGTCCAGGAACGTAAGCGACCCATGTCCGCTATTTCGCCCATATCGCCAACTGCGCCCATTCCGAAAGTCCAGGCTAAGCGAAGGAGTCTCTTCCAAAAGGATCCTCGCCGCAGCGATAACTCGGTCCCCACCCTTCCTACCAGCGCTTCTGATCCAGCGCTCTCTAAATCTTTCGACACACCACTCGTATCACCCACCAAAGACGACCAGCCAGTAGAAGCCTCTGAGAAGCCGAAAGCAGCTTCGCGCAAAAGCGGTCGCAAACCCAGGAAGGTCAAGACTTGGGCAAACTCGATCATCACCAGGAAGGGTAAGCACAGCAAGAAGGGGAAGGCAAGGTCCCCCACACCACCACCAAATGCTGTTATGGATTCCGAAGACTCCGATGAGTCCGAGGAGATGGACTTTGAGCCCAACTTTGACGATGACACCACCGTCACTATCGTCTCCCCGAGCGAGAATGCTGTTCCCTTGCCAAAGATCGACACCAACTATGCCTCTTGGCAGCCACGTGAGCTGAAGCGTGTCGATTCTGATATTATGAGCCCAGTTATCGACCTTGATGCAGCACTCGGACCTTTCAACACCCCTAACGGCACCAGCCCTCGGAACCACCAGCGGGGCTTTTCGGCACATAGACGAGCCATGCACAGTGCTGGTGGTGTCGCACCCTCACATCGGAGGACCGAGAGTGCGCCCGAATTGGTGCCGTTTGAGCACCGACCGTCAGCAATTGCCAACGCTTCTCCCATGGCTGACGTGTTCGAAGAGGAGGAACCGGAAGACGACGGTCTAACTCTTGCTCTTCCAGCAAAGAGTGCGAAGGCGGAGCCTGCTGTTGCAGACGCTGAAGAGCCGAAGATATCAGTTGTTGAGACAGATGCGAAGCAGGTAGGAACTGCTATCAACTGGAACTTCAACGACGGCCTCGGCATCAAGCGTACTGCGAAGCAAAACGAAGTTGAATCATCAGAGCCATTGTCCCCTCGGGCAGTTCCACCTGTTGAGTCGACTAAGAACACACATCAGCAAACACAAGCATCAGAGCCTGTTGAGGTCGTCGAAGATCACGAGGAGCCCCGAACATCATCGCTCACACATTCTTCCGACTCCACCGTTACCGCTCAGCCCATCGAAGATTCGCCAAAGCATCACCAGCCCGTCATGAACTTGTCTCTTCCGCTGGGTGAGCAGAGTCTGATGACACCCGACACCGTCACCTCTTCGTTTTCATCGCCAGATTGCCGATCTAGTCAGATCTCGTTCGATACTGGCCGTGGAGGCACCGCGGCTTCCTCGATGACGGATTACCCTGTGATGCCTTCTCCTCGTTTTGGCGAGCCTGGACCTGAAGTTCGCATGTCTACGGAGGTTCCGTCTCTAACTTCGTCTAGGTCGACGATGACTAGCGCAATGCAGAATGCTTTTCCGCTTCCTAGTCCTCGTCGGTTCGGTGACCGCACGTCATCTTTGTCTTCTGATCCCAGTGAGATGGAGTCACGCCGTCGCAAGCGCTCCAGTATTGCTAGCCTGTCAAGGCTGATGGGGACCTCCTCGTCTTCCTTCAGCGAACGGAGCAAGCTTTCTATCGAGCAGCGTCCACAATCAGAACACCGCGAGCCCACTAAGGACAAGAAGAAGAAGAACATTGGAAGCAGACTGAAGAAGTTCTTCCAGCACACCAGAGACTCTTCCCCGTCGAAGACCTGAAGTGCCATCATCATTGTCACGACTTGCACATATTTGGCCTTTGCCTCAATCCAACGACTTGCAGTTTGCTTTCAAGTAGCTGTGTTTTGTTCATATGACATTATGGCTGTGCTTCATTGAGCACAAACATCACCTCTTTTCTCTCGCATGACCACGGAGTTTATAAGCGATGATTTTTAATGGCGCATTACCAACCTGCGATGCATACGCGAACCAGACTTTTTCTTACTCTCATTGAACAACATCTTTTCTACTATGAGTACTGGGAGGATGGGTACCTAGGAATCCTGTTATTTGCATCTCTGCATGGAAATGGGACATCATCTGGATTACTTTGACTGGTTTCTCCTACGGCGGTACACATGCACCGACCGTGTTTTTATCTCCTTTACTTAAACTCTATGGGAGGGCATACACTTGTTTATGCCATCTACACGCTCTCTCAGAGGCGTCGATACAGCTCTTTGGCAGACACGGCACGACAGCACTCTTTTCTCTATTTTCTTGACAGTCGTTATTATGAAGCAGTACATACATCACCGTATGCTGTAGTAAGCTGGGATGGTGGGACATGTGCTTTGAATATGGAGGCAAATCTCGTTGAGCAATCTGTACCCTGAGCTTTTGAAAGGGTAGAATGTGGATTGAGCTGGACGAATGGCTGCAATCTTGAAAAACAATCAAACTCTGAATCACACAGATCTTCTCTTGCCATGTTCTTGTGCCTCCCGTGACTCACTATTCTACCAATTCTATCGAAGTAGCCCGTTCGTTTGTATCAGGGCAAATCTCGCTTCATCCATCGCTTGCTTGAGCCGTTGCAATATGTGTCTGACGCCAACATGCCTGTCTACCACTATCTGCTATCAGTCTTCCCCAACCCCAAGTAGAGAACTGGCCATCAGCTCGTGGGGATCCGTTATCGCGCATTGGCCCCATCTTTCTAATCAAATCGACACCATGTGACAGCGGGACGAGAAAGTGAGAAGGTTCATCTATCTGCCCCGAGCGAGCCGCCGCACCTGCATATCCCGCACTTTTTTTGTCACCCACCTGACCGTTTAGAACCGAAGCAGCCGCTCCCCCCTTAGTCATGCAACTGCTATTGCGTGGTCTCCGTCATGCTGAAACCTCCGCGCGATCATCGTTGTATGAGAAGGATCGGAGTTCATTATAGTATCACCGGTATTATGCACGCCCGTTTTCCGTTTAATATCTTGGGTCGAGCCGTTCGTGCAGCAGGGTATGCAGGGCCAACGGCTGCACTGACGATCGTTAATTTGTCTACATTATGGTACGTAGTGAGCTGAGTCAAGGTAGAGATGCGGCTTGCGACGTATGCAGGTACGAGTCAAGCGAGACAGGCTGGTGTTTCAGATTCTGGAGGCGGGATACGTAGTTCATGTGGAGGGCGTTTTGCTTGCTGGAAGCAAGGGAGTCGATAAGGCTGTGCAAGATTGATGTTTGGCCGAGCGTTGCTAGGGGCGATGGTGATGTGTGTGAGTTGCGATTGTTTGATGTATCGTGGAGAGAGGAGTACTGAAAGGCGGTATGGTAGACAGCTGGTACGCACTCGACTATGACAGATTTCTAGGGTGGAATGGAATGTGACCTCTCGAAAATGGAGTTTCTTCGTGGTCTTAAAATGTCGGACTATGTAATTCAAAGATCTTTGTATCCATCTTGCATATCCATTGTAAGTATCTCAGTAAGCCATTTCAGATTTAACTCAGGTAACCATAGACTTCTATGCATAGTCTACTATAAGCACATGATCTCATCTATCAAGATTTCTCCAACAACAGCATCACGTTCTCATCATGGAGACATAGTGCTGTGGTTGTTCGTCGACATCGAGTGAATCGAAATGTGACTAGTCCGAGTCTGTGTTAGCGCGCTTCCGCAATGCGGGCAAGTTGGCATCACCGAGTCCTCGAGCTCCCCGCAACAGCTATACAACGGCTCCACTGCTACCTCCGAACCCTCAACCCGATAAACACGATCGCGAAGCAACATGGCGGACGAAGAGAAAGAGAAGGCAGAGAAGATCGCAGCGGCGAAGAAACGCGTAGGTCTTTCCCTACACGTTCTACTACTCTCCGAGACGGTTACCATTGCTCAGTTGCAGTTGGATATGGTTTCCCTTCGTTGTCGAAGTTACAATGGGATCACTCCCAGGAATGGAAAACAAGTTAACACGTGTGCAATAGTACGAACAATTAAAGAAGAAGACAAAGAAGGCGGGCGCTGGAAAGAAGAAGGAAGACAAGACTGAGGCACCCGCCGAAGCTGAAGCCTCCACCGAAGTCCCTGCTGAAGCGACAACTACCGAAGACCAGCCCGAACAAGTCGCGCCAGAACCCGTAGAAGCTACAAGCGCAGCGCCGCCGCCAGAGGAGGACGATGACGAGCCGTCGGAGCTCGCTGTACCCAAGTCATCACACGGCCGCAAGCCTTCAGTCGCTGTTGAGTCGCGACAGCGATCTGAGTCTTTCTACCGTTCGGGGGCTGCTGGTGGACCTTTGTCGCCGGGAGGAGGGGTTACAAGCGAGGTCTACCGGGAACAAGCACAGAAGATTGAGGAGCTCGAGAAGGAGAACAAAAGACTGGCAAGCGAGGTCGAAGAAAACCAGAACAGACGGAAGAAGGGCGAGGAAGAATTAGAGGAGCTACGAGAAAGCAGAGGAGACGTTGCACTCGCGGTCGAGAAAGGCAAGGAGGCTGACAAGCTGGTATGCACCTTGGAAGAACTTGAGATGTGGGACAGGATACTGACATGCAGCGCAGAAAGCCGAAGTTGAATCGCTGAAGAGACAACTCGCACAGGCGCAATCGCAAAGCAACAAGTCCATCCGCCGTACATCGACCGCATCGCCCAGTCAGAGCGCATCTATCGACGACTTGAACGCGCAAGTCGCTTCAAAGTCTGCGACTATCGAGTCACTCGAGCTGGAAATATCCAACGTCAACAGGCAGCTGTCAGAACAGACCAACAAGAACAACGAGCTTCAGTCAAAGGTTTCGAGCCTGGAATCCGCAGTACAAAAGGCAGAACAAGAGGCTAGCTCAACAAAGACCGAGCTACAGGATCTCAAGGCGAGCCTAGACAAGGCTGGGGATCAGGCAGAGAAGGACGGCTCAGATCGTGACTCTGCGCAGACGCGCATTGCACAACTAGAGGCTGAGTTGGGCACAGCGAACCGCAAGGCCTCGGACTCAGTCTCACGCGCTGAGTTGCTGGAGAAGAAGATCGAAACCCTCACACAGCTACATCGCGACAACGACTCCCGGAATCAGACGCGCATACAAGAGCACAAGAAAATTGAGCGAGAAGCAACAGAACTACGAACCCGCATAACAGGCCTCAGCAACGAAAACGCACGTCTCCGAGAAGCAGAGCAGCGTCGTCGCAAGGCGGACCTCGGCTCTATCGAAGACTCCAGCGTGCAAGAGCTCCTAGACGAAGAGCGTGACCGCCTCCTCGCCAAAGTGCGCGAACTAGAAGAAGAGAACTTTGAACTCCGCCGCGGCGTATGGCGCGACCGTCGCCGCGATATGCAACCTCCCATTGACGACCAAGCAGACGCCTCGCACCCCTACAACAGCGCCAACAGCTTTGACGACATCGACCTCTCTGGAGCGCCATCCCGTCAAGCCCTCCCCAACCGCACACACTCCTCCTTCCAGGACGTCATCCAATCCGGCATCTCAGCTTTCACCGGCCAGAACCCCGCGCATCGACGAAGCGACGCGGCGAGTAAGCCGAAGCCGAGACAAGAGAGTCTGGGTAGTTTGGATGAGTTTGAAATCGATGAAGATGCATTTAGGCAGGCGCAGGAAGAGGAGGCCAAGAGGAGGCTTGAGAGGGTTAGGGAGGTCAAGAGGGGGCTTGTACAATATAAGGGGTGGAGACCGGATTTCGTGGATGTTAGAGTGGGGATGGGTGGCGTGTTTGAGATATGAGTCCCCAGTCGTAGATACATAGTCATGGAGAAAATGTATGATCAGGGCTTCGAATAGTTGCAGAAGAAATGCACATATGCATGCAGTCGCTGCTTCCGAAATGACGTGTCAACAGGCCAACGCGCATTGGAAAATGAGAGGAAATTGGGTAGTCATGTATTTGTTGAACCACTCCTTCTTTCCAAAGTCATGTATGCATGCCGTCGAAGTTTTTTGATGTGCTACCCATACATGCTGTGGTCGCAGAAAGGAAGAAGCGAAATGATGGATTTGTTTATATCTTGAACGACTCAAAGAGATGCCATCTGCACCTTGGATTTTTGAACAACGGAAATGAGTCTTCTGGGGGCACGTAGTGATATGTAGAGACAGACCGGTCGTCTACATGTGTTTATCCGGTATAAGTTTTTTTGTCTGGGGGCAAGAGTGCATCAGCTATGGCTTTTCTGTTTTGTAAAGAGACAAAGGGAGAACGAAGAGATTGAAAGTCTCTATTCGCTCATGTTCGAAATTGTAGGTACTGAGCTTTTCAAAGGCTAGAAGTGTGGTGTCCACACACGCAGCGAGACAACATGGGAGAGTGGAAACATTATTTTGGAGCGCGGGACAGCACCGAAAGCTATGGACGCTTGTTATAGTCTCTTGGAAGAAAAGCATAGGTAAAAGTATGATACTAGGAGAGGAAAGGTGCCCAACGACGAATTCATACACAAAGGCATTGCTGTCAAGTCAGCATAGCCGCGAATAACTTGCCGTGGGAAACTAGGAGAAGACGCGGAATAAAGTCATGGAGCGTAGGAAATACAGAAAAGCATGGATTTCAAAACATCGGATATATGTGTCCATGTCACGCTCCATTCGAGAGACTGTGCACGTAATGATAGAATAAAGAGAAGATTGGGACGAAACCGCATAGAAAGATATGAGCGATATGAAGCAAGAGATACCTTCGTTTTTGTATATTCATCATCATGTACATACTTGAGAACTTTACACTACCCGTTGAGGATGGTACCGCGTCGTCAAGGCCATTGACATTGGTCATGCTTCTCGGTCAGTTCGCCCTTCCGCAGAGAAATCTATGATAAGCTGCAAAGGGCATCCAGAACGGTGAGTGTGGCAACTCAGTATGTGATAAGTGCGGCCACTTCCGCTTCTAAGCCATGCCGTCATACCATCACCTGCCACCCGGCTCGATCAATCAGGTATACCTGCACACCCGAGATCGAAACCCTATGTCTCGCCCGAACATCGGTATACACATTCTCGCATGCATATCAGATACCGGTCGTGTGAAACTTGAAATCAGTGCGAAAGAGGGTTTGATGTTGCGTCAGCAGCTGCGTAACGCCATGCAAGTCATACAGCAGCCTGCAGGAGCTATGAACGGTAAGCCGCAAATCGAACATCTGTTCGGGATGTCTCTCTTCTTCGAATTGCCACAAACTTAAGATGTATGTTTTAGTGGAAATACTCGGAGTAGCTATGGGCGACGAGACGAATTGCCGTTTGTGACAGAGGCGCGGAATACCACGCCATGAGGTTACATGGTCGCCATGATAGATCCACTTAGTGGGTTCGCGGAATACTAGTAAACCTGTTCATCTGCCGCTGTTGAGCAATGGGCTTCTTTTCCTGGTATAGATGGGTGGATACTGTGTGGAGATTTTCTGGGGCGCGGAGGGAAAGGGTTTTTCCCGGCGGGCGTGGGGTGTTGGGATGCGGGATGTGAAGCGTATTGCCGATATGATAGAAAGGTACATGTACGTGAGGCAAACTGAGTTCTTGGTTGAAGTATGAAGCGACCGGAAATAATTGCAGCTATCAAACGCAAAGTTAAAACCCAGCTGCGTATAGATCAGGGATGTGTGAATATGATGACAGGGAATGGGCGCAAAAGAATAGAAAGAGCATGTCAAGCCACATGGTCGGGAATGTCATACTAGGATAGACCCTATAATCTTGAGTGGCTTTTTTTCAAGGGATAGCTTGCGGCGAACCCCGCTGACATTTGCTCCATCTGCATGGTGTAGCGAATGTGAACTTACAGGAACAGCCACCCATACGCCCGAACGTGGATAGACGCCCCATACCAGCCGAAGAGTGGTTTCTCAGCTTTTACCTCAATGCCTAATATTGAAGGTTGAAGACGCATCCCGGAACCGGGTGAGTGAAAGGCCGAAAGCTTACTAGAAGTGGAAGTGTCACAAGCACAACAACTCGCGGACTTAGGACGTTGTATCGGCTACCGCGGAAGAGCTCTAACTTTGACCTATCGGAGAATAGCGATGAAAGGTAAGCGGTAGGTTCTCCTAGGCTTCCACTGGGTGTAAAAAGTACTGCACATTCCTACAGGATCGTATCGTTATGAGTACGCCTACTTGGCGCATGACGTCGATGCTATCGATTTCGTATTATCTGCGAACAGAGCGGATAGGATTGAGTCTAACCCATGAGTTGCGTCTAGAGTCCAAGGTACAAAGGTCCAGTCGCGAAGCGGCAGTGGGTCGTAAGAAGCGGCGAGGTACGTACCAAGCGTACACGTGAGACGCAGACTACTGCGACCTTAGCGTCGCTGCAATCGCGCGTCAAAATCCACCAGATCTAGCTTCTCCTGGTGATGTGTAGTGGGTAAAGGGCTGGGCGTCAGCAATATTGCGTTATATTTGGGCGCTCAACATCAAGCCTCGAACGACTGCTATGATGTGGGGTGATTTGGGTGTCGCCAGCGATTGCCAGAAGCGAAACGAAAACTAGAACAAGAGAGGGCAGCAAGTCCAAGGTGGAAACAGGGGGGCTGATTTTTCTCCACTATGTTGTAACGGTGCATGTAGTTAGAGTGGAACACCATGCTTTTGCGTTGCATGCACGCTGATCTGTTGTGAATTTGTGTTTATGGTGCTTCCAGACCCAGCTTTCGCTCTTGTTACTCCGAACAGCTCCCTGTACGAATGGTGACGGGAGACGGCTCATGCCTCGCAGATGCAGGAGTGTGATAGGTGGAGCTGCAGGGCGCAACAGTGCTGGCGGTTCGCAGACCTCGAGATGAAGTACGAGGGGCAAGTGTCTGGGGGAGTGCGCCGGGATAGCCTCATTGAGTTAGCGTGGGTCATCGGTTCGAGCGGGCTGTCACTTGAAGCGAACGGGAAGAAGCAGACGTTCGTCATCAAGTATCTGCATGTGCTTCCGTCTCGGTCGGCATCGTGTTTGTGAGTTGCGCTGTAGACTCGTCCCGATGGTTGTACAAAGGACGCACGTCATGCCTGTACGCCCAGTCAAACGTGTCGTCGTTGCGTAGCTGCGAGAATGATGTCCCCAGGGTAGAGATCCATGTTGCACTTATAGATGCGAACATATCACAGCCACAGTAAAGATAGTACATTAAAAAGCTACCGCATGACGATGTATTCGTTGTTCCGCACCAACCCTGTGACTCGTATGCCTTCGGTCTCGTTCTCGTTCTCATGGGCAGAATGCCCTGGATTTGCCGGCCCGAGGCGACATGAGAGCTGTGCGAATGTTGTTTCCGGGGATTTTATCGATCAGCAAACTTTGCATTTGGCGACCGATCTCTTAAAATGTCAAACGATAGGCAAGAACCGGGATCGCGCAGATCGGATGGCATGTGCGTTGACAAATGCATTCCCATCCTTCATGGTGACGATTTCAAGTGGCACAGCAACGAAATTAGCCACGATCAGCAGTGAGAGGTCGACAATGCATGCAACAGCTTCTGGTAGTTCGACAATTCTTCTACAATGCTTCGATTGACGTAGATGGCTTTGGTTTCGCTGAAGGATTGATCCACCAGGTGGACGTTCGCTTGTAGATCTGCCACGAGCTTTGCTGGTGCTTATGCACAACGACGGCCGATCTTCCATTGCCACAAAGCGCAACGTCACTGGCTAAGATTTGTTACAGCATCCGAAGTGCGAGATAGTAGGGTGGTCATAGCCGAAGTTTGAATGTGGCAATGCAGACCCGACTGGTGAGGTAGCTGGAGGTTTAAGCCGAAGCGAGAATAGCAGATGGCCGAAAGTGCGATAGCAGCCTGACAACGCCATCATGCGTCGTGGTCGCTCCAGTGCGCATAGCAGGACGAGTGCGGCGTACGCTGTATGGCGGGCGCGACATACCGAGAAGGTCAGGGTGCTGGATTGCCGAAGGTCAGGTGCAGTAGCATACCCACCGTGACTGCGCAATAGTACAAGGCCAGGGCGTGAGAGAGTTTGTCTCTACTGCCACCGGCTCATTCAGCATGCGCTGCTGTTGCTCGCGAGCTACGATGAGCATGAGTGTGGTTCGCGACATTGCGGTACCAGTTCTTGCAGTAAGCGTATGTATTCAACAGCAGGCGAAAGAAGGCGAGATCAACGCTGTGTGCCGGTGATAGGTGTGCGGGTCGAGCAGCATAGACAAGGGCCAGAAAGACGGCGATGGGAACTCTGCAAGCCGTGGTCATGCGGCGCTATGTGTGGATGGCTTCTTAGGCGACCCATGCCATGGCCTAGCGCGTACGCTAGCTGTTTACCCCAGATCCCGAAGCAGCTAGCCTCCTTTGCTGCCGCCGTCCAAGCTCTGCAGGCTCAACCTTGAATTTCCTGGGGAAGTTTGCAGGCGTTGCCACCCTCACCGATGTCAGCGCAAGCAGCTACCCGAGTGTGCAAAAGCAATTCAAGTAGCCCGGTGCTGCTGAGTAGAATGCTGGCGTTGCCGTAGCGTGCTGTCCGTAGTCGCCCGTTCTTACACGTATCGCTAGGCGCTTGACGGCCGCAGATACATGGGTCGTGTATGCGAGCCCCATTGTTGGGCGAGCATTTGGCAGCACCATCATTGTTCATCTGTTTCTGTGACAGAGTCTTGAAACTCCATGTCGGAAGCCAGAGCAGGGTCGTGCCTAGACCCGTGCAATCTTCAGGAACGAGTAGCGACGGTATTGTCTTTTGCTAATTAATATGGAACCAGCAGGCCATTGGAGCTCGATACTCTACCCCCGCCAGGCGAAATGAAGCCGGCCCTTGTCCAGAGCGCGTTATAAATGCAGCGGCTTCAGAGTTGAGGCAGATTCCACTAATAAAGTAGGTGATGTGTGTAGAGTAGAGAAGATGAGTTGATACAGAGCCGAGGCCATAAGAGTGGGCCCCTGGCGCAGTCGCTGCAGCCAAGCCGCGAAGAGTCTTGCAGGCAACGCTGGTGATCGCAGACGCGCATCGCTGCCTCTTCAGACGAGCATGTAGAGGCGAGGGTAGAGTAGCGGAAGTACTCCGGACGAGACCCCTGCGCCAGAATGGCCGTTTGCTGGAGTATCCACTTTCCTAGAGACCCTGGTGCTTGCAGGCCCGTCGAACGACCTGGGGCGCTGGCCAGTTGCATGACACACTCGCCGCCTAGCTCCAAAGCTTTACGAGCCGTGAAGTCTGGGGAGCTGCTTACAATGCTATAACGCCGCCTTCGTCGTGCCTGTTCTCGACACCCCCAACAGCCATCGCCACAGCTTGTCAAAGAGCGACTTGCTTTTGTATACTTGCTGACTCTGCTTGCCCGTTTACTGTTATTAGCTCTCGTCCCCCAAACCTTGGCCCGTGCCCGATTCCCCAGACTCGGCCTTGCTCTGCGTCTCCGACCAATCGTTGCGCCGTCGCCCAATTGCTCTGCCCGGGACCGAAGGTTGTGTCTGCGCTGTAATCTAGCCTTTTGGGCCGTACCAGCAAAAAGCCGCCGGCGCCTCCAGCAGCACCGCTGGTACAGACGCTTACATCAAGGCTGGACCCTCGTGCTCAACCAGCTCCACCAGCTGCCACTGCCACTGCCACTGCTTACCACAAGCTTCCCGCACTGGCTCTACACACACCGGGACCAGCGGTTGAACACGTACGTACGCCGACCTATGTACCGACCGATCCAAACAAATCACCCGTCTATTCCCCTGGCTCCTTCCTTCACTCAGCATAGGCTTGCTCTTGTTGCGAGGCCTTGCAGTATCCTCAACTTGCCCACCATCAACCAAGCTCTCCCGCACCTGGCAATTGGCCTTTGCTGTAGATTAGCATTGTCATCCAAAGCCCCAATTCCATCTTAATATCCCATTACTACGAGCTGCGCATCCGACACGCTGCGTTAACCAGCTCATAAACGCTCGTTCCGTATTAGAGGCCCGTACAAGGTACTGTCTTCACTCTTCTGTCCCATCATGTGGCATCACCCGCTGACGTATTTGTATGTATTGGTAGCCTCTTTGTATCCATACATCCTTTCTTCACCCAGAGAGCTTGTCGGCTCCGCAAGCTACAACGAGTTCGTCCCCGGTAGCACCAACAGCTTGCTGTCAGGTACTTCGAGGCCGGGTGCACCTTCCGGTCCGTCTATTGGCTCATCTGCAAGCTTGGTAAAGGCGATTGTATTGTTGCAGACGTTGGTTGGGGTATTACCAACACCATACATGATCATGGCCAAAGTAGAAAGCACGAGCCTGCCTGGCCCCGCGAACTCGCCGGGCGACGACTCCAACGGCTCAGGCAACACGAGCAATTGTGAGTAGGAGCGAAGACCAAACAACACCACGATAGCTAATGGCAATCGCTAATCGCAGCTTCAGTATCAACCGCAAAGCCCGAAACATCGCCCACCGTCCAGTCCTTCCCTCCACCCAAGAACGACAAGCCACGGCCTCACGTCTGCGCGACATGCACGCGGTCATTTGCGCGACTAGAGCATTTGAAGCGACACGAGCGATCCCATACAAAAGAGAAGCCGTTCGAGTGCCCCCAATGCACGAGATGCTTTGCGCGACGCGACCTCCTCTTACGCCACCAGCAGAAGCTCCACCAGCAGGGCGCGACCAACACACGACCACGGAACGGACGTAGAGAAAGCACGACCGGTCTCCCGCCTAACTCGACTGCCCGAGTACGCAAGAACTCAGTATCGAGCAATGCCGGCGGTGCCAAGGGCAATGTCAATGTCATGAGGCCGCGTGCCAATACCATCAGTCACATCGACCCGAGCGCCCTCAACAGCTTCCTTGCCACACACGGAACTTCGATAGCTGGCGGCAGGGGAGGCCACCCCGGCCATTCACAACATTCAAGTCTATCAGGCATAAGTCAATTCGACTACAGAGGCATGTCGACTGCTGTCGGCAACCATGGCCAGCATTCAGGTCTACCAAGGCTTGACACGCATATAGGATTCGCTATGGGTGGCGGTCTTCGCACAGCTCCCATTCCAGGAATGGCTGGGCCAGATGACCATGAGCTTGAGAAGTTCTTCGGATCGTCGGCGGCTTCCACCATCAACCCGAATCAGTTGCATCACTTCAATGGAGGTATTGCACTCCCACAATCGCCCTTCAAGCAATTCGCCAACCCTTTCGCAGGGAATAATCCCATCGAGGAAGACGATTTCGGTTGGGGCATGGGTATCGACAGCTCCATGGTCTTTACTGGCGCCAACGAGTCAGCTCTTGACGGCTCTTCACCATCAGCGATAAGCACTGCGAGCCAGGGTGGTTTCAACGACATGATGCTAGATGGCTCAAGTCAGCCAAACTCGGCAGCCATGTGGCATAATCCTCTAGTCACCCACACCACCATCAACCCAACTGCGTTCACACTCGATGCCATGGCCCCCGTCTTTCCCGAGCTCATGATGGACAACAACACCCCGCAAGAGCTCGGAAACCATGGCGCTCAGAATGACTTTTATTCTTCTACACCACCTCCTTTAGTGGCCATGAGCCCTTCAGCTGGTATACCCGGTATGCCGAATCAGTATTTTCAGACGCCCATGACATTCGCTTCTGATGCCCACAGCATATCATCTTCCTCCATCAACGGTAGCGCAAGGAACAGTTCTGTCTCATCGTTTTCCACTGAAACCATTACAGACTCTACGAGGCAGGCTATGATGTCCAACTTGACTCAAGCTATGGGGTACGGTCACGGAGCTCAACGGAGATTCTCCCAACCCGCCATTAGCTCGCCTTTGTCAAACGGCTCCGTAAAGTCTTCAACACAGACTGGTATACTCCCGAGCACCGTCGACATCCAGCGCTACGTCAATGCGTACATCCACTATTTCCACCCCCACCTGCCTTTCCTGCACATTCCTACACTTTCCTTTGATACTCCAGCATACACATATCAACTTCGCTCAGCCGGAAGTTACAACCAGGATACAATGGTCGGCGGCGGTGGATGTCTAATCCTTGCAATGGCGGCCATTGGAGCTTTGTACGAATTCGAGCAAAACGTCGCAAAAGAACTCTTCGAGGCTGCCAAAAAATTGATTTTATTCTACCTTGATGAGCGCCGCAAAGCTGGCCTTTCCGCCGTCAATGGATCCAACGCTGCCAACGACCACATCAACAAACCACCACTCTGGTTAGTGCAGGCCATGTTACTCAACCTCATCTTCGGCCACAATTGTGGCGATCGACAGGCCGCCGAGGTTGCGAGCACTCATTGTGCGGCGCTCGTAAGCCTTGCGAAAGCTGCTGGATTGGACAAACCAACAGCTCCAGAGCAAACTTCTTCTAGTCCACCCAATCATACCAATAGCGACAATCTGGATATGTCAGATGGATCGCCTTCACAGTACGACCAGAATGCCGATAGTGTGGACGAGCACGCTCAATGGATTCAATGGAAGAAGATAGAAGAGCGCAAGAGAACCTACTTTGCCATCTTCTCCATGTCGAGCCTGCTTGTTTCCGCCTACGCGCACTCGCCACGTATATTGAACTCGGAGATACATTTAGATCTCCCATGTGAAGAGGATTTATGGTCTGTTGACAACCCTCAAACGTGGGTGGCCATGGGAGGACCGATGATTGCGCAGACTCGCGGGTTGTCTTTCATTTCGGCCATGACGTACCTTCTCGAAGCTAGTTCACGGAACACCACATCGCGAATGCGAAACTCTTACCCACAAGCTTTCGCAGGCGGTCAGCCAATGAACGGACCTTCTGAGAGCGATATCCGACCCAGCACATTCGGTTGCTATGTGCTAATCAACGCCATGCACGTCTACATTTGGGAGACCAGGAACAGGCACAACGGACGTCTATGGAAGGCACAGGAAACTGAGGCCATGCATGCCCAAGTAGAGCCTGCTCTCAAGGCCTGGCAAGTTGCCTGGAGGGCAAACCCGAACCACAGCATCGAGCGCCCGAGCCCTTTTGGTCCTCTTTCTGCCGACTGCATACCACTACTGGACTTGGCCTATGTCAGACTCTTTGTAAACCTTGGCCGCGCGAAAGAGCTTTTATGGCAACGTGACTTCGACGGTATGGCAAATGAGCTGGCGAGAGGTATCGATATCATTGGCCAAGCTGACGGGACACCGGAGGGATTTGCATCAATGGATATCAACGGAGGTTCTCCCGGCCAGATGGGGTCACAGGATCACATCAGCCCGGGGCATGCAACAAACAGCTTCTCCAACTCACAATCTTCCAAGCGCGAACGACACCTTCGTAAGGCAGCTTTCTACGCTGCTGACTCGCTTTCCATGGCAGACAAACTGGGTGCTTCGTACGCCGACTTCACAGCTCGAGAATTACCCAACTCATCTGCGTTGTGTACTTTCGATTGCGCCCAGGTCCTTGCTGAATGGGTTGCAACTGTTCAAGATCGCGTTGGTCGTCACATGGGTGTGCTTGGTAGGGACGAGATTGACTTCTCGAGCGTGCCGGCCGTTGTACTACTTGAAGAGGAGGACATTAAGCTGCTACAGAAGATTTCTGACATCCTTCATCACGCCGATATGAAGCTGGCTTACGACATCTCTTCAAACAACATTCCGATGCTTGGTGGTCTTTCCAGCCTTGGGCATTGCGGTTATGGTACGAAGTTGCTGATGGTGACGGCCTACATGCTGTCGAAGGCCGCCGTTTGGCCTGGTAAGTGGATCACCTAGAAGCGTTCATAATACTTGCTAATAGTGCTGTAGTCACGCATATTCAAGCCCGCGCACTCGAATCGCACGCCCACCACATCAGCCAACGTGCAGAAAACTCGCTGCATATACAGTAAATATTCGTCTGTTCTGGACCTGTACAGTACTATACTTCCTTCAGCTGTCGGACTCTACAACGATATCTCCAAGCGACGACCACAGCATCATGCCTCCAACCGGTCTTCTTGTACAGCTTATTTCCTTGCTTTGGATTGACTGCACTGCTTTTGTTGCTCAGCGATACTTGCAGTTGCGCGTTTTTCAGGAACACGTTATCCCGATACGAATGATATCTCGGGTACGTACAGTAACGATAACGCCTATTCCCTTTTGGAGACATCGTTATCAATGCTGCTCTTTCTTTCTCTTACTTTCGGCGTTTTGTACAGGATGCGTGGCGCATCACTCTATTCTGGATCTTTCAGACCTTTACGAAGAACTTTTTGTATAAATGGTGCCATCTACGGAGTCGCATTGCTGGTAAGTAATGGCGGCTCAAGCGGCGGGGGTTGTACTCCACTAAGAGATGATGCTACGAACAATCCTTGCGATGACTTGGGATTTGGGTATAGGATATTCGTGGCGCACAAGGGACAATGGGTCAAAAAGTCAATTTTGATCACGCAGCTAGGAGAAAGTTGCTTCAGACGAATAAAAAACATCACTCCTTGCACGCCTCTTCTACGCTTAATCTCTTCGTGACGTGTCACTGGTGCTTCAGCAACGATTTCCCCTGATACGCTCTATACTACGTGCACGCTCCCCAAACGTTGACACCACCGTCTCGCTAGCGGGAAGCTGACAACTATGGCGTCTGGCGTTGTTCTCGAACCAGATCTTTTTACTGCAGCGCGGCGACGCCGTTTGGGCCTAAACATAGCCAAAAGCCACCTGAACAGACACCAGATCTGGAACCCAACTAGGCAACGACAGTCCAGATGAACTATCCGTCAGATAGACGCTTCTTCCATTTTCAAATCTTGTATCTCGAAGCAATGAACCGCGGACCCAAACTCCGCTGCACGTGTATCCCGACGAACCTCCTTCCCTTACATCAGCCAATCACTCCGTTACCGCCTCCATGCCAGCATAAGCCTTACAGCCTCATTCGCCTAACCCAGATCGTCGTGGACGAAACTAACATAGAATAAAGACCGCTCGTGTGTAGATCAAACTAAGCCAACTAGTCAGTTCCAATCGGCAACACGTGTCCGAGTAGTCGCATTGCAAGGCTTCACGATTGTCTCACGGACGCCTGCGGATGCGCTCGGATGGTCGATCTGGGTGACGTCAGTGCCGCATGTATATCGGAGTCTTCTCCGGATTAGAATGTTGATCATGGGATTGAAATAGCTCTTGCATGGTGGGGAACAGGGTCAGGGTCAGGGTCAAGGTCAAGGCCTGATGGAGGACCGCGCTGTTCCTGGATTGAGAGCCCGGCTTGGTGTTCCTTAATATTCCATCGTGGGTCTGGGTAGGGCCGAAAGGTTGCGTGGCAATGGGGCGCGGAGGCGGATTGGGTAGGATAGCGCGGAGATTGAGGGAATTGAGTGAGTAGGATGACGAAGGGATGGGATAGGATGAGAGATGGATGCTTAGAGACTCGATATTCGTTACTTTGCGTATATGGAACGTATGGGCTTTGTATGCGCGAGAATGCAGAATTGCCCGAGCATGCGGTAGGCGTGGTGGACTGCACGTTGACTAATTGCGACGACTAAGGACTAGAACCTACATTCTAGGCCCGTGATAATCACTCCTCTTGTTTGTAAACTCGATTTTAGCGAAGAATGAGGTGTAAGAAGCGTCGTTCGCAAGTACCTGCTGCGAGCATGCACAGAAGAACACGCGACGCGTTGATTGGCTGATTTTGGAGCTTGGGTCGCTTACACCTTCCGCTCTCAATTGTCCTTTCACTACGACCACGGTCGCTTTACCATCCATATAGCTCGCTCATTATCAAGTTCAAGTGGAAAAGCGGTTACAGCAAAGAATAAGACAGTATTGGTCGCCAAAATGTCACGACCAGCGGCGCGAAAAGCCGCACCTAAAGGGGAATACATCGAGACTGTATGTTTTCCCCCCGTAAACAATCACCACGCATAAGAATACCATACATCCGTTGCTCTTCGTCATCACCGCCTCTCTCATTTTCCCGTTCCAATAGAGGGTCTTATTTCTCCTCCGTCGTTAACACCTCTCACAGGACTCCGGCAACAAAGTTTCCAGACGGAGCGCCATCACCGGGACAGCCAACATCACACTCGGAGGTCGCACCGTCATCATGGCTGACGTGCAATTGCGCGGGGACCTTCACCCCACGCGATCCGCACCATCTTCATCAGGGAAAGACGTAACACCCACTAGCATCAGTATCGGACGTTGTACGGTGATTAGCCAGGGGAGCGTGATCAAGCCACCAAGTCGAATTAGTCGGGGCCAGGTGCATTACTATCCTATGAAGATTGGCGATAACGTTTTCGTTGGTATGTTGTCATCTCTCCTCTAATCTGTTGTCGTTGCTTCAAGCTTAAGATGCCCATGGATGTGCTATACTAAACGGATTATTCAGGACCCAATTCGACTATTCAGGCTATTTCCATCTCCTCACATGTGCATATCGGTCAACACTGCAGTATCGGTGCCTTTGCCATCATCAAAGAAAACGTCAAAATACTGCCGCACACTGTTGTGCCACCGAATATGGTCATCGCGTCGGGGTCGGTCGTCGGTGGTCAGCCGGCGAGGGTGGTAGGTGATGTAGGTGAGGGGTGGGGCGTCAGTGGGGGAGGCGGTGGTGGATTGGGCGTTGGAGGTGGTGGGGAGGAGAAGTGGGTTGAGGGTGGAGATTTGAGGGAGCTGGTGAGGAGTATTAGATGATCAAGGAGATGAGCTGTAGGAATTGTAAGAAGGATAAAAGGAGAGTGTAATGAAGAGCCAGTCGAGATGATACCCATATGATTCAGTGTGTTCTCATATGTTGTTTCCTGTGTCTTGAGATTAGAAGACTGATATGCGCGGAGACTAGCTTCTATCTCGAGCTGGTACGAAGGACGAGAGTAAGTAAGTCAGGATACGACATGTCATCTGGCATTTGTCTGGCGAGCTTTTACAACAACATTATTAGTTCGCTAATGCTGTTGAAGTATCATCCCATCTTCCATGCATGCCCCACAGGCGGCTTCTTCCTCATGAAGTGGGTGTGAGAGATTTGGTTGCAGAGATGGGGTGAATGAATGGGTATGGAAAGATCCGATCGCACGATTTAATCGCTACCTCAAGCGCGTTGCTCTTGTTCCCGTTGTGGTTGAGATCACAGTCTCGAGGTTACCAAAATTATGATCATCCTCTGGGCATACTAGTCTTTAGCAGATGGCATAGACCCTTGACTCAATCATGAAGTATCACTACCCGCTCACGATATAGACAGCAAGGAATTTATTGTTAACATCACTAGAGAGTCGTATATGGCGCAGGGATTGTTCGCAGCGAAGCGTCTCCATTCTCTATTCTAGCCGATATTCAAGGCCCGTAGATAAAGGCTTTATCTATTAACATTTACACCATTTCATTGTTCTTTTGCGCTTTGACCTCCATGGTAGTCAATTCAAATTCTCTCTTCTGGTAGATACCCTGAGTATCCCACGAGTCGGAGTACTCCTCGCTCTTGGTATCAACGGTGGTTCGCCCATTGGAGTAGATGTGCGCTTTGTGTGTGGATTTAGTGCCGATAGTTGGCCCAGGACCGAAACCGAAACCGAAGAGAGATGGGACTCTATGTGATGTTAGTAATTTTGCGGTGGCGAGAGTACCAAGTAAGAACGTACCGGCTGCGTCGCTGTGTTCCTTCTGCAGTGGATGCCAGCTTCTTTGATGTGAGAGACGTCTTGATATCCCGCAAGAGAGGTCTCAAGACGGGTATACACTGAACGATAATGGTGCCGACGATTTCAGAGGAATACCAGATGTTGGAGTGGGCGTTACGCCAAAAGTACCACTCGTCCTTTTCATTTCCCTCATCTTTCCAACCTGTACGTACAGCGGATACGATGGCAACGAGCATTCCCTGTTCGAAAGTCAGTGATTGGAATTCAAGGGCGGACGAAAGTAGACGCACCAGACTCATGGCCACGCAAAGCCCAATCTTTTCTACTCTGCGCATATCGAGGTTCCACGTGATGGCCCAGGGGAAGACAGCGAGCACAAAGTCCATAATGATGTTGTAAACATTGCCACCTTCTTTGAAGTCTTCCCTGAACTTCGAGTTGAGGCAAAAGTCAAGGCGGTACCAGACGTCGTAGGATGGTTTCTCGCAGATTTTCGCCCATTGTAGGACAACCTTGGCCACCATGTAAGCATTCATACTGCCGATGATGAACCATAGTATCCATTGGGCCCAGTTCTTTGTCAACTTGAGCAAAGTGACAGCGAAGGCAGTTTTCGTAAGCGACTGGTTGATCAGGGTTCCACAGGAAGTGATGTTTATAAGTATGTGCATGCGATCGTCCCATTTGTCGGCCACATAGCCTGTGGCGAACTCGGTGGTTATTATGGCGTTGTTGACAGCTAGTATGACCTGTAACACGGTCAGACAAGACATTACGTATGCGGGAGAGGTGTCCTACTATTGAGACGAGGAGGATGTGGTCATCCCACCAGAGACCGTGGCGACGAGTAATCTTGATCCATATACGTAAAGCGAGAAAGAGTGCTGCGCCAGCGAAGAGTGTCCACAGTCCAATGTTCAGCTGAAGCGAGGGGTCCACGTAGTGGTGACCCGAATCATCGTGGTTTCGACGGGAGATCATCTTTTACCCAACGATCGGAACGTGCTGCGGCATAGAAGCGAAATGAAGAAAAACCGAAAAGAGTGTGATGTAGTCGCAGACCTACAAAGTTTAAAGAACGAACGAACGAATGCCACCGGCACTCTGTACTGGATGACCGGGGTGGTGAAGAGAAGGAACGACAAACAAGAAGCGCCGTAAAGTGCGAAGCGGCACAGTTAGATCAACTTTGCACATCCCCGTGCAAGGATTACACGGCTTTCCTGTTGTTAGTACTGATCACAGCCCAGCCAGCATCAATTTCTTTGACATTCCAGACTCGGAGGTTTTGAAATGAGTCCCATCTAGAAGGACGATTGGTGGAACCACTATCCCGGTAGAGGTCAAGCCCCGGGCGCCGTCGCACGATAACAGCTGTGAATTCCGGTGGATCCTGGGGAAGGCCGTGTTTGCTAGATAGAATAGAAGCTAGCTCGTGAGGCTCACATGGCGTGGGCTGACGCACAAGTTCCCCGTTATTTAGGCCCGTTGTAAGAAGAAACAGAAACAGTTCTCTAAGCGATGGTTTGACATATGGATCAGTGTTGGCCATAGCCACTGCCACGCGACATGACAAGGTTTCATAGATATGCGAAACATGGAGAATGCCGTGTATACATCGCAAGAATGTGCGAACGTTGTACCAAACTGGCCACGTGCCCGATGCGCCACCGCGAACGTGTACTGGCGGAGAATTCGCAATCCCAAGGAATCCCTGTGGCGGCGCGAGATTAAATCGACGCCTTGCATCACCATGTCAGCTGCGCCGAGAGAATGGTAAGGGATGGGAAGCCACGGGGACGACCGCAGTTATGCCGTTCAGTTATGACTAGCATCCCCAGCGCGCAGACTTTGCCGTTGGGATATTTGGCAGCAATGGACACGAATTCGATAAAACGCGAGGAAGGGGTCGCGAGGAAGGGGAAGAGGAACCTGTTTCAAGTTGACAGATGCCAAGTACGGCAGTCGAAGCGCTATCTCGCAACGAGTAAGGCACATCCGAAGGCATGAAAACGGACGTCATTGCATCGTGCACGCAACAAACACCTCCCTTTTTCCTCTCTCTACGCCCGATGTCTCAATTGCATGGCATACTTTGACGAACACACTGAGTATCAATATGCGATTGGTGGGGGTTAAGGTTAGAGCACTTGGCATTCTCAAAGGTGTGCCTAATACTAATAAAATTGCGGGGAGATTCCAATCGGAAGAAAATGCTCCGTGGCTATTCCTCCACATCCGAGGCTTTAAGGGAAGACTATCGTGTATGTTATGGAGCTTGTTATTCTGCGATCCAGTCCTGTTTTGTCTCTTCCTCTCTTTCTGTTTTCCTGTCAGCTTCCCGAAATGTTCTTTCCGTGTATCAGTTTCTGCATTGTTCGATCATCACACCCATGGCTGGATAACAATCTTCTTCCCGCTGACTCCGTTATGCACTTTCTCAACACCTTCAGCGACATGATCTAAGCCACCGATCACTTCAGCAGGAACACCTTTCAATACCCCACTCTTGATAGCTTTTTCTAGAAACCCGCCACGCGCGAGGAAGTGGTCGTGCCACTCTGCATTCTCCGGTGCATGCGTAGAGAAACGATGAAATTGCGCCGTAATTCCTTCGGGGAAGTCCTCGGCCTTCATACCCGTCATAATCGGAGGCAGTAAAGTAAGGATGTTTGCCTTTGTAACTGGCTCGCCTACTGGTGCGAGTATCTTGATGAGAGTGGACAACGAGGCCTTGAGGGCGATGGTGTCAAACCAGTAGTGAATGGGGAAGAGATCGCGGATTGCACCAACAGTTGCTGGGTCGCTGTGGTCGAAGATATGGTCTGCACCGCAGTCGCGAAGAAGACCAAAGTTGTGGGGTGAGCTTGTGCTGATGACCGTGTACCCAGCTGCCTTCGCGTAGGAGATTGAGAGAGAGCCCATAGCGGACGATCCTCCCCAGATAAGAATCTTCTTCCCCTGCTCATTCGCGGGCAGTGGTGAGGCTGGTATAGTGGGACGATGCATGTTTAGTGTTGATGAGCCGAAGAGGGCTCCTGGAGGTGTGTAAGAAGCCAGAGTTACAGCCTTGGTGAACTCCATGTCGCCAATCTGTCATGATTTTTAATAACAAAATAACCTAATCAGGCTCAGCCTACTTACTTCAACAACTTCAGACTCATCAACGACGGTGAAGCGCTGCAGTCCACCGTATTTGGCCTTCTTATGCGAGAAGATCTTTGTGCCGCATACTATCCGCTCTCCAACGGTGACGTTGCTCACACCAGTCCCAACAGCCTCTACGGTACCTGCAACGGGACTGCCAAGGACTGCAGGATACTCTACAGGCATTATCGAGAGCTTTGCACATTTTGCATCTGCTGGTTGTATGGCGCAAGCGTGGACCTTGAACAGTTAGTCGAGAACTTCATGTCAAACGTACATACTGAGATGGTGATATTGTACCTTGACGAGTACTTCGCCTTGGCCAGGCTCTACTAAATCAGCATCGCGAACACGGAACTCTCCCTTTGCAGTTTCCAGAAATGTGGCTCGGTTGCTCATGCTGGGGGCTGATGTGATTTGTACGAAGCTTAGAGTCGAGTCGAAAGTAGTGGACTGTTCTAACGGTGCGGATTTGATGGGGCTGCGATCTAAACAGATACCGGCAGTCATTGTCGTTTTATACTCACCCAGATCTTTCCCTCGGCCCATACATAGGGCGAAATGTTGGGCATATAAGCTGACCGCATGAGGTTATGAGATTGGACCTACAATACGGGGTTGACATGTTGGCCAGCGAAAGTGCGATGAAAGACATCATGAGTTGTATTGAAGTATACTTCATCGACGCCATATGTTGCAGCTTTCAAAAACCTTGAGAGCAAAATATAACATTGACAACTCTTTAGGGCGGGTTAGAAGAGGTAAGTAGATGGATGAGAGAGCAAGGATGGTCGACGCAAATAAGCGCGCTAGTCACATGGCGTCAGCCCCCGCCTCATATTGTGCATTCACTCTGCACTCACTTCCCATTTTGCCCTCATCCGCTCATTCCTTCTGTTTTATCATTTTGATCGTGAGACAAAATCTTGTTAACCCCGGAATAATTGTCCTCATTTCATAGGCCCGACGCGATCGTAAATACGTCCGGTCTGTCATCCAGATCGTTGCTGACGGCGGTCATTGACATCATGTGCATAGAAGGTGTCAGGCTTCAAAGACATATCTGTTCATGAGAATTCAGCTTTCCGCAAGTTGTTTTGTTTAAGATGTTTTGCCAGCAGACACTAACAGCATGATCTAGAGATTTGGAACGCTGAACCGGGGTTAAAACGAAGCAACGAACGTGCTGCCACTGTACGGAAGAAAGTTCTCACTAAGTGCGATATGCTTCAGAATAATGGAATCGATTGCGAAACGCCTTCCCATGTCAACACTATGCATTACGTTACCGTTTTCACAACATTTTGGTGTTCGAAAGCTGGCTGTATCGTCTGCGAGGTTCTGTATCGTGGTCTTCGGATGGTTGAGGCAGAAATTTTCCCTGGAAATGAGTTACCTTACAATATACGGGCTGATCTTTCAATTGGGGATTATCCTGTCGTTTGCATCTGTGGTAGATATATTACGTACGAGATATATCGTCCTATACAAGGTATGAGTTCTACACGATATGTTAGTCGAGAAACTGGTAGCAACTAAGCGCTCGAGTGATTCGTTATTCTTATAGCGGTATCGATGATATTTGATCTTTGAGTATGCCTGTCTCAAACTCATCACTGATTCTGAGTGAAGGAGCAGAAAGATCTTGAAAGCGAAAGGATGTGAAAGGCAAGTTAATAACGATTCTTGAGTTGGGAGAGGTCAGGTAAACGTTTCGGATACTAGACGAGTGAGCTCATTTTTCTAAGTTGTACTCAACCCTTAAGGTGTACTGTGTAGTTATAGACTTGTTGTAAGCTACAAGTATTTTGATAGGAAGCATAGCGAAGATGTTCAGGACACATTTTTATTGTACAAATCTGGATCCTATCGTGCCATTATCTCGTTCGTGTAGCAGCTATGCATTGATGGTACTTCAAAGACCATCTTCATAAAGCTCTTCGAAACGCCCATTGGCCGTTGCAAGCTCGTCATCCGCGTTTTCAGTAAGCCTGAAGCGCACTCACACCTATTTATCAACGGCGAGCAGAAGGGTCTCATACTTCTGCTTCCAGTAACGGACATCATTACCAGCACCACCCACGCCATTAGCCTTGGAGACTTTGGCTTCAGCAAGCTCGAGCTTCAAGTTCTTGATAGTCCCGTCCCTTTCGATGACTTCCTGACGGTACTGATCGGCCTTCTTGTAGGTGGGTAGCATGTCCTTGTACTCCTTGTAAGAGCGCTGTATTGTAGGTCAGCAAGAGTTGATAATAGCCTGCCGTTCGGCTGCTCACCTTGGCAAGATTAGTCCACTCATGTAGAGCGTTTTCGAGGTCCGTAATCCTGTCCTCCTGATCACACGCTGCCTTCTCATCCTTTGAAGACGAAGAGCCACACAAGACGAGTGAAGTGCTCTTGGAGGTCTCGAGCTCGTCGATCATCGTCTTGAGTTTGGTGTTCTCATTCTTGAGAAGTTCGGAGGTCTGGACAGCCATCCTGTTCTCTTTCATCTTGCTAAGAAGCTGGTTGTGAGCCGATTCCAGCTGTTCAACCTCCTGGTCCAGACCTTCAACTTTCTTCAGAAGACCCTCCACCTTGGTGTCGGCCTTACTTGCCTCCTTCTTGCTAGCATCCAACTCAGTGCTGAGACTGTTGACTTGTTCGGACAGAGTCCACTTCACTCGGTTGAGCCGAGTAATCTGTTCTTCAAGGTCGGCAAGCTTGGTGAGACTCTGTTTCAGCTCGGCATTCTCCTCTTGGCGACGTTCGAGGTCGGTCTTCAGACCTTCGATTTGCTTGGTTTGCTCGTTGAGTTTCTGCGAACACATTAGCATCATTTGCACTAGATTTTTTGTAGCATGGTTACTTGCCGCAAAGGCTTTTGCATGCTCAGCCGCCTGGTTGCTGTACCTCTCGTTCAGCGCTTTGTTCTCCTTCTTCGCCTTATCGGCATCGAGTCTGGCAGTGCTCTCGCCGCCCTTCAGCTGGCTGATCATAGTGTTGAGAGCTGTGGTTTTCTGGGTCTCCTTTGCCAACAGCTCGGCAGTCGACTTCAGCTGGGCGGTGAATCGATCGGTTGTCTCCTGCTCGGAAGATTTCATCTTAGCTTGGAAGTCCTGGAGAGCTTTGCGCAGGGTGTCGATCTCAACGAGAAGCTGCTTCTTAGAGTCTACAAGAGCCTCAAGCTCCTTCTCTAGATCGGCAACTTTGCGGAGATCTTCAGCTCTCATTGAGCGCTCCTCCTCTAACAGCTGCACGTACTTGTCGATCTCCGTGCGGAAGTTGCCCTTCTCGAGTGTCAGACGTGAGATGCGCTCCTGGAGACCTTCAAGCTCCTTCAGCTTGCCGGAAGTATGCTCCTTGTGCGCAAGAAAAGCTTCTTGGTGCTCAAGTATCAGGTTGTGCTGGATGTTGACCTGTGCGGTATATGGTGTTAGTTGATGCCTCAAAGATACGAAGAGTACTCGGTATGTCACTGACCTTCTTGTGCTGGATATTGAGTTCATCTTGCGTGTCCTTGATGGCCTCGTTCACCATTGAGCTGTGGTACAGGCTCATGTTGTCGCGCTGCTTCTCGAGGAATTCGGGCAGCGCTTCCTTTGCCTCGTTTGCAGCAGCAAATAGTTGTTCCAACTCATCCCATAGGTCATCGATAGTCGGGTTGGTCGCATCTGGCGACGCCTCACGGATCAGCTCTAGCAGTCGGCGCGTGTTGGTGACAGTGGATGATACAGTCCTGGAGAATTTTTTGGCATGCTTGGCGACTTCTTCCTTCAAGGCATTACCCTGAGATATGGCGAGCTGCGCATCAGCGTTGTGTTGAGCTACATTGAGGGCGGCATGACCGGTCTTCAAGGCGGCGATTTGCTCCTTGGTGGCCATGGCGGTATCGGCAGTGATAACAGCAGCGACAGATGCGGATGCGGCCAGCGCTGCTTTCCTCCGCTGTGGATCAGCATACTTGGAGTGTCCGAGGGAAAGTGGGCCGCTGTACGACTGCGTAGACGCCATCGTTGGAGGTATCGCTAGACGCAAAGTTCAGCTAGAGGTTACCGCGCTACGAATCACGAGTACCGTACCTTGCGAGCTCGACGGGCGAGACTGTTGCATCCTGTTGTTGATGTGAGCTAATCCGGCAGCCACGTTCGAACGTTCAATTTGAGTGAGATGGCCACTGCGCAACGCGTAGTCGAGTGTCATGAGTGAGGTGTATGACTTACAATGGACGTTATAAGATTGCAAGAGCTTGAGAGGGCTCAGTTCGCAAGGCTGGGGCACGGTCTTGTTGTTGGTGAGGTGGAGCTGGCACGGTGTTTGTGGATAGAGAATAGAGGGCGGCCGCGCTCGACGTCAGGGCAACAATGCATGTAGGTGCTCTCGACACATAAGCGAGTTGGTGAAAGTGATATTGATATACATGACCTAATCAAGACATATAACCTCACGGTGAAGCGACGATCAAAGGACACATTCTCATACCCAGATGAGGTATGACCTGGAAAGTCACGTGCCAGCAGAGTGTGTGAGCGCTACCTTCACCCCCACTCGCGCTAGCACAGCGACCCCAAGGACATATCCAATCGTGATCATGCATTTGATAAAAGCATCCATGAACGCTCAAAGGAGAAGGTAGGATTTCGAATCATTGAGATGCTGAAGATAGGAATAAGTGACAGCCATCTAGGAGAGAGCGGATAGTCAAACAACCAAAGACGAGACGAGACGACAGTTGGAAGAGAGCGAGGAGATGTGATTGTCGGACAAAATGCGGATTAATGGATGACGCTGAGAAAGACGAACCAAGATTCTAACTGTTTTCTGAAGCAACCAATGGACGATTATAGAGAGCATTATCATGTACACTCCGTCTCGAGAATCTAGTAGTAATAGTAAGTCTTAGACGTACGTATCGAGTGTTGTCAAGCATGCATGGTCAAGATGAGGAAATCACAGAATGCCGACTGGTAAAGTGTGACGTGACTTGAGGAAGATCAAGACGTGCAGTCTCCCCCAAGGCTTTTCCTCGTCGTCTTCACAACCCGCCAAGCTGCATGTGGAACCTAACACGGGAGATAACACCATGGCTGACTCAAAATACGATGACTTCCCCTCAAAGAAAACAAAAAATGCTGACAGAGCTGGTGGCAAGACACGGCCTAAGCCTCGGTTACTGAGCTGGGCACAAAAAGCAAAAGGTGCGTCATGAAGCTCGCCTGTCAAACCAGGAAGACGGGTCGAATTCCCATTCGACGTTTACTGTGTGACGGTCACCTCGGCTTGAGATGGGCCACAGCCGATTGCGTTCGTCGTGGCAGGCGTGCAGAGGGCACATTTTGATCTTCATCGAGTCGATTTCAGGTGGGACATGGTCGTTGCAGCCACCCAGGCTCCCGAATACCCGCGCAAAACACGGACCGCCCCTTTGATGATGGTTGGAACGGGGCTAGTTCACGGTGGTTTTGGTGAGGCTCGTGAATGGAATGTGTTGGAGTGGGTCAATTAGGGGGCTCCTGACTATTTATCCACCTGCGCATGGGGGAACGGCCGGTTGAAGCATGTGAGTGGGGGTTAGAGAATGTTACCTTGAGGTGAGCCTGACGAGTTGAGGCGAATAGAGCCGTACTGCAGAGGCACGAATCACAGACAAGGTGGAAAGAAAGGCCGAAGGATGGTGTCTTGGACAAGCATTTGGAGGGTTGGGGTGGGTCCACTTTCGGAGGTATGGTTGCGGAAAGAGCCGCCACCCAGTGCCTGAAACATAGTTCAGGTTTCTACCTAGGCATCTACTCGCCTGCCCTGCAGCTTCTGCGTCCAAGTCGACATGGAAGAAGGAAGGATTTGGGGGTGGAGTGGAGGAAGCAGGCCAGAGTTGGCGTTGCAGAGCACGAGCAGCCGGTAGAAACGGCTAGTTAGTTATGTTGTACTCGGCTGGTGGCCCTGGCTAGCAACGTACAATATCGGCGGCCCCCCCTACCGCAGACGAGTGAAACGCTGAGGCACCGGTAGAGGTCCGAAGCATCAGGTTGGGGAGAGAAATTCTAGTCATGTTTCAATGCAACGGCTGCAGGCTTCCTAGCCCGGATAATAGACCTAATGCAGCGGGAATCGATCGTCACGCCAAGTTGGCGTCTCGTGGCTTTCGCGTCGACCATCACGTTGCTGCTGCAGATCGCAGCCCAAAGCAGGATGGACATCCGAACGCGTCGGGCCTGCGCACGCTCAACCTGCCCTTGGCTGCCGTGTCGCGGGAAAGACATTTAATATCACCCTGCCCGTCCAGCTGGGTCCGCGAACGGTGCAGATCAGGGATTCTTCGGCAAAGCATCTGGGCACGTTATTTCTTAGACCAGTCCCATACCGTCCCGGCTGTTCTGTCGTCTTGTTAGCTTGTTAGTGCTGCATAGTGTCGTTTGCTGTGCCTGTTCATTATCATAGACTTTTTGCTTCTTCGTCCCTCGTTCTGTCGCGCACCTTAGTTGCCCTAACTAGCACCCTCTACAAGACCAGTTGACTGCACCCCCTCCCAACATCCGGTAGCGTCACCCTCCTTGATTCCAATTACATGCGCGAGTCACGCCCGCTAAGGCCTCGACTGACACCTTTGTAGGCCTCGCCTGCAACCTCACTACTGTACTCGGTGCATGCTTGTAGCTCTTCTCTAGCGTGTCGCGACTTCCTCCTCCCCATCACAGCTGCCTCGAGCCTTCTCTACCACGTCTCTCTTTGCCATTACATGGCACCGGCAATAATGTGCTTCGGACGAAAACCCTCTGCCACCGACCCGGAGTCGAGGAAGAATGCCGAAATCGAAAAGAATCTCCGAGGAGACCGCAAGCGCGCTGAGCGCGAGGTGAAGCTGCTGCTACTCGGTATGCATGTCAATGAGGACCCCCGGTGATACAGCTTGACTGAGACAAGAGCGCAGGTGCCGGTGAGAGTGGCAAGTCGACGGTCCTGAAGCAGATGCGCATCATCAACGCAGGCGGATTCCAGAGCCTCGAGCGCAAGACATGGCGGGCCACCATCTTCAATAACTTGGTCTCGGCCTTCCAGACCATCTATGCCGCCATGCATGAAGACGACATAGACTTTGAGGACGACGACAACATTGTACGTTCAGCGCCATGGCTTGTCCAAGGCAAGTGCTAACAGACGACAGCGGTATTCCGAGATGGTCAACTCTGCCCCCGACATTGGCACTGAGGAGCCCATGCCCGAAGAGTTCTACACTGCCTTTAATTCCCTTTGGGCAGACAAAGGCGTGCAGCTCACCATACTAAAGGGCAACCAGTATGCGCTGCACGACAACTTGAACTAGTACGTCACTCACAGTGTACTCTGCTATTCTCCCGACTAACAATCCCAGCTTCTTCCAGAACATCGACCGTCTGTTCCAAAAGGACTTCCTCCCCACCGACCAGGACATCCTGCGCACCCGATTACGAACAACTGGTATCTCCGAGACCATTTTCGAGCTGGGTAACCTGACATACAAGATGGTTGATGTGGGTGGTCAGCGCTCAGAGCGAAAGAAGTGGATTCACGTCTTCGACAACGTGCAAGTCGTGCTCTTCCTCGTGGCCATCAGCGGGTACGACCACGTGCTAGTAGAAGACAGGAATGGCGTAAGTTTACTTCTTCAACGTTGAACCCTGCATGCACTAACATAACCAGAACCAAATGCACGAAGCTCTAATGCTGTTCGAATCCATATCCAATTCCAAGTACTTCGAAAAGTCGGCCCTGATCCTCTTCCTCAACAAGATCGATCTCTTTACCGAGAAGATAGCAGGCGGCATGAGCCCGATCAGGAGGACCTTCTCCGACTACACGGGCGGAGATAGAGATGTCGAGGCGGGCAAAGAGTTTTTCGCAAACAAATTCCGCAACCTCGTACGGCAGCCCAAGAAGGAGGTCTACGTCCACTACACAAACGCGACCGACACGAATTTGCTCAAGATCACCATGGCATCTGTACAAGACATGATTGTCCAGCGCAACCTCAATGCTCTGATACTATAATAATTACAGATGGGCGCCTTGCGCAGAGCCATTGTTGTGGTCTTACACACTCAGCCGGGAAGAGCGCTCGCTCGCCCAAGCGAAAAGCCAGGGCGCACACTCACCCGCGCCATCGACCCACCTGCCCTAGAACTGGATAGTCCACCTGGCGGGACCGGAGTAACAACGGACTTTTAGTGGACGAGGAGAGACGACTTCCACGGCCCATTCCATTTTATACCCCCGATATCCCTTTCTCCACTTCTTCATCTTCGCCAATACACGACGATCTCACGACATAATTTCTTGGTCTTGATTCTAGTCTTGATCTTGGTCTTTTTCTTTTTCGTCTTTTTTTTTTGGTTCTAGTAAGCGGACCCGCATATTTGTAGATTGATAGCGTATGCAGATCTGAGGAGATGAGCATGTCTCGGAACCTGGACTGTTGAAAGATACAGTTGGATAGCTAGCGGCCCAATGGGCGTTGTGTACCTACGTGGATGTCTTGCCTAGTAGCTCGTTGAGAGCAGCAGGGTCACAGATTGGGGTAAGATAATGCATGTACGAGAGTATACTATATGGCATTTGACGTGCATTGGAGATGCCAGCCAACTGTATCTTGCTGCAGCAGTCTACTATCACAAACTAACCTACCCAACCTGCAAGAATCTACATATTCGAATGCTCCGTTTTCCGCATTGTTTGCATATCCACTTATCCAGCTTCATATTCACAAAGGAAAGACCTGCAGCAACTTGCATGATATTTACCCTCTATTTACCCAGCTTCCCCCCAAGCGAAGGACGCCAAAAAGGTCAGTAGTGTTAGATGTATAGTAATGCCGCAATCCCGCAGGGTCCCAACGCCGCTATGCATGCGCGGTTGCGGCGTGGTCGACTCGAGACCTAACAAGTCGGTTGCCTTTCGGTCCGTGCCGTTTCCTTCCGCTCAGCGGTCGTTGACTCGCGAAGTTTCATAATTTGAGGAGGGTCTATCCCTTCCTCAAGGTGCATGTGGCTGAGTCCGGGGGCTTGGCTTGGGACTTGTGGCGTTGATTGAGGGGAAAAGTATGGTGAGTGGATATATGCAGACATGGACTAAGATGCCTAAATAGACATGTAGTGCTGTGTATTGGAACCAAGGTGGGTGCCGGGCGCTTGCGGGGAGGGGGGTTTGCATTTGTGGGGTTATACTTTGAATGTTGAAGGGGTGAGTAGAAGGTGGGTGTGCGAAGTGAAATAGGGAGGATGGGGAATCCCTTGCTCGCCAGCTCTAGGGAGGAAGGGATAAGATGGCATGTGAGAGGAAGATAGCGTACTTGCTATAACGCAAAGAGTATCTATGTTAACTCGTTCCGTATCATCACGTCAAAACCGCTTCGTCATGAGTCTGAGATAGATGAAGTAATTAGTAATCTCAGCGTCTGCGTGTTTGTACAGAAGCAGTTACTTTCTCCGTACTATGTTTCCAGTGCGGTGTCAAGTGCCCACCGTCTTATATATGTTCCAGCCTCCAGCTGAGGAAACGGGCCGCGATCTATTTCATCGCTTCCAAGATTGTCTCAACAGCCCGGAATCGGCTGTTGTTACTCACTCCGCTTTGCCTAGGTACCCAGATATAGATGATCGCTGACAAACTTAGGATTTTGCACTTTGATATCTACGTCTACTTAAGAGATACAAGAATGTAGTCTTCATCAATCATCACATTCATCCTCAAATTCTCTACTATGAAGGTTCTTCTTGTTCTCTCCCATCCAGAGCCGCGTTCTCTGATCTGCAGCTTGCACAAACTCATCCGCGACGAGTTGGAACAACAAGGCCATGAGACCCAAACCTCTGATCTCTATCGCATGAAATGGAAATCACATGTCGACCGGGACGACTTCACTGATCTAGCAACGGATGCCCGGCTAAAGATCACCACAGCCTCCTCTTCAAGTTATGCTTCCGACAGCCTGACAGAAGATGTAAAGACGGAGCAAACCAAGATTCTTTGGGCAGACACTGTCATCTTCGTATTCCCTATCTGGTGGTTCGGCTTTCCAGCAATCCTCAAGGGCTGGATCGATCGGGTCTTTACAGGCGGCCTTGCATACAACATAAGGCAGCCCGACCAGAAGCAACAGACTAGTCGGGGTCGGAGATGTCTCGAAGGGAAGCGGGCAATGTTAGTAACAACATTGGGAGGCCAGGAATCGGCCTACTCCGCGCGGGGCTACCAAGGCCCCATTGACGATATTCTTTTCCCTATCCACCACGGGGTACTGCATTATCCGGGATTCCAGGTGCTGCGTCCAATCGTAGTATTCCAAGCAGATTCACTCGATGAAGCGGGCTTTGATCTTCTGGCTACCGAGGTACGCGAAAGGATGCAAAATCTGGGTAGCACCGCGCCTATTCCATACCGGGCTTACAAGGGCGGTGACTACTTGACTCCGGATATGACGTTGCGAGACGGCCTTGGGCGCGAGGGGGCTGTTGGCTTTGCACTACATGTCGAGTGATTGTAGTAGGACAAGATATATCCAGGTGGTTGATATTCGCCGTGGTTGTTAACAGAGAGCCGTAGCTACCCGGGCAGGCATACAAAGGAACGAGGGAATGGTGTAGGGGGTGAGAATAGTGCTCTATTACGAGCAGAGTTGTACCTAGTCCATATTGCGGATAACAAGCACCAGAGGGGGCGCGTCGAATGTCACAGTGTTGTCTGAACAACAGACAAGTATGGAATAAACAAAAGAGAACAGTCCAAGCCACTAACCAACATGTCGTCATGAGACCGGAGTGAATGCACTCACCGTACTGTCAACCGCCTCTTCCGACTTGGTGTCTGGGTTGCGACGTGCTCGTGACATGCAGGCTGGCGTGACATGTGCCAGTACTAGTGCCATTCGGGAAAACATCGGCGCGCGGTGACCTGCAGCAAGTCCTGATAGCCGGCCGACTTGAGCCTCATCAACACTATCGTCATACCCCGATACCCCTCCACACAGCTGGCCATGTTCTCGCCTGCTGTTGGCAGAGCCGCCCGCTCTGCAAACGTATTCTCTGCTGCGCCAGCGACTTCCTTCGTCTTCACCCGCTGCGCCCGCTCTGCGCTGAGCACCAGCACGGCGCCGCAACAACCCTTCCGACCCAGTCACCAGCGGCGCTACTCGTCCTCGAAGCCATCAACCCCTCCGAATAGCAAGAAAAAGCCCACCGAGTTAGATCAGAATGCCACTGCAGAGCTTCAGGGTGCAGGGAAGAGGTCCAGGGAGACGAAGAAGCTGAAGGAGCCCTCGACGGCTACCACAGGCAACAACGTGCCCTTTGTACCACCAACAAACCACCTCCGGGAAGATGGTAAGACACGGCGAGGGGAAATGCGGTCATACATGTACTGACATGAAACTAGATGTCAAACTATCCGCCTTCTTTGGCCTCCACCGCCCCATCTCCATTTCACGCTCCTTCCCCAACTCCACGTCGACGGCTGAGTTTGACGCCTTCTTCGATGTGAACCGGGCAAACGATGTCCAAAGAATGGAAGCCACCAAGAATATCCTTAGTGGCTTCCTGAATCGCATACACGCCGAGATAGACGCACAAGAGGAGCAACGAGCCGACGCAATACAATCAGAACAGGTGGTTTACCACCTCGATGTTCAGCCCACAAAAGAAAGTGTCGAGGACTGGGCTGCCCGCCTCGTTCCCTTCCAACCACCTGCGGCACCCCAGCCGTATGATTCACTCGCGAGCGCGACTGAGGCCGAGTCCTACTCTGCCGAAGGTCTCTCCGCCAGCATCAATCAGCGCATAACTGAAGTCCCGCTGCCTTCGGAAGAGAGCCGGCCAAGCACATTCCGGGAGCACGTTGCGCGGCGAAGATATGGCATGTACATGATTAGTGTAAAGAGGCAACGAAAGCTCAAGATGAAGAAGCACAAGTACAAGAAGCTCATGAAGCGGACTAGGCTATTGCGGAGGAAGCTGGATAGGACGTAGTGAGTATATAGTGTGGCGTTATAGGCATCCATGGCCAGGTCGAAGAGAATCATTTACATGGACTCGCGGAATGCTGGGCTTGGGACTTCGATGTTGCCTGCCCAGATGCGAAACTGGTCGCAATGACCAGGAGTAACACGCGCGGCTTGAACAGTCGCCTCCCTATTGCCCACTTCGGTTGACAGAAGGCATTACGAATCTACCCGACTCATCTTTCAAATTTTGCGCATTTTCTTGGTGTTTTGAGCTGGTTGTTTTGATCGCATTTGGCGCCAGACAGGGCCGCGTCTTCTTTCCCAATATCACCGTCCAATATCCACCACTACGTGCATTTTCCTCGCATTGCGTTTCTGCCCGCGAATCTCGTTGTTTGTTCATGCATCGCAAAAGGTCTTTGAGAGTTCAAATGGAAGTTCAAGATAGAACGCATTGATGATCAGCGCCGTCAAGCGACGTTTGTTAACGGCGGCTATAGGCGTAGCTCCGTGTCGCAAAGTCACATGAAACCCCACCGCGACTGAGGCTGTCACAACACCCCCAACATCAGGCATCGGCAACGTCAGTACCTTGAATCGATGCCCCGCACGGGAGCCTTAGGAGACGGATGTTAAGGCGTAGCGAAGTCGCAGCCCGGCAATCAGACGTTCCAGCACGCCAAAGAGCGCATGACGCCTTGGCAAGAACACCCCTCAGTCATTTTTCCATAACGTTTGCTAGAGCCCGCTGTGTTCTGGGCGACGGACAGAAGGCTGGATACAGGTCTTGGGCGCATGGTTGAGACGTGTAAGTGACCCTTGGTGGCGTCGACCCAGCTATGGCGCTTGAAGGTATGTTCCTTGGGGAAAGATGAGAGACATGAAAATGCGATATATAAATCGGGTACACCTCGCCCACATTTCAAAGGCCAGCAACTTCGACAACAGCAAGTCAACAGTAGCATCCAGCAAAACTCTTCCTTTCGCTTTTCAGCAGTTTTTCCATTCTTTCGCCCAGGTCGGCTACTTTTAACTTCTACCCTATTACTACTCACTTTCAAGAGCTAGCCTCTCATTTATACCCATTAACGTTTAACGCATTACAACTTCGTTTTTTTCCTCGGTCAATTCCAAATCACACATTCAGCAAACATGGTTTCCAAGACTTTCATGATCGCGGCGATGATCGCCTACGTTGAGGCCCGTTTCGGTCAGGAGCAAGTCCCCATCAGTGCTATCAGCAGTGTTCAGGGTGGTGATGCCGGTGCCGCTGCTACTGTCGCCGGCGCGGCCATCTCTGACCTTCTCGGTGGAGCAAACTCTTGCGATAAGGTATGTGTTCTCCACTTGAACCTCCACTCCACTTCCCCCAGTTCTTGACTGACAAGCAAAACAGCTCGTCCGTGCTGACCAGATCTTCACCGAACTCGGTGGAGGTGCCGATGCCCTGACTGCTGCTATTGGTATGGTTACCGCAGAGAAGAACACCAACCCCTTCGCCAACGGCAACGTCCAGAATGTCTGTGGCGATGCTTCGCTCCCTGTCACTCCTGAGCTCCGTGGTATCACCCCTCTTATCGACCCTGATGTTGATGTCAACGGTGATGCTGCGGCCCTTAGCAAGAGCAGTGCTGCTTCTCCTCTTGCCGCCGATGGCCTGAGTGTGTTTGATCTCATGGACCAGGCTGGTCTCGGTGACCTTGTCGTGAGCCAGGCGGCTGCTGGTGGTGCCGCTGCGGGTGGTGCTGCTCAAGGTGGAAACCAGGCGGTTGCTGGTAATGGCAACGCTGCTAACAACGGCAATGCTGCGAATGGCAATGCTGGCAATGCTGGCAACAACAGTAACAACAATGCTGGTAACGCTACCGCTGGTAACAACAACAACAACAACAACAACGCTGGAAATGCCAACAACCAGCAGGGCGCTGCTACCGGTAACAACAACAACCAGAACAACAATGCCAATGCCAATGCCGGTAACGACAACGCAGCTGACAACCAGAACAACAACGCCAACGCTTGTAATGACAACGCAGCAAACAACCAGAACGGTAACCAGAACAACAACCAACAAAATGGAAACAACAATGCTGGTAACAACGCCAACAACCAGAACAACAACCAGCAAGACGCCGCAGCAGGAAATGGTAACAACGCCAACGCCGGTGCCGATGCTGGTGCCGGTGCTGGTGCCGGTGCCGGTGCCGGCAACGCAGCTGGAGGAGCAGCTGGTGCCGGAGGCGAAGACTTCGGCCTCTGCACCCCAACAATCACCTTCCAAGCCGGCGAGAACGGACGCGCAGCCGACGAATTCACCTTCCAGATCGCCGACCCTCTCGCCCGTGGAGGTCAAAGCGAAGCCCTCAACCCAGACATCATCACCAACGCGCTCTGCAACCAGCTGACCAACGTCTGCGAGGCAAACGACGCAGCTGTTGCCACTTGTGAGAGTGCCGCCGCGGCTGTTAAGGGTGGAACCAGGAACAAGGCTTTGGCGGATCAGTTCAACAGCCTCGTTGGCTTTGCCGGTGCTGTTACGAACCCTGATGGCGGACCAGCGGATGTTGCTGCTGCTGGTGCTGCTAAGGCGAGGAAGATGAGGAGGGGACTTAGGATGTAAAGAGGAGACGATATGAGAGGAAGGGGAAGAAGTGAGTTTAGAGCGTGGGGATGACTGCTTGATTGAGATGATGGGATGGATGAACAGGACACTTTTTGCTGGATGCTTACTGTCATGAAGTTGTTCAACTTTTCTCTTTTTTATACTGTATTCTTATACCATAGCGTTGCGACGATTTTGATTGATATCGATGAACAAATCTGTTACGATCAATAACCTGCGTTTCCATTGTTGGGCCGTGAGATGATATCTTCTGTCTCTTGACGTCTTTTATGATCCTTTACCATGTGTTCCGTTGGTACTTCTCAGCCCATCGAGGTGATCAGCTCATGAATGAGCTCCCCGTTCTCCTTGGTCCAGGCCGATATGCTTAGTGATTGCCTAATGGCTCTTTTTGCTTGTAAGAGTTGAGCCTTGGGTGGCTTTCCGATGGATGCATGCCCATGGCTTCGAGGCTCTTGATATTACGTACTGCCTGTCATTCGAACAGAGCTATTGATGTTCTTTCGTTCCTTGGCTGGATGTGGCAGTCCCATTTGCGAGTTGATCCAGTGGGGTCTGAAGTCAGCGGCGTTGAACGAGTGGAACACTCTCCAAGTCATCTACATGCTGGTGTTGGACTCCCTTTTTTCGTGTTGTGGAAGGTCGGTCGAGCCACCGGATAAGCAGCAAGCGCACCTTCCGCCAGGTACATCTGTGGCAGCTGATACATCTATACGCTCGGACGACAGCGCATGCGGAGATGTCCACCATCCCTGGTGTGCCATAAACTTGGTAGAAGGCAAACTGGAACACGTTCTGAAGAACTATTTGCATTCGCCTGCGGTACTTTCCTACTACAGGGGAGATATTGTGGGTATCTATGTTTCTCCTCGGTCGACAGGACTCTCGCCTCTCTCCGGCACGCACACGACGGCTCCAGGAACGGCAAAGTAGTGAGCCCAGACCTGGGGGAAAAGCAAACTGTATCGTTCCCTACATTGTGGATTCGATCGATCCTCCGACTTCCGTGTGTCCGCCCCGAAAAAGGAAGGAAAAAGACGTGGCTAGATAGCATCACGGGAAATCTCCGTAGTCGCAAGCTGCATCCATGCTCGGGATACAGCTCTTCTTGCATGCTTAGATGCAACGTGAGCAGTACCCGCCCGAGCTTCTTCACCACACGGGCTGTGCTTTGATCTAATGCATCTAGGATGGATACTTCCTGTTCCGAGAATCCTCCCCAGAATCCCCGCACATGCTCCCGTCTTCACAATCGCGTGCCGCTAAATCTTGGTACACAACACGCAGTAGATGGTCGCATCACGCGCTTATTGGCTATCTGTAACATGAGATTCGGCTTGGTGAGGCTGATCTGCAAGTCCGTTGCGATCTGCACTGCATGTGTAACTTCCGCGGAGCTGGTGGGGGATGGGAGGGTCCTGGGACGCTTGACTTGCCTACGGAGGCGATGTGGCTTGCGGAGAGACCCTGAGCTAGAAGGTATGGAAGGAAGGAAGGAAGAAGTGTGTGTGCGGGAATAATGAGGATAGCCAGGATCAGGGGAACCATGTACGCGCTTAGAGTCGGTGAAGTTGTGAGCTGTTTTGGACAGCTAGACGGGTATCATGAGCTGGTTATGATAGTGATGCAGCTTTTGCCTTTCTGAGCAAGCGGCTGGCGCACAGCGGTCATGTGTTGGACGATCATTGGGAAACGCAGGCGGCCAAGGCAGGAGCTATGAGCTTGCAAAGTCCACGTGTGAGTGTGCTAGAGTCAGTAAGTCCCGCTGTCGTTCATTGCTTTTGAAGCTGATTCACGCGGCTGAAGCCACAGACGCAAAGTCATGGGCACAGCATAACTCGTCGCATTCGTATCGATGTGGCGCAACACGTTAAATGCCGAGTGTCGAATACCTGGGCAAGTGGCTTCGTACGAACTCTAATCGCTAAGCAGAGCTGTCGACACCGGATGGATAGTGCCCGCGCGCGAAGTGAAGCTACTGAGGACGTTTATAACTGCTAAGCCGTATCGAGGCAAGTCGTCTCATCCAAGATGAGGATCAGGTACGACTGCATTGACTCGACCCACCAAACACGTTTGAGGGCGGACGAAGTGAGGTGTTGGTTGCGGATGAGGGGAGCGGCGAAGAGAAGGCCCGCCGTGTCCGTATCCGACAAGGTGTGGCAAAACGGCTGCGCCACGGAGATCACAAAAAGCTTGAGTGCTCAACAGATGCAATGTCTGGGTGACAGTGTAAGAGATGCGTTCACTCGACATGGCATGGCGGCCACCCATGCAAGTGGTGCAGTGCTCGGACAGCATTACGCAAAACATCCTAACCGAATGGGCTTAGCGTAGTCGGTGGGTCGTGCACGGGTGAAAATCGCGTGTCGTCGATTTGCAGGCCATTCCACACAGACAACAAAGCCTGTTAGCCTCATTGCGCACGAGCTTGGCCTAGCATGGCACATTATTAAGAGAATCATTTAGCACAGGGCGAGAACCCAAGGGAAGCTGAGAAAAAAACTTTGAGACCTGTTTGCTGAGAAAAGGATCACCATCGGTCCTTTGTTCGGTCCCATTCCCCCGCCATCCGATTCGCACCGCTGCAACAAGCCTTGATGACGACGTAGGTGCTAATCGCGATTGTGGTTCTTCAGCTTATGGCGAAGTTCCTAACACATACCTTCTTATATGCCTTTTTTCGCCGATTGAGACGCGGAATACTACAGTAGTCTATGCTTGCGGCTCGCCAACTACCTGTGGATACCTACTAGATGAATCAGGCCAGCATGACCACTCCACGACGGAAAGCATGTGTCGAATGCCGCCAGCAAAAGGTACTTCCCCGCCTCAATGGGACGCGACAACGTCTGACAATGGTTTTGATGGATTGCTGACAATATATCTGACAGATTCGATGTGATGTCGAGCAGCACAAAGTACCGCATGACCCATGCGGGCGCTGTAAGAAAATGGGCCTGGAATGCCGCATCCTTCCCACATCAACCAGGAACCTGCGCCAAACAAAAGCAGAGATGCGACGAGAGCTGGAAGAGTTGCGATGGAATATGAGACAAGGGCAGAATCCTGGCGATCCAAACTACCCTCACTCGACGGCATCACCAACCGTCGATATGCAGAATTACACGCCGCTTGAGCATGCTTCAGGCACATATTCGGATCCCTCTGGAAGGACCGATGCATCAGATTCCATGTCTCCAGCTTTTGACTCGAGGCCACCAACACGAAAAGGTTCCGATCATCATGGCACGGTGCCGCGCGTGATAGACGGCTACTTGCTCGATTCGAAACGGATCGACGACTGCTTCACCATGTAAGTTGACGCAGGAAATATCTCAATGTATACTGATTGAATCGTAGTTTCTTCACACAATACCATCCGCTATTTCCTATCTTGGACCCTTCAATAGGACCCAACGACTATTACGACCAATCGCCCTTCCTATTTTGGACTATCGTGGTCACGGGATCGCGACGCTATTCTGAACATGAAGTTCTTGAGAGAACGAGTCAGCCCATTACCCAACTCGCATTCTCTTCGATGGCTTTACGTACCTCACAAGTCCCCATCATTCAAGGTCTTCTAATCCTTTGCACTTGGCGACTGCCAACCAACTCAATGTACAAAGATACCACACATCTCATGTGCGGTTCGGCAGTACATCTAGCAACGCAGATTGGTCTACACATAGCCGGCGTAGGCCAGGATTTTGCTAGAACCCCACTGGAGAAGGATCAGTCGCTGAAGGTGCAACGCGCCAGACTTTGGCTGTGTTGCGTCATCGTTTCCATAAGGTAAGGTCTTCAAATACATTACTATAGATTGCGCTAACCATATCCAGAACGAGTTGCGTCGAAGGCATACCACCTCTTGCTGAGTCGTTCTTCGATGGTGATGAGCAAGACCGAGAAGACATGGTTCCATACCTCCCGTCTGATCTGCAGTTCCTGCACAAAGTCTACATCATCCTCATGCGTGCTATGGTGGCTATGGGAAAAACCAATCTTCAGTCCATTCACTGCGATGTTCGGGTACTACGGTCGTTGATTGGTATATTCGACTCGCAACTCCTTAGCCTGGCTCCATCTTCTCCAAGTGAACTCGGTAAGTCTGATCAGACTCCTTTGCAATCTCAACTAACCAAGTAGATGCCCTGCAACTTAGCTGCGCACGTATACATGTGATGGCGTTCCATTTCTTCGCTCACCCCACGAGCCCCGGGCCGGATGCAGAGGGGCTTTCAAGATTTTATTCTCTATGCATCTCAGTCATCCAATCCGCGGCGACTATGCAAACGACACAAAAGATCCACTTACCTTCCGTCTCGCAGTCGTTCATTGACCGAACTATTACCCTGGCCGGGTTTACCATTCTCAGACTTGTTCGGAGTCCGCTCGCTCAACATTTGGATGTACTTGCTGGCGAACGAGCCTTCTCACAAGCTTATGATTTCCTCAAGAATGTCTCTATACAGCCAGGGGATATCCACATCCGAACTGCGCACATTATGAAGGACTTGTGGGGTAGCGACAAGGTGTTCCGGAAGAAGGACGGTCGTGTGGAATCGCTATATTTGAGGCTGAGGACGCGATTGAGCATGAGTATCAGCTATGACATGTTCTGGTATTGGCGAGAGGAATTCGGCAACATGCAAAATCCGTACGGCGACGAAGCGGCGCTTCTTTCTAATGACAACGCTCAACAGAACGCACCTCGTAAGCATCTTACCATCAACTTTGTTTGGCCCGAAACTAACAAGCATGCCAAGAATACCCGTCACAACAACAGCACCAACAACAACAACAGCACCAACAACAACAACAACATCAACATCAACAGCATCAACAACCGTTGGATCCCTCGATGAGACAACAACTTCCAGTAACCAAATTCGACCCCAGCTTGGTCAACCCCCAAATGCAGCCGGATCCGTCTGTAATGAGCTTCGATGCATGGGAGGGTCCAGATTACGGTGTACCACCAATGCTCGATCAATTCCCGGATTACGACTGGGCGGCAGGCTTTGAGTTTTCGAATGCTGATATGCCCAATGTACCGGTCGGGCCTATGAATCCAATGATGACAGCACCAGGACCTGGAGTTGCACCAAATATGGGGTATACCTATGGCTAGGCGTTCAGTGTTCGGTATCCGCGTGAGAGAATGACATGGATGCGATGGAAGAGTGACGACTACGGTTTCTTGCCTGGAGCAGGAAATGAAGCGTTCAGATGCCGTATACCTACTCAGATACGCAATACCATGGGAAGACTCCGCGCTTGCAAACAATCTTCCCAATTTTTCAAAAGAGGTTGATCCTGTATGCTATGCGCCACCAATGTCAAATCTCTGAATGCGAGACTGTGGTGGCGAGGATTCGTCGACCACGTGACGGATACGGCGAGAAGTGATCGCGAGATCGGAAAGTTTCTTGATCAAATCGATACAAGCTGCACCTTGGGATGGCTGCGACGCCTAGGAGCTAGATGGTGTTCAATTGTGCCGACACGAACCGAAAGATCGCCGAATTCGATTGAGACGGTTCCATATGCGTATATAAAAACAGAGGGTCTGCTTCCCAGTGGGAACGAGGGTATGATGATTCTTGCGCCAAAAGAACCTGTTCATCATTGTCTGCAGTGCTGTCAGCAACCCGACCTTGATGGCCATTAGCGCTGCCTTGTGCACTAGGTGCTCGATCCTGAAGGCGTGTGGAAGTGGAAAGAGAATTCGGATTACAACACCAGAAGAACATCATGCCGGCCACCAGCTCACTTTAAATCCTAGTCTACCCCCTCATCACCCCCATGCGCTCGCCTACCCAGGACTTCGGCATCGGCCAGTATACCGAACGGGGCATCACATCCTTCATCTTTTCATACGATATCGCCTCCCGCCTACTACAAGCCGACCAAGATATCGGCGAACACGAGCCCTGCAATTGTCTGACCAGTGAGACGGGACGAGTGAGGCGCTTCTACCGGTCAAACTGCCGGCGAATATCGGCACATGACACTACGTCAGCAGGAGGAACAGGGCATTGCGGGGTGTCACCACAACAACTCTTCCTTGGTGTTTATGCATCTCTTTGCCTTTATGACGTGAGTGGGTGTTTTCATAATTCTGATTTGTGTACGGCTGGTAAACGTTCTACCAAACTTAGTTTGCCATCGCAAAACAGATCCTTCTCACAAATCAGATCCTCCGGAGAACTTGGCCGAGAAGATGGGGGTTAGACGGACGTAGGTATGCGGCGTAGTTTTTTCCTCCATGAGGGTGTGGTTACTATTGTTTTTGCTTGGGTACTTATTCAGATTTAGCTATTGGATTCTATATAAGGTGTGGGAGTTTGTTCCGGTTGGTAATTACACTATACTTTTTGAAAATCTCCGGTCTCTTTTCGGTTTGACAGGCCTCCTAGTCGCGACGGATAGGTAACTATCACTACCGGATCTGGCACATCATTCGTGGAAGCAGCCTTACTTGTTGCGGCCCGCCACAGTGTATACGCAAGACGCCGATACTCAGCGGGCAAAAGTGAGGCCGCCAAATGTTTGTCCCTGTTATCTAGGTGCTTTACGAGGACACTGTACTATTTAAACGGATTGAACTTGGCGCAGCTTGCCACTGAGAAAGAATAGGACGTGTCATACACTGAGAAGAGTTTAGTCCTCGTTGTCCATTGATATTCTCAAGAGCAAAGAAGAGAAGGGAAACATGGGATCCATCAAAGCACCCGAAAGAAGGATGACAGCGGTCGAGAAACTGAGGAGCATGTTGGCGGATCCGGACAAGTTCCTTTCCTGTCCTGGTGTGTACGATGGCTTTACCGCGAGGATAGCCCTTCAAGAAGGCGTGGACTGTTTATACATGGTATGTCTTTCCACATCATCTTCAGCATGATGCGATAATATCACACAACGGTCCAGACTAACTCCCATCCCCAGACTGGCGCAGGAACAACAATGTCCCGTCTAGGCACCGCCGACATGGGCATAGCAACCTTGAACGACATGCTCCAAAACGCCACAATGCTGGCCTCCATATCCCCTAGCACGCCCCTAATCGCCGACGCCGATACAGGCTACGGCGGCCCCGTAATGGTCGGCCGAACAGTAACATCCTACATCCGTGCCGGCGTCGCGGGTCTGCATCTAGAAGACCAAATCGTGAGCAAGCGCTGCGGTCACCTAAACGGCAAGCAACTCGTCGACATGGACGAATTCGAAGCCAGGATCCGGGCTGCGAGGTTAGCGAGAGAAGAGTCTGGCGGCGATATTGTGATTATCGCCAGGACAGACGCGTTACAGGGTTTTGGGTATGATGAGGCTTTACGTCGTCTCCGTGCTGCTGTCGCTCAAGGCGCAGATATGGCGTTCCTTGAAGGTGTTACGACTGCTGAAGATGCGAAGAGTATATGTGCTGATTTGGCCCCTACCCCTTGTCTTTTCAACAGTGTTCCTGGTGGTGTATCCCCGGATTTCACTGTTGATGAGTGCAAGCAGATGGGCTACAAACTCGCCATCTTCCCCTTGTTGGCATGCGAGGTTGTATATCCAGCTGTCAGGAAGGCGATCCAGCAGATGAAGGCAGGGCATGTCGAGAGTGTAGAGAAAGACGGAAAGAGACATGGACCTAGGGAATTGTTCCGAGTGTGTGGGTTGGACGATTTGATCGAGTTTGACGTCAAGGCTGGTGGGTTGAACTACAAAAATGGGGCGTAAGCCGTGGTGCGGAGAGACGGGAGAAAGAAGCCAGGCTTGATGGACTTTAGCGTGGGAGGAGAAATGTGAGAAATATGCTATATACCACTCATAGTTTTGCAATTTCGAGTAGTTCCAAAGGGCGACTGCCGCGGTCCGACTGAGGCATGAATGCTGGTGTTAGGATTCCTTCCTTGAAGACTAGCATATGAACCGTCTCTCTAGAACACAGACGCATCGTAGACATGAACGCCGCACTAGATATATTCAGAAGTCTGTAATCCTCCCTTGCCACCACTACATCCTCCGCTCCATCCTCTCAGACACGCTCTTCAAACCCTCGATATCATCCCTAACCCTTTGCAGCTCCTGCCAATGCTTACCCTCCACTTCTCCCCTCCTAAGCACAACTTCCAGCCTAGCAATCTCCTCCCTGATGATAACTGTAGCGGTATTGTAAGTCGTTATATCGTGAGTTGTCGCCTCTAGCTGTCTGATGGCTTTACTAGCGGTCTCCAGCTTGTTGGTAGAGGGCATGGTGTGGCGCTCTGGTAGAGACGCTATGTGAGTGACGGAGATCCTTGAAGTGGCAGGCTGAGCAGAAGGAGTGGGGAGGGCAGGAGTTGTGAGCGGTGACTCTGCGATGAGATTTCCGTCTGAGCCTGTTGTTCGGTATCGCGCGTGGTAATGTTGCGATATGGGAAGATCCGGATCGTGGTCGCCGGGCTTAGGACCGCAGAAGTAGAGGGTGCGAGTTTGTGTGGAGAGGGCGAAGGGTGTTGGGCTACCAGCGGCTCGCCGTTTGGTCATGGAGCGGAGAGCTGATGGGAGCATCTTAATAGTTAACTCCAGGTGTCTTCGAGGTGTTGGTTTGAGGTGCTAAAGGTGTTCGCCGTTGGTTGAGTTAATGGGGTCACAAATTTAGAGAAACAGTTGGCTTGCTACAAAGGTAGTCTGTGGAAAGCATGAAGAGACTATGTGCTCGATTTATACATTCAAGCGGAAGGGCAAGCATTCGCTCACTCTTGGTATTCAGCGCACTAACCTGTAGTCATCCCACGGAAGTGATTCAAGACAGCGAGAAAGGATCAGGGAAATAACAGTCACAAACCAGCTTACTCGTCACGGCACCAAGTTCCATTTGTTGCCAGCCCTATGAGCATGTAGTGTGCGAAATTATGCCTTTGGATAGACGGGTATTGATAAACCTTGGTAGTTCGATCATCTTGCGCTCGCTACCATACAAAACTCTCGATGCCTTCATCAGGGAGGTCTGCCTTCACGGAAACTGCAATGCCCGCAATATTTCTCGCCATGGTGGCTATGAACTGAACAACGACTTGCGTAAGAAGGCAAAGGACTTCTAGAATCAATGGAGATCGGTGACCGTCGCTGCATATCCGCAAACGCCGCAAAATAGACCTCAAAGTTGAGTACCCTTGACTCCACTACACCGTCCAATGACGCCGATGTAAATTAAAATATCGCTCAGGTGGCTTCTAGCCAACTCTCTGATCATCGGATTCACCCACGGGCGGCGCTGTCTCTTTAGTCAGGTAGTCGGCATTCTCGGCCTCTTCATATTCCGCTATCAGATCTTGGACGACTTCCTTGGCTTCGTCGAACTCGCCGAGACCGTCTTTGAAGGGCACTTCGCGTTTGTAGCTCTCGAGGAATGCGTTACGTTTTCGGAGTGTAGAGTACTGTGCGACTATGCGCTTGAAGAGTGTGGCGATACCGGTATGATTTGCGAGCATAAGTCCAGAAACTCGGTGTGACGAGGTCACGTAGGGCGACTTCTTGGTCAATGCGACTTGAATGGAGGCGGGGCCCCAAGGTATAAAGGTAGCGAGGCGTCGTTCACGAATGCGCATAAGCGATTTGTGTACCTGCGTAGTCAATGAGCTGAATTCAAGTGAGCAATGTGCAGAGACGTACATCTGAAGGATCAGCTTCTCCCTGGATGATGTTCAAGATAGACATGTAGCAGCTCTTCTTGGTAGGGTTCGTGGAGACCATGCGGTTCTTAGGCTGCAACAGTCGTCTCATGACATCCAAGACGGTTGTCTTGCGAACAGTCTTAGCCTGCTCTACGTTCTCACCGGAGAAGGGGGTATATGAAGTCATGAGGAAGTGACAGCGTGGTGTGGGAATGAGCGATGCGACGATGCCGACGAGGTCGTTGTGCATGTATCCGGGGTAACGAAGGGTCGTGGTACTGGCGGACATGACGGTGGATACCAACTGGTTGGTCTGCTCAAACGACGGGTTCATAACGTGCAGTCGGTCTGCGGCAATCCTTGTCAGGGCTCCGTTATCTAGGACAACCTGGGGAGTCAGTACATGGATATGGAAATGCCACTAGGGGTCGACTCACCACTGAGTCTGCATTCTGCGTCAATCGCCTCATACTCAGTAAACTGTTGTATGGCTGGACCACGATGTCGCCGTCCTGTGTGTTAGGAAAGACACTATATGTCTGAATGAGCTTCTTTGGGAATCTGTCGTTCAGTCGTTCGAGCATGTATGAGCCGAGACCTGATCCAGTACCGCCAGCGATTGAGTGAAGCATCATGAAGCCCTCAAGCGAATCTGAGCCGTCTGCCTCGCGATCGATCATATCCAAGATATCCTCGTGTACCTGCTCGCCCATACTATAGCCCATGCCCCAGTTGTTTCCCGCGCCAGTACCATCCTTGTGTATGTAGAAGTTTTCGGGATTGTAGATGTTCTTGTAGGCGCTCGATTGGATGGAGTTGAGGACTCTGGGCTCGAGATCTAAAAGAATGGCTCGTGGAATATAGCGAGTATCGTCTGATTGGTAGAAGAATACGTCTTTGCGGTCACCGCCCTCTGTCGCGAAATCCTCGAGGTTTCCATCGCGATTAATACCGTGTTCTTGACAGAGCTGCTGCCAGAACTGCTGTCCAACGCTGTTGCCGCATTGGCCGGCCTGCAGTGTTATTATTTCTCTGAGACAGATTAGCTACAATACGTGAGCGCATTCTGGTATATACGCAGGCGTACCTAGGCATTGTGGTGTTGATCAGCGACGTGGTGGGATGCGAACGCGCTTTGGGCGGGGTGCACGCGTCGGGTCGCCAAATGTTTGGACCCTACCGTCATAGCTCTTCCTTAACACCACCGCCCTTCAATCCACCATGGGAGGTGTGGACAATCGCCACGCTCTTTACATGACTCATGTTCAAACATGTTGATATTTGATAGTACTGCGTGATCTATTGCTCCTCCTCCTCTCTTATCTTAACTAGCGACTTACGCTGGAATCCAAACATACACTGGAACAAGACCGTGTATATCAGGCAGAAGAAGTTGACCCGCAGCACGTCCAGCCATGTCATCATTGTCACACCGTCCTTCGTTCCCTCGTGCCATGACTTCCTAACCTCCAGAAATAGCTTCGGGTCATCGGTCACGACGCCGTCAAGGCCGTGCCGTATATCCCATCGCATCCGGCTCTCCTCGTTCACCGTCCATGCGTACACGGGCCGACCGTCGCTCTGAGCTCTCCGTATAAACAGTCGACCCCATGGCGTCATGAGGATGGCCTGTGCCATGTTGAAAGAGACGTTTGGTACAGTAAAGAAATATGATGCAATGAGTGTTGAGAAGCCAATGTGCGAGATGGGGAAACCGGGCAGATACCGTGAGCATAGCGGAAGGTACTTGGCCGCCCAGCATCCAAGGACGATACGCTTCTGCCATGATCTAGATGGCGATGGAGGTACACTCCGGATTGTGTCACCAATCAGGCGCATCACATCGTCGGCGTTGTTATCAAGCTGTACCGTGTTAGCGTTTGCTTGAACAGCATAATCAAGATCACATGCCTTGATATCGAGCAAGACCCAAATATCTTCCAACCCAGGTTGCGCAAGATACTCGAGCAAATCTGCAAGACGAGGCATCGATTCATGGGGTTCTTTCAGCGTTCTCAGCTTACTTATGAACTCGTAGTCGCAGTCTATAACCTTCTCGTCCCTGCCGAAGCATCTCTTCAGGTCCTTGTCCTACACAAGAATCAGTCTACGATCGGTGTGGGGGCCATTGATAGACTCACATGGGACAATACAACTACTCCATCCTTCGTCAGATGTATATCGGTCTCCAGACCTTCTGCGCCTACTTCGACTGCTCCTTTGAACGCGCCCATAGTGTTCTCAGGGAACTTGGCCTTGTACCCTCGGTGGGCGATAGCCTGTGGTAACCGCCTGCCTGACACATCCTTACGCGCAAACGCAAATGTAGCTATACAGCTGGTCAACACACAGTCGCAGCCCAGAACTGCAATGGGTTTCCTAACCTGTAGGGAACTTGGTTTTCGGACCGAGCAGTGGCTGTTCAACAATCTTGTCGAGCTGCTTCGTGAGCCCTTCGAACACTGGCGGCACTCCTACAACCATGTTTTCGAGAATTGGTGTTTGTACGTCGAACGCGCTGTCGACGCTGTCGACGTCTGTCTTGACACCAGGCATGACGAAGTGCTTTCTGACCCGGCTGTTCCGAAAGCGGACGGGAGCGGAGATTTCGGGGATAAGAGGAATGTAGTCGAGAAAATGTACAAAGAAGGATAACGAACGAACGTATGCGCGAGTTCAGCGTCAAAGCAAAGGTATCAAATATCCCATGTCCACATTATACGCCTGTAAGGCAAATTTGCGGCGCGGCATCGCAAAGACCCTTCTCATACGGGTGCCGCCGAACGCGCACTCTCACGCCGCAACATCTCCAAAGCGCCATGCAGGACCCTCACCCAGCCCGCACTCGAGAGGATACCGAATCTGTTCGAAAATCAGCCATCCATGTTACCGCAACGGGCATGGTAGGCTCGAAAGCGCAGACCGATGGAGAAGACTGCGTCCCGCATTGGCTGGCGGGCCTAGCTAAGCTTCGTTCCATGATGGTCTACTTGAGTCCCGGATGTATCAGCTCCCGGCGCCACTAGACAGTTGGAGTTGCAGCATGCACCCTTTCTCACGCATTTGACGTGTCAGCTACGGCAACGTATAACATGAATCTTTGTGGATTATCAAGGAGGGATGGTGCCTCTACGCGCTTTCATGCATCTTGACTGCTGAAGAAGGAAACTGACAGCACGTTCAACGCTACTGTAATGGAAGAAGAAGTAGTAGTAGTAGTAGTAGTAGTAGTGAAATTCCATCAGATCCGGTGCCGTGGGTGATCTACCGCTAAATGCGCGTGGCGTGTCGATCAAACCCCTGCTTGAAGCTTGCGCACGAGCTGGCTGTCAGGAGGAAGTTGACTCCCGTCTGCATGCATGCATGCAAGTTCGTCAAGGCTGGTCACACGCTTGTTGAAATGGTAATCTCCCAACTGCAAGATGATTGCAGGCGGCCTGTAGGGCCAGCCATACAACATAACGTGTGGCGTTTTCGGGTGTAAGAAGTGCCGTAGTAAAGGTAGATACCTGCAGCGGGATACTTGGTGCCCGTTGATGATGGGGGTTTGGAGCCTCCAGCTCTAGATAGATGCATTGGTAACACTAGTAGTAGGAGTCTCTAGAACTTACACGGTGTTCGAGAAGACTTCACAGTGCTCCTTATACCATCTTAAGCCTTGTGTGGTCTCGACGAATCTTGATGCACTATAGAGACCGACAAGCGTCCAATCTTGGTTCCGGACTCTCACTTCCATCATGAGGTATACGTTTAGGGCCACATGTTTGCAATGTCATGGATTCGTAGTCTATCAATCGTGCCACGTACTGTGTCTCTTGGGCACCGTTTGCAACCACAGATACTCCTCGCTGCTCTTGTCGCTGTCCCAGGCCCAGGCCTCGACAGCCCCCAGGTATTGCTCTTCCAGATAAGCCTCCACATTCATTGTACCCAATTGCGCAAGCTTGGTATCCCGCTCATTCTTGGTAGCGCTATCGACTGTTGTTCCCCCAGGTCTGATCTTGGGTTCAACTTTCGCAGCATCCCCCTCAGCATTCAGCTCACCCATGCACTACTCCCGTTGATGCCCAATGCGCAGAGGAGTGCTCCTCCTATGAAGCAACTTCGAACTTCGGCGTGTATTTCGCGGCCGCCTTCGCGAACTCTTCCTTCTTGGTCGCCCAGTCTGCAACAGCTCTGTGCTGTGGGGCCGAGGATTGTAGTTGTGACTTCAATTGCTCGGTCTCTTCCTTCTTGCCAAGCAGCGTGTTGAGAACGATGAGATTGGCGAGCGTATCGGCGGAGGTGCCATCGATGGAAAGCGCTTGCTTTAGAGCGGCTTCAGCTTCTGGCAGGCGGCCGAGGTGTATTTCCGATACGGCCTGTGCGACGAGGGAGTGTGGGGAGGTGGACTGGGCGGTTGTGGCTAGTTCTTCGAAGACGTAGAAAGCAGATTGGTACTTTTCGCCGCCCTGGATGTGGTGTTAGTGGTAGGTCAAATCATTCATAATCGTATACTGAAGGACATACCTCTCGCATGCCGACCCAACTCTCGGCGATGTTGACTAGCAGACTATCTTGTGCCCATTTCCGTGCGCGCTGAGCCTCTTTTGTGGCGAGATCTGTGCGGTTTTGTTGGAGGTGGATTTGCACGATGAGTGCAACACTGCCTATGTGTTAGCCGCTGATTGTCCCACAATAAGGTCCATGTGGAGGAGTTTGTATGACATACGCGTCCAAACTGCCTTGGTGCTTGCTCAACACATCAAGCGCGGCCTCCGTCTCGCCTGCCCTCTCCAATATCATGCCCACGCAAAGCTGCACCACCAAGTTTTCCTGACCATGTTGCTCTGCCAGCTTCTTTGCCTGGCTCACTACGTCTTTGCCTTGCTCATAGTCGGCGAGGAGCTTCACTGCGACCAGATCTGGTGTTTTCTCGGATGCGAGTTCGCTGGAGACAGCTTGTGCTTGGCCAAGCGCGATTTGGCTGCGGAGTTTAAGGACGCGAACGGGGAGCGCATTCGATGAGGAGAAATTCGAAGTGTCGAAGTCGAGGACTTGCTGGTAGGCGCCGGCGTGGAAGGCCGAGTGGATGTTTATGAGCTCTGGATGGGCGTTAGCGGGGCTACGAGCTGGTGTGGCTGGTGGTTCAACTGACCTCCTTCGGGCGAGTAGGGATCCATGGTTACAGTGTTTATGGGGTGAATTTGTATATTGAGCGACTGCAATGTTTCGCTTCAATGGGCTCTGGATTGAAGATGCAATGGTGGTGTTGAAGCCAGATTGAGTTTGGCTTCCTTGCTCGGACCCTGGGCAACGTTTATTGGCTGCTGCTCCGCATATCCCCATATAGCAGCCACAATGCCATAACAACGTATGTACGGAAACTGTACAGATCCGACTTCAGAAACACATGAGAAGCAATGGCTAAATTATTCAGTTCCGTTTTCTATCAATATTTGGTACTCCTTCCTCGAGCAAGTCTTCTACACCCTACGAACAGTAAAGGTCATGAATCTCGTACCAGCAGGCACAAGGTTGGTCTTCATCCTCTTTGATAGGTCTTCGGCGCCAAGCACAGCTTCAGCCTTCCATACTGTTCCCGTCTCCTCCCCGACCTGCTTCCACATCTTTGCCCAGGACTCAGGGTTATGCCAGAAAGCAGTCATTTCCTTCTTGATATGTGCAAAACTGCCAGCTTCAGGCTTACCGCCTTGTCTTCCAACAATGAGGCTTCCAGGCATTGGCTTTAACAACTGAACGACACGCTTGGCTGCCTTCATCTGCCCGTCCCAGTCGAACAGGTGAAAGAACGAGGCGGCATTGATGATGTCGATCTTGCCATCTATCTGCTTCAACTCAGAGTCGACATCGAAGATATCGGCATCGATGAACTGCGTCTGTAGAGTTGACTTGTCCAAAAACATGTCATACCCGAAGCCCCAGAAATCCTTTTTGAGATCGGACGCGTACGTATGTTTGGAGGGGGCACCATCATGCACGAGCTTGCGGATGTCTTGGCCCATACAGCACCCCAGGTCGAGGAACTGCTCCCCGTTCTTGATCCGGTTGAGGACTTCCTGGTAGGCTGGGTTCACCCCAATCGAAAAGTTCAAGAAGCCCCAGTTTCCGAGGCACGGGTACGGGAACTATCACATTGTCAGTACAGCTGCGTGTTTTTTGCCCAACGGCCACCCAAACTTACAACCATAAACGCGTCATCTCTCACACGTTTGATATGAGTGATTACATTCGCCGGTGGTATCTTGCTGTATTTCTCAAAAAGATCTCTCGTTGCGGAACTCGGCTCCTCAAGCTCTTTGGTATACCACGGCAGTAGCTCAGGGTTCTTTTCATATGCTTTCGTCGCGACAATCTGCTCTACCGAATTGCGCTCGTCCTGAGCGGAGTTTTGTTTCGGGACAGCTTCGGTCATGGTTATGTTTCTCAAATAGTTTTTAGAAGAGATTCAGTAGTATTGACAATTTTCATTGATCCCTTTGCACTCATGGCACACCATCTCTTTATGTTCTTCATACACGCAATCTGCATCCATTTGCGTGTTAGTATCAGGCATACGGCCGCCCTCGTTATCAGGCAGCACTCCTCAAGCCACCCTCTACATCAGATCGGCTTTGAAACTACACCGGCTGTCCGCGGCAACTGCACAGGAAAGAGATGTCGAATGTCGGTCGTGAAGTGTGGATCACGGTCTGGCAGTGTGGAAATAATGCTACCCAATATAGATGCCTTGCGGCTGGACCTTCCCAGGATGATGGTGGGGGATGGCGGGGCAGGTACGGCGCGCGCGACCAGTGACGTGCATAGACCTAGAAAATTGTGCCCAACGCAAACACAAGGAAAAACTCCGCAAACCTGAAGGTCTCCATATATATCCGGCGACAGCTCTGTCAATCTTCTGTTTACTTCCGTAAACGATCACGTCCTCTACTCTACCCATCTTTTTCCACCCACAAATCTTTCAAGATGCCTGCCATTGAACACCCCACCATCAAGGGTAAGTGAAGTCGCATTCTGCAAGAATCACGAATCAATTGAACACCCCGCTCTGTCAAATGTCAATTACTAACGATTCGGGGTGTAGATGGCTGGTTCCGCGAGATCTCCGGCATGTGGCCCGGCCAGGCCATGACCCTCCAGGTCAAGGAGGTTCTTCATCACGAGAAGAGCAAGTACCAGGACGTTCTCATCTTCGAGTCCACCAACTACGGCACTGTCCTTGTTCTCGACAACGTCATTCAATGCACCGAGCGCGACGAGTTCTCGTATGTCACACCGCAATTGGGGGAGACACGAACAATGGCTGACGATAGAGTAGCTACCAGGAGATGATCACTCACCTTGCCATGAACGCCCACCCCAACCCTGAGAAGGTTTTGGTCATCGGCGGTGGTGACGGTGGTGTCCTCCGCGAGGTTGTCAAGCACGACTGTGTCAAGGAGGCCACCCTCTGCGACATTGACGAGGCTGTCATCCGTCTCTCCAAGCAATACCTCCCCGGCATGTCCGTCGGCTTCGAGCACCCCAAGACCACCACCATCGTTGGTGACGGCTTCAAGTTCCTCGAGGACAAGAAGGGCGAATTCGACGTCATCATCACCGACTCCAGCGACCCAGAGGGTCCCGCTGAAGCTCTTTTCCAGAAGTCATACTTCGAGCTGCTTAACGGTGCCCTCCGTGAAGGCGGTGTCATTACCACCCAAGGTTGTAAGCCCTCTCCTTATCCAATCGTAAAAGATTCACTTTTCGAAGACCTTCATGCGCCGGGAAGGTGCTGCTTTGGTCATTGGCTAACATTTTCATATAGCCGAGAACCAATGGCTTCACATGCCCCTCATTGTCAACCTCAAGAAGGCTTGCAAGGAGGTCTTCCCCAACGTCGAATACGGTTACACCACTATCCCCACCTACCCCTCCGGCCAAATCGGCTTCATGGTCTGCAGCAAGGACGCCAACCGCGACCTCAAGAAGCCCCTTCGCAGCTGGTCCACCGAAGAGGAGGAGCAACTTTGCAGGTACTACAGCAAGGAGATCCACGAGGCCGCTTTTGTCCTGCCTACCTTCGCTCGCAAGGCTCTCCAATAAGTGTCTGGCTTGTCGAATTTCTTTTCGTTACGACTTCACTAGATACCACGATATGTGATGAATACCAAAAGACTGTAAAGTCATGTACATCCACTCAACAATATTTCAAATCACGCTCCAGCTATATGCGCCAAAGGCACGATTTGCTCGCCAACTTCTATCCTTCTAGACAACTTCTGTTTGATAGACAGGTTGATCGCCACATACCCATTCTTACATCACGATTCCACTTTCCTCGCGCAACGCATTGTTCGATACTGACCCTCTTCACTATAGTCACTGTTATAGTACGAGTGCTGTACTTCATATACATTCTCGATCCATGCTAGAAACGCAGCCAAGACAGCCACGAGATAGTCGCAGGCGCCTGTTTACTTCTTGCGCTTCGGACCGCATCCCCAAGCTGCCATTGCGCAACAATGCTCCGGCAGTTGAAGCTGTCGGAAGCTTTCGGGTGGCCCCTGAGGAGAAATGGCACATGGGTAGACCAGTGACATGCGCGAGTTTCAGCATTCAACTTGAGCCTGAAGGCAAACACACAGTTACCCGCTGTGAATGGACGGAAACGACGTGGAGACGGGCATTGCAACTATCTCGGTAGCGAGTATGAGCCCACTTCACTCTATGTTCGATGCGACATTTGCCGTAAACGCTTGCCATATCTCAACTCCATGTAACAGCCATGCGTGGCGTATGAGGTCTGTGGGCCATCGGTACTAACGGCAGCGATTTCATGCAATACTCATTCGCCTAGTAAGTGTGTCGCTTTGGCGAGGAGCAAACTGTCTCGCCTAAACTTCTCCTGCACCAGGTGCAAGTTCGAAGCAGAGAGTTATGGTTACAGGAGGACTAGTCCATATTTGGGTTGTTTCGTCGCTGGGGACATCTCTGCTAGTCCAGCGGGCACATGGCATAACTTTTGCGGCGATGCGATTCATACTGAATCTCGAATACGGTTTACCCTTAATCATGGTACCCGTTGTGGCTTTTCTAAACGAAGTGTGGATCAAACGCGGAGGGTGTCGGTATGAACCGATGAGTGAGACTTTCCCATGAGCGAGCGCTTCTCGACCATGAACGCTCAGGGTCATCGAAGGATCCTGACAGTCGAGCGTAGTGACCATGTGGTGGAGCGTGCCTTGGAAGACAGGCTGAAAGGAACTTCTGGGCCGCCTAGGCCGTTGTAATCTGTGTCACGATCGCGGATTAGAATGAAGCTTCGTTCTATGTTTGGTAGATGCTCCGGCGTGGACCCACGAGTTTGTGACACGCGAAGTGTCACAACGTTCACGGCGGGCTAGCCGCTACAGGTGGGCGGTACCCTTCGTTTGAGGCTGGCGCATTGGATCGTGATGTGGCAATGCTCCAGAATAGCGGTGGCAGAGACGTCTTGCAGATGCGGACTGGATATAGTAGGTCTCGCATCGTGCCTAACACCTGCCTCAAGTTGCACCACTGTCTTTCCCCTACTTGCGCCTTCGCTCTTTCGGCCACACGACATAGAGTCGTGTACACTTCACACGTCTTTTTTATATTTATTTAACCAGGTCGAGCCGGGCTCTTCCTTCAACATAATCTTTACCTTCAACGACCGGTTACACGGATTCGCTGGTCGTAACATCGCCCATCACCGTTAGCAGCTACCACATACCTAACCTTACGACTCGCACCCATGCAGTAGTACGATCCATCGCTTCCTTTGTGTCTCCTTTTTCATTTTGCCTGGAGCATTTATTACCTTCGACCGAACCGTCTGGCTACGTTCATCTTTCGCTGTACATATTTTGCCGCCACAGCCGAACAAAGACGTCGATTAATATCGTATTCGCCAAGGTCCACAACCAGCCACCGCCAAAGACTAAGCGCGATTATCGGGCGCTCGATCAATAACACATAATCAAGCTACGATGTTATCGGCGACATTCAAGAATGGGGAGCCGTTTAGTCCGGCCAAGGTTCACCCGCTCCTGTCCCCACAGGCGGCCAACTCGAGTTTCTCCGACCGTGACCTTAACCCCGTCGCTGCCGATGCCTCATTTAATAATCCCACCTGCCCAGAGTCTCCACAGCCTCCGCAGACCAGCGTCCACTGCCCCCAGGACGCGCCGTATAATGCATCGGTAGTAACCAAAGAAATTGGCGGTACGCCCGCTGTAACACAACAACCAGCCAGTCTGACATCGGACGAATCCTCCCGCAACGAAAACCCCACCGCTATCAGCACTTCCTCCTCCATCGAGAATCTCTCCGTCCTCCCGCGCATCCCGTCTTTTGGTGAGAGTCGCGTTCGGAAGCACCGCAAGAACGCACAATCGATAGACTCCGCGATACCCCGCCAGACTCTTCTTAAGGCGTTGCAGTCTCGGCCCCCGCCTTCGTCGGCGTCACAATCCATGGATACTCTCATGATGGAGGGCTCAGGAAACAATGAGAAGAATGCGCGGTCAAAGAGCATCACCCATTCGCAACTCGCAAAGGCACTTTCAGAGCTCGAACTGCACTCGGCAGACCTTTCTGCAAGCAAGATGGCTGCGCTCGCATCACCATGCTTCTTCCACAAGAAGTTCGACAAGGCTGTCAACCTAGGAAAGGTCATGGAAGAGATGTCTGACGATGACACGATATCGCATTCAAGACTTATGCAGACCGCGAACAGTGTCCGCGAGGTCTCGAAGCAGCTGCAGCGCCGACCCATTAAGATGACGGTGCGCAACGTCATGATTGTCACCAAGGCTCGCGACAACAACCTTGTATACCTCACGCGCGAGTTAGCGGAATGGCTCATGACGACCTCGCGCTACGGATCAGATGTAGGAGTGAACGTCTACGTAGATCACAAGCTACGGAAGTCGAAGCGCTTCGATGCGGCCTCTTTGTTGGCCAAGGACAAACGCTATGAAAACATGCTTCGCTGGTGGACGCCGGATCTTTGCTGGGAAACCCCAGAGATCTTCGACCTTGTTCTTACTCTTGGTGGAGACGGTACCGTGTTGTTCACCTCTTGGCTCTTCCAGCGCATTGTGCCGCCGATTCTGTCCTTCTCGCTCGGCAGTCTTGGTTTCTTGACAAACTTCGAATTCGCACAATACAGGCCAGCGCTCGACAAGATTATGTGCGAGACTGGCATGCGTGTAAATCTGCGTATGCGCTTCACTTGCACAGTATACCGCTACCAGAAGAATGTTGCTCAAGGATCGCCTCAGCATATCGAAGCCGAACAATTCGAGGTACTCAATGAGCTTGTCATCGACCGCGGCCCATCACCCTACGTCTCGAACCTCGAGCTGTACGGCGACAACAACCTGCTTACCGTCGTACAAGCAGACGGCGTCATCTTCTCCACGCCTACTGGTTCAACAGCATACTCGCTCTCTGCAGGCGGCTCCCTCGTGCACCCAGACATTCCCGCCATCCTCTTGACACCCATCTGCCCCCACACTCTCTCCTTCCGCCCCATGCTCCTCAACGACAGTATGCTTCTCCGTATCGCGGTACCTCTCAAGTCCCGCGCTACCGCTTATTGCGCCTTCGACGGCAAGGGCCGCGTCGAACTCCGTCAAGGCGACCACGTCACCATCGCCGCTTCCCAGTACCCATTCCCTACCGTGCTCTCGCAACCCACCGAGTGGTTCGACAGCATCAGCCGCACGCTGCGATGGAACTCGCGTGGTGCGACGCAGAAAGCCTGGGACGGCGATAATGATGAAGAGGCCGAGGAAGAAAAGGAACCCGATTTCGACATCGACTTTGACAACGATGACGTCGATCGCGATTCCGGATACAGCGCCGAAGGCAGCACTGTCGATGGCAGAGGAAGTCCGATGAGAAAGGGTGTAGTACTACCCTTCTTGTAGACTCTGTTCTCGCTGAAGAAAGAGCTGGATATGTGTATAATGGAGTGGAGTGAAGTTACTTTTCTCACTTCCACTGGTTATCCACTCACGCATCGTACTGCTGCTTGGGCGGGTCCCGGTGGTTTCTTATTTTTGTATATGATGGTCGTTGAGTTATACGTCACATAAGCATCTTTCCAGCATTATTTCACGTCATTCGCTTGCCGTTATCTTTTAGATGAAGTGTTGATAGGCATGTGATTTGCTCGAGCTATGATATCCTTATAAAGCATGTACACGATTTTGGTGGTGGTGGTAGTAGTAGTAGATATTGGAGGGTGGTGATGAAATGAAGACGCTGTTGGTTTGGCGTTGCGTTGCCTCCCTTGGCTACGATATGCTCTTGCTCTTCTCTTGCTCTTCTCTTGCTCTTCTCTTGCTCTTCTCTTGCTCTTCTCTTGCTCTTCTCTTGCTCTTCTCTTGCTCTTCTCTTGCTCTTCTCTTGCTCTTCTCTTGCTCTTCTCTTGCTCTTCTCTTGCTCTTTCGATGCATGCCATACCTTTCGTTGAATATATGCCTCCTTCCTAGGCCTGACTCTGGGCTGTACATCTGTATGTTCGCTCTCCAACACGGCGCCCTAGTTCGTGTATGCAAATGATATATACACTCAATTTCGGCCAAAACTTCCTCCCCTAGGCCATCGCTACCACCACCACCACCCGACCCCTTCTTCATAATACCCTTTGGTTGGTCGAAATTTCCAAACCTCGACGTCTTCATGGTTCGTGTCTTTCAATTTGTCGAGGCTGGGGTTGGGATGAATGGTGCAGGTCCCGTCCGGCGTTCAAGGTTGGTGGAGTCTTTTGGCCTGGAACCGTAGTACACTAAGGCAAGAATCGGAAGGGGTCCTGGTGACTTGAACGAATGGAACGTATGGTCTTGCTGCCTAACAGCGTCAAAATTCTTCACATTCATCTCATAAATCCATAACTATCTTCCTTCTACTCGAATACGAACGATAACCGACTCACATCACAATGTCGCTACTTCGACCCATGATGCGCGTACGCAACCTAAACGTATCCAGACCACTTACGCGACAACTACAAGCGAGCTATACGCAAACATAAAAAAAAGCGGGGAATTCTATCCTCGACTTGATGGCTGAACATCCACTGCCTAGGCAAGTGTCGCGTCAGATGGTATCAGGTCTAGGATCTGATTTGGCGCATCTGGAAGATATACATGAGCGATACCAGGAACATGTGGATCAAATGAACAAGCAAAAAGACACGGGATTCACCTTTAGCATCTTGGCTTATATTGTGGAGAGTTTAACTGATTGTGTGTTGGGTGATAGCATCTACAAATGGATGGACGCGGAACACAAGGTGGTTAACGAATCGGACGTCGGCTAAGGGTATATCGGACATGGCAACAGTACATACGCCTGCCAAGATATAGCAAGTAGAAGCTCGATAGTCCCACTGACTCCTACCGAGCATCCCGAAAGCAACATGGCAGTACACCGAGGTCAGTATATGGAGCTACCATCGCACGATTAGATGATGGACTCGCAGTAATACACTTCATTTATTCTGCATACTCAAATATTGAGGTCAATTCGGGCTTGAATAGGCGCAGTAGTAATGGTGGTGATAGTAATACACTTCAGTCTCTTCTCTTCCTATGAAATTTATGTGCGCATGTATCTGGCACGATGGAGCCGGGTATCATCCTTCTACCCCAAAAATTCCGTTGTAGTCGTCAAAGCTGGTGATATTAATAGGCTTTTGGTCACTTCCAAGCACATGATTATTCCATCAGCATTTTTTTCCGCTGCTTAAACACTGGTTTAGTACAAGGAAAGTGCCAACAGGAACCGAACTCCGTGGGTTGTGGCGGAGCTCTTTTCGTTGCAAAAGAAAAGAATGAGTTGTTTGGAGCCTGAGAGAAGAGAGTGTAGGGAAACAAGCTTATATATCCCGCTAAGCATAGCAGAAAGACCGCGCCCCAGGTAAAAGCAGACTTCAAATCTGTAGATGAATAGCAAGCTTGAAAATATATGCTGGACTTTGACAACGTCTCATAGCAATGTGGGGTCTAATTTTAGGGACATAAAAGCTTGCGAGATCTCAAAGAAACAGTTCATGGCGTCAAATATCTACGGTTTTGGAGTTGACTGACTCTCTACTATCTGAAAGATAGTAGATGGTAAAAGGGTATCTAGACACTCTCTCGTGACCGTAGTAGTGCCGCCACTTAGTATACAGAGGGATGACCATGTTTTCAACGTCGAATGCGCAAGCTAAAACAGAGAACAGTGCTATAGCATTCTTTTGGTTGCAAGATGTATTCGCTCGGAATGTCGAATCATACAAATCCAGCTATCTGGTTTGATGTTTTATAAAGAAAAGAGCGACCAGAGCGACGCAGAACATTCATCAAGACCGTTTTTTGTCTTGATAGCGTATCCTAGTCATTCACTGAAGATGTTGCGAGATGGAAAAGGTAGAGAAGTACTGACGACGGAAGATTTATATACACCTTGCGCCAACACACAGAGGTAGGATAGATCAACAAGGAAGTCTACTGATATCCTAGGAGAACATTGTGTTTTTAGAAGAGCAGAAAGTAGTCCCACTGCATTCGCAGGTTCGTGTAGCCTTTCGGGATTACTCCCACAACATAGGCTTCTGATGTAGTAGGTTTGGAAGCAATTGGGTGAAGGAGGCGTGGACAACTTCTTTCAGTTAACTCGAGAGTTGCTTCATATGTGCATGGCTAGGTTGAGCCAGCGAAGTTCCCCACACTCCGTTGCCATTTTGACGAGCAACTCAATTAACCGTGACAGAGTCTCCGCTAGCCCTTATGATGCTGTTTTCCACACAAGTCTCTGCATCTCTTATTTGATTAACCTACAAAGATCATGAAAAGACTAGAATGATCTTTTTGGTTGTCATATGGACCTTTATAATCCGATTTTGATGGGGTGCGAAACGAGAGAAGACAGGAAAGAAACCATGAAATTTGGTGGCACTGTTTTTGGATTATAGTAAAAGAGCAGGAGAGCCGGCGGGCACATTTGAACATCTTATTGCCGGTTTGGATAATGATATGGAGAACATGTGACAGATAAACAAGAAAGGAAACAGGAAGAAAAAACAGGGAACAGATGTGACGTATTGTAGCTGTCCGTGATATAAGTGTTGTGAATAGGAATCATAATTGAATCAACATGCCATGCAAGGCGATGTGCTAGCCAGCGTAACTGTCAGTTACAAATATATAAAGAATGAACACTTGAGCCGGTGAGTGCGCTCCAGCGCCCCAGCCTTTAAGCCCAAGTCAACGGTGGAAAGATCATACCGATCCCATTTGCCAATAAACCCCAACCCTCCTGTGAGCTCTTCCTCAACGCCGCATCCCATAACTAGTCCTCAATAGCAAAATCATTTCCATTGTGCCCCTCACCACACGTCCTCTCTTTCTCTCCAGGCGCAAAAATATCCGGGTTACGATTCTTCAACGCCGCAATCTGGCTCTCTTTAAACATCTTGAATTGTTGCGGGTCATCCCTTTCAAGGTTCCTCAGCTCTTCGGCGTTCTCCACGACACTGTTAAAAGCCTGTTCCCAGCCTTTACCCTCAATCATATGCCTCATCTCGTCACCGCTGTGATTCTGGAAGTATGCACGCATGGCAAGAAGGTGTTCTGGAAGACCTTGGTCGTCTGCCGTACCCGAGATGAAGGAGACATGGTTTTCGGAAACGTCAGGAGTCGTGGGGCGAGACGGGTTGAGAAGACCGGTGCGTACGCGATGGCCGAATCGGTGGAGACGTCCTTCTTCGAGGGACATGTGGCGTGATGCGAGAGAGACGTCGGAGTTGTGGCGTGAGCGTAGGGTAGAAGGTTCGTCCTCATCGGATTCAGCTGCCGTGAAGTCTGTTGACACACTGTTCTCGAGTGTCGGTACAGCGGAGGTAGGTGGTGAGCTGCTGAGTTTAGAGCTTGTTGTAGAAGCTGCATCGGATGGTTGAAGACGTGTTTCTGGGTATTCGTCTTCGAAGCGTTGAATCATGCCTTGAAGTGTTTGATCTAGGAAAAGCAAACGACCTATCAACAGGTTAGCCATATCGACAATACAACAAGATTGTGAGACATACGGTAATTCAGGTCATTACCACCCTTCGCCTCTCTGATCAGTGCAGGCTGGATTCTGTTTCGCGTGTTCCGCGCAGTCTCAAGAAGATCCTTAGACATGGCTCTGGCCTTGCTCGGTTCCTCAAGCACTGGTACCCTGCTTCGACTTCTGGGAGTAGAGGTACCACTGACTGGAACTGACACCCTGCGAAGATCGGTTTCCTTGTGAGAAAGGCAGTAACTGAGCGCTTTAGCAATGCCTGTGCCGCCAACAATGTAGTCATTGTCTGCAGCATTGGACGCATTGTCATTCTCTTCATAACCAGTGTCTTCGGGACCAACAAGACGCATCAGAATATCCGGAACCTCAACTTGTTTTGGTGCTGCTTGAAGCTCTGGCACTTCGTTGATGGATTCAATGTTGCGCAAGCAGTACGCCACGACTTGCTTCGCAAGTGCTTTTATAACTTCGCCTTGTTCCGGAGCCGGTATGTCCACGTCGACACATATGAGCGACTTGGACAGCTTGGCTGCTAAAGTCAGCGACGCATATAACGCAGCAGCTTCTTCTTGTGTCTCCTCATCTGTCGAGGTCGCGACACGCGTTATCTCGGGGTTCTCAAGAATGTTGATGTGCGCGATGTGAGGACAGTCCGGTAGAATCTCTGCGATAGCGATTGCATCTTCGGGCTTCATGTCGACATTCACGAGATGTATCCGCTTCAGCTCCTTAAATTGAGGCATGTATTTCCTAAGGAGGGAAAGTGAAGTCTGGCCCATGAAGAGACCCCTGTTATGCGAGAGGTCCAGGAATCTGAACGACGGTAGGGAGATTAGAGTTGGTATGAGTGTCTTGAGTGCTTCTGGGGTGAGGCCGGTATCTTGCAAGCACAGTGCCCAAAGTGGGCTGTTGTTGCAGTGCTTAATGCTGTCGCAGATCTTGCCCATCAATGATCGTAAGTCATTCCCTCCAAGATCAATTCCCTGGCACACACCAGAGCGCAAGTAATGTAGAACATGTTCGAGGCCTTCAGCGTCAATATCGTTCGTCGCAAGACTCAGACGTTGGATGCCGCTGATGACGCAGCCGTCGATGATTTTCCTGATGCTCGAGGAGGTCAGGTTGCATTCAGCCATGGCTAATTCTTGAAGCTCTGAACCGCCCAGTCGTTCGGAGATGGCCTTGGAGAAGATCTCAGCCACATCTCCCGACCTGCTATCCTTGGTGGGAGACGGTGCTTGCGTGCTGTTAGTAGGTGGAGAAGCCACCTGCGGTCGAGACTTTGGGAACGGTATCATTGACACGTCGATTGCCATTATGGATTTGCACATGTAGAGAAACAGAGCGATATGTTTCCAGCCTTCAGCTGTAATCTTCGGGTTGTTCTTGAGAACCAGCTTCTTGACTGCGCATGAGCCTTGCTGGCACAGTCCGTCCTGGGTTCCGTCGTTGGACTGGTCGCGTTGTTTAGGGGGCTCCGGAACCTTGGCGGCCAGGAGACCTGCGAGTATGACCCTGATCTTCTCGTCGTTCAGGTCCGCGTCTTCCAAGAATAGCTTCTTGACAGGTACAATGGCGAGCCAATCTGACAGGGTCAAGACGTCAGCCAGTTGCAACCTCGACCCTGTCAGATCCAGACAGGTGACAACGCCCGGTTGAACAACGGAACACGCTCGTGGCGCCGCAAGCTGGTCACTGATGCGTTTGAGAATGGGAGACTCGCGAAGTTGGCAACATCTTCGGTAGATGCGCAGTGGGTCAATGGTTGGGCGATCCTGAGCGCGAGGAGTCGGCGCCCCAGTAGGAGCAGGTACTCCTTCAGCGCTGGCGCTGTCATCGTCTCTGGTAAATTCCATGGGGATTGTACCGTTCTCTTCGGCCTTCTTACGTTTCTTCTCTTTCCGCTCTTTGCGCTCAGCTTCGGATCGCTTCTTCTTCTCTTTCTTCCTACTTGGCTCCTGTTTGTCCTCGTCCAAGACTGTGCCCTCAGGGTTTGGCTCGGAATCGTTGCCGACGACTTCTTGAGCGATGGCGACGACACCATCCTTATCCTTCTCTTCCGCCACGGCTTCCGGGTTCTTCAGTGCCTCGCCCTCGCCGCGCTCCTTCAACTTCTTGTCCTTGCGCTTCGCCTTTTTATCGTCTGTTTCCGCATCGTCCTTGTACTTGGGTCCTCCAGCAATCTCAACATCTACGCAAAATGCGACCTTGCGCAACTTGTTCTGATCCAGTTCAGGGACTAGGCATCGCTCGCGGTTGGGGTCGACGTTCATGACCTTTCGTGGGCACATGCCTCCGTTTGGATAGACCTTGCCAGCGGTGCCAACTTGTGTTCCCGATGACAGGCGTCGCAGCACGTTTCCGACAAACGAACTCTTGGGCTGTTGCGGGACGTAGGGCTCAGCGGCGCCATTGCTGCCTCCCGACGCCGCTTGTATGCCGTTCAGGGCGCCGTTGGCCGAGGGGGCAGTATTGGTCGCGCCATTGGCAGCAGCGGGTGATCCCTGGGCCTGGGTGTGTGTCGTTTGTGCGGGCGAGTTTTGCGACGAGAACTTTGAGCTGATGCTATTCATCCACGAGTTGCGTCGCGAGTTGTTCTTTGATTCGGGTGGCGTTGTTCCGCTGACATTCTTATCAGTACTGCCTCGGCTAAGCAGTGCTGGACGTTTTGGCGGTATCTTCTGGGGAGGCGTTGCGCTTGATGGTGTAGCTCCAGCTGGGGGCGGTCGCGGCGGTGATGCGGGTCTCGTCGTCGCCGGTGTCGGCTCATGAATTTGCTGCTCGTCGTGGCGGGGCCTGGTGGGTAGTCCACCATGTGACGATGTCTTGGGAGGCGCATCTCTACTCAGGCCTGGCGACGAGGGGGCCTGCTGGCGGTGATGATGGTCTACTCAGGCGCAATATGTTAGTACAGCTCTGAGAGCTCAGGGTTGCGCCGCAAAGCCGAGACGTCTCCACCCAGGGTAAGCGGGCCTCACTTACCTCTAGTTGAGTGGTGCAGCCACGATACATCGACTCCGTGAATGTCTTCCATGGCCGACGCAGTATCGACGGGTGTCTGAATGGCTGTCATTGCGTATATAGGGGTCTCGCCATGCGTCAGGGTTGCAAACAGCCTCAGTGAGGCGACCGGAAGTCAGCGGGGTTTCTGGCTTCTGCGGGAATCCGCCGATTGGAAATGATGCAAAGCCTCCAAGAATGGACCCTTTCCACGTTCTGGATGCGACTTCAACGACTCGATGCGCTCAAGCCAAATTGCTGCGCGATTTCTGAGAGTTGCTCTGTGCGATACTCGGCCGATGCGATGTTATGGGCGAACGTGCACTACAAGCTGTGGGAGCCGGGCGATGACGAAAGGTGTCGGCTGATTGCTTCGGGTCTCCTTCTCCTCTCCACACCAAGCGATGTCACGTCTTCAGATGCTGCCGAACATCATGATCGACGGCGAGGATTGCCTCTATACTTGTATTCAATATTCCTTCGAAACATCCTAAATCGGCATATCTCCACATGCCTCGCTCTTTGTCAGGCTGATGCACCGCGCTGACTTAAGCGCCGACGACACAGTGTCCCTCACAGGTGCTACCGCTGTCGCTGAAACAGCTGACCGTTATTATAGCACATGAATAGGAAGCCGTGCTTGTCTCTCAACTATGGTCAAACCCGCGACAGCACGTCACTGTGGTGTCGGCCGCTACCGGTCCACATGGGTGTATCACGTGTTGCTATTTCAGGAAACTTCACACACTTTGAACAGGAAGGGCACATTTGTTTGGTGGGGTATCTTGCTTGTAGTAGCCAATCGCGGCGTGCCGTCTCATCATCTCATTGAGGTCGTGAGGCTAAGTACAGTACTTGTATCCTGCCATGGCAGGCATCCTTCCCATGTCATCCCCAGACGCCAGAGCCGTGCTTTTGTTATGATAGAACAAAGTATGAAGAAGAGAAAGCAACAGCTTAAGCAGTGATCTCGGCGATCTTGGCCTTGACACGCTCCTCCTTCTCGGCCTTGGTGAGCTTGTTGCTCCTGTACTTCTTGGACTCGGCCTTCCACTCGTCCTTGGACTTCTTGGGAGCATCACCGTCCTCCTTCTTCCAGGGGTCTTCACGGATCTGCTTGTGTGCGTCCTGGTAAAGCTCCTCAAGGCCGTCAGCCTCGATGTCGTCGTCGATGTAGCCGCTGAACTGAGACTTGTAGCGCTCCTCGTCGTCGTCGGCGAGAGTCTCCATGTACTCAGCGACGTGACCACCGAAGATGTACTTGCGGAGGGTCTCGGCGTCGAGCTCCTTGCCTTCCATGTCGTATCCGGGGAAACGGTTCTCGGAGTGGGGAACGAAGACACCACCGTCGGAGCAGCCCTTCATGGCACCGAAGACACGGGCACCGGTGGAGGTACGGGTGAGACCGACATCCAAGAAGACCTTGAATGGGCGGCGCTCCTCGCCGTCAACCTCGGCGGCCTCGGTGAGAGTGAACTCACCATCAGCCTCCTCAACACCGGTGAAGGCCTCGTCAAGCTCGAGCTTCTTGAGAACACGGCGAGCCAGGAGCAGACCGGTGGCGTATGCAGAAGACCAGTTGGTAAGACCGTGGGTGATGCCGTAAGCCTTCAGCTCGTGGGCACTATAAACCTGTTAGACATGACCATACTGAAGCGAGTCGCGTGGGACATACTAAGCAGCGCAGAAGACCTTGTCACCGCCAATCTCGGAGTGGACGATTTGGCAGATGATGTCCTTGTTGGTGAAACGGACGACGAGGCGGTACTTGGGCGCATTGTACTTGTTCTTGGCCTGGGTAATCAACCGCTTACGGGCATAGTAGTCGGCTGCGGATTGTTAGATTCTGTCGCGATTTGAACGGTTCTTGGATACGTACTCTTTCCCTGCCTGCGGCGCTTGTACTTGACTTGGTACCGCGAGAAGTAGGCGTCGTTCTTCTGGAGCTTGGACTTTTGACAGAGTCAGCGATTGGCGCTTCAAACCCGCATTCGAAGCATCTCGCAAAGACTCCACTCGACTTTCGTCGAAGCGGGTTGCCGTCATGGCAATGGAATAGATGGGTGCATGGCGGGAGCAATTCAGGGTGTACTTACGAAAGGCATCTTGACCTGCTGTTAGTTGAACTGGCTGAAGAGAAAGTTCGTGTTGGCACAAGACGATATTGAAGTGGGCAGTTGGCGCTCGGACCATGCATTAAGCGATGCGCAAGTCGCGGCTTCTCAGGTGGGTGACCATGCAAGTGGCATCAAGTGGGTGACCACAAGTATCTTGATTCTGAACAACAAGTGTACAGAAAATGTACCAAACTGCTGGTATAACTACAGCTCTAAGAATGCAGTGATTTCAAGTATTACACGTATGAACCAGAGGCAATAGAGACATATTTCGCGTACACTGGACCGGCAGTGCCTAGAAGATGTAGCATATCACATATATAGCGCTATACTCTTTTTCTTCCAATCTTTGCAAATTGCGGTACTTGCATCACGATTGAGGTTCATGAAAAGACGTTCACGACTCAAGTCGTAGAGGGAGCATTTGCATTGCCTGTTTGAGTGCTCACGGACCCCTGGCCAACCATGCGCCCCGCCAACGTCGTCAACCTCAAGGCACGCAACACCGAGCTACGGTCAGCTTCCAACATCCACTCCTTCAGCCTCAACAACCCTTTTGAGCTTTGTACAGCATGGCTGAAGCTCCCATTGGTATGCGCAGCTTCTTCACCTGTATTCGAAGCTCTACTTACTCTTCAACTAGTTCTCGATGGCGGTACCGGTTTCCTCAAGGCGGGTTACGCCGGACAGGTATGTTGTATAGAAGGCGACAGATATGACATGTCAAAGGCTAATAAACTACTCTTTAGAACTTCCCCGACCACCAATTTCCTTCAATAGTCGGCCGACCCATCCTGCGAACCGAAGAGCGAGATGGCGGTGACATCCAGCTCAAGGACATAATGTGCGGTGATGAAGCAGCGGCAGCGCGCTCAATGCTTCAGATCACGTACCCTGTATGTGCACCATCAAGATCTCTGCGATTCATCGTCGAGCTAACGCTTTCTCGCACAATAGATGGAGAATGGTATCGTCAAGCGATGGGATGACATGCAACATGTCTGGGACTACACCTTCTACGACAAGATGAACCTCGACCCTACCGGCCGCAAGATCCTGCTCACTGAGCCGCCGATGAACCCGCTCAAGAACCGCGAAACCATGTGTGAAGTCATGTTTGAACGCTACGGCTTCGGGGGTGTATACGTGGCAATCCAGGCTGTCCTAGCCTTATATGCGCAAGGATTATCGTCCGGTGTAGTTGTCGACTCCGGAGACGGTGTCACGCATATCGTTCCTGTATACGAGAGTACCGTCCTCAACCACCTTACACGCCGTCTCGATGTTGCCGGACGCGACGTGACCCGTAACCTCATCGCCCTCCTGCTACGGAGAGGCTACGCTCTCAACCGAACTGCCGACTTCGAGACTGTCCGTCAAATCAAGGAGAAGCTCTGCTACGTCTCATATGACCTTGAGTTGGACCAGCGCCTTAGCGAAGACACAACCGTCCTGGTAGAGTCCTACACTCTACCGGATGGCCGGGTTATTCGCGTGGGCAGCGAGCGTTTTGAGGCTCCCGAGTGTCTGTTCCAGCCGCATCTTGTCGACGTTGAGCAGCCCGGTATCGCCGAGTTCCTGTTCAACACGATTCAAGCTGCCGACGTCGATGTCAGGAGCAGTTTATACAAGGCCATTGTGCTCAGTGGTGGTAGCAGCATGTACCCGGGTCTGCCAAGTCGGCTGGAGAAGGAGCTCAAGCAGCTATGGCTCACCAAGGTTCTGGGCGGAAATCCGGAGCGACTCAACGTAGGTACACATCTACACGTCTGGCTAAGCAGTGCTAATACCGAGACAGAAATTCAAGGTTCGCATCGAAGACCCGCCACGGCGAAGGCACATGGTGTTCCTCGGTGGAGCTGTGCTTGCGAACATAATGGCCGACAAAGAGAACATGTGGATATCAAAGGCGGAGTGGGAGGAACAAGGCGCGCGCGCATTGGAGAAGCTAGGCGCGAGATGATATTGAGAAAGGCTTGCAGCGACAGACACCAATCAACAAATCAAACAATTTCACGGCACGACTGGCCTTCTGCAAATAGCACAAGTGACCGAGATATTTCGCCGGTGACTTCACCACTTGTCACCTTCTCAAAGCGGTCTTTCTTTGCCGTTGATTTAATTGCCTCGGTGTTCCACATCAAGCCTCAGTTTCCATTGTTTTTGCCTACCCCTATGCTAATGCGTGTGCCAACTCGATTTGCCCGAGCTCCTCCGGCGGCTGCAGTGCTTCATAGACTTCCGCCGCACACGGGAGATTTACCAGGTGGTGCAACTTTTGCCGTGGCTGGATGTACTACTTTCCTCATTGCAACTTCATGCATGAATGAAATGATTAGACAACCCTTTTGGTCGCTGCGCTAGGCTCTTTTTCCTTGTGCCCGAGAGACAGAGCTTCGTGACGGCATTGTAGTCCGGCGAAGATAGCCGGAGCCCTCTAGCAAAGGCCACATACATTAAGGTTTCTGTATGGGCGTCATCGGTCAGCGCGCAGTACATGATGGAAGAATTGCGTGAAGGAGCGGCTTCGGCGGCTGTCCGCTCAGGCGGTATTTCTGCCATGTTGGATAATTTGGGATTGTGCAGCTTTGTTTGTACCGTGCGAGCGGCTCTCCCTCCAAACACTATCGCCTATATATTTTTCGGCGACGTTAGGGTTAACTTCGGGATAGACAACGAAAAAGACGCATAGTGGATCACGATCAGTTGTCGTCGTTCCATTCAGCCCAATATCCGCATAGTTGTTTATGAAGAATGCCGCAGTTGTTGGGCGCTGCACAAGGTCGAATCAACTTGGCGCTGCTGCCACAGTGCGGTGGTGGTGTCATGTCTTGTACGCGCGCTACCATTTTGTCTTAACAGACCGCACTTTGAGGGAGCATGCGCGCGAAGCCTCATGTGAAAAATAAAAAAGACATTTCTGCAACCTACCGCAGGGCTCTGCTGCAGATGCAACGGTACCTTATCACACGATGGTCCAGCTGCAGGGCAATTGATGGAAGTTTGCAATGCTGTGTTCACACCACGCGTTTAGCGCCGGGAATGCTAACGCTGGCACGTGTTCGGTCTTAGAAAGGTGCCGGTACACTGCACTGCGTCATAATGGATATGCTGCACAAGTAGGCGTGTTGGACGATTCGCATGGTTAGCGAGGCAGGAAAGGAGCGCCCCGCCCAAAGAGCGAAACCAAGGCCTGCGAAGTTAAATGACGAGATGATAGCGCCTGCAAATATGGCGCGCCTTGTTGCTACGGCCTTGTCCTCCCCTCGTATGTAAAGGAGGCTTTGTACCGCTCGTTCCCACTCACTCGTTAGATTAGCCATCCCGTTCCAGCAACAATTCTCAATCATCTGCGCCAACCTCAGACTAGCCGACGCACTCCAGCTTACTCTGATTGTGGACCCAAGTTTCGGGAAAACACACGCGCCATCTGTACTCCGCCATAACCGGCCCGCAGCCACCTGTTGCAACTGATAGACACCGGCTTGGTGTGCTGCCAGTAACAAGCGCTTGTGCTTCCACCACATTGAAACGGGGTCCACTTGAGCCGTGCATCAAGTCGTTACCCTCTCAGGAACGATTACCGCACGACAGTGCGCCTTCAAGCGGAAGATCATCGCTGTACCTTTCCAATAAGATCGGCTACCATCCCCGAGGCCTGCCACCAAGACGCAAGCCTTGCTGGACCCTCCCGCTGCTAGATATATTAGACACCGCCGCTGCTCTGTGCGTTACTGCTCGGAAGCACGGTACTTTATCTTTCAATCATTTCTCTCCTCACTATCATTCGAGAGAAGTTCATATAACAGCCTCACCGGAGCTGTACCCTTCATTCCCCAAAGTACACTCGAGGTTTCCTCGCCACACGTCATATGCGATCTCCGCCGACTTCGCCTTCCCTTTCGCGAGTCATCTTTAGATCCGATACCTCACACCAAAACATGTCTTCTCGAGCAGCCGACCGCAGCATGCCTGCTATCAGCTCACCTCTCTCCCCCAGATCACAGCCTCTCGATATTCCCTCCCAGGCTCGACGTCGACCAGCTCTGAACCCACGACAACCTAGCAACAACGGACCTGCTGCGCACTTGAGGCTCCCTTCCCTGCCCCGCTTCCACCCAGCAAACTACGCTTCGTCTCAAGGTTCAAGTCAAGCAAACACACCCGTTGCCGGTCCTGACAGTCCCAACTCGCCCGCATCACCTCGATCATCCAACAGACAGTACGAGGTTCAGAGACAGATGTACCTCTACCAGCAACAACTTCTCGCCAACACTACCCGCCAACACAGGGGCTTTGGACCAAAACCGACCAGTCCACGTCTAGAGCCTCTAGCCAGTCCTGGAGTAGTCACTCCTCTGGAACTCGAAGAAGACGCCGGCGGTTATCTTACCGCTGGTGTGAGCCGAGCAGAGGCCGACAAGCACGTTGAGAAGTACATTCGCGAGGAAGCTCGTCGAAGGGGAGACTACTCTCCTGGCCGGGCTACTTCTGTTGGTGGGGGTTGACTCTCACGCCACCAACAAACACACGACCACTCAAGAACTTCTACTCGAACACGGCACCGCGAGAATTAGTTACTCTTACGTCCTTCTTTTTGTTGAACATTTCTGGAATCATATTACCCTCACGGCACGGAGCATCAACGGCGTTCTTCATCACTATAACAAATACAAAAACTAGCACTCGAATCGAACACAACATAGACGGAGACGGATGGAACGGTCGTTCTTGCAAACACGAACTCAAACATTCTTCTTCTTCCATTACCTCCAAGTGCTGGAGCGTGGCACCAGTCGCTTTTATCAAATATCCAAATACGTTTTCCCCCCGAAAGTATATACGTATAGCATCTCGCCTGTCCATAGCTTCACTGTAAGCGCTCCACCCGTGGTGTTGAGCTGGACAGATGACGGGTCTTTTCTCATGTAGCTAGCAATTCAACTCAGTCATATCACATCATCTTACATCAAATCGTGCCGGTAGCCTGTCAACCTATTATGTCTTCGTGATTGCTTTGCAATGCTTACACTTCCGTCATCATGCACATCATAATACTGACAACTCCATCTTGCGATCCAACACTGCCACCACATCCTCATCCTTCTCCCTCCGCCGCGTCCAGATAGTACCACGCGAGATGCCGACCTACCCGAACAGGACCTTCCCCATTCTTCGCCCCATCAAAAAAATCACCCCGTATCCAGCACGGCCGCATTCGCCTTTTTGAAACACCCAGTCACCTGCTAGTCGCCGGAAAAAGAGCGGGCATGGTGTGTGTGAATGTACACCGTGTACGTATGAGTCGCAACTAACCGCTAACGTGACTTTCCTCCCTCTTCGTGCTTTCCCAATGCATCCAGCACGAACAAATCATTCCCCACATCACTCCACGTTACTAAAGTCGACCAACGCATATAGTGCGCCGTGCGAGCGGACCCTGAATCTTCTTCATTTTCCAATCCACTTTCGCTTTACACACTTCCATGGTGCTACTGTAAGGCGTGTACGCTACGCTACGCTATAGCTGCAGTTGCGTGTTGCACCTGTCGCTTCGCTTCCAGCGGCACTTACCATCATGCCCAAAGAGACGGGTTGATCGCGATCAGAAAGAGGGAAGAAAGCAGGTTTAGACGGGCCGTTGGGGCAATGTCTGATCATCGCCAACACACCACTGCCATCACCTGAGATTTTCTGATGGTGATCATTCGGCGTTTGGCGGTCGCGTAAAACTGTCGAGCAAAGAGGCATCCTTGGAAGATTGGAAGGATCGTCATATCTTAATTGTTTACGGCTATGTTAGAACGGAGATATGCCAAGATACTTACTCGCTGTTAACTTGTTGGCTTGTAGTGGCCCCGCAGCCAGTCCAAGGATCATCATAACGTGTTGCTGGATTAAGTGAAGTGTGCCGGGTGGTGATCTTGGCTGAAAGGGGTCTTTTGGGAAAGATGCTGGATAGAGGGGAACCGTTGATTCAATGTTGCGCATGTTTCTTGTTTTGCGGGAGTGTGCATACACGTTGTGCATGGTGTTGGGTTGTTGTGGTTTGGAGCGCTAGGTCGCTATGCCGAACACGGCCAACACAACAGTAACTCGTATCATCTCAATCGTAATTTCATAGCCCTGAAAATGTTGATAATGACAAAAACTGATCTAAGTCTAGTTTGACAACGCATGCTATTTTTGCACAGCCCGCTCAAGATCTCAATGGATTTCCACAGAAACAGGGTCTTCCTTATCGCCGTGTTATTTCGTTTTTGGTTCGGCTTCCCTGCGTCTTTGGATGCGAGCGCCGTTGGTTGGTGTGGTGTGGTAGGCTTGTGCCCCGTGCCCCTTCCTTCACGGATCCGAGATGCCGAATAAATGCCATGTGTGTGGGTCAAGAGTTATGCAGGGATTCGGCATCGGCTGTTTGCGAGGTTCCGTGCATCGATAATGCTGTGAATGAGTGAATGAGTGGTGCGCGACGGTCGTGGCATTTTGATGGCACGTGCTGGCGGAGGTGATGCAGAGTGCGCTGTATGTATCTATTGGGAGAGCCAGGGAAATCTCGAGACTGAGAGGGTGTTGCAGTTGTCATCTCTTACTCGTGGACCTTCGAGAAGAGTACAGATCACGTGTCTGCCGCTCATGCAGATCAGGAAACCATATGGAATCGATTGTTTGAAGCTTGCATTTGCTCCTTCCTCCGCCTTAGTCGACACATGCATACGCTCGTACGTTAGAACGGTACCTACTTCTCTCCATTTGTTGCATGGCGCTCTATTACCCGTGCCCTAGGTTCGGTGAAGATACAATAAGCAAGATGGCCCACTCCAAGGCTCCAAACATGATTGGTAAATTAGTGCGTGCAGTTGAGGTAATGATGAGTAACCAATGGTGTTTCGCGAATTTCGATATGACAGCATACGGTATGTCGTATCGACGCTCGCCTCCACTTCACGAAGCGCCCGACATATCGCGAAAGCCATTAGCGTAAGCTATCCAATTCGACTCGCTGAACTATGTCAGCTACTAACATACAAACCACGATGCACGTGGCCGCACGCCTGCCGTTCTTTCACCGCCTACCTTGCATCCGGCTTCTCACGCCATAATTGAGAAGTTTGGTTCGAACCACTGCTAGTGCTACTGCATTCGCGGCATGACGACCCCCTCCGTCATGGCCTAGGAATTGCGTCGTCGTCGGTTTCTCGTATGGAGAAAGTCAATTCGACGATGGTAGCGAATCAGGTCCACTTCTCACTCCACATTCTGCACGATTTATAAGCTAAACGTGGTTCAGGATCGTCCAGGAACGGCGGAGATGTGTTTCAGGAACGCCAACTAAGTTTGCACGTGAAAAGTGCTGGGAAATCGAAAAGTCAAGATGACGATAGAGGGAACTACGTCAGCGGCGGTTGGGCTGCCATCGCTGGGATTTGTACCGCACCCTAACCTCATCCGGTTAGGTACCCTCTGCTTTCCGCTGCTTCTTTAGGGACAGACACCTGGAAACACGCGAACGCCATGGAAACATCGACATTCCTTCAAGCGCGACAGTCTAGAAGTACACTACGCTAGGGTACCGTTTACAAAATTAGTGCATGCCGACTCGCAGCCGCTTCACAACTACCTCGGTATTTTCCATACCAGAACGACAATGGATATGCATCGACGAGTAGTTTTTACGTCCCCACATCAGAGCCGCACCATGTGTGACCCCGCAATACAGCGTTGGAGTGGTGTGGGAGGGTGTGGTCAATCCTCTCACCGACTTCTCGTTGTATTATCCTATCGACTCACCACTCACAGTGCTCCAAGGCTTGATCAAGTTATGCGATGTGCGATCTACAATGTCGGAAGTAGAGCGACTGGGCGTTGTCATTGTTGATGGCAGAGGACCTGATGACGACATACGGTTATCTTCGTCGGTGAATGTGGAGTCTCCGTCTATCTTCGGGTAAATAGTAGAAGGAAAACAAGATACACAAAGCCTGCTCATAAAAGCACACTCTTGGTGTGGTCAAATTAAACGTTCGCTGCAATTTTCTCGACTAGATGTCCCGGGAGAGGCTGTAGGTATGCAACCACGGAGATAGTCCGCAAATGGCATGTATTGAAGCAAATCACTTTGCCCGCAACAATGGGCAAGGCCTCAGGATCGACAACCTTCAAGCGTCATGCTGAGCCGACAGTTCGGTCGCGCTGACATAGTACCTTGTTCACCAGGATGAAGTCAAGGAAGATTGCCCAACATCAAGTACTATCTTGCTTACTATCGTTGTTAGAATCCCAACCGCCATTCGGTATGATGAACCCACAACCTTCGATCGCAGTATCACGAGAGATTACATGTATTGCGACTCCACGGTCGAGATCGCAGGACAGATCAGCCGCCTCGGGCCTTTATATTCGGACCGTATAGACCCGCCTGCACCAACGGGACATGGATAACTGCGGCAACCACGCGTGGAATCGAGCTTCTCGTTTTTTCCGCCCGGGAATGGTTTCCATTTGGTCATGAGGCCGACGGCAAGGCTTGCGTTCTCATTGCAACGATCGCGCGGGATGCTTTACAGCCTCAAAACCAAGATTCAAAGCGACGCGTGTCGTACTTGCAGCAAACCTGTTTTTTGTATGGATAGTCTTTGCTTAATTTTGGGACTGTTTCTCCACATGGATGGTCATGAAGGGGATATTGCAAGCATGGGTATTCTAGACAACTCTAAGGCATCAAGAGAAGACACAGGAGGAATGTATGGGTACGATTGCTGCGGCAAGAATGAAGCGGACGTGGATAACAAATACGCTGAACAAAGCAAGTGTACTTATGCATTCACTTGGATACGCCAAGCACTGCGAATAGATAGCAACAAAGCATGTGGTGGCCCGCGAAGCCCCTTCGAGCGAGTGCGCGATAGGCCTCAAATAACGACCACGATGCACAACATCCATTCAATACTCACGCCGGGTAAGCCTCTGTGTTGCCAGAAGGACAGAACATATGGTCTATAAGTACATGTATCGTTGTATACCGGAAGGCCGCTGTGTCTATCACTCCTTCAACATCTCAGCTTCGTCATCAGCGAACACTCTTTTATCATGATGTTGCATATATATAAGGTGTCCATGCTTGCAAGCTCTTATTATCTTCTTCTTATTTCCCACGGCAACTACTTTCTCACTTCCGACTACAAATATTTGCGCTACTTTCTGCCACTTGCAAACAGAACAAAAACTTGCCTCGCAACAGCCACTGTAATCGCGAATGCAAGCAAGATATCCCGAATAACCCTTGCGATTATGCGACTAATCAGGAAAATATGAAAGACGGCACCTATCGCTACTTCTTGGGATATGTCGTTGCAACAGACTTTGTTCGCAACCGAGGACGGTAGCCAACTTTCAAAGAAGCTGGAGTGCTGGACTTTGATCATAGAGCGCATAAAGCGCATATGGCAGGACGGGTCATGAGTGTATACTAATTGGGTTTCATCTCTAAACTCCTCTCCCGAATCTTGCGTACTACCTACTGTTATGTTAACAAACGTATGATGTTGGGTTCTACCACAGTTACAACCAAGGTGAACAACACGGCTTCATGCAGGCGAATTGGAATGAATGTCTTGGTACCTCTATAAATACGGCAGAGGTTATTAATAAGGCGCTTATCGTGGTGACCATATTTTTGGGGATTACGACGATTATGGCGACATTTCTAGGGGCTGTAGAGGCTACGATGACTATGATGGCTATCCTGATGGTATGGGTGGGTATAGTGGATATGATGACTTCCCGGGCGTATTCAGAGGGTATGGCAGATATGGCTACGACAGGTATGATAACTTTGGAGGAGGGCACGATGGATACGATGATTATGGGCTGTTCGGAGGCCATGCAGGTTATAGTGGGCGTGGCGGATACAGCTACTACTGAGGTCTTGTCTGAGTAGACTCGCGACATGTTGTGGTTGTGAAATGCACTCATGACCTTCAATGATTTTTGAGGTTTACCATCTCAATATTGATATGTTGATTCGAAAGCGGGCAGTTTGTAGCCTTGAGTTCAATTGGTCCTCTGTGATGCCCGTTGTTGTGCTGAAGTATACAATTGCTGCTTGTTGTGGGCGATGAGTTTCTATGAACGTACATCGAATTATAGCTGTGATGACGGCTAATATTTGGTGGTGACGAGTTCATGAATATATAATTGATCGTGCAAACAGCATACCAAACTGAACATGAGTAGAAGTTGACACAACGCATAGCATTACTTCATCAGTAGCATGCCAGCACGTTCTCGAGTCACCAATGCCGGTATCATTATGTGAAAACCGATAGCCAGTTTAAATTCTTTCTCTTCTCATCAACTCAAATTCCTACATCGTAAATTGGAACAACTTTTCCAATTCATTAACACTTAGTAAAGGCACCATTATCCAAAGACCACTCAGAGAAGCGATGTAACCCGATATGCAGCATATATTAAACGGGGCTTACCAAGCCGGCCACTGCTCTCCATTTGACTCAAGCCCATGGACGCACCACTAGGAAGATGAGAGTGGCAAAAGGTGGTCAGCACAGTACTGGCTCCCAGGCCAGCCTACTCCAACCGGCGAGATCCCCCGCAGCCCTATCCCCGAATACCGCGAAGCCCGTACTCGCGGTCACCAATCAGGCCATGGTGCTCGTGGTTTGAGAGAAGGGTATGGTATGGGGTTTCCCGAAGGATATGAGGATGAGTTTGACCAGATAGAATCGGGAGGGCGAGCATAGCAGACAGGGTTTGGACGTGGCATGTTTTTTTTTTGGAGGTATGGCAGATACGGTGCCGGATTTGAAGGAGGATCTAGCACATTCGATGAGTATGGGGGCTTTAGTGGAGGTTACGACAGAGAGTACGACGAAGGATTTGGGGGTTACGGGGGCGGATACTATGGTGGGGTGTATGGCGATCGATATGACGGTGGTTATGATGGAGACTACGGATGCTACTAAGCATTCCGACAAGCCATAGTGCTTGGTTGTGGGGGATAATCTCCGTACATGCTCTGGAGGACTGCTCAGTTAAGGACCTGTTGACGTGCAGCAACAAGTAGCAGTAACCACCTCAAGCTTGCTATACTCAAACACTTTCCAATTTGCCTCTTCCATTTTGGCAGACGGTGGGACCCAAATAACATATCGACCAGTTCATGAGCCACAGAAGCAACTGGTGCAGCTGGCAAATGACCAATCATCGACCTTCGATGTTTACTGAGCCTGTAAGAGTACGTGTTATTGCGCTCGTGAACGTTGTTGAGTCAGCTCTCTCAACAACTCAACACAGGGACTAGTAGTGTCATCGCTCGGACCGATAGACCGACTCGGGATAATGGTGTACGTTCAACACACGGGCAATATCGATATCTGACGATCATATATTTTTGATTCCCATAATCGATTGCCGTTCCATGGATCTACTGCATCAGACCGTGGTGGCAATCTCCCAAATCCCGTGTACAGAGCATGTCGTGCGCCCACACAAAACGCAGTATCGGAAGCCGTGCGTAGCAAAAGCACTGTGTGAGTGTGGCAGCCATGACCTACCAAGGGGTACCTATGACTCGGAACATTTCTTTCAGCCTCGTCATGATGCTAGTGTTCAGGCTATACCTCAAGAATAGATGCGAGTCTGCTTTTTGTGGTGATGAGAGATATGGAGAATACATAGCGTCGCTTAGCCTGCGCCACAGCATCTAAATCGACGCTGTTGAGGGACATGGGCTGGGGCTGGCACAAGATGGCGATTGACATCATGACCATAGGCTTCGTCAGAGTCTAGCCTGAGATAAGAGTACATGTGCACATGTAGTGTCAACGTCTTGCGCATGCGTTGGTGCCGGGTGTGGTTATCACAAGGAAAGGCCGTGGAGTAAGGAGAAAGCTTAACCAAAGAGAGTATTGATGTGTTCGTTTTGGGCCTAGACGCCATCTGCACACGAGAAGGGTCCACGGATCATCGCAGCTTCCCGTTCACAACATCAACTCACGCACCACGCTATAGTTGCACAGCCGCCTGATCTATTGAGTAATAGAGATAACTACATGCTGATCTTCTCACATCTACACCCGTTGACGCCGATGTGCTCACCACATTTCGGTCGCGTACTGGTCGCAGATCCCCCTTACGTTTCTTTTTCTTGGCTTTTATCAGCCAAAACATGCATCTTCGATGAGGCGAACTCTTCTTGATTTTCCTTTCCCAAGATGGTGGATCATGTTTCTATTAGGAGAGTCACTACATCCAGGTCCACACACCTGGAAGTAAGCCACAACCGTCCCTGCGTCTGTCCTTCGTTCTGCTAAACATGCAGGATCTATCAGCTGGCCATGTCTCATCAAACGGACCGGTTCTGATATACTACGTCAACAAAAATTATTAGTTTAGCTGCAAACAGTGTTTTCTCGAGCTCCCTTTAAAGCTCTCGAGACGCCGGGGAGGACGTGGTCTCAACTTGATAGGGTTTCCATCTCAATATGTTTTCTCGATTGGTCTTTCCTTCTTTTCTTTTCATTAGCTGTTTGATACACAGTATACGTGCCACTCCTTTAGCCAGTGTGACTCTATCGTCCCTCATTACACTCCCTACCAAGGCAAGCGTGCCACCATACGACACAATCCCACCGAATAACAAGTCGGAAAGATGGAACAGTCCAGAATACACATGGATTTTTCAATATCCTCTACCTATACCCCCAGTGAAGGAATCGAAATTGTAAGTACTACAGTACCATGAATAACTCTCAGCACTGACAAAGAGTAGCACATATACTAATGAGACCACGGGTGCCGTTATCGACTACTACGAGGTTGAAGTCAAGGCTGCCACTCAACAAATATACCCTAATCTAGCAGCCACCACACTATACACATACGATGGGCTGTCACCGGGACCAACGTTTATGATGAGAAAAGGCCGAGGTAGGCTTCTAGCTGATCCAGTCGATGGGGTCGACACTGATATCATTTCTTAGAGGCGGTGGTTCGCTTTACCAATAACAGCCCAACGAACTCAACTGTCCACGTCCATGGACAGTATAATCGCGCACCTTTCGACGGTTGGGCCGCCGATTATGCGCATCCTGGCCAATACAAAGACTACTATTATCCGAACGCACAGAACGCTCGATCTATCTGGTATCACGATCACACTGAGCGCCAAACTGGCGAGAATGTATATATGGGTCTCTATGGCTTTTATCTTCTGACGGACGAGGAGGAACAAGCCCTCGGCTTGCCATGTGATGATTACGATATCCCATTAGCTTTGAGCGCGAAACAATACGCTGCCGATGGCTCCCTTCTCTTCGACACGCATAACAACACTGGGCTTTGGGGCGATGTAATCCATGTGAACGGTCAGCCTTGGCCGTACATGAACGTTGAGCCGCGCAAATATCGTTTTCGCGTCCTCGACGGTTCTGTTAGTCGTTCGTACAATCTATACTTGCAAGAAGATGAGACCGAAGAGGCACTGAGCTTCGACATGATCGCCTCGGATGGTGGTATGTTTGTTGGATTGCCCTTTCAAAGTTTTTCTAACAACCCGCCAGGACTTTTCTCCCATCCAATAAACACGGATAGCTTCGCTATCGCTGAAGGTGAACGCTACGAGATCGTCGTCGACTTCGCCGACTGGGAGGGCCAGAACATCACAATGCTCAACGAGCGCGGCATGGCAGGAAACCTCGATTACGCGGCGACTGATCGTGTCATGCGATTTGTAGTCGGCGATACTGTGACAGACTCCACCAATAACGACCCTGTTCCGTCGGACCTTCGCTACATTCCTCCACCACCACAGACCAACGTCTCCAAGAACTTCACTTTCTCCCGTATCGACGGCAAGTGGCTCATTGATGGAGTCGGTTGGGAGGATATCGAGAATCGCATCTTGACAAAACCTGTCTTGGGTGAGGATGAGATCTGGGAGTTGAGACACGGAGGTGGTAATGCCTCGCATCCTGTTCATATCCATCTCGTTGACTTCCAAGTGCTGTCTCGTACGGGCGGTCGTAATGCAGTGATGCCATATGAGGCAGCGGGTAAGAAAGACGTCGTGTGGATAGCCCCCGGCGAATCCGTCCGCGTTGTAGCTAGGTACGCACCATGGGAGGGGGTGTACATGTTTCACTGTCACAATCTCATCCATGAAGATTATGAGTAAGTTATCTTGTGAACGTTTCTCACATCCTTCGATACTAACAGTGTGCAGCATGATGGTTGCTTTCAACGTTACGAACCTTGAGAAATGGGGCTACGATAACACCACCATGTTCATTGACCCCATGGAACCAAAGTTCCGACCAAAGAACACTGACACCGTGGATTATACGGAAGGGGCTATACGCAAAAAGCTGGACTGGTTTTACGGCCTCAACGCTTACAATGAGCGGTCCGAACAAGAATTTGAAGAGAACGGTAGCCAATAAAGATACGAGCGTTCACTAGTATGTCGCTCAACAAACACGATTAGTCCCGGTCACATGTCACACTCCTTTGGCTGTCATTTGACCTTTATGATATACCAATACAACCTGCTCTTTCTCATCGAGTGCTGCACTGTGCTCCAGATAGTGAGGCGATCACTCTTCAAGCTGAAGTGTGTCAGTAAAATGCAAGTGAGTAAACAGTGCTTGCATTACCGCCAACAGAATTCGAGGCAGGCATCAAACACGCAAGACACTTACCACGATTTACACAAACCTTTACAAATATCGTCGTCTTAACCAAAAGTTTATGCAAAGTGTACTCATTTTGTTACGACTATTATCCTCATGTTCCAATTTACCACATCATACGGACTACGCACAGCATCGCACATACGTGTAAAGCCGAGCGGAGCATCGGCATTAAGCATTAGCGATCGCTCATGTGCATACCTCAATAGCAGGGACCAGTATAACTATTGGTGTAGGTCGAACAGCCTGCCGCCTGGCTTCATTACGGTTCCGCTGAAACAACGCCTCATCCAGTGGGGAAGCGGAAATCTGCTCACCTGCCAGAAGGAGAATGCAAAAGAGACGGGATCTCCAGTGTCAGACATCGCCGTCAATCAAGGTCCCTGGTCTCATGTAAACCAGCCATTCCCAAACTTCCATGTGTGGACAATGAACAAGGCAATCCCCGTCACCCACGTCCAGCATAGCCCGCAAGGCCACCCCAGATCGTCAGCCGTTAGCAGACGACTCGCGGGGTCCGGGGCCATGACTCAAGCCGCAAATGCAGACTTGTCAATGTCTTCGCGCAAATCTTGAGAGTTTGGAACCGATTGTATCGATGGTTTCAGAATTCTTTCCGACATGTTCCACTCCGTCTAATCGATAAGATTGCGCGGATGGTGGGATGTTTGATCAACCGCGTGCTTCGCAATCAGGGTCCACATAGAGCCCCATACTGCAACGTCGCCTCGCGATCAATACGAAACATGTCCAAACAGCTGTGCGGTGCCGTTGGAGGATGTGTTATTCATGCCAAGGGAGACAGTGCGTCCACGCTATGTGCCGTAATGTCGTATCAGTAAGTACGCTGTAGTGGAACCAGAGTAGGAAATCGCGATGAAAAGACGTAACAAGGCCTACGCAACTTCCTCTTACAGATGCGGAGACCGTGCCGCTAGGATAACAACATCTATCACGATCGATACTCTTACAAGTGTCCTCTCAACCCACAAATAACTTCCCTCAGTCTCACAATCCACCTTCCTTAATCCCACAGCCCACAGCTCACTTGCTCTTCATCGCGATCCCATCGACAAGGGTATTCTCGGCCGTTTTCGTAGCTGAGGCATTGGCTGATTTGATGGATGGTGTGGTTGGCTGTCGTAATCGTAAGTGTTGTTGGTCGCACTAAACCGGCGACTTTGAGCTACTCGGCCCGACTAAGGCGGCTCGCAATACAAGCTTCGTGGTGTTGAGTGCTGCATGGAAAATGCCGGGTAACGCGGCGTTGTGTACGTTCATCATTTCGAGTGTGAATGGTCGACATCGGAATTTGCCACCGATGCTGCCACTGATGCTGGCATTCGTCGACGAGAGGCATTTGGAGGCGAGAAGATGGCCTGAATATGACCGGATCGACTTGCTTAATGGTGCAAACGTCGGCAGTTGATCAGAGTAAATGTCGCTCACGTTTGAAGCATATGCTGATCTTCATCAAAGTGAAAAGGGTCGACGATTGGGAGATTGCAATTGAAGTGACAAGGCTATTCTGCCTGCCTGGTATCATAGTATTGTGTTTGCGTGTCTACCATTGTGTGATCTAGCTAAAGTCTATGATCTATGGCCATTATCGCCAGCGATATAAAATCAAATGAGGTACTACCCATGCGCCATGCTATGCAGAAAATCAAGAGAAAAGAAAGAAAAAAGGCAAAATCTTTCCTACTCCTCAAGCACACCAGTGTTCATCATGCTCTCTCGCAGAGCCCTCTTGTACTCGCGCTCCATACCGTGCCTCACAGCTTCGAGGACATTGCTCACAATAGCCTTGGGCTCAAAGCGAGGTGTAGTACCGCGTTGGTAAACGCCTGTCTCCACCAGGATAGAGTACCAATTTGCTGAGTCGGTGTGCGCGTTGTACTCGTTAGTGCCCCTGATGTCGGACTCCGGTGTGTCACCGACAAAGTAGACAGTTGAAGGAGGCGAGTTGATACGGTGAGTATCCCTTCGCCATTCCTTGAGAAGTCGAGTGGCAAACTCGAAAGTGCCGATCTGAGGCTTGCCAAATGCAGTAGTCTTCAGCTCTCGGCCAGTGACTGCTTTGAACATGGCCTCGAGTGAAACACGGAGGGCGCCCATACCAATACGAGTAAGGTCGTGCGAAGCACTCCAAACGACGTCGTTGTGTGAGAAGAAGACTGGTGGTCCCTCGTCGAAGTTGGCAGATCGTGTTCCAAGACGACCCTTCTTCGACATAAGCAGGTCCAGGATGATCTGCTGATCCGAAGCCCAATCGCGAGAATCGGCGAAGACGAAGATCGCCTCAATTTCGACCTCAGCGAAGTTTCGGGCTCGCGAATTCTTGTATTCTTCTTCTGTGAGCTTGCGGAATGGGGTAGTGTCCTGGTTGTCTTTGATGATGTCTCCTGGAGTAACACTGAGAACCGTTAGTCTATGTTTCTGGAAAATGCATTGCGATTGAACTTACACATCCTTGAAGCCGTAGCCCTCAGCAACGATGCGGCACTTCTCGCCCTCGCCTCCAACGACGAGGACAGTCTTGTACTTCTCTGCCATCTCCCTCATAGGGGTGTGTCCGCAGATGAATTGTCCAGGTGATACTTCGATCTCCATTTGCTTGCTGAGTTGCACACAACGCTCGGCTTCAGTCTTACCACCACCGTTTGTGACGAAGATGTATGGCACGACAATACCGTACTCGTTCTCGCCGTTGAGCATCTTCATGGCTTCAACAGCTTCTGGAATTGGTCGACCACCCCGGATAAGAACACCGTCGATATCTGAGATTTGTTAGATGAGATTTGCTCTGATATAACGAGGCTTAACTTACCAAAGGCGAAAGCATATTTGTCGGTAACTGAAGTCTCAGGAGGAGTGTAGCCGGGTGATCCAGGACTCACGGTAGAGTCAAGGTGATGTCTGGCAGTCTCAAAGGCGCTGGCAATCTCTGATGCTTTTGATGGAGCCATGAGATGTTGTGGGGGGACGACGACTGTTGGGCCCATTTTGATGTTCTCACGAGTAGCTTCAGTGGAAGAGAGGCGTCGCACGAAGCGGTTTCCAGTCGAAGGGACTGCGAGAGAAGGTGCCGACATGGTGAAAAGATTTGAAGATTGATCTTCGAGTGGAGAAGTTTGCAGCTTGTGTTGTTTGCTGCGAATCGAGGAGTTTGTTGGACTGTGATATGATAGAATCTGAAAACGCTGGAATTCTGATAGCCTTTATAGTGTACGAACCCGATAGACAGGTCGAGTCTCCAGGTAACCCCTCAAAAGAAGCGGAGAGAACTGTGGGTATGTGGGTATGTGGAGGTGGGTTAATGATAGATGGTTGGTTTGTGCGAAGAATACCGAGACATTTATACCGAAGAGATACAGTAGTCTTTACTTCGCCCCCTCCTACACTACTCGAACATGTACTGCAAGTATAGCGTCAAGGTACAATGCACTTCTACGTCGATGTGCCGGACCCTGAGCGATAAGGGTATGGCTCGCGTTTCTGTTGGATGGCATTGCGTAGATCTATGGCGTCACTCGGTCAGATTCAGAGCAAGCGACACATTTGCAACACCAAATTCGATAGCGGTAGAGAGTGCCCAGGCGTGCGCTTCCGCCGTGTAGTAAGAGATTGTGGCATGTTTCTCGATTCCCATTCGACACGTAGTCCGGTAATGTTACAATAAGAGTGGGTATAACAGTCACGGTACAGGGTCTCCTGCATCTCTGGCGGTCTCGGATTACTGCCGTCCCATGCGCGCCATGTGGTAGACGGCCGCGGCTGGTGTTGCTGTGGAACGGTGTTGCTGAGTTTTGAGGCCCTCTGCGCTAGTGATGTCATTTATGATTAGCTCGCATATCGCTTCGGCGCCTTGGATAGGCCAGTTGAGTCGGCTGAAGGCGCCCGCAAATGAACAGCCTCAGTCAGAGACTTAGGGTAGGCCTTGGTGATGAGTCCCTGTTGAAGCTTACCACGAGCCCCGATCGACAGCTCCTCGTTTCCGGCGAGAACAAGCCGGCCGACAGTTCTCGCCAAGCATCAGAAGCTAGACGAGGCAACTTGAGCCTCAAACGCAGGCTATCTCGGCAGACATGCCAATCCGTCTTAGGCTCTTAGCCTTTGTCTACCATTACCACATGTAAGAAAGATTGAAGCCAGCCAACTGAACGAAGTCGCCTCAACAGGAACCAAACACATTTGCCATACTATAGGTGGAATCCTTATCGCTACCTTTCACATGTCGAATGCAACAACCGATGGACCCTCGTTCCGATTGTAGGTGCGTGCATTGAGCGATATCTCTCCAGCTTACATGTAGTGGGTCGCCAGTAGAACCAGTACCCACAGCAAGAGTCTCAGGCCGTGGCGCTTGACGTAACTGTACATGATGGTACACCGCAACTGGCGGCGCAGCTGCAGTATGGACTACAGCAGCATGTATGCCATCATCCCGCATTATAGGACCAGGCTTCAGGTGTGAATATGGGTTGGCGTGTGTCGCACCATAAACAAAACCCAAAAATCCACTTTCCAAACCCTTCAGAAAGGATGATCCAAACGAGTGCGGGTGGTAGGTCGACGTAGATTGAGGGATTTGGGTGGGATTGCAACACGGGTGCCTGATCCGTTTGGAAGACTGCATCTAGCGACCAGTCAAGTCGTGCATCCTGTGTACATGGGCGCTTTCAGATGCCGCAGGACCCGTTCAGGACCGGAATCTACGCTCCAAGAAGCAATGATCTGATGCAGTTGCCGAGAAGACAGCACCATATACGAAGCACACTTGTCGCGACCGGCGTTTAGGCCTCAAAGTTGAAGAGACGGATGAACGGAGTCTGGTTGGGAACGGTGGTGGAGTTGGTATGGGGTCGTGGTTGTCAAACCCATTCTTCTCCACGTCTCCACGATTTCCCCAGATGTAACCCCAAAGTTTGAGTTGTGGATAGCTCTAGAATCGGTCCTACAGAACTGGTGGTCTTCGCATATCCTGCTGTATTGGTCGACCATGGTGTAGCGGCGCGATGCATCCCTCAAGTCCTCGTTCCCACACCCTATCGCCATGAACGTAAAAGATTTCCCACACCCACGAGGATCCCGTCGCAGGGTCTCGGTACCTCTCCGGCGCTCCACTGTTTTTGCGGCGGGAAGTGATGGAGGCGCTGATCGACCAAACGAATTGGACCCTTTCATCTGTCTTTGTTTTTCCGCCGGCACAACAGATCCGAGCATGAGTCGCGGAGGACATTTAAGCTTGGAAAATAACCGAGGAAGATGGGTGAACCAGTGCTGTGAAGGGTGGGGTGCGAAACACGAAGTGTAAAATGCTGCAGTTGTGTTGCAATTTTGAATTGTAGGGGTAGAGCGGAAAGAGAAGCAGATGAGGAAGGAGCTGCCATCTTCAGCAAGCAAGCACAAGCAGCAGCTCCAATCCGCAAAGTGTACCCTCTTCCCACTACCTCTTCACGCATCTTTCTCCTTCGACTCGTGCAATTATAGAAAAAGCTGGACACGTTCCACACATGAATTGGACAGGTGGCTCGCTGCAGCGCACGAAGAAAGCCAACAAAGGCGTGCTCCAACAGCAAAAAACGTACTTTGCCAAAGCGCGCACACAGCTCCACAATCCCACTAACTCACATGTCGCCTTTCTCCGACCTAACTGTTTACACAACAATGATGAGTCCGGCCTTTGGGGGGTAATTCCGTTTGGCTCAGGCTCAGTATGGCCCCCGGGGCATAGAGCAAAACATCCAAGTGAGAGAACCCAGCGTGAGCCCACGCCAGACAAGAGGCGGTCTACAACAAACCGCCACGAAACAACAACCCATGAAGAGCTTCCGGCGATTCTTTTACGTTATTCTCCTTCAAATTCAAAGACCCAGATTCGCATCCACAAAGGTAGTAGTGATGACTTGCTACTCACTTGCTCGAGTGCAGCGAAGATAGACTAACCATCGGATAGACTTGCAAGACAGAAAAAACAAGGCCTCTGAAATAGATACGGAACTGGAAGTGCTGGAGGCGAATAGGAAGAGGCTTTTAAAACAGCAAGATTGGGTCGGCATCGACCCATCAAAACCGGTCAGTCTACGATTCCTATCGAGCAGGGAGAAGAACAAGATCGGCAAGCGCAGAAGAACGACGAGAGGACGCAGTGCAGCTCCAAGACGGAAGGGCAACAATGGATTCGGAGACAAGGACCACCACCTTGCAAACAACGCCCTTGCCTACATGCTAGGAGGCAGTGGCCCACACCAAAATGTTGACGATATTCGAATCCGAATTGGCACAGATGCAATGACAAACAGTTATACTACACACCTGGATCAATGTGCGCAGTCGAATGCTTCCTCCGAACCAATGCTCTTCGACCATGAAGAGCTTCTTGCACAGCAAAGCTCAGCGAAGTCACCTGTCAACCTTCAGCTTCATGCAGCAACTAATGCTTCTGGGAAAGCTTCTGTTACTTTCCGTGCGCCGTCGACCGGTGAGCAGCCTCAGCGCTATAGTGCTGCTCGGCGCAACGTAGCTAGTCTATATCCAGGTGCTCCTGAACAAGGGAGCGTTATCGGTGATCAGCGTAGACTGCAATGTCAACCTGCGACGATGACCTCGCGACAGAACGTGAGCTCTACACATGACTTCCGACTCACACACCATGTTCATGGCGGTGAGCGCGCTTTCCGTCTCGCCTTCAGTGGCTCCAATTCTGCTGCAGGTAGCCGTGGTCGTACTGCGTCGGACGACAACCAGATCGGTGAGACACAACCTTTTTGCGAACCAGGCTCGGCAGTCCCATCCCAGATAGAACATGTGCGTCAAGAGAATATTGATAGGGAGCAATCAGTCAATGTTGAGCTTTCGGCAGGCCACGCAATCGTCGATGAAGGACCCTGGAAGACGTATCTCGCAATTTCCGATGGTTCAAGCCACTCCGATACAGCCATTCAACCCAGAAGCAGTATCTTGCATGATTACCCCGCCAAGAGACACAACAATGAAGCTGCAATGAACTGGTCACAACAGGCCACTCGCGGTCAGGGTGATCAGAGCCGCATTAGCTCGTCCTCAATTTCCGCCTCTTTGCCTTCTCGGAAGAGGGGTGTTAGAGAACCAATATCGACGCGTCCCTCTGGCGTGGCCATCATTCGTCCGGAGAGACCGGTAACCACCGCTTTGCGAAGTCTCAATGAAGATGAGAAGAATTGGCGAGCATTTGTGTTGCAGAGCGACGATAATCTCTCGTTGCCAGGGACGCAGGTTCATGCACTCAAGACATCCCCGTTGATTTCGAAGTACTCGGAGAATGTGTCTTCTAGGTGTCTGCCACTATCCCGTGCAGTCAGCTCTGTCAGCCCTGTAGCGTACGAGTGTGGGCTCTGAACTTGCTTCTGATGCAGGCTACGACGCACCAGATCCAAGAATCTTTGCGCCATTATCAAGATCCTGTAACGCCAATCTACTGCTCTTCCGCGGATTTGTTGAGAGATTGACCGAAAGCGAATAGGGCGATGAGATGTTAGAGCTCAAAGTTTCTGGCGAGCAGTGGGTGACCCATGCATCTCTACAGAACAACGCATGTTCAGATCTCATCTCCTTAAGGGTGTTAGTGACACGTTAACGTCCCGCACTCTGGAGTAACATGTATTTGCACGGAAATCAACGAGCTCAAGCGCACGCAGATTGAGCGGAAATTTCCAAAGGGTCTTCCTCTGGCTGCGGTATCCCAGCCAGCAACGACGGGGCACTTCACCTCGTCGATCCTAACAAACGTTGACAGGGTACATCCTAGATGCCTGTCTCAGTGCGAACGCGGGATACCTGAAGCTGAGATTTGATGGAAGCTTCGACTCTTCTTTGGACATGACTTCGGCTTTTCTTGCCCGTCGATATCGCATCGCAGTACCGTGGTAGGCTAATCCAACGGCGTACAACCTACTGGGCCATCAGCGAATCAAACATTTTTATGGGGCCTACAAGTTTTCATTAGTGCAAATTGTATATGATGCGCAGCTCATGTTGCAGTCCGAGTCGTTCAGCTCGTTCGCAGAATAAGATTCTGATCGCCCGCGTTGATCAAACAATGAACGGCATTGCAGCACGACTGGAGCCGCGGGCAGCTGGAAAGGCTTAATGCGGAAGCTCAATGCAGAACTGTACATAGAGATAGCGACAGCATATGTGCAGGCATGACGCCTTCGTACGGGGTGATGGGTACATGCATGTCATCGATTGCAAATGTTTCGAGCGTGGCTCAGAGCAGGCGGGGCTACGTGCAGCGCTATTTCGGGCGAGCCCTATGAGTTTGTGACAACACAGTGCCGGCCATCCTTACTTAGCGAACGGCATTCACTGACAACGGCGAGCCTACCGGCTATGCGCCCGATTAGCTGCGAGAGGTCGCTGATGCCCAAGGGCCGAATGCGGCGCTGGAGACACAGTCAAGGCATGAGAGAGGTCACTCCAAATACAGCAGTAACAAAGAAACGATTGGACAAAGCGCAACAATGAAGAAAGATGCATCACACCGCCAGCAAGTCACATGGACATTGTGGATGAGCTGGAAAGCCCGGCACGTTGGCACTACGGTTGATGTGCGGGGGCGGTGGCATGATTGGCGTGAGGCGTCAGGGGCAGGAATCCTTCCTTCTCGAAGGCGTGGAAACTTTAGGTACGGCTATGGGACTATCACGCGACTCGCAGCGGGTAGGGCGATGCGGATACGAGCATTGGGCGTACGCCTACAGCATTGTCGCGCCATTCTGCGTGGAAAAGCGGTACGTGCTGCAATTGTGAAGCAGCCGAGTCGGCTGCAGCAAATTGAGGGGCCAACGGAACTTAGAGTGAGTCGACGGCGGATCCCTGACTTTGCACCGTCAGCGACGGCCTATGATGGTGGTACCGTTGTGCCGGCTTTGCACTTGGGTTTCACTTGCCCGCGCGCCACGTGTGAGACGATGCGATGGGGGATGTCACCGCCACACATGGGGCGCCTGCTCGGCGGATGCGACTCGCTGGATGGCCTGTCTGATAGATACTCGTCTGCACATGACCGCTACTTGCCGAGTGCTGTAGGTGAGCAGAGTGCAGTACACTGGTTGCTTCGTGTTACTCGGACACACCGTATTGTCGCGAGAGACCAGTCAGAGACTAGCAACGCGGCGCGCAGTCGGCAATGCGGATACCATGTAGCAAACATGACGACCTGTGGTATAGCCAATGCTATCAAGCAGGCCTGTACGCATCAAGGTTTCGCAACAGAGCCATCGTAGGACCAGCGCAATAGGACCGGTGAGTCAAAGAATTGATCGACGCCAACGAACCGAACAACATCAGGGCCTTGGGGGTTGCTTCTGCTACTGACTGAGCCTTGCATGCCCTCGCCGGAAGGCACGGCATGGTGAGAATGGGCCTGATGTAGTGCAATCGGCAATGGACAAACAGCAGGGCAGTGCATGCGCTTTTCTTGTTCATTGTTCCAGCATATGCTTCCTCGGTGCTTCCTGGATGCCTGATGATTCTCAGGCCAGGACGGTAACGGCTCAGTGTGCGCCGGCTATGATTGGCGGACCCCGTACATAGGATAACCATGGGCTGCGTCATACAGGACACCGTTGCTCAGTGGGGCCTTAACCAGCGTCGCGGCTCTCATTGTCCAGCGCTAGGATAGGAGACAAACAGGGAAGTGCCCTCGGAGCCCGAATTGAGCGGAGGCGGATGGAAGCCCGAATGACTAGGAGTCAAGGGATAATTGTGTGCTTGTAAGATTTAGCTGAAAATTCGGTGTGCGCCTTGTCTGTTCCTGGATTAAAGAAGGCCGCCAAGCGCAGCCGTTGCCCATATACTACTCCGTCTGCCCTACAGCCCACTCCTTCCTCGCACTATCCAGCACCACCACCAATTACAAAGAAACATTTCGTCCACGTCAAACCCTCCCACGCTCACACCACCAACGACTAAATAGACGACGCTGACGATACGCTGCCTCACCACACCCTTCTCCGCATTTCCTGCAGCATCGAATCCACGCGCTGATTGATTTTCGCCCGCCCTGGTCTGCCGAATCGCTTGCAACCCCCACGACTGCTCCGGAGTACTCGAGAATCCCAAATTATCCATGCATCGTGCATGCAAGTAGATTCTCCAGTAATCCCAGCTGACCTGCGTCTGCATCTTCGCGCAGCGCGCGCTTCCCAATCCCAACTCGTCATAGCCCAAACGCATTCCGTCAGTCTCACGATGCGAAGCAGCTCCTAGCTTGAGCTTTTCCACCAGGACCCAGCAGGCTGTTGATCCTGTCTGCTTTTATTATCCAGTGGCGCCCGCTCACCGTTACGCTCCTTCTCACTCAGCATTGCCTGCGCCATGAAGATTTACTAGCCCGCCCCGATTTCACCTGATTGTACGTGACATTACCACGACCATGTCGCTGCTACACGACGTCTACTCGCGACCGCGCATGCCTTCACCCCAGCCAAGCTACGCCCGCGCCATCAACATTCCCGCCCGTGCCAGTCCTGCCCTCACGGCCTCGTACCTCAATGGCTCCCTGCAATCCACTCCTGAAGGCATGGTGCCCGTCTCGTCGTCGTTGCCCGCCATTCCCTCCTACACCCTGCCAGAGTCGCTCCTTCCTCCACCACCGGTTCAGTCGCCGCCCACATCCTCGCCTTCGGCTATGGCCGAGGCCCTTGGAAAGGGACCGGGGTTGATTCGCAGAGTTAGCCGGGGCGCGCAAAACATTCCAGGCCGCTTCCGCCGAGGCAACACTTCAGCACTACGTGACAAGAGCTCCGGCCCCGTCATCATGCGCCGTCGCAGCGACAGCAGGACTGCCGCCGATGTCGACACTGGCATGTCCGACTTCGACGCCTTTGAAGAGGAGGAAGCAGTAGAAGACCCCTTTGAGCCCATGCATGGCCTTGGCATCTCCAACCCGACCCCCAGCTTCAGCTCGATACCAGATGCCGCAGTTGTCGCGCCAATACGCAACTCCCGCCTCGAGCAAGGCACCGTTTTGAGGAAGATTACCAAGAAGGAGAAAAAGGAGATCAACCTGCGCCTCGATCTGGAATCGGCCAAGGTATTCTGGGATCCATCGCGGCCCTCAAAAGCCTTCTACATCGATGATGTCAAGGAAATCCGCTCAGGTCCGGAAGCAAAGCACTACCGTGAGGAGTGCGGCCTATCCGAGAACTGGGCACCTTACTGGTTTACCATCGTATACACCGACACAACTCGCTCCAAAGGCCGGATACGAACAATGCACCTGATTGCGCCCGACGTCGGCATCTTCAACATGTGGACTCAAACACTCGAGTCTGTGTCACGCAACCGTATCGACCTCATGGCCGGCTTATTGGGCTTCGCCGACAAAAGCGCAAAGCTTGTCTGGCAACGCGCAATGAAGAAGCGCGGCGAAGGCGACGAGTCTCTCGACTTTCCAAGCACTGTTGAGCTGTGCCGAAGCTTGCACATCAACTGCACCGAAGCCACACTTCGCGCCTATTTCTCAAAAGCCGATACTCTGGACGCTGGAAAACTCAACCAACAGCAATTTCTGTACTTCGTCCGACGCCTCAAGGAGCGCAAAGATATCAAGGCCATCTACAAGACTTACACGTCTGGCTCGAAAATCGAGATGGACAGGTTCACCTTCTTCACCTTTCTGCGACAGGAGCAAGGCGTAGACGTGAATGAAGACCTCGAACACTGGACAAACACTTTCGAGAAGTTTGCGCGCGCGACAAGACCCAGGATGCCTGCTACTCCGATTGAAGGTGGGGACATTCCGTTGCCCTTGGCCATGAACTTCCCTGCTTTCCAGACCTACCTAACATCTGCCTCCAACTCTATCCTCAAGCCAGTCGGCCAGCCGAAAGAACTCAATCGGCCATTGAACGAGTACTTCATCTCCAGCTCCCACAACACTTACCTGCTTGGCCGCCAGGTCGCAGGCGAATCAAGCACAGAGGCGTACATTACTGCGCTCCAGAAGGGCTGCCGATGCCTTGAGATCGACTGTTGGGATGGCGCCGATAACATCCCTGTCGTTATGCACGGCCGAACTTTGACCAAGAGCATCCTGTTCCAAGACACCATCAAGGTCATCAACAAGTATGCCTTCACAGAGTCACCTTATCCAGTCATCCTCTCACTGGAGGTGCACTGCTCTCCAATTCAACAATCCGCCATGGTCAAGATCATGATGCAGGAGTTTGGCGACAAGCTGGTGCTCCAGCCGCTAGACTTTGAGTCGCAGTCACTACCTACACCAGAGGAGCTGAAGCACCGAATTCTCATCAAGGTCAAGCGTGCTGCTGGTGATGAGATTGATACCAGGGCTCTCATGGGTGAGATTACCTCACGAAGACAGCGCAGCTTCAGCTCTCCTTGGTCGCGCCCTGTGATGCTGAACGACAAGCTTGTGCCAGACTCGCCTCTTCTTTCTAGCCCACCTTCAATGAGCCCACCCGAACGATCCCAATCGTTTTGGGCAACACCACGAACTTCAAACAACACGCTACCCACCTCTGCAGCTGTAAGCTCAGCTGAAGATAGCGATAGCCCTAATGCAACCACTGCCGAGACAGCAGAGGTAGTAGACGACCGTCGCAAGCCGAAAAAGACCAAGACTAGCAACATCACGAAAGAGCTTGGCAACCTTGGTGTCTACACAAGAGGAGTCAAGTTCACCGACTTTGGCAGCATCGACGCGAACACGTTCAACCATGTCTTCTCGATCAACGAGCGCGCGTTTGAGAAGCTCACCAAGCCTGGAGCTCGCGAGAAGCACTTGCTTGAGGCCCACAACATGCGTTGCCTAATGCGCGTCTACCCTCACGCCTTTCGAATCAACTCATCCAACTTCGATCCTCTCAAGTTCTGGCGTCGGGGCGTCCAGATGGCTGCACTGAACTGGCAAACTTACGATCTCGGTCAGCAGTTGAACGAAGCCATGTTTGCTGGTGGTGAAGACCGCACTGGCTATGTGCTGAAGCCAGCAGCGCTCCGCCTCGACCCAGAGACCCCAGCCACTAGCTACAGAAAGGCACCCAAAAAAGAAGTCAAGTTTACTGTGCAAATCATCTCAGCTCAACAGCTACCACGACCCCGCGGTCTTGGACAAGAAGCAAACATCAACCCGTATGTTGAATTTGAAATGTACTGCGCTGAGGATATGGGCGCGAATGCTACTGGAATTGGTGGACAAGACGCATCAGCTCGCAACGGCCACTCTGGTATCGGCAACCCTCTACGCAAACGAACACGCATCGTCGAAGGCAATGGCTACAACCCTGAGTTCGGCAACGAGATCGACATGACGGTCACCACCAGGTACCCAAGTCTCGTCTTCGTGCGCTGGACGGTTTGGAACTCGCTCGATGCACGAACCACGAACCACGCCCCTCTTGCTACATTCACGGCCAAGCTCAACAGCATCCAGCAAGGCTATCGCCACCTTCCGCTTTACGATAGCAACGGCGAGCAATACTTGTTCTCCACCCTCTTCTGCAAGATCAAGAAACAGGACATAGTCGATGCGCCCGAGCCTTCCGCCAGCGCTTCTTGCGGGTCATCCATTGAACCTACTAGCCCGCTTCAAGAACCCACAAACACCAAAGCGAGCCGGAGCTTCGTTAGGCGCTTGATAAGCCGAGCGCCCAGCGAGCGTAGGAAGCGCAAGGAAGAGCTGCAACGCGCGAGAAGCGAGTCGCGCGAATCCGACCTAGACTCTATCAGTCGCTCCAGCACGTTCGAGCGATAGTGCGAGCTTGTAACATGACGCCACTGTTTGCAGCTGACGACGCCCCCACGCGTCAACTCAGCTTGAGTCGTCGGCTGCAATTGTACTATACATTTCCATTCTCTACGACGTCTACTCTGGTATCCTACGGCATTCTGGTTCGGCATCTTCTACTCGTGAGGGCCACGGCACATAATCCCGCACACTATCCTCAAACAGAACACCGCATCCTTGCTCAACAACATTGTTGGCAAGCTTGCTTCCGACGGCTATCGAATATTCATCGAACCACAACATGGCCTCGGCACTCAAAAGTTATCGTTGATCACCTGTCCTGTTGGACATCGATCGTTTTGTTACACTTCTCTTCTAGCATATACCCTTTCTTCAACCAATACTTTGTTTTCTCATTGGTCCTCGGCGCAATCTCAACCATGGGGAAGTAACAAGGATGGTTTGCCGGCGAGCAAACTTTGACCTTGGTTACTGCATCTTGGCGATATCCCATAGACTTGCTTCTTGAGCTTCATTGCTCGGTCATTACCCTGTACAAAGTGCCTACCTGTATTTCCGTTGTTTCCTTTGTCAGCAGTTTCTTAACGACGCTACGACAACATAAAACTGCTTTGCATAGCATTGTTTTCCAATTGCCGAGCCTGCAGTGCGGGGTTTTTCGCATGGGTCGGTCGGCCGTTGAGTTTTCGGTTCGTTTGTTTTCTTTTTTTCGTCTCCTCCTTCCGGCAGTGGCCTGTGGCTTTGTTGGGGGACGATCAATTTCGCTTCAATGCAGGACATGGTTTGGTGCAATTTTTTCTCTTCACTTGTATACATGGGCCGGCCCGGCTTGCATGCTAGTCTTGTAAGGAAGGAGGGTGTGCATAAGGCAATGTTCACCTCTTTGCCTTGGCGCGGATTATGGGCAGGGCATGGCGTGGGATACCTAGGTTAATTGTCAGGAAGATACCACTCTACAAACATTTAGAAATGATACCATACGGCTTCAGCGCTACGATTGCGCGAATTTGGAAGTCAAATTTCCATACATACAAATTCTCGATCCCTGTATGCTTTGGCCACGGTGATGAAAAATCTTTCCACGTCAGGAGAGGATACTGGCGGAAAGGGGCGATGGGTTGAAGCGGCTTGCCTGGCAGCCCGATCGACGCTGCCGTTCACGATCTTCGCCTCGAGAGCACACGCTACGTTGCCTCGAACCATTTCGTCGGAGCCGCAACGCCACATGCATGGGCACGGCAACATGGTAAATTAAAATGACATCTAGCTAAACCTGCCTGCCACGTTGACGTGGCTAGCTGCCGTTCTAACCTCCTTACTTTCCGCACTTGCAGTGTTTTAGCTCGTAAAATGATCAGTCGCATCTGCCAACACATGCTCTCTCCTCCTCCGCCCGCCTAACCCCGCACTCCACATATTACCATACACTTTCTCCGCATCTTGTTTGTTTCAAACAGTTACTACATCATGATCTAATGCGCGTAGAGTTGACTATGGCTGACGTGCGGAGAACATGTGATTAGTCTGTACGAAAAAGCAACGGAGCAAAGCCTGTGTCGATCTGGACCGCTGTGGCGTCAACGGAACGGGCGCTCGCTGGCTCTATTTGCAGCGAACGGACGGGTAGGGCAATTGGGTTGGGAAACAAGGCGCGCGCCCGATGCGAGGTTCTGGCGGGCAGCGGAAGTGTGGGTTGATTGTTCCCCGCAGAGCAAAAGCCACTATCCGGTCGTGCGGGAGATGCGGATGGGCTGGACTGGGCTTTTGGCTCTTGCTCAGAGAAGTGAGGCAACAGGGAAATTTGGGCGCCGAGTTGCGCTGAAGGGGACGTGGGATTACTCATAGATACGAGTTACCGACGGTGTTTTCTAGATGCGCATTCGGATGACGGACAATTTTGGTCACGAAAGCAGCGGTTGAGGCTGGCAACCCAAAAAGCAAATCCAAGACGCAGCCTCGCGGCACGATCCGATCACCATAGTAACGTTACACAACCGTAATACATGCGTATTAATGCATCGATCAAAATCAAAATCAGTAGTTCTGCGGCTGTGCTGTGTGACGCGAACTCTGGTCTTTTGCGGCTGTGCTCTACCTAATCCTTCGCGCCTTCCCTCCTTCCTTCCTATTTCTGGGACCTATCACCGTGAATTACTACGGAGCAGTGCTGCAGCTTTGGCCTTGTACATGTACCGAGTCATGCTACGCAGCTACCTTCGCTTCATCCCGTGTATGTATGTTACACAGCATGCGCGCAATACGTAGTGTCCGAGCGTTGCTTTCGCGCCTTTGCCAACTGTATGTGTCTTGGTGCTAACTTGCCTACTTTTCCCGCCCGCGCGTAGCTGCACACAAGACACGCATGTAGTGGGTAAAAAGAGGGTTGCGCTCATAGTGTTTTTGGGGCATAATATTTGGCTTGAGGACAACATTGGGCGTCGGAGATGATGTGGGATGGGAGGTATGCAGAACATATGCGAGACATTGCCAGTGATGTGTCTTCCCAACCACATGAATGGCTCGCCTGTTCATGAGCTACTGATATGATCGCCTGAAAAGTCCTTGGAAAGGATTGCGGGGCCGACCACCATGTACGTACGTGTTCATGTACGACTGCCCTGCGAGGAGTGGCAGGTGCAGAGCTGAGAAGGATGGGATGCGCCATTGACGATAGTCTATTTGCTCGGATAGTTCTCCGAGGCTTTTCTCTCACGAGTACAGTATGCATGTGATGGCAGTAGTGGTTAGCAGCGGAAGATGATGGTGTGCCTTGCGTTTACGATGCTGTACGACATGGAGTAGGGCCGATTGCACTATCTATGGCTCTTTGCATGTCATGTCGCACGTACGGGTGCGGAGGTTGCAGCATGCACGAGGCTGAAAGTAGGCGTTCATTCCATAAGAGAAGGTTCGGAAACTGATTCACATCAGATTGTATCGCTGTCGTTTATCGGTGAAGATGATTGTAAGCTGAGCTCCTCGTTCGCAAGAGCATCAGAGCGCTGGTACGGCGGTACCTCGCTTCCGTGGGGCGTAGAAACTTCTACGTAAAGACCTTGCAAAATTAGTAAACCTCCGTCATTTGTAGAATAAGCGCGCTCGACTCGGTTTCAAGGATTAGGTATCCACTGTGTTCCTTGACTGCGAGGCTACAAACGTGCATATGGCTTCTTCCGCACGTGGCGCCGTACTACGATTGAACATCAAGTCGCTATGTGACGAGGCTGCATGCTTCTTCTTCCCTTGTATGTAGGCTTTGCCGACGATCTTCTGCAGGCGCAAGTGGCGGTTGCTCAAGATTGCTTTATCAAACTCGTCGCAAAGTAGGGTCCCACTGTCCGGCAGCTGGCATGCAGTGGATATGCGAACCTGTAGTGGATCGGATGCTGAACAACGTGGTACTTCTTGCGGGAATGCGCATGAACTGATAGTCGACTGTAGGTCAGCTTTGAGATCTTCCGGTGAGCTGCTCATCTTGCGAATGCGGCGTCCTGCATGATCAAAGTGCAGAAAGCTGTCGTCTGACGAAGTCGGAGTAAGACCGTATATGCATGTGCAAGCTTATGCAAGCCTGAAGTTGAACAGTGCTATCTGTCGCTTCAGTTGTCGACTATGTCTAGTATGCGAGATGAGCGTGCCACATGAGCTGCTGACTAGTAAGAGGCTTGCAGACGTGCGGTATGTTCAATGCAATGTTGATCAAATGACTTGATCCGGTTCGAGCTGCAGCATGGACTAATACTCTTCATGATTCGATGTTTGTAGTCGGTAGGTCAGGATAGCGAAAAGGCTTACTAAGATGTGTCGGCATAGTGCATATCGCATCACCACCATAGCCGCAAGTGCCGCTAAGGGAATATAAATCAACGTGCAGCGCTTAATTCCCAGGGTTCAAGTGGCGATCGACACTGTAAAAGACGGAGCTTGTTGAACTAAGTTGACGGAAATTTTTCTAGAGCGACTGTTTCGAGCCAGTTGCATGGCTTGGTGTTTGAAGCGTTTAGGTGCTATTGGTATATTCCAGCTGATCATCTTGCTTCACTTCTCCGGTTTCGTCTTGTGGTGGAGTTGTGCAGTTGGGTGTCTTCTTCTTCAGCGAAGTGATGAGGCAAGCTCCGAGTGGACCAAGACGTGTACACGTAGCCATGCGACGTCATACCGCGATGCTCTTATACCCAAAATCTGTGGAGATATACCCACTTCTTGTCTTTTGGGCACAAATGCCATATTACTTTGCTTCTGTTGTTTCTGATCTCGAAGTGAATGCAAACCGCTAGACCTCGTGATCTTGTGTCCCTGCCCACGGAGCGCCATGCTGTCGAAGTTGTGAGCTTGCGGCTTGTAGTTTGATCACAACGCCACCACTTCTAGAAGTACATCGTAGGTTGGCTGATACAGCATATGCAGGCAGCTTCGAATTCGACGTTAGTGGTGGACAATATATGCAAGTCGTGTCGCATGCCTGTACCCCGCATAAAATAAACAAGCGTTGATCGATCATTCGGCCAGTCCCGTACGGTACGTTGCTTCCTTGTTTCCTGGAAATAACGAGCTTGCCCATGTGGTTGCAGCGGCTGCAGCAAAACCGCCAATGGGTAAGTGTGGGGCACTCGGATGCTCTCCGGCGATAGCGCTCGGCGTTTGGGTATAGTATTGCGTCGGCAGTAGTCAGCCTTGATAAATGGAGGATTGGATATGTCGCCATGTACCGGTACATTGCTGCTAGCTGGTTCCGCAAACGTGGGGGTTAGATATCATATCCTTCATCAGAGAACTGTTAAAAACCTGCGGGCTGACCTTGCGGATGGTATTATCCTATCGAGCGCCCTTGATAGGTTGTTCTGCGAGTTATAGGCCTAGTACGTTGTTTGACAACGTAAGTAGTCCTGACAACATAACCCAACCATCTTTACTCCATCAGGATGAGTACGAGGTTTGGCGAAGCAGGCAAGATCTTCCAAATTTGGTTGCTGGTAAAAGTGTCCACGTAGTGATCCCTGAGTGACAGCCGCATTTTGTTGCTGCACATGCGACTGTATTCAGTGAAATGAAGGGAAATATCCCAGAAGGCTGGTAGTAGGTGAGCATCATGAGCTGTTATTGCGGATATATCCGATAGCGTTCCATTTGAAAGGAGATGTGAGGAAACCATTGGCCAGAGTCTTGCGGCTCAAAGATTCATGAGATGATGTGCATGAAGACGTATACTTTTGACTATCTTTGCACGAAAGACGTTGGCACTAGGATAGATGATCCACAAATGCGGCTCTGCTGCAGGTCGTGCTACTACTGAGTCTCGAAGTTGGTTATGACGTCCAACAGAGCCGCTGCCATGGACGTGGGTTTCGGGCAAAATGTCTGGGCATGGCAATGTTCCCGTATCAAAAAGAAAGAAGAGGAAAGACGAGACTCGAACGAGATACACTTGATGAAGATGGAGTGAGTCTTTTGCGGAGGAAGCAGCGACTGCCTTGGGTGGAAAGTGCGCTAAGCCGCGTGCTCCGATATTCCGACCCCCGCTGAATTGCTGTGACCTTGAAACACAATCTTTCTCCGCCACACCAACCACTTTCACGCGCAAACACGCCAAGCGCAACCACACAATCTCCCGCTGGAAATGGTGTGAGCAGCAGACGTCCTCATATCCCACTCTCGACACCTCCGGCAGCAACTGCCCTCGAAACTCTCGTCTCGACCCCACGAATTTCGAATAAACCAGAGAGCCTCCGGCGCGAACCTTGACCATGGAGGGCGCCTTTACCCACATGGGCAACCACCTGGTGTCCGACTCAGCCGCCACTATCAACGCCGGCGACGTGGACGAGGGCATCCTAGACGGCGACCTTGCCCGCGGCGGTCTTTCTCGTAGGCGGCGCGCGGATGACGACGAGGAGTACGATGAAGACGACCTGGAGAGCATGGCTAGTATGCCAGTCGGTGGACGCAATGGCCAGTCTGCTATGCGGGCGGAAGACGCTGAGGTCGAACTACCAGCACATGCTTGTACGTGAAAATGGGTAGAGAGCATATGGGAGGCATACTAATTTCCGGGGTAGGCGCCTACTGCGGTATTCACAACGCCGGTAGCGTCGTCAAATGTCTCGCCTGCAGTAAGTGGTTCTGCAGCGCTCGTGGCAACTCTTCGTCCTCGCACATCATCAACCACCTTGTTCGCGCCCGCCACAAGGAAGTCCAGCTCCACCCCGCCTCCTCGCTCGGCGACACGACGCTCGAATGCTACAACTGCGGTACCAAGAACGTCTTCCTTCTTGGTTTCATCCCTGCTAAGTCAGACACGGTCGTTGTCCTCCTGTGCCGTCAACCATGCGCCGCCATGCCTTCGCAAAAGGACATGAACTGGGACACCTCGCGTTGGCAGCCTCTGATCGAGGACCGCTCTTTCCTTCCATGGCTCGTACCTGCCCCGACCGACCAGGAGCAACTCCGCGCTCGCCACCTTAGTCCCCAGACTATTGCGAAACTTGAGGAGTTGTGGAAGGATAACGCGAATGCCACCATTGCTGACCTGGAGAAGGGTGCTGGTCAAGAGGAGGTTATTGCCAAGGTCTTGCTCCGCTACGATGACGCCTTCCAATACCAGAACGTCTTTGGTCCCCTAGTTAAGATCGAGGCCGACTACGACCGCAAGTTGAAGGAGTCGCAGTCGCAGGATAACCTTGTGGTTCGCTGGGATATGGCCCTGAACAACAAGCACACGGCTAGCTTCATTCTCCCCAAGCTCGAGTTGGGCGACGTCAAACTCGCAGTCGGCGACGAGATGCGACTGCGCTACACAGGAGAACTCCGCCCACACTGGGAAGGTGTTGGATACGTCATCAAGATCCCGAATAACCAGTCTGACGAGGTGACGATTGAGCTGCGCACTAAGGGTGATCACAAATCTGTCCCTACCGAGTGCACCCACAACTTCAGCGCCGACTACGTCTGGAAGGCCACCTCATTCGACCGCATGCAACATGCCATGAAAACTTTTGCCATCGACGAAATGAGCGTGTCTGGTTACATCTTCCACCGACTCCTCGGTCATGAGGTAGCTTCTGCGCCCATGAAGATTCAAATCCCCCGCAAGTTCAGCGTTCCAGGTCTTCCCGAATTGAACGCCAGTCAGATCAACGCTGTAAAGAGCGTTCTTCAGAAGCCGCTTAGCTTGATCCAGGGTCCTCCAGGTACTGGAAAGACAGTTACCTCAGCCACCATCATCTACCATCTCTGCAAGATCAGCGGTAGTCAAGTCCTGGTTTGCGCACCTTCCAACGTCGCTGTTGACCAGCTGTGCGAACGTATTCATCTTACTGGGCTGAAGACTGTGCGTGTCACCGCCAAGTCTAGGGAGGATGTTGAGTCTCCCGTTGGCTTCCTCTCCCTCCACGAGCAAGTCCGCATGAACGACACCAATGTTGAGCTCAACAAGCTGAACCAACTCAAGAGCGATGTTGGTGAATTGTCGAGTCAAGATGAGAAGAAGTTCAAGCAGCTCACCCGTGCAGCTGAGCGCGAGATCCTAAACGCAGCCGATGTCATCTGCTGTACTTGTGTTGGTGCCGGTGATCCTCGTCTCTCCAAGATGAAGTTCCGCACTGTCCTCATCGACGAATCGACACAATCAGCCGAGCCAGAGTGCATGATCCCCTTGGTTCTCGGATGCAAGCAAGTTGTGCTTGTTGGTGATCACCAGCAACTTGGACCTGTCATCATGAACAAGAAGGCCGCGACAGCTGGTCTCAACCAATCCCTGTTTGAGCGTCTTGTCATTCTCGGATGCTCTCCCATCCGCCTTCAGGTCCAGTACCGTATGCATCCCTGTCTGTCGGAGTTTCCTTCAAACATGTTCTACGAGGGTTCTCTGCAGAATGGTGTCACAATGCAGGAACGCATCCGTCGCGACGTCGACTTCCCCTGGCCTGTTGTTGACAGCCCCATGATGTTCTGGTCCAACCTCGGCGCAGAAGAGATCTCAGCATCCGGTACATCCTACCTCAACCGTACCGAGGCCCAGAACGTCGAGAAGATTGTCACTCGCTTCTTCAAGGCTGGTGTACAGCCTGGCGATATCGGTATCATCACTCCATACGAAGGTCAGCGCAGCTATGTTGTCAGCTCTATGCAGGCAACAGGCAGCTTCAAGAAGGAGAACTACAAGGAAGTCGAGGTTGCCTCCGTGGACGCATTCCAGGGTCGTGAAAAGGACTTTATCATCTTATCTTGTGTTCGTTCCAACGACCACCAAGGTATTGGTTTCTTGAGCGATCCTCGTCGTCTCAACGTCGCCCTGACTCGTGCCAAGTACGGTCTTGTCATCCTCGGCAACCCCAAGGTCCTCTCGAAGCACCCGCTGTGGCACTACCTCCTTCTCCATTTCAAGGAGCGCAACTGCCTTGTTGAGGGTCCCCTGACCAATTTGCAGGTCTCGCTTCTGCAATTTAGCCGCCCGAAGCAGACCTACCGTGGACCTCAGCGCTACCAGATGGCCTACCAGCATGCCAATGCCATGACCTCAGGTCGCCAGGCTGGCTTCAATGGCAACAAGCCTCGCCAGGAGTACAATGACAATGGCTCCATTGTTGGCTACATCCCAGACGACGTCTCTTCAGTCCATTCATCTGCCCTTGGTGGTGTTGGTGTTCCATCCAACTACCCTCCAATGTTCTCTAACTTCCAGGAGTCATGGCCTCTTCCTGGTCGTCCCAACGGCAAAGGCAAGAACGGCGCGCCTCAAAGCGTTGCTGGTGAGTCGGTCGCCGCTAGTGAGCTTACCGACACTCGCAGCGATGCACCAGGCGGTATCAGCCTTTCTGGCTTGAGCCTGAACGACTATAACAAGCCTACTTCACTCAGTCAATCAGACCGTCTCAACCGCTACGTAGAGAACACTCGCCAGGGCCCCAACGTCGGGACTGGCTTCGGTGCTGGTCGTGGCCTGCCTCGTGGGCTTGGTGGCTTCGAGGATGACGATGCTCGTAGCGTTTCTACAGCTTTCGCTAGTCAGATCGGCACTGGCAACAACGGATACGACTGATCTCCTGTCTCTTGATACCGTAGGAACTATTCTTACTGGTTTCATTCCACGTTTTGGCTGCGAGCCTCTCTCTTCCACCCAACGGGGCAAGATCTGCTTCACCGTGGGCCGTTCGACCTACAGTGCGCTCCGTTGGTAGGACCAAAGAAGGCGACTGCCAGTGCGTTAGCACCAATATCGATATTGGATCAGTCCGTACTGTAGCTTAACTAGGTACCTATCCTCCAGATGCCATAGCGCATGCATCCGTGCCAACAAGTGGCCATGTGCCGGCAAGTGTGTAACTCAGAGACTTCGCACCCTAATATGGGCCCTGTGGAGTTGTATGGAGGACACAATACAAGACAGGTAACTCCAGCCGCAGTACGCAGGGCTTCACGGGCTATCTCGAAGAAGCAGCATTCGATTCCTCACACTCCTTGTTGCCCTCTCGGGCTTATCACAGATATTGTATGCAGAAAAAGGGGAGAAAATCATACTACAGTCGTTGCTAGAGAATCATAACATTTTTGCTTTACCATTCCCCAGTGACTGGTCCTTTTTCCGTCTCACAATCCGTTGGTCAAGCTTTGTTGTTACGCTTATGCTAATGATGATGGTCATCATCATCATCATCATCATCATCACCACTTTCTGACACGACTTTCCTCGACGATTTCGTCCAGTCGAAACACATCTCGCTCAAGCTTCTCACGAAATTGAGAGAAGCTGATTTCTGTTCTTTAATTGGAGGTAAGCTCGATGCCAAATCCAGCGCACATCATATATGTTCTTGTTGTTTCGTGGGCAAATGAAATGAGCGGATGGGAGTGACGAGGAAGCAATATTCCAGACTTTTTGTGTTCACTTCAGATGGTGTAAAGCTCATCGCGTGGTGATTGTTACTACTGCCCATGGCCATTCTGCAGATAGTTTGGGGAAAGCGACATTGGCGTGATGAATTCGTGGAGACGGATTCCCATTCCATAGGCCATCTCTGAAGAAGTTCTAGACCTCGATGTTCGATTATCAATATTGTAGAGGAAGTGGGAAAGATGGCTGGGAAAGAAGAGCTTATATACGTTTGGGCTTCTAGCTTGTGACTCAAGGTGACCTGAGTACATAACCAGACGAGTTTAAGCTTTTGATCTCGCACGAATCACTACTTCTTTGGATATCCCCCGGAAGGTTCCCCAGCTCTCATGTCATGGAAACCGAGTTCTGCACTTTGAAGGTCATTGTATATCGATTTAGACAAAGCTACACACATAACTGCCCCACCAGGTTTCCAACATGCCTTGTTTTCCAGAGACGCAGACATGAAAGGTGATAGTTTTAAGGTTTGGCGTAGCGATCAAGGAATGCTAGAGGAAGAAGCCCACACACGTTTTGGATGTTTCTTTTTTGTATCCCCATGTTGAGTGGAAATGTATGGCAAAAGGGAGTAAATAGGTCGACCGGAGAGGTTTTGTACCTGCACTTTGAGATGCTCGCTCGTGACGGCTAGGAAGCAGAAGTATGCTTGCTGCACATGAAATGATTTGTTAGTGTTTTAAAAGACCAGGGCAGTCAACAAATTGGCATCTCTGACGGCATTTCTACCATTACTTTGCGTCGTGGTCCCTTCTTGGAGCCTGCTTGTTGTATAGTACTGGCGCTCGACGTGTCTGCTCCGTTAGTGCTGCGACGACACAGGAAGTCCGGTCGGCGAGTACCTTCTACTCTTGTCTTAGCTAGCATACAATCTCCATTTGTCAATGGTATTCGCCTCGCCACAGTCATGCACGGCAATCCCATGAATAATGCCATCAATTCCATTCAATGCAAGTGGTATCAATACTCCATCATATATCCCAACGCGACCAGTGTCTGTGTCACCGCGCAATCATCATACGCTCACGCCCAACGTTTATTTGCCGCCCAGCTCCTTCTCGATCTCCGCCTTGAGATCCTCAGGCTTCTTGGTGCTTGCCCACCTGCCCTTGACCTTTCCGTCACGTCCAACCAAGAACTTCTCGAAGTTCCACTTTACGCGCTTGAGGCCCATGAGGCCGGGCTTCTCGTTCTTGAGCCATTCGAATGCGGGGTCTGCTTGTGCGCCGTTGACCTATTGCAGAAAGGAAGTGTCAGCCAGTGCTCAGTCCTCGCTTGGGGCGCGATTCATATGCGTGTTGAGAGAATGACGTGTGAGAGGGTTGCACTTGTACTTACATCAATCTTTCCGAGGACCGGGAAGCTAACGCCATAGTTGAGCTGACAGAACTCCTGAATCTCGTCGTTGGAACCTGGGTCCTGGCCACCAAACTGGTTGCAGGGGAAGCCGATGATCTCAAAGTCGTTGGGGTATTTGCCCTTGATCTCCTTGTAAAGCTTCTCTAGGCCTTCGAATTGGGGCGTGAAGCCGCATTTTGAGGCCGTGTTTACGACGAGGACGACTTTGCCATTGAGCTTGTTGAGGTCGTATGGGGAGCCCTTCTCTGTGGATTGTTAGTGGCCGAGGCGTATCGAAGGGTGAACTGGTATGATGAGTAAACGTACTGTCCTTGGGCTTGAAGTCGAAGAAGCTGGTTGCGGAAGCCATGGTTGTGTAAAGCGCTCTTCTTCCTGTTACTTGTGTGTTTACGTAGAAAGCTCTCCTTCCGATACTAGGTATGTAGGGTTGTATAGAATTCGTGTAAGCAAGAGGTGCAAAAGTGGTGGTAGGGCTTCGGAGTTTTAAGTCGTGTCGCAAAACAGGCCTGAAGTTCGTCGCGATACGCGGGGCTGTGCTTGTCGCCCCTCCCAATCGAATCATGACATGTGATCACGGAGCTCCGTTGATCACTCTTCTTGCTTACTCGAGAGGCTCTGGTCTGGCCTTGCACATTTCTGGCTGATAGTTTGCGGCTTACGAAATAGGACCCTGATGGAGACCCGATCTTGGGCTCTGGGCTTCGGTGGTTGGGGTGCTGACAGCTGCGACAGAACCTCGGCTTGTCCCGCCCACCGCGTGGTACGGACGAAAACCCAACTGTTGGTGGGGCGCCGTTGACAACGTCGGTGATTGCTTGCTACATTTGGGAACTGACGCGATCAGTCCTATCTTGGGAGAAGGTATTTGGAAGCATGGAGGGGCTGCCGAAGTATGCCGGCATTCGTGGAAGCGGTCAGCGAAATAGTGCGCACGCGAACTGCTTCTTCACAATCACCACTTTGGCAGTCAGAGATGTCCTTCATTCTTAGAGACGTAGGCGTTAAACAACAACAGGATCAATAACAATACTATATACAAAAACAATCTCCTACTTCAGCCACCAACGTCCGCGCGGCGGGTAATGGTGGCGATACAAGACCGACCTCTCACCATGGTCATCCTTCTTCGTATCCAAATCAACTCCATATCCAAAGAAATACAGCCTCACTAATTACATCCTCCGTTAACAATAGATCAATCTGATACATCAACCAACTCATGCCAACCATTTTGCAATGAGTATGACCTCAGTCCATCTCCCCTCAGCAGGGGTTGCTGTCGCTACAAGAGTCGACTAGCGATCTTTCGGCATCCAAGTCCACGGCTGGGACATGTCCTTGGCTCTGTATCCTGGATTTGTTTCCGGAGTTGTGGCCATCCAGGGCAAGAGGCATCCTTCCGAGACTTATGGGAAGTCATGGTCCTTCATCCGCTAGGCATGCGGGAATCCATCCGGGTTCGGAGAACGCAGAAAATCAAACGCGATGTATGTATTGGAAAAACAAGGGTAGGGATCCGGCTTTATGATGACAAACCTGCTTGTGGCTGTCTCAGCAGACCGAGTCTACCAGACACGTGTGCTTCATTCAGCCGCCGAAGACATCTCGGTACTGAGTGCAGATGTCGTGAAGTCCGACAACCTCCTTTGTGAGCTGAATGTCGTCCCCAAGATCACTTGGAGTGTTGAGGTTCATCAAGACATCGATGATGTGTTGCTTCTTGCTCAAGAACTCCTTGGTGAGGGCGTCGCGGCGCTGCTGGCGTTGTTGCTCGGCAGTAAGCTTGACGACCTTGACGCGCTTCTCGCCAGTCTCCTCAGCTGACGCCTTGCGCTTGCGAGACGCCGACTTGCGAGGAGCCTGTCCTTGAACTGGTGGCGAGGGCTCTGTAGTGGGCCCGTCATACTGGTGCACACGCTTCATGTGATCAAAGAGGTTGTAGCGACGAGGGAACCCGTGACCTGGGACTGCTCGCTCACAGTCGCGGAAGTGGCACAGATGTGGCCTCGCTCCATGACCGTGCATGCCATGTGCCTCCCGCTCGTGACGGAGGAGACACGCAGTAGAGGAGAACTGCACACCAACGCAGGTCTTCTTGTTGCAACGGAATGGCTTCAGGTGAGAGTCCACGTACTTGCTATGGAAAAGGTCAGATCATGTCACGGTATGACTGGCGTAATGAGTGAAAGACTTACTCGTAGTTGCACTTCAAAGCTGTGGGCTTGTGTGTGCATCCTGCCTTGCCCTCTTCGGGGCAGTGGTACTTGCCATCCTTGTCTGGTGTCTGCTGGTAAAGTGGGTGGCTGCGTGCGACCTTGGTGCGCTCCTCTTCGAGCTTGGTCTCTGCCGCCTCAGACTGAGAAAGGATGTCTTCATTGTCGTCAACTGATTGAGCCACAGACGCGGGCTTGGTCTCTTCGATGGTGTTGTTCACTGCCTGGGGAAAGTGGACACTGGTAGTGCTGGTTGGAGTACCGACAAATGCGCCGAAGCCGGCATCTTGAGCAGAAGCTCGCCGTGACTCTTCATGAAGAGAGTATGATGATGAGTTACGTAGGGTAGCAGGACGATCTGAAGCATCGAAAGAAGCGCTGTGCCAGTTTCGTTGAGGGGTGGTGTTGAACATGTTGTCGTTCGTTGGCCACGATGTGAAGGTGAATGGGTTGTTTTGGAAGTTGGTTTCGGACGTAGCCCACTGTGGTGAGTCGTTGAGAGTTGAAGGCCCGAAGCGGGGCATGTTTGCTGTCGAGTAATGTGTGTAATCCTGAGCAGTAGAATAGTTAGCATAAGAGAGCGGTCCCTCTGTGGCATTCCATGTTCCGGATGTGGCTGGTTGATGCATGTGGCTCATGTCCAGGGTCTCTGGGAATGCGCTGTAGTTGTCGGAGCTCATGGTTGGTGAGTAAATGTCGCTGCCAACGAACTGGTTGCTCATCCGGCTCCGGCTGTCCTGGCGGTGTAGCTCTGGCTTCTGGGCTCCGCGCCGGCTGGCGCCACTTTGGCTCTGGTATGCGCTGTCCATGCTGCACTCAGAAGCAGTATCTTTCAATTCGAAGAAGTCTGAAGTGTGCATGTCCTGGAAGTCTGAAGAGAAAGGAAAGTCCGGTGCGGAAACAACAGGTGTAGGGATTTCCTTTCGCCACTCAGTGATGTTTGAGATGTAGAAAGCAGTCTCCGGTGGTGAGTCGAAGAAAGAGTCGCTGGACACCAAAGTTAGTACCCATGCATTCGCACTGCAAACCTAACATGTTCATGAAGATAGACAAAGGAAAACGCCATGTTAGTGTATCCAAGCGAGACCTATTTAGCAACGAGTCAGCTAAAGCAGCAGAAGAGTAAGTGTAGTTAGCACGCACCTGGACGAAACCGGTAGTATTCATGGTGGGCGAGATGGTGACCAGATTCCTAGAGGAGAGAGTGAACACCACCTTCATGGTGAGTTGGGAATCATCCGAGGCCTGGAAGCGAGAAAGTAGTGATCCAGATTTCGATCCAGTAGTATCCAGAATGAGGCCAGTGATAGTGGAAGAGGACAAATCATCCAGAACATCTTGTGCTCCTTTGACAACACTCAAGTTAGTTTCGGATCAATAGGTCGATGTGGATAGGCTAGAGCGGTAGCCTACAGTACGTACTTCGTAACCTCCAAATGTCTCCAAATCAACTCCACGACCATGGATGGTCCTCATTAGCGTCCATTGGCAAGTCCAGGTCAAGGTATCCATGTGGCTGTTCCTCTTGGCAGGGAGGTTCCGCAGGCTGGTCCATAACGGCTTCATCAGGGTTGTGGATTCCTCTGAAAGGGATTGCGTGCAGTGATACTACCAGTCGTTTGTCGCTTAGCGCAGTCGAACAATAACATAAATTGAACGACATTGCTGAGAGTTGCCTACGTTGTCCTGAGGCGATACAGGGTTGCATGCCTTTGTCGTAGATCATCTTCGTAATAGTGCGTCGTAGCGCATGTGACTAGCGCGAGGATCCACTCGTGTCTGTTCACCGCCGTTTCGAGAGCATTACATCATTGCTCTGAAGTCGGGGCAGCGAGGCCTCGTAGTTGTCGTGTCTACAAACACCGCAAGGGCAGTGTGCTACGTCTCTCGAATCCTAGAAGGCTGTACCAGGAGGCATCCGGTCTTGGGAAACTGAAGAAAAGTGGCCATATGGGAATCCATTACTGGGGCGGTAGATCCTTTGGATGGTGTCCTGTGGCATCCTTTGGGTATCCATTTGTGGGCTGTAATGGCGGCAGAACAAAAAGCAAACAACAATAGGAAAGAAACACATGAATCTAGCAACACAGGATGTCGTAGTAGTCAAACGTAAGGAAACGCGTAAAGCAGAACATGAGTTGGGGGAAAACCGTTGGGCAGTAAGTACCTAGATAGGGCTCCGTCTGGGCTCCGAATTGTCATCCTGAGCAAGGGCTCTTTGCTTGTTCGTCGATTTTGATATTCGTTTCTAGCAAATTGTGCAAGAAAAATCGCTGGGGGTTGCTTGTTTGCAGAGGCGATTGTTGTCTTCGTGTGTTGGTGGTGTGGTGTTGAAGAGGGAGGGAGGAAACGAGCGGGACAAGAATGTGTGGGCGGGCACGAGTGCTGACCGGTTGGTGGCTTAGTTCGAGTGCCAACGCATAGGAGAGAGCCCCACACGCATATCCCACGAGTAAAATCCTGTTGCGGTGCTTCGGCGGTTCCAAAACCAATGGGCCAAAATTCTTTTGCGGCTGGGTAGGGACGGGCGCACTTCTTATCAATCTGTGTCAGACGCTAACGTCACAGAGATGGAGCTCGGTTCTCTAGTTACCCTGCGCCATTCGCGACTCATAATGGGAGGACAGTATTCCGAGTCGGCGAAATATTGCTGTCGCTCATGGGTTAATGTGGGAATCTAAACTGAATTGCAATCAGGGGATTGCCGGGTTTGCAGAGTGGGAAGCGATCGCCGCTGCCAACCACCAACCGCGACGCCGGAGGGCGGCTCGACAGCTCCGTCAAACCTGCAAAATCAGGAACTCTGGCAGCCGGTGGTGCACAAGATCGATTTGGTTCTCGTGTAGTCCCGCGATCAACGAAAATAAACTCTGCAGCGGCAATAATGCTCACAAATCATTGCAGCGATTTGCAGCGAAGCAGGGAAAGGCTGAGCGTTGCGCGGCTCCCGGCGAACGCGCAATCGTCCGGTACTTTTGATTGAACAGATTTGGGCTATGGGACAACGGTGTCCCTCCCTCCCTTCAGCCGGCTCACCCGCAACGCTCCGCACTGACTGTCTCCTTGAATTTTATTTATTCGTAAAGTAGAGTGACAGTGTGGGCGCGTAAAAGTGTGCATATAGATACCGATAGAGCTACATCTGACATGGCTTCACAACAGATTATGGTGGCACCTGCATACATCACAGTGATGCAACCTCACTGTGGTTGCCTCGTCAGGCATGTTCTGTAGCACACATATCGTCGGCGGCTGTGTGTTGGCAACCACGCACAGCATTTATCCTTGAGACGTTGTGAGCCGATGCGCCGCATACCACGCAACGGGTTTCTGCCAGGCATTGCATAGTAACTATGACCTACTTTGTGGTACAAAGCTCAAAGCGATGTGGAATGTTCGGGAAGTCTATTCATTGTTAGAAGATGTTCGGACGATGAATGAAAAGTATGCAAGGGTAAAATTTGATATCAGATAGGAGCGAAAGACATTGCTGAATTCGTTCCTCATTGTCCGAAGACTAAGATGAACTATGCTTTGAAATATGTGGTATCATCAGGAAAGAGGAAAGGGGTTGGCGATCAGAATCAGTGCTTAACGTACCTTTGGTGAGTGTTGCGTCTGTACGAAACTGTCATCTCGCACTCGCCGACCTCAAGCGGACGTTGAGGCAGTGCAGTCGATGACACGCACTGTGTTTGCGCCAGATTTGTCTGAGGCTGCATTGAGGGAAAAGGAGAGTGAGTGAGCCGCAGCATGTACAACGACACGGAGCAGATGAGATTTTCTCTCATCGGCCCGGCTTTTCTATGCCCGAGGGATCTGCATCAGTACCTGCCAATCTTCACCTCGAAGAAACAGCTTGCTACCCAAGAGCGGGGAGCCTCAAACTCTAAAGACACGGCACAAGACGCGTGTCCTTTTGGTCGCAGCGAGGTTGACTCGGACTGCGCCGATGGCGGAAAGATTGGCGGATGCCTGCATCGAAGTTTCGAGTGGCTTTGAGTGATGAGGAAGAGTTCTGCAGTGCCAGAGCGAAAGACATTTCTTCCATCCTCGCTTATCGAAAGGGGCAACGCGTGTCCCTTAGTCAGCAACAGACGTCATGCACGTAACGCTACCGCCCGTGTTCAGTATCCTACCCGCTCCTCGACCGTGGGCTTCATGATTTGCAGGGTCTAGTACATCGCAACACAATGCACGGTGAGCAGTTCGATAAACCCTTGGAGATGACATCAACGACATTAATAGTAGAAATTGCTCTTTTTTCTTCTCGAAGGCTTTCTTGTTACGTAGCGAAGTAAGTGCAATGTCGAGTGCTACCATAGCGATAAGGGATCGTCAGCTCTTTCAGGCTCTGCAGCTGGACGACTTAGCCGTGCCCATCAACTGAACGACTGCAAGATAAGGCAACGCGTGTGCGTGTTGAGGCTTCCATCTTCAAACACACCGTCGACCACGCCGTCATGGGCCCAGTTTACCCCAGGATCTTACAGTGGTCGGTCTTGTCCCGATCTACCTCGAAAAGCTAGCGCGATCGATATACTATGAAAAGGCACAAGCATGTGCCTCATGAGCTACCGTTCCCCGACAATCTATCCGGGCTTGGACTCTTGCGAGCTGTCTTCGAGACCACGACTGTCGGCGTCGATCGACGTCATATTTTACTACGTAGTAGAGTGCATGATATCGGCGGTTCATGCTAGGGAACCCCGAGACGTACATGATGCGTATGAATCATCAAGACCTCATTCGCTGGATACCAAGTCTTAGCTTTGAACAACGAAGTCGAAAGCAGGTTGGCGCTCATCAGTTACCCATTCATGTCATCGTTACAGATTCCAGGGTCCAAGCTGCACGTTTGGAATGCGGGGGATTCGCAGCCCCCATCTGATTGGCACGATCACATATCATCTGCGTAATGGTCAGGCCACGAGCGATCGTACACTGGAACGGATTCAGCTGAAGAATGGTTATATGAAGGTGTTGGTCTCCCATAGTTTCTTTACTCCATCAACAACCATACTCCACCAGCAAACCTCACTCAACACAACAGTCAAATATTCCAACCAGTTTGTCATACTACACAATGCCTTCCCCATTCCAGCAGAAGTACTCTTCCCAGACCCACAAGGTCTTTGGAGACAACACCACTCCAGCCATGCCAGAGGCACCTAAGCAAGAGGCCGACCGTCGCTCCTCAGAGTCTTCGGTTGGTTCTTCGTCTTATGATGGACGTCGCAGGGTATGCATGCCACAACCGTGGCTTACAGTCACGATTAATAATAGAAGACATACTAACGTCTCTCAGTCTTCGGCCGCTCAGCGATTCGGAAACCTAGAGGCCCTGAAGCGTCGTCAAGACGAAGAGAGCATGGCTCGAAGGCAGTCATTCCACGACGCATACGGAAAGCCAGGTTTCCTTGGAACTCTGTGGAACAAGTAAGTCCTTATTTTACGTGCCGGTCTTGGTGCAAACCTAACAATGCATAGCTTCACCCGCGGTCCCATGAACACACCTAGTCAGAAGTAGATTGACCGGTGATTCTGTCTTTTTTTGGGTCCTCAGAGCCTCGAACAGCGTTGAGGTTAGGAACATTAGCATGTTATAACGATGCATGGAGTTTAAAGCTTGCAATTGCCGCGTTGGCGCAAAGACCGCATAGCGATGGATTTGGTCAGTTTTTATACGACCGTAAGATGTGTATGATATCAAACCGATGTACTGGATATGAGCATTTATTTCGATGAGCCTTCTATAAGACGTTGTGATGTGAGTGGGTTCTGATCTTAGCAACAACTTAGGTTTTTGTGGGGGGAGATCCACCAGGCTACGATTGGTGTTCACCAAAGTGACGTCGTGGCCAGAACATGTAAATCCACATGAACAACACCTTGCATCAACATACAGGCATAGTCCAAAGTACCACTATCGCAACTTCACCAACGTCTTGGTAAAACACGACTTCTCAGCCAACGCCTCAACCAAGGAAGCAACGTGTGCCAATACAACACCCCACCAACGCGCACATCTTCACCACTCCTGCTTCAACTGCGCCGACGTACGAACATATCACGACAGTCAAACATGACTACCAGATCTCGCTCGCCAGGTTTTGGCGATACCACAAGCATCAATCTCAACCGCTTGCTGTCCAGATTAGATCGCTTAGTACTGGTTGATCCGTCACCACAGTTGCGAAAGTCAACCTATGAGCGCGCACGCGTCAGTGCGGTAAGCTTCACATCTTTGTTTGCATGTCCCATTAGGTGAACTAATGGCACTGCAGAATATTGAACATGCGCGTACCTTACTTCTTAGTCTCGAACACTCCGCCTCCACGATACCCTCCAAGTCGAAGAAAGCCGAACTACAAAAGGATCTACAGCAGAAACGCGAACTCATCAAGCAGCTCAATCAACGAATATACGAGCTCAATCAGCTAGACGACACGGAGTCGGAGGGGTCTGTAGATTCCGACGATGAAGACGCAGACCAGTTCCCTTCGTACGCACCAAGAGTAAAGACGGAAGCCGGACGCGATGTGTCGACAGCAACTGAAGGCAACGAAGCATTCCAGAATGCAGCACAAGGCATCGCATCAGAACTCCGCCGGAGAGGCAAAGCAGACGCAAACGCAGCGGGGGCACAATCAGCATCCGGCAACTCTCTGTTCCCCTCCAAGCCCACGACAGGCGACCCATCCCTCGCAAAAACAGAGGCGCTCCTCTCCCACGAACGTAACGAACAAGAAGAGCTCACAACAGACTTGCTGGATATGGCGAGGCAATTGAAGGAACAGTCAATACATTTTGGAAACACGCTCGAAGGTGATAAAAGCGTAGTGGATCGAGCACTTGCTGGACTGGACAAGAACACGCTGAACATGGATGCTGCTAGCAGAAGGATGGGGGCGCTGCGGAGGATGACTGAGGGCAAGGGCTGGTGGGACAGGATCAAGCTATATTGCATGATCGCTGGATTATGGTTAATCGCCTTCCTGATCGTCTTCGTTGGGCCGAAGATTCGGTTCTAGGGCATCACTTGATGTCGCAGACCTGTCAAACGATATTCTACGTGGCACGCATAGCACAGTCACAACGCAAAGCTCTGCGCGTACACCGGAATCAGCAACAGCATAGCTAAGGCACAACCAATCCACGCAATATTCTTACTGCTTCACATGCAGTACAGCTCATTGTTCTCCACTTCGATCGTTCAATCGTGGACGCACCAGCCATGATCGGGCCGCCCGATCCTCACCGCTGAGCCACGAATCTGGACCCTGCACATCTCGCGTCCTGCATGCATCCGCTTAGCGGCTCCGAGCTCCATCTTAATATGTGCCCTCGCTCGACAACAACAATACAACACAGTATCATTGACGCTTCACACGCACTTTTGGTTGATATATTTAGTGTCGCGACAAGATGGCAACCATGGAAATGCACTCGTTGGGCTCGCGCTGTACGTATTCGATGCCGGACACAACTCTACGAATCACCACTTCATCGCTCGCAACCTATAATGCGCATTGTCTGACGTACCATTGCAGCACTAAACCACGCTTCCGCTGATACAGAAGCCGAATACGACCGTCTCCGAGACCTTGCGCGCCAGGAAGCTGCAAAGCGATCTTCATGCTTCGACCGCGCACATCAAGCATACGAATCCGGCGATGGAGCGCGCGCCCACGAGCTCTCTGAAGAAGGCAAAGCCCACGCAGCGAAAATGAACCAGTACAACAATCAGGCGCGCGACTACATCTTCCGGGAAAACAACGCCGAGGGTCGTGTCGCGGGCGATACCATTGACCTCCACGGCTTGTTCGTAGAAGAGGCCGAAGATGTCTTGGAAGAGAGAATCAGGGTTGCGAGACAGAGAGGAGAGAGCCATCTGCATGTCATTGTGGGTAAAGGCAACCACAGCAGGAACCATGTCCAAAAAATCAAACCCAGGGTCGAACAAGTGTGTCGCGAGTTGGGACTGCAGTACCGCACCGAGGAGAACGAGGGTAGGATCTTTGTAAACCTGCAAGGTGGAGATGTCCACGAGATGCCACCCCCTCCCCAGGCACCGAGCTATGGCGGCTACCCGGGACAACACGGTGGACAGCATGGTGGACAACACGGCGGTCAATACCATGGAGGTCAGCCGCAACATGGTGGTCAACAACACCATGGTCAACAGCAGGATAACAACGACGAGATTGAGCAGATCGTCAAGAAGGGCTTGCCCAAATTGCTCAAGATGCTCAAGTGCTGTACAGTCATGTAAGGGTGTAGTTGATCTACTCTTGGGTAGATTGATGGAGGACGATTTGGAGGGCTGGAGAGATCTTTAAGGCACACGTCGCTTTTGGAAGATGTTGATACCCCTGGAATGGATGACTGGAAGAGTCTAGATTGGGGATGCTACTATGGTGTATATATAGGAGCTGTTATATATTCGGATATGTGGTAAATGACTAAGAGTAGAGCCATTCCTGCTTCAAAACTGTCGCAATACATTGCTTAATCCTTCGAGAATCACGAGTGTTGGGCCTCTTTCATGTTGGAAAGAGATCCAGCGCACAGATACGAAAACCATGCAGACATCTCGACAGGGTACAAAGATAACAATATCATCAGGAACGGATGATAACTGAGGATACTGATGTGAAGTAGGACGGTCCAGTTCGAGGAAGGAGATAAATGGCGCAATTGAGCGCGTTTGAGGATACCTGGGGGGAGTACAAGCTTATTATAAACTGGATGTAAATTCAGCAGGGCATAGTCCTTGTCCATGACGCTCTCAACAAGGTCTACCAGAGTGACGAAATTATGCCTACTGCAACTGTATTACACTCTGCAACCCGACAGGTGCATAGTATACTTCGTGCAGGGCGATAAGTTGCAACGCTCTGGCATCACAGTTGCCTCAAGCCCAGGAAGATAGTACGACGGAAGTGTTCCCTTCCTCCCGACGGTGTATGCGTGAATCAATGTTTGTGCGAGATATGGGTAACATATGATGTCAATGGTGGCATGAAGAGAACGGGAGATTGAATGCATAGTGTTCGCAAGGCTGGATAGGCATTCTGCCTGGAAGGCAAAATATTGAGAGTATGGGGAAAGAGATCTATGCCATTTTGTACGTGGATGATCTTCCGCTCCTCGATACGACAGAAGCCTTGATAGATCAGTTCGGTGTAACGAAGATGTTCAGCGATAGTCGCGAATGACGTTCGGAGCCGCGGCCCGTTCCTCCACTTTCCATGCATCTCGACCCTGAGCACCTTACCTTCCTACACCTAAACAACCAACCCATAAAGTACACAGCATAATGACACAAACACAATCGCCACCCATTCCGTCACCTCCGCCAAATCTCAGCGCCAAACTACCCAAGCTCATTCCCCGCAAACGCGCCCCCACATCGCGAGAACCGCCTTCTGCCCCTCCCCCGCCAACGCCTTCACTACCTGCGCCGCCGAATCTAGAGAGACATAAATACACACGACCTTCGAGGCGGATATTGAGTCCAGAAGATCATCATCTCTTCCTAAAGAGTGAGACGTGCACACTGGTCGAAGCTTTTGTATTCGGCATCGCAGACTCGGTGCGCGACCGCAGCATCTCGAGCATCAAAGATGAGGAAGTCACAGACACAGTCAAAACAGTCGTCCAGATACTAGTAGAGGCGGACAAGGTGTTGGAAAGATGTCCAAGGGAAGACACCGGCTCACGATTCGGAAACCCAGTCTTCCGTACGTTCCTCGACGAGGTTGAGATCTCATTACCACTGTGGCACGAGAAGCTGGGGTTGAAAGACAAGGCGCAGATCGACGAGATAGCGACGTATCTTCACAACTCCTTCGGAAACAAGCGACGTATAGACTACGGATCTGGCCACGAGCTGAACTTCTTCCTCTGGCTACTTTGTCTAAATCGTATCGGCATCCTCCCAGACAAAACCTTCCCCGCGCTCGCCCTCGTCATTCTTCCTGCATACCTACGCCTCATGCGTAGTGTACAGGAATCATACTACCTCGAGCCCGCGGGTTCTCATGGTGTTTGGGGACTAGACGACTACCAGTTCCTTCCCTTCCTATTCGGCGCAGCACAACTTCTTCACCATCCATACATCACACCGAAGAGCATACACAACGCCTTGGTACTAGAGGAGGAGAGCAAGGACTATCTATACCTGGACCAAATATCCTTTGTCAACTCTGTCAAGAACGTTGAAGGTCTGCGGTGGCATTCACCCATGCTCGATGACATATCCTCGGCGAAGAATTGGTTGAAGATTGAATCCGGAATGCGCAAAATGTTCCGCAAGGAGATCTTAGAGAAGTTGCCTGTCATGCAACACTTCCTTTTCGGTAGCTTGGTACCACCTGTGGATGGAATGAGTACTGAAGAGGAGGCGGGTGTGGAGAAGGAGGAAGAGGAGGAAGAGTGTGGAGAGGTCAAGGTGTTTGATGATGAGACGGGAAAGAGACATGTACACGCGAGTGCCGGCTGGGGAGATTGCTGCGGAATTCGCGTGCCGGCTGCTGTTGGCGCCGAGGGTGAAGCGAGGAAAGGTGGTGCTAGGGGGTTGCGGAGAGTGCCTTTTGACTGAAGAAGAAGAAGAAGAAGAAGAAGAAGAAGAAGAAGAAGAAGAAGAAGAAGGAAGAAGAAGAAGAGGAAGAAGAAATATAATAGAGTCTCCAATGGCGTTTGGGGAAAAATAGACTTGGGCATGAATGGTGTCAGATGTACCTAGGTAGATGATAACCACGAAATAACACATATAATCATGGCTAACAGCTGTACTCCTGTAGATAGACGGGATGTCATCGACTAAGCCTCGTGTGCTCTATTAACCAGCTCGCTGGACACCATATGTCTCCGCACCAACTCTCTAGTAGCAACGACCTGTTCAGCAACAGTATTCCTCACCTGCAACTCATCCCCATTGGCCTCTTCATTCTCCTCCACCTCCAACCTCTCACCAACCCTTCTACCAGGATACCCGTGATTTTCCAACACCCCTCTCACCGCCGTCCTCGTGGTCTCTTCAAACCCGTCAAACCCATTTCTCGTCGGCATGAAAGTAGCATAGCGTCTCCACTTCTCCTCCGATTTAACCACCGCCTGTGCTGTCATTCTTAGCCTCTCGTCTATTACTTGGAGATCGTCTTCCAATCTAGGATCGGAATTCCAGGGCAGTAGAGAGGAAAGGGTTCTCCGCGTTACTGTCAATTTCCTCTTGATTTCTGTGCGCCGTCGCTTGGGAGCTGAGGGTGGAGATGGGGGTATTGAGATGATATCTCTGCGGTTGGCGAGGGTTTGGGTTAGTGGTGCTGGAAGTTTGGCGTCAGTGTCAAAGTTGCTTGATATAGGCGGTTTCTTTTCGTCTCGGAAGGGAGATGGTGGTGAGAGCGAGAGGAAGCGAGAGGAAGATGGGGTGGGTATATTTGTCGCTCCGGTCGTTACCAAGACATGGTTTCCTAGCGAGAGAGTGGGTGTTGCTGGTTCGTTGGCTGTGTGGTATGTGTATTTACGGTTGATGCGTAGGGTTGGAGTACTGATGGGGTTGTGTTAGATATAGGCCAGAAGAATACAAGTGCTTCGGAGAAGGAAAGATAAAGAGGGAACCTACCGTGGAGTCCTCGAGTCAGACTCTCGATGCGCAGAGTCAACTGGCTTCTCTTTTGATGGTGGAGTGAGGCGAGGTCGTATTGGGATAGAAAGATTTAGACGGCGATGCTGATATGGAGCTGATGCCGGAGGTAGAGGAGTAGAAATTGATGGCTTGTCAGTAGGGAGTGGCTGGGTGAGTTGTAGGTGGCGAGGCCGTGGTGATGGTGAAGGCAAGGGAGTGGTGCTTGTTGACCTTCTGATACGTAACGGCTCTGGATATTCGAGGTTATGTAGATCAGACACTGGCCAGGCTTTTGATCGTGCAGTGATGGGAGATTGCTGTGTTGATGGCGAAGATGAAGAAGAGGAAACAGAAACTGCTGGCTTAATGGTTCGCAACGGCTGGGGTACTTCGACTCCTTGACGATCTGTTATAAGCTGTAGAAGAGGCATGGCTAAAATGAAGTATTGGTAATAGTCGCTAAAACGCAGTGGGTAGAGACGCTGAGAACGAGATCAATGTCATTCACAGATTGTATGTATGTGTTTAGAAAAATAGAGTCGCGTTGGAGGATGGAGGTGCCATGTCCACTGGCCCTCTTGTAGGAAGGCGATACCCATTGTTCAGGGTGTTCTCAGGCGGTCATAAATGCACTCCGTGCTGCGCAGGTGTGCCCTGCCATCATCTATTACATCTGGAAAGTTAGCAGTTGTCCGTTTTCAGGGAAAACATATCTGGTACTGTTGAGGGTCAGGGTCAACTTGCCTTTTCACATGTGGATTAGCTTCCAAGGCTTTCGTGACTATCGATATCTTCGACAAGAATGACTCTTGATCAAGCCGCTGACATCAATTAACGACGACGGCCTTTCTGTCTACATAAACCACCATGAATGAGATGACAAAGAATCTCACGACGAACTGCCATAGAACATCGGGAGATTCTTTAAAAACAGGGTATCTAGGTATCGTGACTGTTTACTTCCTAATATACATCTCTTTACCCTGAAGACCCTCTCGAAAAGAACCTTCTCTCTTCATTTCATTCTCCACTACCCACCAAGGATCAACCAATCCCACGACAGACATTACGACACCACAATGGATATTAACGTTCACTATCACAACAAAGAACGAGTCGTTGCGTCAGATTTACTACTCCATCTTTTACTTGCAATGATATCCAAAAATATATCCGAACCGCTCTCCTCGTCTACAGTCAGTGCATCCAGCATAATATTTCACATCCGAGCACGAGCGGCACACAGCAAATACGTCAAACGCACAGTAGCCTCAAGTTCCAGAAAGTAGCAAAGTGACAAAGATCCATTCTAACATCAGGGTGACCATTCAGTCTAACCCTATATAACTCCAATGACACCATCTATGCATGCTGTACTGTTTGCCAACCAAAGCACGGCAATGCGAAAGATTCCAACTCGACATATGCCCGCGTAAACAGAAGCCAAAGAGAAAAGGGTCTGCGTGAGAGCCCGCCCAGACAAACCACCCCCAAATGTGTGGTATGCGAAACAGTTCCAAGAAGAATAAAGAATTCTATGCAGCGAAAGAAGACTGTCTACACCCCCATATAACACCTAATCATCCATTTCACTAGGTGCGTCTTCAAGCTTATGTCTCCTTTCCTCATCCATCTCCTTGTACGACGCATATGATAACAAAATAAACGCACCGATGATAAGAAGACCACCGACAATAGCAGCGGGTGTAAGAGGCGAGTTGAGCGGCGGAGGAAGAAGCTGATCGACAAGCGCGACGATGAAAATAGTGAGGAGAGCTGCGACGGAGGAGAGGACGGGCGAGGTGAGGGAGATGAGTGCGAGGAAAGCTCCGGAGAAGGCTGATGTAGAGTTAGTATTCCATGTCTTTTTTCTGAAGTCGTAGGAGGGGAGAGGGAGAACATACTAGCGTTAGCCAACACACTGATAGCCATCATCCATGCCTGCTCTCCATGCGGCAATTCGAATAACTCCCAACCCATGTAATGCAAAAGAGGCAACGGAATCCATAGCACGCTCAAAGTAAAAGCACCGATCAAACTACCAAACAGATTCGCGAAGATGACACCCTTGTTCGGTGCTGCGCCTTCAGGTGGACACGCAAGCCTCTTGTACAGCACTTCGTAGAGCCCATACAACACACTTCCGATACCAATGACGAGGTTGCCAAAAGCGCGGTTCTCGGCTTCACGGGACGGGGGCGCTTTATCGCCGCCGGCTCCGCCTCCGGACTGGGAACCGTGTTTCGCGGGGGAGGTGTCGCCGTATGCGACGACGAAGACACCCACAATGGCGATGGCTACGGCGATGATCTTGCTAGCGCGGACTTTCTCGTGGAGGATGGGGATGCTAAAGGCATAGGCGAAGAAGGCGGAGCAGTTGTATATGGCTGTCAGGTCGCTCGCCGTGGTCTGGTTGACGGCCACGTACCAACTTCCTCCTGCCAGTGTGAGAGCGCATGTGATGAAGGCCGTCATCTTGAGCATGTATGGTACGGGCGAGACTTGGGATTGGCGGGGTGTGGGGTGGAGGTTCTGGTGCTGGACCATGAGGGCGGTTTGGCGGAGGAGCTGGACGTGTCGTCGCCAAAAGGTCGGCCATGGCTCGTTCCAGTGCTGGAGACGTAATAGAAAGAGAGTTGCTGGCCATAATACTACCCACGAGCCGTGGGTCATGTAGAGCATACAATATGGCTTCTCCCATTTCAACTGATGCTGGATGTATACCGCCGTTTCCGTCTGTACTGTGAAGCTCACCAAGCTCAGCGCAAGCAGGAAAGCCGCATATGTGTACTTCTTCCGCGTCTCGTGTTTTGCTTGCGTCTCTGGATCCCGCTCGTGGAAGTGATGTGTGCTCCTCCCCAACAAGCCTTCATCCATACTGTTGTCCTCCGTCTTGCGCCCTAGCAAGGGCGCACTCGCGCGTCCTTCTCTGACATCCATTGACGGTCTAAGATCTGAGGGCATGGCCGCGTCGTGTTCATCCCAGTCGTCGAATTCGAGGTCTGAGTTGGCTGGGCTATCCGATTCCTTGAGCGCAGAAGGACCCTTTGCGTTTGCTTTTCTATGTTGTCGCGACGAAGAGCGTGTTCGGGGAAGTTGTCGGGGATTGGACCCGGAAGCAACAATGGGCGAGGTGGTCCGATTTGGGGGCTCGAGGCTGAAGTCTTCAGAGAGGGAGTGGACGAGGGTGCGAGGATGCGGCGGAGGCTTCTTCCTCAAGGGAATGGACTCAGGCATAAGGCAACGAATACAAGCGAGTGACAGTACCGGATGGCAGATGGGTGGGACCGCTGCAAGCGTGTGGTGGTATTGGGATTAGGCGGCGGCAGGCTATGCTGTCTTAGTCAGTTGGACAGTTGCAAACTGCTGATATCTGTCTTCAGGTGTTGGTGCAATGCCCTACAGCCAAGCCCCTGCATGCCGTACACTCCGCCCCAGGGTCCAATAGCGGCTCAGCTCACCTCCGAGCTACGCGTCCCAGCATACGCAGCCTGGAGACTACCAAATTTCCCCCTTTCAACCTCGCCATGTCCTCGAGAAATCGTCTCCGGCTCCAGCAAGTCCGGCATCCTGAGGTGCGGAGAGTTGGGTGTCGACCAGTCCGTCTAAATCACGTCATAGCCTTAGCCTCATGTGTGATCCAGTCACATCCAGCCGCCTTGCATAACAAGGTCATCTGAAAGTCGTTAACCCCACGCATGCACAAGCAACTGACACGCATTAGCCCGGTGGAGACCACCATCATGAATCCCATGAGCGCGGCCGGATGTTTTCAAGGTACACGCGGTAGCCTCGATTAATGCAAAATAGGCAGCAAGAAACATGTATATATTAACAGGTAGATGTTCGCTATCTGGGTCGTAAATACTCGTAAACCACCATGCTACACCACCGCTTTGATGTTAGGTGATGAAGCCTATAGCGGACTCCCATCAAGTCCTTCAGCCCTTTCCTGCGTCTCGGCTTCTTCCAACTCTTGCAGTATCTCAGGTAACATGGACTCGACGTCTTCTTCCCGCTCACCCAGCGCTTTCGCGATGAGCTTCTTGTATGTGCCCTGCTTCTCGCTCATACCCGCCACGCTCAAATTACCCACGACTTCTCTGACTAGCTCTCTCCGCTCGAGCTGCGCACGATGTAGTAGTAATGCTAGTCGCATCTTTTCTGTGACATCCACAGGCGAGCTGTCCATATTTTGTTGCGGCATGCTGCTGCACAGTCGACGGAGCTCGGCTTTTTGTTCAATCTCCAGGAGTGACTCTGCTTCTTCCACTAGTAACCGCAGTTCCTCTTCTTGCTGCCGATCTGCTTCATCGTCGTTGAGGTCGATGTGTAGGCCATTTGACACACCCTGTAGTTCAGCGACTTGTTTTCGAACGGCTTCGAGTTCGGCTTGGCGTCGTTTCACAACACGTTCTGCATCAAAAGACTCAGCCTCCTTCTCCTGGAGTTCGGACTCGTACGCAGCGGCTAGCTCTTCGCATTTCTCCAGTAGTGTTGGCGCGACTTTGGTCATGAGATGTGAAGCCGTCTGTGAGCGATACTGGACAGGCTCTCGGACAGCCATGCTAGGAAAGGGCACTGGGATCAGCGGGCCTCCATCTAGATGCGGCACGTGTCCGTTGAGTCTGTGTTCCGGTGGTGGCGCGAAAGGTGACGATGAAGCTTGCCGAGTACGTCCATGCATTCGTCGTCGTTGGTTGAGTTCTCTGATCAGATCGTCTGCCGTCTCGCCCTTTTTGTTAGGGATATCTACTGCGACATTGCGTCCCAGCAAACTTCGCACGCATTTCCTCGCTCCGTTCCGCGCAGCGATCATTATGGCCGTATCACCGTTCTGGTCTGCTGCGTTGAGTAACCTAGTAACCTCTTCTGGTATCCAGGTTTCTGAGAGCTTGTTGATAATGCAGTCGAGGTACCATCTTGCGCAAACATACTTGTTCGAACTGCTGGTGGTCGCCGCGATGTGATGGAATACGGTACTACCGAACCAATCTGTCCGGTGGACCGTCTGCTGAAAGATCTTGACCATGCTCGGCATGGTCTCCTTATCGAAGTTATTGGTGAACATGACAGCGCGCATTAGGGGTGTCTCCAGATTGTTCGACAGACAATCGATGCGCGCTCCTCGATGTATCAATTCCTTCACTACCCCCACATCACCCATGGCCGCTGCCCAGTGCATGGCTGCATGTCCCTTCTCGTCGATGGGTCGGTCCAGGTTTATGCTCTGCGGTGGTTCGGGCCATGAGACGGCGGATTCATGGTCTAACAACATGAAATAGTCGAGTAGCTGATCTGCCCATATCTGATGTTGCTGGTCTAGAAGAGACATCTGATCCACCCCTCTCTTTCGCTTCCTGTTGCCGCCCGTTGAGTAAGAATCCAGCATGTCGGCGTCACCCAACATAGACTCGGAAATCACAGTCTCGTTGTCCGGCGTCTCCTCGCGAAAGATCTGCGACCTGATCTGGGAGGCTTCGTACGGCTCTTCGCTAACTTGCGACTGTGCGCTGGTGGTTACAAATGCTGCAATACAAGTCAGCTTCATCTCTCGCGCATTGCAACTTGAATAATGACCAATGAGAGTGACCTCGTACATTGCATAGATTCAAGCGAATAGACGTTTTTACCATTCCGGGCTGCAGCAGCGGCCGCCGCCGCCGCGGCAGTTTGCTTTGGAGGCTTCATGCGATTTGAGGCAGCTGTCGCATGCTTAGGCGCAGGTGGAGGGCTGCGGTCACCAGGGACGTAGTCGAAGATGGCGCGCATCTTGTCCAACACCCCGTTGCGCTCTGCCAGATGCCGTCCCTCCTCTAGCGGTATCCATGTGCCTTGATATTTGCCATATCCACCTTGGACCTTCTCGTGCACGCCCTTTTGGACTTCGCGCTCGAGGATACGGGTTCGGGCAGGCTTATCGTAGTCGGCTACCTTGAGGATGTGGGTTGCGTTGATCCAGTCGTCGGCGCGACGGCGCATGACATGGTTGCCGTTGACATTGCACTCGTAGACGGGAACCTGGAGTTTGTCAGTGCATCGTCGCAAAGCCGTGGTTGAGGTGTCGCAAGCGGCGGTTACTACGCACATTACTGTATGTTGCCGAATAAATCTTGCCATCGGGCGCGGGGGGCATCTTCACCATTCGGAGAGCAGTAACAAGGTGTCTGGGAGGCGTGTCAAGTGATTTCGTGAAGGCGTGTCTGCAGTTCGCGTCAGACCTGGGGGAAGTCGCGTTGGAAGGCCGCGTTCGCGCCTGCCCTGCCAAGCGTCGGGGTCCGGCGGTGGTCAGCTTCCCTTTGCCGACCGCAGGTGAACCTCAGCAAGCTCGCCCGCAAACCACCCTCCGCCCACCAGCCCCCCGCGCGCCATTGACGACGAACAGCACCAAGGGCCGCCAGTATGACTGTCACCGATACAATCAAGCATGCCGTCGGCCTTGACGGCGAGCCGAGGAGTACGTCCTGCCAATCATATCGACGCAATTGGTCATAAGGAATAGAAACTGACGGGAACGCAGAGGCTACCCGTGAGGAAATGAGCGCCGCCAAACTGCCACTACCCTACCGAGACTCATGCGCACATCTTCTTATTCCCTTGAACCGGTGTCGGTACGAGGAGTACTACCTACCCTGGAAGTGCGAGGTATGCGGAGAACCGGGGTGAAGAAAAGACGAGGGCAGACGGCTGACTAGAACCCCAGAACGAGCGACATTCGTACGAAAAGTGCCAATACGACGAGTTCAAGGAGCGAGTGAAGAAGATGGACGAGCTGAGGGCAGCCAAGAACGGACAGCGAAGCAACTAGGGTGTTATTATGCGGAAATAGCAGATGATCATGCCAGTCACGAGTGGAGAATGCTGCATGTATATATCAAAGCAGCAAGAAACACGAAGCCATCAATTTCATGTCTAGGAAGACGAATGACACTCTTATGTTCTGGGGAACGAAAGACGTTGAGAAGATAACAACCACATCCCTGACTTGGCACAGTATTCTGGACTGTTGAAGTATTGAATTGAACGCCAAGTCGCTGTCTTGCTAAAAGTGTACCTGCCTCGCTCGGAACGCATAATCTATCAGATCTACAACTTCGCCTTAGTATCGTCCAGCGCTGCCTTCTCTCTCAACTGCCTTCGCATGATCTTTCCAGACGGATTCTTTGGGATCGCATCCACGAAATGTACACCGCCTTCCAACCGCTTATGTCTAGAGACACGCTCAGCCAGCCAGTTCTTGATACTCTCAGCAGTTTCCGGGGTTGCCTTGTCCTGCGACTGAGGCACGATGTACGCACGAGGCTGTTCATCGCCGTTGCTTAATACAATTAGCAGTCGTCAGACCAAGAGAACCGGGTGGTGAACTTACACTGTGATACCGATGACGGCGGCATCCTGCACATCCGGATGATCCAGCAGTAGCGCCTCCAACTCAGCGGGTGCAACTTGTAGACCCTTCACCTTGATCAACTCCTTCTTCCTGTCGACGATGAAGAAATGGTTCTTCTCATCCACGTATGCTACATCTCCCGTCTTCAACCACCCATCTTCTGTAAGAGTCTCCTTGGTCGCATCAGGCTTGTTCCAATACCCCTTCATGATGTTGGGTCCACGAACCCAGATCTCGCCTCTCTCGCCTCGCGGTGCTTCGACCTTGCCGTCATCATCCAAGACGAGCTTTGCCTCGCAGTTTGCCAAGATTTCGCCAACAGAGAAGCTGTCAGAGTAGATCGACGGATGGAATGTAGTTGCTGCGCATGTAACCTCTGTCATACCGTAGCCTTGCTTGACGTTGACTTGGCCATTCGGCCATAACCGTTCAAACTCCTGGATGACTTCCCGACCGAGTGGAGCAGCGCCAGAAGATACGCCAGTCACTGAGCTCAAGTCAAATTTCTTCGTTGCCGGGTGTTTGGCCATGGCTACAACGACTGGTGGCACCAGCACCAGATCACTGATGCGGTGCTTTTGCACATTCTGTAGCATCTCTAAGAAGTCAAACTTGGGCATCAAGTAGACTGGTACGCGTTGTTTCACGGCACCGAAGCAGAAAACAGCTTGTGCCATGGCGTGGTACATGGGAAGGAAGCAGAGGTATTTCTTCTTCTTCAATTTTTCCTCATAGTCTTCCGCGACTGACTGAATGTGAATCTGTTGACTAGTATTTGCGACGTAGTTCCTGTGCGTTATCATGACGCCTTTTGCAACGCCTGTTGTTCCCGACGAGTAGTTGAGCGCTACTACTCGATCGAGTTCTTCCGGTGTCTGTAAATTGGGCCAAGAGTATGCAGAGCCGCGTTCTGGGGTGTCGAGCAGTTCAGTCCAGTGACGGATATGTCCTAGTTCGGTACTCTTCTCCACTTTCCGACCCTCGAACGTTGCGAGACCGTCGTCAAAGATGAAGATATTCTCAGCGCCCATGCCCGCCTCTTTCGCAGCTGCAACTCCTGTATCCAAACTGCCTTCTGCGCAAATCATGAAGCGCGCTCCGCTGTCCTTCAATTGGTACGCTAGCTCTCGGGCAATATAGGTTGGGTTTGCGCCTGTGAAGATGCCTTCGGCCATGATGACACCCAGGACTACTGTTGGAAAGAATAGCGTATTCCCCGAGTAGAGCAGTACGCGATCTCCCGGTTGAAGACCTGCTCGCCGCAGACCTGAAGCGAGACGTTGCGCATCGTGCCGGAATTTATGCAATGAAATGCTGTACTTGTCGGGCTCGCTTGCAGAAAGGTAGAGTGGTGTCTTCGGCAGGTCCGCGGTAGGTGAGCCGAAGATATATGTTGGGAGAGAAACGTTAGGTATAGGGAACGACCAGCGGGATTTGATCACCATCTTTGCTGTTCGATTGCTGAATGCTGTCAAGGAAACAACGTTGTCGGTTCTTTGATAACGGTGCAGCACTTCGAATCAATTGAAATGGGCTTTTATACTCTTATTACTCGGCCGAATGAATCCTTGGACACCGAGCTTGGTACTGTATCCCTTACTGAAGGCCTGCGGAGTCGGAAGGAGCGAGTCCCTGGTCAGCGTCAGCATCAGCAACGACTCGAGCAGGTACATACGTACACGCAATAGCAACTTACTCGGTATGATTTTCGTTCCGGAAATGTTATTGTGGTGTTCAATTGATATGAGAAAGCCTCGGAGGGAAGTTGCAACGAGCTGCATCATGTAATCCATCCAGTACCCACCGGTTCGAATACGCCCGAGGCATCCATACTTGCACAGACGGCACACTAATCTAAGATAGCAAGACCATTGGCTTCATCGCGTTAGCCAAGGCCCCCGACGGGCCGCGGTGTGAAGGTGGTGAGGCGGGTTTTGCGGGGATGCTAGCTGTGCCGAGGTAGATTCTGGGGTAGTGCTGGGGTTAGCGAGAGTCATCCATGCGGCACGCGAATGCAATCATCCGTCCGTAATCTTATCGATTATTCTATTGCCTCCAGAGATTCCGTATACTTCTTCAAAAATGACTTAAGTTTGGGGCATGATATCAGTATTCAGATTATTCTCGAACCAACTTCGAGATCGAATGAACTTTCCCCGACGTCTCAGTACATTTCAACTGGCGCTGGTGAATAAGACACATTGGAAATGGACCTCAACAACGTAATGAACAACGCGCGTTGTCGGCGTGAATAATGTTTGTCGATGATGCCATAAACTCTGACAGAATGTCATGTTCACTCGTGGAGGCGGCGCAGAGGTCAGGGGGTACAAACTTCAAACAGATGTAGCCGACAGACTACCGACTTCTCCTCTGCTGGGACGCAGGTAAGGCGTTTGTAACTTGCAAACGCCGTATTTCCAGCACTAAAACATTGCCGGATTTGATGCGAACGCTCTCGATGGCCGACGCGACCTCGTATCATGGGCACATATGACTCTCCTTGTCGAGCATGTAGCGAGCTCCTTGATCGAGTTACGGCGGACGGTACGGATTATTGCTCTTCAGAACAGACCCAGCGATCAACGTTGCCTCCATGGCCTAAGGCAATATTTCGGAAGCTGTTCGCCGCCCGTTTGTTGCTACCATTGTCAGAACTGCAACAAGCCATGGAAGAGACGAACTTTAATCGCTCTTCACCATCTTCAGTCGCAAACAGCCCGAACCATGACAAAGAAGACGAACTATTCCCACTCTCTTCAGCTGCCAAGGTCGCACAGTTATCTTTGCTAGACTCCACCGTCATTCAGTGCGAGCTCGCCGAAACCCGCTCCTGGATCGCATCAGAAAAACGCATCATCGTTTACGAAATGGAAGCCGTGACCTCGGTCATGTTCCAAAGTGATCGTACGTATATCGTCAAGAATTCGCGGGAACTTATGGGGTATGTACGGGATGCGGCTGCGTACCATGTGGTTAGATTGTATGCGATCTTCTATCGATTTGGGGAAGAGCAATGATAAGGGAGGACGTGAGATGAGGTCGCTCTGAGATTCGAACCCTTGTAGCTGAATGATATTGGTGTCTTCGTCGTTCGGTTGGCACAGGAATGTTCCCAGCAGTGGATATATAGACGCCCAAAACCGCGGTCGTCTCGCGACATCCCAAAACGCCGACGCTATGCATAACAAACATGCTCCAAGCATGTGCCGCCCATGATGGTATCATAAGAAATAGTTTATGCCTTGTCATCGGCTTCATCTTCACTGCTTTCCCTCTCTTCCCACCCCACCATACGTCTTAACACCCGGTTCTCTTCACCCAACTCTTTACATCTGCCTCTTAACTCTTGTTCAATTTCACTCTGGCATCGTAGTGCGTTCCTTGCATTCTCCGCTACGCGACTCAACCCGGCCTGCCAGTCTGCGTGTTCGAGCCGCAGCCCCATAGATGTTGAGCGCTCTTGGTCAAGGAGCCCTTGGTAGTATTTGTGCAGGGCGAGCATGGCAGATGTTTGGGAGTAGGCGTAAGGACGTAGTTTATCGAGGAGAAGAGTCAAGGCGGATTCGTAGTCGGTAAGGAGGGCGGAGAGGGATGAGTTGGTGGAGGTTAGGGAGGCGATGGTAGATTGTGCGGCCGTTAGCTGTGATTGCAGATGTGCTACTGTCGCTGCTGTGTGAGGTGTCAGTGTGTGCTCATCCAAGATCAGACAGATGTAGTTGTTCAAGCCTTCTCAAAGCAGACCAAACATACCATTTATCTCCCCATTGACCTCCCTCATGCCCACCCCTCCTCCACCTCTCAGATTAAGCCCACCACCGACCTCACCTCCCTCTTCTTGTGCCGCCCTCCCTTGTATCGCAGCGACACCCTCCACAATTCCCCTCGTCTGCGCCTTGTTCTCTTCTAGCAACTGACTCAGCTGCTGCACTACCGCCCACAGATGATTCATGTCTGTCTGCTGGCCCCCACTCGGCAAGCCATTGACCATTGGAATGCCGTTCTGGCCGCCGCCGTTAACTTGCGATCCTGCAATACTGCCGGCTTGTGAATGTGAGGGAGAGGGCGGCGGGCGGTTTTGATTGTGTTGTTGCTGTTGTTGGGCGGCTTGTTGCTGGGAGGACTCCAGAAAAGAGTAGTTGTTCATGGCGATGTCGGTGCGTCTGGGTGGTGGAGATTAGATAGCTGCGGATATTGGTGGAGTTGGCGTGCGGCGGGCGTCGATAGTCGCGTGTGATTGGATTGGAAGCCTGTTGGTGGGATAGTAGGCGCACACCAACTTCTTCTTAGTAATGCGACACTTGATTCAAGGTTAGAATGCGTCTTGTGTCGTGTGCGGAGTCACGTCGACTTGAGTTGCGGAGTTGTGAGGGTTTCAAGTTGGCGATGTGCACCCTGGGGTCGAGACGCTTACTCACTTTAGGTGCTAGCGGCTTGGCCGTGCCCTGTGGCTGCCCAGGTCAACTACACCACGAATCATTGCAAGATAAGTGTGAGTATCGGGTAGTAAAGTAAATGTGGAACTGAGTTTGGAAAGCTCAAATCCAGTATGCAAAAGTCTCAAAACCAAAAATGCGTCACAAGCGGTATCAGCCAGTTCAATCCAAACAACACCCTCTGTCCCACCATTATCCAACCCTCCATACTCAGATTCCATACAGAGTTCCTTTGTATAAAGTCCAACTACCTCATGAGGAGCTGAAAACGCTACCCAATCATCGATCAGGTAGCACATACCTCCTCTCAACACTCATCTCGCGATCCGCCTCGTCTTCACCCTCAAACCTCAACCTGACAAGGTTATCCACAGTCTCCCCTTCTTTGCCTCCATCTTCCTTCTTGACCTTGCCATCGATCTGTCTCCATACAGCCACCACTTCCGCCTTATAGAAGGTGGTGGTACCGGGGTATAGAGCGAGCACGTTCTTCCCTTTGCTAAGGTCCGGGAGTGTGGTGTTGGAGGAGGGGGGTGGAATGGGTATCAAGTGATTTACAGAAGCCCGGTATGGTACCGATGGTGTCGGAGGATCCGGATCAGCATCGATAATTTCGTACCGGCGTTGCTTTCCTTCGCCGATTACCGATGTTACGCGGCAGAGGATGCCTTCACCTTCGAATGACATGGAGGACGATGAAGAGCGGTTCTTCGCGTTGTTTCGGTAGAGAACTTCTGTTTGCGGTGATAGACGCGGTCGGACTTCTGTAGTGTTTTCGTCAGCTGACGTGATATCTGAAGGGAGATGGGATGATAGACGTGAATGTGAAGTGGGCGCTATGATAGGAAGGATAATACATGTGGCATGAGCACTTGAAAAACGACGTATGAGATCAGATAAAGTGAGATTATGAGCTTGCCTATCCGACTACAAACCTCGAACAAGCCGAAAGGAAATATGCCAGAGTGGGTATCATCTGCCGTCTAAGAAGAACGCCGATAGCGAGGGACAGCTCAACGCTTAGTCTTGTACTTGATCGTGGGCTTGGTTTTGGAAGGAGGAAGAACCATCTTACCCTTACCCGAATCGTCCTCGTCCATCTTCACGCTGCCTTCTCTCGCAACAGGTACCGATCCTGCTCTGCTACTGCCCGACTTGGCTACCAGTCGATCTTTTTGGCTGCTGATAACGACCTTTGGGCTAGGGCCTCCAGGACTGTCCGCAGCCATGCTGTCGCGGTCATCGATGCTATCGGTCAGCTTTCGCTTGCCTTGGCGGTCGCGTCCAGACTTTCCATGCCCAACGCTGGTGGCTCGTGATGCTGAAGGTGGGGCCTCTTCCGACATGCGGAGGGCGGCCAGTAACGTCATCTGGGTGTGGACGTCATTGCCGCCTTCGACAGGTTGCAGAAGGGTTTGCGCCTCGTTAAGGTTACGGATGTTGTCGCGCAGAAGATCTTCGAGCTCGTCATCAATGCGGGCTGAGGTTTCTTCGCCACGATCTAACAGTGTTAGCTCCACAACATATAGATATTAGTCGGTGAAATGTTGACGAACCGATACGTGCAGATTGTTCTGCGACAAGAGCGGAGATCTTCTCTTGCAAAGCATCAGACTCTTTCTGCGGTATGTCAGCAAAGGAGCAAACCTTTGTGTAGTCAAAAACAGAGTAAATCATGCGATGGGACTTGGAGTTGTACACCATACAATGCACTCGTCGATACGCCTGCACCGCGCTTGAATGCCTTGCCAGATGCCCCGCTCCTTTGGGTCTTCTTGGGCAGCTCGGTCGTGGCCCACGTACCCTTCGAAATCACGAAGATTCGGCGGTACTTCGCTCATAGTGAGCAAGTGATGGCGGTGAAGGTAGAGATGTTGATTGCAATGCTAACGATGATCAAGAAAATATGTCCCGTACCATGAGTTGATCAACGCGTCGTCCGTCAGTTTTGATCGAGTTCCAGATAACCCTTTCCTCATCGAACTCTTCCTTCAACTGACCACGAGGCCTGCTGCGGGCTGCCATCCTGACGGAAGTTGTGGCCCGTCAACTCCCCAGCTCTTTCCGTGTTACCTGAAGCGCTGCAGGTAGCTCATGTGTTGGCGCGAGAGTGGCGAAGTGAGGTAGAGGGAAGAGAAGCAGCTGCAGATGATCAACCTCGGAGCATGTAGTCCGCTGGATGCAGGGTAGGATACGCTAGCAGCGGACATGAGCTTAATCGAACAGCAAGGATGACGATTATGCGGGACCAAACAAGTGGACCCCGCCGAGAGCTCCTTCGCCAAATCGCAGCGACACCATACCTACACAACATCTACATTCCACCGAAACCGGCTTCAAGATGCGGAACCCTCTTATCAGACTAGAATGCGGTAAGTAAAAGCGGGAACAGAGATAGGGAAGAGAACATCAATTGACCGTTCGCAGGTGTAAACAGCTACGACTGGGGTACGCTGCCCCGCGTCATCACCCACATTCGCGCCAGCGGTATGCTGAACCAACCCAGGGAAAGTCGGCAAAGACTCCGCAGCAGCCAAGTTCCACGCTGCGACAGCTTCAGACTTCTCGATTGAAGAGGAGAAACCATACGCCGAGGTACGGAACATGGATCTGCGATTGACGCGTCGTTGACATTCCCAGCTATGGATGGGCACGCACCCGTCGCTTCCTTCCAAAGACCTCGAGACCCAGCGAACACTTTTGGACCTCGTCCAAGAAAACCAGGCTCTGCTCTCTACAGAGATCGCTGAGCGCTATGAGAATAAGCTCCCCTTCCTGTTCAAGGTCTTATCCATCAACAAGGCCCTGAGCATCCAGGCACATCCAAACAAGAAGCTCGCCGAACAGCTACATGCAAGTGATCCAAAGAACTACCCAGGTCAGCTTCACCGCCAAAAACCTCAAATGGAAATACTCATATCTCGTTAGATGACAACCACAAGCCTGAAATGACCATCGCGGTCACTCCCTTCGACGGCCTCTGCGGCTTCCGACCCCTCGCTGAAATCGCCCACTTCCTGAAGACTGTTCCTTCATTGCGCAAGCTGGTCGGCGAAGAAGAAGCTAAGAAGTTCGAGGATACCATCAGCGGCAAGGAAACTTCAGACAAGGAGGAGGATATGCAGGAAAACAAGAAGGCTCTACAATCCATCTTCACAAAGCTCATGAACACAGACAAGGACGCACTATCATCTGCCAGTGAAGAGCTTGTTGAGGCAGCTAAGTCTGAGGGCGAGAAGTTCGCGGACGGTGGCCCACCCTCCAACGACGGCAAAGAGCTCGCAGACCTTGTCGTCCGCCTCAACTCTCAGTTCCCCAGCGATATCGGTCTATTCGTTCAGTTCTTCCTCAACTACGTGAAGCTTGATATCGGCGAGGCTATGTTCCTCAAGGCTGATGACATCCACGCCTACCTCTCTGGCGATATCATCGAGTGCATGGCCAGCTCCGACAACGTTGTCCGCGCAGGATTCACACCCAAATTCAAGGATGTGGACAATCTGACAAAGATGTTGACGTACAGCTATGCGCCCATCAGCGAGCAAAAGATGGAGCCCAAGGACTACTCACACGTTCGGCTGAATGCACCTGCGTATAGTTCCAACAGCAGCAACAAGCTGTACAACCCACCGATTCCTGAGTTTGCTGTGGTGCGAACGGCTCTCAACCGTACTGGTGGCAAGGCAACGTTTGATCCGATTGATGGACCAAGCATCATCCTCTGCACCAAGGGCAAGGGAACGATCAGCGTGGGACCCAAGGAGGAAGAGCTGAAGGAAGGCTTCGTCTACTTTGTTGGCGCTACAGCCGAGGTTGTCATCAAGAGTGACGTGGATGCTGAAGATGAAGAGGGTGCAGAAGGCCTGGTAACATTCAAGGCGTTCTGCGAGCTCGGAGACGGCAAAGGCAAATTATGAGGTATACGACAACATGCTACGACAACGACTTCATGAGATGATGACAAGATGAAAATATCTTTTTGTCAGATGAGATTCGATAAGATAATACATCTATCATCTACAAGTGGTATCACAATGCTATGCTGTCGTTAATTCCAAGACGTTAAAGGAATGAAAGCCTGAGTGAATACATTGCTTTATTCCGGCAGACTCCTCATGACACCCTCAAATGCCACTAATGCCATGGCGTTCGCTGGAAACGCTCTTAGGAAGCATGGCACGAAACCTCGCCAGTAGCCTTTCCAGCCTTGCTCCCTGTAGACCGCTTTCGCCGCATCTCTCCACCTTGGAAATCTTCGCTGTGCGAGCGGATCTGTCATGATGCGCTGCTTTATCACATCACTCGGATAGCTGGTCAGCCAAAATATTTGTGCTGACAAGCCTCCAGCCCAGAAGTTGACGGCTGGTGCTGAGAGGGCGGTATGTTGTTGTAGTTGGCGTGTGAAGAGGTCATAGGTTCCCCACCAGAAGCAGAAGAAGGTGCGGAAGAGGAGCGTCGCGCTGAGACCATGGTACACTCCTCTCAGTCCATGACCGGTGTATATCTTCTTCAGGCAGTCGATGGGTCCGGAGTATAGACGCGCGCTCTTGTCAGCAGCATATTGCACTTGGAGGCGTGCCTTGATGTGCTCGACCGGCGCAGCGATAAAGGACACTGTCCATCCTGCCATTGTGCCTGCTAATGCGTGGCCGTACACGGGCAGTTTACTCTGCTGTTCGCCGAATCGGAGGTGGGAAGGAGGATTGAAGACTCGGTCGTTGAGGACGCGGCGGTATACGCTTAGTGATCCTAGCATACTTTGCGATGTTAGCACAAAGGAACGTGTTGGTGGGTAGGAAGTAGATGTCGACATACATCGAGTCCATGAACATCCATCCTACCAGCGGTGGTGTAGCACCCTTGTACAACCCCGCGAACCCCTCCTTCCTCAACGTCTGCATCAGACAGTCTACTGGGCCTCGGAAATGCGATTTCTCAGTCGTCTGTAGGCGGACTTTTACGGTATCGAATGGATGTCCAACTATCCTTGTTAGCCATGTTCAAGGTATATATCGAGGACAGGAATGCCTACCAGACAACTTCGCAATGCCACTAAAGACACCAGCGACAAAGCCGCGATAGTGTTTGGGCGATTTGTTCGGCTCATCAGACGTAGCTATCAGCGCAGTGGCCGCTGGCTTTGAGTCGCCGGATTTCAGGTTCAGGGCTGATGAAGCCATTGTCGCGTCGCTGTTCTCCAACACGATATCGGAATCATGCCTCTAGTCCAGGAAAAAGCAATCAACACGATACAAGACGAGAACAATACAAATGAAGAAGAAGATGATGAGTAGTTAACACGACGAAACCATTATTTTGGTAGGAATTGTCAGCAGCGGTCAGTAGACGTGCATATCGGAAACGTGATAGCGCCCGCGATGCAGCATGTGGTGACGATGTCGACAGGGAAGCGAAGATCGTTCGGACCTCCGAACACGTTTTAGTGGTTTTTTTCCAGGGTCCAGATTGGTTCCTAGATTGGTACGATAGTTCATTCATAGATTAGCGCGTTGTTGCTCGACCCCTCTATTGACAAACGCCATAATATGCGACCGAAGATGGCGCGATTTGATCCTTCTGCTAATACACTGTTCCTTTTACTAACTGCGGATATTGTGTGATACCTTGTTGGCGCGCGACGGGATCGATATACATATAAGCAACATGCAGGCAACTACAAGTGCGACCACGAAGCCGGCGGGTGTAGAGTCGAAGAAAGGTATGTTGCAAGTTCGGCGGGGCGCGTTAGGAGAGCAAATGCTAATGTCAGTGCAGTATGGACGACTCTGATTACCAACACGGCATACCTTACCGGTCTTCTCACACTCGATTACTCTCTCAAGAAGCACGGCTCGAAGTACCCTCTCATTGCTCTCTACACCGATACCTTCCCCGCAGAGGGCCACAAGGCGCTTGATGAGCGTGGCATACCAAAGCAACATGTCAAGTACCTGCTGCCAAAGATCCAGAAGGACTTCACCAACGACCCGCGGTTCTACGATTGCTGGAGCAAGCTGACGCCCTTTTCGCTGGAGGAATATGACCGAGTGGTGCAACTAGACAGCGACATGTTGGTTTTGAAGAACATGGATGAGCTGATGGACTTGGAGTTGGATGCGCCGAGTACGGGCGGCAAGGGCGACAGGGTGTTTGCTGCGAGCCATGCGTGCGTGTGCAATCCGCTCAAGAAGCCACATTACCCCAAGGACTGGTACGTCTACTTTATTTCTATGTCTACGCGTCATGCAACTAACCTAAAACTCAGGATACCAGAGAACTGCGCATTTACATCCCAACATTCCGACCCCGCTGCTGCACAACGCACCGGCGCACCCCCGACAGCTGGTCTCTGCATGCCCAACGGCGGCCTCCAAGTCGTAAACCCTTCGCTCGCTACCTACAATCTCATCCTCGAGCAGCTCTCGAACGAGACATCAATGAACTACGATTTCGCCGACCAATCGCTACTTGGCGATTTGTTCAACGGTCGCTGGGTCACGCTACCTTATACCTACAATGCGCTGAAGACTCTGCGGTCAAAGGGCGTCCATGATGCAATTTGGAGGGACGAAGAGGTTAAGAATGTGCATTACATCCTGAGTCCGAAGCCGTGGGATGAAGAGGCTGGCAAGTGCAGTCAGGAGATACATGAGTGGTGGTGGACTGTCAATAATGAGAGGCGGGAGGCAGAGAAGAGCAAGGGTGTTGACGATGGGTTTTAGAGGGTTTCAAGATATGGTGGGGTTGTTGCATGCATTGGTTGGGCGTAGGCAGTTGTAGGGTAGAGATGCATATTGCGATACCTAGTATGGAGAAAAAAACATTACATGAGAGAGAATTGAATAGTCCTAGAGTTGACAACGTATTCCAAGAATAGAAGCGAATAGCTTACGTATCACCTAAGACTTTCAAACACCTTCCTTTTCGGAAGTACCGTTCTTTCCAGCTGAGCGTAGTGCTTTTCGCATTTTCTTTAGGCTTGGCGTCAGGGTTTGTCCCCGATTCAGTAATCCCTCATGCTCGGTAGATATGCTTCTTTTGACCCTTCTTCCGCACCGTGTAACACGTCATGATGTAAGATGCCAACCTCGCGCGGGTATTGTACGGGCCTTGCAACGGAATATTTTGCTTACGCGGACCGACGATTAACGAAGTTCGGTAATGCTCAGGCAGTTGGATGGAACACCAGGGAAGACCTCAATGACAAGTCAGGGAGAAACTTTGTGGTTCGGGTTACTTCGCCCGACATCTCAGGCCTTGACGATATTGACTCGGTTATAGCAGAGACTAAAGACCCAAGGAGTGCTAGTAGGACGGGAAGATCGGGATACGTCACGGTAACGCCGCCGTGTACAGACAATATGCATGGCGAACGACTATGAGTTCCATGCGAACGGCGAGGACGGCTTCATCAATCTCAGGAGTAGCGCCGCGTACCTGCATGCCTGCGTTTGCCGGCATGTGTTGATTCGAACGGCGGCGGCAAAGTGACACGGAATGGAGCCCTGAAGTATACTATCATGTCTAGCTGCAGATTTCCTGCAGCTTGCACGCATGTACACGCAGCGAGTAACGCATGCGGAGTCCCATTGCTTCATCTTATCCAAGATTCGCAATCAAAGGCTGTAGACGTCGGGCCCCTTTTCTGTCTGGCAAAAGCAGGAGAGGTGGTGGTGTGGATGGCGTGTAGGATGAACCTGTCACGATCAAGCCGTTGGGCGCGCACAGACGTCTGGTTGCTGGGATCTGCAGCGCGCCTGCTGCGGTTTCACTCCTGAGCAGCTTGAAACCTCATTTCGAGAATAACGCCAGCGCCCACGCGAGACCCTGACCCGAGTCGCTACTGATATTCTCCTTGCCGTCCTTGTACATCTTCACACCTTCTCCCACAAACCTCACCAACCTCACCTTATCCCACGACCCACCGCCGTCTCCTGTACTCGCACCCAATCGCGCATTAGCTACAGCTCGCTATCGCCGACATACCGCCTACTCTCCACGACAACCCGCAAGTGTTGGAAGCTTGGATCCTCATCCCAGCAAAGTATAGCGAATAGCCGACATCATGGGAGCGTCCATATCCAAGATGATGGCCAAGGTCTTCGGATCCAAGGAGATGCGCCTGTTGATGCTGGGCCTCGACGCCGCCGGAAAGACCAGTATGCCACCAGCATTACTCCTCAACCACATATACAATCGCTAACCCGCCGCAGCTATCCTGTACAAGCTCAAGCTTGACCAAGACGTAACCACCATCCCGACCGTCGGCTTCAACGTCGAGACCGTCACATACAAGAACACCAAGTTCAACGTCTGGGATGTCGGCGGCCAGGACAAGATCCGTCCGCTATGGAGACATTACTTCTCTGGTATGTTGGGGCGTGGGGGCACGGTTCCGGGTAGGCGAGTTGACATGTGTGCACGCGACTGCACGGCGCATGGCCTCCCTACCCCATCCGACCCTCTACCATGTCTCCTAATCCAACGACGTGCTGATCGTGACCCCAGGTACCCAAGGTCTCATTTTCGTCATCGACTCCAATGACCGCACCCGTATCGACGAGGCCAAGACGGAACTCACAAGGATCATCCAAGATAGAGAAATGAAGGATGCCTTGTTGCTGGTATTCGCCAACAAGCAGGATCTCAGCGGAGGTGCGTACATGTTCAAATCAGCCTTGAAGCACATTGCGCTAACTTCGCACAGCCATGCGACCAAAGGAAGTCTCAGACCTTCTGCAATTAGACAAGATCGCCAAAGACCACGTATGGAAGGTTGAGCCCAGCTGCGCGACAACAGGAGAGGGCATCTTCGAGGGACTGGTATGTTCAATTGCCCTCGAAACAATTTGCGCCTCCGTCAACTAACACTCACCAGGCCTGGCTCTCCAACAACGTCAAGCTGCCACCAGGTGCCAAATAGACGTCTGCTTCCCGGTTGCGCCTCCCCTTCTCCTCCGATACCTGAACGACTTGCATGCACTCCACACCATCTGCTCTGGCTCTTCCTGCATATACCCGGTTTTCCCATCTATAAACTTAATGTCACACTTTTTATCGCCTTGTAATCTTCTAATTTCTGGGCCATTCGGATGTAATGGTCTTTTGGGGGCAACCTTTTTTGTTGGTTTGTACACATCATGGATTGTGCAAATTCTAGATCTTTGTATCCAAGCTGGGTGGCTGGCTGGCTCTCTGTTTGTAGCGCAAGCGAATTCAACTGATTCCTCCGTGTTTTGACTACGTATTATCATGCTTCCTGTCTGCCCTGGAATTTTGCTGCATCAAAGAAGTCACGCTCTCAAAGCGGAGGCCGTTCATCGCTGAACCATTGCTAATCGTGAGATTGTGAGGTACATGACCATGAGTTTGACGATTATTACGAGGGTGTTTGGTACACTTGATGCTCTACGACGCAAAATCCGCTTTACTAGCTCGCAATCCTGGCCCTCTACGTTTGCATAACATTGAATCGCTATCCATAGCTTGGCTTGAAATATCACTTGTCTTTCAGACGTCATGGCCCAAACTTGATTGCACCGGCTTGTCTTTGTATGTAGGCAAGCAATGAGACACGTTCGAAACAAACCAAACAAGGTCAAAATACAGTATAATAGCGGGCTTGGAGTCGACCGAGTGTTACCATCATCGAGCATTACTCACTTCAGGGTGGCTAAAGGCAAAGCTCCTCCAGCACTCAGGAAGAGAGAGAACGAGCAGATCCAGAACAACATGACGAGCTTTCTTGGGAGTTCCGCTGCGAAAGCCAAGCGCTGGGCCACCATAGACAAGGCCAAGAAGAAAGCTGCTAACATACTGTTTGAACAATACAAAGTGGACAGCCCCAACGGTCTCAAGCAACCGAAAGTCACTGCGATAACTGAACCAGAAACTTCGACAGAAAATCCCGGTGCGACTCATGCCGGTTCTGATGCTCAACCACAAGATCCGGGAACTGATGTAACAACCACAACCATCCCCGGTATTCTCAGCACACCCACCGACAACGAGGGCGGTGCCTCGGAGACGACCGAAGTATCCAACGAGGAGACTGTACCGGATGATGCGAATAAAACAGATCTCGCCAGCCGAATCAGCACCGATCTTCAGTCGGGAGAATACAGGGATGCTGCATCTCAGGCAAGCAAGGAAGTTGATCAAACGGTCATTATCGCTCAGTCTAGTGCCTCTGGGCAAGGTCCTGCCGCTTCTGCCGCCTCAAATTTCAATCTTCGTGACGCTCCTGTGATCGACTTCGGGGAGGTCGCACGCTTCAACCCAGCTTCAAGAGCTTCCGATCCCAAAGATGGTAATTCAGTTCCCGTGGACAGTAAACTGGCCGAAAAGCTTTCCCATCTGAAAGATACCTCGAAATATCCTCTCAAAACATTGCTCCGTATGGGACGGAAATGGGACACAGTGATCACGAACGATTTCCAGATGACCATCGATTCAAACGCAACCTTCTACGAATATCGAATCACAGGCATACCGGCATCCGAATCATGAGCCGGTAAGAAGCGTTAAATGGAGACGGCCATTCAGAACGTACCCTCTCTTAGCCAGAATTATGGTTCGTTCGCCACTGACAACGCCAGCACAATCATCTCTTGGGTAGATCTACATGAGCATGCAACCGGTGTACAGGTTGTGGCCAACAAGCCGGTCACTGGTACTGGGGGTGAATGGAGACTAGTGGATATCATTGACCGAAACACTACCGCGCATCTGAACTTCTACTATTCATGGCAAATTGATATTGCTGGCTTAAAATCTTACGCAGAAACAACGAACAATGATCCTATGGCCTACCATCCCAGTCCAACAGAAAATGCGCTCAATATTATCATGGCCAAATGCATTACGAACAGCAACACCTTGCATCTCAACAATCACAAGTGCTATGTTCGTGATGCTTTTTGAGACCTGAGAACGCTTGGACAGGACGATATTGCTCCGCTTAGAGCTTTGCGCGAATATTCCTACAGAGTACATCCGACTATGGAAACATCCTCCTGAACGCCAGTCCAGCCAACAGCGCATTCTGGAGACCTCTGCCGGTCACTCAAGTTATGGAGAATGGCCGCGGACCCATTCGGCGGAACAATGCAGGGTGTGACGAAAGCGCTCAGGAACGTCAGGGTTTATGTCGTCTGCAACCGCGACAGCAAGGACCAGAAGTGCAAGCACCGGAAGTGTACAGACCCCAATTGTAGAGCGGGTGACAGAGCTGAGTATGCTAGTGAATTACCGAGACCACCGACCCACGGCTGGTGACACTTTTCCTTGATCCGTACCTCTTTTGTAGATTTCACTCATCTCCTTTCATGGTTCTGCTTTATGCACATGGGTTTTCTTGCACAATCGACTGCTCAACACATGCTTTCGTCGCAACTCTAATCAACATTTACAACCCAGTGATGAAATACTGAAGCCACAGGAGGGTTGTTCAACAGAGGTTGAGTGTCAAGACAATATCACGACTACATGTATTTACCAAGACGATCAACGGTTACGCAGCGCCTATATGTCTCCTTCATACGCTACGACACGACTTCATCACAAGCACTCGACGTCGGAGGAAGCATGGCATGGAGAAAGGAGAGTTGAAGAATGTTATGACTTTGATTTCAGAAAGTCGCTTGACCTTGCGGAAGCTTGACAGAATAATACTGACTTGTTGACATGCAACACTAGATACCTATACCCCGAACACCTTTAGCCATAGTGATGGGCCTTTCCGAGTCCAGACCACGTCAATACAAACGCTGTGACGCTGAAACGCAATGATAGAGATGAAGAGTCAGAAACCAATGTTGCGCCAACCCATCGTTAGAATGCGTTAAGAATGTATGCGACCATTCGGCGCTCTGATCACCTCCACTGACCCTGGCTTAGCTTCAGCAGGCCCTCCACACACCCTGCCTCTTCTGCTGAGTTTATGCTTGAACGACCACTCGCGTCGTCACCATGCATAAACTCCCGCAGCTCATCGTCCTGCTCGGGGTCTACAATACTCTTGCCGCCTTTCCGCTTGTCTTTGGCTAACATCGCACCAAGACTTGACGTCTGTGACATTAGGTCCGTGTTTTCTCCCAGTATCCGACGAGCTGTCCGGGAAGCAGGAGGCGTAGCGGCGACCTGACGGTCCCGTCGCACAGACGACTTTGGCGCGTCGGGCTCCCAGTTCTCCTTGTCGCTTTCGGTTTGCGGGAAGTCATCCGACTCTGTACTCTCATCACCCTTCTTGTAGTCGGTATAGTCATTGTTGGAAAAGCGGCCGTTGATAGTCGAGGCGCGTTGCATTGCACCACGGGACTTCTTGACGAGCGGACTGCCCTGTACTTTGTGCGAGCTGTGGCGTGCCATCAGCGGACTGCTATTCTGGCGAGCCTGATTCTGGGCTAATATCCTTCGGTTCGCGCGTAGTATTCCAATCGCGTCAGCTGCGCTGCCACTCTCCTCTTGTTCCGCACGCGTTGTCAGGCTGGTTGTTGATCGGCTCTCTGGATCACACCAGAACTCCCACGCGCGCGAATCCCTGCTCCTTCCTATGTTCGATGTCGTCCTTGGTACCTTTGGGCTCGGCTCACCTCGGGCGGCAGCGGCTAGGCGGTCATTCAAACCAGCTGCACTGTAGCTCCGTCGCAGGCCAGCAGCAGCACGAGAAAAGGAAGACGGAGTCTTTTTTGATTTAGGCGGCGATGGGGTTTTGTCAAGATCGGTGACGATACGTGCTGTGCCATCCTCATTGGTCGATATTCGCACAAAGGAATGCTTGCGCTTCAGTGGTCGGGACGGGGTCTTTGTTGCATTGTCGGGTGATACCGAAGGTCTGGGAGGAGGGTTCGGAAACGTGATAACTTCGGGCGCATAATCTTCGAGATATCGGACGAACGATGCGCTGCGACGGTTGGAGATCCATGAAGTTCGTTGTTGCGCGGCACCATGTGAAGATGGTGCAGCCTGCTGCGAGTTGCTTACTTCAGCGGAGGCATTTTCTGTACTTTGGGTTTCGGTCGATGGTTCTACGACTGCTTCATGTGTGCTTTCTGGTGCGAGCGCGGAAATAGCAGTGTCGATGGTGCGTGGTTCTGGGATGGTCTCATCTGAGGTGAGCTCTGGAGTTGCGGGCTGCTCTGGTGGGTCGGACTTCGGGCACTCGTCCGACTCTTTCGGCTCCGGCGCGTTATCGATATTGCGCGCTATGGCTACCGTCTCGTCCTCGGTGGGCGGGTCCGACATGGTGGAAGAAGAAGACATCAGCGATGCCGTAGAAGATGGTTCGAGAGGCCGTGAGCGACGGCGGTCGTTTTGGCGTTTATCTAAAGCAGAGCGCGATCAGAACGTGTTTCGAAAATCATGCGTACATTGAGCCACGCGCGACATGTCGGGGGATCCAATAAAAGTCGGATGAAAAGCAAACAGCAACGACGCGTATAGCAGACGGTATTACTTACTTTGAAACCAAATCTAGGACGCGATGTTAGCAGGGGCGCGCACACTCGTGACGTGGAGCAATATTGGCGTCTTACCTGAACTTCCTTCTCGCCAAGCGCGACTTTGCGAACAATTTCGAGACGTGCCGCCTTGTCTGGCTTCGGATTCTTGAAATATTCCGATTTTAGTACGTCTTCGTCTTCCTTGCTGCAGGATGTCGTGGTCAGCGCTGATGGGGTGTTGGAGTGTCGCTTGCCCGCGGGGTAGGCCGAAGTAGTTCCCGATGGTAGGTTGAGCACGAACCAACGCGTTGAACATGGGTCGACACGGATGCGATGGAAGGGCAGAACTTGAACGGAATTGAAGCATACCTGGTGCGTCTTCTCTTTTGGCGAGCGAGAGCTTTGTTGTCAACATCTGGTGGCATATGGTTTGCGACAGTTTCCTGTGAATGCACGAGAAAAGCCAATTGACCACTAAAACTGGCGCGTCTGACAGTGGGAAGACGCGATGACGCAGGTGACGAGAACGATGGCAGGGGCGATGAGGCGGACATGATGGGACGACAACAACGAGTGTTGGTAATTGAACTTTGTGTAATCAAAGAAGAACTACCATGAGAATGAATGTTATAGTAGGAAGAGTAACGCGTTCAATATGGTGGCAGGAAAGTAGTGTGCGAGGCGCGTCTTCAGTCGCGTACGTATCAGATTGGTCCGAGCCGGGCGCTTGCCTATGTCGTGCATACCACTTGCCTGAACTTGTCGTCTGTGCACACAACCACACCAGCCTCATATCTGCCACTATCCATACTGTAGATCGTCACATATGCATGAGCATCATGCGGTTGAGGAAATAATATATTCCTTCGCATCGGACCGAAGCGTAACTGGCAAAAACGCGTGGTTCTTGCGAGTTCGTTCGTATTTCTCGTGGTTCATCGGCGTCTTGGTTAGAACTACGCGAAAGCGGGACGACAATTATGTGTTTTGCTTTTCCAACACTTTCAGTCCTATTTGGAGTCCACTCAAGGAACGCGTATGTGCAGAAATAGTTACACGGCATATTCCTGCGGTTGCATCTGTTCGCTGTAGATTGCGACCCCTTTTCAATGATCAACTGCGTCCATGCGTGATGTAAACGCGAACGAGACGCGATGGAATGATATTGTCTATTTTCAAGCGCGTTGGGCCGAAGCAGCTAACACTCAAAACGAACGCGGTGAAACGCGTCAGCACGTGACGCGCTAACACTTTCGGTCGTGCCCGCCATATCCGCGAAACGCGAGTCAAACACTTCACGCTGCTAGTCCCGTAGACACTTCTTCACAAACTCTCTATCATCGGTATCCTCCGATGGCCTCCACGCATCATTGCGACTGCAATTTAGGCAACCACACGCTACCCAACGACCGTCTAGGTCCGGCCTGCAGTCTAATACCCTTGGCGGCAACGCTCACCGTAAGATGCACTGCATGATGCTTAACCACCATTCCATCTCTATTCCCGCAGATGCGCGTACTCACTCTTCCCTCTTAGCATCTGACCTTTTGCATACACTTTTGTCTGTTTCCACGCTCATTGTTCGATTTTCCCGCTACCCCACATCCACCGGTGAAGACGTTCATACAAGGCAATAGGGTTTAGTGTAAGAGTCGGACTTATTCGTAACCTAGAGGCACGTTTCTCTTGCGTAAAGACTCATCGGTACCCTTCTGCCTTATACAATACTTGCCGACAATATCTGCGTCTAGGGCGATATGTAGAACTACATACCTCGGACTCGAAGCTGACAGAAAACATTCGCAAGACAGCTTACTATCCAACATTCACGTGACATATACGGCACCTCTGGAGATCCAGTGCTCACGCCTTTAGCGACGAGGACTCTAACCTGGTTCCTGTGGCGCTTATGCCACCCTTGAGCCTCACCGGTTTTGGCCCCATTTCCCTATCTCGTCATCTCCCCGTTAACTCCTGGCCCTCTGCTACGATGAACGATTGGTGGAGGCCTCCCCTACCCAAATTCTAGCTATCAACGGTGTGTCGCTCTTGTAGCCGTGTAAAGCAACTCTATCCGGCCGCTAGATTCTCATTTGTGTAGCCAAGCTACTGCACTGAGAGCCTCGCACGAGGCATTCGCACCCGAGAAACTGCAGTCTGGCCAGAGATGCGGTCGTGTCGTGATGTAGGGCTAGCCCTACGGGCCCACTTTCGCAGGTAGACTCCGCTTCCGCTGTGAGAATTCCAGGAGTTGGGATTCCTTCGTACGATACGATCCGCCTCTCCCCTACCGGGACGTGGGCCATGGCTGAACGTTGAACCAACACCCTAATTGGCTGGAGTTCCCTTCCTAGTGGCATGGTTGCAGGACATCACTACGCACGGTCTCGACGCTCGCCTGACTTTCATTCGCCGAGGCCAGAGCTTTACTTCATCGATCTCATCTCTAAGCCTTTGGTGGGATGCAGGGCTTAGGCTTCTATTCCTCTCTTTCCGGCATATATCCCACGTCCACGACAAGTGTGCTGTCTCTTCCACTGTATCACATGTTCAGCCAAGAGTCACAGAAACCTTCATACACATCAGACCAGCGAATCGGCCCCTTTATCTCGGTTAGCAACCAGCGTTCCAGCGGAAGAGGCGTTGAAAGCAGGCAACTGTTCCCAAGAGACTAAGAAGTTCGCTGTTAGCCCTTCAACATCTTGTCACGCCTACCTCCGAACATCCTTGAACGTTACAGAAGACGGTGGCAGTCGTTCTCCCGCCATGCTAGCACTAAACCAGACTTGAGGAGGTTCCTTGACACAACAGGCTTTGCGTCTGTTACTTTACGCTCCAAAACATGTTCATTGGTAACGTCACTTCCACATAGGTCTGTGTTGTAAGCGATGTCCCAATAAGCGTCGCCTCCCAGCATTATTGGAAGATTTTAGGCCGGCCACCATGGTCTGCGCGTTCCACTCACCGTCTTCACTAATCCAATGCTCCCGTTTGTGAGTCACGGACCTCTATATCGTAGTAATGAGGGTGTTGATGGGCCCAATTTTGCAGCCCAACATACGTCTAAGCTTTGTGGAACAGAAGATGCGAAGTTGAAGTCATAAGCCCATATCCCCCAAAATTCTCATACGACTGGATAAGTTTCGGAGAAGCAATGTCCAGCAATATGCGCATTGCAGTAGCAGGTAAAAACAGCCATTTGACAAGCAAGTACATCATTTGTACAGACACCCTTCTTACATATACAGGTACGTCGGGCCTAGCACTCTTGATCGCTCAGGAGATCAACAACACGACAAGCCACCAGCTGATCATCCTGTCGCGGACTGTAAGTGCCCCCAAGGGGTGACACTATTCTTCAGTTCTGAAAAGTCACACTAAAACTGATCAGCATCAAACAAGCCTCATAGCGTCTGGCTATAACTGTCAAGCCGTCGACTACAACAACCCCGCTTCCCTCCAGCATGCGTTGATGGGCGTTGACACAGTCATCTCGACGGTCATGGGCAATCCACAACTTCGCCTTATAGAAGCGGCTGTACAGTGCCGGGTACGCCGCTTTGCACCTGCAGAGTTTGAAGGTCAGCCGGGTCTGCGAGGCCAGAACACGCTGCTCGATCGGGGACGCAACTCAGCGTTGGCCTTGCTGTATCATTACCGGGGCCACATACAGTATACGGTCTTCGTTTGTGGCATACTTTATGAGCGCTTCTCCGTAAACGGGATGATGTCTCATCGCCTCGGGGTCAACAGCGGATATGGCAACGAGGGAGAGTTCATTGCCGACCCCCGGCAAATGACTTCCATGGCGCCAATCTATGATGCAGCTAATAATCTCTCATCGATATGCTTGACCTCCGCATACGATGTGGCACAATTTGTGGTTCGTGCCCTCGACATGCCCACTTGGCCCTCCGAGATGAGCATGTGCGGTGAGCGCATGACTGTTCATACTTTGGTCGAAACCATCAGGGCGTGTAGAAGTAAGTATACTTAATTTTGGTTAGAGGATACAGCTTGCTAACACATCGTCAGACCGGCCATGGGCTAGCATTGATTATCAAGCCCCTGCAAGTATGCAAACAGTCTTGAACAAACCTATACAATCACTAACCAAAGATACAGATCTTGAATACCAGATGACGATGGCGCAATTGGGAGGAGACACAGCCGGGCAGAGGCGACTCGCACCCCTCCTTGCGACAGCAGAGGGGCGCTACGATTTCGTGGTGCCCGCCTACCTCAACTCCGCCTACCCAGACATCCAGGTAACTCGCTTTCAAGATTGGTTTCTGCGGAACTGGGCCTCGATTCCATGAGCAGCTACCGTTGCGAGAATCATCTAAACAGTCGATGATACTTCTGGAGCCGAGAAATACCCGCGCAACACTGGATATCCCTGAAATCCATGTAGGCCTTTGATCCTTGGAATTTCGACAGCGTATGATGGGGCTCCACATCTCATTCTCGTCAATTCTCTACTACTTGCTTTTCGTTCTTGAGACTGTGTTATCTACGAATTTGGAGTTTGTGATTGGAACAAGATCTCTACAATGCACTGAAATTGAGGGATGTATTAATTATGAGCTCTTGTCTGCAGTTTACAATACATGATTATTCCAAACCGTCTGAATAGGGTCAATGAGTGTCGTCTTCGCTCATTGCAAGAGGTTGGCAGTTGTGAAGTTCTGACCAAGGTTGATGTCGCTTACGCCTGAGACACTACCTGGTACGCCTCCACTCTGCCAGCACCACACGCGACACTTTGCGGCTCGCTCCTTCCGAAGCATAGACGGCGCTAACTGAATTTGCAGAAGCATACCCGATCTGCGATGATGGGAGAAGGGTCTGTTCAGAGTTTGACATGAATCTTCGATGGAGAATTACGTCAATTCGACGTCATCGGTGGGGCATCAGCTCCCCGCTACCATAATAAAAGTCCAACGCGCCTGAACACTCTTTTCTTTCCAGTATCACAATCACAACTTCAATCACATTTTCAACACCAAATCCAAATTCCCTACGACTTTAACTCCCTTTCTATACCAACAACGTAAGTTTAATTCCGCCAAATGGTGTAGTGGACAGCTTCGAACTTGCCGTTTCCCGTCACGAGACTCGTAACCCACCAGCATGCACGCGTCTGTTTTCCAGTCACTAACATATACGCAGCACACAAACATATTCAAAATGGTTTCTTCTCAGCAAGGCTACTCTAACACCACTGTCGACATCAAGGGCAATACCCAGGCTGTCAACGAGGCTCAGTCCAACCTCCCTCTCCCTGAGCAGCCACCCGTCGCTTCCGACTTCAACTCCTCTGATGCTAGAACCGTAAACGTTGGCTCCGGCGGCCAAGAAGCCTCGTTCTCCTCCGGTGGCGGTGCCATCCGTGAACCCGCTGTCGGCGCTGGCGGTGTCGCCGGTCGCGAGGCTAAGGACGGACTTGATGGTATCCCCAACGACGCTGTCTCGCGCGAGGCCAAGGACCACTCTGGTCTTGCCAACACAACCGGCAAGGACTACGGATACCCACAGAAGAATGACCCCAGCGCGGGCGTCAAGCAGTAGAGTACTGTATAAGGAGGAGTAATGAGATACCCGAAGCATGATGGGAGTGGAGGATTTCACGATTATGATGGTTGCTATCACTGCGTTTAGTAGCCGAACTGCAAGAGCAGTCTTATGATAATCAATGAATGAAACGAATGAACAAATGCAAATTCCAACATCCTCCGTACTGTGATGCCTTCATGACGAAGACGTCTCTTTGGTTGATCCTGTCATACTAGGCGCTAAGCTTGATCTTGACGCTAGATGCGATCATGGCAAGTGTTCGCGTGCTAAGTGTATCATTGGTGTCTCGCCGAATAGCACTCGTTCCTCACGCCATTGCAGCCGCAGTATGCACGCATGCCCAAGTCTAGCACGCGAATAAGCGGATCCTCTGCCGGTTTCCGACCTACTGTCATTCGACCAGAGCGGGGTCGTTTTGGTAGGGCTGAAGTAAAGTGGAATGCTTCAATGTGACGAGGTCATGACGCAAGTATATTGGAGCATGAGGTTGAGGGCATACATAGGACAGCCCGCACTGTAACTTGAGCTACTTATATCGCTCAAACAAGCACAGCTTCTTCCGTCTCACAACAATCACAACTCAGGAAACTACACATAACATCAACATGGCGACTTCATACGGACAAAAGGTATGCTTTACGTCTTGCGCTTTCATACTCCGTCCATTACAGTTTTATGATGACCTCATCCGACTTACAATAAATCTAAGAAGCTCTCACTAATGCACCACTCTTAGGTCACCAACGACCCTGCATCTAAAAACGCCATCAATGAGGCTGTTGGCACCGTAACATCAGACTCCCTAGCAGGCGAGTCCCTGAAGAACTCTGGCTCCTTTGGCGAGGGCAACCCCAAGGCCGCAGCAAGCAAACAGCCCTCTTCCTCAACTACCACAAACACCCACGACACATCCAACGCCACCAAGCTTGACGCCGCCGTCAACGCCGAAGCACGCGACGCACAAGAAGGATGGAATGAGGAGAAGATTATGAACTCGGGCAAGGGTCTCTCATCTGGTGGAGCTTCATCAGGAGGCGCTGCTGGCGTAGCACCTACTGGTGTTGCTGGCACCAATGTCGACCCAAGCGTTCTCCAACCCAAGGGCGCCAACTTGACAGAGGATAACAACTTGAGTGGCAACACAAAGTTTGGCGAGGTCGGTACAAAGGACGACCCTGCCAGGCAAGCGGAGCTCAAGTTCGCGAAGACGGACGCAGCGAATGCTGCGGTTGACAACAAGAATGACATGGCCCAGGGCGGCGACAGCAAGTTCAGCAGCCTGGGAGACGCCAACGCGTAGAGGGTTGATGATGCATGCCGATATATCTGTACCACATAGTAACGAAGCCTAATGAATGAACAAATAATGATTTACAAACCAAGTCAATGTGGTTTTGGGAGTGCGACAAACTCAGGTGAAAGCAGCACATGGCGGGGGTTCCAAATCGGGCCTCTTCCGCGGGCACGGACGCGGGCCGTTGCAGCACCTCAAGGTGGCCTTTCGCGACGCGGCATTAGCTCCAACTGTCAATGTCGTTCGTTTACCCACCTGCGCTTCTTTCCTTTACCTAACAGTTCACCGAATCGAGATTGGGTCTGCAGTGCTCCGATTGCACATTTGAGTGGCTACCATGAACGGTTACGGGGACCATGGGCACGAGGAGGATCCATTCGGACCATCCAAGGGCGGCATTGTATCAAGTTTCGATGCGTTTCGTAAGTGTTATCTTGTGCACAGCTTTCGAGAAGGAGAGCAGATTTACTTGTAGGATCATGGGCTTGATACTTCAATATCTCCAGCTACGTGACTTTTCAGACGCATGCGATACCACGCTTCATTCAAGATAGGAGCCCGGGGCTAACGTGTATCTATAGCCAAAACCAAAAAGACGTACCTCGTCCAAGGTCGCAACTCCTCCGCATGGACAGTAACGCTCATCCTGACATGCATCTACCTCTCCTGGTCCGAGATATCGCGCTGGTTCGCTGGCACCACCACACAGTCATTCGCCGTCGAGAAGGGCGTATCCCACGATATGCAAATAAACCTCGACGTGATAGTAGCCATGCGATGCGCCGACCTTCATGTGAACATGCAAGACGCTGCTGGTGACCGAACCCTGGCTGGCGAACTTCTGCGCAAAGACCCAACGTCTTGGTCGCAATGGACTGGCAAGAACATTGAGAGTGGAACGCACGAGTTGGGTAAAGATGGAGGCAAACAGGCGCCTGGATGGGAAGAGCTTTGGGACGTACACGATCAACTGGGCAAGGCGCGCAAGAGGAAGTTCAGCAAGACACCGCGGGTGCGCGGACAGACTGATAGTTGTCGCATCTATGGAAGTCTGATTGGTAACAAGGTCCAAGGTGACTTTCATATCACGGCTAGGGGCCATGGTTACATGGAGTTTGGAGAGCACCTGGACCATTCTAGTGAGTTGAAGGAGTTATGACTTGCGATGATACCTTCACTAACAATCAACAGCATTCAACTTTTCACACATCATCCGCGAAATGTCCTTCGGCCCGTACTATCCCTCCCTCGTTAATCCGCTCGATTCTACTATCGCTGTAACACCGACACCCGACGATAAATTCTACAAGTTTCAATACTACATCTCCGTTGTCCCGACCATCTACACCGACGATGCCTCGATGATCCCTCTCCTCCAAGCCATCACGTCGACACAGGACCATCCAGCCTCGAATATCTTCCACACCACGCACGCCATCAAGACCAACCAATACGCCGTTACCTCCCAGTCCCACAAGGTCCCGGAAACCTACGTACCCGGCGTGTTTGTCAAGTTTGATATCGAACCGATTATGCTGGCTGTGGTAGAGGAGTGGGGAGGTTTCTGGAGGTTGATTGTCAGACTGGTCAACGTAGTGAGTGGAGTTATGGTGGCTGGTAGCTGGGCATGGCAGATGTTTGACTGGGGAAGTGAGGTTATGGGTAAGAGGCGGAGAAGAGGCGATGGCGTTGGTGTGCTAGGGACGCCGTCAGTGGAGAAGAAGAGCTGGGACTAAAGGGAAGATCTGATAGAAACGGGGATGCATTCAACGGCGTTTAGGGCATGGTGATATGAGTTTCATGTGCGGGGTTTTGTGAGTATAAGAATATACTATTTTTTTCAACCTTTGTAAATGGCGGCGCCTATGTGGAGAAGAGTGCATCCATGACGAAGGCCGGATTGCGCAACGGTATGTCCCGCTCACTCTTGAAGATCTATAATATGCGAAGACCTGACTGATATGATAGAACTAACGAGTATTGTGGTTAGGTAACTCTGGAAATCCACGCCTTGCGACCTAGTCTTTCCCTCATATTCTGCTTCCTTCATTCGTCGCTTGGCATGTCCGTCGCACAGGGCGCTAGTCGACTGTCTCTCAGTTTGACTTGCAACACCCTCCACTGTCTTAACTATTCTTTTTCTCGCCAAACGCTGACAATCCACCACACCCCACTCTCAATTCGAATCAACTCAACTTGACTGCGACTATGGCGCCGCCAACTCAACCGCAAGACCGAAGTGATTCGCGAAACCAGGACGACGAGAGTCAAGAGCGCGAGCCAGTGCAGCTTCGGAGAACGGCTTCTACAAACGACCTTAATCACGACAACCTGCCGCAAGCCATCAGGCTGGCAGATGGACCAGGAAGCGGGCACATGCTCGTTAATAGAGAACGTTTATCTGAGAATGTCCGCGGTATAAGCCCTTGGATACAGACGCCTCTGGAGACGCCTCATCAACTTGAAGAGGCGACCCAAATTTCCATGAACCAACGGATGAGTATGATGGCTGCAACACAACGACAACGAACCGCTGCCACATCTGATTCAGACGCGCCGCGAGAAAACATATCTTCTCGAGAACGAACTGGAGTATCGGAGGCAACTTTGGAGCCTCGTCTGGCGCTAGCCCGTGGTCAACGTACTCCGCTAAACTCAACTCAACAGTTAGATCAGCCTGGCCATCCTCGGAGTTACATGCCCTCTCTTCGATCCCAACCAGAGTTCTACATGACAGGGGTGACAGCCGTTGACACTACAGCGGAGCCTCTTGCCGATAGTGCCGAATGTACGATATGTCTTGAACCTCTTTCAGACGATGTGGTCAAGTTCCGCGCTTGTGGGCACATGTTTCACACAGTCTGTGTACAGAGTTGGTTTGATCAGAGCGCGCCGCGTACGGGTAGTAAGCGAGGTACCTGCCCGAACTGTCGTCATGAGCTGTATGAGCCGGACCCACAATATGGGCGTACAGCGCCGCCGCCTCAGAGTGTCGAGCGGCCAGTGATGACTGATGGCCAAAGGCGTTTCGCACTTGCTCTTTCTGATCGTGAACAACCAAGTCGCCGCGAAGAAGCAACTGATACTACAGAACGGTCTAATAATGATCTCCGTAATGAGTTTATTGCTGTTTTCCAACGTCGTTTGGCGGATCAGGGGCTGAACACTGGCGCTGAACGGCCTACAGCTGTCACTCCGCAGCGACAAGCTACCACTCGACGCCCTCGAGGCACACCACGGACTTGGGCCGAACTCACTCATGGCTACCACCTTCCTCGCACTGATGCCTTGGAACGTGCAAGATATGATTCTCCGGCCCATGAAGATACTGCTGGTCTTCCCCCGAGGACATCAAGCCTGCCTCATAGGGGAGCTACTCGTCGCCAGCAGGCTAGCCAGATCATGACTGATGCATTACGGGTTACTGCATCTCCTGGAAATTCGCACTCTGAAGATGAACGGGTAGACTCACACACGTCGGACCATGTTCCTAATGTTGATGAGTCTCCTAGGGTACCTTCGATACCGCTGGATCAGCCAAACGCGCCAACACCGACAATGAACCGACACCCAATACGACCACGCGAGTCTCGTGCCACTCTGGCAGCACGTGCTATTGCACAGCGTCGCCCCCTAGTACTGGAACCAGGTTTGAACAATAGAGATGCAGATCTTCCACAACCAGTACAACATCCAGCATTGAAATCTCAACGCACCTCATCTGACAGAAGCCGTGACTCTTTGCGGGTTCTTGATTCTCAAGGCCATCGGCTGGTCATCGTTCCACCACAAGACCTAACGCCAGCTGGGCGCTCTACCCGTGACCTTCAAAACGAACAGAATTCGTTATTAGATCGCCTCCGTGAGGTCCAGAACCAGATAGGCCAGAATCTACAAGAAGCAGATACCCTTAGAGAGCGTAGAGCCACTGTAGTGCTTCGACCCACTCCGGATCACTTGCCGCCTGATACACAGGATGATTTGTCAACTCGACGGCCGCCACCAATCGCGATTCCTCACCTTGCTGATCCAACGATTTCTGACTTACGCTCGGCTCGCGAGTTCCCGGATCGGAGGGTTATGGGCTCGGAAACTAGTATATGGTCGGCCGACTATGTTACATCAAGTAGACACGATACCCGGACACAAGCATCAGGAACACGTCAATTTTCTCTCATTCTAAACCACCTCCAGAATGTGGAATCCACCAACACACTCGACGGGGGACCAAACAATGATGGTCAAACTCCATTATTCCCTAGGAGCACGCCTTCTGAGACCTCTTCAGCCGGACAGTCTGCCTCAGCAGGCGATCAAAGGTCGGTTGTGGAAGACAGACAGCTAACGCAGGATCTATCTCGTCAACTTGATGATACGAGAAGGCTCATGTCGATGGTTTCTGTGTTGCACAGTCCCTCAGATCTGCACCCCCCAGATGACGATGCTCCAGATGCACTACTGTAGACTCATCTTGTTGCGGTACTATATCAAGTGGTTGGGAGAAGAGTGGCCCAAAATTAGCAGCTCTTTGAAACATCATGGCTCATTTTCGAGTGGAGATGGATTGAGAAGGTAATCCTGGTAACGTTTAAGCTGTAAATGGGCCGTCAGCTGTTAGGGTTCAAGTGCGTGAACTAGCTGCTTGCTACGCGGTATCATTTTAGTTTAGTAAGAATGAAAAACTTAGCCTTTAATCAACAAATACTTTTTCCTCAATATGTCTACTTGCATGATGACTCTGATACGCAAAAGGCTCATCGAAGTCTTGTAGTCATGGTCAATGTCCGTCCAACGCTTTCGAAACGAACGAATTCAAAAGACATTGTGAGAGCGGTAAGCAAAGCAGAGTAGGGATCTCGAACATTACACTCCTCTTGTACCCGATCCCACATTGTACAGCTTGACCTTCAAATCGTATAGCATGAGTTCGTTGTGACTTGATAGTAGAATCGTTGCTACAATACACTGGAGGTAAGCCACATATATCATGTGGTTCCTTGTGGTTCTAGTAACCCCCATTCGTAAGTATACGCATTGATTCAAAGATATTCACACTTACACTCACCTCTACAAAGCTAATTAGCAGTCATAGCAGATACGACCAGTGTCTACACTCCCAAACTTCCTTCAACCAGACAAGAAAATGACCCTACCAAACAATCCTGGGTCCCAAGAGCCCAGTACAGCCCCACCGTCTAGTATGTCCGCTCTTCGCAGCCAGGGAGAGTTCTTCATGACCGGCGTCGTACCTACATGTGTCCAGTCTGCAAACTCAGATTGTTCAATCTGTACCGAAAATCTCGCTGATGATGTGGTAAAGCTAGCTGGCGCATGCGGCCACATGTTCCACACAGTATGCCTTCTCGCGTGGCTTTCAGGTACTGCACGGCAAAACCGCACTTGCCCGAACTGCCGCTGTGAGCTGTACGCCGTATCAACGTGCCAATCATTGAACTCGAGCTCTTCAATCCGCACCGCAGAGTCTATCATGGCTCAGAGAATAACTATAGAAGCTAGTAGACGTTCGGCAGGAGCTAGGAGGCGCTCATCAGAGGATCAACTGGCTGACGCTCTAAGAGAGGCTCGCTTAGCAGAAGAAAGATATCGCACTGCAACCAACGTGAGTCTTGCGATGCAGGCCCGCTTGGGTAGAGAGATGGAAGAAGCAGCCGGCACGTTTGGAGGTACACTGCCTGATTTCTTACGCATAAATCGGACGATTCTGGATGAATCGGAAGAACAGATCGACGTGGATTATGACTTATCCTGGCGGACACCTGGAATGCGATACCACTGAGAACCCTGGCCTTACCGCTAGTATAACTAACGTATGTGATGATTGCTGATTTGTAGATCTCTGGTGCTACCGTTAGATGTCGTAATCGTGTAGAATTAACGAATTCCCTTTGCACAAAATTAGCCAACGTTTTCCTAATGCCCACCCGATGATTGTTATAGTCGATCTGTGAGTACTATCCCTCCATGTGTGGGGGAAAAACCTGTGTGCCGGCATGCCGATCGTGCTCCCTACCACAACAAACCAAAACATGGCTGAGAGGCGTCAAAAATCTCGGGATAGAGATCTTAACCCTTGAGCTTTTCCTACACTGCGTCTCTTCGTCAATAGATTCCTGCTTGGCTAGCAATACTACGATACGCTGCTGCCACGTACGACAGGCCTGCCTCGGACTGCCTCGGACGCGCCAAAGGCTGAACGCATGCATCTAAGAGTCTGTCAAGCTACGCAAAGACATGTAAAGAGTGTATCCCGAGCGGGGTACTACAGCATTCTAGGTTGTGGCGCTGTTGCGCAAGCCTGTTCCTCTACAGAGCAGGATCGACAACTAAGGCGCGCTAGCTGCGAGTCGTACGGAAATGCCGCAAGTGGCTTAGCGGTATTCTACCCGCGCTGATGTCAGACCCTTGTCCCGCCGCGAACGTGGCTATGACAGAGCCACCCGGCTAGCGACTAGCAGGTAAGGCTAAGCATGACTCGCTTGTGCTCGAATACATGCTTGAACGCGGCACCAGACTCCACGTACGCATGTTTAGGGAGTAGATAGTAGTAGAGGTGGAGACTTATATAGAGTCCTACAGCAGCGTTAATATAAGCTTAGAGTAGTTACTATAGATATACAGGATCTTTCATTCTCATCTTGCAGCCGACTTTGGGCTTCTAATGCCTATCTTTGCTAGCCCGCGTAGCAGCTTCGACCCTTTGCCTGTGCGTGTACTTTGGGTGCTACCTGCTATCGTTGGAGAAACAGCAAACTGGTGCTGCTCGTGCGATGCAAGCGCGTCAGCGTAATGCTGTCGACACGCACGCGTGGTAGGGTGATCTTTCCCAAGTACAGCTTGGTACCCAGCACATGCTCTCTCGTACAAAGCAAAAGATTCGCTGTAGCGTTGCTGATATGTGAGGACGCCAGCAAGACAGTATACGCTCGCCAATGTGTCTGGATGCTTATGCCCGAGCACCTTCTCTACCCGCGCCAGCGTCTGCCGGTTCATCGCCTCGGCTTCTTCGTACTTGCCCTGCCTGGTAAGCACTAACGCCAAGTTGTTCATGCTCATCAGCGTGGATGGATGCTTAAGCCCGAGCACCTTCTCACTCCGCGCCAGCGTCTGCCGGTTCATCGCCTCGGCCTCTTCGTACTTGCCCTGGCTGTCCAGCACCGACGCCAAGTTGCTCATGCTCGTCAGCGTGTCTGGATGCTCATGCCCCAGTACCTTCTCACTCCGCGCCAGCGTCTGTCGGTTCATCGCCTCGGCTTCTTCGTACTTGCCCTGCCTGGTAAGCACTAACGCCAAGTTGCTCATGCTCATCAGCGTGTCTGGATGCTCATGCCCGAGCACCTTCTCCCTCCGCGCCAGCGTCTGTCGGTTCATCGCCTCGGCTTCTTCGTACTTGCCCTGGCTGTCAAGCACTAACGCCAAGTTGTTCATGCTTGTCAGCGTAGAGGGATGCTCAGGCCCCAGCACCTCCTTCCTCAAGAACGATGCTTTTCGATGCGACATCTCTGCTGATGCATATTGCCCCAGACTCTCTTGACAACTGCCTAGTCGTTCTAGGAGCGAAGCACTCATCGCACTATCTACAGCTTCAACCAGTCCAGCCACGTACGTCGCATGTGGAAGATACACGCTCCATACTTCTTTTCCTTCATGCCCGCCGTACGGCACTAGTTCCTTAGCTCGGGCTGCTGCTGTGCCTGCCCAGTCCGCCCGCTCACCGTGGCCTTCCAGCCACCAGATCAAGGCCATGTGCACTAGTCGGTGCATGTCAAAAAGCTTCTCTTTGCTGGATCCTGGCACAGTCTGCTGGCGTTCTGTGATGAATGCGTATCCCGTCAGCGTTCCGAGTGCTTTCGTCTGCTGTAAAATGGATCCTCCCGACAGCAACAATGACTGAGGAATGTTGATACGATCGATGCATGCAATGAACGAGAGGTAATCTGCTGCAAGAGGGTCTTGCCTGCGAATTTGCTCAAAAGAGATGTGCCATGTCTTTGCAATCGTGCTATCCATACTGCGGTATCTGCTAGAATCTTCGAAGTGCTCGCTGAAGAGCTCAGCTTTCGTGCCAGCATGCTGGAGCAGCGATACGTACTCGGAGACCGGTGTATCGTTTTGGTTCATGAAAGCGGCTGCCTGTACGATAGCAAGCGGCAGGCCTGCGAGTGACTCCAGCAATACGCCAACCGCCGCCTCATCGTTCAGCAATGCTTGTCTCGTCGTTCGTCGCGCCAGCAGCTGCCTGGCCTCAGCCTTGCCCATGTCGTTTAGCTCGAGGACATTACCCTGAGTTAAGTCCGTAGCCGCCTTCCTACTGCGAGTGGTGAAAAGAATTGCGCCTCTATTGCTGTGCGGAATATAGTCGATTAATCGAGCGGACCCGTGACTTTCATCGTCCACTCCCAGCAAGACCTGAGAGTCATCGACGTTATCAACGACCATTAGCCAGTCGCCTACATTTCCCAGGCTTAACGTCTCCTTGACAAGTCGCTTCGCGTCCGCGTTGTCATCGCTGATCCCTGGTATACGAAGACGGACTCCAATCTCCCGATACGCAAGCTTGAAACTCTCAGGACTTATGGCTGGCACCCAGAAAACTAAGCGTCTAGCGTGTCCTGCAAGTGCGCGATACGCAAACTCAAGAGCAAGCGCGGATTTTCCACATCCTCCTAGTCCATATATAGTCATCCGTCGGTGGGTGTTAGGTGAGAGGAGGGCTCCTTCGATCAACTGGAGCTGGCTCTCTCGTCCGACGAAGAGCTCGTTTCGTGGGAAAGGCAGCGATACCGAGACTACAGCTCATTAGCTAAGTGCGGTCTGTGCATTGCGAGGCTATCCGAGCCATGCTTAATACACACCGGACAGGTCTTGCACATCTACAGTCTCCTGTCCTTGCTGCCGCTTCTGTATCTCATCTTGGAGACGCAGCGTCGCATACTCTTCTCCTTCACCATATATGAGCGGTAGGAAGACCCCGAAGATGCCGAGCAAACAGTACACTCTGTCCTCTTTCACCGTCGTTGTACGTTTCGCCGCCCAGCCTGTTCGCTCCTCGACGCTGAACCCGGTAAGCCTTTGGCCTCTGAGCGCATCGATAGGTATGTTAGTAATGCTGTGTATCTCCTGCTCTAGCGAGATCCTACTGCCTAGCCGCTTGCCGTCCTGGGAGAAGAACTCGACGCTAGCTGGCGCGAGTAGCTCTTGCAGCGTCCAGCCTCGTGTAAACCACCGGCTGCTCTGAAAAGCTTGCTGCCACGATATGCGAAAGGCTTCGGCATTGGTAATCTCATCTGGCACTAGGACGTCTGTCAGGTATACATAGCACTTGACTGCGCGCTGGTACCAGCGAAACATGGAGTTGATCGCTGTGCTCAGCTCGTCGCTCTTGGACTTGTCGATGCAGCAGGTGTCCACCCAGAAGTACTCGAGGCCGTCTGCTGCAGCTCGCTCGCCGCAGAAGCGGATCTTAGCATAGCCGCGCTTGTCTGCGCCTGTTCCCGCCAACAGCTCATTGTATGTAACTTCTTGGCCGTCCTTCCAGGTGTGCGAGAGAATGGCGTACGGAGGAGCATGGTCGTCGCTGAAAGACGTCAGCTCGAAGCCGTCGCCTGCTGAGAGACGCTTGAGAAGGCGCATTGTGTTCCGGCATGCTCTGTCTAGGATGCTAGCAAACTCGGTCGTGGTGTGTGGCACAGGCGGGCAGCGGTAAGTGGTGGAGGGCAGTAGGAGACGTGTCTGTTGCGCACACACGTGGAGCACATCAGGCAGGCTGCGAACAGGTAGTTGACTAGCATGTAAGGCTGCATGGCTGCGAGAGTTCAGCTGTGCTTAGCCGCAAGCTTCATGCGCGCATGGCAGTCTTGAGGCGCAGCGAACCTGGGCGCGTGGCAGTGGACTTGCTACACGGCGACTTTTGGGGGCTGATCCTAGGTAGGTAAAGTGCGCATTTCTGCACAGTACGGTACACAGACATCTGAGCACGCTACTGCAAGCCAAGAGATCTTGCTCTCTGCGCGGAGAAACTACCGGAAGGCACACTGCTCAGCTTAAATCGATCTTTAGAGACAGTGATCTAGATCTTTAAGACCTAGACTCTCTTGCTAGACATCCGAGCGGTTGACGTAGATTAGTTGTCGCAAGTGGACAGGGGGGTATTGCGAGGAGGTCGATCAATGGCAATGACAGATCGGCCTACAGCATGTCCAACACTATGCTCTTCTTCATCGGAGGTTTAGAGGCTAGAAGAGTAGCAACTGCAGGATTGATGCGCGTTGAACTTGACTTGGTGCAGTCGCGCTAGCCCGACGCCGAAGGTCCGGAAGAAAAAGTGTCCCGGCACACAGGGCGTCTCGCTACGAAGGGGTGGACGTTATATCTGCACTAATTGATTACCCTGAGTTGATTTCGACGCTGCAGCAGGACTGTATATAAGCCTCTACATCTACTCTTATCCGCTCCTGAAACAGGCGTGCGTAGAGTCTAGTGCGGCGTTCGCTAGCCGGGTGGCTCGGTCGTAGCCACGTTCGTGGGTCAAGGGTCTGACGTCAGCGCAGGTAGAATACCGCTAAGCTACTTGAGGCTTTTCCGTACGACTCGCAGCTAGCGCGCCTTAGTTGTCGATCCTGCTCTGCAGAGCAATAGACTTGCGCAACAGCGCCACAATACATAATGCTGTAGTACCCCGCTCGGGATACACTCTTTACATGTCTTTGCATAGCTTGATAGACTCTTAGATGCATGCGTTGAACCCTTAACGCGTCCGAGACTGTCCGAGGCAGGGCTTGTCACGATGTTCCATCACCACAGGATTCCAGCCACAGACTGGTGAGCCACCGGGAACCCTTCGGGGCACCGTCGGATCACACCAGCCACAATCACGTGACGTAGGTATATATCATCCCTCTGAGAGGCTTGATAGCTCCTCAAGGATTCGTCTCAATACAAGCCTATACCGATATCTCAGTGCCTGCCCAACTACTCCTCACAGGGCTGTCGTGCGTGGCAGCAGCGAATTGTGGTATTGCCAGCCAAGCAGGATTCTGTTGCTAAAGAGACGCAGTGTAGGAAAAGCTTAAGTGTTAAGTTCTCTATCCCGAGATTTTTGACGCCTTTTAGCCATAGTTGGTTTTGTTGTGGTGGGGAGCATGATCGGCATGCCGGCACACAGGTTTTTCCCCCACACATGGAGGGATAGTAGGATTAGTGTGACAATCGAAGCTTTTGTGTTAGGCATAAGCTATCTGCTAGTGTGCAGGTTCTGAAGATATGAAGAATATCATATCTTCGTGTTACTTATTGGCTAAGCAGATTAGCAAGATCCTGGTGATCTGCGACCTAGCTTTACACACACGAAAGCTCTATAGCCATCCTCCTCCTCCGATCGAACAAAGGAAAACCTTGAAAGCCGCCTCAAAGCCTGAACGGATTCTGTTGTAACTTCAATGTCATCCGATATTCTACTTCATCACCCACTCTCTTTCATCCCCTTTCGGATCTATCACATCATGCCCGCTTCCAAGCCACTTTGCCTCCCTAAACGGCAGGATAACAGCTAGCACTTTCGACTTGACCAACCCTAACGGCAGTGGCCCAAACAACCTACTATCCCGACTCCACTCCAGATTATCCCCTTGTACCCAGCAATGCCCCTCAGGCACTCTTATCACTTCTTCTCTTACGCTTGCCCATTTCCCTTCAACATCCACTGCCTGCAAATCGGTGTCGTGGCGCCCAGGTGTGACAACACTAACAAAATCGCCTGGCATTCCGATAATGCGCTTGCATCCGCTCTCTTTTGGAAAGATGGGGCTGGTATAGGTTATTACGTCGCCAACGCGGAGATTGCGACCGCGGCGATGGAGCGAGGAGTAAAGAATCCATGGACGAGATCGGTAATCGTGGGGAATTGTAGGAACCATTGAGATTCCAGTCGTAGCGCCTACACCGCCAATGTAGGAGTAAAACACGTGTAGAAATACGAAGCCTTTCGCGACAATGAGCGCGCTACCTACATATATGTTAGTGAGTGGCTTGGAGAGTCGTGCTCGAAAAGACTTACGGCCAAACACATTGGGGAGGCGGTTGAGGGAGGTCCATGGTAGCGGCATTACAATCGGATCCTGAGCTTTGCTATCGCTCTAGCATCTTTCTTCTTGGAACTATGTGCCTGGAAGCGCTCGCAATGCCGATGCGGAGTCGTTAACGTTAGAGCATCGTGGGAGTGAAGGAACGACGATGTGCGGAATCCACGATGGTGTGGTATCTCCGACGCTAAAACTTTAACACCGCTAAGCCATCCCACTTCGAACTTTGCGCGACTTTCACAGGAACGTGCAAATATGGTTCATGTTCATGATGAAGTGGTGGGACTGGAGAGTCCAGAGCAGGCTACTTTGCGGTAAATGACTTGTAAGACAGTCGCATGGTCCCTTGCTGATCATCTGTGTAGGCCTGCACCAACCGGCCTCGAGGGTGGAGGAATCTTGCAAGATGCTGTAAGAGGTGCTTCCTTCTTTCTTACGTACTATCACTCGTACATCTGTTCTCCTCTGTGTTTGTTTGGCCTGGTCTTTCTAAAAGCATGCGCGTGAATCGTGTGGACGTTCCCTGGGCAAAGTTCATGCTCCCCGATCTTTCTACCTCAACTCTGGGTGCCTTGGATTCAGATGGGGAGCTATTCTCGGAGATTGCTGGTATTCTTCTTCAAGATCGACACTAAAACTTCCATGCAGACCTGTTAACGTCCTACCATGACCTCAATTCCTTAATCATCGATATATTTACCTCTGAACCATCACCATTAGAATTCATGCGCCATGTCGCGCGCAACCGACCCTTCGTAGTTCGGAATGGAGCCAAAGACTTCAAAGCGAGAAAGACTTGGAAGTCAGAGTACTTAACGGGTGTTATGCGTGGTCAAAACGTCAACGTGGCAATCACTCCTCACGGAAACGCCGATTCAGTCGTCTCGCTACCATCAGGTGGCTCTGTATTCGTCAAGCCGTATGAGACCGAGGAACCCTTCCAAGACGTTCTGGAAAAGATACAACGACAAGAGCAAGAAGAAGACTACAAAGGCCCAACACGCTATGCACAAACCCAGAACGACAATCTGCGCAACGAGTACTCTACACTTTTCGCCGATGTACCGAAGAGTATTCCGTTCGCGCGCATAGCACTAGAGCAGGAACCCGACGCAATCAACTTCTGGCTCGGGAACTCCTACTCCACAACTGCTCTACACAAGGATAACTACGAGAATATCTACGTCCAGATCCTCGGTCAAAAGCATTTCGTGCTCTTACCGCCCGTGGAAGCAGCCTGTGTGAATGAGAAGAGCGTCTTAGCTGCAACATACACTCCAAAACATGAGGACACATCATCCTCCGACACACTCAAACAGAACGATCTGGTGATCAAGGTAGACGAGCCGGAGGAGTACGTACCCTTCGCGACATGGGACCCTGATCAGCCCTCCACCAACACTACACCTTACTCTCAATATTCGCTGCCTGTCAGAGTGACGCTAGAAGAAGGCGATATGCTATACCTGCCAGCACTCTGGTACCATAAAGTAAGCCAAAACTGCAACGAGGAAGGAATTTGCTGCGCGGTAAACTATTGGTATGATCTTGACTTTAGCGGTGGTTTCTGGAGCACCGCGAATTTCGTCAGAAGCGCAGGACTGCTGAGCATGCAAGACAAGGCAGAAGAGGAGGGAACGGAAGATGGAGGTGGTTGATGTTTGGATCAACAAAAGAAACAATTGTACTATGATTATGGGTATCTTCTAGGATTTACAGTAACAAACAAATCCAACGCCGTGGCAATGCTTCTTGAATTCCCCCATCCGCTGACAACTAACCTCGAATCTTTACTTTGATATTAACGCCCCTGGCGCTCTGCCACACACTGTCACTGACCTTGACTGGCAGCTTTCGTCCCTTCAATCTTTGGTCAATTAACCATAGGCCCACAACGAATTCATATCTGCTCAACCTTCCAACACCTCTACCGTCTACGAGATCCCAAACTTCCTCCAACACATGTATAGGCAGCCGACTCCTCGTCCAGATCTCTTTGACAAGAATATTCAAAACGTCGGCCGATGGGTCGTCGTCAGGAGGTGCGTTAGCAGGCGAGGATATGTGACGACCCTTGTTTGCTGCCCATACACCTTCGTAGCGTTTCCGCTCCCGTTCGGTTATCTGATCGCGCCATCGCTTTCGCGTGCCCTCATGGTGTTTGTTTGGGTGTTTGCGGCCTTTGATGCCCATAATACGTGTGCCTTTCTTCTTGTATTTGTCGACCTTGTTGTCGTCCTCATCATCCGACGACGGTTCTTTGCGCATCGTGGTTCGCATCTTCCCGGCGCTCTTCGGAGGTGATTGTTTAGGTGGTGAGGGCGATCGGTGGAACGGCGAGTGATGGTGGTGCTGTTTGCGCGGCGGGAAAAGAGGTTCGACCGACATGGGTCGAGGTGCGGGTGAGACGTTGCGAGAATGCGAGGCTATGGCGGCTCCCATTATGGCGCTCGACAGAGACTCGCCAGTCATGTGCTGTGTAATCTGCCTGACAGATTCCCGCTGGTAATTGTTGTGATACACTGAAGGTGAATTTGTTCCGCTGGTTGATGTTGGCCGACGAGGAGGCGAGGGTCTCTGTAGTGGAGGCATCGAATCTGGGTTCTGGCTTTGGGTGCGAGGTTTGATTTGTATCGGAGCTGAAGGCTGAAGTTTGTTGGCAGCCGGCACAGGGTCTGTTTTCCGCGCAGTCGATCGTCGCGGCGGAGGTACAGCGGGTCTGAGCCTCTCATCCTCCTCCTGCTCTTCTTTGGCTGACTTGAAGGATGAAGGTGTCGAAGGTGACTGTTGACTCTCTACAGACGCAGACACCCTGCGCCGCTGTAAGGACGTCGACTGCGTCATGTCCTGAGACTTTGGCCGTGTTTGCCGAGAACCCCTCGGCGGCGGCTTCGAGGGCGGAGAAATCGATGTGTTGATTGCTGCCAACTGCACTGGCTTTTGCCTGATCGGAGGAGATTTCAGGGGGTCCTTCTTGGGTGTATTGAAGTATGCTTGCTCGCTACTGCCATCGACATGCTGTGGAGGCAGCGTGATCTTGTGCTTCGGCTTTGGTTTGACAGGCGGTGGTGTCTGCGTCCTGACTCTCTGCAGGGGTGCGTCGTCTTTTGGCTCGGGAGGTAACTTGAACGCACGCTGCGGCTTCGGCGATCGCACAGGGGGTGGGGAGTTCTGCGCAACCCGTATCGGCGCGGAGGGCTTGGTGGGCGTACTAGGTCGCGCTTGTTCAAACATCTTGACGAGCGAGTTCGTGGGCGGTATAGGGGTGTCATCGGTAGGCTTGTGTTGCGGCTCTGGCCGTCGGGTACTGCTGGCAGCTGATTGCGATTCGAGGCTGTCTCTCCTCTTGCGCGGCTGCTGGCTAGGTTTCTTAGATTCGAGCCTTGCAAGCACATTCCCCACGCTGCCCGAGGGGGGCAGCACATCCTTCTCATTTGGCTGGTGCTCGCTCATAGTGGGCGGAACAGCTGCTTGGGGTATGGGCCGCAGAGGACTGTGTCGAGCAGCAGCAAGGCGAGCTGCGATATTCGAAGGCGAGGAGACGCGGTCGGGGTGATCGTCAGGCACGCTCAGCGAGTTGGAGCTGTTCGACTTGGACAGGTTCGGCTTGCTGACGCCCACGGATCCGCCGGTATGATGGCTTCGCAAGGATGCTGGGCTGCCAGTTCCGACTTTGGTTGCAGCCAGCAAAGCCCCATTGTTTCCTCCAGTATACGTATTTACCAAAGGCTTTGGCTTCGGTGGAGGTTTGGAGAAGGCTTTCGAGGCGCCCCGCAGTGCAGCATCTCGTACATTGTGTTGGGTATCACCAGCTGACTGCGGGACCCAGCCCTGATTGCGTGCAGAGCTCATTTACGGTCCATTGGATGGTGAGCAATAATGACGTATACGGACAATTAAGGGTCAATAGTATGGATATACGGGGTGCTTGTGCGCAACCTGAAAGCAAAGAAACGAAAGAATGAACAGGAAACGAGTGGTGTGGAGTCGCAATGTCAGGTTTCCAAGATTACTATCGTCAGCCTCGTGAATGACCCGGCCTGCGTACCCACAGAGCATGGGTGATGGCTTAGGAGATACACTAGCTTCTTGTAGCCTGACAGCCACGTGATCACGCGTAACGCGCCCTCCAGGCAACCACGACCTCGTTCTCATATACAAACAACCGTCACACGAACTGCGTCGCTCGTCCAATGCATCCAACATGGCCGAAGACACACCAATGCTCGATGTCGAGGCGGTCAGGGAGAATACGCTCATGTACGGCCATGACGATGAACTCGACGACAAGTACCCTACACGCCCGATAAACCTCCATAAAACACTTCCCTTCCATACTCTCTTCACGGAGCTATTCAATCCGCTCATGGAAACACAGAAAAGGAAGCAGCCCGTGGGAGCTCGTCGAAGAGTTGGCCCCCATGGACACTCTAACATGTCACCTCATGAGGCGAAACGCAACATCATCGAGAGATTCATCGCGAGTTGGCGGAAGCAAGTCGGCAATGACTTCTACCCTGCGATGCGTCTGATCGTCCCTGAAAAAGACAGAGATCGAGCCATGTACGGTCTGAAAGAGAAGGCAATCGCCAAGATATTGATCAAGGTCACAAGAATTGACCAAAACTCCGACGACGCCAAACACATGCTAAACTGGAAGCTACCCGGTCAACTCAGCAAATCTTCGACTTCGACAGCAGGCGACTTTGCTGGGCGATGTTATGAGATCTTGGCCTCACGTCAGCTCAAAACTGAGTACAGCGATATGAGCATTGCTGAGGTCAACAACGCCCTGGATAAGTTGTCGCAGATTGGTGCCGAAGACGAACAAGTCAAGATCTTTCAGCGGTTCTATCGGAGGATGAACGCCGAGGAGATGACCTGGCTCATTCGCATGGTCCTTCGTCAGATGAAGATTGGAGCGACTGAGAAGACCTTCTTAGACATCTGGCATCCAGATGCAGAGACTTTGTTCAACATCTCGTCAAACCTTCGACGAGTATGTTGGGAACTGTTCGACCCTGAAATTCGGCTGGCAGGCGAAGATACTGGGTTGAGCTTGATGCAATGCTTCCAGCCACAGCTAGCTCAGTTTCAGGATAAAGTAGGTAACTTTGAGAAGCTGGTCGCCAGATTCCAAGGAAATACGGATGACGATACATTTTGGATTGAAGAGAAGCTTGATGGAGAACGTATGCAGCTCCACATGATCGAGGATCCTGACGCACCAGGCGGTAGACTTTTCGGTTTCTGGTCGCGGAAGGCCAAAGACTACGCATACCTCTACGGTAGACACTTCCAAGGCGATGAAGCCGGTGCACTTACACGATTCATAACAGACGCGTTCGGAAAAAATGTGCGGAACATCATTCTTGATGGTGAGATGATCACCTGGGATATGGATCGAGATCATATTGTTGGCTTTGGTACTCTCAAGACCGCAGCCATATCTGAGAAAGAAAACAAAACAGACAAAAACATTGGCCAGCGGCCGCTCTTCAGGGTGTTCGACTGCGTATATCTGAACGACAAACTACTCACACAATACACGCTACGTGATCGCCGTCTTGCCCTTGAGAGTGCCGTCAAAGGCGTACATCGTCGTCTGGAAATACACCCGTACATCGAGGCGCGCTCGCATACTGAGATCGAACCAGCACTGCGGAAGGTGGTCGCCGATTCCTCCGAGGGTCTGGTCTTGAAGAACCCACGTTCCATGTACTGCCTCAATCAACGTAACAATGATTGGATGAAAGTCAAGCCAGAATATATGTCAGAATTCGGCGAGTCGCTCGACTGCATAGTTGTCGGCGGGTACTTTGGCTCCGGACATCGTGGTGGCGCTCACTCGTCCTTCCTTTGCGCATTGCTTACGAACAAGGACGCAAAGAAGGGCAACCCGAAGTACCAACATTGTTGGTCATTCTTCAAGGTCGGAGGTGGGTTCACTCGCGAAGACTATGCTGATGTACGAGGCCGAACGGAAGGCAAGTGGCACGATTGGGATCCTCGACGGCCGCCACCATTCATTGAACTGGGCGGTCATGAACAAAATCGGCAACACGAGCGGCCAGACCAATGGATCAGACCCAGCGATTCCGTCGTGCTCGAATGTAAGGCAGCAAGTGTGGAGAGCAGCGATAAATTTCGCTTCTCCCTAACGCTTCGCTTTCCTCGCTTCAAGCAACTCAAAAAGGACAAACGCTGGGATCAGGCTCTCTCAGTACAAGAGTTCTTGGAAGTGAAGAGCAGGGCGGAAATGGAGAAGTCTGAGAAGGAGAAAGAATTCAAGATCGAGCAATCACGCAGGAAGAAGGCGAGGACATCAAAGAAGCCGCTGACCGTGGTCGGCAACGATACCGTTACCACACCGTATGCAGGTCCAGCGTCGAAAGTATTCGAGGGTCTGAACTTCTTTATAATGACCGAGCAGATCCATCCAACGAAGAAATCAAAAGCTGATTTAGAGGCACTGGTAAAAGCCAATGGTGGCAAGATTGTGCAGCGCGATTCGACGGGCAAAGACCTCGTTATCGTAGCGGACAAGAGACTGATAAAAGTTGCATCACTCGAGAAACGCGCGACGAACAACATCGTCAAGCCTGTCTGGATCCAGGACTGTATCAAACAGAACGAGATAGATGGTGCTCCTCTGCCATATCTGCTCCCTTTCGAGCCAAACAGACATATGTTCTACCTTCACGATGACGACCAACTTGACTTTGAGAACAACGTCGATAAGCACGGCGACTCGTATGCGCGCGACCTTGGAGATGTCGATGAAATGCGAAAGCTGTTAGCGGGTGTAGTGGCAGAGCCAGATGAAACCCGGGCGTTTAAACAAGAAAGATTTCTAGATCAACTGGAAGATCATGGGGAGTCGTTCGCGCATCTTAAGACACATATTTTTGGTGCAGTGAAGGCTGCTTTTCAAAGTGACCCCGAAGATTCAGTGGGAGTGGTTAGAGTACAATTAGCGAAGAACTACATCCGTTTTGGTGGCGGTGTAATAGCTGATAGTATACACAAGGAAGGACTCACGCACGTCATTGTGCTCGAAGAACGGTCTTCGACAGATAGCGGAAAAGCCAAGGTCACGGCACTAGCTAGAACAGTGGGTGTCGCGTGGGTAGAAAAGTGCTGGGAAGCAGGTACTATGGTGGATGAGGAGAGGTTTCAGTGGGGTTGAAACAGTCCCATATTCCCGTGAAAAGAGAATGACCATTAACGTGGTTCACAACCGAGTCGGCCACCAACCGAGCCGGCCACTTTACCCCACTAAAATGCCTACGCAACAACAACACGTTATGTCTCAACAACGCAACGTGCAAGAGACCTATACTGAAGGAGAAATACATATTGCTATCTCTGATATCGCATCTAAGCAGATTCAAAGCGTAAGACGCGCTGCAGCAGTCTACCGAGTCCCTCGATCTACGCTCCAAGACCGACGCGCTGGGACACGCCCTCGACGCGACTGCGAGCTAAACACAAAGCGCCTTACAAAGCTAGAAGAGGAGGCGATTGTACAGCGTATAATTGAAGAGGGTTTACGTAGTATACCGGAGCATGGTATTGCAGACGAGGATACCTGGAACTTTGATGAGTCTGGCTTCATAATGGGCAAGATATCTTCCCAGCTTGTTGTTACAGGCTTAGAGAAACCTAGGAAACAGAAGAAATTACAGCCTAGCGATCGCGAGTGGGTAACTCTAGTCCAAGGCGCCTCTGCGACAGGGCGCGTTATCCCGCCCTTCCTCATCTTTGCGGGGAAGGTCCTTATTACCTCCTGGTTCGCAGATCTACCTTGCGACTGGATTATCACTGTCTCTCCTACTGGCTGGATCAACAACGACCTCGCGCTCGCGTGGCTTAAGCACTTTAATGCTTATACGAAGGCGTCCTCTATTAGGGCATATAGACTGCTTATCATTAACGGCCATAACAGCCACTGCTCAGTAGATTTCTAGGACTACTGCAAGGAGAACAAGATTATCGCTCTCTGCATGCCACCTCACTCATCGCACCTCCTGCAGCCTCTTGACGTTGTCCCCTACTCGCTGTTGAAGCGCTACTACGGCGATAGGATCTCGCTCTTGGCACGCAGCCGCATCTACTATGTTAACAGGGAAACCTTCCTACCAGCCTTTAAAGAAGCTTATAAGAAGACGTTTACGCCAGAGAACGTTCGCGCAGGCTTTCGAGGTGCTGGACTAGTCCCATATGACCTAGAGGCTGTGTTATCAAAGCTAGATGTGCAGCTGCGTACGCCGACGCCGCCTGCACCAGGCACAGTCGCCTGGGAGGCGCAAACACCGCGCAACGCCCGCGAGATAGAGGCGCAATCTACGCTAATTCGAGATCGCATGCAACACTACCAAGGGTAACCAGCAAGCTCATTGGACGAGCAGGTCAAGCAGCTAGGTAAAGGCGCTCAGCAGATAGCTCATAATATAGTGTTAGTGCAGGAGGAAATAGGCCGCCTTCGAGACGCTGTTGACACGCTCACAAAACGCAAGACTCGTAGAAGGCGGTATATACGCGCAGAGGAGACTCTAATAGTTGGTAGGGTATCTGACTTAATTGCTAAAAAGGAGGGTAGTAGGCGTAAGGACAGCGAGACGCCTGCGAAGAGGGTGCGCGCAGAGAGGCGCTGCGGCCGTTGTAGCGAGGTTGGGCATAACTCTCGCATCTGTAAGGTAGAAATAGAGGATGTAGATGATAGCGGAGCTTCTGAATAATACTACACTGTCGCGATAGTACAAAAATATGTTGTGGTAATGTACTGCATTGCTGCTTAGGCATTTTAGTAGGGTAAAGTGGCCGGCTCGGTTGGGTGGCCGACTCGGTTGTGAACCACGTTATATGTTATTAATGATACCATGAAAGAAACCATAATGAATTCGTTGCTTATGGCGATTCTAAGACTTAAAATGTGCTTCCCTTGGTAAGACTTCGCTTCCAACCTCCCTTCCTCGTTTCCACCCCAGTACTCGTACGCGTCACCCTGAGCTCAGTCTTCTCCACAACTAGCGCTCCGCTACTCTGTTTCAGACGTTCCCGCAGCTCATTTTCTTCCAGATGGTCGGCCTCACTACCCAGCTCCTCTCGTATCGCAGCCGAGTAATCCATGATGCTGCGCAAAAGGCCAGGTCTCCTTCCACTCCCATACATCCTGGATCCCCGTCGTGTATCGAGCCACATACCGACCATGATACAGACCCAGAGGAAGTTGAAAATGGAGACCATGAAGAGGAAGATATAAGAGAATCCCCATTGGTACGTCTCACTGGGTTTGCAGGATCCATGCTCCAGCAAGTAAGTCGCATTGTAGGAGTGTTCCGTGTCTGGCCGCTTTTCGAAAGCGTATTGATACGCGAGGTTTTCCTTTAGCGCGATGCCAGAGTTCAGTCCTCGATATTCATCGTCGAACACTGTGATTTGGAGGCTCCGGAATAGTGAGGTCTTCACGCCTTCTAGCAAGAACTCGCACGTTAAGTTAGGGTTCCTCACTCCATCGGTAATGTTAAAGCCGAAAGTAGGAACAGGCATGCCGTTCAGTTCCAGTGTAGAAGTCCAATTTTGGAACTGATTGAAGTCTATAGTACGTCAGCTGAGACGCGGGGATTCTCTCAATAAACGTACGATCGCCGATGGCACGAACAAGCGGCTCATCATCCGTTGTAGCAATAAGTGGCCCATCGAAACCGTTCAGCCTGTGAGCGTCGTTGATAATATAAGCCACCTGCTTGACCTGGCTCCACTCGAGGAGGTTCTGGTCGGAGTCTTCAATATACGGCTTGTAAGTCGCGATGTAACCTGTCATGGCTGCCATCAAAGTTGGGAACGATATTACGTAGAAGGTGGATAGGAGCATCGAGAGTATCGCCAGCCATCGGAACAAACGCTTCCAGGTGCCCGCCCCAAAGGCCAAGAATTCTTTCCCCAGGACACCGAGCGTGCCCATTGTTGTTGTTTCGAAGGCTACGGCGGCATAAAGTTTGTAAGATGTGTGATGCATCTCCATATGATATACCAACCACTCGTTGAAGACGCGGTAATTCGCCCATGCCAATAAGAGCTGTCCACCTCTTCCAATGATCAGATCCCAGGCTATATCAATAACTTTTACTTGTGTAAAAGTCATCGCTCCAAAACTCAGGTTTGGCGTGAAGAAGTAGGAGGAATCCATGATGCGCCATGTTGCTCCAGTAGCTTCTTTCCACAGACCATTCGGGTAGCAGTCTCGTCCCATGATGTAACTTTGCGATGCCGTTTCCGCCGCGGCTGCGAGGACGACAATACCGGCAAGCGCAAGAGGCAGCGCCAGGACGACGAAAGTCACTCGCCAAGGAAAGGGTAACCATTTCTCGCGTAGGGTAGCCATACGATCCTTTTGAGGCCATTGGCGAGGCGTATCGGGCTTTGAGTCGCTGTGGTGGTCGGCCACGGCGAGCAGTTCGATGCTTCTTCGTGGATCATCATCAGTGTCCTGGCGAACAACGGAGAACTGCGACTGGGTTTTCATAGCTGAAGCAACACAGTGCGCGATGCATATCAAAACGAACGATGAACATGCGACAGTCCGTCATACCTACGATATCCTGCGGCTTGAGTCCTAGTTTAGGCGTCCTGCAGCCGTCTCAAGACTTCGGCCGGAGATTTGCATCAAGCCAAGTGAGGCGCAGCGCCCGCATTTGGGGGCCAAATATCTACCAACGAAGGTCGGTTTTTCATTGCGGAAGAGCTAAGTGCCTAGTAGTGCTTCTCGACCATTGTCAGAAGTCCAAGTATGCCATATGAGCTCGCTGATGCACCAACAGCGTGAGCGATGAAGCCGATTGTACGTACGCATCCTACGAGGGTGGCCTCTGAGGCATACTATACCATGCGACACGATGTAATTGGGAGTAAAAAGGTTGGGTTCTGTACGATCGTCGGTGATGAGCGTCTTGCCTAGTGTTCACGAGTACGGTCACAGAGTAACTTCCTCATGATTCTGGGAGGTACATTTGGACGCCAAGACACTAACCACAGAGTGCCCGCAGAAGTGAAAGTCATCAGGCCGCAACAACCTCGATCTTCCCAAGATACGGCATCAGGAACATTCATCTGGATGATGGGTAGTCTTATCACGGAGCTGCCATGGAGTATATATTGAGCTCTGTCCGGCTGGCAGCTTGATGCAGCCTAGCGCCACGCACCCCGCTCCTAAGCAGGGCAGGTACCTAGCCAGCAAGCACAATGGCTGATAGCAACTCATATCGTTTCCAACAAGATGATTCGTTCGTAAATTAATAACCATGCGACAACTTCCCAGAATGCTACAATATCGCGGGTGCAAGCTTGCGATTATATGTCCTCGCGATGGCAGTTCCATGGCTTCAACCTTTCTACACTCAACGCATCAGCCAGGTTAGCTTGTAAGAGGGAACAATGGCAAACATCTGGACCACCCGTACGGTCCTTCTAACGGGTCTCGTCATCTCTCTCCTCGGCGCCTTTTACGTCTACCAATCCCCGACACCACTCAACTTCAGCATGCCTCATCCGACCTCAAGCAGCGCCAGCATACCCGGTCTGGAGTTCACACTAAACCAAATATCTCGCTCCCCGCCAACTCTACTTATAACGCTCAAAAACACCAGCCCAGACACACCCTATACAGTTCTGAAGTGGAATACCCCGCTAGACTCTTCCGCACTCAATAGCGGCGTCTTCACCATCACTGATGTGGAAAGTGGAGAAGAGGTCAAGCAAACTATCTTGCAAATCAACCGCAAGATGCCTCCCCCACAAGAATCACTCGTCACTCTTGCACCGGGCACGGAAGAGGAAGCTGAAATCATATTTGATAAGCAGTGGATGCCTGAGCGCAAGCCAGCGAAGTACAAGGTCCGGGCCCAAGGAGTATGGAAAGGCGTTTGGGAAAGTATGGAGATGAAGTTACAAAGGAAGAATTGTATGATTATGCTGGGAGTCCTTTCAGTGGATGGAGGTTTGTGACGAATCAGGTTATTATGGAAGTAGATTGAAGAGAGAACCAACAGGACCCGAGTATGGCGGTATAGCAGCCTGCTGATAATCCGACCGGCCAGCAGCATCTAAACTTCCTCTCTTCTCTCTTCTATCCCTCATTTCTGCTATAGAATCGCACACCCCCTCTGCTTTGCCCAGCCGAATGTTCACAAGATCTTGCACTGCTTTAGGACCTGCCACAGATACTGCTCAAAGTCAACACCTTATCACCTACAATTCATGCAAGACACATACTTTGCTCGGCTTCTCGACGCGCTCCCTTATAGAGGTTTGTGACTTGTTCGATGATGTCGAGCCGTACGTCGATGTGCGTTCCATTTTGTGTAGCGAGTAACTATGTGTATACGTGTGTTTCGTGTCCGATATACGAGTCAAACGAAGCGACCTGGCTGCAGCAATAAAGAGAGTGATATGTGAAAGAGTGACTTGACGAGTACCACACAACGCAGCGACGAATTAGATTTTATACGCGCTAGACCAACAGCACAACTTCATCAACTTTGGTTGATCGACAGTCCCAGGCACCCGCTGATCGCTCCCCATCCGGCCCAGCATTCTGCAAAAGCTTTATTCCTGTGTCGGTTCAACATCCCATCCAATGCGAGCCATCTTACTTCTTTCGCGCTGAACGGCTTGCTCCGCTGAAGACCCATTCGTCGAACACAGAAAAAGCAAAGAGGAAACTGAAACGCGGACATGAACGTTAGTACTCCACTTATACTTCGGATTCGGTGCGAACATAAAAACGCAGTCTAGCGGGGTAACAATACGAGCTGAAGCATGACCGCGAACCTGGGAATGGAAAACAGGTGGGCAAATACTGGGTATGCGACGGGGATTTTCCAGAACCTTGATGATGCCATATAAACGTTCGACGACTCATTCAGAGCCACCGGCATAATTCTCCCCACTCCCCTCACAATTTCTCATTCCACCATGCCCCAATACCATTCATCCTACTCTTTCTCGCCCAGTCCATACGCATTGAGCACCTGTTTCGCGACACCCTCCCCACTCCAATACGCCCCCGTAACGGTCCCCAGCGCAACAAACGGCGCGCAATGCTCACCAGCCAGCCAAATACCTCGTTCAGGCATGCCCTTCCGTAACGTCTCCACATCTTCATCGCCCCTCTCAAGCCCGATTTGGAAATTACAGTATGAACCATAGCCTGCGAGTTCGTCGTTCGCCCAGGCTGTTGCTAGCACGGCTTGCGGAACACAGTCGCTATGGTCTGACTTGTAGTTGGGGAGTCTGGAGTAGTAGGGTAAGAAGAAGGACGTGAGGATGTCATTGCGCTTTTCTGGTAGATTAGATGCGAGGATTTTGGCGATGTGCAGACTTGTTGGTCCGAATGTGTAGAAGAGGAGGGTTGGGTGCGCTGTCCTTTCTGGGAGGGCAGCAAGGTTTACAGCTTCTTGATTCCAGGCTTCTGGGTTCGTTTCAGATGCATATGTCGGATGTGTCCAGTGCGTGAAGCCTGGGTAATGTGCTGGGTTGACTGGTGAGTCTGTCGCTTGATGGACGGGCGCCGTTGTTGCAGTGACATTTGGTTTGCTGAGATCGCGAGATGCTGAGGGTGATGTTAGATCGCTAGTTGTTGGTTCGTTCCAAAAGGCTCTCGGGAATGTGATATAGACCTTGTCGAGATGACCGTATCCGAGACTTCCAACAGCTTCTGTCAGACGTGTAGGTAATGCTGGGACAAAAGCATCAAGATTACGCTTTAGCCAGCCCAGTGGGGCCGTCATGATCACTTCATCGAATGTCATACTTTGCCGGCCTTCAAGTTCGACAGTGACACTGATGTTTTCTTTCCCCTCTCCAGATATAACCCGCTTCACTCTATGCTCAAACAGCATCGTCGCATCCTTCAGGGCTGGCTCAGCAATCTTCTTCAGCACCCTGTCGTATGTAGATGCGACGAAGAGATTCTCGCCGTCGATACACTCTTCCAGCCAGAAAAACTTCAGACTTTGCCTCTGAATGGGCGAGCCAACAAAGGCACCCCACATCTCCGCCATTTGAAGGATGATTTGTTGTTGCTTCTTCGCTTCGACATCTTGACTGGGGAACATCTCCACAACCTGCTCTCGAAAGTAGTCATATAAACTCTTCTCCGCGGGTATAGTCGCTGATTTCTCGTTCGACAGCTTCATTGCTTGCTCGATGATGGTCCAGACATATTCGGTGTTTTTCGCCGCGTCTTTGTCAGACACGTGGTTTCCCTGGCTGTCGAAGACTGATTGACGACCATCCCAATTCATACTAACAGTCTTGGTCTCTTTTGCGAGGTCTAAAATTGGATTGTCGTCAGTGCCGTGTATCCAGTTCGGGCCGCTGATAAAACCGTCAGCCTGAATACACCGAACTATATTATGGTTGTTGACTTACAGGTCAACCAAATGACCTAGTGCATTGCTCTGGCATAACTGTCGAACCGTTAGCATGCATGAGATTACACAGCTTAGTAGACAGACCCTTCCACCAACCCTGTTTCTCCCCTCCAGTACCGTAACCTTAATCCCCTGCTTCAACAGCAAATCCGCACATCTCAGTCCAGCAACACCAGCGCCGACAACACAGACATGGGGTATCTTGCCCGCCGCTCTTCGGATCATATTGATCTCGTCCATGTAGCCTTGCTTGTGTGGCGAACCAAACAAATCCTTCGATATTCGAGTCTCTCTTCCGGGGATTGTCCTAGCATTCAGAGTGTCAGTTCTCCGAACTGCATTTTCGTTGCCAATATTCCCCATGTTGATGGCGCTCGATTCAGCATTGGGTATGAAGTTGAGATGAAAGAGGAAAGGATATGTCAAAGTCGCGGCGCTAATGCTTAGCCAAGGGTATGTTGACAAGTAAGGCTGTTGAATCGGTCCCAGCGAAACGTGGTTAAAGGATGAAGGTGCGGCGTGATTCCCACGCTAGTAGCAATCCATAGTTTGTGCTACTGAGTAAACCACATCAACTACTAGGAAATGACTGGGCTGAAAGGTGACTACGATGGTGACAGAGGGATTTTGTTGGCGAGTATGCTATGGCGACAAGGAAGCAACGGCGGCACAGCACCTCAAGCGCGGATAGCCGTTCACATACCTTGGAATATTGGTCTAGGCTAGGAAGAGGAAATGACCTCGATGCAGTCTGATCTTGTGATGATTGCGAAGACCAATCTTTGGAATCCAAGCTATGCCAACGCGATGTTATTAGGTTGCAAGTGATGCGTGTGATAAGATGGGATGTTGTAGTCATGCGCCTGCACGTCCGATAGCGAACGTTAGGCCCGACGCTAACCTTAGTTAGTGTCACGAGGTTGCACAGTGAACATGATTGGACAAAGTGTCAGAAACAAACTTGAGCTCAACCCATTAGATTGCTATCTGAAGAGTACATTACGAGCATTATTCTCGTACAAAGTGGCATTCTACTGCCGTGGTATCATATCTCGTCCATCATCAATCAAGATCGCGGTTCCTTCGCGTCCCGTCTATTTGTCCTTGGAACCGATGTGAAGCTTGTTCTTCATCTTCTCCTTCAAGTGCGACATCTTGCCACCCTTCTCTTCGTTGCTCGGAGATGAGGTCAAGTCGGCAGACTCAGACTTGCGACCTACATGCTCTCCAGCCAAACCTGCAGCACCGTCAGTACTACCCTGACTATGTCCAGGTTGCCGTGTCCACAAACCCTTGGACTCTGATCCACCAGAGGCAGCGTTTTGCTTAGCGGTAGCTGCGTCGAAGTTGCTGCTGTCGGAAGGAACGCCCGTCGATGTCCAGCCTGGAGTGTCGCGGTTCTCAGCGGCATCCGCACCGGCGCCAGCTACGTATGTGCTTGAAGCACCTGTCACGGAGTCGGGGGCGGAGGTCTTGATGACGGGATCGGGGCTGGTGGTGGTGGTTGTGGTTGTTGTCGTAGAGTCGGGAGCTGTAGGACCAGCACCTGGTGCACCTGAACGACTGATGTCGTCAAGTGGTGTCTCCTTCCAAATCTTGTCGGTAACTCCAGCCTTGTCTGTGATGGCAGTACTCTGAGTCGTCGAAGAGGCACCAGTGTTGGATGTAGCAGAGTCGGGGTTGAGGGGAACGATGGGCATGCCAACGTAGGACGGGTCTACACTATCTGAGTAGACCTTGGGGTCGGTTGATGTCTCGGTCTTAGTTTCGGTTGGTCCTTTGGTGGTGGGGTCTAGCTTCAGAAACTCATCTGAGCCGGAAGTCTTCTCGGCTGCCTTCTCAGTTGCCTTGGCTTTGAAATAGTTAGCACACTGCCCTACCAATGGCCCATGTGTCGAGTGCGGAATGTTGAACACTCACCATCGTTGCCCTGGTCAAAAGGCTCCGTCACGGTACCCTTGCCCAGCTCACCGGACACAGGTTCCTTGCCCGCGGTCTCGTTATTCTTGTAGTCAAGGAAGGTTCCCTTGTTGTCTGCGGTCGCTAGAGGGGTTGCTATGAAGCGGGGTTAGGATAGATTGTCCAATGTGAGAGTTCGTGGGGGCTTACCAAGGTTGCCTTGATCATAGGGCTGAGTAACAGTACCCTCACCCTGCTCGCCCGAGATAGGCTCCTTGCCTGCAGTTTCGTTGTTCTTGGTCTGGTCGACCGCCTCCTCGGTCTTGGTCTGGTCGCCGTAGATGAGCTTCGAGGCGGTAGTGGCAGCAGTGCTGGCGAGGTTGGTGATAGTCTCCATGTTGATTGTGATTTATAAAGGTCAATTGCAAGAGTAGAGATTATGAAGTGCGGGAGGGAACTAGGTATCGTGAGTCTGCGTCGAGTCCAAGAGCCCGCGTTGGCGCGTTATGAAGGCACGCGGGCAGTGACGTAGGTTCCTGCGTTTGTCCCTGTTCTACCCAAGGTCCAGCCACAGCACGTGTTACGGGACATGTACACCAACGGGACAGTCTACAGCGAGTACCAAAGTGGGGCTCATTTGAAGCGTATACATTGATTTGACCGCGATCAAGCTCGATAACACCGTCAACATACCAATCGATCTCGAAGACCATTGCGAGCCGGAGCCACGTCCAGGCACCACCAATGGCTGGTCATGCGCGAGGACTGGGCTCCAAGTCAAAGGCGCACACAAAACCTTGAATCCTGATCTTCGTAATTGCGATCAGCCTGGCGCACATGTTAGAAGCTCGAATCTCGGCCGCGCTGGTTGTAAGCAACGTGGCTGGGCTTGCGTCATGCTGCAAACATGTCAAACACTGGTTTTAGCGCGTTTTCGTCTCCGCGGCGGCCAGCAGTGCCCTTCACGTGCGACTCTTCTTGATGAACAACCATTACATTCTAGTAGAGAAAGTTTTCTGTTTCGGAGCTACGATCTTTTTAGAGCCTATATAGATCATGAACGCGCCACGCACTCTTAGTCTTCATATACCAGCTAATACTCTGCTAACATCAGATCCCATTCCACATCCTTTCAGAACCACACCTAAGTAGAAAGGTCGAGTTTGCGGTTCTGCATGGAACAGTGCATCATGGTCTCCTCGACCAACTCCGGAGTCACATTACATTTGCGTTCCGCTTCTAGTAGATTGAGGAACTATTTTATCACATATGACAAGAAACGTCTTTTTTTTTTAATCAAACAAAGGTGATTTTCATGTGGCTTCAGTCCATCAAGGCCATTGTTCAACTATCCCTGGTTTATGCAAAGCATCCGAAAATAGAAGTTACTGCTTTGACTCTGATGATACAATAAGACAGAAAAGCGACAGTGGCTTTGAGGTGAGTATCCTGGACCGTGGATGTCTCGCAGATGCAACTTATAGCGGCATCTTGTGCCCCTTCGAGAACGATGAAGGGAGTGAAACTGATCTTGGGGCTTCTTCGCTCGAACTGTTAGTGTAATGATGCGATTTCAGGCAACACGCAATCAGCCCAAATGAAATCATAGGAACCTTCATCAGGCAACTGAAAGTTTTTAGTGTGCTTCTCTGTTAGGACTATACAAATCCACACTTTCTACTCACCCCCTACTGTAACCTTGCACCACGCGTCACGTCTGACCAGGCCGTCTTCCCCCTTCCAGTCTTCTGTCTCCTCTATCTTAACAACCATGGAATCAACAACCCATCAACTGTCGACATACCCTCACCTCATCCCCGTGGAGGCCATTCCAAGGACAGTCTACCAAGCCACTTCCCTACATCGCCATCACCCCGAGATCCGGAAGATGTCTGACCATGATATGCAACTGTACCGGCACTCTGGGAGTCTTGCTAATCTCGACTACCAGGATACTGCTGCTCGCCATGGAAACACTGCTGCGAAGCATAGTCGTATGGTCTCCGAATCGACCACTTCCGAAGAAGAGCATGGAGATAGGAAGGGCGAGCTACGATACGACTTCAGGTTCGGCGGCGAGTTCGAAGACCGTCGAGACGCAAGCTCTGGACCACTCCTAACTAGAGGAGATCGAAACAGCGCCTTCACGGTCGCCAGTGCGCGAACACTATGTTCACTATCTCCCTTACCATCTCCTTGTTCCCGTACTCCCCCATCCCCAGCAGATATGCCTGAATCCCCATACGTAACAACCTCCCACTCAACTCTCGCGCCCATGCTCCTCGAGAAACACCACGGTCTCTACTGCCGCCTCAAGACCTTCCTTATCTTATTCTTCCGACTTCACCCCAATACAAAGGTAATCAAAATCTGTAGGCACAAGTTCCGCCACGGCCGGTGCAAGAAGTGCGATCTCCCCGAGGCCATATTGCCGTACATGGGTGGTCTGCGAACGGTTTTCCACTGTAAGGAGCATAGGTGTGAGGATCGTAGTAAATGTGCATCGACATTAGTTCATGACATGTATGGTTCGGAAGAGGAGTTTCGTGTTGCTGTGAGTAAAAGAAATATTGAAGCCAGTTGATGTAGGGTGTACTGACTGTGAACAGCCACTACGTCTAAGATCGAGTATGGTAGCATCTTTGCTGTATGCCGATACTCCAGGTACAGAAACTGGAAGTGGGTCGAAAATTTCAGATGAAGCACCTCAAATTGGCGTACGTCTTCCACTTTTTTTCCTATTGTGTCTTCCACTAATATCTCGCTCTCTTAGCTTATTGACTTCATCTCCACCGCTCAGAATACTCACAATATCAGCGATCACATATCCAAAGACAGTATTGCATCAACCAACCTCTCCTCCGATTCACTCTTTGAATCAAGCCTAACACCTCACGACACCCCAGAGCCATTCTCCAGTCCGACGGACTACTCACTCAGCATCCCCCCATATTTGCCAGCCCACCACCGCAACACATCCACACCATGTCCAAGGCCTATTGTAGTTTCCAACAACGAAGACTTGGCACTCAGTTCTCAAAGCACAAAGAGCAATGAGACACTGGAAGTGGATGCATCAGCAACCGCTGTACCAATGATACAAGCCTCGCCTACCACGATCCGGATAAGGCATCCCAGAACAGCAAGCCAGCCTCCCGACACACCAAGGAAGATTCGGAATATTCATAATATCGCTCAGGGCGCTGTACACGGCGACATCGGTTGCCAAACCGAGATATCGAATATGTATCAAAATATCTCGAGCGCTGATACATTTCCCGCTTCATCCAACTATACCGAATCAGAACAACACCTAATCAAGAAAGCGCGCTTAGCCTTAGGTCTTGAAGTGCAAAAGGCTGCTGAACGGATGCCGCCTGATTTGGTGGAAAAGGTGTCGTCGCAGTTGTTTCCTCGAGACAGAAACGAGGTTATACCTATGGGGGCATTTGCTGCATTTATTTGTCAGGCGGTCGTCGAGAAGGAGTTATCTGGAGCGCGTGCAACGCATATTTTGGCGCTTGCTGACGATAACGGGCGTTGGTAAGGGGTGTGCGTAGTCTGCTGGGCGAGGGTATTGGGTATGTTTTCTCTTGAGTTTGGGATACCTCTGGTGTGTTCGAAAACTTGAAAGCAGTTAGTTTGTGTTGCCGAAATGGAATCTAGAAGTATTCGAGACATCACCAAATTCTGTGCGCACAATGAAAGTATGGTGGAGACATTCAGAATGAACTTGTAAACATGATGATTCGAATATTCGCAATAATTCCCTGACGACGTATTGTCGCATGCTGATCTCTACCAGCATTCCTTCTATAAAATTTCTCGTCTCTTTCGTAAGCGCTAGTAGGATATCGTACCCAGGAAATGCATTCTCAAGTCTGTCACCCAACTGGTGGGGCGTTCAGTCGTCGCATCGCCTCATTCTGTGCTCATGCAGTCCGAGAGACTTTGCATGTGAAGCTGACAGGTGGTCTAAGATCGCGTCGTTCTACTCGTCCTCCATGCCTTCAAGTAGCGTATGCTCGAGTACATCACTCAAGGTCACCATGCCTTTGAGTTTGCTGTTCTCATCTATCACGACGAAGCGGTGTACGCGTGACCTGCGAATCGTGTCGTAAAGGGTCGACATGTTGTCGTTGAGCGAACAAGTGAAGATGCCAGGGAAGTCCTGTGATTGTCAGAAAAGGTACAAGCATGGAAAAGGCAGATACTGACATCTGAACGCTTTAGTAGCGCGTCGCCGACCGTAAGATTCAAGTCGTCATATACACCGCCCTTGATAAGTGCAATGACATCGACCGCCTCGAAGACATTCAGTACGGTACCTGCTCTATCCAAGATGGGCACACTCGATATGCTCTTCTTAACCAGCATGTGGATGACGTCCATGACTGGCGTGTCCATAGATGCAGTCGCAAGATCTTCATATGTACCGACATTGAGTTCCTTCAGCGGCTTCCGTAGTTTCTGTGTCTCCTTGACGTTCACAGCGATGAATTTCAATATACGGTACTGCGTAATGACACTAACGACCATGGTTCTACGTGTCTCGTCATCGCTGTCGACTATGGGTATGCGCCGGGCGCGCGACTCGAGCATCTTGCGGCATGCTTCGTATACGGGTCGGTCGGGGTGAATGGAGATTGTTTCTATAGGCTTGACGCCCAGCGCCTTTTCGATATCTGTATGTGTGAGTTCGATCCTCGGTACGGAAGTAAAGCGCTTACCTCGCAGACTATTTAGGCGGAACTGGTCTACTCGCGCCAAAGCGTCTGGATTCTGCCAGTAGTACTGTATGACGTTTATATAGTCAGATGTTGTGAGCAGTCCGGCAAAGGTGGAAGACTTGGAGTCCCATAGCGGTGCTGAGACGATTCCTACGAACAGCCGTAAGCTCCTGCTTCCACAACCAACGCTCGTAGCTCACCATTCTGGTTCAATATGTTCAGGCTCTTCTTCACCAACAGCGCTGTATCGAAGACGATCAGGCGATAGCTTATAGGCAGGACGTCATAGCTCGTTCTGGCCTTGAGGAAAGCTCTGATGGTTCTCTAGCTCTTGTCAGCTGCCGCTGTGACTATACGCGATGTAAGGCTCCGCACCAAGCCGTCCAGTTGCTCGCGGTCAACAGCTGAAAGTTGGCGCGGCTGCTCTTTCGGGGGTAGAGGCGCCCGAGGTTGCTGGAGTAGGTCCCTCGGCGTCACAAAGGCGGGTCGCGCATCGCTGGGGAGGGCGTTGGTTGTAGAGTCTGCCGTGTCGACGCCCGACATGATTATCGCGTTGCTCCTCGGAGCCGCATGGAGCGTGTGACTCCAGTAATCCAAGCTTTGGAAACAGGAATAGCGGAGACGGAGGCTAGTAGAGGCAGGATTTCTCGAATGCGGTGAAAGAGGATGCAGGTAGACGCCCCACGATCGCCATTAGCGCATCGTGAACCTGGGAAGTCAATGCGCAAACATGCGGGGCAAATAATGATGTAGGTAAACAGGCGGCAAATAGACACGTTTGATAAGCGTTATCGCTGCTTTACTTTACTTTACTTTGATTCGAGTTGGAAGCGCTCAGTTCTGAGGTACGGCTAACCTTAGGGAATGCACCCGAAAGAAACCTGGTCCTGAAAAAGATCTCAGGTGCGCTGGAAATCAAACACTGCCGCCGTCTGCTCATAAACATTGCACACCACCCTTATCCCTTGCAAAATGCCCGTAGTATCCATATGCCCGATCATGATCCGTCCAAACTATGCGTCGTGTTTCCTGGCTGCCTTTGCAGCGTCAATGTTAAGCTCGGGGCCGGGCTCAGCCTCTGCTTCCTCCATGATAATCTCTTGTGCCGCAGCCTCAACCGGTACTTCTGGCTCGCCGATCGACTTCTTCGCTTGTGCCACGATTGCGTCTGCCTCGGTGATTCCGCCCTTCATGGTGGATTGGTCACCGTCCACACCCATGGCCGCGTCGTTCTTGCGCTGTCGGAGTGCCTTGTTGTCGAAGCGAACGACCATGCAGGAAAGGTTGTCGGTAGAAAAGCGGGCGAGGGCATAGTCGACAAGCTTCTTGGATGCTTCTTGAGGATCGTGGACATGGCGGACTAGGTCGACGGCTTCTTGGTCGGAACAGACATCCCAAAGCTATATTTGTTAGCAGATGTTACACATTTGGTAATGAAGTACTTACACCATCGCAAGCAAGGATAAGGAATTCGTCCTGCTCGGCCTGAATAACAGTCTCGGTGGTGTAGGGGTGTCCAGTGACCAAGTCCTTCATATAGGCATCACCGAGTGCTCGTGTAACAGCAAGGACGCCGTTAACGCGGTTGTTGAGAATCAAGCCACCTGCGCTGGCAACTCGGCGGCCCTCGTTCTCGTCGCTACCCTTGTGATCGTATGAGAGGCGAAGGGCTCGGCCATTGCGACAGAGAACAATACGCGCATCGCCCACATTGGCCGTATACAGCACGCGCTGTCGGCTGGCCTCGCTCCGTAACCTCGCCTCCACTTGTTGTTCAGCTGCAGGCTCCACAGCGGAATCGGTACCGTCCTTGGCCTCGCCGCCTTCACCGGCATGCTTGATAGCCGATACTGCCGCGGGTGCAAAGAGGACCGAGCCGGTGGACGATTGCGCATTAGGCACGCGATCCTCCCACCTCAAAACTGCAATGACAGCGGTACAACCACTGTTCTTCAAGGGAAGCTTTTCCAGTTGCTGGTCGACTACGGTGAAGGTTTGGTCAAGTAGTTCGGGTATGGGAGTGTTGGGGTTCTTTCGAATTGTCTCCTCCAGAATCAAGTGAAGCTTCTTTCCACACCAGTCGGCGGCGAAGGTGCCGGCGTGTCCGTCAAAGATGGCGAAGTACCCATTATCAGTCTCGACTACGGCTTGAGACAGAGCGTCAGACTGCGTCGAGCTGGCGTCGGAGACGGCGCGTGTCTTGTCAGCGCCATATGAAGGGGCTGGGGTGCTCAAAAAGTTGTATAGGTATGCGTGGGTATCCTCCATTGTTCGTCTGCACTTCTTGTTCTTATCCTCTGTGACACCGACGCGGAAGGTGGATCGTGGGCCAGGCGCCGACTCGCCGGCAGAGTTGTTGAATGAGCCCTGGGGGACACTGAGTGCAGCATCCGACTTGCCCAGCTTCTGCATGGGGGTTTGGGGGGCGGCCTTTTCTGACATGGTGGAGGTGCTGGAGGTGGGAGAGCCTGAGGAGCCGCCGAGGTGCAACGACTGTTTCGCGCTCGAGAACATGTCCCGGGCACGCGACACGCCGCTACTCCGTCGTTTTCTCTCAGTGGGGGCGGATGCGTCGCTGGGCTTGCGATCTATGGAAGCGGAGCCGTTGCTGGTCGTGTTTGTTGCTCCTGCAGCCCCGTTGTCTGTCACCGGGGCTGCCGTGGGCTTGGGCGCATCATTGCTTGCAGAGGTGTCGATGGTGGAACTTTCGTCGTCCTTTGCATTGCCAAACATCTTCGAGAGCAAGCCTCCCTGGGCGCTCCGACGCCTGTTACCTGCCAGCTTGATTGACGGCGCTGGCGTTTGTTGACTGATTGGTGGTGGTGGTGGCGGCGGCAGATTCGGGCGGAGGAGTTCAATAAGCGGGGCTCGAGTGACAAGAATATGTTAGGGAGGATGTAGACAGACGCAAAGGGAAGAATCGTGGGAGAAGGAGTTCCTAGGTGTGATGACGTCGGATGTGTATGCGGGGCGAGCAACCGGAAATATCAATTGGCGCAAGAAGAAGGCTCGACGCTGGGAGAAGATGACAAGGCGCGGGCACGTTCCAAGGTTGAGATTGGACGATCGTCGAGATAGCGTGGATGGAGTAGGCAGTGAGCTGCTTGCGTACAAGTGCACAGTAGGGAGTTGTCCACGCCGACTGTTGCTCTCGCGGAAGTGCGGGGATCTTACGCACTTAGTCGAAGAAGACAGCACCGCCTACGTACACCACGCTGGCTACTGTGAATTTGGAGGCGAAGTCGCACAAGAAACACACGGTCTTGTGACTCTGATATATCACCAACACTAAGATACCCAAAGCCAATTCCAGGGTTTTGGGCTACGATCCGCACGATCTAGGCTCAAGCGCATGCAGGCCGGCGCGTACGGTGGAGCCGGCCTGGACTGACTAAACTCTCCCTGCACGGCCGCCGGTCGTGACTATCACAATATCACAAAAATCTAGACATGGGAAAACTTGAGGCAATCTTCATACGCAAGAGGACACATGATGCTTCCTGGACGTGGACAACGTCGCACGCTCTATTCAAGTACCTAGGCTGAAGTTGTGTGGAAGCTGACACCCGGCCAAGAACGCTGCACGTGCATTCCAAGTTGCTTCTTATGCTAGCACTTCACCCTCACCTCCTCAAGCTGTCCAATCGTGCCTGGAGATCATCGTCATCCGGGTCAGCTCCGCCGCCGCCAACAGCCTGCGCCACCCTAGCTTCAGGTACTGCGTTTTTCTGCAGTCCGCTAGGTGTCTCGCCAAGCTATGCGACGTTAGTGAATGCGATCTCGGCGATGGATGAGTACTCACGGCCTGGCCAAGATCAATGCCTATTTCATCAAGGACCTGGTTGACGACGTCTTCACTCTCCTCTTCGTCTTCCATGCCGGTGGCATCGTCGATAGCGTCGTCCATCATCTCCTGCCTCTGGTCCATGATATCGTTCTCCTTTTCGAACTCCATGGCGATACGTTGAAGTGCGGGAAGATTCATTTGCCTATTCATGCTACCCAACAGTGCTGAAGTGTGTTAGAATGTGTCTGGCAAGATTCGACACACGTGAACTTACTCGTTGCGCCCTTCATAGACTGCATCATCTGCTCGTTACTGCGTACCGTCTGTCCAACATCAGCCATGTGCCCTGAATCCAGTATATGACCACCGTACCTGTATCCTCAGCGATATCGCCTGAAGTTGTGTGCGCATCTGATAGAACTTCTGGATGTACCTTGCGCAAGCATTAGCCATGTGCTAGTAGTAGCCATGCGATAGGCAGCGGTTCAGCATACCGTCGTGTCCGCACCAGGTCCTTCGCTTGGATGCGCAGAGGGCCCATTTGCCCATTCTTCGCGCTCTTCTTGATATCTGCCACTAGCTTCTTCTCCTGGTTCTCAAGCTTCACGCGCTCGCGGTCTAGCTCTCGCTGCGTCTTCTCGAGTGCGCGCTGGTGTTTGCGCAGCCGTTCCGCCGGCGTCATGCGCTTTCCGAATGCCCATTCTACGATCTGGAATTTCTGTTAAAAAAGGAATCTGCTCAAGACGAGGTGCACATACGTTCATGGCCGCGACTAGACTACGGGAAGGTTGGTGAGGATACCTGGGTAGACTTGGAGGTGGATGCAGCGGGTAACGCCTGGTATGACCACTTTGTACAGACGAGAGGGTAAATGACAGAGACCAGCTCTCAATTAGACGACTAAGTGTATCGGGAGGCCTAGGGAGGTCAAAGTTGCGAGAGGATGTTGCCTTGGCCGATTATGTCATTTGATGTTCCGCCGGGTTGGAGGGCAAGATACGCAGGTATGGCGATGCCGAGCTTTGGAGGAACGGTCTACCACCTGCTCACGTCTAAATGATTGAACTTTCAGCGCAACCCAATCATTTTACAAATCCGAGTGAATCACTGCATCAAAACAACGCCCAGATATTAGACGCAGACGAGACGTAGACGTGTATAGCCGCGGTGGTGGACTTGTACTTGTCACTGACAGCCAATCCCTGTTTGGTTGCGTGGTGGCGTGTGCACCACCAACTCTGACGTTGTCTCTGCATTTCTTTCTCGACACCGCCTCTCACTTAACCACAACCACCCTTCCGTATCTATCACGACATGCGCCACTCCTTATAGCGCAAACCACCAAACCACCTCGATGAATCCCGATCGACGAAACGGCCGACCCTCCTCGTCTGGAGAGTCCTCCAGCAGCCGTCGTGGTGGGTCAGATGACTTTGTTCCGCGACAGAATGCTCGGCCTGGATATATGACGGTTGGCGGCGGCAGCACCACAAGCGATGCCGCTGCCCGTCTTGTGTCCATGCTGGACGAGGACTCTGGCTACGGCGGAAGTATGCAAGATGGCGAAAGCAGCGGGATGAACTGGCGGTCTAACATTGGCGAAGATAGACCATCACCTATGTTGTCTGCCGGATCAGGAAACGCCGAAGTCGAAAAACAGCGCAGCCATGTCCTCCAATTGCGATACAACCAGAACAAGAACGCCCTTGGTCGGGCGATTGCCGGCACCATCGAGACACTCAAGAGCTTCCAAGAGATGAACCTGAAATGGCCGGCCCATTACCCCTCGGTCCAGGTGGCAGAAAAGCAAAAAGCACACCTACGCAGTGAATCACGGCCTGGACTACAACACACTCAGTCTGCCATCGGCAACTTCGACCCCGACATGCGCTCTCCCGAACGACCACGAGGACCCCGCCGAGCGGGCACAACGATCGGAGACGACCCTTCCGCCGAGTCGAGCGCTGCCGCAGAGCAAAAGCGTAGAGAAGAGCCCCGACTGGTTACGCCACAGCTCGCCCACGACTTTTCCGTTCTGAAGTTGGAATTGCGCATGGGCGGCCGAACACAGACAGACTTGGTACATTCGTTGGAGAAGAACTCCGTTGCGTCTCTCCTCGACGGACAAATCCAACAGAGCATACGCCATCTTTTCTCTCTCAAGGAACGTATCGAAGACACATCAAGCAAGGTCCTAGTCACCGGAGATCTCAACGCTGGAAAGTCGACCTTCTGTAACGCCCTCCTTCGACGCAAGGTCCTACCCGAAGACCAGCAGCCCTGCACAAGCATATTCTGCGAGGTTCTTGACTTCCGGGAGAATGGTGGTGTTGAAGAGGTCCACGCAATCCCCATCGGCTCGACGTACAATCGCAACGACGAGAGCACGTACGTTGTATTCGACATCAAGGACCTCGAGAAAATCGTCATCGACAACGACCATTTCGCACAGTGCAAGATCTATATCAAAGACATTCGGGACGTAGACGAATCACTCCTGAACAATGGAGTGGTCGACATCGCTCTCATTGACGCTCCAGGTCTGAACGCCGACTCCCTCAAGACAACCGCCGTTTTCGCCCGCCAAGAAGAGATTGACGTCGTCGTCTTTGTTGTCTCTGCCGCAAACCATTTCACCGAGTCCGCCAAAAACTTCATCTTTACCGCAGCGCGCGAAAAGGCATACATGTTCATGGTGGTCAACGGCTTCGATACCATTCGCGACCAGAACCGTTGTCAGGAGATGATCTTGAAGCAAGTCGCTAACCTCAGTCCGGCCACCTTTAAAGAATCTAGCGAACTGGTACATTTTGTCTCCAGTAACGCCATTCCCATGGGTGCAGGCGGGAGCCCCCCCGACGACGACGGTGACGACGATCCATCAGACAAAGGAAAGGGCAAGGAGGCAGAGAAGCAACGCGACTTTGCTGACCTTGAGGCTTCGTTACGACGTTTCGTACTGGAGAAGAGGGCACGATCTAAACTGGCACCGGCGAAGACCTACCTTCTCAACGTATTGGGTGACATGAACAACCTTGCCACAGTCAACCGGGATGTATCTCAGAGCGAACTAGACCGTGTTAAGAAGGAGATGGAGGCTCTTGAGCCGGAGTTTGAAGAGTCAAAGAAATCGCGGACGGAAGCCGGAGAGGCCGTGGACCGTATGGTGGAAGACACAACGTCAGATGTCTATGGCCATACTCGGGACACGCTCAACAACTGCATCGCCAGGGTAGCAGAACAGGATCTAGGCATTGAATATCCTGGCCTTTTCTCGGCATACCAGTACGCCGAAGATATTAGGGACTCCATGCTTCACGAAGTCACCGAAAGTGTCCGTTTGTGCGAAGAACATGCGCGAACCCAAGCTGTGCAGGGCTACAACGGCATCAAGAACTTGGGCGTCCTACATCTTGGCAACAATCTGTATGCCGACGTTATGTTCCGTCCGGAGAGGATGTTCAGGAAGTCGGTGCACGCTCTCGCTCGGCAAGTGGACATTGACATTGATCTGTGGGATTTCTTCGACGTCGCCAGCCTATGGGAGCGACAAGAGAAGGCCGCTGGTGCTGGTATGGCCATGACGGTTGCCGGTGTAGTAGGTGGCAGATTGGTCGGTGGTGTTGGTTGGCTAGACGGTGCCCTTGGTGCTGCAAAGGTCATGGGCACGAGTAACATGAGGAGACTGATAATTCCTGGTCTCATCGCTGGTGGTAAGTCAATCACACGGGTATGAAATGTTCCATGCTAACATTGATAGTCGCCCTTGGAGTATCATACGTCCTGGCATCCGTGCCTAAGTCGCTACCTCACAGACTTAGCGCAAAGCTCTCCCAACAACTGGCAGCGATCGATTACACACACTCCAACGCCCTTCGCATCAGCTCCGAGGTTCGCAGAGCACTCAAAGGCCCTGCTAATGATGTGCGCATCGGTCTGCAGAGGAATGTCGAGAAGCTCCAGCTGCAGAAGGAGGAGACAACCAAGCTCAAGGCGGAAACTGAAGTAGCTCGCAAGTACTTTGGCAACCTCGTCCGCAGCAGCAACGACTTGCGCCAGACGGTCCAACGCGTTGACCTGGAGGCTGCGCCACCAGTCATTGGTGGTTCGATGCAGTAGATGCAATTCATGTCCTTATGCTATTTGAAAGAGTCACGGCTTACGCGTACGAAGAAAAGGTTCAAGCATAGAGGCGTTCGCAGGTGTTAGGATAGGTCACGACGAAATTATCTTGCTCGTTTTCTCGGTGTACATACAATTGACCCAATACCCCTCCTGTCCCTTTGGTCGAAATCGATAGATATATACATCCAAACTCTGAACAAGTGACTTGAACATGGTTGTGAAAGCTAGATTTTGCCAAGCTGTCGTGTGTTGGACCCTGAACGTTGACGCCTGCAAGACTGAATCTTGACCTCGGATCTGCGCACGTCATCCCTCCACCGCTATCTAACGAACGTTGCATTCCCGTCTTCCAGCATCCCCGCTCCATGGCGGCTCATGCACGCCCGAAACCACCCTGATGGAAACTAGAAGAGACCCCAGATCCTTTCTCTTCTTCATAATCCTCCTGCTGCTCATCAACTCGCCCGAACCGCAACAGCCGACATTCAATGCGCGCACACGCTACCGCGAGCTTATCGAGCGCGAGTACTACCAACTGGACCTCCTAAACAGAACGCGATATGGTGATTTCAACGCAAAAAAGGACAAGTGGCTCAATGTCACTGGGCTGCGGGATGAAGATGGCTTTGCGTGGGAGTTGCTTGACCCTGTGAGACAGAAAGCAAAGGCGCAGTCCGAGCGCCTTCTGGGCGATGGGTGGAAAGGCATGCTCGGTGGACCACTGCAGGAGGGAGAGGCTATCATGCCGGTATACAAGAACCTATCTGGTTATGTACAGGGAGAATGGACGCGCTCGCCACTCAGTCGCATACGGCACCCCAGCGATATGGGCAACGCCTCGGCCATCCCCGATCCCTTTGGAAATCTGGTAGAATTCGATAGGAACCTGACTGGTACGGGTGGACCATTGCGGATGCACATAACAGAGCTGGAGGACAGGATGAGGAGGAACGAGAACAGAACCATATCCGAGATCAGCGCGAAAGTGGTCATTGGAGACAAAGACAGCTTTGGAGGGAACTGGTGGGAATTTGTGGCACATGGCGTTCACTTCATGAAGAGCGGCACCGCGGTCCTGACTACTACGAGTGATCGGTTTGGGGGCATCTTCGCTTTGCCTCATCTGCAGTTCACGCCCTACTTCTACTCGACATCACAAGAATTCCTGAACTGGACAATACACGAGACTATCGAGAGGCAACAGAAAAGAGCCTTCCCACTGTGGAATCCCTGGACATCTGCCACAGAAGGTAATAATGAGGGCATGTTCCAAGGGCACCATTGCGAATTTGTCTTGTATCTTCAAGAGTTTCCAAGCCAATCCAAAGTCGACATGGACTGGCTCGAGCATGAGCTCCGTTTCCCCACTGGAGCTCCTGTTCCGCATGATGTTCCGCACGCCATGTCCATGGTAGGCTTCTCGCCAGATTGCGGTTTTGTTATTGAGTCGAAGGGTCCTCCAGACTTCCCGCCATCAGAAGCTATGCATCTGGTTGGATCTAAGACAGAAGATTTCAATGTTCGCGCAAGACACGGCATCCTCGCTTTCGCTATCAGTCTTGCGTTCCAGCTTTCCTTCACTCTCAAGCAGATGAAGGAGACAGCAACACCGTCAATGCGGAGTCGTGTCAGCTTCTATACTATCGCCATGATGGCTTTAGGCGACGGCTTCACATTCTTGATCCTCATCTTCATGTATTTCTTCCTCGGTACAGCACAGTTGGCGCTGTACAGTATCGCATTTATAGCGCTATTTTCTGTACTGACCCACCTCCGCTTCCTGATGGACATTTGGTCTGTACAGGCGGCGGAGAGAGCTCGTCAGGAGCGACAACGAAGCTCCACAACCACTAGTGCGGCACCGACTCCAGCTCCCGAGGCTGCTACTCCAGCTCTCGAGGCTGCTACTCCAGCACCGTCTATCGATGCCGGTCTACCCTTGCCAGCTACCGCCGCTCGACCCCCACGTCCACCTACTCCCATCATCATTGCACCTGATCAAGACGATCCGGACGAAGACGTCACTCCAGATCTGAACAACACGCCAACCCCGGCCAATGCTGCGACGACGAATGCCAACCCTCGAGCTGAGCTCGGTGCACTTTACAGCCGCTTTTGCCTCATGCTTATCGTTCTGTTCTTTGTAACTATACATTTTGGTACCGCTCGCACGACGTATCGCGCTGTCTATTTCGATGTCATGACCTTCCTATACCTGTCCTTCTGGGTACCGCAAATCTACCGCAACATCATGCGCAACTGTCGGCGAGCATTACGATGGGACTATGTTGTCGGGACGAGCGTGGCCCGCATCGCACCTGTGGCGTACTTTTACATGAAAGAAGACAATGTGTTGTTTTCGAAAACAGACTGGAGAGCGATGGGCTTCCTAGCGGGCTGGGTATGGATTCAAGTGGTGGTGTTGGTAAGCCAGGATGTGCTAGGGCCGCGATTTTTGGTCAGGGATGGGTGGGCGCCTCCAGCATACGACTATCATCCCATTCTACGCGAAGACGAAGAAGGCGCAACAATGCCGCTCAACATCACGACTTTGCCAGACTCGCCCTCCACAATTGACGCCTCTGCATCTTCAACAGCAGAGGGCGAATCAAGCAAAGCATCAGGCGAATCAAAATCCAAAGGCAAGAAGGTCTTTGACTGCAGTATCTGCGCCAACGACATTGAAGTGCCAGTCATACCTGCAGGCGCGGATGAGAGTAGTGTGGCTGGCATGGGTGGGACAAGCATGATTTTGCAGAGGCGACAGTACATGGTAACGCCTTGTCGGCACATCTTTCACACTGGATGTCTTGAAGGGTGGATGAGATATCGATTGATGTGTCCGAATTGTAGGGAGAGTTTACCGCCGTTGTGAGATGTAAATACTAATACAATGAATTTGTCCTTGCATCGGGAATCTCTTGCAGCCTACCTTGGCGAGTTGTCAGGCATAGGTGACGCATGCCTCACTGTCCGCGTAAACAAGTGGGTCACTTGGTGCATCTGACAGCTGCTTTCCGAAGTGGAAACGTAACGGGCACTACCACAAGCTCCAGGGGCTTGCAGGTCGCGCGCAGTCAGGCAAACATGATATATGAGACCACATACTTGCGCAGCTTCAAGCATCGCCACTTTGCACGTCAATTCAATGTCCATGTCGGTGATTTCAATGTGTACGGCAGTTATTATTAGCAACCCTACGCCACAGATCGACGCTTAGTCGCTAGGGCACGCATCCTTTGCCGGTCCACAGCTGGGGCTGAGTTGCGCATCACTCGCTTTCTGAGCCCTGGTCTTGCATACGCAAACCACAACCCTCAGCCTCTCAGGCCACACACTCGCTTCCTTACTGCATTGTGTGCTGTGTTGGCCTATAACTACGGTGCCTCGTTTTCAAGTACTTGCTCTTATCCTCTTCCGCATTTCCGAGACACCGAACGACCCCCTGGACTTGTCCAAAGCTTGTTCGCGGCCGCCCTCGTCGCCCGCCCCAGCTCTAAGACCCTTCGTCTACCCCACGGCTTATTCTTGTACATGATCCATCTTGCCTACACTACGCCCGTCGACACCGCGCGTTACTCCTACTGCAGTGCACATCTAGTTGTGCAACTTCGCGACTTCCTAATACCACTACGCGTGCCTGCCTACCATGGCGGCCAACGACTACTACGCCAACACCCACGGGCAGTCGAATGACAGGAACGATGCGCCTCTACCACCAGTCCCCAGCAACCACACACAACATTCCGTCTCGCCCGTCAGCTCACCTTTCGACGACCGACCCTACCCCCAACACACTGCCAGCAGCGGAGCGCTCGGCGGCTATCCCATTGATACATCGTATTCAAATACCTCGTACCAACCTCCGACACAATATAGCTCGACCGCACACATCAACGACCCGTACGCGCGGCAACCAGACCCGTTTGCCGACCAAAACGCCATACCGCTTCAGAACCAACCCAAGATGGATGGTAGTAGTCCAACACGGTACAATGGCGACCCAGAGTACTACGGCATGGGCGTGGAACCCAAGAGGAGAAAGAGCAAAAAGAAGAAAGGCTGGTTCAGTGGGAGGGTGACGTGGGTTGTGTATATTCTTACGGCGGTGCAAGTTGGTGTGTTTGTGGGAGAGTTGATCAAGAATGGTACGTCAAGACATGACCCGACTACACGTTTCGAGGTAGAGACGCCCACTAACAGTGTACAGGCATCCTAACAGGTAGCCCCATTCAAACCAAGCCCAACTTCAACATCATGATCGGTCCCTCACCCTACGTCCTAATCAACATGGGCGCTCGCTTTACACCCTGCATGCACAACATCAAGCGTGTTATCGAGGCCGATCCCGGGCCCGTCGTCCAGTGGCCATGCCCCAACACGACGACCCTTACCGACAACAAGTGCTCCTTGGCCGAACTCTGTGGCATGGGCGGTGGCGTCCCCGATCAATCGGGTGTTACAGACTTCAAGGACAGAAGCCACGAGCCGAACCAATGGTGGCGCTTCATCACCCCGATATTTCTGCACGCAGGAATCATACATATTGGTTTCAACATGCTCCTACAGTGGACACTAGGCCGAGATATGGAGAAGGAAATCGGTCCTCTCCGTTTCGCACTTGTATACTTTTCCGCCGGTATCTTCGGTTTCGTCCTCGGCGGCAACTACGCACCCGACGGTATCACATCCGTTGGCGCGTCCGGATCCCTCTTCGGAGTCCTAGCCCTCACCCTGCTCGACCTGCTGTACAACTGGTCCACTCGCCGTAGCCCAGTCAAAGACCTGCTCTTCCTGCTCCTCGACATGGCTATTGCGTTCGTCATCGGTCTACTCCCCGGCCTAGACAACTTTTCGCATATCGGCGGTTTCTTGATGGGTATCGTACTGGGTATTTGCATCATACACTCCCCAGAGTCGCTGCGCGCTAGAACAGGGCAGAGCGAACCGCCGTACGCGACGGTGGACACGCAGCCCCTCGCCCACGAGCCAACTGCGACAGAGAGCAAGAGCAAAATCACGGCTTTTGCCAAACAACCAGTAGGCTTCTTCAAAGGTCGCAAGCCGCTGTGGTGGGTGTGGTGGCTTGTGCGCGCTGGAGGGCTCGTAGCAGTCTTTATAGGCTTCATCCTGCTGCTGAGAAACTTTTACGAGTGGAGGAATACCTGTAGTTGGTGCAAGCATTTGTCCTGCTTGGTAAGTTTGTCCTTGTTTCTACCTTTGAGGACCATGCGTTGCTGACTGTGTTTCTCTAGCCTATTACAACCAAAGGTGTGTCGTGGTGCGACATGGGTACCTTGAATCTCACGACGACGGAGACTCCCAGTAAAAGGAGTTTGAATCCGGCGAGTCTAGCCCACTTTATGGGTGAGGCGACTGTTGGAAGAATACTATAGAAGAGAGATGTGTGGGTTGTTGGGATCGATGGCCTTAAAAATGGCCTGTCACACAGAGGCGAAGCATATATACCACATATCCAATACTCAAGAACTGCATTTTTTCCACCAGAACACTACTCCCATACTACTGTGATAATCCACATCAATATCAATGACTATGAGATGCACTGACCATCATTGCCAGCCATAGTCCGTTCGTAAGTATACACTGCCCATAAAAACCATCTCACCTCCTCCTAGAGCCAATCATGAGGACGAAGTAGGTGCTGTCGATATCGTTGTTGAAGTCGATCTCGCGCCCTGTGTAGTTGTCCATGACAACTAGACCCTCGTCTACCACTGCGACTTCCTAGGCATACCACCGATCTGCACGCTCGAGCGAACAGGATCCTTCCAATCCGGAGGAGTCGTAACCGTGTACTGCAGGTAACTAGCAACGGGCGGCTTGTACATCTCCATGTGTCCGGTCTCCGCGTTCCTCAGCATGGTTGGGCGAGTGTTCAGATGATCAGGGCGGATTTTCTCTTCTACACCGAGGAAGCCACCAGACATCTTGTCCAGGAAGATGGCGAAGTTATCAGCATGGTTGATGTTGCAGCGGGCGCCACGCGACTCGCAATGAGCCATAAGGGCGGTGGCGGACTTGAAATACTTGAGGCATTTGGTACACTTCATGCGTATTATGCGGTGTTCGCCGAGGATGTGTTTATCGAGGTCGGCTTTGATGTCAAAGTTTTGTCTGTCATCATGTCAGCGATAAGCCAATTAAAGAGCTAGATAAGGAACTTACTCGCAGACGAATGGGCAATAGTACTTGTTGACGATTGAGTCATAGAATCTCTCAGGATTCCAATCAGTACTCATCGGGTCCCAAAAGCGATCGCAGAGAATATTGAAGCCATGCGCATGCTCCATAGCCTCGTCGTGCGCAGAGATGGAAAAATCACTGGGAGGAGCCCTTGGCCTAGCGTTAGGAAACAGCACTGAACTCACTGACTTGCCCTTACGAGAGCCCCAGACCTTCACCTCGCGATTAGACGAAGAAGTACTGGAGCCCTGAGCCTCGGAACCGCCCTGAGCGAAAGATTCATACTGACTCTGAACAGAGTGGTGTCCGGAAGGAGAAGGGGAAATAGTGGGGAAAGCAACCGTGGCAGGGGATTCAATGACTGTTGAATCATCAGAGTCAATATCAGCATTTCCATTGAGCGACAGGCCACCCATCATCGATGCAACTTCCACATGCATGTCTGGAATAAAGCTGAGCTGAGTAGGTAGAGAAGGGTACTGACCGCCGAAGACTGGGGTGTGTAGCTCATCTAAAGGCGTGTCCGGCTTGATCGCTTCGAACTCAATGTCTTCGATATCTGCTTCATCGTTGATGGGATCATCGCTAAGTCTAACCCCACCGTCTTCTTCAAAGTCAACAGCTGCCTCGTACTTGGAAGTCTTCTGGTTGAGCCGAGCTAGTGACGGACCATCCTTTAATAATTCTGTGACGAGATGCTTGTGGACGATGTGGCCTTGGAACTGAGAGGCTGGAATGACTTCGCAATGACCGAATTCGAGGTGTTCGATAAAGAGGCATGCGCGGTAGAAGGACTTCTGGCAACCAATGCAAGAGAGCTTCTGATCGACTTTGTGGTTAAGCTCAATGTGACGCTTTAGGCCAGACGTGCTCTTGAACTCGTCACCACAGACGCGGCATGCCTGTCCGTGCTCTTCCGGGCGTGTGATCTTGTGCATGGCATAGTCTTCGAAGGTATCAAAGTCCTCATCACACTTAGGACAGTACTCGTGGTCATCAAAGTTCTTCTTGTGGTTCTTCATGATCTTTTCCGTGGCGAAGGACATGTTGCAGTCTGCATACGTACACTTGACGCGTCGAAGAGGTTCGAGTGTGGCAGGCATTTTGACTTCTTTCGTGCGGTTATTTGAGGTGGGACGAGGGAACTTCGTAGGGTATGATCTTGGCTTGTCTTCTAAGTGCTGACAGTCAGTTTTCGGAAAACTCGAGCACTGCAACATTACGCACATGCTTACCTGAGTGCGTAATGACACGGGCGAGGGTGTGCCGAGGATGGATGGTTGTCGAAACCCCACTTGCTTCGGGAACTGAGTGGTGCCTTGGGGGAAGTACAGAGAGTGTGTGGTCTGGGTCGAGTGTGTGCTGAAGCGGGTGAGAGCTTGATCTTGGCTGGATGTATGCTAAAGAGAGAGCTTTATGTCAGACCATCGTATGCGTTAAAGGTGGTGATGTAGAAAGGACGGAAGCTTGTAGCTTGTGGTGTCTATGTAGTTGAGAGACAGCTAGAGACGAAGGCAGTGTGGGGTCGGATTAGGCAGGCATGAGGGATGACAGGTGAAGGAGGTCTTGGGATAGGCAAGAGCGGTAGGTTTGTGCTCTCACTCAGGAAGCTGCCGTCCTTACCAACAACTAACATACACTGGACAACGAAAATGACCTCGACGTAGGAAACTCAACCTCTTCACGAGATACTATAATCAACGGAAATGGAACATGAACTTTACGGGCATTACATAAAATTTCCAGCAGCCTCTATCTCAAACCCGTCACTGCCTATCTTGAGCCAGTCGCCTTATAACACTAATAGCTTCGGTAGATTGGATCGTCTCATCTGCCACCTTTAAGCTTATTTGATAACTAACGTGACCATCAATGTCATAATTCACAATTGCAAGAGATGTTATACTTGGCATAGGTCATATCTTTGATTTCTAATACGATCCACCTAGAATCGCGAGTATGGCAGCCTGAACGCTTGTCAGTAGTTTTTTCGGAAAAGAAAAGTCATAAGAACATACCATTTGCCCCTCAGTGTAATCTTGGCCCACTCGCCCTTATCATCCGTCTCCTTCTCTACCTTGGTGCTGAATGAAATAGCACTCATGATGCCATCACCAAACTTCTCGTGCATAACCGCCTTGTATGCCTGTCCATAGTTCTGTACGATCTCGTATAGACGGTAGATGGTAGGGTCTTTCGGTGGCATGTCGAGTGTGCTGCCTCGGTTGGGGAAGCCTGACAGCTGTGATTCAAGCAGACCAGCGTCGATCTCAAGGATTTCAGATAGCTTCTTGATGTCTTCGGCGGAGGCCATGGCTTGGCCATAAAAGAGAGCGGCAATGGCAACTTCGTCACGTCCGACATGCTTTGCGATGGCTTCGAAAGATAGGTTCTTCTTCTTCTTTGCTTCGAAGAGGGTTGGGGAGGAAGGAGGAAGACGAGGGATGAGCTCTTCCTATGGGGGTTTTAGCTACGTACAACAACTTTTCGTTCATTCCTTACGTTCAGAGTAGCAATTGGGTGTTGCGCCATGGTGAAAGGCGTTGAGTGGAAGCACCGGGTAGCTGCGAGAGGTACAGTAGGTCGGACGGATCCAAATGTGCGAGAAGCCAACTTGGCAGAAACCGCAAGACGAGAAGAAAGAGCCATTGTGAAAGATATAATGAACTGGACAAACGGCTATGTCAGTGGTGTTGTGTAACGGCGTGGGGAGATAAGATGAGGAGCTCTCCAGCTGCCGAATAGCTTAAGCAGCCGATGATACAAGGGTACGTCATCTATATGCGCTGCCGCATCTCCATGCGACCCACAAGTTGTGGAAACTCTCGCCCAAGCGCATTGTACGGTCTGGGGAGCTGGTAGTATAACTCTCTTCGGAATGCGATATGGTGGGCAGACTGCCACAAGCACGCGTCGCGTACCATCGCGAAGGGCGTCGAGAAGAGGGGGGGAAGCTCCATAGTGGGGTGTTATGAGGGGTTACATCCTAGACCCTGGCACCGGGCCAACAGAGGGATATTAGGGTGCGCGCACTTCATTGGTGTCTGTTTCACTTGCTCAGCTCGTATGCTTCTCTGCATTGGCACATGCATGGTCCGTTTGCCGCTGGCGATGACGCGGGGTCATTGCGACCTCCAGCTCTGGAGCTTTGACAACACCCCATCGAATCCACACACTCTGCGCGACTGGTAAACAAACGAAAGCTTCAGTCCGGCACAATGTCTCGCCGAGACGATGATCTGGCATATGGTGACTACCATGGGCAGGAAGGCGAGGAGGGCGATCGCGGGCTTATAGGTGACATGGGTCGGCGTTTTGGCTTTGGCAGAAAAGAGGTCAGTACATTCTTTTGAAACGCCATGCTGTCATTGTACGCTTCATGTGTATCGAGCTGTTGAGGAAGTGAGATTGCCCCACTATCGATAGTCATAGCGTTGAGCTGGCCTAGTTATCCACTGTCGTCGACTATCTTTCGTCTCTATTTCTATTCCTCACCGCCTAGCTTGCTGCAGGGACAAGACGCGCATCTGGAAGCTTGATTGGAGTCTTCTGATTTCTGACTTTGACACCACAGAACAACCAACCCTCATCCTCATCCTCACACCAAAACAGCGGCGGCATGTCGTTCTTCAAGAAGCTCCACGACCCTCTTCACGGCTTCGTTTCCGATCTAAAGGATGCCATATCCGGAGACGATAATGCGCAGAAACCCCCACCGGGTACATACCAACAACAAGGAGGGCAGACACAGCCAGGGCAAGAGTACCACGAGCAACATCGCTTCTTGAGCTTCGCGCCTGAACGACATGGCAACGAGACCAAGTGGTATGTTGATGGATGCAGGTAAGTCTCAAGTGCCCTCGTGCGCTATATGTATTTCCAATTGAGATATGTAGCTACATGTATGCTGTCTCCATAGCTTTGGAGCGCGCCAAAGAGTCGATATGGATACTTGACTGGTGGCTTTCTCCCGAGCTGTATCTTCGCCGACCGCCAGCGAAGAACCAACAGTACCGGGTCGACCGGATGCTACAGGCAGCAGCAGAACGCGGCGTCAAGGTCAACATAATCGTGTACAAGGAGGTTACGCAAGCTCTGACTCGTAAGTTTTTGAATCCAACGTTACCCGACTATCTTCATTCTCTTCTACCGAGTTCGACGGATAGTTTCACTAAAGGCCTTACGCGGGTCGGCTTAGATGTCATATTCAAGAGTCTTGAAGAGTGGGAAAAGACAGATCCGCTGATTGCCCCTCCTATTACAGTCTCCTCAGCTCATACCAAACACCACTTGGAAGATCTCCACCCCAACATTGGTGTTTTCCGACATCCCGACCATCTACCAGATGCGGCGGTATTACAGTCATCTTTCTTCGCAGCCATGAAGAACATGTCTTTCACCCCAGCAAAGCTCGCCCAGCTTCCCGGAGACGGCCTAAAGGCGATTTACGGTGCTCACGAGGGCACTGTCATGTACTGGGCGCACCACGAGAAGCTCTGCCTGATTGATGGACATATTGCATTCATGGGCGGACTGGATCTTTGTTATGGCCGCTGGGATACTAACCAGCACGCAATTGCTGACGCACATCCTGGCAACATCGATCGGATAGTGTTCCCAGGTCAGGACTTCAATAACGCCCGCATGTTGGGTAAGTCATTCCCTCCTTGTTGGTTCGTGAGGGTTGTCGGACGGTAGACAGGGAGTCATTTCCTGCGTGCGGCGAAGAGATTTGCTAACACTGGATAGACTTTCAAGATGTCACCAACTGGGAGAACAACAAACTCGATAGGACGCAAAGCTCTCGTATGGGGTGGTCTGACGTAGCTTTGTGTATCTCTGGTCCAGTCGTACAAGACCTTCGTACTCATTTTGCGCAACGCTGGAACTTCATCTACGACGAAAAGTACAGCAAAAAAGCTACTAGATATGCCAGACTACCGGAGACAAGCAGCGGAGCTCAACAGGCTCCAATGCAACAGCGTGGATTCGAAGGTGAAGAAGAGGGTCAGCGCGGATTTGGTCGTGAAGAAGAGGGCGAGCGTGGACTGTTCGGACATGGTGCTGGCGGACATCTTCGCCAAAAGATGCAGAGCAAATTTGACCAGTACGGCCAGGAGCACTATGGCCAGCAACAGTCGCACGCGGAACACAGCTCCCAGAGTGGCGGCGTGGATTGCCAGATCACACGCAGCTCTGCCAAATGGAGCCACAACCTGGTCACTACTGAGGTAAGTGACATGTTCGATATACAAGAGACCAACTGACAACTCCTTTAGCACTCTATTCAGAACGCTTACTGCGAGATCATCCGAAACAGTAAGCACTTCATCTACATCGAGAACCAGTTCTTCATCACCGCCACCGGTGATCAACAGAAACCGATCAAGAATAAGATCGGTGCTGCCATGGTTGAACGCATCGTTCGCGCTGCACGCAATGGCGAGAAGTACAAGATGATCGTCATGATTCCTGCAGTGCCAGCATTTGCTGGCGATTTGAAGCTTGACGAGGCACTGGGTACCCGCGCTATCATGGAGTGTAAGTCATATATGTCTCTTCTGCATATAATTTGTTAACGACGATGCCACAGTCCAGTATGACTCGATAAACCGCGGCGGTCACTCAATCTATGAAGAGATCGCTAAAGCCGGATTCAACCCTATGGATTACATCCGATTCTACAATCTTCGTAGCTACGACCGCATCAACTCCAGCCAGATTATGAAAGAGGCAGAGCAACGTAGCGGTGTCTCGTACAATCAAGCCTCAGAAGGTTACGATGCGGCACATGACAACGCTCGCGGCTACCAAGCTTACCGTCCACCGCCATCCCAGGAGTATGGAGTATACGAAATGGACGGCTCCGGTCGCCCTCCCTCTCAAGGCAGGCCTGATGCTGGCCCGCAGAGCCATGGCAGACCAGGTGATTACGACCGCTACCAACAGGAAGCAACTAAGATTGGTGGTCGTCAAGGCCTCGGCGACGGGCGCTGGGACACTGTCAGTGAGTGCTACATGCTTGGTGGAGAGGACATCCGCAGTGTGCCTTGGGAAGGTAGTGCTGCCGACGAGATGGATGCTTTCGTGTCTGAGGAGCTGTACATCCACAGTAAGCTTTTGATCGCCGATGACCAGATCGTCATCTGCGGCTCTGCGAACCTCAATGATCGCTCCCAGCTCGGCGACCATGACTCTGAGATTGCGGTTATCATCCAGGACCCGAAGCCGGTTGACTCATACATGGACGGACGACCGTACCGTGCATCCGAATTCGCTGCTAGTCTTCGCAGAGAACTTTTCCGGAAGCACCTTGGTCTCCTCAAGCCCCAGGATATGGAGCGTCCGGATGCCAACTACCAGCCCATTGGTGTTCCCAACCAGTACGACTGGGGCTCGAATGAAGATCGTCAAGTCGTAGACCCATTGTCCGATGACTTCCAGAATTTGTGGAACTGGAGGGCGCACACCAACACTCAAGCTTTCGGCAAGGTGTTCCATCCTGTACCGAGCGACGAGGTCAAGAACTGGAAGCAGTACGACGAATACTACTCTCGGTTCTTCGGACAGGATCAGAAGGCGAAGGAGAACAAGAAACCTTCCTTGTACAAGTGGGGCCATGTGGTCGCGGAGAACTTTGCACAGGGCGAGCAGGGTGTACGTGAGGTCAAGGAGGTGCTCAGCAGTATCAAGGGAAATTTGGTGGAGATGCCTCTGCTTTTCTTAAAGGAAGAAGACATCGCGCAGGAAGGTATGGGACTGAACGCCGTCACTGAGGAGCTCTACACCTAGGTTTCACGACGTTGAAAAAGTCCAAACATGAATGCCACAGTAAGATCATAACAACATCTTGTGCCAGTGCGTGAGTAGCGGTAATACTGAGGAAACGGAGGTGGATCATGGACCCTGACTAGCCTCATAGCGGCGGGTGTTTGATTAGCGTCGATCGCCCCTGGTGTAACGTTCGCATGTGATATCCCCCAGATTTGCGCCAGTCCGTTGCGCAAACATCGTGTGTACTTCGTTTTGTGGCGCCATGCCTCGTCTGATAACAGCTCGCAATGTTGTCATATTCGTTAATGTCATACTTCTCACTGCGCTATTTTATCATCTGAAGTCTGAGCTTTGGGACAAGAATGCCGCCGCAGTTGGATCGGCCACTCTGACACACCTTCCCGACGAACTTTACGACGAGCAACAGCCGGACGAGTCATCGCGCAACCCAAAGGAGAAACCGCTAAAGGCAAATGGTGGTGTTAAAGCGCGCCGAACTGCAGTAGTTGTCGCGAGCCAGAGTTCTGAAAACGCGACGTGGCTCGAAGAATACTTCCCAGAGTGGGAGAAGAACATCTATCGTGTAGATGACGCGAATGCGCCACTTACGGTGCCCAAGAACAAGGGCAGAGAGAGTATGGTGTATCTGACGTACGTACTGGGCTACCTCTTCTGTCCTGAATGTCTCGCAAGCTAATGTCGGGTGCCGGCTCAGCTACATCATCGACCATTACGCCTCGCTTCCCGATAACGTCCTCTTCATCCACCCAAACCGCTACCAATGGCACAACGACGACCCAGACTATGACGGCCTTCCCATGCTGCGCCACTTCCAGCTGCCTTACCTCGAGAAAGAAGGCTATGTCAATATACGCTGCGCATGGTCCTTGGGCTGCCCGAGCGAGATTAAGCCTCTTGCTGAAGAAGGCGAACACAGGGAGGCCGTGCATGCCGGTGGGCAGTATAAGAAGGCCTTTGAGCACCTATTTCCAGGAGAAAAGGTACCCGCTGCCGTAGGCGTGAGCTGCTGTGCACAGTTCGCGGCCACCAAAGAGAAGATCAAGGAAAGAACCAAGGAGCAGTACGAGAAGTATCGTGACTGGATCATGGAGACAGATCTCGGTGATGCTATCAGCGGTAGAGTCTTTGAGTACTCCTGGCATAGTAAGTCTTCATCCCCTGGTCACTTGCGTGCCACCCCACCATCCCCCGCATGAGGCTCTGCACCTTTTGCTTGTTGCGATGGCGTAGACCATGTGTTGACATTATCGATAGTGATCTTCGGTAAGCCTGCCGTACACTGCCCGCGCGCGGAAGATTGCTACTGCAAAGTATTCGGCATATGCAACTTGACGTGCCCAAATCAAAGAAGTTGTGAAGGACGATATACTCTGCCGCCGTACTCGAGCCTACCAAAGGGATGGCCCTATGTGGGGTGGGAGGGCAAAGAACGCCAACGCGCCGCTCCTGAGCAGTGATGGACATACTCGTGGGCTTATCTTCGAGCTATTGCGTCTGTCTTTCCCTTTCTCGGACGAACATGCACTTCCACAGATCAGAGGGCTCAGCCGCGACGCTTCACTTTTTCCTTTCTATTCACTGGTACGGTTGAGTGTCTTAGCCTGATGCTAAGGGATACGAGCGGCCATGGTAATCAGTTGTGCGTGTCTGCACACGTCACCATGTGCCACGAAGTTTACGCTTGACGAGCTAGTTGGGTTACCGCAAGAGCTGGTCCTACACTCTTGTAAGATGCAGGAAGCGCAAACGAGTGACACAACCACTCAGCGCCCTTTCAAATGCCATCAAAATAGCGATGCATAGCTCATCCGTCGGCATTGAGGCTAGATTGTCACTAGAACGGTCACTCGGCGTCTAGTCGAATGGTTCCATCGCCGTGGATTTCCGCAACCAGATTGTCGATGTCTCTCTGGACCAAACAAGGAAATCGCAACTCGTTGTAAGAGTTGGTCACATGGAGGGACCGCATGTACTACCTACGCGACGGCTTACTATACGATCAACGATTCGCTAGGCGTTCTGGTATTTCTGGCCCCTCATGCACGAGGATCAGTAGGTTATATTCAATAGACCGCAAAGTGCTTTGCAGGATACCCGCTTCCGCGAACCTGAACCAACCTCTTCTTTGACTAGGCCAAGGCCGTTGAAGCTACGCTCATGCAAGTTCAAGGACTTATGGAGTACGTACCCTTGCAAAGCATGCATCTTTACGACGCCAGGCATCAAAAAGTCAATTTGACCGGGTTCTGGAATCAGGCTGGCGGCCGATTGCTCCAGTCAAAGCTGTAGTGGGTGTAGCGAGGCTGAGCACCTGTTGCGATAACATGGATAGGCACAGCATGATTGGGGCCAAATGCATTTGTTGGAGTCGCAGCAACCTTGCGAAGCGGAATATTCCATCAGCTAGCCATCTAGTGCTGAGTCTTAACCTGTTGTTTCATAGATGCGGGGATATCAGTAGGCTTAGACAGTGAGGAAGAGGAAGATTCGGCGGGGTACCTGCCTACAGAGCCGCATTTAGGCTTACGTTACGCTAAACGCAAAAGGATCTGAGGGAGGCTCAAAATGCTTGGCACATACCGTCACTCAGACTATCGTCGCACAAATCCTCGTCGTATTTCAGAACTCATGCGACATGACGAGTTACATCTCTCCGATCGGTATAGCGGTGTCGCACCTTGTGGCTCCGAATCAACATAAGCCCGGAAAATGGCATTGGGCTTTCCTCAAAGTTTTCAGCCTGACGACACACGAACATGCTAATGAACGCTAAATCAGGTCGACCCTTGCACCATTTTAGTTTCAGTCGTCGGTAGAAAGACTCAGTTGCCAAGGATGAGGCTCCGCGAAACCAGAGCATTCAAAGGCGCCCGTGCTTGCTGCACATCTTCGAGAAACAGTCCCAAGCTGATTGTTAGTAACACCACTTCTCGTTAGCTCGAATCTTCTTCTCTAGTCACACATCTCCAAGGCCTTCTTGCTTTTTCCTTGGCCTATTACTTGCATGGAGATTTACTCACGTGCCCTCTTCACCCCATCTCCGAGTGCCACTGTAGAGTTTAATCGCTTTTTATGAATACTTCTCTCGATCAACTTCCTTTTGACCTACTCTTTTGCGTCACCTTCCATTTAGACCTCGAAGACATTGTTCATCTTGGTCAAACATGTCGGCAATTGAGGGCTTTACTAGACGAAAGGACAGTTTGCAGACGCACTGTCGAAGTAAGCCGATGGAAAACGCTTGTCATGCTTACATACCATGCTGACGTTGCTTATAGATCAACTATCCATATACAGAAGAAGCATTGTTAGCCAGAGAGGAAAAAACTACCTACAAGCAAGCCTTCCAGGCTATTTATGACAGAAGAAATGCTTTGTCAACTGCACACCCTTTTTCGGCTCGCGTCTTAGGCCAGGGGAATACTTTTGTGTATCGTCAAGGGACTATATGTGTTTTTGACGCTGGAATGATCCATGTCTCGGATCTAAGCTCTCGATCGGATGCTGTTCGTCTTGATCTCGCCACCATTGTTCGGCCTGTTCTAGAGTCGAAGTTTAGAGCGTTTGGTAGCTTTGGCTTGCGCTTGCTTTACCATGCTGATGGAATACTCACTGTGCACGCCACACCAAATTATAGCTCAGATCATAGCCACATATTCGCTATCAAGACGGCGGCGAATCTTCCGATTGGGCAAAGAGTGATCGAATCGGTACAAGTGGCTAGATGTTCTAAGCTGTTCGCCAGGCATAACGCCCGTTATTTATACTACGGGACACATACTGGAGTAGGAGATGATGGCCACTCTAAATGGGAGATCGATGGCATCTCACTTGACGAGAACTTCCCACTACCGGAACGCGAAAGACCAGTATTGCTCGACAAGTTCCACGGATCTGATATCGGCTCTACGATTGCGTTTGAGATACATAATGACTACTTCTACGCCGTTTCGAATCAAGGCACCTTTGAAGTTGAAGAGATCGACTATACATCGTTTTATCATGTAGTCCGGTTCCCCCTCAATTCACCTTTGGCAGAAGATGTTTCTAAGGATGAGCGTCTCTATCGTCGCCAACACAAACAGGGGCCAATCCACGACTCATGGACCGATCTTACGCTACAGCATGATGAGCGTACAAACGAGACGGTGATTGTGGAGTCGCGGCGAGAATGGGCTCAAGCATCCTCTCGTCAGTCACGCACGTTCTATGTCACCAAACTGGACTTCAAAGAAGAGGATGATATGGAAGAGTTGTCCGACGAGCCGCTACTGCCTGAGAACGATATCTACGTCCCACTCCTAGACTCCTCGAACAATGCTCACTGGAAACCCACACCAGACCTCTACAGTTGGAGCCAACATCCCGAATTCTCACCTACCGATCCTTCACCCCGCTCTTTCATCCTAGCAAGAACCAAATTCCGGGCGTACAATTACGCCTCCACGTCCTTTGTCGATCTCGTAGAAGATGACCGGTGCTGCAACGACCCTTCTCAGCCCCCATGCCTCAGGCTCCGCATAGGATCACGACGCGAATTAGGTCTCGACTACGGCGTCGTAAGCTGCAAAGGAAAAGCCCCCATCGACGACATGAAGCCCAACTTTTTGGATACCCAAACACGATACCATCAGTCGCCTATCCGCATGTGGCCCCCTCCAGCATCTCGCTGCCCCTGCTCAAAACGTCTGCACAGTATACTTAATCCACCACTACCATCCAACTCCCCGTCGCACACAAGAAGCGTCACGGGTGTACTCGACGAGCAACGTCTAGTCTTCATGGTGAAACCAGGGCGCTCTTACGGCTCCAACGACGACAACACATCAGGCACAATCGTCGTGGTGGACTTCTCCCGCCCTCCTACATCTGTCGCCGACACACCCTCAGCGTTACAACCACCGTCTATGTCACGATGCGATAGCAAGATGGACGGTGAAGTGGACGTTCATATTGACCCGTCGGCGTGGCATTGGTCGTCCGATTCAAAGGGGCGTTGCCGAGCCAAAACGTGTCATTAAGTGGTTGGAATACGGTAGCCGTACCCGTGTGCAATGGGGGATGATGAAGGGCTGGGGATTTAGGGTGAATACTGTTAAGCCTCAAATGAGGCAGACAGAAAGTGGTGCGCATACCATGTCGTTATCAACATTGTTCTTTTGCGTCTTTTGCCTTGCTGCACCGCGAATACGAGGTTCTTACGATTGCGCATATGTATGCATGATGCAAGCCTCCTTGTATTTTACATGGAGCCGGCCGGTGAGCACTGCATGTGTGGACATGGACCCCGCACGAGGCTGTATTGCAGATAAGAGTGAGCGTGGTCCTCCAAAAGCACGCCATAGTCCTCTATCACTTCAAAAGTCTGTTCCCTGCTTCATCTCTCATAGCAATACTCATATCTTATTACACATTTTGTTTATACATCTTAGACCTGCGTGTCGTGACGGACGAATTGTGTATTCGACATGGAACACAAACATGCATTCTCTTCTGATTGTACCGGTATTTAAGACAGTCCCTGAACCAGATTCAACATCTGCGGTATGCGTCAATGCCAGTGGTGTACTCCAATAGAAAAAGTCTGTAGTCCAAAGCTTAGTCCAAGCGTTCACCGTTGAGCTGTATGATGATGTATTGACGCAGGTCCTTCCGGACATGCACACCTTCACAAGCAAAGTTTAGTTCCTGAGTGAGCATGACAGTGCGTCTTGGTATGGGTACGAAGCAAGTTGTGGATAACGCATATAATATCGGACAAGTGTCTTCATTGATCTATGTGCCGCATCCGCATGCATATTTCCATTTAAAAAAATGCCCAATGCACTCACTATTAGAATCCTCCGAACATTCTAGACTCGAGGATTCAACATGTGAAAAAGTAGGAAGGTGCCAATGTAATGTTCGTTTCGCCATGTAACTCCAAGCTATGAGATGTAATGTAAAGAAAAAGCGGAAGGTGTGACAGACCAGAGTCGGCCCGATAGTAGTGGGGAAGTATATACAATCGAAATGAAGTTGTCACGGTAGAAATATCGGGCCGTATCATGTAGGCCAGCGGAGACGCTCTCTTCACCGCAAACTCAAGAGAAAGGTATAGCGAAGATGTCCCGGTGAGAATGGTGGAGTGATGACCTCGTGAGATTTGAAGACTTTGATGTCCGGACCCACTCCGTTTGAAGATGAAGATGGAGCGACCGCTCACGGCCGACTTTGACCGGCGAATTGTCGTCGCAGTATGTCCATGTTTGTTCGCAATATCATGGAAACATTCATTGGAATGTGAGGAACTCGTAGCCAACTTGTAGTGAAGTTATAGTTCCATGCCGTCAAGATCTCGCATAACACAAGCCATCTGTGCCCGTTTCGCAGCCTCAGCAAGCAGCGCGGCCTGATTGAGGTAGTTTGTAGTCTCAGCTGCAGTCTGGCCGGCTCCTGACCTGTTCGGTTGGTACTCGAAGCTGGGGTGTCGTTGTGCTTGGAGGCGAGGCTGTTGCTGGGCTTGATGCGACTGCTGGTTCAGGGAGCCAAAGTACTGGTGGTTCTGGGGACTCGTTGACGGTGAGACAGGCGGTGCAGACTGAGTCGAAGATCGTGAGGCGAGGCTAGAAGCGGACGTGCTGGTGTAGCTGGCGGTAGATGTGCTGGAGGACTGGAGTGCAGAGAAGGCTGGTCGACTAGACGCGCCGTATTGTTGTTGCGAGTAGTTGGACATGTTGGCGAGTTATTGGTATACGTTCAGCGAATAAGTGGTATATAGTCGTCGAAAGGCGAGCCGCTGGGAGTAGAGGTGTATGGAGGTTACAACGGCGGGTGAGGCGAGGGAATGAATAAAGTAAATAGTAGTCTCGTGGTAGCTCGATATTACCCTGTATTGACGATCTTCAGCGCGCACCTAGAACAGTTACCGCGTGCTTGTCTAGACGTTGTGTAATAAAGGCTGAAGTCGGAAGAAGGGGAGTAAAAGCAGGATACAGGCAAAAGGAAAGAGGAATGACCTGCAAGATAGGGAAGGGCATAATGCATCGGTACTACTTGGACCGCGGCTCGGGATTGTTAGCTTGTGAATTTCGTCACAGACCAATCTGATCTGCCGACGCTTGCCATCGCATCGAGACGCCAGTTTTCTTTAGTTTTACGCGGATTACCACTTGCAGGCAAAGAGTTGCTCGCCCTACTCGCAACATGCCCGTAAGTCCTCGATGAACCTTCCCCAGATTCGCCTACTGACATGGGCAGCTCATTTTAATCTCAGGTTCCACCTTCCCCTCCATGCCCCCCGCCATTTTCCGCTAACCCACCCAAGGTTTCCCTTCCGCGGGCAAGACTACCAGAGCCGCCCAGCTAAAGGAATACTTCGAGTCCAAGATCGCCAACTCGCCCCCTGATGCGCGCACTTCTCGTCTCAAGGTCCATCTCATCAACGATCAGACGCTGGGTGTGTCGCGCTCCGTCTATCATACCGCCAAAGCCGAGAAGGATGCACGCGCGGAGGAATATTCTGCCGTCAAAAGAGTCCTGTCGCGCGATAACATCGTTATCGCCGATGGCTTAAACTACATCAAGGGCTTCCGGTACCAATTGTACTGCGAAGCCAAGGCTCTCCAGACGCCAAGCTGCGTTGTCAGTACACCATGTTCGTGGGAGAGGCACACAACTGACAGTCCTAGAGCTGCACATAGGGACGCCGGCTGAACGATGTCGCGAAAACAACAAGAAGCTCCTAGCGGACAAAGATAGTGACGGTGGCTATGAGGAGGAAGACTTTGAGAACCTCATCTTCCGGTACGAAGAGCCCAATGGCATGACGCGATGGGACAGCCCGTTGTTCATCGTGGTCGAAGAAGACGAGAAGCCGCCGTGTGATCAGATATGGGATGCCATGGTAGGCAGCGACGGCAAGATGAAGACTGTCAAGCCGAACCTTGCGACAGTGCTGGTACGTACCCTAGATGTATCAAGGAATGCCGTCTGACGCGTAGTAGAAACCAGCGACAGAGCAGAACTACCTCTACGAGCTCGACAAGACCACGTCCGATATCCTCACTCAGATAATGGTATACCAGAAGGATCACCCTGGCGAAGGAGGTGGAGAGATAGCCGTTGCCGATGTCGAGAAGCCTATCGAGCTCCCTGCGATGCCCATGACGCTACCACAACTCCAACGCATTCGTCGCCAGTTCATCACCCTGAACCGTCAACATAGCTTTTCCAAAGCACGGATAAAGGAGGTCTTTGTCGACTATCTGAACGCCGAGTTTCTGCGCTAGGATGCGATATCGGAGTTGTGTGGTAGCAGTGTCTCGTCTAGGCGAGTTTTCTACGGACATATCCTCATACATCGCTGCAAAGGAACGTTGAAGGATGAGCGGAATAGACTGGGTACCGACAGCTCAGTAAACACCAAGATGCTTGCACCCTGCTTGAATCTTCTTACAACAGGACGTTTGCACTACCTGTCCGAATCCTCCCGACCTTTCAACAACACCCCTCAACTGCCGTCATACGCCATAGCCACGTTTGTAGCGATGATTGGTATGCCTGTCCTTGCGCTTACGATGGCATGGTGTGACCTAGTTCGATCACCCCGCATTCTAACGTATGCACCCTGTCCATGGCAGACTACAGGAACACTCTGACGTTAAGCTTGCGGATCTGCGAAAGGGATGGAAAGAAAAGTGCTGTTCAGAGTTTATGATTGGGTGCAACAGCTCGATTAGCGTTAACCTCCAATACCAATTTGCATCATGGGAATGAGATGGCGATGTATGACGTGTAAGCATTACGCGAAAGCTTCAATCAGGAAGCACCCAGGCAAGCAATCGACGATCATGACGCTTCCCATTGTGGTGTCTCACAGAATCGTCATTTGTTCTCATTCTGCTAAACCGCACCGTATTACGACGGCTATGGCCCGATGAGCGCTTGATTACGTGTTACGCATGTCTCATTATACTCAGCTCTATCTTTGATACATCTCTAGCGCTACGCCACACCGTCTATTTGCAGCTCCCCATGATATTGTACACCGATGGCTCGATCGCAAAACCCTTGAAAGTCCCCACTCCCAAGGAAGAAGGGCCACCCCGCATAATCTCCACGTGTGAACCATGTGGGTCCTTTATTGCCGTACTAGTGCGCTAGCTGGGATGCGGGGGGTGTGTGGCTGAAATGTGGAAAGTTACTTCCTTTCATCCGATGTAGGTAGGCTGAGGGATATGGTAAAACAGAAGTTGCCGGTGGGAGGCGTTGAGGGCTGAGAAGATGGTGATGGATGTAGCAAAGCAAAGTGTTGGAATTAACAAAACTATATGCGAATATTCACAAAAGAGAACAGCTAGTTCCCCATCCTATCGTTGTCTCTTTTCGCTCTTGCAAGAAGCGTGGTATCTCAAAAACAGCCCAACTGCGTCACCGTAGGTAATACCTTATACGCCAGACACCTATTCTTCATATGTACACCCCTCGTGTCATCGTTATTTCATCGAGGTACCAATTTACAACCCGCAATAGGTAGGATCCATGCCCGTAAGATTCGCTGTGCTATCGTAGTCGCCGGGGATCATGATACCAGGGTACAGTCTATCGCTGCCGGGCGTGGAGCCATAGTCACATGCACCGGTGCTGAACTCTTCTCCACTTGTCAAGCTCTCATCACTGAAACTGAGGACGCTCTGAGGAGGTGGTGCCTCTGAGCTGTAGCTGTCCCAGTTCCAGACGTTTGGTGACCAAGTGACGTTGCTATCGGTACTGGCTGATTGAGGGGCAACTTCGACGAGAGCGTCTGCTGGTGTCCCGCCGTAGATTGTGTCATAGATGTTTGTCTGGCCATTGTCAAGCGAGGAAAGGAGGCGCTCCCAGTCGGATGATGAGACCTCGGTCTTGATACCTTGGTTGTTTTGCAGAACGTAGCTGGCAAGTGGATCAGTGGCAAATGACAGATAGTCAATATTGCGCTGCTGCTCCTGTTGCTGCTGCTGCTGTTGTTGTTGAGAAGTTGGCTGGCTTGGGCGACGCTTGTTCGGCATCGAGAAGGACGCACGATGTGACAGTGGGCTCAGTGTGGGTTCCGAACGAGCAATAGGAGGCTCTGATCGAATGGATGATAGACTTGTCAATGACGCGTTGGCATGTACCCCGACATTGGGTGAGAGAGTAGGCAGGGTTGCGCGACGGGGTTCTTGATCTTGTCGGGCGGCCTTCATGGTGCTTGGTGAAAAGCGAGCTGCGAGGGCTTTGAGGGACTTCTGGGTAGCGCGGAAGGTATCCAGAGGCGCCCCCATGCTGCCCTCTGAGTTGTGTCGTGACAGTGGTGGGGCTGGCATTTGCTCCACACGAGGAACAGCGACAATGCCGCAGCCCACACGACGGAACTCGGCATAGCCAGCAGCATTTCCACGCTCAAGCATGTCCATGACGGAGCATACGAGGCGATTGCTATCCTTGATCAACTTGCCCTCGCGAGCAAGTGTCAAAGTCTGGAAGAGCAGGCCGAAGCCAGCTTGCACGAGCACTTCATTACGGTTGAGGCAGAAGGAGAAGCTCAGCTTGCGCTCGTCAAGAAGTTCGACAATCTGCACGATGTGCTTGCAGGCATCGCCAACGGCTACCACGGCTGACGAGCCCTTGTCGCCAAGATTGGCGACGACGGCTGGGCGATATACCAACGCCCTAATGTGGTGGTAGGCGAGAGACTGGTCTTGTCAGCATGATAGAAATGCACATGAAATCAATAGTTACATACCAGAACAGGGGATCTGCTGCTGGTGACGTTGGTGCTTGGCTTGTCTTGCGCAAACGTCAGCTTGAGATGAGGTGCAAGGTTGCTCTGCCAGTCCTCCAGCTCGTCGGAGAGCGACGCAATGGTGCGGAAGGAGATGTCATGTGATGCAGATCCGGGGTAGAGCTCCGTCAGCACCTTGGATAAGATGCGCGACAGGCGGAAGAGAGCCAGTGCGCTGGAGAGCTTAGTGTACTCGCCGGGCAGGGTCGGCAGGAACCCCTTCTCTGTGACGTATTCGTCGTCGGCATCTACCGGATACTCGCAATGTACATCTTCCTCTCGGATCAGCTTCGGGAGTCCGAGGTGTGCAGCGGAGAGACTAGAAACGGTCAATAAAGCAACGGCAGAGTTCGGCGGGAAGATGCATACCAGTCAACCGTGTACAGCGACCAGAACAGCTTTTTTCGCGTTTCGCTCGTCAGTGCATCGAGCGCGAATCGCTTCTGCGACTGATGCAAGCCAAGGCGTTGCGACAGGCCGACGGCCAAACCCTTGTACTTGAGCACGCGAGAATAGTCAGCCCTCAGCAGGCTGAAAATCTGGGCAAGGACGAGACATTGCAGCGTTGCGACGTCATTCTCCATCAAGAAGCTATCAATAGCGCTTTGCCACTGAGCCTCGAATGACTCCACATCTTGACCGTCACGTGGCTGGAACAGTCAGTACACGCTGAATATGTATCGCAGGGCATACATACATCGCTCGATAGCGCGGCAATTCCGAAAACCATGTTAAGTTGTGCAATAGATTTCTTGTCGCTCATGGTATCCGGACTGGCCACATAATGCTCGTAGAGCGATAAGAAGGTCGGGCGATGAAGAATCGGAAACAGAGGTGCCCATTCTTGGAAGAAGATGTTAATCATCTGGTCTGAGACCAGACGTGGAGGAGCCTTGAAGGAAACGATACGCTTGGGATGAGTAGCAGTTGGTCGGGATCCAGCGCCGAAGAAGGCGCTCGAGTTAATGTCGGTAGACAATCTACCTGTTTCCTGTGCTTTTTGCTTAAACGCCTCTGCGAAGTATTAGATGCGCTGCATGCTATCTCGGTAATGGTAAGTCTTACCAACAAGTGTCCGTCCACTCGAGCTGCCTACGAAATACGAATCTTTGTTCAGGTCGTCAAGTAGGAGCGGTGCCTGCTGCACCTTGAATGTATCATCTTTGTCTTGCGATTCCTCTCGAATCTCTGAGGATCCAGGTGAATGTATCGAAGGTAGTCTAGCAGTTGAATATGCTGCAGGGGAGCGTGTGTGCATACGTGACAGCATGTCAATTTTCTCGTCTTTCTCGTCCAGTAACTCCTTCAGATCGCGGACCTCTGCCTCCAATACGCGTACGCGCTCTTCCAACGACTCTGTGTATCCTCTGGGAAATGCACGACGGCTGAGCTTGTCACTCGTCTTGCACTCGAATCCGACATTTGTGCATTGCGTGCAGCTGGGGCGAATGCCGTCGCATCGTATCTTCTTTGAGCGGCATCGATCACAGGCTTGTGCGATGCGGCTCTGGCAGCTTGAGCCGACCTTGATCACTTTCATGGGTAGTATTCCAGGCATTTTGGGCGTCGTTCGTTGCGCGTCGTCGGTGGTGTGGTCGTATTCGTCCAAGGCCCAATGGGCGGTCACTGATAGGTCGTGTCACGTTCTGTCATCCAGTGCTCCGATATTCGAGTGTCGTCCGCGTATCGTTGATGAAGTCTTGAATTTTTTCTTTCGCCAGGCGTGTAACGATGTAACTGTACAATGATCGGGTAATAACAGTCAGGGCGGATGCGTAGGATGCACGAGTGGAAAGGGTAGAGGGAAGAATCGGGGACGGCCTGGCAGATGTAAGCTGCCACCTGCCACCCTTGCTTAGTCTTTCTCTGGGGAATTTGTGGGCGGCTGCGGGGCGAAGGCGCCATCCCTCAAGGGAAAGCACGAGCAGCACATCTTCGCCGATACTTTCTCGTCCACTACTGGCCACTAAACCTTACAGCTTGCCGCGTTGCGATCAGCATACCTGCTTATCAGATTTGAGACGGGCTTTCTTGGCGCTCCTCAGCGGCCTCTCACGACGATGACTAGAGTTTTCTACGGGGTGGTGGCTTCAGCGACAGTGAACGCCCACGCTCAGATCATCCTTGGAGGTCGGCCCGAATGCTGTGATTGAGCCACCCACTACTCTGTCAATTGTAACATGCTCTAGGCCTGTGTAGCGACAAAATATTGCACTTGTCTTAACCGGATGAGCATCGTCTACAAGGGGGCTTAGCAGGCAGCCATTCGCTAACAACCGCAATATTTGGTACCCGTATGACTGCTACTCATGAGCGCACTCTATCTGGCACGTTCTGGAAGACAGGAGGTGATCAATGTCCTTGTTGACACGGAACACCCAACCTGCATTCTGTCATGACAGGCTTAAATGCTGGTTATATCGACTGGGGGCGGATGAATGTGGACAACGCGGCACGCCGCTTATCGCAGCCAAGACCCAACCCGTTCTGCACATCAATTCTCCTAAGCTCGAGCAGGAGTCTTTTCGCGTGTCTGTGATTGATGTTCTACGCGGCCCTGTATATAAGGCTGAACGTGTGAATGTTAGATGTCTCCAACAGTGGCTGTTCGGGAGGGCGGCCGCGTGAGCCGTCTGAGCCACATCGGTCGTATAGAGCATGACGAGAGTCATCCCAACTGCATCATGTGCATGTTGACTTGCGGCGTCGTTTCTATATGTCTGGGCGCAAACTGTGGGTGAAGATGTACGTTAGATGATTAAGAGGCGTAATATGAATGGCGGAGAGCCGATGCTTCTATTGATCTTCTACCGTAGACGCGCTGCTTCCGTCGTGAATGCAGGGCACGTGGGGAGGTAGTAGATTGGCTAGGTTCCACGACGCTATATGACCTCGTCTAATCGATGTGGGGTCTTTGCGTTCAAGAGAAATCGTCCTCTTCATCCTCTCCTCCCTCATCCAATCCAAGATAATGAATAACAGCTTCTGTGTCTAGGAGTTTGGCTTTCTACATGCCGTCAGTGTGGTTCCAAGGAAAAGATGCAGGAACAGCAGTGCAGTAGTCTGGCGGTCTAGCAATCTAGCTCATCAAGCGCATGGTGCCGACCTTGGTGCGACAACACACTAGGCGAACAATTGTTCAAGTGCATTCTGTGACACATGGCTTCTGATGGTATTGTGTGTGAAACATACTATGATGTAGCTTTGGGCGCGGGGTATGAAGAGATAATGGTCTTACCTCGCTGTCAAGTGTGGACGCAGTACGCTCGAGCATATCTAACTCCAGATTTCGGAGTCGCTCCGCAAGTCTCCACGGCATGTCCCGCATAGTGCTCTCCCGTCTAGCGCGCTTTGATTCCTTGAGCGTGTCGATCTGTACGTCAACGCGGTTTTGCAGGAGTACCGTGGCGCGTAGTCGAAAAACATCCCATGCTGGGTCTTGCTCAAGATGTTCCCGTAATTTGACGGTATCGAGTGCCTGCTCCTTCCAAAAAGACTGGATGTCTCTCTTGCCATCCGTTGTTTGTCTGACCTTGAAGTCCAGACCGTCTTCTTCATTGACTACAACAAGCCATATGAAGTCGCTTTCCCAATGTATGGTGCCGTCTTTCTCAAAGATGCGAAAGCCTGGTGCAACCTTGGAAACGTAAATCTTTGCAGGTCTGAGGGGGTCGTCGTCTGGAATATCAAGGTCGAGGAACATGACTTTCGCAGAGGTCATTGCGTCTTCGATAAACCCATATGAAAAGATATTCTCACATGCGCCTTTGTCGTCGCCGTATCTATCCTGGTGAGCGAGCTTCGTGTGGTTCGTTGTGATGACCTACGTGATCGTGACCTCCTCGCCAGGTTCTACATGTTTGCCCTCGCGAAGTAGTAACAGACCATTTCCGTCACCATCAGTTTCGTACAAGGCGGCTGTTGCATCTCCCGATGCGTGATTCGCCATGTCGACACAGGGCACCATGCAGTCGCCAGTACCTGGGAACTCCAGAGCCCTAGAGCGGTACATGGCATCGACGCACATCCAGTCGTCAAAAGTCAACATACCACTGTCTTCATCCCACCAGTACTTTTTACACCAGCTGATGGACTCTGTAGCAGTTCGCAAATCCTCGAACTCGCGAAGCAGACCATTCAATTTCGCACTGACTGCAGGTTTGAGCGTAGTTCCAACTAAAAGTTCCTGTTCTTCCTCGGTCCAGAACGTGGGAAGCAGCTCATCTGGAAGGAACTTGATATATTCTGTGAGAGGATTCGGAACACCGACTTCGTTTGTCTCGGGACAGCAAATGGTAACTTGGAGAAGTAAAAATGTGAGTATGGCGCCTCTTGTCGTCTGTACTACGTTAGTGTCGTGGATATCTGGATGTATTCTAGGGGGCTGTCACACCCTTCCGAAGTCCCCAAGAGCTTCGAGGACTTCCCGGAGATGGTGATCTGACTTTGCGAGGAGTCCAATGTTCTGGCGAGAGATGATCAACTCATTTGGCACGACAAGCATAGGCTCAGCGACGCCTCCTTGGAGCTTCTCGTCAGCGATGATGGTTGATCCTCTGTTCTCGTAGCCTGGTAATGGGCCTACTTTGACACCATTGAATTTGACACCATTAAATGTGGCCCATGCAGGTAAGACGTTGATGGGCTCTTTGAGCCATCCCTCTGTCCTGCCTCTCCGAATCATGGTAACGTTAGAATGTTAGATGAGGCTTTACAAACGCACGGCCGCGGCCCACTCCTACTCTGCAACACACAAGAATTGTGGGTCGCCAAGGATATCTCCTAGAACAAGGCTTCAACTCTGTGGAGTTTGTACGATGACTGCTGACTGTTGAGCGTCAAAGTAACACAAAAGAAATGACAACGGCTAGATGGCCGTGTGCGGTAAGGCGATTGTGATGCCGATGGGCTCTAGTGCAGGTGGTGCAAATTGTCCGCGATTGCTGCAGCAATCGAGATGCAGGCAGCCCTCTGGAAGCCCGTATACTGGACCCTGTGAGGTCATGCACACACGACGACAGCTGCAGGTCCAAGTCTCGCTGCTGCTGGTTTCCTAAGAGACGAAATCAGACAGAGTGGTAGCTGGCGAGAATAGGACATGGTTGCAAAGGAGAACATGTGTATCAGGTCACGTATAGGCAATGCACACGGTAAGCAACAGGGAGGACCTCACCAGATGTTGTGTTGTTATGGTGCTTGGGCCAAGCCGTCTAGAGTTGTTATGATGGCGTTGACGGGCATGCCGAAACCGCGGAGTGGAACTAGCGGGAGGGGCCGTGCACCTGTAAACAACAACAACATGGAGGATGTGCTTAAACCTCCAACCATCCGCCCGTCACACATCTTTACTGTTATTCCTTACCCCGACCGCAGCAGGACAAGCAGACGCAGACGGCACTTCCGCCACCAGCTCCAGAACGACGACGCATCTTCCTCTGCGCTGCGCTGCCGACATCGCTGCTTCCGTCCCTAGCCCGCATCCCGTCCTTGCCCAGCTGTAATCCGCACCTGAGGGTCGCGCCTTCTTCTCCATGGCTTCACCACGCGATCGAGTAGCCAGGATGTCTCGCGCATCCACGACCAGCTACGGCCAGGTCATCGAGGTGAGCATCACAACAAACACCAAAACAAAGCAATTGCGGAACCCGTTCTGATCGAGATCTCCTAGTACATCCAAGACCGACTCTACCTGGCATCGTACACGAGTGCGCCTGATGCCAACACGCCATTCCCCTACCCCAAGCAGAGCCAGTCGCCTTCCAAGCGGTCATCGCGCGCCCAAGCAGGTCCTACTGCCGCAGGGCCCAAGGCGCATCCCCCCGTCTACTTTAGTATCGACAAGACGCTCCTGTACAACGCCTTCCACGGCGACTTTGGCCCACTGCACATTGGTCACCTCTACCGATTCGCTGTGCAGCTGCATGAGGTTTTGGGAGACCCAGCCAACGAGGACCGCGCTGTCGTCTTCTGGAGCAGCGCCGACTCGAGGAGTGAGAACACTCCACCACCTTGACTCGATTGCACAAATTAACATGCCTAGGTCGCGCAAACGCTGCCTGCATTCTCGCATGCTACATGGTGCTCATCCAGTCATGGCCACCTCATCTGGCTCTGGCGCCCATTGCCCAGATGGACCCGCCCTGCATGCCATTCCGCGACGCCGGTTACAGCCAGGCCGACTATGTTCTGAACATCCAGGATGTCATCTACGGTGTATGGAAGGCCAAAGAAGAGGGCCTCTGTGGCCTGAAGGACTTCAGCCTTGAGGAGTACGTCCAGCGAATCGTATTGGGTGAACCATGCTAACAATCCTAGGTACGAGAAGTTTGAGCGCGTAGACATGGGCGACTTCAACTGGGTCACTCCCAACTTCCTGGCCTTCGCCTCCCCACAGCAACAACCCACACACGAGATCCCAGCTTCATCACCCATGTACGCGACGCTTCCTTCCAACATCGCCGAGATTCAACGATCTGGACTCCCCGGTCCCTTCAAGAATGTACTTTCGCACTTTTGCGCGCGCAACGTTGGCCTCGTTGTACGATTGAACTCCGAGCTGTACTCCTCCTCCTACTTCACCAAGCTCGGCATCCAGCACTTGAACATGATCTTCGACGACGGAACATGCCCACCGCTGTCACTCGTACGCAAGTTCGTCAACCTCGCACATGAGATGATTACAGTGCAGAAGCGCGGCATTGCAGTTCACTGCAAAGCTGGTCTGGGACGCACTGGCTGCTTGATCGGAGCCTACTTGATCTACAAGCACGGCTTCACCGCCAACGAGATTATCGCATACATGCGCTTCATGCGCCCGGGCATGGTTGTCGGTCCCCAGCAGCACTGGCTTCACCTCAACCAGGGCACTTTCCGAGAATGGTGGTTTGAGGACACTATCAAGGCAAAGCACGCGCAGATGATGCCCTCGACGCCTACCAAGTCACCGCACAAGCAGCGCCTTGCTAGCAACGGGCAAACCTTTACACCTCCCAACGGATCGTCGAAGCGCGCTGCGCTCGGTGAGATTGAGTCGAACGAGCGAAGCAACTCAGGCCATATCGGAGTATTAGAGGACAACCTGCCTGCGCCGACACCAGGGCAACCGCGAAAGACTAGCAAGCTTTACGGTAACGGCCGGTCACCACAGCGCATCGACGAGAACGAGCCCTTCACCAAGTCGCATACAGAGGTTAGGGCAGACATCACACGCTTCGATGGCGAGTCGGACGAGGAATTCCATCTCCGCCAGATCGCGCGACGTACCTCGTCACGCTCCCCTCAGCGTTCACCAACCCTCAAGGACAAACAACGTCGCGCTTTCAGCACCACATCCGTCGTTCAGACATCTGTAACACATACCTCTTTCGGTTTTGGTGAGGAGAGCGACCTCGAGAACACTGCTCCGGCTGGCATCCGGCCAAAGACACCAAAGGAGAAGAGCGGCAGTGGCAGCATCAACATGGGCAAGATCCGATCGAGCCCTTCGCGCCGGAGCACCGACGGCAAGTCTGCTGTACGGAAGACCAGCGGCCGTGTCGGGAGCTTGGGCAATGCCATCTCCCGCCCAAAATCATGAGCAACGTCGCTGGATTTTGAGTTTCTGATCTTCCATCTTCATTCCGGGAGTTCTAGCACGGCGTCTTGGGACTCGACTTTCATCGTCACTTCGTTTCTTGTCTCAGTCAATTCTTCGTCGCACAGCATGCCATCGGGCTTGGCGCTACATATGTCGTCTGCGGGCGGGCGTTTTGGATCACTAAAGTGTGCATAATGGTGTTGGGTCATCATTCTGGGAGTTACTGGGGGGCGCATGGTGTGCTAATGTCTCTTCTCTTTCCACTGTTTCGTTACCAGTCACTGTTGCTGCATCTTTACCTTAGTCTTGTCCCTTTTCGCGGTAATCTGGCTGCGGATATGTTCATGACGTGTATGAGTTGATGACTACTTCTAATTGTCCAAAAACAATGGCATGTTCTCTTCGAATCAAGTTTACCATGCGCGAAACGTTATGTCGTGAGATCTTCATGGTTGCTACCCTTTGCTGAAGATACAACAAGTGTCCTTTTAGGTTGACAGAAGCAAACCATGCACAGAAGAAATTGAACAGTTACACGTAAGTCTTATACTACCCTGTAGCCTACGATAGTACTAATATAGGTATTATCTATACAAACATATAAGCTAGAAGTCTACTTAACACTAAATGTTTTGCATTCTCCTATTATATACTATTGTAACCTACAGGGTAGTAGATGGTTCTTCTACACTTGTTTAGGGTTTTCCTTGTATGCGGTGGAAGGATGCTCCACGTACTTGTAGTTGTCTATTGATACCGACCTGTATTCTTATACTGTCAATCCGAATCAAGTAACGTACTTCGTATTCCTGAGTTATGATTTCCACACCAGATCGACGTTGTCGTCTTGGTGTGGGCTTATATACCAAGAAAAAAAATGCATCTCGCCCCCAACCCAACAAAAACTTCTTCAAGTCTACCACACACAGTAGTAGACTCGATTGAACCATCTCGATCAGCACGAGACTCGAACTCGCAACCTTGCGCTCGCTGTTGTATAGACAACATAGGAGGCGCACGCGCTACCATTGCGCCAACCGACCAGTTGCCATGAAGCATTATTGTGGTTGAAGAAATCTATATAGTTGTTGAGCCACAGCTTAAGCTTACGGTATACTTGGAAGTTTTCCGTCTGATACTGACAGAACTTCCATGTATCAGATGTGGAGGATTGCTCTACTGGTAGCTGTGAAGTTTTTGCAGACGAAGTGGAGGACAGCAAACTGATGTGGGGATTCTTTTTGGCCGAGAACTTACAGCAAAGCCGAAACGAATACATCTAGTTCTTAGTCTGATGGATTGATACCTTCGAATGCAAGGTTCTGATTTATTCTACTCCAACGATATCTGTTACTGTAATGTGCACGATGGATACAACGACATTTGGTGTTGAGTTGCGCACGCCTAGATAAGATTAGACAGCGATGACGCGATCGAAATTTTTGGTAACCTAAGCCCCTTGCGGCCCAGGGACAGTAACAGCCACTCAATACTAGTACTCAATTCAAACATTCAGAACAGCTCGCTTACAAAACAAAATTATCGTCGTGGAGTATAGAAGGTGGTAATTAATCTTTGTGTGGATTCGTGACTTCCGGCAAGCTTCGGCGATTGTTCACTCCAGCGACCATCCCCGTTTCCTTGACACACAAGCAAAAAGAGCTTGCGAAAGAATTACGAAAATCGAAACAGAAAAGCACAACATCCACGACTATGGTATGTAGGGAGAAGTCTCGCTTAGCATGGACTAAAGAACGTAGTTTGAATGGTGGCTGATTTAGGAGTGGTTTTAGGTGCACGCCGACTCATCCAGTTTTGCCGATGGAATGAGTAAGAAGGAAGTTTATGCACAGGTGCTTGAACAAGCGAGAGCACTGTTTGATGGGCAGAGAAATTGGGCAAGTAATGCCTGCTGCAAGAGAGGATGAGATCATCGTGCTAATACTGCGTAGGTTTGGTACGCTCATCTTAACCTCCAATTACCTACCTATGGTATCTCTAATTTACTATAAAACAGCAACTTCTCAAACACAGCATCACTACTCTGGCACGCATATCACTCTCTGCCCTCTCCGTCCTCCGCGGTCAATTGGGCGGGCTTCTACTTTACATCGCCTACAAATTCGTCACAACTTTTGCTGGGCCCTTTTCAGGGACAAGTAGCATGTCAGGTTATTAACTTTGGTCGCGGTGTATGTGGGACTGCGGCAAAAGAAGCAAAGACACAGTTGGTTGAAGATGTGGAGAAGTTCCCAGGACATATTGCGTGTGATGGGGCGAGTCGGAGTGAAATTGTTGTTCCCATCGTACAGAGTGGAAAGGTATGTGGTGGCTTCTCAGTCTCCAAGTGTGGAAGTACTGACGCGATAAAAGGTTGTGGCGATTATTGATATAGACTGTGCGGAACTTAATGGGTTTACTACGGAGGATCAGGAAGCTTTGGAGGAGTTGGCAGAGTTGTTGGCGCAATCGTGCGATTTTTGAAATATAACCAGAGATATCATGTTGTCTGAAGAGGGTTTATGACGGAAGTGGACCTATGTGCTGAAGCATTTCGCAATCCATTATACCCGACAGTCATTCTTCCTTCACATCTATCAATGACTTGACCAGTTCATAATTCGACCTGTTTGAGCGTAGATACTTGTACATGGTCGCGCCGTAGACGACGCAATTTGCAGGCATCCAGTCATGAGTCCGGCTGGTTACTCATCCTCGGACATGGTATGAATCGTGGTATGGAAACCCCTAAAGCACAGAGCCTCCCACTGATGCTCGCGCGATATCTCTTCATCCTCGGTACCCCACTTCCATTTTCAGCCCTTCGTTCCAAATACCATGTTAGATCTTCTGGTGTATTTCCATATAGATGCAGCCGTTGATCGTTGAATTCACCACGTCTGTTGTGTATATGGATGGTAAGAACTTCCAACCAATATTCTCCGAAAAGCAAATTTTTTTTTGTCTTTTGTCCTCTTCATGAACGTGCCTACCCTCGTACGATAGCACATGGTCAGGTTGAGCCAGCCTTGAAAAGTCGTGGGCGGCGTATACATCACCTCGTCTTTCTCGTTACTCTTATGCTGAACATCTTCAGCTACTTGATTAACGACAGATTTTATACGTTTGCAGATTTATGATTCGAGCTCGTGTAGGATGCTGTTGCGACTATGGAGCAAACCACCTGCAGTGAATTCGGTCGGCGGTTCTTTAGATTTCAAGGGGGCCTTGGCAATAATTCCGTCGTAAATACGCAAGTGCAATTCAAAAGGGAGCTTCAGCAAAGGGCTGAGCTCTACCGTGGGGTCTTCCATGGTGATTGGGTGTGTTTAGGATGCGTGAGCGGTTGCTACCTATCTGTTCATGTTGACGATGGCCCGAGCTCCACTTTTACGGTACCTGGCATCACGTGCGCACCCGTTGGTCGATTTCGCGGTCAATGGAGAGCTGCCTACCAACCCTACATCGTCGCACCACTACGATGCCGTCCTCAGAATACACGGCCGCGAGCGGTGGAGCGCTAAAACTCAAAGGCGGCGGCGTCGATAAAAAGAAGAAGAAAAAGAAGCCAAAGACTACCGAATCTACAAAGCCTTCAGAAGACACTTCCACCCACGTCGCGAAACGATCAACTACCGACGATGACGCGCGCAAGTCACCTTCAGGCACACCCGGCCGTTCAATGTCACCCGAGACTGCGGAGCGATCGATACGAGAAGGCGGCGGCAGACAGAAGACGGAAGCCGAAAGGCGACACGACGAGATGCGAAGGAAGAGGCTGGAGGAGAGGTTGAAGAAGGAAGGCGTTAAGACGCACAAGGAAAAGGTGGAGGAGCTCAACAAATATCTCAGTGGACTGAGCGAACACCACGATATGCCCAAAATTGGACCTGGCTAAGATGCGCTTAAGATGGGTGGCTACGACGCAATGCTGTCTATATACTGTACCCTGTCCAACATATCTTCACAACAATCACTATGCCGCACTTCTCGGATCCGAAGAATCGATTGCTTCGAGGAAATCAACATACCCGTGTCTCGCGTGCGCGCCTATAGGATTGGGGAGAATGCTTGCGATTCCGCAATGCAGTATGGAGCTATACTCAGGACAACGGATATATCTTTTGTCGACAGCCTATAACATAGTGTGTATTCATACCATGGTACAACACTCTCAGGATCTGATACTTGTACTAGATATCTACACCCTCACGCGAGCTCTACTTCCTAGACTTGAACTTTTGCATGTATCACGCCGCAACGGCCAAAGCTTTCTTCAGTCTTCGATAAGGTTGGCCCATTAGTGTTGCGACAGTGCGACTAGTGCAGTGGCTTCTCAGGTTATCTAGTAAAGCTCCCAGCCATGGTCAGGTACCAGTAGCTTCGACGGGGCGTACGCTCACCGCGTCTACGCGCCTGAAACCTTCTAGAATACCTTTCCAATGGATGTCGTGACCCGCGTCTAGCCTTATCAGTGCACAAAGCCCTACAAGGACACAACTCATCAGCTCGCGAAATGGATCACATATGCAAGTATCACACCTCGGATACACGCACCTGCCCAAAAGAGCATCTAGGATGATGCTCGGGTCATCACTTAGCACTCCGGTCTTTGTGCCTCCAATATCTTCCATATAATTGGTTGGATGCGAGTCTTGTGCCATCAGTCGGGAACAATATACGAATTGCCACGGTTGTCTGCAGGCTTACCACTCCAATCAAACCCTTGCACCGCAGTCTGGCGACACATCTCGCAAAGTAGATTGCGCAGATTGTCAGTGCAATGACCCCATCAGTGCGAAGGGTAGTGGGGCACTGTTGCACTCAGTGCCGCCTTTTCCTCGCCGTCAATTGAAGAAGCACCAGAGGACGTGCATGGTAAAAGTCGTTGTCAGCTGAGCCGTCTCGACACATTCATCCTACCAGAGTTTGGATGGATTGCGCAAACGAGGAGGCGTGGCGATACCACCGTAGTATCCCCGCGCGCTAGAAGGTGTTCTAGAAATGCGTCCGATTCGGACGACATCCCTAGTAAGCCCACGATAGTGGAATCTGCTGTGATGGGCTGTGATGGGCTGTGATGGGTTGTTGCTTGGATCCACCTGCCGAGAAATGCTTAGCGTGTGCCAGGACGCCGCGATAGCTGCTTGCTCCAACGCTATTGAGGCTTGTCTCAATGCCAAATCGCACCTTAAGCGAGTTGGAACGCCCCGACGCCCCGTTCCATGGTCGCGTGCTGTTCGAGGTCTCCCAGGTAAACCAAAGGGGTTGCCTTTGACAAATGTTGCAGAAACTGTATCTGCAAAGTGTCAATAGCGCCAGAGCATAGGCTGTTGTACGGGCATTCGCAAGTAGACATGCTGCACTAGAGGTGGGACTCCTCTTTGAGTAAACAAGGCTTTATATCGAAGCTTGTTACCCGGGCGTGTACCCCGGTTCCTTGGCCTCATTCTTATCAGGCCCCGAGCGATGGTTAGGAAGTTGATGGCGGTATAGCGTGTTTGCACGGCGACACCGTCTGCCACTCGTTCGTCTCATTCGCCCCCAATCACACCTTTGTCCAGCAGGATTTCCGGAGCTGCGCCGTGACTAGTCTGCAGAATGACAGTCGCCGCTGTGGTCCAGCCCATGCTCTGCTTTTGCGTGCGGTACCCAGGTACTGGGACAGATATGCTGCAGAGTCGAGAGCAGGCTGTTGTAGGCGCCGGGGTATAAAGATCGTTCTCGTACCCCCATTCACCCGGCTTGCAAGGCTATCATCTTTCGCGCCTCTACCCTTTTTGTATTCTCCTGGGCTCGTCGTCCCTGATACTGATAGACTTAGGCTCAGTCCTCTACTTCGTTGGGTACACCTCTTTGGTGCTTCCACCCGCCCGTCAACCCATATCAGTCGAACTAGCACACCTAATATGGCGGTCAACGACTACGAGAAACAGCAGTATGCTGTCGCCGGGGAGACACCGTCTGACCATGCTGTTGGAGACATCACCGATACCAAAGGCAACGCCATCAATGAGGCCGCTGGTATCTACGGCTCAGTCCAGAAAGCCGAGGAATATGGCTACGTCCAGAGAGGCCTCAAGTCGCGCCACATCCAGTTCATCGCACTTGGAGGTACCATCGGTACTGGTCTGTTCCTCGGTATCGCTAAAGCTTTCGCCAATGCTGGTCCCGTCTCTGTCCTCCTGGGTTATGCCATCACCGGTATCGCAGTCTTCGGTATGATGCAGTGTCTCGGTGAGATGGCCACTTGGCTTCCGTTACCCGGTGCCATCCCTCAGTACTCCGCTCGCTATGCAGATCCCGCTCTTGGTTTTGCCGTCGGTTGGAACAACTGGTACAACAGTTCCATCACGCTCTGCGCTGAAATCTCTGCTGCCGCTCTGCTTATCAACTTTTGGGACCAAGAAGAGAAGTAGGTGTTAGTCCTACTATGAGTGCGACACACACTAACTTCTCATTAGATACAACCCTGCTATATGGATCTCCATCATCATCGTCATCATTCTCTTTCTGAACATCTTTGCCGTTTCGATCTACGGAGAAGCCGAGTTCATATTTGCATCCATAAAGATTATAACGATTCTGGGACTGCTCATTGCTGGTCTGGTCATTATGCTCGGTGGAGGTCCTGACCATGATAGGCGAGGATTCCGCTACTGGAAAGAAGGCGCTATGAAGGAGTACGTTGGCACTGGTAATACTGGTCGCTTCACTGGTCTCTGGTACACACTTGCCAACGCAGCATTCTCTTACGGCGGTGTTGAGATGGTTGCAGTCGCTGCTGGTGAAGCTGCCGACCCTCGCAAGAACAGTAAGCAATACCCTTGTGTCGACAACGTATGACAGACACTGACCTGATGCGTTCACCAGTCCCCAAAGCCGTTCGACGTGTTTTCTGGCGTATCCTTTTCTTCTATGTTCTAGGATCATTCATCATCGGTACCACCATTAGCTCGAACGACCCTGCACTCACCGATGCCAACGCCAAAGGTGCCCAGTCATCGCCCTGGGTCATCGCGATGAAGAACGCTGGTATTCCAGTTCTTCCTCACATCGTCAACGCTGTCATCTTGACTTCCGCGACCTCGTCCGGCAATGCTTTCCTGTACACCGGATCGCGTTATCTCTTCAGTATTGCCCAGAACGGCCAGGCTCCCCAGTTCCTTCTTAGGTGCAACAAGAAGGGTGTACCGGTCTATGCTGTCGCAGTCACGGCCTCCATCTCCCTGCTCACATACATGAGTGTCAGCGCTGGTGCCAACAAGGTGTTCGGGTGGTTCCAGAACCTGACCACAATCGCCTCACTCTTCACTTGGTGCACTATTACCTATACATACACCCGGTTCCGCAAGGCATGCATTGCCCAGAACGTCGACCGCAACACCATGGTCTTCGCGAGCAAGTGGCAGCCTTATGTCGCCTGGTCTGCCTTTGTCTACTTCGCCCTCGTCATTCTCTTCAACGGCTTCAAGGTCTTCACCACCACTCCCTGGGGACCTGATGAGCTGACCGACTTCTTCACAGCCTACATTGGTGTTGCGATCTTTGGTCTCCTCTTTGCTTTCTGGAAGGTGTTCAAGCGAACCAAGATGGTCAACCCGGCGGAAGCGGATATATGGAGCGGTAAGGCGGCGCTCGATGCGGAGGTTTGGCCTGTGCAGATCCCGCGTAACGCTCTCGAAAGGTTCTGGTTCTGGTTGTGTTAAGCTGGTGTTGGTGGTATGCGCTTGAGTAGTGTTTTTGACTGGCCGAGGTCCATGACTAGACAGCAAATGTCTGTAGTGACGGACACTACATGATACGTTGAATGAATCATCTGAATAATTTCAAAGAGTTTTAAAGTGACAGAAGGCTCAGCTGTAGATGACATCCTACCACTAGCTTGGTGATATTAATTCTTGTACTTCCAGTCGCGCTAATCGCGCCCTACGGTCACGAAGGTTTGCCGTCGGATAAAGCATGGACGCCTTACCAGCCACGCAGGCGCAATACTCTTCACAGAGTACGGCAACCTTGGATCAATGTCGCGCTCGCTGTGACTGTGATCAATTATCCTAATAATGATTCGCACACTACTAATGGATTGACACAGTGGGTGGTCCTCGCGCAATAATTCCGTCTTATTGTTTTGCTTCTTTTCGACCTCAATACGAGTCGCGCATGTGAGGAGTATTGGGTGCCTGACGCGTACGTAAACTGGTAGCTCTTCTTCGAGTCCATAATATGGCTGAGATACTTGAGTACCTCCCGTGGCAAGTCGTAAGCGAGGCCAGTATCTAACTTCAACATTCGAAGGATGCGCATAAACTTTCTGACTGCTTCGAGTCTTGAAATGAACGTCTGAACGAGGTCGTGTGTCGCGCCTTGCAGGTTCAATGTTTAGCCAAGGGGTTTGCCGCTAGACCCACATATTTTCCTAATTAGTAGTTCTGCGTGTCAGACCCTGTCAGGCCGGGCGACTTTCAATCAAAGGGTTCCAAGGCATCAACGTTCGTCATTCAACGTCCTTGCTAACTTCAGCGCTTCAATCACCATAAGAAAAGTGTCGCTCAAGATCCGCGACCGTCATACTTTGTCGCACAATCCCTACACATCATCTCAAACATCCACCGGCTATCGTTTGCGCTAGTCGATTTCCAAGTGATTACAAACATGGAATTGCGCAGTTAGCAAGAGCGAATCAGAGAGGTTATGCGTGAGCATCTACAAGACCCATAGTCGAACGAGTATCCTATCCCATAACAAGCGGCAACTTTACCGACACATACACTGAAGCAGGATGACGAGCCGAGGAGATGATGGCAAGTCGCAGAATCCCTGGACGATGACGAACCAACTCGTCAATAGCCCAGACTCGGAACAGCCCAAAAAGCCTCAAGATCAACCACTAAACCGCGCCTGCGAGGCGTGTCGCGTCTCCAAGGTTCGATGTCTTATGAACCCGGATGCAAGCTCTACCCAGTGCCAACGATGCGCGAAGGCGAATAGAACATGTGTTTTTGCGCCACCAGCTAAGAGAAGACAACGAAAAAGAACAGATGTGCGAGTTACAGAGTTGGAGAAGGAGATACAACAGATGCGTAGCCTTTTGAAAACCAACACACGATCATCCAACGATGTCAGCGAGCAAGAATCGGGAGATGACGACTCAGACGACCAAGGACATACAAGGGGAAAGGAGACGCCCCCTAGAGTACCAAGTCGCCTGAGTAGCATAACAGCGACATCAAAGCTTTCAGTACCCATAAAAAACCCATCCACAGTCGACCCCGTCATCACCGGCGCACCTACAGACTTCCTAGGGTCTTCTGACAATGATATCATAGACCGTGGTGTTATCTCGGAAGACATGGCTCAAGAACTCTTGAGCATATGGCGCACTGAGCTCGTCACTGCATGTCCAGGTATCACGATTCCTAAGCATTGGGATGTCTTCGATCTTCGAGCGAACAAGCCTGCACTCTTCCATGCGATCATGGCTGCAGCTGCTCATTCGAAAGGCTCTGCTTTGTCAGACAAACTGCATGAAGAAACTGTCCTTCTCTACGCACGATCTGCATTCATAAAGGGCGAGAAATCAGTCCAGGCTATACAAGCGCTCATTGTCACTGTCACGTACTATTCACCTTCAAAGACACCAGGACAGCTACAAATCTATCAGTGGGTTAACATGGCCGCGTCGATGGCTCTGGAACTAGGCTTGACATCGAAGCCCAGAACGCACGAACAACTACCCAAGCGTGCGATTCGGTCACTCCAAAAGATATCATCGCCTGAAGAGTTGCTCGAGCACTGTCGGACTATCTTGCTACTTTACATTATCAGTGCAGGTTTCTCGATGAGGTTGAAACGACCCAATATACTACTGTTCAATAGCTGGATGGAAGAGTGTTTCAACATCCTGGGAAAATCAAAACTCTTGGACGACAAGAGAATAGTCGCGTGGTTGAAACTTCAGAGGATAGCTGACGAGGCGAACACAGCCTTTGGATTCGACGACGCAAGTACTAGTTTCAGTCTCTCAGAGTTACGCATGCAAATCATCTTGCGAATCTTCGACCGGAGAATGCAAGACTGGAGGAAAGCAATCCCTGACGATGTGATGACGCTAAACCTCCAGCTGGAGTATTATGCAGACATGTTGTCTATGTGGGAATTTGGGATGGATGGGGGTCGTTATGACGGTAAGTCAACTTTCACAGATTGCATCTAGTCTGGCTAACGTCGTATAGTCATCGAGTTTCGAAATCGCCACATCACTTTGCCCGCGTTGGACGACGACTGTGTGCAACCTGAATCCCTCCTCTCGCGTTCAGCACTACAGATCAATGCGACGACGAAATGCATCAGCGCGGCGCACACCATACTAGACTTCTTCATTGCTGTCCCTATCGACAAACTGCGCAAGTCGCCCAACGCCCTCTATGTCCGTGCTGTTTACTCCCTAGTGATATTGATGAAAGCCGAATATGCAGTCGGGACAGACGCCGAGATGGGCGAGTTGCTCGAAAGCCAGAGTCTAAAGGTGAGCTTCTACCTTGACACGGTGCTGGAAAAGACGAATGAGGCCGGAGGACCCCAGGAGTGCAGGGTAAGAGTCCCGAGCCATTGGAACTTCTTGCTTCACGAGAAGTTGAAGAGTTGGTGGGACGAGTATCAGGAGTGGAGGAAGGAGGGGAGACATCTGAAGAGGAGGAAGATGGGCGATGGCGATGATGGTAGTACTGCGACGGGGAACCAGACGCCGGCGTTTGCAGAACCAACTACGCAGGTCGCGGCATCCGCTGTAGATACGTCGCAGGTCGCAGCGCAACACCAAGCACACCCAATACCCATGTCGAACTTTGCTTTGGGCAACGCTTATCCCACGCCAACACCTTGGAGCGCGAACGAACTGGGACTTGATACAGGTACACAAGCTCAGCCTATCAGCGATCAAACAACTTTTACGACTGATATGGGCGACTTCTCAGCGGCTTTTCAAAATGGAGACCTGTATTTATGGAATGACATGACGGCAGACAATTTTGGTGGTTGGGTTCCACAGGGAGGATCCTATGGTCAAGCGGGATTTGGAGGAATGAATAGCCATGGGTTTTGAAATCTCAAAGATAGTTACATTTCATCTCGATTGTTGACATGAACGTTGCAATATCATATTGTGGGTGTGACCGAACTTGTTGTAAATGCCTGTTGGGAATCATCGTCCGTAACAAATGTAAGCCAACTATCTACAGCTTCTTCAACCCGCCCTCAACCCACTCGACTACCTTTTCGAGTAATCCAACATCGGCCTTGGCCTGCCCTAGTGCCTCTTCGCCTTCAACGACAAGTGCGCCACCACCCGATTCCAGCTCTTTCTGGAACCGCGATGCTGTTTGTTTTAACATGTCCAAGTACTGCGACTGGATGCTGTGACTTTCATTCAGTTCCTTGACACCGAGAGTTTCGTGCAGATGTCTCGCCTGGAGCAAAAGGTAGTAAAAGTTGAGCGCTGCAACGTAGAAACCGAGTTCTTGGCGGAACTGCATCCACGAGTCTTCTAGGCTAGTGTCAGCGGCATATTGCTTCGTGAGGTCTGGCCATAGGAATGGCGCGACAGTGGATAGCGCGACAGGTGTAGCGAAAATGTTCGTCTCCTCGTGTTCATCTTCTGCTGACTGTGGACGGGGAGCGTTGGCTTCAAGGGTCTCGCCCTTTAACCATGACACCGCGCTTGCTTTGAGATTCTCGTATGGACAATGTTCCAGCGTGTCACGAATGAATGTTAGGCGAACGAGGTCGTGGGGATGTGAGCGCAATACAGTAGTAGTGAGGTAGTGCGCATGGCCACGTAAGCTCGGCGAGGGTGAGTTTGCGGATATGAGTGATATCGTTTGCAGGTACTGGGCGAATGACTCGTCATCTTTCGGTTCGCCGATGTTGTTATGCTGAAGTGCTATCAGGCCGAATGTAAGGACCGTGTCTAGCAATGCCTCGGGCTCCATGCCGACAGTTTGCTGGCCGAGAGTTCCAACGAAGTTGCTGAGGATGGTAGCGTGCCCGGGGAAGATGTCAATAGACGTCGACTGATATTGCTTGGCTGATGCATATAGTTCCTGTTTGACGTTTTGGGCACCAATAAGGATAAGGGCTCCTGTTCGTGAAAGTGGTATATCAGCGGCTGTGGCTGGTGGCTCATCCTCTGTCCCTGGGATGCCTCGTTTCTCGTCTTCTGTGTCCATCACAGTCCGTAGCAGCTCGTCGTACTTCAACCCAAGATCTTGTGTCAAGGCTACAATTTGTCCAAGGATCGCGACTCTGGAGGTGAGATCCTCCTCGTTTGCGAACCGATCGGCGTATTTCTGATAGTCGGGCTTGTTCGGTATCCGTTGGGGCTCGTATCGCTCCATCAGTCTACTTGCCCACGCCAGGCCCGGAACATCATCGTCCGAGGTCAATGACAGGACATACTCCTCGAGGATGTGGGTCAGGAAAGACTGGAGGAGGCGATTGACAAGGTCATTTTCCTCACTGCTTGGTGCGTCGCTCTGTGCCTCCGGATCTGGCTCCGACTGGTTGGTGTTCACACGTAACAGGTTTCCGCTACTCCGTCTTGATGGCAAATGCGGCCTCTTAGTACCGGAAAGCGTCTTGACAAACTTGACAGCGGATAGGGTGAGGTCTTCAATGTGTGTATTGGCCCTGTTGTATGCAAGCAGTGCGGCCTGTAGGCTTGTGGAGAGGAATCGGCTTGGATATTTTGTCTTGACCCGTCGATGTAATGTTGCTAGGATAGTCAAGAGTACTTCAAACTTTAGTACCGGAAGTGGTGGGACCACGGCTGGTTGGAACGCAGGACTTGTGCTTGATTCGCCTATTCCGACCTCTGCCGCTTTCTTGCGTTCACTTGTTTCTGTACCATCCTCTTCTTCATCTGTGTGGTCGTGTGGTTCTTCGAATTCCAGTAAACGCAATGCCTCTGTCACCTTCAAAACACACTCTCTAGGGTTGCCCTTTGCGGCGATATCTTGCAAACAGTCTTCCGATAGCGGTAGCAGCGGAAGAAGTAAATGGATCAGATCCCAACCAATAGTTGCAGTGAGTTCGGCATCTTGAAGCACTTCATGTAGAACGGGCAGATTCTCTTCGGACAAGTTGTATTCAATGATAGTAAGGTAGGTGATGGGATCGGTGACTGGTGGGCGTGAGGCCAGAAGCGGATGCTCGTCCTTCTGGACGGGAACCTGGATTTCGGCCATGACTCGTGGTATTGGTAGTATGTTCGGACCGTGTGTATAACCTCGGGAGTAGAGTTGAAGCAAATAGGGTGTTATAGAATGTCAGGCGGTGGAAAATGCGGTGTTGAGAGTAAGTGTACCTAGAAATGTTGGATGGTGCTGGGCCCTGACGCAATGCTACCAGCCCACCACTAGATTCGCGTACACGCTAGTCCCCGCTTCCGCCAAGACGATCGCTCTTGCCAAAGTTCACCGCGGAGGCGCTCGTAGCTTCGACACCACGAATCGCAACCACGACGCATTGCCCGCCATGGACGAGAAAGAAGAGACCAACGAGCCCCTCGACCTTGTGCGCCTCTGCATTGACGAAGTCGTCATTGTCAAGCTGCGCGGCGACCGTGAGCTGAAGGGTAGACTACATGTAAGTCGCGAAGCTGTAGTGTGCACATGTACACAGCCAAGCTAACGTCATGTCCAGGCATACGACTCGCATTGCAACCTCGTTCTCGGAGACGTCGAGGAAACCATATACATTGCAGAAGAGGAAGATGATGAGCAGGAGACCCGCGTACGGACGGTCAAGAAGCAGAGCGAGATGCTGTTCGTAAGAGGTAGGAGCTATACACCGCTTATGGAGTTGAATTGAAGCTGACGATAGAGTAGGCGACTCGGTAGTTCTCATCGCACCGGCAGAAGGAGCATCGCAATGATCGGTATTTCACGGGTTCTCGTACAAACAAGAATTCAACATGGCAAGGGCGCAGTTGGCTTGCTGGAGTCTAAAACAAAAAGCGACGGCGGGATAGAAATTATGCAGTCACGATTGAGATACCCGAATGCTGAGGCGATAGGGCGCATTCGCTCGGGCAGATTCGAAGATGGAGGATAGTAGTGTATGTGGAGATATTAAGACATTCAGCGCTGGCTTGGACGTAATCTCTGAAGCACCCTCAGGTCCAGCTGAGGAGACGCCCACCAAGCAAATACTATCGTCAAGATCAATGATCGATCACAAGTGCTGAATGAATACCATGTACACCCACCGCTGGATCTCGCACTCATCACTCCAGTAGACGTCATTTGGAGATGCAAGTATTAAGCGATTTTCTTGACTCTACGGAAAAGTCCAAACTAAGAACTTCATTGTGCCACGCGAAACGCAGATAGAGAAACCCATACGCACATAGTGCGATGCCCATGTAAACTCCTATGCGTCGAAGATTGACCGATCGCTGAAACCCGACCAACGAGGAGTGAGAAAAAGGAAAAGGAACAAAAAAAGACGGCCGCCATAAACGCGATATCGCGGGAGTGAGAGAATTAAACTAATATGAGCGGGTCATGACCTCGTTTCATCGTGATGGGATCCGGAAACGCTTTCCAATGGAAGTAAATACAATCGAAGGGAAGTTTGCCCGCTGCCTGAGAACGGTAACGGGAGTAGAGGACCAGTGACGGGGAATACCATTGACGGAGAACGAAAAGACTTAGGCCGGATAACCGTAAACTCCATGCACCGGGTGTCCGAACGAAGATGGGACTAATGTAGACTGGGAAGATTGCTGATGTTGACCCTGTTCCGAGAAGCCGCCAAAGCGCCGTGTATCCGTGAACAATAAGCAAGAATGGAGAAGATTTCGATGGTGACCATGGTGGTGCTGGTGCTGAGTTGTAGCAGACCGATTGACTTGTACTGCCAGACTTCTGACTAGTGGGTGTTGGTAGATGGCCTCCGGGAGTTGCGCTGTCACACGACTCCTGAGCCAAGTTAGAACACAGTCAAATCAAAGCCATACGGAGACAAGTGTATTCACTTTCGCCTCCAGGTTTGGCTCGCCAGGCTGTCTCTAGACGCAAAAGGCAGAGAGAAGCCCTTTGAGACCTCGGCTTCGACGAAGATGGAAGCACGCTTATAGCGCTTGTCGGTGTACTTCTCGTACACAGCGGCGTGGTGCTTCTGAGGGTTGTCGCAACACTCGAGGATAACCGAGATGAGTTGTCGGAGTTGGGTTAATGTGTATCCAGAGTAATGTACATGCGCTTGCGACTGAGAGATGTTAGCATGGCTTGATGAAGTATATAGGTGTCAACTTACCCAGTCACCCTTCTTCAGCATGAAGCGGGCGAGACAGTGAGCACCGGCGGACAGGAAACTGGGAGCGCAGCCCACAAAGCGCTCATCCATGACTGTAATCTCCAAAAAGTACTTTGATAGGGTGCGAGTCTCTAGGTCATAATCGTCTGCTTTGCTGATACGACGAAGGAAGCTCATTGGGCCGGGCCAACCCAGTTCGAACTGGAGCATGCTGAGCATGAAGCGCTCAGCTTTCAGAACCTCGTCAGCGGTATAGGCACCGTCTACCATGTATACAATCTCCTGCACCGAAGGGCAGTTGATCTCCTCGTACTTGGCAGCAACGAAGAGAGCAGTGGCACCGACCAGCTGAAGCTTGCCAAGTGAGACGACCTTACATGAAAGGAAACGGTCGACATAGTTGACAGCGAGGAAAAGTGTCTCTGGCAGAAGGGTGAAGCGGTTGTGGACCTGGACGAGCCAGTCCATCAGTACTGATCGCATCGACCATTGTATTTCGGCCTGGTGATCCATGTAAGAAGCGTTGGGCTTCATACGCTCCTCAAGAGAGTGCATGTATTCGAAGATTTCATCACCGTACTCAGCAACCATGGAGGTATCCCACTGCTCGTCTTCAACGTCTTCGGCACTCCGATTCGCCTCGACGAAGATCTTAGCAGCCTCTAGCTCGCGTTCTGTCTTTTTAGTTACCCTAGGTGCAAGGACAAGGGTAACACCGCCAGTCGTGTTGTCACCGCGCGATCGCAGAGATCGGGCGGTAGTGTAGCCGTCGGCATCGTAATACTCTTCGTCTTCCTCCTCGTCCCAGTACTCTTCTTGCTCGAGGCCGTTGACCTTGGCAAGCTCTTCGTTGCGTTCTTGTTCCAGAACACGCGCCTGCTCCTCTAGAGCATCCAGGTACTCATACCTCTCGTCCGCCCCATTTTTTGACTCGGTCTTCTCTTCCTCTTCAGGGATGGTCGCTGCTTGCTGGGACTGTGCTGGGGCACGGTCCACGTTGGGAAATGAAGATGGCTGGGTAGGGAGTGATTGGCGAGCAGGTACATTTGCGAGTGTCGTCTCGCTAAGGGGTTGTGATTGCGGCTCTTTGAAGACTGCCGTTGAGGACTTCTTAGAGAGGACTTTGCGGATGTCGGCGGTCGGTTGGCTGGCGTCGACGGTGACATGCTTGGGAGCAGCAGTCACGACCTCGCTCGTCTCGATTGACGCGTTCGCCTTTGTTGTGACGTTTGCCAGAGGGCGTTGCGCCGGCCGGGCCAACGCGCCAGGCTTTGTGATTTCCTTCACTGTGACAGCAGAAGTTTCCTTGAGCACCTCGAGGCCCTTCTTCTTCCCAGTAACCTGCATGTCATCTTTCGCTACAGGTTGCCGTGTATTGCTGACGTCGCCAAACACGGTCCGCTTGGCTGCGGCCGCCTTGATGCCTCCGACCTGCATCAGTGTAGATAGTGCTGGTGTTGACTTGCCGCGCGAGTGCAGAGTCTTTCCGGCAGGTAGTTGGGGCAGCGCATTCTCGTCGCGTACACGAAGAGCCCTCGCAGGGCGTTGCGGCTGTAGAAAACTCTGTCAGCGGGTGTGAAGGAAGACAGTCTGAGCGACACTAGATAGACATGAAGATGGCGCCGCTGGCCTCGCAACGCGTCCACGTACGCCTTCGCTAACAAAGTGAAAGCAAACACAGAGAGGACATTCTTACCTTTGCGTCCATTATGATCTCAGTTTGTCGATTAAAGACAATAATCTCGAAATGTATGTTATGGTGACAGCGACGGTTGTGAACTGGACGATAGGGGCAGCGGAGGTCGAGCGCTACAAAACAGTGGCCGATATAAAGAAACTCTCCATCTAAGTTGGCAGCGATGAGATAGACGGGTCGACGATGTCGAATGGCACGAGGAGTGGTGTTGACGACAACAAGAGCTTGTAAACTTATATGGGAGCTTGGAGCTATGCGCGTTTGGATTCAATGTTTATTTACTTGACTAATTCGAGCCTTTGGACAGGGATGCTGACCGCTAACCTTGATACGGCCTAGCGACGGTGCACGGTACGCTCTTTCCCGAAGATGCAGGCACGTCATAGCCGAGGCGATCGCGTCTTTCCAAACATCATCACAAAGACGTCGTTATAATGCGCCCACGCACTTGGTGGATATTATGAACTGAAATCTTTTCAGAAGTATCAATACATTCTTGAGACTGTATGGCAGTAGTTTCAGCCTATCTGACCATCTGCGTCGATATCTACACGTACCCCGCCAAAACCTCAGGTTTGACGCGCTAATTCTCCGATGAGTCAGCTCCACCACGCGAGCTCACGTGGTGGCCTCCCTACAGCGACCTTCTTGTAAACATCTCGTTTACCAGCTCTATTGCCATAACAACACACAGAGGCACCATTCAGTTGCTTTGGATGGCCTCAAAAGTGGTCGCGATCACAAAGGTGGTCTGGAATCCGCAGACACGACCCGCTGTCGGGCGCCCACAGCCTGTCGATCAGCGCACTGCCACCAGATATCAAACGGCAGCCTACGCTTGTCTTTGTTGCGCCGCCGTTGTCCCAGGCAGTATGGAGGAATATACTGCGTCTAGGGAACGTTGGATGTCCTGAAACCGGCGCTGTTATCGCGTCCTTCTTTTGCTTTGTCCCCGCGGCGCTGTGTAGGCCGAGAGCCTCACCGACTAACTGTGTGGACCGATGACATCCGTAGCGAGATCGCATGGTGCCAAAAATGCGCACAACGTCTTTCGAAAAGACCCGCGACCAGGATCCCTACTGAAACGTCTTTGCGCAAAGTGCGGGAGACATACAGTTCTTGATCGACCCCTCATCACTTAAAGTGGCTGTCCGAGCTTCAAGCCGCGAATTCGCGAAGTTGCATGCCACGCTACGTATGTACCTTTGCCATGATCGCTGGTGCACATGCAGGGTCGGTATTTTGGAAGCAAGATAACAAACGGCCATAATCCGGTCAAAACTTGCCTTCCACACCAGAGCGGGTGTGTAGACTATCCGCGGATTGATTACTGGGCTTCGCGCTACTATCGTCATGATAGTGTGGGTCCGAGATCATCAGACGATTGCGGGAGCACATGTAGACATAATTCCTTGGTCGCGTAATTCATAAGTAGCACGAGCCTCTAGGGAATCTTGTGGCGATTCATTCAGGGACAGTTGTCTGCAAAGGGGAACTACGGAAGCAGGTGTGTGGCATTGATTGTCGCACGGAGATCTCTCCAATAGACGCCCGACACCACTTGCCAACGAATCCACAGCGCTTCACCCACTTTCGGGACCGGAAGCTTCCTTAGCACTGTGACTAGAATTGCGTGTGAAGGCGACCCGGAATGTGGTATTCGAGGACCCTTGTGTGCTCGAGAGGGTTAATCGGGTATCAGGGTGCTAAAGATCGTCCTGTTCATCTTCGCATAAAACGTACACATGGTGTCGACAACAAGCAGCGTATCCGCCCATGGGCCATGTCTGACGTCGTTGAGATCGGCTCTCTCGCGCATGTGTAGTCGACAAGCGATTGAGTTGTCCTGTGGCATGCATTCTAAGCTCATTCAACCATTGGGCGCATGGCTGCCGCCGAGTTGTCCCATGTTTCGACCTCAAGGATAGGCACACCAGATGGGATGAAAGCCGGGGTATTTCTCAACTGGAATACAATCGTAGCCCTTTTGCGTGACTGAGGGTGGGCTGTTCTTTGCGGTAGTGTATATGCTAGTTACCAATGGAGGCGCAATCGCATATACGCAGCAGGGAGGATGCGCTGTACAGTTTAGACCAATTTGATGATACAAATTTGATTCCAAGAGACTGTAGATGCAAAGGCGACCGCTTTTTCGTGGTTCGAAGCGCATCCGGAAAGTGCGTCGTGACCTTGCGTGGTCCTAGTCGGTGTCTCTGTAGTTCGCTTGCGACATCTCTCATCTGCAACCCACCCTCCACACCATTCTCCTCAGTCCCACACCACCACCTCCTTGTAAGCCTCCAACCTTCCCATCAAGCTCCCGATCCATCTGAGATCGCAATCTGGCGCCCAGATAGAGTCAATCCTGCTCTGCGCATTCCGGTCGCTAACCTGCCATCCGCAGCCAACGGCGGTAGACTCACGGAATCGGATCGAAGCATCCACTGCCCATCTGGCTTTCTAGACATAACTGCTGGTACGTACACGTCTCCATAGGCCTTTGCGACCGAGTTGGGCTCTATACTTGGTTGCGACGCCGCCCCTGGGTCTTCCGCGCTGTCGTCACATCCTCCCTGTAGTCCGCAAGTGGCCAGCGGTGACGAGTCCCCCAACCGCCTCCAGCTCAGCACAGGCTTTGCGGAACAGGTCAAGAAGCACTCAGCACGCCATCAAACCTCATCAGCGACCATTTGCTAACATGTCACCTCCCAGACTCGAAGCCCGTTTGTCCTTTCCCGACCGCCATTCGTCCCGAGCCCTTGCGACACCGGCAGGATCGGTGCGCCGCTCAGCCACATACACATACGGAAGCTCATTGTAGGGGCTTTGGAATACAAACTCAGCATCGGAGACATTGGCATGCAAGTTTCCAATATGCTTGCCGAACCGCGAGTTGCTGGCGCACAATGCTGCCCTGAGGTGGAAGAGCTCCTAGCGGGCCGACACCACGACGCCATGCATCCGGTGTCTGGCTACGACATGATGCCTCAGAGAGAAGACTCTGGCATCATGGACGTATACCCAAGCACCGAGATCGGCTCTGCGCATGAGTCCATGTCGTCCTCCAAGCAGACGCCCAAGAAGCACGTCAGCTTCGAGCTGCTGCTTCCCCAGTCGCCAGCCCACAAGGCCCGACTACCCATGCGAGTGGATATATACCCTCACGATACAACAGACTCCATCATCACCACAGTTAAGAACTTCTACGGTCTGTATGAGCGTCGGGGCGTCATCTTTGAGGACCGTCATGGCAACACGCTGATTGCGCGGTTCGAGAACTTCGAACACGGCATGACCGTCTATGTCCGAGTCTCACCAGAGACTCTGGATACAGATGACTACTCTCCTGATCCCCACCAGCAGACCATTTCGCCCCGTCGCGCTCGACCCCACCTCGATGAAGCCTTCCAGATGCTCCCACCGATCCAGCACCACCAAGGCTCGAGAGCGGGGTCCCGTCATGCACGCCAGAGCCACTCCCCACACCCAGGTCGTGGTCGGAGGAGCGCTTCAGTCAGCAAGCGCATGCGCCCGTCTATAAAGAGTCGCGCGAACAGTTCGCATGGAAGCTTTGCTGACGCCAATGGCGACGGCTACAGTGACAGCGATGAGGAGCATGGTTCTGTCAGCAGCTCGCGACGCTCAAGGAAAGAGCCATTGGCGAGCGCTGAGATCAGCGTTGACAACATTGTCGAAGGTGGCCGCCGAAAGCGTGCAAAATTCGACAGCTCGGTAAGTACCTACAGCGGGCATGTATCGTGCATTAGTCTGACACTCGTTCCTTTCATAGGAGCTGCCTCTGTTCGTACCGCCTCAAGTCCCCATGACTGCTTCACAGTCGTCCGTATCCCCTCAGCGACGTATCAGCGGAAACACTGCTGGCTCGCCATACTCTGTCAACCAGCAGACATTCTCATACTCGCATCCGCTGCCCTCGCCACAGAGTTATGGTCAGGGTGACAGTTCATACCTTCAAGGACTGGTCACTCCCTACTCTGCATCTAGTGCTCAAGCTCAGGGGTACAAGTCTCGGGCGCGCGGCTCAGCGCAGCATTCCTACTATCGCTACTCTGGAAGCGGTGGAGCCCTCCCTACCCCTGACACCACTCTTGCGAGTATCAGTGTCATCTCTGACGAGGATGTCGCTCGCCAGCTCATGCGCCTGGGTGATGCGTCCAACTTTTCCACCCATGGTCGCACTTCTACTTCCACGCTCGACGATGCCTTTAGCGGAAAAGCCGCTGCATCCTCAAGTGATGAGAGTGCCGATGGTAGTGAAGATGAGAGTGAGCTTCCTCCTCTCCCGTACAACATGGCTCGAGCAATGAACGACCACACTCGTGTTTACGATGACGCCGAGAGCAGTGGTGAGGACTACGAGGACGACCGAGATGAGTCCTTCAAGGGTCACAGTGACGAGATGATTCCTGGTGAGCACAACCACCGCATGCACTCCGGTATCATCAAGGCTCGCTCCGTATCGAGCAAGTCTGGCAAGCCCAGCAAGCCGCGTGCCATCTCCAAGAGCAAGTCCAAGGTCAATGGCACCAGTAAGACCCCAATGTCGCCATCCTCTCTACCCTCGCAATCACGCAAAGCTTCCAATGCATCTTTGAACTTCCAGCATCAGCTCGGCGTCGATGAAGAGGATCTCTCGAGCAAGCCACGCTGCCAGCGCTGCCGCAAGAGCAAGAAGGGCTGTGACCGCCAGCGACCGTGCCAGCGCTGCAAAGACGCTGGTATCGGTGCCGACGGATGTGTTAGCGAAGACGAAGGCAACGGCAGGAAGGGGCGCTATGGACGTCACATGGGGGTCTCGGTCAAGAAGAACTCAATCTCATCGGCAACCTCCATGGCGCCTCCCCCAATGCACGACTATCACATGCCAATGGAAGGTTACTCGATGAGCACGGCGCTGGACAAGAGTAAGAAGCGCAAGAGGTAGCGATCTTCAGATCGTGTACCATTGTCTCAAACATACACTCATACTCACACTCACACTCTTCTCTGGCGTTTTGGATAGCAAGCCCTCGCATTGCATTATTGGGTGGTATCTTTAGCGACTGCCCGTCCTCTCCTTTCAGCAAGAGTAAAAGTGTCTTTTCGCACGTCATTGTTACAATTGCGCAGCGATGAGCGAACAGAAGTTGAAATTGTTATGGTGTTATAGGCTAGAGATGGACTGGACAGGTTGGGGTATGGGAGGCACGGTTGGGTAGAGGTTGGGAACGGAGTGTGGGCTGTCCATGTTGCAAGCTTTGGCGACTCCATATGTTCTACATACGGCTTGTTCGATACAGTAGCGAATTTAGTGCGAGACATTCAATGTTAACCCTTCAAAAAGATGTCGTTGATGCCACTTATGTCATCTGCATGTACATGTACGGCACGACCCCTTGTACCGGTGAGGATTTGGTAACGGGTGCACCGCATTGCATTTGGTGCAGTCTGAAACGATATGCCCATCATCACCACACGCCACGACAGGTGGCAGTGGTGACGACCAAGGTACACTGATGTCATTCGGTAGTCTGAGGAAGCCATGAGCTATCTACCACTAGGTCAGCACCAGAGTGTCAGCCCTGAGGATCGGACCGGACTATTTTGAGACGAGGGCTAAAGCTTAAACCGGCAGGAACGGGTTTAAGTGGGGTGATGTGGCGTGCAGGGGGTTAGCGCGAACCGAGGGCAGAGGCTGTGCTCCTCGTCTGCCTGTAAGGCGTGCCTCCGTTGGGAGGACAAGCCTTGTCTCGTCATACTTACTTCTTCTTCTTCTCACCAACCCGCCCTCAGCGCCGTGTTTGCAGCCTCTCTACCACCAAGCAATGAGAGGTTACACGTCGGCGGACGCTATTGATTGTTGCTCCTGTTGACTCGTCACCAGCCACAGCTGCCGCTCCGATTGTCGATCGCCCCACAGAACCAGAACGCGACCGCCATGGCTGAAGGGTCGATCAAGTCGCGCATTGCGGCGCTGAACCTCGAGGAGGTACATACGCCCGTACCGGGTGCCAAACCGACCTATTCATATGATACCTCTACTGCCAAGAGGAAGCCACCTCCACCTCCGCCCAGCTCGCGCCCGCCCGCCTACTCTCGCCAGACGGTCAACAACCCACCAGTTCTCAACAATGCGCTCACGTCTGCGCGACAACTCGGCAACCAGCCCATGGTAGTGAACGAATCCGAAAAGCCAAAAGTCTCGCCCGCGCTGCCTCCTCGCCCGCCTCCGCGCAATGCCAGCACGCCTCGGCCCACGCCAGCACTCCCACCGCGCAAGGCGTCCGAATCAAGCGTTAGAAGGCGCGAGTCCTCTGAGTCGATTTCCACAATCGCGTCGGGCATATCAACATTGTCACTGGGTTCTGTGAAGACAAATGGCACAAGTCACAGTAATGGAAGCACAGGCACGCTTTATCAGGTCAGGGCTCCGGCCTACGATCCCTCAAAGCTGCCACCACTGCCACCCAAGAAAGCACCCGAAGACCCTAAACAGAGCAAGGCGACACTGAACGCAATGAGGAGCAAAAGAGAATATGTGCCCGCTCAGGCGCTGCCACCCCAACTGAAGACTCCTGGTGAGTGCAGTAGGAGAGCAAAAACCTTCCAAAGAACATGGCTGATGAAAACGCATTAGATCTTCCTGCAAGGCCCTCTCTCCCCCCTAGACAATCCATCATTCGCGAGCGATCACCTCAGCCTGTACCAGCGCTGCCACATAGGCAATTCTCAAACGACACCTCCCGGACGAACAAGGTGACCGCACCACCGCCACCACGACGATCGGCGTTGGAGATGGGCTTCAACAACAAGGCATCGTCGCCTCCTCCCGTGCCTTCAACTCGGCCACCAGCAGTTGCTTCTGACTCAGCACCGAATCTTGGAACACCACCTCCTGTCCCAATGTCGTCCAGACCGAACCTCAGCGCCATCATGGCTTCCAAGCCGAAACCAGGTGCCGTTGCAAGTTGCCTCGTGTGTCGAGACTTTTCAGGTCCAGACAATCATGCTGCGCAATTTCCTCGCGCTCAACTCCCCTCATCAGATGTGGGCTGGCTTGCTCATCAACTGTGCTCTCAGTTCCCGTCACCTACCGACAAAGCGCGTGCGATATTCACCTGGCTGCATCACAACGTTGACTACGACGCTCACTCATTTTTCAACGGTACTATTTCCCCTACTACGCCCGAAAAGACCATCGCATCAGGTCTGGCAGTATGCGAAGGTTACGCCGGTCTGTTCGCTGCTCTAGCCCTAAAGGCTGGTTTGGAGGCTATGGTATGTTCCGGTGCGTGCAAGGGCTATGGGCACTCACCTTTGGAGCCTGGACAAGCTGTGCCGCCTTACAAATCGACGCATGCCTGGAATGCTGTCAAGATTGACAACGGAGAATGGAAGCTTGTTGATCCATGCTGGGGAGCTGGACACCTTGGGTGTCAGAATCGTGGTGAAGGGTACGTATTCGGACAACATACTAGTTCGCCATCCACAAGGTTAAATCAATTACTGACACCCGCTAGGTACGTAAGATCCTTCAATGCTCGTCAATTCACCATGGACAACAACGAGTTCGGATTGAAGCATTACCCAGGAGAAGCCTCTCACCAATTCCGTACTGACGGACGTATCGTCTCCTACGAAGAGTTTATGCGAGATGATCAGGGTGGACGCGTCAATGTCTACGGTGACGCCTTCAAGGAACACGGCTTTGGCGAGCGCACCTTTGAACCATCGCAGGCACAGATCAAGGTAAACGATCCATATGCACCGGCGGTCGTTCGATTCCAATTCTCATACGCCTGTCCGCATTGGGACAACGCGCGCCATGGAAAGGGTCCGCCATACATCATGCTACTGAGCATTGCTGGCAGAGATGGTCGGAAACCGGACTACAAGCCGTTCAACACCGACGGGCGCACTTGGTGGCTCGATATACCGCGCACCGACCTCGGTGCGCCAGGCCAGAAGATTTCTCTGAATGCGATCACGGTTTTTAATGACAAGGACGCCCGTGGGATGAGCGTGGCTACTTGGAACAACAAGACGGCGTATTCGTGCAAGTTTGGGGGTGTAGCCCAATGGGAGCTCGTTTGATGAGGGATTGGAACATTGCATGGTTACACTCCTCGACGCACACCATATTAAAGTCCCACGCGATGATGGAATTACTGTATGGATACCCTGGACTTGGTTTGCTTTTGGAAGATGATACAGGCTTATTTGAACGAGCACGCGTAATGAACAATAATTGTTATTCCTTCTGTCTCCTATCTACGTGCCTTGGCAGAGTACATAAATGAGCCGTTTGTGTTCAGGCATGTGAAGATGCAGCCCTAGATAACAGCCGTTGGCGGCTGGACTGTGGCTGACCGCCTAGCGTCTTAGCACGATCCGCGAAATAGTGTACCTGGGGTACGACGGACTCCTACCATCTGGCTCTCCACCTCCAACTCGTCTGATCTGGGGGTCGCATCTTCGTCAATATTCTTCAGGACTGCCCGCGAAGCCGCCTTTGCATATATCTCGCCCTCCGCCTGGTATCCAGAAAAAAAATCGCTCGTGTTTACGGTTCCAGGAACTTTCGCTTCGTCCCAGGGCTTTGGGGAACCTCCCTCACCCACGCCCTCCACCGCCAACATGGCTTCCACCTTCGTCGGCTTATCGGTCGCAGTGACGCTACAGAGTCCCCCGGGTGCTGTCGTGCTGGGTGTGGTCAGTGGTGTTGATCAGCATACAGCTACTTTGACGCTTCAAGATGGTATATTAGGATCGAGGTCAATGTTTACAGGCATGCGCTGACGTTCACAGTCTTCTTTCCAAACTCTGGTCACCGTGTGCCTTCGTACAAGGTGGAAGGACACATGATTGCCGATATCAAAGTCGCCCCATCTGTGCCCGCTCCTCCGCAACCTCTTGCACCACGATCTGCGCCTCATGCATACTCGCAATATCCTCAGAACCATGTTCAGCGCCCGCCACCGCATATGGGGCAACAGGCTCCGCATGTCGTTAGCCAACCGTCGTCAGTCCCGCCTGCAGGCGCACCTGCCTACCAGAACGCTCGTCAAGCGCCGCGCCAATCTACTTCTCAGCCAACTCCAGCTGCGCCCTTTGTCGACCCCGCGATTCTTAGCATGGGAAAGCGCACCTCTAAGGCCCCTTCCTTAGGCCTTACCGTTGCTGCGCCTCCTCAGGAAGCTCCTGCCACGCCCATTAAGCCCATGGCTGCTGCGAGCGCTGCGGCTTTACCGAAGAACACGTCTCCGTTCGTAGCTCACGCAAAGCAGCATAGCGTGCGAAAGCCGAGTGCGGCCACTTTGGAGGGACCTTTTTCGTCGCTGGATATTGCGGATGCTGAAGAGGCTGATAGTGAGACACGGACAGGACAGGTAGCTGCGCGAAGGGCAAGCATCACCAAGACCAGGACCGGCAAGCCGATGGATGATCCAAGTCCGCAGAAGAATGACGACAGTGGCAAAAAGACTCGAAGAGGGGGCAAGTCTCGTAAGAAGGAACTTGCCGCTCAAGAGAGGAAGAACGGCGATGCCGAGACTATTAAAAAAGGGTATGTGGAATCTTAGATTTAGAGGCTACTCGTCACACCTACAGAAGCTGACTTCTACTAGCAAAGGCAATGGTTGGAGGAATACCCCCATGCTACAAGCCGCCGAACAGCCTCAGGCAAGAACCCCCGGGGTTATAGGCGGCAGGGTCGGCCTTGCAGCAGCAAACGCTTCGAATCGTAAGACGAAACGGCAGCAGGCGCTCGAAGCCACGAACGGTTGGGCCACGGAAGATGCGACGGATATCCAGGACATGCCCGAGTTCGACTTTCAGAGTAACCTCTCGAAGTTTGACAAGCGCACGGTATTCAACCAGATTAGAAATGAGGATACAACTGCGGATGAGGATCGCTTGGTCAGCTTCAACCGTTTGGCAAGGCCTGGAACACACGGGGGGAAGAATCTGCATCCTACGGAAAATGTGCTGGATCGGAAGCTGAAAAGCACGACCAACACAAGTTCTGAGGAGGAGGAGGACGAATTTGGCAGCGGGCGCAACTCCAGACGGGCAATGTCCAGAGCTTCGGTCAAAAGGGCACCAACACGGCAGGGCAGCGGCGTTCAAGCTGACCTAGACATGATGGGATCAGGTGTATTACCGCGCACTAACCGTTCGTTTGTCTTGGCTCGACCCTATGCTTCCTCACATGCTACAGGTAGCCCTAGGCCGGGCCGCGTTGCTTCACCACCAGAGTCACCCCTCGAGTCCAGTGCCAAAGGCTGCTTACGCCTGGTATCAAACAACCGCAAGTGCTTCGCTATTACTCCCGGTGCCATGCTGGCAGTGGAGGAGACTGCTGAGGTGGAGTTTGGCCTCAACGAAGACATCATGGCGGAGAACTCAGGGCGCGGTATCGCAGAAGTCGCTCTGACAGCGATAAATCCGGGTGGCAGACGTCTCGCACGCGACAATCCCAACGCCAACCCTGTTATTGTCGTCTTGGCTGGCAATCATCGTGGAGGTGCACGCGCCGTTGCAGCAGCGCGGCATCTTGCCCAACGCGGACCAAAAGTCATGGTCGCACTACTCGGTTTCGAACGCAATGCAGACTGGGACAAGGACATTCGGCGTCAGGTCGAGCTTTTCCGAAAGTTTGGTGGTTCCGTCCGCGCGTGGAAAGATACGGAAGAAGCTTTGAAGCGTCTGCAGGCACCGCCCGAGCTCATCATAGACGCGCTGCTTGGCCGTCACAAGGAGTTTGAGGCACTCGGCGACGAAGATCAACGAGTGGTCCTCAACATCGTAGGCTGGGCAAATAAGTCACGAGCAGCCTGTCTTGCTGTCGAAACGCCGTCTGGTGTCGGTGGCTCTACAGGAGAAGTTTCCATCCTCGAAGGCGAGCCACTAGAAGTACGCGCAAAGTACATTGTATGCCTCGGTGCACCGCGAACGGGACTTCTCAAAGCACTACAGAATGGCGCGGGACGCGATCCACAATGGCTTATCTGGATCGTGGATATCGGCGTCAACAGACCTTGGCGCAACGCTGGTATCAGTGGTGGCAAAGGCATCAAATTTGGCGAGCAATGGGTCGTACAGGCGCAGTTTGAGGAACCATCCGTCGTGGATGGCGGACGGGTTTAGGATGCCGATGCTTCACGAGTCGAACAAAGTCCAGAGGAAAACATCGCCGATCGCCTGCGTCGGTGTCGCTGACGAGATGAAGTCCCAACAGAGCAGCGACGTCCTGAATACTACGAGAGACAACGTAGAAAGTTTTCGGTTGAAGAGTGAAGAATGGACAGTCCTGTCCAAGTGGGTGGATTCGCGGTTTTACATGCATTGCGTAGGCGTTTTATTAAAAGGGTGTGAGAAGCTTTGGATGCTTCCTCTATGGGTTGTAGGATGATTAACGGCATTACGGGATACCAGAAGCTATCGTTGAGTAGCGAGTAGCGAGTAGCTGAGAGGCGTGGCAGTGCTAATAGCACGCGATAATACATTGTATTGAAGAAGCCTATGGATTTGTGTTGTTCGTCTGTCTATGTCTTCTTCTCACACAACGAGCACTTATTTGGCCTAAATGAGGTATCGCACGCTTTCTAGGTACTGAGGCGCGCGCCTCCACGATTCGAGCCCATTGCTATTCTACATCGAACATGGATTCGACCCAAGTCTTACGGATTGGGGGCATACAGTGTGCGAAGGGAGTCTTCTGTTTTTATGGGCCAGGCTATCCGTGGCGCAAGATGTAGTCTGTCTTCCTGGATCTATGATAGAAATACGAGTACTGGACCTGACTGAGCACAGATGCAACAATGAGCGCGAACCGGAGCTTTGCCTATTGCGAGATCACCATCGAATAGATTCCATCAAGCTCAAAGGTGAGATCCAGTGCTGTCCCACTTGGAGCTCTTATCCAGTCCAGTAACGAAGCCGCATACCCTGTTGACAAGATCCTGGACTACTTCCTTTGGGTCGTCGTCGAGGTTGTGGTGTGCCCCTGGAATTACGCCACCATCTTCATCATCTACAATCCCGCCGCCTTCACGAATTATCCTTGTCCAGCGCTGAAGCAACGCTGCTCTGTCGATTGAAGCAGGCACATATGGGTCCTCGGATCCTAGCAGGAAGCATACCGGCGTGCTCTTTGGTATCTTGCCAAAGGTCGTCGCAAAGTGCTCATCGGAAAGGTCACTTGAGAAGTAGTCGTCGTCTCCACCCTTAGCAAGTAGCGAGTAGGCTCGATATGCGTTCAGTGGTCCGCCCATGTCCTTGAGCACAGGATTGCTCTCTGGTGACAGAAGTTCCTTGCCTTTGCCAGCGTCGACCAACTCCTTGGATATTCTAATCGCTTCTTCCAGCTCTTTCCTTTTCTCTCCTTCTTTGTAATAGTCTTCCCATGCCTCGCGATCACTGACACCACCCTGTAGTATCACACCGTCCAACGCCTCCCTCTCCTCGCATCCTTTCCCAAGCAAGTATTCCATGATATCCTGACACCCCGTCGAATGACCCATGACCACAATCTTTTTCCCTGGTCGTAGCTTCCTAAAGTAGGACACGCATTCACCGAGCTCACGCGCATCGCGAGCGAGGCTACCAGTACCCCAGCCTTTGTATGACGAGGAAATGAGAACTTCGGCTATAACCCAATTGGATGGAATCGATTTAGCGATCTCGGAGGGATAGGGAACGGTGAGGAGGCCATCCGTTAGGCCGCCGACCCAGAGGAGTGTGTTTAGCGGGTCGCTGGACAGTGGGCGGGGTGTGTGCTCGAACGCGATGAGGCGTTTGGAGTATTTGTGGGCGGTGCCGTTGTGTGCCATTGTCGCAGTACTTTTTAGGACACAGAAAGAAGAGTTTTGAGTGCAAGTACAGCTTGTGTAATTTATAGAAGAAGTTCCCGAGAGTTGGGGCAGATAATTGATTGAAGTAAGCAAACGACAATCGCGACAGCTTGACGCGACATTTGGTGGGGGTGCAGATCAAAATCTTATCAGATGGCGGGGTAGCTTCCTGGTTGTCGGGAACACTCCGCTTGAGCTTTCACGTATATGATGGAAGCCGGAGTATCTCAAGCCAAGTCATGTCGCCCTGATCCTGCGTAACTTTTGACTGCCACTCCCGAAGATGAGCACGCCATACCGGATCGTTCTTGCTCGTGGACCTGTTCGGATTCCCGTATGATATCCATGGCTAGTCCAGAAGTCGTTCATTCTAGGAATAAACTGCTGGGACCCATAGACCTTTACGATTTCGGTACGGATCATTGTCCTACAGTGCTCATATTGCACACTGTAAGGCTGGCCTAACTGTTCTGCGCTGAAGATCCATGCGAGATAGAGTGTGTCGACAAAGATATAATTGTTGAAGTAGGCGTATGATAGATGTACTCATGTGGAGCTTCATAAGATGCTGAGATTCCTTCAGGTATGAGTTACTGTGCGGTTCAACTCAATCCTAACGATAGCGAAAAGTCCATACCCAGTAGATAGCTACGGTGTAAATCGTATGTAATACTTGCTAACCCTCTTCTATCGTTCATAGATCCGATAAACCGGGCGATGATCCCAGTGTGATAGAAAATTAATACATTCTGCCACGTCCTCTGCTATCGAAAGGGCTCTGTGACAGTAGATGATCATTGCAGTGGTAAGGAAAGCCTTTCATGCCCAAGTCGTTGATCGGGCTGTGGGCTGTAAACGCCACAGTCATCCGACAGCAATAGCGAAATAGGCGGTCATAACCGCATACAACATCTTTAACATACGCCGCCTTGCCCCATGTGAGGCTCTTCGTGGTTGTCAATGCGTGCTGTAGGAGTGATTGGAGATCAAACAGCTGGTACGGCATCGCCCAGAAGAGGAAGCCGGCACCTTTGCTGACATCTCGGAGTTCGGGGGAAGGTGCGACCCCACTGAATACAAAGCTACCCCTCACGCCCATCTGCGTAACCCCACTTAGAGCTCTGGGGCTCTCCAAAGGTCGGGAAACAAGACGGAACACGGACGCGTTTCCGTGTGGCCACAGCAGCGCGGCATATGTCAAATGACGCGAAGGAATGGGTGATATGATTTACGTATGGCCAGGTTGGTATTGAAGGATCGCTTGGTTTTTCGTCATGCTGCTTCTTCAAATTCCATCTGCATCCTGCGCAGTCTCTCTACACCTTTCGCACGTTCCATTGAGCTGAACATATAACAGTCACAATGTCATGTAGGTATCCTTTTCTTGCATGCACGCATATTGCCAGACTAACACAGCCAGCGAGACACTTCATTCACGACCCGACACACCTCGTCGAAACTGCGCTTCTCAGCATCCCACAGACGAACCCTTCCGTACAATGCGACATCAATAACAAGATCATCTACCGCAAGAATGGCGCATCGCAAGTCAGCATAGTTTCTGGGGGCGGCAGCGGTCATGAGCCCTCTTTCGCATCTTTTGTTGGTGCTGGCCTACTATCTGGAGCAGTCGCAGGCACAATCTTCGCATCTCCAAGTGCAGAGCAGGTGCGAAGATGTATATTGCATCGCATTCAGAAAGACAAGGGAGTACTTGTGATAGTAATGAACTACACTGGCGATGTGTTGAATTTCGGCATGGCCGTCGAGAAGGCACGCGCCGCAGGTATCGAAGTCGACATGGTGGTGGTTGGCGATGATGCAGGTGTAGGGCGCGCAAAGGGAGGAAAGGTCGGACGGAGAGGTATTGCGGGAACAGTGCTTGTACAGAAGATCGCTGGTGCGCTCGCCGCGAAAGGGTGCGCAACCACACCAGGTATATGGTTTACAGGTTGACGATAGCTAACATTACCGTAGAGCGAGTCTCAAAGATGTAACGCGCATGGCACAACTCGTCGCAGACAACACCGTCTCCATCGGATCTTCTTTGGCACACGTCCATGTCCCAGGCCGCCGAGAGCCAGAGGAAGATGAGCTGGCGGAAGGTTTAGTCGAGATTGGAATGGGCATCCATAACGAAGCCGGCTCTGAGCGCAAGTCGACCGATCTCCCTGGCCTTGTGAAGACGATGCTATCGCACTGCTTGGATGTCGCGGACCAAAATCGCAGTTTCTCCAAAATCACCGACAAGGACGATGTGGTGCTACTAGTCAACAACCTAGGAGGTGTCAGTCCACTCGAGCTAAGCGGGATCACGAACGAAGTCGTCGAGCAACTAGCGGACAGCTTTAAGATCAAACCCGTGCGCATTATGGCTGGTACCTTCATGACCAGTCTGAACGGGCTGGGCTTCAGCGTCAGCCTGCTAAGAGTCGCCGACGCTTCTATGCTTGAACTACTCGATGCGCCTGCAGAGGCGAGTGGCTGGTCAGCGGCAATCAGTAGCAGCACATGGGCACGACGCGGAGAAGCGAAGAAGAGCGAGGAGCAAGTGGACGAAGAAGAGGTTCAGCCAAGTGATCTGAGAGGTGAGTAATCCTCGCGTTGCACAGGACGTGTACTAACTTGGACAGTCAACTACGCTCAGGCCAAATCGACCTTGACAACCGCATTGAACAGGCTCATTGAGGCTGAGCCGGATGTTACCCGATTTGACACAATAGTAGGAGATGGCGATTGCGGCATCGGACTTAAGCGCGGCGCAGAAGGTAGGCTATCGTCACGTGTGCATGGTTGCCTGGGCGCTGACACTCAACAGCAATTCTGAAGATGCTCGAAACGGGGAAGAAGACGGACGATCTGCTGATCCTCATGAATCACATCATTCAAGTGGTGGAACTGGCTATGGATGGCACGTCAGGTGCAATCTATGCCATCTTCCTGAATGCGCTGGCCCATGGATTGCGACAGAACGCGCCCTCGTCACCACAGCCTGTCACACCCGCAATCTGGGCCAAGGCCCTTGACTCATCTCTCAAGGCACTTGGCAAATACACTCCTGCCAAACCCGGGGACCGAACGCTAATGGATGCGCTCTATCCGTTCGTTGAGACATTGTCCAAGACGGAGAGTATCGACAAAGCGGCTGCAGCGGCACAAGGCGGCGCGCAAGGAACGAAGGGTATGAAAGCGAGCTTGGGGCGAACGGTTTATGTTGGAGGCGAGGGGTTCCAAGAGGTTCCCGACCCTGGAGCGCATGGCCTTGCCGAGCTCCTTTTGGGTTTGAGTGACGGATTGAAGAAGTAAAAGTTGGGGTATCGTTGTTTGATTCGTTCGGTGTCCATCGCCGTTGCGACGGTTATGTAACTTTTATTTCATTCCAACTCCATTGCGTGTGCTTCGATCTGGCACTACCGTCCCAAATCCCCAATGCGTCCGAGCTCTTATGATAGCAAAACAAGAATGACCGAGTCGCCTCGTAGGAACCTAGAGAGGTCAGTGATGCGCGAAAATGGGTAGTAATCTAAACGCACAGCTTAGAGATGAAACGGTCCTTGTTGACCTTCCTTCCATAGCTGCCGTTGGCTAGCCGTGGAGTCTCAGTCCACATCTCTTTCGCATTCTCGAGAACCATATTGCAATGACGGTCGAAAGCCTTGACACGTGCGAGGATCTTGCGGTTGTTTCGGCACGAGATCAGGACTTGTGTGCGCGAGCGGACGGCGGTCTGGAGGATGGAGAGGGGGCCGGTGGTGAGCTCATGTTCTTCGACTTGAGCAACTTCGTACTCGCTAGGCAGCAATGTCAGTATGTATAGAAGCTGGACGTGTAAGGGCGTACATACGTCAACTCAGAACGGGGCTTGGATAGAAGCTCTCTGCGCAATGTTAGCTCATATAGCGGTGAATACTCTGGCGGTGATACATACTGAATCTTTACGTCCACCATTTTGTCGACTTGGGTATGAAGCAAGTAAGGATAGGCTTTAAACTATTACAGTCAACTTCGAGCTCTTGAGCTTCTGCCTGCGAATTTTGATATACTGCTCGGAGGGATAACGCGCAAGGATGAGGTCGGGCGAAAGATATGCACAGACCAAGAGCGGATTGACTGACCTAGTATGAGAAAGGAGGACACCACGGCAACGCGCTTTGATGAGGTGGATCGGTCGGCGATGGTATGAAGCAGGGCGATGAAGTGAGCGAGCTTGGCAGAACCGGAGCTGGAGCTGCACTTTTTCCGCTGCCGATCCAATCAACGCGTCGCGGGTGGGGCTGGAACTTTCGCATGGAAGGTGCGTCACGCGTCTTTGTCCTCCCCGCGTTAGCGCGGCGCGGGTAGCGTCAAACCTCCGAGCTCGTGCATCCATCTTCGCTTTCGCTTCACGACATCATTAACGACACCCTCCACGTTCCCTTTCTTCCGTTCTTCTACGCGTACTGCTGCCTGTTTCGGAAATATCTGCATGCGAAAGTACTTAACGACCCGCTTACCCTGCCAATTCGTCTTCCAGTCGCTTTTAGTCTCGCTTCTTAGTCCACCTACAACGCGTTCGCGATGATCGCACGCCAGCCACCGATCGCGATATAACATTGACCACCCCCCGTCTGTCCACGACAACCTTCTCATCTCCTCTCCAACACGGACTGCCTATCCTTTGTCAACTCCATAGGCAGCCATGTCGACACCATCTAGTACCACGCCGGATCCTGGTGCTACACAGCACGCACACACGCCCACTGCTGCCAAGGAGAGCACAATGGACGCAATACCGCGCAGACAGATGCGAGGCAAGCACATTTGCTCATTCATTGCGTCTTGATCTAACTTAGCTGCAATACAGTCAAAGTACTCTACACGTTCGACGATCAGAACAAGTCAAATTGCTTGGCCCGTCTGCCAAACGTGCTGAACGTGCCTGTCGTATCGCTGGACGAGACTACCGAAGTGGGAGTCATCGAACTCAAGACCTGTATTCAGACTATTGTAGCTGCAAGGTGGGTCAACTCTTTCGCTTATTGGTTGCTAGAAACAGTGCTCACCGTTGCAGTCCTGAGCTCGTAGCAAAACTAGGCCACGACTACACCGTCTACGCTTACGACTTCTCTGAGTACGAAACGCCACTGGTTGGCCAGGGCATGCTATCATGGATCCTTGCCTCAGCATCGCCGACCCCCAATGCTCCCGCCAAAGATTCTCAAACCATGGTCACAGGTCGCGTGTGCAAAAATATTCTTGGCATCTTCTCGAACGGGGTCAAAGAGACTCTGGAAGTCAAACTGAAACTGGTCCCTGTTCCGACATGCATGCAAAAGGAATACGTGGAGAACATGGAGCGATATCACAGCCTCAGTCAGCTGATGCCTGAAGGATTCGACTACAACGCCTGGTCCGACTTTCTGAAAGAAAACCCAACATTGGGTCACCTTGCCCATCCAAGCCCATACCCCGCACACCCTTCGCCACGCCCTTCGATTGGAGGTGTTGAGCCGTTCCACCAGATGCTCACTCGCCAGAGCCCATCCCAGGAGCCACCCCGCAATGACTCTTTCTATGATCAGTCCAACATGTCTTTCATGTCTCAGCCGACTAGGGCATCCAGTCCTGCTATGAGTACACTCTCATTTCATCACTACCAGTACAACCCTCCTTCACGGCCAACATCACGGGCCTCTGTCAGGAGTGAGGCTGCCCCGCCGCCTCAGCAGTCCCAGTTCAGCGATCCTTATGTCATCGAGCAGCAAGAGGACGGACCCCCGAAGAAGAGGGCTCGGATCACGCAAACCTCGAGGCCAAGGAACACACCGCTAAATGCCCATAACGATTCGCTGCGAGTGACAGCCAGCACAGCAGCGTCCGTACGTCTCCTCAAACCTGCTCTTAGCACTTCAGGAGCTTCCTCAGATATGGTGCCCCGTGCGCCAACCCCTCGCCCTGGAGAGAAGTTTGGCCAGCGAGGGTCGCGCCGTCCACCAGCTCCGAGTGCTTTGAGACATGCCTCTATGGATGGAGGGCGACCGTACATGTCTCCTTATGAGTCTAGCGCCTTCTCGGACAACGCACTGGAGTCAGCAGATGAAAGAGATGGAAGCCCTGGAGATACCCCAATGCCGTCATCGCCTCCTATCGCGCCGAATCGAACCGTATCGCCTGATGGTTCAAGCCCGAATCTGCCAACACTGCCGACACTGCCCCCGAACGATTCCGGTTTCGTTAGCGATATGCCAACAAGTCGAGACGCCGATGGCATGGAACTTGACAAGCAATGGCAGCGTGGGGAATCGCAAGAGCAACGCCGCAAATCCGTTACACAGCCAGTCACCGAGAGCATTGAGTTGGACATGGGAACTGCTCAAGAGTTCGATTTCGATACTATGGACCATGATATCTTTAACTCTGTCTATTTCCAGGGACAAGATACGAATGATGATAGTGATCTGATAGCAAGGCTGTCGATGGTACAACAGGGCGACAACCTTGAGGATAAGAGTACCGACGCATTCCAAAAATCACGAGCTACAGTGTCGACAGCTGGCTCGCCTGATGGCATCGTGTCGCACATTTCGCCTACAGCCGGGAGTGAAGCACAGGTATACAGTCGCTCTGCTACCCCGAATCTTCCACCGAAGCAGACAAAGGCATCGAAACCGAGAGGACTTCCCAGATCACATACATGGTCTGGAGCAGAGCCCATGTCTGATGCACCCACACCTTCAGAGTATGGGTACCCCCGAAGCGGATCAGGCGCGAAGAGGAAAAGAATCATCAAGAACAAACTGGATGCGGCTATCCGGAAAGGTGAAATGCCAACTCATTGTGTCAACTGTGGGGAGATCGACACAGTCACATGGAGGAAAGCGTATACACGTGTGGAGAAAGGCTCACCCAAAGACATCGAGCTGTCTACTGACTCGGCTGGTACCGACATCATCGCATACGAAGTAATCGAACCGACATCCGAGGATGGCGAGCCAAAATACCGCATCTTCAAGAACAACCTGACGCGCGAAGACAAGGACGTCGTAGCCGCAAAGTCTTCCAATGCGTTCGAGGAACTCAACCTGTGCAACCCATGCGGACTCTGGCTTATCAAAAAGTTTTCGATGAGGCCGCAGAAGGTATGGGATAGGGCTGCGCGCCTCGCGAACCGAAAGAGGCAGCAGAAAGTAGCGCGCTCCAAGTCTATGGGTGGCGGTGACGATCTTATGTCTGATGCTGTTTTGCCTGAGTCTGAACCTGCCATGTCAGCTGAGCAAGAGCAGGGTACTTCGTCCATGGAGAGGACTCATGGTGGGACAATGGCACCACCAACTGTCGCACCTAGCGCACGTGAACTTGATTCTGAAGCTGCACAGACTGCTTTGGAACGAGCTCTTGAGTCTAGCCCCGCCGGGATTAGAGGAAGCAAGGCCGAGCCCATTGAAATCGACCAAGATCTTACGCCGAAGCCTACAAGGCGACTGCTCTTCCCTTCACCCAGGAAGCAAGGTCGGCGCAAGACTCTGGCCGAACCACCACCTCCACCTGTCGCTGAGCCAATTGCTACTCCAATGTACATCCCTGACGATGACGCACCCAAGAAGCCCCGTTGTCAACGATGCAAGGAGCTCAAGAGGGGCTGTGACCGCGAGCGACCATGTGGCCGTTGCGCAAACGCGGGTATAGGTCACGACGGCTGCATTCCATGTGTGACAAAGCAGACGTATTGGTTCGAGCAGCCTGTGGTACAAGTGACTACCGTTGATCAAGAAAACCCTGACAAGGAGAACTGCCCGCCTCCTACCACGGAAGCAGATGACTTCGCCCATCTTTTCGAGGATTCTGCCCCACCGAAGACTACGCCGAAGAGTACACCTAAGAAGGATCAGATCGGCCAAGACCCCTTGAAAACCCCTACTCCAAGCACCCGCAAACGCATTGCTCTAACGCCGAGACGAGGTGCAGGGAATGGAGATGCGCCTTCAACGCCATCTCGTAACATCTTGACACCTCGTACCATGCGTGGGGCAACAGCTGCACCCGACACACCGTTCACCCGTCAGCTTAACGCGCTGTTGTCTGACCACCCAATCTCGTCGCCTTCCCAGGCGATTGACTTCTCAGCTTTCCCCACATTTACCACGCCTGGTCGCAGTGATGCTCAATTTAGCGAGTTTTTGCCTGACGACTTTCTATCTAGCGACATGCCTGTGAGCAGCTCGCCATCGAAGAGCGGCTCATTGGGGCTTGGCTTTGACCTCTACGAAGACCCCAACACGTCTTCTGTGGGTCTGTGGAGCGGAGATAACATATTCGATAATGAGACTATGGTGCTGAATATGGAGAACGGCTCCAAGCGCGGAAGTATAGATGGTACTGATGGCCCAGATGCAGCTGTGTTGCTTAAGATGAACGTAGGCGGCATGACTGTCGACTTTGCTGCCATGATCGAGGAAGTCGTTGGTACTGCCAATAAAGAGGCAGACGCGAATGAAGCCACGAGCAAAGATTCAGAAAAGGGTATCAAGCTTGAGCCCAAGAGCCCAGAGGCTGAGAGCGAAGGCCTTGGTAAGACACCCGATGAGCCTGCGGTTTGAGGCTTAGCGGATACTATCACGGCGTTACGATTCTGTATACCCATCGCACTCTGATTTCTGAGGCGTTTAGCGATTTGCATATTCACGGCATGAACACACGAGGGATGATCCATTTTTGTACATTAGTTCTTACACAGCTGCTCAAGGTCTATACTCAGCAGGCTGTGAGCGAGTAACGAGCGTGGCACGCGTCTTTATATATACCCAATAAACAGTTTAGATTATACATGCCCTGCTTCCGCCCTTTTGTCTCTCTGTGCCGTCTAACTCTTAGGCTCCAACCACACTGGCAAAATGAACATGTCTCCTAAACTTTGGTGTCGGCGATACGGGCTTGCTTGACGTCGGGGCAGGGCGGAGTGCAGATGTACTCGCGTTCGATCAGTATGCATCCGCAGAGGGTGTATATGGCGTAGTAGAAATTGCACATTATGCTGTATGGCGTAGCTGGTAGTGTGAGGTTGTGGATAAAGGAATAGATGGTTTGGTAGACTTTATCTGCGTTTTAGATGTCTTGGTGGGTAGGTATTAGTGTGTCGTGTATCGTGTGAAGTGGGGGAATTGGAAACCGTGGTGTCGTTATAAAGCGTCAAGCGCGAGAAGAACGGCTTGCTGTAAAGACTACAAAGACCAAATATAGGATGTCTTGATGAGCAAAATTGATTTCGTAGTAGGTGGTCCCTTTACAGTTACCTCAATTTCTCGTGACGTTCAGAGAATGCGAGAGTGACCTCCTGCGTACAAAAAATGTCTTCAATCTCCCGGAACCCGCTCCGATATGCTCATTCATTCTCAAGTTACCTTACTACGCCGATTTCTTTCAGCAGTGGATGCGATTGTACACATTTCTTGGCGAAACTCCGGAGTACAGGCTTGGGGTTTACGAAGTATGGCCACATTGGCTCGTGCATGTCGAGATCAAGCCGACGGATGTTGGGGGGCAAGGGTCTCGAAGAGCTCGTACTGCCGGTTTGGGTCCGTGGTTTCGTCAAGATATAACATTTGTACGTCAATACTAAGATATTGAAAGTTGCTTAATTGATGCAAGCGTAAGCATCCTGCCATGGCCGCATAGTGAAATTTGGGCACAATATACGAATCGTTGTGGACCTGGATGTTTGGTATATTAGACTTCCTACGAGTGACCCCCAATCCCAGGCCAGTCGTTTGAAATGACGAATCAGGGTAAGATTGTTCTCCAAACACTGAAGTAGCTTTATACATTGCGAAACATCGGTCCTAACAGTCATATGAAGATGGGACTCTGTGAGTCTATGAAACTGCCGGTTTGTGGAAGACAGAGAGTGAAACGTCTGTATGGTTTTTCGAAGCACTTTGCATAGAGCCTTGATTCCACTTGGTCCATGATCCCGAGCAAGAGTTCCTCAGGTAGATCTCTAAGGGTACACCTAGATGACGTAGATGTAGACATTTTGGGGGGTTCTTAGAGCGCGGTATTCAATCTTGGGAGACTGAGGATGTATTTTGTCTTCTTCAGTGGCATGCGCGGATTCTGGGCGTTATAAACTGTGATCTCAATGTGATAAGTATCCGTAAAAGGGAGAAGTTCGATGCGCTATTATATCTGCCTTAGCTCACACGATTCACACTTTTTTTTTTGAACTTCCATCACTCTAACATTAGTTGCTCTCCTCTTACTGGTGATCTTTCCAAGGTTCCATGGAAACGATGAAGAAGGGATCTATTACGACCGGCTCGAAATTCGCTCTATGTAGAGCAAGATCTGTTCTCTGCAAGCGCTCAGATCACTGCCGAATAATCATAAGACATTTGAGCATAGGTATTGGATGTGTCTAGAGTATGTGCAGGTTGAGCCACGTGATGGCGTTGCTCAGTCGCGTTCGGTGACGTCAGAATCTTGGCAGATGGTCTTTTTTACCCTCGATCGCGCGTCTACCTTCACTCGCCATTATGACACCCAAATAACGGCATCCACTACAAGATACCTCCACGCAAGAAGAAACACATCAGAATGCAGTTCAGTATGATTCATTCATTTTGTTCGAGCGCTGGCTCTGAACTATTGTCTTCAAAAGATGCGCTACAACAACATACATGCTACCATCATTCAATCATCACCGCCTTCAATCCTAGCTTACTGCGATGAGCCACCAGAGATTGTCAGGACTTGACCGTTGACCCAACCACCGTCCCCTGACGCGAGGAAAGCAACAACCCTCGCAACATCCTCAGGTACGGCACACCTTCCGAGTGGGCAGTGGTTTGCCATGAGTGTCTCGATCTTCTCCGCTGGCCAGTCGGGCGAACCACCGGGGATGTAATGCCATGCGTTCTGTGTGAACATGTCTGACTTGATACCACCTGGCGCGACGCCGTTGACGGTGATACCGCGCTTTCCGAAATCGGTCGCGAACGCCTTGATGAAACCAATGACGGCCATCTTGGAGGCGTTGTAAAGGGCGTGGTCCTTAACACCGAGGAGACCGGCAGCTATGGAGCTCATCAGGATAATACGGCCGTTATCCTCGATGTGCTTGTACGCAGTTTGGCCAACGAAGAACTGTGCTCGTGTGTTCAGGTTGAATACGTGGTCGTACTTCTCCTCGCTAATCTCCTCCGTTACGTCCCAGCTCTCAGTTCCCGAGTTGCTCATGACGATGTTGATCTTGCCGAACGCCTTCTTCGCCTCCTCGAATAGTCTGTGAATCTCGCTGACTTTGCTGACATCGGCCTTGATGGCTACGGCTTTGGCGCCGTTGTTGAATCCCTTGATTATCTCGCAGACCTCGTTTGCTGGGCCTTCGGATGAGACGTAGTTGACGATGACGGAGGCACCGCGCTTGCCGAGCTCGATAGCGCAACCCCTTCCAATACCGCGACCGGCACCGGTGATGAGAGCAACTTGTCCCTCGAGGGAAGCAGTGGGAACGTTGATGACCATTTTGATAGTGTTGTGGTATTTAGATGATTGTAGTTCGATGGGTGATGGGATTTAGGACTTTCAAGGTACGAAACTCGAAGTCGTCGAAGTGTTAAAGTGAGAATGAACTAGGTATCTTGATTATCTTTCTCATTTCATACCATCTCCTTATAAACATCTTTGCTGCTCGGTCTCAAACAATGGTCTTCGAGGTATGCGGCCGCGGGCGGGGATCCGAAGAAACGAACACCGAAAATAGCTGCTTCAGGGACCTGCGGCTCTACACCTTCGCGCCCGAAGCTCTAGTCGTTTTAGCTACACACAGCTAAACGTCCCGGTAGAGTCTGCACTCCCGTTTCAAATGTCGTGGACGAAGTGCCGGCTGTTGTGCGGACGTCGGAAGGAGGAGGGGCCATGGTTGTCCCCCGAGTAAGGGTGTTGAGACCTGCAATGGAGATGCGAGAAGAAGTCCGACATTGCAAATACTTCATACCATGCCACCAATATGGCTCAGAGGTTTCTATGTTCCTGACAGGTACGATCTAGGAATGTCGAGTTTCGCTGGCTGAGCCCTGATCGTCGGCACGATGCAGGGAGCGTCAGCGGATCTACCCATGGCGCAGGTACCATTGTCAGTGGTACACGGACTTTGCCATCATCCTGCAGCGTTCGTCGACGACGTTAGAACCGGTTGAAGGAACTGCCATGCGAAAACAAACATGAGAGCGCAGAGGTGTCGGTACGAATAATGAGGCGGTGACTGCCTGCTACGGGATTCGGACTTATTGGTAGCGCGCGTCACTGCTTGCCCCTCTGCATCTCTCAATCTCCAATCTACCACACCGCATTACCAAAGTCTGCATCGTCATTCCTAATAAGCAACCATGCACATTCTTGTAAGACCATCCTATCTGACTAAGCCAATGGCTGACGCTGATAACCATAGGTCACCAACGACGATGGCCCGCCATCAGACCAGTCCTCACCCTACGTACATTCGCTGGTGTCAACACTGCAGAAGCATGGACACACCGTGTCAGTCGTTCTTCCGCATACACAGAGGTCATGGATAGGCAAGGCACATCTGGTGGGCAAGTCGGTATGTGATACCACCGCCTCTACTATCGGTCACTGTTCTCACTACCCCAGATACAACCGACATACTACCGCCCCGCGCCCCTCCAAACAAACGCCGAAGGACGCCTCACGAACCATGGCACAACCCATAACTCCCCCCTGCCACCCGCATCAAACGAAGAAGAATGGGTGCTCGTCGACTCCACGCCTGCTTCCTGCGTCCAGATCGGCCTCTACCACTACTTCTCCGACCGTGGCCCAATTGACCTCGTAGTCAGTGGCCCTAACTACGGTCGTAACAGCACTGCCATCTTCTCCCTATCTTCGGGCACAATTGGCGGCGCAATGGAGGCAGCAGTATGCGGCATGAAGTCCATCGCTCTGTCGTACGCATTCTTCGACCGTAACCACGACGCTAAGATCATCAGCGATGCCAGTGAGCTCAGCGCGAAACTCATACAACACCTGTGGGATAACTGGGACACAAATACACACCTCTACACCGTCAACGTACCTCTGGTTGAGAATGTTGGAGAGCGCAAGATTCTCTGGACGAACATGCTGCAGAACTCGTGGAAGAGCGGAAGCTGTTTCCAGGTCGTCGAAGTACCATCAGAAGCAGACGACACGTCTTCGGACATTGAAGGTCAGATACGCAAGCAAGAGGAAAAGTTCGGAAAGAAGGAGCTTAAGGCGAACTTGGAAATCCAAGGCGGAGTATCGGGGACGGACAGTGGACGAGAAACGCCTTCGGGCCAGGCGCATATGCGGTATACGCACAAGCACTTCAAGTGGGCGCCGACTTTCAAGGATGTTTATGAGAGTGTTGAGGCTAGTGAGCCGGGTAACGATGGATGGGCGGTCGCACAGGGTTTTACTAGTGTGACTCCGTTACGGGCGAACTTTATGCATGTAAATGGATTTGAGGGGGAGATCAAGCTGGGTGCGGGTTCTTCGTAGATGTGGTCTCTGCAGATACGATGAATCAAAATGTAGCAACGGGAGGATCATCAGCGGCGACATCAAGGGGACTAGGCAGGGTGTCATGTTAGTCGTTGTATCAGCGTAACATTATGTCTAGTTCTAGTCTCTTACAAACACTTCCCTGGTGTATGCTGGGGTATCAAAACGATGCCAAATACGCCGTCTCAACGCCGTACACCACCCGTATCCATATATTGTCACAAAAGCGCTAGCCAGCGCGCTTCAAATCCGCAAATCAACGCCGTATACATGCGAAACACATTACTCAAAATTGAAGAACGCGTCATCAAACTGCGACTGCTCAGGGTTCTCGTATTCGTCCATGTTGAAGAGGTCTTCGAGATCGTCTGTGGCCATTGTGCCCATCATTTCATCGTTGGTAGTAGTGGTCGGTTCTTCCTTCTTCTCCTCGACTGGTGGTTCCGCGGCAGGCTTGGGCTCCTCAGCTTTTGGTGCAGGCTCTGGTTCCGCAGGCTTTGCAGCTGTCGCATTCTCATTTGTATTCGTACTTGCCTCAGTGTTCATGTCCAACCCTGGCAGATCTGGCATGGTAAAGTCCATGTCCATGTTCGAGGCTTGGTTCGCCTTGTCGTCATCGCTGTCTTTGGCGAAGTCTTCGAGACCGCGTAATAGCGAAGGCCCATCATTCCCATCATCAAGGGTAAAGTCCATGTCGCCTGAGGTATCCATCATGTCGTTGTGGGTGTCATCACCAGTTGTATCCATCGCGTCGCCAAACATGGCATCAAAGTCGAACTCGGATTCCTGAGCATTGCCGGTGGTGGGTGTGCCGTCGAAGAGCGGATCTCTTGCTGGCTCGACGTTGGTCTCGATGGGCGGTGGCGGTGGTGCTTTTGCATCATCCTCCTTCTCTGGGACCTCTTCTGTCTCAGGCTCCTTTGCGCTTGCTGGCTCAGACACCTCGTCCGCTTGCGATAGTGCTGGCTCGGGCGGTGTTGGCGTCGCGGTCTTTTCAACCTTTATCGGTGCTTGCTCAACCGGTGTTGGTGCCGGCGCAGTCTTCGACTCTGCCGCAAGCCGCGCCTTCTCCGCCTCGTGCTGTTTTGCTGCAGCCTCCTTCTTCTTGCGGTCCTGCTTGAGCAGCGCCATGTCCCTGCGCAGGACGGTTTGCGCTAGGCGGACCTCGTTCTCGAGCTCGTCCAGCGCATCGTGAAAGCGTTCCGTAGCGTGCGGCACGACGCGCTGCAGTTGCTGCCTCATGCGACCAGTGCCGCCGCCAGCCTGTTCCTCTTTCAGAAAACGACCCGAATGGAGGAACTATGCAATGTTAGCAGTGCCGAGCAGGGGGCATACAAAGTTGCATACCACAAGGTTGAGCATAGTTTGGAGTGTTTCCATGTGCTGGTTGGCAGCCATGACGCTGGCCATGATGGGATATGCTATGATAATGTATAAGACGCGTTGAAGTGATGGACGGAACTGGCAGCGGGACTGCAGGAGGGTCCGCTAGCTTCTTAGGCTAGCGGTACTACATTCATAGCTCCCGCTCTTTCGGGTGCCTTGTGGCCTGCCGCGCTAATTCTTCGACCCTCGCCCGCTCACCTCTCACACCTCTCCTTCATCACCCCACAGTGGAGATTATAGCTTTGCCGTCACAGCTCGGCGCAGCGTTCGTCTCTCCTATCTCTCTTCCTCTTGTTTTCCCTTGCCTTTCCTAGTGCAGTCCGCTCTCTATTGGTAGCATTAGTCGCGCTTTCCATTTCGACTTTCCTTGCCGCCTACCCAGCAGCTTTCACCCCGCCCGCCAGACTCGACCCTCCCCGTGGCCTTGTCGCCTTCAACCCTCTCCGTCGCATCAGCCTCGACTTCTTCGATACCCGCAAACGTCACTTGCGCCTCTTGCGACGATTGTCTTTTGCGCATCTTCGCGACGACAGCCATGGCCGATCAGCAGAACCCTGGGGCACAGCTGCCTCCTCCCCCTTCCGCTGGCGCTCCCGGCTACGAAAACCAGGGCCAACTGCAGCAGCACATGCCGCCGCCGCCGCTTGCACCCGTTATTATCCCCCAGAACAACAATCCGATCCCGACCGCCATCAGCTCGCCCATGTCGGGCAACCCCATGTCCCCGACCAGCGGCCAGCCTGGCTATGTCCCCCGTCGCGCCGCCCCCGAGCCCAACAAGCGGGCGCTATACGTTGGCGGACTGGACCCAAGGGTCACTGAGGACGTGTTGCGTCAGATTTTTGAGACGACTGGCCATGTCCAGAGCGTCAAGATTATTCCAGACAAAACTGCAAGTTCTCCTTCTGTAAGATAGCATTCCGCACCCGCTGCATGACTTGACAGCTGGCCGGGCTTATCTTGCATATGTTGCAACATTCAAGTGCCGCTGACCGCTAACAGTTCAACTCCAAGGGTTTCAACTACGGATTCGTCGAGTATGACGACCCTGGCGCCGCTGAGCGTGGTATGGCCACCCTCAACGGCCGGCGCATCCACAACAATGTAAGCTCGGGCGTTAGAATAACTGCCTACTCTTCTGACTCGGACAGGAAATTCGTGTGAACTGGGCCTACCAATCTAACAACACAGCTAAAGAAGACACTTCTAACCATTTCCATATCTTCGTCGGTGACTTGTCCAACGAGGTTAACGACGAGGTTCTCCTCCAAGCTTTCTCTACTTTTGGCCCTGTTTCCGAGGCTCGCGTTATGTGGGACATGAAGACAGGCAGATCGCGTGGTTACGGATTCGTCGCGTTCAGGGATCGCGCCGATGCTGATCGCGCCCTTAGCTCCATGGACGGAGAGTGGCTTGGCTCTCGCGCTATCCGCTGCAACTGGGCCAACCAGAAAGGGCAACCTTCCATTTCTCAGCAGCAGGCCATGGCTTCGATGGGCATGACCCCGACCACTCCGTTCGGACACCACCATTTCCCTACCCATGGGGTGCAGAGCTACGATATGGTTGTTGCTCAGACTCCCCAGTGGCAGACCACGTGCTACGTCGGCAACCTCACTCCTTACACCTCTCAATCTGATCTAGTGCCGCTTTTCCAGAACTTTGGTTATGTAACCGAAACCCGTTTCCAGTCTGACCGTGGATTTGCCTTTATCAAAATGGACACTCATGAGAACGCTGCCATGGCCATCTGCCAGTTGAACGGCTACAACGTCAACGGCCGTCCTCTGAAGTGCAGCGTAGGTTGAATCGTTCTCTTTTGTTATTTCTTAGCTCACATTTCCAATCTAGTGGGGCAAAGATCGTCCTCCGACTGGTCAGTTTGAGGGCTACTCGCCTGCAGGCGGTCCCAACTCAGCTTATCCTCAGACGCCGAGCGCGTACTTTCCTCAGTATGGTGGTGGGCCACAAGGTGGTCCCATGTCACCCTCAGGTGAGCGGCACCGGAGGAAGCTGCAGTATCGAAACAAGCAATCTAATGCGCGGGCAGGACCCAGCCCCGGCGGACAACCCTTCGCGCAACAGCAGCAAGCCTTTGGCAACCCTGGCATGCCCTACCAGCAGCAGATGCAACAGCCAGGCAGCGCTGGTGGCTATGGCCGCGGCGCTCCCCAACAGCCACAATGGGGCCAGTCTCCTCAGGCAGCATTCAACCAGAATGGCTTTGGAGGATACCAGGGCTAAGCACCCTATTTGTTAAGATTTGTTCTCTTCAGCGCTGTGCCCTCTATTGTTCCGACACGCTTGTTGTTTACAGGGGCGCTATTTTGGATAGTTCCGATTTCTGGTCATATTTCATCAGCTACTTGGTCTTATGTTCTTAGGGAGTCGTTATTAATTCCGTTGTCCAAAATGGTGCAAGCGTTGTTGTCTTATGGCATGGTTGGCACATTTCTTGTGGGATATGGTTTACGGTCGTTTGGTTCAAAATGAATCTCCTATCTCGTGTTAGTTTTCTGTTGCTACAGGCCTCGGCTCTGATTACCCCTTCACTATCTATTATGACGTTGAATCTTCTTGCGAATTCTCTTCTTGATACCAAAGCGAATTCTTATTGATACCAAAGCGGGTTCTTGTCGATACCAAAAGCGGATTTGTTGCGGCGTATGCTGGTCGTCGCTGATGGGGTTGGATAGTATGTCGACTAGCATAGTACTGATGTTGCACTATTTAGTAGAATGGAGGCGTAATAGATTGATACGAGGTAGTGAAGCCACAACCTTGGAAACATATTAGATGATTCTCTCGTGAGTTGAAGACCTGCACTAGATACGTCATAGAACCGCACTGACAGGTGCTTCAGTGTGGCTTAGTCGATCAGACCGTGTACCTGCGTCAAGATGCCTGGGTCCTGCATGTTCTATCAAGCTTTGTAAATACACCGCAGAAACACCGCTGCGACCTCAGCACGTGACCTACTACACTAGCACTTCCCGATTTAGACGTCGTGTCGCGTTTTGTGGGCCCGTACGCTAATTGATGCTAACATTCACACCCCACCGCGCCGTAGGGCATGCACACGCTCGACATCATCTCGCTAACCTTTTCCTTTTGTCGGCGCTCTCTTTGTTTGCTGTATGCTTGTCACCCTCGGAAAGAGAGGTGCGTCGCTCAAACCGTACAATCCGAGAAGGTCGCCGCTCTTTTACATCCCACATCCCGCTCGGACGCCTTCGCCTCCAACACGGTCCCTCACGCACCTTCCTCGTACGCGCTTCCCGACAACACCTCTGCAGCAACCGATCGCTTCGCCCACGACGTTCCCCCGCCACTACTCTGACCATCTCTCCTCGCGCCCCCACACAACAACCACCATGTTCACGTCGGCGGTGCAGAACCACAATGCCATCGCGTCCACTTCGCCTACAAACAACGCCTACAAGCAGGCCTCGCTCGGGAGTGCTTTTAATCGCCCTGGGTCTCAGACATTGTCGGCGCGTCCCGTAGGAAACGGGATGAAAACCCCTATTGTGGCAACTACACAGGGGACCAAGAGGACATCAAATGGATTGGTCAAGTCATTGAGCTCTCAAGAAGATGATTTCGAATACCCCACAGTGAACATTGTTGGGTCGGAAAAGGAGAATGAGCTGCCGGCTGCATTCTACACGTCGTCTCGCAACAACTCGGGCGTCCTAGCCCAGGCTCTGTTTGATGAGGACGACTTCGATAGCGACATAGATCTCGACGTTGAAGATCCGGCGACGAAAGGCACTGTCACGTATCCTACGTTACCGCGCGTTGTCTCTGACGGATCGGCCGACTCGGGATACAATTCAAGAGCGCACACTGCTGACGTAAAACCAGAGTTGGATAGCAGTCAGCCAGTACCGTGGTCTTCATCGCCTTTATCACACTATAAAACACCACAGAGGCCTGATCCGCCAAAGTCCAAGCGAAGAACCCTACCATGGACACAGAACCAGAACCAGGAACCCATACAGGAGGAAGAGGAGGACGAGGAGACTACGCATCCTAGGAAAAGAGTGTCCAAGGAGCCCGATAAGGCGGTGTCGACACCAGCTAAGCAGTCAAAGTCACAATTTCCTTGGAATACAACCGCGAGCGCCATGAAGCAGCAGCAGAAGAATTTTAGGGAGACCAACAAGGCTCAAGCAAAGGCGAACCAGGGCACTGACGAGGATATGAAAGAAGCTATCAAGAAGAAAAAGAAGAACACCGTTCACAAGATCTTCCTTAGTGAAGAGCAACAGAACGTGCTAAACCTGGTGGCGGAGTACAAGAAGAGCGTTTTCTTCACTGGGTCTGCTGGTATGTAGACTGGGATGTTCGTATGAGGTCCTGCTAACAATGATAGGTACTGGTAAATCAGTCTTACTTCGCGAGATCATTGCTGCGCTACGACGGAAATACGCCCGTGAGCCGGATCGAGTAGCAGTCACAGCATCCACAGGTCTGGCAGCGTGTAACATCGGCGGTGTCACTCTACACAGTTTCGCGGGTATCGGACTTGGCAAGGAGCCTGTAGAAGACTTGGTCAAGAAGATTAGAAGGAATGCCAAGGCAAAGCAGCGGTGGTTGCGCACGAAAGTGCTGATTATGGATGAAGTCTCGATGGTGGATGGTGATCTATTTGACAAGCTAGAGTCAATTGCGCGGACGATTCGCAACAACGGCAGGCCATTCGGTGGTATCCAGCTTGTTATCACTGGCGACTTCTTCCAATTGCCCCCAGTACCAGAGAGTGGACGTCAAGCCAAATTCGCTTTCGATGCAGGTACCTGGACTACAAGCATCGAGCACACAATTGGTCTACACCACGTCTTCCGTCAGAAGGATCCGGTCTTCGCGAACATGCTCAACGAGATGCGAGAGGGCCGACTGACGCAAGACTCGATTAATCGATTCAAGCAGCTGGAGCGCCCACTACCAAAGGGCGATGGGAGCGTCGAAGCTACAGAACTCTTCCCCACGCGTACAGAAGTCGATCGGGCAAACACCACTCGCATGCAGCAACTCCACGGTAATACCTTTTTATTTGAAGCTCGCGATGGTGGTACGATCACAAACAAAGAGCAACGGGATAGGCTGCTGCAGAGCTGCATGGTACCAGCGCAAATACATCTGAAGAAAGGCGCCCAGGTCATGTTAGTAAAGAACATGGACGACACTCTAGTGAACGGCTCGCTAGGGAAGATTACAGGGTTCATGACTGAGCAAATGTTCAGCATCTATAAGGAGGACGAAGAGGCGTTCCTGGAAGGTGGTCCCTCAGAGGCTGCCATGAAGACAGAGATGATGAAGAGCTCGCTTGGAGTAAACAGCAACCAGGTATATCCCGTAGTCCGGTTCGCCATCGCAGACGGCACAACGCGTGACCTATTATGCAAGCGCGAAGACTGGAAGATTGAGCTGCCGAATGGCGAAGTGCAAGCATCGCGTTCTCAGATCCCGCTCATTCTGGCGTGGGCGCTCTCCATCCACAAAGCACAAGGTCAGACTCTAGAGTGTGTGCGTGTCGATCTTGGCAAGGTCTTCGAAAAGGGTCAGGCGTATGTTGCACTATCCCGTGCGACGAGCATGGCTGGTCTGCAGATCCTGCGTTTCGACCCCAGGAAGGTCATTGCACACGAGAAGGTGCGGTCGTTCTATGCCGGTCTTAGTAGAGCGGAGCAGGTCGAGGGCAAGGTGAAGAGCAAGACCATTGTAGGCAAGATGCAGGCTGCGAAGGCGAAGAAGATATGAGGTAGGTTTGGTATATTGGCTCACAATACAACGGCATAAGTGGTGTTATTGTTACAGGGCTTAATGGCGTTCATGAAGTGTGGAAGCTTACATGGCTAGAAGCATGGTTCTCGGGGCTGATAGGAACTCGACTCTTTTTTCACGCGGCGTCTGGCAGACAGCATACAATGATACCAAATTACGCCACTGACATTCGACACGTCATGGCCGACGTCTGAAATAACATACATATCCTTTCCGCCTCACGTTTCTCTCGCCTGTGTAGTGGAAACGATTGTGGAGGGACCAGGAACGTCCGGAGAATGTAGCGTGCACAAAGACGAACTACGAACTGTATCCATGGCGGGAGCAGTCGGCTACTTCAAGCCCTCCTTCAAAAGAAGAGTCTGATAAACTCCATTAGATGCTCTACACAGCCAGAGACAGCTAGACTCTCATGTTCTGCACAAGATACATGCTTACAAAGAGTCGTTTCCTTGGGTTCTTGTAAGTAGCCTTACAACTGCCAGCTGCGCATACGACGAGCTGGTGGACGATTCTGTTGATAAGTCATGATTGTTGGCTTCCTCCTCTCCACCTTCGTCGCTATTTTCTGGCTCCCCCTTTTTCTCTAGATCCTCGCGACGACCTCCAGTCAGGCCTACAAAAAAAAAACAAGACATCACAAAAGGTTTATAGTGTTGATGTGTTATAATTCGTTTAAAACTAAGACGGCTTGATAACGCTAAGCGTGGTACGAGCGTTAGAGGTTACGCTCGGCCTTTTAGTGTAGAATGCCAATCTAGGTAGTTAGAATTGTCCTGTAGGCTAGGTGTCGATGAATTACTATAACTGACTACGGCTTTTCTAACCACTGCAGGCGCAGCGAAGTCCACTCCTGTAGACTACTTAGTAAAGATCGTACCTAACAACGGCTGTGTGACTTACCCATCGGGATACATTTCACAGAACGGGGTACGGCCACCCCCGCACCAGCCACGGCAATCACTCGCACGGCTGCAGAAATCAGGAAGATTTCTTTGTGGAGCAGGCTGAGGAGCAGCTACAGCGAAAGCAGCAAGGGAGAGGAGAGCGACAATAGAGATCTGCGTTTTGTTATGGTAGAGAAAGGTATTTAGAATGTTCTGATTGATGTGGAACAATGAGCGCTCAGTGCTCTTTATATACTCGATAACAATTTAGTAGATCTGTGCATGTAACTGCGATGATTACTGAAGTTCAACTGTATTCTTCAAGTGATTGGTAGGCCTGACTTCGGAAATAAGCACAAAAGTTAATAACGGCAAACTCTCAGGGCAGCGTCTGCTAGAGAATCAATGGATGGGTTCTTTGTGTGAAACGGGTCGGGCAGATACGAGTCATGAAAGGTACGCGTTGCGATCTTGGTTGAGGGGTTCTAACCAGTGGAACGTCTTGGCGAGACCATCGAGTAACAGCCAATCTTGGCAATTTCAAAGAGATCGATGGAAGATCTTGGAGATCCCGTACGAACCAGATAAACGGCCGATCAGGGGGAGGGAGTGCTTGCTGTGAATCACTTGGCCTTCATTGTGATCACATTTGACCGCGAAATACCATCGCCCAAAGCCATGCCTTCGGTCGTGATACGGGTACCCCAGGCTACTCATGTCGGGCCGTTCTCTGCTAGCGTTCGGTCGTACCTTTGGTAACGGCACAGCATCTGGTGTGAGCCGTGGGTGTGGCGGTCAGACAACCTTGGAAAGCTATCGGTGGAAATCTTGCATAATGGAGGCATTTTGTAGGGTCAGTTTGACTATTTTGTTCAAAGAAGTAAGAGACTAGCGGCTGAGGGGGTAGGCGAGACATGTACTGTCCATGCTAAGAGCAGTCAACTTCATCAGAAGATTATTTTGTACGGAGAATCTACCTAGGTACCGAACTCTCTTGAATAGTCTACACAATAAAGGAAATTTAGGCCCCCGTGTCTCCGCGCTCAATGCAAGTCGTCAACGGGGAGGGTGAGAGCGTTGACTGTTCGCAGCCTCCTCTCCATCCTCGTCTCTAGATCTTCGTTATCCTCTAAATGCTCGTTAACGTGTGTGGACGACATCTCCTCTCAACGTTTACATAGATAGCATTGATACAGCGAACAAAGAGAATCTGTTAAGTACAGTGGGTGGATTGCCTCGGCGGTTATGCTACGGGCTTCCTCGCAGCTCCTTTGTACGAGACGTTGCCCGTCTCCACTAGACCCACAAAAAGTGCAAGTAAGGAACACAAAGATGTAAAAAACATACAACAGCGGGGATTCGCTAGTGGTCACCCACCTAACTACTAATCCGCCGGTACACTGCTTGTATATGGCTGAGCGGACGGGAAGCCTAATTTTCAGTGTCCTATGGTCGTATGTATCAATTCTTCCACATTTTATACTTATAAACTAAGAGCTGTGCGGCTTCGGGAATGCTTCAGCTATACCGTACTAACCATCACAGAGGTCAGCGATATCGACACTGGTTTTGACCGCTGGCGACAGCAGAGATACTACTGTGGCTCTCCACCTCCGGACGTAGTCCAAAATGTTGTAGATCTATGCTATACTTCCTTTGATGATCATCGCTTTATCGTAGTCATTGCCGGTGATGCGAGATAGCTTTGCCCAGCCAAATTGGGAGAAATTAGGGGGCCTCGCGAGATTTTTCACGAGCATGGGCGACATCGACGGTCTCGTAATGGGTGGTATCGGTATACCTAGTTTCCCAAAATTGATCGTGTGGAGCTGGATTCCAGATCGTGATCAACCACCACATAAGGCAGGCATCTGTTTCTTTGAGCTCAGCAGCTGAATGTTGAAGCTCCGATGTGACTACCTAAGTTGCTTCTGTTAATCGTTGGCTGTACCATCTTCCTCTGTTCTCGACTCTGAATCACACATGTCCCCCATATAGTTGTTGGCCTGTCACTATGTTCAGTACTGCAAGCCAGACGGCCTTCATATGTTGGACAAGCTGGATGATTTGTTCGGGTACGTGGCATGCTTCGCCAAGCTGGTGGTCGAGTGAGTATCTTGTTATACGATGTGCTCCTACGTTCCCCTACCACAGCCTGGAACAACCAAGTGTGTTTTTATGACCACTAGTGGTAGACTTTTCTTCATGTTTGTATGAGCACTCGTCCATTTGTTGTACACCTCTTGAAAATCCACTAGGTAACTGGGGACATGGGTTGCTACTGCAGAGAGGTCTTCGTGTCGTGATCCCAGTGGAAAAATCCATAGGCGATTTATTGGGCGTGGTGAATGGGATATACATAGCTTGGCTTGTCCTAGCCAATTCGCCCTTGAGTGTCCACAGATGCGCGATAGAAACTGAACAAGAAGATTTGTAGTCGGCACCGCGGTCACACTTTCATTATCGATTGTGAAGGATCCCTGTGCAGCATAGATAATAGTGGTGGACTTAATGCAAGCAATACACGGACGACGGCGAGAAATTATGTGGGGGAGAGGCATAAATAACTACACCGTCGCGAGATAAAGCCTGAGGCATCCACATTTAGCAGCTCGCACCCAATTCGGCACACGATAGCGTCTCAATTTGCGAGGGCAGAGGCGTGATTGGACTGTCCCTGTCGACATTGGGCGGTGGAGACGCTGCGCTAGTCAGCTGCACACAATTTCAGGGTCTCGTTAGAGTCTTGTCCGGTGTTGATCAGGGATCATGGCGGCTGGAGACTTGATGGCGACCGAATGTGCCGGGAGTGGCGATGACAGTTTAATGTGTAGGGACATGTCAATATGCTAGGCTGCGTAGCAAACAAAGTATTGTTTGCAGTGCTGTGGATTGTTCGCATGAGTGGCGGCTTTGTTGTGGCCCTTCCTATCGCGAGCGGTCGCGACTGCCCCCAGATTCGATAGCGGTAATCTCGGCGGCAGGTACCAACGTCCCGGCCCCTCCCTCTCGAGTCGCAGAGCAGCAGCATCGTGAGCCTTCTCGTGCACTACTCCGACTCTCCCAGCTCCAACACGCATCATCTCACACACGGTCTGTCGCTCATACCTGTCGCTGAGCAGTTTGACCGCCGCTGGCCAGTCACCGCGCGCACAAATTCAGTTTCCGGCGGCTGAAACGCTGCAAGGTCCATCGTGCGTCCAGCGCCCAGAACAACACGAGCTCCACGCTATTCCCCTGCGCTCCCTAGCTCCACCTCGGCCTCTCCAGTCCATAGTCTTGAGCGCAGAGTATGTATACTCGCAGACCGCCGCCATGACTGCTGCAAGTATCTCCTCGCCGGTTGATGTGAATGAAGATCTGCATCACGACGATCTTGTCCAACGCCTAAAGTCCACGCCCGCTGTGAGCCCGATACCGCTTCAAGGCCCGAAGAAGGCACCGGCTCGTACAGAGGCGCCTATAGAAGACGCATCACGCTCAAGCTCAAGCCAGCACTCCGTCGACGCCATGGGAGAAAGCAACTCGCTCGCCCGCCAGCTCAGCAACACCTCCGACGACAGCATGACTTCGCGCAGGCCCTCCACACCACGCTCGCAGACGGACCCTCAGCCCAACACTCTGACGTCCCTCACCCTCACCACTCGGCCACGGAACCGCTCGCCCTACTCTCGCTCTCACCTTCGCTCTCAGAGCGGCTCAGCGTTACCGAGTGCGCCGCCCATGACACGGGCCCATTCGCTGCCTACTGTCATGCAGCCGTCTGGCAGCCTCATGCTCTCGCCTACCCCGATGCCGCTCGCCCGCCCGGCTTCTCCTCTGCGGTCGCCTAAGCCGACCCGCAGCCCACGGGCACTGGAGCCACGGCCTCACGCAGTAGGAGCCCCGGAGCGGTACGGCTCGGGTATCCGTCCAGCCTCTATCGGCTCATTCGAGGGTGCTCCGAGTGTATGCAACATCTCAGAGGACGCTGAACTCGAACTCACGCCACGGGTCGGCACCACCGTGTCGAGTCTATACAGCAGCACAGGCTCGCTCTCCAGGCGGCGTCGACCAGCCTCACCGCTCTACCAGGTCTCGCTATCCTTTGGCGCACCGCCTACCAGCACCCCTTCCGTCAGCACACCCACGTCAACTGTCTCTTCACCCCTCCTTGCACCATCCAGGTTCAACGAGAACTACCCCATGTCCCATGCCTCATCGTCTGTACCCTCTACACCAACCTCGATGCGCTCCCGCAGCCCTTCCATTTCGTCTCTCGAAACTATCGAAGACAGTCCAGATGCAGAAGAAGAGGCTACAGAGGCCGATCGTATACGGCGACTCAAGGCTGCGGCTGATCGTGAGGATGGCGGAGATGCCAGGAGATCCAGCCTAGACGTGCCCGAAGGCCGTGGGCGCAGTCTGGGTTTCGGCAAGCGAGACTCAAGGAAGAGGTGGAGTGTCTGCGGAGCCGAACGACGAGGCGACCTGGACCTGGAAACTATATGGGAGGATTGATTCTCAACATACTGATACTCTCAGCGTTATTGCGTCTTCGAAGTATACGACTATGAGCGTACGGAGTTTTGGAGTTTGATTTCGGCGAATGGTTGGTCCTGCACTTTTTCCTTTTCTTTCACACATTATGATCGTCACCCAACGCGGCTCGGACCAGCGTTCATGGATGGAACGAGGACGCGCTTTTGTTTTACGCATATGGTATGATACATTTCAACGATACGACACGATACGTCGTCGCAGCATGATACCCTCCTTCAGGAGCTCTAGTTTTGAGGCTGTCCTACAGTCTGACTGCATTTAGTAACCTGCAATACAATACTGATTGATCTGGATGAATCGCATTCTCCACCCGTTGACCTTTTGCCTACAGAAACTAGTGTCTAGTTTTGCCTACTACTGCCGTTTTGGGAAGTCCGAACAGTCGGCCAATGACATCACACTAAGAGCTGGAGCTTGAAGCTTCCTAGTGGGGTTGAACGCGACTGCCCCTCGACATGAACAACTTATATATTCAAGACCATTCCTTCTCTCTATTCACTTCAACTACATCACTCACAAGAACAAGCGCACCGCCAACATGATCAACCTCGCAATCATCGGAACCAATTGGATCACCCACTCCTTTGTTGAAGCCGCGCACGCAACTGGGAAATACAACCTCTCTGCCGTCTATTCACGAAAGGAAGAGACTGCGAAAGAGTTTGCATCTAAATACGAGGGCAAGCAGATCACCACATATACCGACCTCAGTGCACTAGCACAAGACAAGATCGACACAGTCTACATTGCTAGCCCAAACATCCTGCACTACGAGCAAGCCAAGCTGTTCCTAAATGCAGGCAAGAATGTCATCCTGGAGAAGCCTTCATGCAGCACAGTCGATGAACTGGATGATTTGTTCAAGCTAGCCAAAGAAAAGAAGGTCGTCCTTGTCGAGGCGTTCCGCCACATCCAAGAAGCAAATTTCAAGCTCCTCAAGGAGAAGATCTCCGATCTTGGTCCCCTGTACGGCGCCTCTATCACCTATGCGCAGTACTCTTCACGCTATGAGAAGGTCCTGCAAGGCGAAGTACCCAACATCTTCAACCTCGAGATGGGTGGTGGCGCACTCGTCGACCTAGGTGTTTACTGCGTGGCTGCAGCCGTCGATCTCTTTGGCGCACCCACCTCTTCGCAGTACTATCCCGTCAAGATCGCAACGGGAGCTGACGGTGCCGGTCGCTTGATACTCCACTACCCCAACTTCACAGTCCATCTCTGCCATTCAAAGATCTACAACTCCGACGCCCCATCTGAGATCTACGGTGAGAAGGGTACGCTGATTATACCGACCATTACCGACATCGACAAGATCACCTTCTGGGATCCCAAGAAGAAGACCAGAGAGGACGTACAGGGTATCAAGACACCTGAAAAGCTCAATTTGATTGAAGAGGCGAGGGAGTTTGCGAGATGCATTGAAGAGAAGGACGAGGCTGCATTAAGTAGACTGGAGCAACATAGCAGGGATACGTTGACGATCCTGCAGAAGGTCAGGCACGACAATGGTCTTGTCTTCCCGGGAGGAAAGTAAAAGCCTGGCCTCATAGTTGGTAATCACAACACCCTCAGATGAATATTGTTTCAAGTCACTATATTGTAGGCTGCTGCATGCTTCCGTCGGTTAACATTACCCAAATCGTGCAATACCAAGCAATACGTCAAATCCTCAGAGGGTACTAACAGTGCAGATCTCATTCTTCTACATCAAACGGTGTGGTAGGAACGCAGGCAGTATTGCTAGTCACATCAAACAGTAATCGCATGAAGCAGAGTGGCGCTTATTGATCACGACATGGGATCATGCATACTGTATTAAGAGAGCTTTGTCATTGTTTCGCGCATTTCTACTACGAAACCATCGTTCCATTCCTCGCCATAGGCGTAATTCTCCCCAAGCCCTTTCAGAAATATCTCTCATAATGAGCTGGACTCTAGCAGGTCGTTCTCCACAAGTCTCTTCAAAGTAAACCTCCCAAAATAAGCCTAACTATAGCAAGCCGCTTTCCGTTCCCAAAGAATTGAATCAAGTCCTGTTTCCTCCTGCGATTACTTCCAAGCTGAAGTCGCGATAAAGTATCGTATCGTATCGTACACGTCTGGGTATTCTGCTTTCCTCCTACTCGACTCGACTAAGAAAGTATCGACGTCGTTCTCACTCCTCCACTCAGTGTGGTTATGACTTTGAAGGTATTGGAGGTAGGGGTCGGTTTGGTGGTGGGCCCGGGCAGGGTGGGAGTGTTGCCCAGCCTTTTGAAGGCATGTTGTGTAGTTGTGGTTGTAGTTGTGGTTGACTGAGAAGCATATGATATCTCAGTGTTTGAGATACTCCGTGCCGCTGTGTAATTGGAGCGGTTTGTGCTAAGATCGAAAGCCTAGAAACCGAGCAAGGTAAGGTTTGTAGAAGAAGATGTTTGATCAGATAAGATGGTGGAGCTGATGGAGTTGATGGTTGGATGAAGATCTTGTCCAAGGAGATGTAGCCTCCCTATATACATCCCACCCCTACCCTCTCCCAACACCAATCAAGGGGTTAAACTATCCCTTCCAAAAGAATAGTGGATAGTCACAATCAGCGAACGATGAGAAAAGCACCGCCGATCGCCCTCGTCGATCAACAGCAGTACTCCACCGTGGTTCAACAAAGCAATGCGTACATATTGGGATTGGTCCTTCACTGCAAACGTTAGCCAGGTTCAGGGTGTCTGCTTCCGCGGAAACGAGACTATGCCTGCTCGGTACCTCACAAAAGATGTGACGACAGGGAAACAAGGTTCAAGACCCTACTTCCCCCTCGGGGCGACTAGTAGACTGCTTTTTTGCAAGCTAGATAGTCTGGGAGGCGCAAAGCGGAGGGAGGTGGCTAAGCATTTGCTTTTTCGGGCCTTAGCGCAGTATCGACGGAAAGGGAAAGAAGAAGACAGGGAAAACGGGAATAGTATCTACACAGTCAGTGCAAGAGCGTCTCGACTGGTCTTTCACCACGTGCGTTTATGCTGTATCAGAATGTGGGTGACGTGGACGGTGAAGAGCTGTCTTCACCGCGATACTGTATCTCAGCCTCACCCGCGCCTTTTCCAAAAGGAAACGCAACACCCTTTACAACACAAAGGTGTTTCGATGGGACACACACAATAGCGGTCTAGAAGGTCCTCCTACACAGGGCGTCTGAAGTGGGCGAGTGACACGTCGTTGGTACCGAGCTGGACTCAACCTACCCGTCGCCTGTGGCTAAATCTCCGCCTTGATGCCAGATGCCAACAAATGTCTCAGCTCGTCTTACTCCTTGGTGATCAGACCATCATCGATGATGTGGTGAGCGAGCTCGGTTCGCTTAGGTTCTTGTCGCGAAACTCTCAGACTTGCTCCTCGCCCTACACGCCGAACCTTCTTGAGGCAATGAGTCCCTGCGTCTCTTTGTGTGGTTATCGTACCATGTCCCCTCTTTCGTCGGTCACCCCGAAATGTTGCTGTATTAGTCTTCGTCTTTGGCGCATTACCCAGGCTGACCAGGCCCGTCACATTGGTACGCATCGTTCGTGGTAAAGATTGTGCAAAGAGCACACTGGTGGAACTTACGCAAGCGCGTGTAAATTAGCACCCGTAGACTTCTTTAGTACTGGTAATGGCCTTACGCGCCGTCTGAGCCGTTGAACAGCGCGAACGAGAGTATAAACGCGGTGGAGCATGGTGATTCCGTAATATCCAGGCCGAAAGAAACGAGGTGAGGTTTAGCGTATTATAAGTGTACCAAAGACGCGCCGGATCAGACACCCGTGGCCAACCGATCGATTCCAGACTAGTAGGTTTAGCTGAGGTCCGTTTTCCGCGGATCTGGCATTTCTGACATCTGACGTGCCCGCGCGTTTTGTCTGGCTTGGTGCATGTGAAGAATTGCCCATGTACACTGGCCATGCGGGTTGGTAATCGCCACTTGGGCCTCAAGGTAGGGTGTCAACTCTTTTTAGTTCTAGATCTAGGTGTAAGCGAGCTTGATCCGTGAGGTACACGTGGGTTACCTGTCAAAAAACTTGCAGCCGTTCGATACTCGTTTCGGGACCGAGTCGACGGTCGTGATGTGATGGTGTGGAAGCCGATGGTACGGATGCCGATACTGCCGTCGCTGCCGATTACACGTAGTCCAGAACATTCGGAAGCTCTTCAGATCGTGAGACATCATTTCGCATCGAGGGTGTTCCCCCTCCCCCTCCGATGTCCCTAACGTAAAGCCTCAATACGACCAGAGGCAAACGCGTTGTCAGTTCATCAGCTGCAGATGAACACAACCCGCATCCCCGTTAGCTCTACAGGTTCTCCTGGAACGATTAAATCTTACGCTCCGCGTAGCTCCCGCCACCCCTGAAAGTTGTGGTGGCTCATGGTGGAAGTTGCGGCGAGCTTATACTACTCGAAAGACGTGACAGTGACAGTCTGGGGCATGTAAGTGGGGCAGCTGATTGCTGTTGATCTAGACGTTGGGACCGCAAGTGCTAGTTCGTTTCAGCTGCAGTAATTACCAGATTGCGCTACCCTGTGATTCGACGGTCTAAATATCAGCTCATTGGTGGCTTTCAAAGATAAGTTGTCTTGTCGGCACAAGGGGCTAGTCGGATGTCTGCATGTTAGCTGACTGTCCGTACCGTTACCAGGGTAGGAGAGAACGCAAGTTCGAGCCTGGAGAGCCTGTCGTTTTAGGGATCCACTTAGCTTGGCATAGAGCAAAGCCGCTGAAGATTTTAGTAGAAGTGGCTTTAGTGGGCACCAACGACCCGACTTTCCTGGGAGATCTATCATAACCGTAGTGTTGGTTTCGTGGTTACAAGCAGCCGAATGCCCTACCATCAACGCTACGGCTATGATCGGTTTTCGAAGACGGACCGATATGGAGAGTTCATTTCATCCTACGGTGACAACCGATGGTCAGACACAGGCCTGATGTCATCCGTTTCTTCATCTAGTTGACCCAATCTGATTGCTAGCTTGGCAGTAGACTCCAGCTGTTTCAGTCTTCAAGGTATGGGTTGCGACAGCGATCAATATCGAGGTAGTACAGGATTTGATAGTCGGCTAACACTTTGAACGTGGTAGAGAACTGTACCATATCAAAAGGCTGTACGATGAGGTATCGATCTACATTCGAAGAGTAGTAATCGGTGAGAGAGGCTGGAGTTGACGGCATAGCGCTTTTAATCAGCGCGAATCTATGGATTATGGCGTAACTCGACCATACTTCGCAACAAAGACGAAAACAGTTGTTTCTACCTAGCAGTTAGGATTGTCAGCAAGAGCAAACAAACGTTGTTTGCATAACCTCAGCGTGCATTGTGTAAGAGGAGAGTGACGCGTATTCAGGAGATCTACAGCACTATTAGCTTTACTCGCTGAATGATTGGAATACCAGACTTTGTGGTTGCTAGCTCCCACCGTGTCGAGGGGTAAGCATTAGCCTAGTAAAGCGGGATGCGTGTGCTCCCTATCAGCACACGTCGACTCCACCATAAGTATTCCCAGGGCACGTGTCAATTGTATCCCTCGCGTTTACTGCTCAAGTGGGTATAGCGTCATCATCTACCGAGTAGCTTATATGGTCAACCGTTAGAGGCCGACAGAGGTTCAGCCTCGTCGTCAGCGTTGCCAAGCATTGCGGGCAGAGTGGCAGCGGGCCGGGATTGTCAGAAACGTATCTTAGGATCTGAAGCGGCATTTCACGTGCAATCGCTGACTGTACCCTGTGGCCGCTCGAAAACACAAATCAATACCAGTTCTCTGAATGAGGCGGATGGCTGAGAGCAGGTGTTCCTGTAAGTCCCGGAAACACAACCTCCTGCATGCGGGGTATGCATTGAGGTGATGCATAGTAACGGCAGCCTTCTTGAGGCGGATCGGCTTTTGCCAACGTTTGCAGTCATAATGCCGCTCGGCTCGGCGAGAACGGCAGTAGTACCCTCCTCGTTTTCCCACCCTGCTGGTGACTGCCAGAAGATATCGCATACGATGAAGCCCCTCGAAAGGGACTGTGGCGATCTTCTATCTCATCGCCCTGTTATCGGGACAGCATTTGTCGAGATGGCAGATAGAGCCATACCATGGTACATATGAATCCGGCTCGGTCTAGCAACCACGTTGTGTTAGAAGCCCTTGAGTCATATCATGGGAAAGAGGAAGCCCATTCCCTGTGAATCGAACGCCAGACAATAGGATCGGAAAGCGATATGCACGTTGGAGTTCTTGTAGGTATTCAACCATGCGCCATATGGTGGAGAAAGGCCTTTGTCTCGCTTCCTCGTCAACACTACTAGCACTGTACTACAGAGCATTATCAATGTGATAATGCGGTCGGTGGCTGCTGACGTAGATAATGTGTTACTTCCATGCTTTGTGAGACCAGGCCGTCGAGCCAGAGGCGGGCGGGGCGATGACTGAGGGGTCCTGTGATGGAGATATTGTGCAAGTTGGTACTTCCAGTTGGTGAAGGACTTCGATCGAAGTTGAGGCTTCACCACGCAGAAGCACGGTCGGTAGAGGCGGTTGAAGGATACCGTTTGTGTTTGTTCAGGAGTTCACACGAGTTCGTCCTAGAGGGAGCGTGGAGGAGTTCCGACGTCCACGTGCCGCATCCGCAATCGCTCGACGCGGCCATGATATTTTCGGTTAGCGGCAACACTAACAGACATCGTTGACTACGGACGGCAGTTCCGTCCTAGACAGATTTTCAACTTCAGAAACCAACGCTTGATAATGGATGAGATAAAGGTGGTCCTAAGAACTACTACCACGCCGGGCGACCGTTGGCTGCTATCAAACAGGATCCATGATTCCGTCGTGGCGTCACGGCAAATTGCGCCTCCTGCACGAGCGGGATTGGATGGCCACCATTCTATGTATGCCTCTGTCGCATACAGCAATCCGCACTATTAGTGTTGTTGCCCGAGATAGTTGTGTATCGGTATTCGGCGACAATGATCATGTCACGGAGACATAACCTCTTTCACATTGGCGACGTGATACGCGTCCATGGAGCGCGCGGCTAGACACTAAGTCTTACAGTCATGTCAAAGCCACGAGTTGGATTGTCATCTAGCCTCTTAACTCGAATACAAGACCAGGCGTAATGAGGATATAGGACTAGTAGGTGTCTTTCAGCTGCAGCCAAAAACATGTTTCGCACGATGATCGAGAGTATGCAAGTAGCCCAAGATGCTCACCAACCACGATCACCCCCTTCCCTTCGATACATGCTATCCATGGATCTCAACTAGAATCCTCCGCCTAAAACTTCGAGGCTACTGCTTAACAAAGACAGCCGACATCATCATCTTTCTAGTGTCCCAGGCCTTGCCATTCTGACATCTGTCGCACAAGCTCAGTACTCGCATTCACCACTTATCTCGATCTCCAGACACGTATAAAGCCTCATGTCTCAGAGCGCTTCTAACCCATCATCAGCAGTTCACTCTTATGATCTTCAGCTACTTCTCTAGCATCTCTCCAATATGTTCACCAACAACGTTCTTCTTGCCTTTGGGCTTGCTGCTTCTTCCGACGCTTTCTTTCGCATGTCTTGCCCTGGACGAAATGTCCGAGAGCGACTTAACCCTATTGTCAGTCCTGGGGCTGTTTCTGGTCATGTACACACCATCTCAGGCGGAGCGGGCTTCAAAGCCTCCATGACCTACGCAGATACCCAAGCCTCGAAGTGTTCATCATGCACGATCAAAGAGGACATGTCCAACTACTGGACGCCCCAGCTATATGTCAAGTACAAAGACGGATCAGGCTTTGCTCCAGTTCCTGTCATGGGCGATACAGACGATATCAACGGTGGCATGACGGTTTACTACCTCCAACGTCGCGGAGACAATCAGACAGAGAAACTTCACGCCTTTCCAGAGGGTTTCCGTATGGTTGCTGGTGATCCGTTCACTCGCACATATGATGGTAGTCTTGCCGCACAAGGTATTTCCTTCAACTGTCTCGGTGCAAACAAACCCGAAACCGACGGTCTGCGAGCCCAAGTCTTCTTTCCCCAGTGCTGGGACGGTGTGAATCTCGATTCTGTAGACCACAAGAGTCATATGAGCTACCCAGACGGCGACGTTTATAACGGTGGTAATTGTCCGTCTTCTCACCCTATTCACACAGGGTCAATCTTCTTCGAGCTTCTCTATGATACGGCTCTGTTCGCCGATCAATGGGTCGACGGGAAACACCCTTTTGTATTCGCCCAAGGAGATACGACTGGCTTTGGCTTCCATGGTGACTTCTTCAACGGCTGGGATGTCGATGTGCTTCAGAAGGCGATCGACACCTGCACAGACGACTCTGGTCAAGTTGAGAAATGCGCTGCGGTCACAATGTTCACCGACCAAGAGTGCAACGACTGCAAGCTACCAACATCTGTCAATGAGAAGATTAGTGGAAAGCTCGCTGCACTACCCGGCTGCAACCCCGTTACCTCTGGCCCAGATCGCGCGACAGCAGGAACTTGCTCTGGCACTTCACCAACTCTTGGCTCTGGCGGTTCTACCGATTACATCGACCTTACTGCAATTCAGAAGTAGGAGTATCTTGGATGTGGTACAGACAACGTGGGTGATCGTGCTATGAACGGCTCATGGACCTATAACAGCTACATGTCAGTAGAGATCTGTGTCGACTACTGCAACTCTCGCGGCTTCACCTACGCAGCACCCGAAAACGGCAACGAATGCTTCTACAATAACAGCCTCAATCCCAAGTACGCACCCAAAGACGGCATCATGGGCTCCTGTTTCAAGCCTTGTGTAGGCAATGCCAGCCAGATCTGCGGAAATGCAAACGCCATGAGCATCTATCACAAGTGCTCTGGTACGTCGTGTAAGAACAACAATATTGGCGGGACTGCGCTAGCCCAGAGTAAGGCGGTGGTTCCTAAATTGACTACTCCATCTACTATGGCTACGGTGGTCGTACCGACTATTGCTACATCTACCCCACCAATGTATATGTAGATCCGGCTTCTGACACCGACAAATCCTGGCAATTTCGACTGCAGCTTGCCGCGTGATGGAGTCTGGGACGAATGGTAGTTTCTGACCTTCCTGACGAACATGAGTATAAAGGTCTTGATGGTTTTCCTTTGGTGGCTTTTTGAGGTTGTGCGACGTGCTTAGTATTGAAAGTATGATGATAAAATATTGCTTCGAACTTTCTGCTGTTCCGCATTGCCTTGAAGTAGAGAACAACCTGTGCATCTTTCGACATTCTTGTTTCAGCTGGCAGTTCATTGGCGAGGTGCGATACTGGCGCGAATGGATGCAAGGTACCCGCCGGCTAGTTTGAAAGTGTCGATGTACTACTGCTGTCAATAGCACTAATGCACTGATCTTAGTGGAAGACACGGGTGGCTATGCAGCCCAGCCTACGTAACTCGAATGACGTAGTAGTCACAATTTGGAAGTGATCAAGTCTGGAGTGAGGTTACTGAGCCCGTCACAAAAAGAATGTGCTATTGCTGAGAGCATCGCACAGGAACAGCTGAGGCGAAGGCTGAGAAACACACAGCGCCGCGTTTGGCATACGCAGTCCTATCTTATATCGGCATCTGTGGTGCATTTGTCTGGTTTCTGTATTTGAGGCTCGTTAACTCCAGTGCGGTACTGAGAAAGGATGGAAGCTTTCTAACTGCGACTCGGTCATGCACCTGCGGATTTTTGTGTATATTACCAAACAGGAGAACTGCACATTCTAACAGCATCAAGGCAGCATGTGGACCAGGAATTCAGTTTTGGCAGAGTCGATGCCGACTTGCGCTCGGCATTTCATTCTCGATCTACGTACAGAGACAATGGGCGTATTCCATCCCAGACCTCTGCCATCTTGTCGCTACGTAAACCTTCCAGTATTGCAAAACTAGTCTCCACCTCCTGCAATCGTTTGTACGCGTGTAGCGGATGTGTCGGTCAACTTAGATCTGGAGACGCTCGACCTTGTCCTTGAGGGTGCGGATCTGGCCCATGAGGTCAGAGGCTTCGTTTGTCGTGATGCTAGCAGCGATAACGGGCCTGGCGACACCGCAAGCGCGGCCAAGAGCCATCTTGGAGGGGACGTAGACGTAGGGAACGTTCTTGTCCTCGCAGAGAAGGGGCAAGTGGAGGAGGATAGCGAGCGGGGAGGTGTCGGCCGCGAGGATGATCAACTCGCTGATACCACGGTTGAGGGTCTTGGTAGCCTCGTTGGCTCCCTTCTTGAGCTGGCGGTAGTGTGTCGCCTGTTGTACCCTGGTTTTCGTTAGGATTTCCACATGATATCGGAGGAGATTGCTTACAGGTCAAGAATCTCTTGGCTCAGAGCCTGGTCGGCTTGCGGCCACGCAGCGCTGTTGTCTTCGGCCATTTCGGAGGTTGTAATGTTAAGGTAGATGATAGGGTTCACTGCTAAAGCTCGTCCGAAGGAGGATTCCTGTGATATGTCAGTTACGCAACTAGGCTTTGTGTATGCGACTTACACTGCTTGCTCGCCCGGATGTATTTGGGGTGAAGGTTGTGGTAGTTTGGATTTTCAGAAGCTGGAGAAACTCGAAAAGTTCATAGCTACTAGGATTATCACTAGCGCTACACGTGAGTTGGAGCTAGTGACGGAGTGGGTATAGGGCCGAGCGACATCCAGCTCTTCGCCAACCATCGTCACCACTCCTCGACATCACAACCGCCCCCGTCGCCGCATCCACGACTCCCGTCCATCTCAATAAAGATCTCGACCCCCTTCTAAACGAATCGTCGATTACATACACCACCGCAAAGATGGTCTCCGAACTTTGGTGAGTGAACACGGAGCTCCCTTGTTGAGCATGCAGGCAGCTCCAGCTTGCCTCTTGGAGATAAGCTGGGCTCGCGACTGTCATCTGAGCATTGGAGGAGCCTCTTTGTTGTTATATAGTAAGCACAATAGCTAACATGATGGATATAGCCCCGTCTATGCTGTAAGTCCTCGAACCAACCTCCGCTTCGCCTCCCGACGCGATAGCACCGCGACGACCTGCTTCCATCACCAAAGCTCGATGCGACGAACATCGCGATGTGTATCAAAGGGAACTGGGCTAACGAACGAATAGCCCTTCTTCGGCGCGATGGGCTGCACGTCAGCCATCGTCTTCGCGTGTTTCGGCGCTGCCTACGGAACCGCCAAGGCCGGTGTTGGTGTCTCGGCCATGGGTGTCCTCCGCCCTGACCTGATCGTCAAGAGTACGTGAAGCTGGGTGGATATTATGGAGTCGAAAATACAGCTAACACGCCGCAGACATTATTCCCGTTGTGATGGCGGGTATTATTGGTATCTACGGTCTCGTCGTGTCCGTCTTGATCTCCAACGGTCTGACACAGGAGTCTTCGCTCTTTGCCAACTTCATCCAGCTCGGTGCTGGTCTCGCCGTCGGTCTGTCGGGTATGGCTGCTGGTTTTGCCATCGGTATTGTCGGTGACGCCGGTGTACGAGGAACCGCTCAACAACCCAGGTTGTTCGTCGGGATGATTCTGATTCTCATTTTCGCCGAAGTCTTGGGTATGTTATTCGTTGAATTCGTGTGAAAGCGTCTGCTAACATGTGCTAGGTCTTTACGGACTCATTGTTGCCCTGCTCATGAACTCCAAGGCTAGTGACGCCCATTGCTAGACGATTACGCGGTCTCGATTGCAGAGAAGACAACACCAACCTGCAACACACAAGCAACGGTATCGATACGCAAAGTCGTTCAGCAATGTACACACATGACGCGCAACACCAACATGCGCGGCATGTCTCACGTCTCCATGTATTATTCGAACGGAAGGAAAACGAGGGCTTCGAAGTTGGGAAGCGAGGTGGTAAATAATGGCATCGGTTGGGGTGCACTTGCGATCCATTTGACGGCGTGTATTTTAGGGTCTCATCAATTTCATTCTGCGCTTGTAAACGAAATGCATTTGTTTCATTTAGAGTTATTGTGCGTCTAGAATTGTCTTGGTTCCAGTAATGTGGTATAGCCACTCGTGAGCTATTAAGCGATGTGCCTTCGACATTTCGTGCTCTCCTACGGCTGCAAGACGACCTTTGAATCATCAAGACCATGGGGTCGCTCTTGCGCTGGCGTCTTCCGTCCAATTCCTAATTCTGCTGGATCCCTACATCCCATCTCTACGGCTGCATTTCCTGCATAAAATTTGATGGGTGGCGCTGGAGAGTAGTATCTTATATCCTAATACTTCTCGTGAATAATGTTTCCCGGTAACTCTACAGTAGCATAAATCGCCTATATTCTAAAGCCAACTCCAGATGACCGCGACACTTATCGATCTATGGTTAGAAACTCTCGTATCAAGTCAGGGTACTTATTCTTCAGATGTCGTACTATTTCCTCATTGTAGTACTTCCGGTTCGAATCTTCAGGCGGCCTGAATCCTCCTGCAAGCAGTGCGAAGTTTGGTGGTGAACGCAGCTGATTGGGAAACATTTGAGCCAGCTGTTGTGGTTGCAGAGATGTGGGTAGACGATGTAAAGAGATGATCGCAAGATTTCTGAATAATATTCCGAGCTCATGTGTCGCTAGTCGAATTGGAAGGATATACTGATGTCGTAGTGATAGTGCACAGACAAGCGAGACGTGGATAAGGTCGCCTCTAACGTCAACTTGATCAGTGGAGGAGGGGTTGAAGAGGGCAGTGTGCTTAAGAAAGCTAGAGTACAGGCCCAGAACATTGGCGGTCTTTGTACAGGAAGTGTTCATGGTTGAAACTGTTCAGGCAACATCAGCCTTTGCCATCCATTCACCCCTTTGCTTATACACCTCGATCAGAAACTCTCGGTCGTTTCACTTTAACTAGAAAGGAACTGGAAGGAGACTTCTTGTAAGATACCGATATTGACGGCTTGCCTCACTTACACCGCTCGTGAACACAGCTATCATGGCAAACGCAGGTCCCCTTCACAATAACCGAACGCAAACGTAACCTTGGTCGAGAACGTCACAAGTACGCTTGCTCTCTCAATTTACCTCTCAAAATTTGAGGTTCCGCTGGAAAGCAAACGCCACTCGCCCAGACTTGACCTCCAACCCTAGGATATAAAATTATCTCCCTTCCTCCATTCTCTTCTTATCAATAACGAAACACGAGCTACTTCGGCAATCCCCTTAGCTTTCTACATCTTACAAACTTCCACTGGGTTCAATTCACTCTTATATACTCTCTCCAGACCTTCCTTTCTATATCAACAAGATTTCAGGTTTCCAGGGAAACCAACCTCCCCAATGCGGCGGCCCTCCTCCATCTGGCAACACGTACACCACCCCTCATCTTGGTAGAATCTCTTCTCGCACAGGAATCGAGCCCCTGTCTCCTCCTCAATTTCAACACCCTCCTCTCCCAGGTCACCGAGTCCCTCCAACCGTGCACCATCTCCGAGAAGAAGCACCAACTCCGCTTCAGCGTTGGAACGGCGAGTCTGTGACCCCATTCATGCGCTGGGCTTATACAGTACGAGATGCCAGCGGTCAAGCTCGACCAAACTACAATTACTACCCTGACATGAACAACGCTATTTTCCTTGGCGAGACTATTGTAGGCATACTTCCACATCACCTTCACCCCTACTACAAGAAAATATTAACCCACATCCAGGAAGACTTCGACAGTAACCCGTCCCTAGTTCACGAACTTATCCTCCGCATCGCAGACCCAGAGCTTGGTCACGCCTCTATGGACTAGATCCGCCAGAATCGCTCAGTAGTCGACATCCTCCTATACCGCCACTATCAGCGGCACGGTGGTCTGTCGTTACCTCCGACAGCACTGGATGTCCAAGTCATACATGCTCATGAGACAGCAGTAAATGCTGCTAGGGCTGCTGGTGCAACTCCAGATCAGTACGCGCATATCAATTTTCCCTCTTTTGGGTCTGCTTCCGGATGATGGCGGTCCCAAGTCGCCTGGGCAGAAGGGCAAGGCACCCATGATGCCTGGTGAGCCGTCGGGTCTTGCTTCAGGTAACAACTCGTGAGGTAAAATTGGCGACAGGCGTCCGTTTGGGGGTGGACGAGGCGGAGGTGGAGGTGGAGGTGCTGGTGGGTTCGCTATTTGAGTAAAGTCATGTACCTCCAGCCTATACTATCAGGTCTCACCCAATGGCCTCGAGTATCTTAAGTAACTCCTCGCTGGTTACTGCTGAAGTTATCTGGACTCCCAAAGTTGAGCCTGACTAACTTCTAGTAGTTCTTCTGAAGACGGGATGGCGATACGCACGACAGACCTAATTGTTTCCTAGGTAAATTGAGAGGACTGCGATGGGCGGCATAGAGTAAGGAGGATTCATGTATAGACTTGGAGAGGTAGAAGAGTTCGTACATGGGTACCATTCATATCATTACTATCATATGTCCATTACCGTCAATCCAGTGGTTTTCATTTACAAACCACTCTTCTCGTTCTTCTCGTCCCTTACACTGAGAGTCTCAACGTTCTCAGCGTCACCAACCTCACGGCCGCCAATGTACTTGCTCTCCTTCATGTTGTTCAGAGCATCTTCCTGAGCATCCGCCTTGCGAAAGGTCATGTAGAAACCGATACCACCGAACATGGCAACAACCGCGACGGAGCCGTAGTTCCACACCAGCAGCGGGTCCTCGGACAGACTGACAAAAGCCTGGCCGAGTGCGGCGGAGACAGCCGAGGTAGAGAGGGCGACGGCCTGGATGGTGGACTTCATGTTGTTGGGCGCTTTTGTGTACGCGTACTCGAGCTTGGTGATGGACGCCAGAATCTCAGACATACCGATCAGACCGTAGGGGAAGGCCTGGACCCAGACGGAGATATCAGCGCTGCAGTCCTTGCGGGTCTTGCTGAGGACGTTGATGTTGTCACCGCACGGCGACATCTTGTAGATGTAGTACTGAATGACGCAGGCTGATACCATGGCGAATGAGGAGAGCGCAAAACCAGCAGTGATCTTCTTGATAGGCGAGAGGTTAATACCAGCCTTGCGCAGACCTGGGTAGACGAGGAAGTCCATGATCGGGATAAGGATGACGATGAAGATGGGGTTCAGCTTCGAGACGATATCGTTGGGTGTTTGCCCAAGGTTCATAGTGTTGGCTTGAGAGACAAGGTTGTTGGTCATCTACAATCGTTAGTTCAGGATACTTGCTACAGTATCAAAATTCATACCTGGTTGTATGCGAGCCAGTAAAGAGGGTACCATAAGAAGACCTTGCAGGCCAAGATACCACGCTTGACTTCATCGACCCAGGCATCGTCAAAGGTCATCCAGTCAGGGACACTCTCACCGCTGGCACGAAGAGCGGTGGGCTTGACCCTGTCCCAGAAACCGTCGTCCTTGAACGTGTTCTTGCGGGGTGACTTCTTGATACCAAGACCAATGAGCTTGAAGGCCTTGCCCATGACGGATCCCGTGGGTGGCGAGAGCTTGTAGTGCTTCTTCATGGTGATGAGGATGATGGGGCAGAGCAGGTAGCAGATAGTTGGTAGTGTGTAAGAGAGCCAGAAACCGACGAAATGCTGAACAATGTTAACATAGTCATGCAACGCCTTTTAGCTGGGCAATTACCTCTGAGTAAACCATGGCGATAGAACCACAGATGGATCCACAGTTGATCAAGAAGTAGAAGTAGATGTAGATACGCGCAGTGGTAGTAGCGGGATCAACAATCTCTTTGCTTCCATCCTTTTTGACGCGGACGTAGGCTTTCTGATCCTTGTACTGTTCGGCGATGAGAGGTGAGATGTTACTTTTGAAACCGCCAGTTCCGATACCCATGATGACAAGACCGACAGCGAAGATACCGATGGAAACGTTGGGCTTGACGATGACGGCGGGGATGGCAGACATGATCAGAATGATGTGACCGATGAGAGCGACAACGTTCGAGTACTGGATGGTGTTGTAACGTCCCCAGTACTCGTCAGCTAGCCAGGCACCACCGAGAGGAGTGATGTAGGACCAGAACTGGTTGAACATGGTAAGACCAGTTGAAGCACGTTGGCCCATGTCCAGAGCACCGGAACCAGGCTTCTTGAGGAAACCGGCACCAGTCTTGGAGCCAGGAGGAAGTGGCTTCTGAATGAAGTCTGATGACAGTCAGTATATGCTCAAGTGCATGCTTTCAATTCACTTACTGACGAATACGGCACTGGTACCGTAGTAACTGAAGCGCTCAACGAACTCAACAGCAGCTACAGTCCATGCCTGCCATGGAATGCGGCCGGAAACCCTGGGAAGAGTCGCCCATTCTTCCTCAGTAGGGAAAGGACCCAAGAGGTTGGTGTGCTCATCATTGAAGGAACCGGTGGAGCTGGTGTCAATTGGAATTGGGTCCGTAGCAGTGGCACCCTTTGTGATCTCAAGAGACGCCTTGACATTGGTAGTGGCCGCCATTGTGCTGAAGACGAGCTTGAATCAGTCTTCGAGGCAGAGCAAAAGTAACAAGATACAACCGCGGAATTGAATGCGCGAGATCACACGCTGGCGGTGGGGGGTCAGGCGAACGCAATGTGCGATGGACTTGAATACCTGCGGTGGGAACAAGTGTACCATGCCCCTCTTCATATACAGACAAACATGGACCCAGACCAAAGCATTGGACAAGACTTTCACAGGGATCGCACGCGACTATCGAGCGTGTCCACTCTGGCCATGGCATTTCCCTCGCTCGGTTGCCGTGTTATCACTGCTGCATGCACGTAAACAACATCCAAGACCGTGGGACGGCGCCTAGTCCGGTCGGAGGATCATAGTGCGAGCCCTCAAGCATACTGCCGCAGTTAAGCGCGTTGGTTAGAGGCATCCAAGGCCGTGGTAGCCCCAGGATCAGGATAAGATAGGAATGAGCGAAGGATCCGAGCGCCAATACGAACAACCAGCCTTGGATCATGAGCGCGGTGGAACGTTCGAAAAAGACGTGCCAAGGTGTGCTAAGCAGGAAAAGATAACTGGTGTTGAAGCTTCCATGCGGGCGCGCAAGAAATGCCAAGGTTTGTTCCATCTCTTGGTCTTATCACCTCCCCTTCTAGCCCTAGCTACGATTGCAACGCGCCTGAATGGACGTAGGATCTCCGCAAGAATGATAGCCAAGGACTTGGTAGTAAGGTTATCATTATAAGCGTTTCATCATTGTTACCTCCTTCTGCAATTGATCACGCGCGATACCATGGCTGATGGGGCGTGGTTGGGATGGTGTTGCAAAAGTGCTCAAGGGGTGATGAAGCGGCGGGTAATATTGGTGTTCAGGCAAGCCTCACGCTAACGAGCACGGTCCTTTTGAGCGGAAATCTGGAGGAAGACGTAGCGGGATCATCACCGCACCAACCAGGTGCTTTCAATTTCACATTTCTGGTTATCTATTTCCTGGACGGATGAAGGTGGTATCTCCACTGAGGCAAATCGCAAATACCCAACACTCTTTCCAGAACTTTTGCCCTTATCTCTTCACGTCTCGGTCTCTCCGAATTCTCTCGCTTACAGGAATGAATCATGATGGACTTCAATCATCCGTGGTGTTGGATCCTAATAGCGGTTAGTGAGAACTTTGAATCGTTATTTGGGAATAGTGGGAAGCCGCACCTGGAGTGAACGGTCTTGCATAAGGATTGGGCACGTAAGCGGTAGTCCTTGGTGCTGAAGCCTGTTCTTGGCGAAGTGTTGAAGCACCTTGAGCTTGCACTGGCAATTGTGTTTGTTGGACTTCTGAAGGACCAGGAGCACCATAGGCAGGTTGTCTTTGATTGGAGCCTCGAATTTGCTGCGGGACAAGCGCTGTCTGTGGCGGTGGCACCATGTAGGCGGTATAGGCTCCCGACTGAGAAGAGTTGGCCTGTTGTGTAGTATGGTAGGTCTGGTTGCCACTCCATGCACCGTAAGATTGCTGCGGAGGATCACCGAACTGCTGCTGGTACTGTTGCATACCGTAGCCACCCATCGGTGCCGCAGGCGGGTATGGACTGGGCATGTGTGGAGAGCCGCCATAAGGCCGATTGTAGCCACCAAATGGACTCGGACTGTACTGCGACGGAGTCTGTTGTACCGCTGGAGGCATAAACGCTCCTTGATTGGCATGGTAGCCGCGGTCTGGACGTCCATTGTATCCTCCACGAGGCTGCGATGGTCGATCTGTCTGAGTAGGTGTAGCTCTGCTGCGACCGACTCCGCGATGACCTTCAACTCTATCGGCCCTGACGTTGAGGCCGTTCATTTGCCTTCGCATTGTCGCGTTCTCGCCTGCAAGCTGCGCATGGGAGGCAGCTGGTACTGGAGCTTGACGATCGGCGGGAGCTGACGGCTGTGTACTAGCAGGCTGAACGGTACCGGTCTGCTGTGGTCGAGGGAAGTCTGGACTCGGATCGGGGCCGAGCGAGGAGAGCAGGTACGGCCCATGTCGAACCGCATGGCGTACGAAGATACGTATACACATCTGGCTACCTTGCTCAGTGATCCGTGTGAACTTCGACAACTCCCTCGGAGTCAAGGTCTTCGAGTTGAGGAGAGTGAGACGAAGACATTCGATTGTAAATGGGAAATCTTCGTAGAAGGGCTGGGTTGTATGCGTTAGTACTCGGAGATAGAAAACAGCAGCACACTTCGCGAGTACTTTAGGAGCACACAACAACCTTTTCCGTTGTTGTCGGATCAGAAGAAGATGCATTGTGGGCTTCTAGGATGACCATTGTCGATATGAATTGCGCTCGACACTACTTACTATGCGGTCCAAGTTGTGCCTCGCGAAAATGATATCGCGCTCCCAGTCACCCGCAGGTCTGCTTTGGCATGTGTATACCCTCTGGAGGAAGGAAATCAGCTCACCTCGCGCCCAGTACATATTAAGGGGTGCGATAGTAGGTGGGGTGTCTTGGGCTGGGGTATTTGAGTCGGCCATGATAGTACGACTGTATAGAAAGGAGGAGTCGAGTGTAGTTGAGGAAGTATCCGGATTGCGAATTGTCAGAAGTGATTGAGGAGAAATATATACGCAGTGGAAGATAATTTTACACACCGATGGGCCAAGGGTATAGTGAGTAGGCGTGATCTTTCCTTATTCATCTTGCTCGTTCTCTCAGTCACTTGTTGTTTTCACGTCATAGCTTGGTCACTCGCACAATATCAGCTTGCTAGATAAGCACAAAATAGCTTCCACACGATGTCACATTCACTCTGAGCAATCGCAATCACGTACTTCACGCACTGCTGCCGCCCGTAACTCTCATTTGTCGCAGTGGTGGTCGGTGGTTCCAGGTGCCGCTTTACTGCCGGTAACAGTCATAGAACGAAACCAATTTTTCACTGTTGTACATGAGATTAGATAACCTCGTCGACTGTGATGTGCAAGCTCAATGTAAAGAAAAGCGTGGATTATGAATCTTAGGCAAAGAGATAAATTGGTATCGTACACTATAGGATGATTAGAATATAGAGGGAAGAAAAGGTCGACCGTAGAGCAAGCATCCATACAACCTCAAGACAACAGAGGAGAAGGATAATCCGAGAAGTAGACGCAAAGAAACACCCCTATCCCATGCAGCTCTTTTACCAAACCAAATCCATTCCCACCCTCAAAGCGCAAAAGACCGTCTACCCCTCTCAACATCCTCAATCCAATCCCTCAACACCTCAGTCCTTTCCTCATTCAAAGAAGCCTGCTGCTGCTGCTTGCCGCCACCCACCATTTCACTCGCTGCAATACTAACCTTACTCCCATGTTTCCGTAGCCGATGTAAAGCTTTCTAAGCAGGAGGGTTAGGCGTAGTGCTTCTCTCCCTCCTTAGTAGACCTCTCCTCTCTGATGTCTTGGGCCGCGGACTGACACTACCCTGCTGGCTCGATGCGTCGCTAGGCTGGAAGCTACTGCGGATGGATACCATGCCCTTGCCCACACCGATGTTCTGCTCAGCACCGCCGCCTTGGTCTGAGATGGTGAATTGAGCTTCACCGAGTTCTTCGTCGCGGCCGAACTTGCTATGGTCTTTGACGACGAGTCTGAAGAAGGCGTCGGCGGTGCAGGATGCCTTGAAACTCTCTTCGCTGGGGTTGAAAGAAACAGAACCCTGCGGTGCCTTGATGTGGTCGGTCTTGTGAATTTCCTTCTTACCGAGCTGGATGTGTACGCGTAGGTTGGTGTTGGGAGGGAAGCCGTCAGCGCCGAGGACGGTGATGTTCGCTGTGCCTTGCTCGGCCCCCCCAGCACCACCGTCACCGAAGCGGCTGTGGAAGCTCTGTGCGCCCCAGCTGCGGTGTCTGTTGTGGTTTGAGCTATCCTTGGTAGGCGTGTTGGGCTCGCCTTCAACGGAGATTATTGGCGTATCCGCGGAGGGTCGTTCTGCGGTGCTCGGTCGTTCAAAGTCCTCTTCAGGGGCCTCGCCGCGTGACTTTCTACGCTTGAAGCCACGGCCAAGGAAAGTCCCTGCGCGGACTACGTTACCACCGACGAACGCGGCGCCCTTGCCGACACCCTTGACAGGCGCACCGATGACCTTGCCTGGAACAGCAAAGGTGCCGGAGAACGTGCTTGAGCCCTGACGGGATCGTACGACATAGTCTGGCTTGAACAACATCCTAAGTCGGATAGCACCTGACTTGCCGTCAAGAGCAAGCGTGACCTCTTGTTGTTGGAAGGGCTCCAGAATTTCTAGATTGATGGATGACTTGCCGAGGAAGTCTGCCTTGTCGCCAAAGTCCCAGTCGTAGACGTTGACAACAAAGTCAGCGGCTGTTCGACTTCGTACAGGTACTTCAAAGTACTCGTTCCATGCTGGGTGGAGGGTCTTCTTTTGCGTCTTCGTCTTGTACACCTCTTTGTCGTTGAGCATAAACTTGCAGTAAGGATCCGAGAAGCCGTTACGGTCCGCAGCTGGAAGATCTGCTGCATCAAGCACATCGACTCGCAGTGTGCCCTGATTGTTGAATGATTCGCTGGGATCAAGGCGCATCTTTACGGGAATGTACTTGAGCATGACAGTGATCTTGTTATCGCGTCCGTTCTTGTCTTTGAGCGTGAATTGAGTGGGTGTGTTCAAAGCCCTCCGCAGCGTGTCTACAGTGTTTCCTGTGAGCTTAGCAATGACATGGTCTTCATGCTCGTCGCCGTCATTGTCGACGTGCTCGATGATTCGAAGGGTGATCTTGGAGAAGTCGAGCTCTCGGATCATCGTGTCGCCAACTGCATCTCGATTAGCTCGGTAAATCATCCAGACTCAGATACAACCTACCATCGTTGAATGTCATCTTGTTGCTCCGGATCTTTGCGCTGGAATAGCTGGCGTAGGCCATGTCATCCATAATAACGTCGACGTAACCACCCGTCCTTGCAAACTCGCCATCGATGAGCTTGAAGACAAGCAGACCAGATTCTGCGCCACGTTAGTCGATGCTCGTAAAGATGTATACAAGAGTACGGGATCAAGGTGTAGGTCAGGTTGACCAACTCAACAAGCCAAACTCCTCTGTACCCTCATAGCTGACATGTAACCTACCGTACTGCTGCAGGTCGTCCGCAGTAAGCCTTAACTTCTCGATCTTCGGCTTTTCTGGGATCGACTCTTCTTGCTGTAGCTCGTTCTTCGCGAGCTCCTTGGCCATATCCTTCTCGTTAGACTTAAGCGATGAGATGGTACCCGCAGTCTCCGACCTGCTCAAGGTAGAAGAACCGGAGACAACGCGTTGATGGCTGAGCTTGGATCCAACGGAAATGGGTCGGGTGTCGCCGTTGCCGTTGGTTGTAGCTTCCTCTGCTTCTTCTTCCTCGTCCTCCTCCGGGTCCCAAGTGGGATACGTCGGGTAGAAGGAGCAAGTGTAGTTCAGCGTGCCATGGGGCTGAGCGTGTCCAGCCAATCGAAGAGGTCCCGCTGTAGGCTGCTTCTGTTCTTGAACAAGGTACTCGCCGTTCTCATCCTGTTGAATGTAGTCGCCAGCCAAGAGCTCAATGTGTCCGAGTGGACGATCCTTACCGAGATTCTCATCGTCCATGACCTCTAACGTAAGCTTCTCGCGGACAGTATGTACGGGCACATAAATAACCTCATCCCAGTCGGGATCAAGGTTGTTCTTGAACACAACGGTTCGACCCTTTTCGATACCAGAAAGCAGCACGCGCACATAGGGATCTGACTTGCCCAACGCTTCCAGATTACGAAGCCCACGCGCGCTTTGGAAGTGCAATCTCATCACACCAATAGGAGTAAGGTAACCACTCGAAGATACTGCGCCCTTCAAGGCAACTGGCTTCCAATCGAGCTTCATCTTTACGCGACCGCTTGATGTACCTGCGAGGTTGTACCACTCATGGCCCTTGGCCATAAGTTCTAGCATGTCGTCCAACGTAATTTGGTAGGTACCGAGGATCGGATCAGCTGCAAGGTCACGGTCATCCTTGATGACAAGACCCAACTTAGCCTTCTTACGGTCGGTGATGAGCATTTCCTTGGTCGCGTCTGGCCAGATGGGTTGGTTCGTCCTCTTCATAACCCGCGATTTGTGGATCTCGTGGCCGTTGAGCAACAGGACGGCGTACGGGCTGACTGTAATAGAGTTAGTAATGAAATGATTTGTCTTGGTAGAATTGACATACGTTGTCCGATCATACTCTTGCTACCGTCCATATCCTTGGCCTGCTCAACAGTGAACTTGCAAATACCCGTACGTGACTCTGGTGGAGGCTCCTTGGTGCCGTCTTCAAGCGTGGTACCTTCCAGGACTGGGAAGAAGCGCACGTCAGCTGTTACCATACCCCGGGCGCGACCACCTGACATGACCTCGAGCTGCATGTTTTCGTGGTCGGGGTCCTCCTCCAGCTGCTCTAGGGCGAACGTGGCGGTACCGAGCTCCTTGTCTTTACGAATATCATTGTAGTCAAAGAGGTTGATAGTAAGCGAATCTTTCAATGAAGTCACAATGATGTTAACAGTCTCATTCCAGCGAGGGCTAGCATTCTCGTGCACCGTCTTGGTACGTGCGAGCACATTACGATTGTTGATGGAAACCGTGGCATATGGGTCAGGGGTGCCGGAGAATTTGTCAGGATTCTTGAGACCTTGTGCGCCGTGAAAGTGGACCTGCAGAACTCCAATCGCTTGATCGACAGGATTACCTGCAAGCATCTTGGCGATCTCGATGGGAAACACATTGGGATCGTACATCATCGGGCCCAAGTTGGCATGGATCTGCTCCATAATGAAGGTCTCCAGTCCAGGGATGAAGTTGATGTCAAAACCGAACGTCTCTCCACCCAATGGCTTGCAAACGTAGTCGATGGTTGGGCGCTCCAGGAACGACATCTCGACCTTCTCAATATGAGGGAAGGGCAACTGCAGCTTGAACTTTAGGCGCATCAGACCTGAGAAGGCCATGTCTTCTACGATGACATCCAGACCCTTGCTAACAAGACCCTTTCCAATGCGGATCTCTAGGACAATCTTCGGGTTGATCTTGTTCTTGATCTGCCTCGCGGTAAGATCAGCCGTGTCGTTGGGTGTGAAGCTGAACTTCCAGTCCATGAGGACGATGTCATCCTGTGTCTTCGGGTATGTCTTCACGTGCTCTAACCGCGGAGGTTTGGTTCCGAGGACGAACGTCTTCATCTTCAGACTGTCCAAAAAGGCTGGTGTTGATGTGGAGAGGACCTGGTCGACGGTGCCTACGATGGTGTCACACAGGACAGGCGCGTAGATGGGCCAGAACTTGACGAGGAAGCTGTTGATCCATTCCAAGCTCTCCGTATCCGTCTCCAGCTTGTTTTTAGCCATCTCACGGTTGAGGTCGTCCCGCGCGTTGCGGCGCACGCGGCGGATCGAGGTTCGGTAGTAGGTGCCGCAAACAGCCATGAAGATCATGATCCAGCCCAGCCCACCGCCTAGCACACCCACGACCCACGAGCTCAAGCATGCAAAGATGATGATGCCCGTGTTGTGGTACCAGTCGCCAAAGAACTTGTCCTCTATCCTGCCTTCCAGCCATGTCTGGTGGTCGGCCAGAGACGCTTCCTCTTCGTCCTCCTCCTTGTTCTCTGAGCCTGGCATGCCGAATCGCGGCGTCCATCCGACCCGATCCCACCGCGCATCGTCGTCGAGCTGTTTGGGCGCGTGACCGTTTGCTTTGGCCTCCTCTGGTGTTTCTATGGCGCCGTCTTTCGTAGGCGTGGGAAGGTCGTATTCTTGTGGTCCATTGTTGTCGGCATCTGATACCAGTGCCGTTGCATTCTTGTTCCGCTCGTGGTGGAAGTTTGCAGGAACACGCGCTCTTGCCTGTGCCCGCTTCTGCTCGGGACTCGCATCGGGGTCGAACTGGAAGGCCGCGCTGCCGCCCGCCTGCGCCTGATCTACTAAAGATTTCTCTGCTTGCTGCGCCGTAATTGAGGAATTGGGGTCTTTCGCCGCGTCAAGCAAACCTTGCTGCTTCAGCTCAGATTCACGCGACTGTGTAGCCATTTCGGCGATAGCGAGCGGAGGTCCGACCCGCTCACGCTGTGTTGCAGTTGCCGGACGATGGGCGAGCAATTGAGCGCTCGCGATCGAGAGGCGGATAGAAACTAGGTGGGGAAGCTCGTAGGAGTAAGAGGGAAGAAAGAGAGCGGCTGGGTAGTGTTGTTGTGGTTCCGGAAACCTGTTGTTTGGCTGGTTAGCTTTCCTTGGTAGACGGCGGCAGCTATGCCTTAGCGATACTGCAGCTGTACTCGGGTGGATGGCACTACCTAGCTTACTCGCCGAGGTAATTCCTGGTGACAAGCGAAAAAACAAAAGAAAGGCCGAAGGAATGACTATGTTCAGGGTTCACGTACGAGACAGACGCGCAAGCGGTCCTACTCAGACGCAATCACGGAGCGTGGATGAGGTCTTGACTAGCATCTGTAGGCCGTGACGATCCGCCCGTGCTCCTATTGCACTGCCACACATGACATAGAGAACTACGCGTATCCCGAGGTTCAGCTCCAAAGAACCTTTCACCCTGTGTCACTACTGTGCCGTCCCGTCAGCCAGTCAAGCTGCGATGATCAGAACCTAGTCTTCCCCTCGATCTATTGTGACGCTACTATCTGCAGGGCTCACACGGCGTTCCCGTTGATGAATCTAATCCTTAGCCCAGGGTCCATTCCACACACCCAAACGCCTGCCTTCGCACCACCGTAATTGTTACACCGCCACATGATCCCCAAACTGTTCATTCATCCACTTCTTACCGCAACTTCTAAGAAAAAAGACCAACATATTGAATGCATAAAAAGAAATTTGCCAAATATGCCGCTTACATGCAAGAGCGGTTGACGGTCTCAACATAGGGCGTCACTCTGTATTCATACCACGTGCACGTATTACTAGCATTCCTGTCACACCGTGCGTGCATCAGAGGCGTGGCAGACTCACAAGAGCACGCTTCTCAAGCTCGGGTGAGCTGAACATGCCTGACCCACATTCCACCCAAGCCACACATCACCCAGACCCATCGAGAACCCCCCCAGCTTGACAAACCCCACAGCGTAGCCAATGGGTTGCAATATGCCATTTGTTCGTTCTTGAACTCTCCTGGCTCAAAACTCCTTGAGTAGTCTCATAAACTGGCCCTTAACACTGCACATGTTTAGTAAGAAGGACCACTAGCGACTGGATACTTTCTGCCAGACACTCCATCCTGCACCCCAGACACATACCTATGCACTCGGGGATCTCGAACTCTATCCCTCTCCCGACTCTCGTCTCTTACTCTGTCGCGATCATCATATCCAGCTTTTCTGTCCCGGTCTCTGTCTCTATCTCTGTCATGCCGATCATCCCACTCATCCTTGACCCTATCGTGACTGCGTGTCCTGGCCGAGTCATGGGTACGCTCGCGTGGATACTCCACATCTTCTGAGTGACGTCGATGTGATCCCCTTCTACCATTGCCCATTTCATAAGGGTCCCGGTCACGATGGTGGCGTTCCCTTTCACGATCACGCTCCCGTTCGCGCTCACGCACATATGGCGGTTCAGCATCCCGGGGCGGACTTACAGGATGCACAGTCTGGGAGCCCCATCGTACACCGGGGGCTGGAACAGGCCTGTAGCTAGTGCGTGGTGGCATAGCCGGCCTCGAGACGTAGTACTTTTGTGCTGCTTCGCGTTGAGCTTGCGCAACTTGAGTCGCAAAGAGCGGTGATGTAGTTGGTCGGTACACGGGTTGGGGAGAAGTCGCACTTGAGCTTCTGCCATCCATCCGGATGGCATCGTGTTGGTTTGAATATCGGCGGGCCTCGCTGTAGGCGGGAAAATACCCCGGCTGGGATATGGGCGGCTCGTGAGATCGGTGAGAGCGCAGTACAGGTGAACGGCGACGAGAGGGCGGGTGGTCCGGGTCAGAATCTGAGTCTGTTGTTGATAACGAGGACTCACGTCGTGGCGGATGTGGACGCTTATGAGAGGGATATCGAGCTCCTGGTTGAGGAACAGGCGCAATGGGTGTGGCATCTCCGTCTGAGTAGTCATCGTCGTCGTATCGGCCTGGAACGCTCTTCTTTCTGCCTCCAACGTAATTTAGAGGGTTTAACATATGCCTCACCCTTGATGTGACGGCCCTCCCATGGTCATCTCCCGGCCGTGGGGACTGCTTCGAGACATGGCGCATAAATGTCGGCCGTGGTCTTCCATTCCGATAGAGTGGGTCTTCAAAGTATCGGTATGCGCCATGCTTCTCGTCAGCTGAGGTGCCTTCACTGTCCGTTGAAGTACGCGGCTTTGGCTCGTCAGCAGCACTGCCCCCGCTTGTTTCCTCATCGGCCTCCTTCTTAAGCCTGGCTGCGACGCTCTGATACCACGACTCCATAGCATCGTCGGGCTTTTCCGGGAAACATTCCTTGGGTAGAACTTTGGGGAAGATATTGCCAGTTTCTGGGTCCGGTATGTCGTCTATTTCAACGGCCCTTTGTAGGAAAGGCACATGCTCTTCTGGTCCCAGCAGGAGCTGTATCGTCTGCCATGTCACAAAGCCGCTCTTCTTCAGCGCAGGTATGGTAGGACTTGAGTAGCCATCGTCGTCTGGCCCTGGCTGCAAGCTGTGGAACGCGCCTAGTGACCGGTATATGAATGCAACGGACGATGGCGGTGTATCCGTGAATAGAACGTCGTAATCGCCCCCAACACTGCGGTACCAGGCTGCGATCTGCGGCGGCGTGAGATCAGGCGAGTCACTTGGCTCGAACTTCTTGCTCTGCAGCGACACATCAGCTTGACGTCTCTTGGTGATCTTTGAAGCTACACTCAACTCACAATGACCTCGGCGATGCCCTTAAGCAGGCGATCCAGTAAGTCGGTCCCGCACTTATCCTCCTTGAAGAGGTAACCCCAGTAATCGTATGCTTCCCGATGCGCCGCATCTGCTTGCGCTACGTTCGCGGCGCGCTCTTCCTGATGCTCTTTCGGTGATATCGGTTCGGGGGCCATTTTGTCGATGTGTTAAAGGCAGTCGCTAGAACGGGCTCAGGCATATATGTATATCTTCGGCTTGATGCTCGGAGCTGATGCTCGTCAGGGTACGGTGAACCCCGCTGCGTGCGGTGCGACGCGGGAATGCAGGCGTGTACAGCGAACGCGCCTGCGTCAGGAAGCCACGGCTGCTTATATCAACAGCTTTTCGCCGCTATCAGCAGGCATCATCGCTATGCAACAGGCAGATGACTGGCCGACTGCGCCTCTGCGCTGCGCAGGAGCCCGGTAGAAATGGTGGGGGGTTGTTGTTCGCGGCTTGGTTGCGTGGCTGGTGACATTCTGACATCACCGCGGTAGGGCCGCAAGGCAGAGATGGCGTGAGGCAGCAATCAGGCACCATTTCTTGGAAGTATAACTGCATATATCGGTCAGTCCAATGTTGTTGGGATAACCCGGGTTTATTAGCATGCGCAGGAATAGCCCACTACTAAACGAGATGTAATTAACTTCAAACAGCGTACAAATATCAAGTGACGGTCCAGGTGATGATGATGGATTATGTATTGTATTCCAGATGCATTTTGTCTATGATGATACGTAAATCATTGACCGGACGTGACTATTACGCCCCATTACCGCCTGAGTTCTTTTGCTCAAGTACGTTGCAATGCAGTCATCTCTCGTTATCAGTCGCTACAAGAAGACCTATATCCTCAAAAAATCTATAAGAACCCATGAAGAAAATGTCGATTCAACCACTCTAGTGCTCAAGCAGCCTGAGCGAACCCTGGACAACAACGTTCTCGAGGATGGAGCCCGGAGGAATGTCGATGGTAGAGCCCTCGGTCGCAACGATGATGACGGTACCCTTGAGGGTGACGCCACGGCCAAGGTTGACGGGACCGGTAATGGTCAGATGGTCGAGCTCGACGATCTTGGGGATGGAGGGGATGCGGGACTGGAAGCTGGAAACCTTCTTGAAGTCGCTGCCAAGCTTGATCAAGGGCGCGGGACCGAATCGGTTGGGGTCGATCACCAGCTGACCGTGTTGGAGTGTGTAAAGATCCGACTTGACGAGCATGAGGTCAGAGCAGGTCTTGACGGGCAAGAAACGCTTTCGGGGAACGTTGACACCATGTGCGTTCTTGAAGTGCTTGATGGCAGCACCGACAGCGGTCTCGAGCTGGAGAACGGAGATGTCGGCCTCGCCCTTCTTGTCGGCAGGGATGGACTTGCCGTTGGGGATGATCTCCATGGCAAGCTCGTTAGCCTCGACAACACGCTTGATGGCCGCGAGGTTCATCCAAATGTTGTTGGTGTTGAAGTACTTGAACTTCTTGATCGACTTGAACTCGTTGACGTGCTCCTTGGGAACCTGGGCAATTTCAAGCAGACGAACTGAGCCCTCGTAGTCGATGATAGTACCACCCTTGACGTCAGCCTTGGTCTTGTCGGTCAACTCCATGATGTACTCCGCCTGGGAGTCAACCATGTGCTGGAGGATGCGGAGATCGACAACGGCACCCAGGTTGTCGGCGTTGGAAAGGAAGATGTACTCGATACCGCGGTCCATGAGCTTGTCGATCATGCCGGTGTTGTAGAGAGACTCGAAAACATCACCGTGGCCAGGGGGGTACCAGTTGGCAATGTCTGACTTGTTCTCTTTGGGAGCGGGCAGGAGCGAGTCCTTGAGGATACGGGGGTATCTTGACTGGTTGAAGGTGAGGATGTCAATGTTGTGTCCCTCGTACTTCTTGATGATGCTGGCGGTGTCGGTGTCGGTGTTGAATGAGTTCATCAGCACGAAAGGAACGTTGACATCGTATGTGCGGTTCAGGTACTCGATTTGGCGCACTGACAGATCCAAGAAGGACATGCCATCGCGGACCTCGATGACCGACTTGGGGCCAACGCAACCCATGGAGGTACCAAGACCACCGTTGAGCTTGACAACCGCCAACTTGTTCAGGTATTCGACAGCCTCGGTGTTGGCCAAGTCATCGTAGCTGACGACCTGCTCGGCCTTGGGGGGAGCAATGCGGTTCCAGTCAATGGCAGTGCCCTTGGCCTTGTCGTTGAGGTATCGTCGGAATAGAGCGAAGAAGTTGTCCATTTCCGTCTCAAAGTACTATGGTGGGTCAGCATTCGCTCAGAATGACGTACTTTTCCAAATCCCCCTCCCAAACATGCTGATAGCTTGTGGCTGCGGAAATTGGCCTGAGCAAGTATATCGGGATGCATGAGCGAAAAACGGGGATTGGAGGGGGTGCGAAAGGATTGCGGCTGACCTTCTTCTCGGCGGGGTCTGTGACGGTGTCGGCAAGCTTGTTGAGCGCATTGCGCATTTGCGAGGCGGCGACATTGGTAGATGTGTTCTCGAAAGCCTGCAAGATTGTTTGTTAGTCGATTGAAATCAAATTCAAGCTGTGTTCAGGCTGTTGAGAGTGTAGGTGCTGTTGTTATCACAACACCACGGCCGCGGGGAACAGGCGATGCGAATGCGGGGACAACGCTTTAGGCCGGTAACGAACATCGTTTTCGATGGATCGCCTGATGTCTCTCGAGGGATATCGCGCCGACACATGATCGGGCGGGGTGTTGCAACCCCAGCAATCAGTGCCAGCTCAATGCCAGCTTCCTTCGGTACCCACTATACCCAAGCCAGGGTATCTGGTAGCGGTGAGGACAACTGCATTCGCTTTGCAGCAACGAAGCGAACCCAAGAGACCAAGGCTGAAAAAGCAAGATGCAGGCTGGCGAGCTGCAGAAACACAGAGAGAGAAGGTACTTACCACATGGGACTGCGACTTGCCGTGGTGGCGCTGAGATGAGAAGCCACCCTCGCCGCCCTCAGCAGCAGAGGGCTTCAAGTGAGAAGGAATCGCGCGAGATGCCATTGTGTATATGTGAGAGAAAAAGAGGTTGTTCCGTGAGGAGAAAGAGGTGTAGAGAACAACAAGTGTTGGGGAGCTGGTCTCCTTAAAGGCAATGGGTCGCGCTTGGCGTTGAACGTGGGGCAAGTCGAGAACAAGCTATGGCCTGGTAACGAGAACAGGCTTGGGGTTTCGATGGGAATAGTGAAGAGACGGTGTGAATTTGCCTTTTATACATGCATGTTATTGCCCAAAGTGCACCAGAAGGGCAGTTTCGAGCGTAGCATCTCTGCATGGCAACGGCGACGCCGCCAATAGTTCTTGCACACGAGATGGTTCTGCTACTTGATGTCACACTATCATTGCAGCCATTACACTTGTTCTACAATAGGTTTTTCCCAGTAGCGAGCTCTGTCCAAACTACTAAAGTATCGGACTACACCCTCGGATTTGCCTCAGCCACGTTTCTTTCACCACGTCTTTCCATTACGCTTCCTCGTTCCTTCACAAAGACTTCATTTTGCAATGCCCCTTCTCAACCTCCCGTGTCTGCCCGAGTCAAGAGCGACTATCGAATGGCTGCGCGGCCGCCTATCTGCTCGACCTCACGATGCACAATTGTTGAATAACTTTTCGGAGAGCTATGTCACTAAATTGAAAAGCCCCTCATCTGGCCGCGGCACTAGCAGGGGTATGCAGTAAACCTGACGTTGCCCCGAGACCGCTATTCGGACTTGCTCCCCAACAGACTTCCCCAGCTTGCAGCCGTGTTGCATTTTTTCCACAGTGGCAAACACGTAATGCAACGCGGAGGCAAATACAGTGGGGAACCGGGTGATCGAGGAATATGCAGCATTCATACCGGAGCAGCATCTTGGAGTGAAAGTTGTGGCTGCAATGGTGGCGCAGGTACACGTCTGATGTCGCTTGGACCACGTGGGGGATCGACTACTAAGTCGGTGTATTCACACAACAACGATGCCCATGTCGGATGGCAGCCTCAATAACGCCTATCTCCACCACAAATTCCCATTGGGAAAGCTCCATACGTCTCTGTATTGGCTCATGGTTTGATGTATTGATACGCGTGACTATTTGATTGCATTGCGCTCAACAACAAGGGTATCAGTCAGGTACACCAATGACCCTGTCTGGGAATAGTCGCGAAACCGAGAACCAAGATGGCACGAAGCTTCTAACAAGCTTAGACGCTTGGCGGTTCCCGAGTTCACGCCGTCAACTGTAAGACAGGGACAGCTATTGGAAGTGGAGACTGAATCGGTACCGGTTGCGCTAGCGGACCTACCCCTAGTACAAGCCAGGAACAGACATCGTTAGCTGTTGCTGTGGCTTGCGTCTGAGAAAACTTGCAGACATTTCCATGGCTACAGCGATGCTTTGACCCGCTACGGCAGTTCGCTAGTAATACCGCTCCGCTCTAGTTCAACCGTACTGGCCGTGTTATCTCGACGGCGGGTGCATCTGCAAAGGGTACAGCATGAGGCTTGCTGATTCTCAGCTTGATCCACGCGTTCTGGTCCACGTCTTGTGTGAAGAACTTTTGTCTGAGCTCTTCAACTAACCACGCTAGTAGGCTCTCGATAGTTTGGAAGGTAGATTCAGAAATCAGCTAACTCGGTCAGTCGATGTTTACGCATGTACAATGTCGTGCTTACCTCGAACAAAAGAGTCTCTAGTCGTGGATAATCTTCAACACGAGAGTCATCCACGTTGTCAACCCAAATGTTGAGCACTACCGGCTGCTTCTGCAACCTCTCGTTGGAGTTGACGCCGATCAAGCACGGAATGCGGACGTTGCGTAGATACAGTACACTCGAACTGGTACCAGACTTTTCGATGCGTGAGGTAATGTGTCCAGCTCCTTCCCCGAACATACTGCCTTTTAGGTAACAGACGTTGGTTTCGACCGCATATATATCTGTCGAACCTGCGACATCGCGGACGCATTTGGAGACAGCAGTTGAAAGAGCGGCAGTCGACATCCAGGTCATGGTTTCGTCTTTGAAGCGTGCTTGTATGGCCTTGCTAAGCGTACCATAGTGGACGGTACTATCATCGACAGAATCCGTGGAAGAAGCTGATGTGAACTGCTTCCCTAGAGTCAATGTGACACTAACCAAGGCCCGCTGCTTCTTCTCGCGTCCCCAGACATCTTTTCCCGCGCTCACAACCACCTCGAGATTCTGGACCATGATCTTGTCATAATGTCCACTTGAAGCAGCTTCAGCCTCCCACTGAGCCTGGCGGACGACTTGGCTCATCCTGATAGAGAATTTTGATGATGAATTTGAATATGGAAATTGACTCGAGAGGAACCAGGGCGTATGTCGGGAAGTCAATTAAATGCGTCCGGGGTTGTTCAGATGCGGACTTGTTGAGGATGTTAGTACGAAGCGCCCGCGTAGTCACAGAGCAACTTTTACAAACGACAAGACGCGTAGATCAGGCACGACACTAGAAGTCTGCAGTCGATTGCAAGGCCCACATATTTCCTTGGAAACCCCATCGGATTCATCGCGTGAAACATGGAATGACTGCGCATAGAGAGGGCTGAAGAAGGGCTGAGAAATGGCACTCACCAAGCTGGAGTGAGTTGCGTGAGGCTCGTGGTGGGGTATATGACGAGCCCTCTAGATGCCTGCCGCACGGACGCCTTTCCCGCGTAGAGCTCCGCAATCGAACATTCTAGCTACACATCAAACTATAATTCAGAGCCTGTCCCTCAAACGCGTGGTGCCAGAGCAGATTCGCAGTCACATCCAAGAATCACCCCAAACTCACACTATCTTCAACATGGCGGACGCACTAAAAGCAGAGGGAAACAAGCTCTTCGCAGAGAAGAAGTTCGCCGAGTCCATGTAGGGTCCCCCGCAAACACAGCCTAGCGACAGTTTACTAACAGACTCCAGCGAGAAGTTCTCACAGGCAATCGAACTCGATCCCTCGAATCACGTCCTATACTCGAACCGATCGGGCGCATATGCGTCGTTAAAGGATTGGCAGAAGGCGCTGGAGGATGCGAACAAGGTCACAGAGATTAAGCCAGACTGGGCCAAGGGCTGGGGTCGCAAGGGAACGGCGCTACATGGCGAGGGCGATTTAGGTATGTACAGTATTCCACTGAGAAATGGCGTTGCTAACCCCCAACAGTGGCAGCCACAGAGGCCTTTGAAGAGGCACTCAAACTCGATCCAAGCAATGCCCAGGCAAAGTCAGGCCTCGATGCCGTCAAGCGCGCCGTCGAAGCAGAGGCGAACGACAGCGGTGCAGGCCTCGGTGGCATGTTCAGCGACCCGAACATGATCCAGAAGCTCGCAGCGAACCCCAAGACGGCTGCCCTCCTTGGTGACGCAGAGTTCATGAGCAAGCTCCAACAGCTACAGAAGAACCCCAACATGGCTGGCGCGTTCATGCAGGACCCCCGCTTCCTCCAGGTCATGAGCGTTCTACTAGGAATCGACATGTCCTTCGGCCAGGGACCTGGTGCTGGAGGTGCAGGCGATGCAGGTGCAAAGGAAGCCGAGGAGGACGTCGAGATGCCCGATGCGCGACCAGCTCCCGAGCAACCGAAGAAGGCGCCCGAGCCAGAGCCCGAGCCAGAGCCTGTAGAAGAGTCTGAGGAGGACCTGGCTGCGAAGAAGGCAAAGGCCGAGGCTGATGAGCTGAAGAAGAAGGGAACCGAGTTCTACAAGAAGCGACAATTCGACGAGGCTATCGAGAACTACAACAAGGCCTGGGAACTGCACAAGGACATTACATACAGGACCAACCTTGGAGCTGCCAAATTCGAAAAGGGCGATTACGAAGGCTGCATTCAGGCTTGTAACGAGGCTGTTGAATATGGTCGCGAGATCCTGGCGGATTTCAAGGTCATTGCCAAGTATGTCACATCCACCCTTACAGCAGTCACCCGCTAATCTCATGCAGGGCTTTTGCACGCATCGGTACCGCATACGAGAAGATGGGCGATCTCGGCAACGCAATTACCTACTACCAAAAGGCACAAACCGAACACCGCACACCCGAGGTCCTCGCGAAGCTCCGTGCTGCAGAAAAGGCCAAGGTCAAGCAAGAGAGGGAGTCGTACATCAACCCGGAGGAGGCTGAGAAGGCGCGTGAGCTCGGCAATGCCAAGTTCAAGGAGTCCAACTGGCCAGAGGCCGTTGAGGCATACTCAGAGATGATCAAGCGCGCACCGGACGACCCAAGAGGATACTCCAACCGCGCCGCCTGTTTCATCAAGTTGCTCGAGTTCCCATCAGCGGTACAGGACTGCGACGAAGCCATCAAGCGCGACCCCGACTTCATCCGAGCGTACCTGCGGAAAGCTCAAGCATACTTCACCATGCGCGAGTACAACAAATGTATCAACGTTTGCGCAGAAGCCATGGAACACGACAAGGATGGCAAGAACGCACGAGAGATTCAGCAACAAGAGTCCAAGGCTCTGCAAGCACAATACTCGGCACGTGAGGGCGAGACTGAGCAACAAACTATGGAGCGTATTCAGCGCGATCCTGAGGTACGTCATACACAATTTACAAACTACAATCCTGTACTAACATGCTCTAGATTGTCGGCATCCTACAAGACCCCGTCATGCAGGCCATTCTTCAGCAAGCCAAGGACGACCCTGCGGCTCTGCAAGAGCACTTGAAGAACCCGAGCATTCGTTCCAAGATCCAGAAGCTGGTGCACGCCGGTGTCATCAGAATGGGACGATAGAGAGTCATGAGTGCTTGATGTGACGATGCATGATTCACACTTTGTATGTTTATATGGGTCTTTTCTATCTGCATAGCGTATAGGTAATGAAACATTTATGATTTCTCCTGTTCATATTCTATCTTACGCCTTGACGGCGTATATCTTGAAGGATGCTGTGATGAAGTTAGTTACTGTCGGACGATCATACTATTCTTCTAACTTGCCCGCCCATTCATTCAAGTCAACGTCCTGGAGCTCTTTTCTCATATCCTCGGCTACACCCCCATCTCCACCACTACCACAACAACAACACGAAGACGACGCTCCGACCTTACCCTCCTCCTCTCCACCCTTGTAAACATTCAAGTCTCCACCCGCTTCCACAACAACCACCTCTCTAAACCCCGCTTCCTCCAACCACTCTTCATACTCCTCCTTCTTGCTCGCTCCCGACACGCACCCTACCAGTAATGCTACATTATTCTTCAATCCCTCTGGTAAGTCTTTCTTCAACAGGATATCCGAGACGGCTACCCGACCCCCTGGCTTGAGTAAGCGGAACATTTCCGTAAAGACGAGATGTTTGGACACGTCGGGAACGAGGTTTATAACGCAGTTTGATATTATGACGTCGGCGGTAGAATCTGGGACTTGGGAGGTTGACGTGATGAGAGAGTGTATGAAGGTGACGTTGAGTATGCCCGATTTCTCGGCATTTAGGCCGGCTTTTTGGAGCATGTGCTATGTTGCGCTGTCAATCATCATCTTCTTTTTTCTTCGTTTTTCGTTTTCACCGCATCATATTGGCAAGGGTTAGAATACGGTACCTCATTCATGTCAACACCAATAACCCTTCCGTTTTCTCCTACCCGCTTTGCAGCAAGGAAGACATCGAAGCCTGCGCCACAGCCTAGATCGATGACTGTCTCGCCTTTTTTCAAATTCGCCAGTGCGAGTGGGTTTCCACAGCTTAGACCGATGTTAGAGTCGGTAGGGGCGGAAGAAAGTTCAGCTTCAGTGTAGCCGAATGCGCGGGCGACGGTGGATGCATTGTGAGTGTTGGGAGATTTGGAGAGTGCGGTGGCAGTGTAACGCGCGTGGATGGTGGAATATGCCGAGTCTTGGTCTGGGGTCATGGTTGGGCAAAGCAAGGTGGTCAGGTTGGAATGAATAGAATAGAATAGAATAGAAAGATCAGGTTGGCGCTTGGGTACACAGATATGTAGGAGGTGGGAGTAACGGCATTGACAGGCAGAAAGAGCGTTAATGTAGCTAACTTCGTTGGTATGTCACTGCAAGCAAAGTGATATGTCACTCCAGTATTGTAAGCGGATTTACCCCGCGCGCAGTTGTGTGGCTTGGTTTTCTTACAAAGACGCTCGTTTCTGCTGACTTGTATCTTCGCCCAAAAAGCGTCCTGAAGGTATACACTGTACTTTGCATTGGTATATTACAGACTATAACTCGGAGTACGAATTCAGGGTAGGTTTCAGTGTTTGTAGTACAACTCATTAAGATCGAGCTTCTTCGTACTCGTTTATGTTGATTTCAAATGCATTATTGTAGGCACGGAGAGCTAGATGCACGTCACGCTGAGCAGGCAGTAGAGTGGTGTAGGCATGAAGTGTTACATCGCTCAGCCTAAGAGAGAAAGATCTATAACAGCACTGCTACTATGCCAGTGTCAAAAATGTACAACAAAGAAAAAAGCCCTGTGCCTGAATATGTGCTCCTGTCATCCAACTCTTCACATGTTCTACACTGCCGTCGTGCAAGTCTCTTCCCACAAACCATGCCCAACTCCATTCCGTTGTCTAAGACCCCAAGAGTAATCACTCCACCACTAATGGTGAACTCTTCTACAACCCACTAATGAAATCCAACAACCTCATCAACGCTCCATTTTCAACTCTACATCCCTCACCCTCCTTTTGCGCTCGTCTCAGTCCCTGCGCCAACCAAAGCCGAATGGTATCTGGATCCAGATTCCTAAAGTTCTGCTGGCCGATCATAACAAACGCTTGAGCGCACAACGTAGTGCTCTCTGACGGATCAGGTGGGGGCTTAGTCTTGCAAGACGAGCACTCCAAATCATTAGGCGAATTTGGCAGTGGTAATGACGATGAGTTTGGAGGGTCGCTGCAACATGGTGGCGGACCAGCGGTAGTGTTATTGCTGGAGATGATGGCAAGGTCCTGTGACGGAATGGTCAAGAGGGAGGTAGCAAGCGAGGTATTCAACGGCAGATAGAAGGGCGAATCGCCCAGGAAGGAAAGGTCGGGGATGTGGACATCAGGGTACGCCAGTTGCGGGTCGATGCTGCCTCCTGGTTGGACGGTGAGGGCTAGCGAGTTCTGCTGACTGGACGGTGCTGGGCATGGTACTTGTTGCATTCCAGTATTCTCCCCTTCTAAATATCTTGCTCCTCGCGCTGTCTTCTCGACTTGCTCGTCGTTGGCGGGTTGTCCTTGTCGTTGTGAGTTTGTCGATGCAGCAGCCGCCTCTTTCAGCGCAACGATTTCCGCCCTCGCGTCCGAAAGCAGTTTTTCGGTCTCTGCGAGCTTTTGCTCGAGCGACGCGACGTGGTCTCGCTGTCGAGCGCGATGTCTCCTCTGGTTCTCGCGCACTCTGTTCAACGTGTGCTCAGCCGACACGCGTGACCGTCGGCTTCTGGGAGCTGCCGTATCGGAGGTGTGGTCCGACGATGAAGTTGCAGGTGAAGTCACCATTTTCGCTGCAGAGATGTTGATGCTGGGTTGTGATTATACAGATGACTTCTGGAAGATTGCGCACAGAGGTGCTGGTGCATCTTCGAGAAGGTGCCTGGGTGGAGTTGAGGCAGCGGGTGTAGGAGCTTGGCAGTGACATATCGATGATACTCCTCCGCGATTGGTCGACAAAGATCTGAAACATCATCGCAGACAGTCGACAATTAAGCCTTGTGAGAAAACTGGGTCTTTGGACGTCAACCGCTATTTCGTCACTGCAGCATTCTACTCTGCTTGAGGTTTGTTTCGAATACATTTAATATTACGTATACATGTAGGTTACTCCATGTTGACAAGCTTTCAAAACCTTACATCCATAAATGTGCTCATCTTTAACATTCCCTGTCAACATCACGCCAAACCCCGCAGAAACAGCTTGATCCGATGGTCCATCCAGTCCGTGTCTTTCGGGTTCGCCCCACCACCTCCAATATGCCCCCAGATACTAGGGATAATCTCCACCGTCACGTTTTCCAAACTCTTGGCTTCCCTCTCGTTGACATAGGGCCGGAAGTACTGATCGGTTTCGCAGGGCATCAGCAGAACCTTTGCTTTGATGCTCTTGAGTGCTGACTCAAGGTCTCCTCCTTGGGTGCATCGAGTGATATCGCCACGCTGCCACATTCCATACATGGCCTTGAGATCGTCACCTGACCAGCCCTCGTAGCCCTGGATAGTGACGTTATCATCCCAGTCTCGCAGTTGCTGGAAGCCCATCTCTTTGTAGCATTCCTGGTCGAACCATTCAGCGCTGGTCAGCCACGCTGAGTATGCTTTTCCGAATGCCCTAATACCCATCTCGGGACTTTTTGCATTCTCCAATGCTGCCTTGGGTCCTTCAAGGAATTGGTAGTTGTGTCTGCTTGTTTTGGCTGATGAGCATACGATCACAGCGTGCTTTATGAAACCGGGATGGGCGGTTATCCAGTGATAGGTGATCTGGCCTCCCATTGAAAACCCTAGCATGACATCCACTTCTTTGACACCTAGCTCCTGGGTAAGGAGAGAGTACTGAGCGTTGATGCAGTCCATATATTCGATAGTGCTAGGGAAATCAGGCGTGTTTGACGGACTAGAAGACTCGCCATTGCCGAGAAGGGCGATAAGGATGATCTTGTGGTTCTTCAAGGAGGCATTGGAGTGCGTGAGGGTGGTGTCTAGACGGCCTTTGAAGCATGTGTGTACAACTGCTATCTTGCTGTTGTGTGGGTTGAGGATCTTGTAAGCCAGCTTGAGCTTCGGTAGTGTAGAGTCATTGTGGAGTTTGAAGTCAGAGATCTCGTAGGTCTGAAGCGGTTCACAGCTGGCCTGGGAAGACATTCTGGTGGTGCAATGGAAGATGCAACAAATAATATGGGGATGAAAGGATTGCGAGATACCGTGGGGTTTTCAGTGAGGGGTTGTGGTCAGAGGCACCGAGACGTACACCTACGAGGCTATGACGATGGTATGGGGCCTTCTTCCGTCATTGCCGCAACGTAAAGCCCCACCTGCGGCATCGAAGACGGCGGTTCAGTGTTCGTTGAAAGTCAAATGTGTATTTAACCAAACACCGGCCAACAACGGCTTATATGTTGTACAGTGGAAGCATGGAAGCGTGGGAAGGTGCCAGTGGAGATGAAGATGGGCAATCTCTTCTTGTATGCGGTCATTTGCCCTAGCAGCGTGAAAAGGCATGAACCATAGACCTGTTCACGGTGGCTCTGTTAGATATCGCAAATATTCTTGTGATGTCTTGTTGTCGTTCCTACTTCGGGTCGCGCCACCAGCCGGCTTATAGATGAAATGATGAGCGCTCATTTCAATCCTACCGTCGGCTCACCATTGCATATCGCTAAAGGACATGTGGCCAATAGCGGGCGATCAAGGCCGCTAGCGGGAAAAGTAAGCACCGTTGTTTGTATTATACCGCAAGATGCGGCACTTGTATATTTTCAGTCTCTTGGAAGCTTCAAAGTTATGCTTTACTTGTGTGCAATTTTCACAGCTCTGCTCTTTGACTGCGGCAGGCGGCAGGCAAAGGCTTCCGTTCCGAGTATATTTAGACGTACGCCAGCTGTCACAGCCGAGGCGTGAAGTACGCTAAGGGATCAGCATCCCTGCCACGCCTTATCAACTCCACGCTTTGGAGCGGCCGCTGTGTTGTTTCAGGCATAGTCCACCCTGTGGTCTTCCGTTTTAGGAGACGCTCAATAGCCTTACAAGCGAGGTATCGTCGAGCGGTTAGGTGTTTGTTGCTGTTGTTGTTGTTGTTGTTGTTGTTGTCGCCGCGTACCTCGGGGGATTGCTGAGACGGTCTGCACCTGGAGAGAAGAGTGAAACACATGCCACGCACGTCATGACGATCTTGACAAGCTGGGGCCCGCGATCTACGTAAGTAAGGCGGTTGGGCAGTGAGGAGTGTAGATGGTGGAGTTGATAGTGAGGAAGCTAACTAAGGGGTACATGTAGGATGTGCAAGTTACAACAAAGCCAATTACTTGAGCGGCAACCAGGCTGTAGCAATTTGCCGCCAAGAGGTAGGTCTCGCACAGTGAAAGCGTGAATGTAGGACCGAGTGCCCGCCGCACAGACGTGATCTGGTGGGCTGAATGTGGGGTGTTGTCGACGTTGGCGCTCCGAACACGAGACATTGAGAGGCCGCCGTTTCTGCGCGTAGCCCAGGATTAGTCAAGTGAAGAAGCCGCGCAATTTTGCTTTACGGGTTTACGAGAGTCAGGCTCGTGTGGACAAAGTCCGACGACGCAGGCGCAAAAGGAGTTTAGGATACCGCTGCGGGCGTGCAACGATAAGCGGGCGGCGCGCAATTAGCTTCGACCCTGGCAATTTAGCTGATAAACTACTCCGCAACTACAGCGGTGGTTCCACGACATTGTTAGGTCCCTGGCCGGTCCGCCGTTTTGTGGCCTTGTCTCCCATTCACCTTCGTTTTCCTGTGTATATACCTGAAGGTGGCATTGGTTCTTCGCATCAGGCAGTTTCATGTGGCCGGACCCTGTTAGAGAAGTGACCGCCCCTCGGAACACGTCGACCAGCCAGCCTCCGCCAATAATCCATTGAGCCCAAGGGACGGCAAACACCACGCCAGCCTCGAAGCCGGGCACGCGACCAATTCGACGCGCCTCCCGACTCTCACGGCGCACACATTGCCCCTTGAGCATTCTCTCCCACGCTTTCTCCTCACCTGATCAATCCCCCCAATCTGGTCTGCGGGCAGCACCATGGTGGACGCTCAGGATGCCGGGAGTAAACTATTCTCCAAGAGCCGCTGGAAGACCAAGATCTTCGAGAAGACCAACGAACTCGCCGCCGCCACACAGCCCAAGGCCAAGCCGCCCTCGGACGACCACGACATCAACGACTTCCTCAAGCCCTCGACCGACCGCGCCGCCCAGCAGCAAAAGGACGCTGCTGCCGCCGCCGCCTCGGCCTTCACCCGACCCCGCATAGATGTCGCGAGCGCCCAGCGATGGCCCGGCGCACAGGCGATATTGAACAGCGCCGCCGCCGTCGGAAGAAGCCCAGGGCCCGGGGGTTTGAAGACGGGCACGCGCAAGAAGGGCCTCACGGTGAGCTTCGTGCGCACAGTCCCCGAAGTCATTGGCCATGGCGGCGATGAGTGTGAGGACCTCGTCGTCGAAGTTGCCAAGAACAAGAAGGCAGCAAGTGTGCCGGAAGCGGACAAGCTGCAGTCCCAGGTGCCCCAGGACGACACGAATCTAGGGGCGCGCAGCAATGGCATAGGCAGGACGCCCTCGCAAACCGAGTACAGGACCAATCTCACGAGGACGCGAACAAACCCCGGCGAACTGTCCCCTCCGCTCGGCCAGAAGATGCAGATGGGCCAAATCAACTCCCACGCCCAACTTCCACCAACACCGCCACGTTACATGGGCTCTATGGGCTTGGGAGAGCGACCAAAGGCACTTTCCAGGGCGCCCACCGGGTTTGATGGTATACCAGAGCCTGCAGCCACTCTCCCCGGAAGGCGGCCTAGCGAGGATTCTATTTACTCCCAGGACTCAGACAACCTCTCGCCTGTCATGTCCAGGACCATGTCCGTACGTGAGCCTACAATCCAAGAAGAGGACGACTTCCAGCCAAAGCCGCTCAAACGCTTGCAGACTGGCTTCCGCGACCAGGACGGAGATGGTGGACACGAGCCTGTGCATGCGATACCTTCAGTGCCCAAGTTGCCCGAGCGCCAGCTAGCTGAGCACGACGACGACGACGACGAGCCGAGCTCGTTTGCGGAAAGGGTGCGGCGAAAGATGCGATCGGAAGAGGGCAGAACGTTGCACGAAGCATCCCAACGGGCAGCCTCAGGTCAAAGGCGAGACTCGGAGACGAGCTCACAGCAGTCTATCGTCGGCACGCCTCCATCCTCATATCACACACCGGCCGCCGCAAGAACACCTCTAGAAACCCCACTTTCGGAGTCCAGGGCATCACCACGCAGGATGTTGGATACTGAAGACCCTCAGCGATCCAGAGCTCGTGGATCCTCCCCAGGACGGCCGGGAGCACAGTCACCACCATCGGCGACCACATCGCAATATACCGCATTTTCCCCTTCACAGGCGCGCGCTTCTCCTGCTGTACGGTCAGACCCATTTGTTGACACAACAATAAAACGGGTGCCATCAAACAAAGAGAATGCCATTTTCGGGGCTCTTGACGACAGTCCAAATCTCCCAACTCCGCCCCAGCTTCCCCAGGGCGCATCTTATTTTCCGTCTGCACAACCTCAACAACAACCCACCTCACAGCCGCAACCTCCGCAACCCCCGCAATCTCTGCAACCATCTCCACTCCCGCAGCCTCTTGCTATTTTAGGGCCTTCAAGTCAACTACCCTCACGGAATGTATCTAGTGCAAGCGAAAAACCTGCGGCCCCTCTTGCGCGCTCAGATACAAAATCAGCAAACGAGTTCGCGTATCGGGATTTTGGCGAGCGCATCACACATATGAGAGGCATCTTTCAGCTAACAGCCCAGCTCGGGGGTAACATTAGCAATCACTCGCCGATGCAGTGGCTCCGGGTTGCTACGTGGTGGTTCCTGAAAGGACGTACTGGGATGGAGAACCTAATCAGAAGTAAACCCAAGACTGCTGAACCGGTTCAAGAGCGATTGGCTCAACCACATGTCGATTTGGCCAAGGTGTGGTGGATTATCACTGAAGTTCTCCCGAATCACCCCAGCTTACAGGGATACGGTAACGCGACCCCCGATGCACAAGTCGATCTTGCAAGGAAAGCTGGAGATGCTGCGAGCGCAGAAGTGTTTGATATCCAGAACGCAATTACTCACTACCTGAAGCTACTCGTGGGATCGATGAAGAAGCATCATAGTATGCCCCCTACACAAGCGCTCATCCAGGGACAAGACCAGAAGATATGGGAAGAATACCCCACATTCCCTGCAGATGCGGCGAGTGTGCTGACCTCTGGACTCCCTACACCCAACGGCAGCCAGTCACAGTTTAGCCTGTCTCAGTACATACCTCTCTCCGACACCAAAACCGACTTCTGCTACTTTCGCATGTTTGTCAAAGCCTCCGTGTCCACCGATAACCCTACGACAGATCGTGTTCCTATGGATGCTGTCGTATCTGTCATGCGATCCAAGGAAGAGTACCAGATCAAATTGGCTATCTGCAGCCAGAACAGTCTTATCAATCTCCTAGTCGGCTCGGGCTCGGTGCTTACGTGGAAAGACGTCCAATGGAAGCAGCAGGCATCACAACTTAACGTCCAGCTACGACATGGATTTGTGCTCACTATGGCGCTGCACGAGAGCGACTTCCGCAGCCTCTGGTCTATTGTCAACCACACAAACAGAACCGAGTCAGATTTACGAGAGCGAAGAGACGAGCGCTTTGCTTGTAAGATGTACCTGAAAGAGGCGAGTTACAGAGATCCCGCAAATCCATCAGCGTTTGCAGCCGACAGGGTAGCAGGCTGCAAGCTCATGGTTTTTCAAAGGATTGAACGCAGCAGTGAAGGTACAGGCAAGCGGAAATTGCATCGAGGCTATCGCATGGTTCTGGTCACGCCGCAACAAACTAAGCAAATCAGCCTGATCAACCACGAGCTTGGAACAAAGCAAGAGCCTATGAACTTCGAATACGTGACCGAAGCTAATCAAGCACCTGCGTTGAGATTGCGTTTCCGTGAAGAAGGTGCCGATAAGAGGCTAAGAACATGTACAGCCCATCTTGTCTTCCAGGATCCCAAGGATCGCAACAACCTCTTTGGAACTTTTACCTCCATGAACGTCGCAGATGGTGAGACCACATTCGCCCAAGTGGCCCTCAAGGCTTTCCACATTGAGAGCGCAGACCAGGCAGAGGGCTTCACACAGGGTAGTCGCGTGCTCGAGAAGCTGCAGTGGGTAGAAGCCAAGGTTATGAATCAGGATCCAGAAGCTGCGGGACTCGAGTCAGCACCTACTGTCATGAGCGAGAGCTTGAGGATCATGTGCCGTCATACTGCTGGTATCGTCTCCGACCGCATGAACTTGGGTATGTTGAACGTTTTTGGATGAATGATATGGTACTGACAGCTTATAGGACCTGGTGAACTCTTGGTTCGCCTTCCAGTTGACGGCGCCGCCGAGCTCACACTCCTCCGTGAGGCCCAACAGGATATGGCCGTGGCTGTCGATGCTAGCCGTACCGACCCTAACGTTCCTGATGAGCTGGCAAAGCTACTCAAAACTCTCACAAGTGCATCCACGATCCGACGACTAACATTCAATTCGTTCAACGATCTCCACGCCTTCCAGTTGGCTGTCACTGGCTTCCACGTCAAATTTGATGGGTACGTCTCTATACTTTACTACATTCTTTAATCCACACTAACCTTGTCTAGTCTCGCAGACTCCTTCTCCATCTCCCGCCGTCGCATGGTTGTCCCCATCTACAAACAATGGACTGCCAACCGGATCCGTCTCCAAATTGTCGAACAAGACAACATCATTCAACTTCTCGCTTTCTTCGAAGACTTTTCCCACGCTGACGCCATGAACTTCCAGCTCCGTCTAACCGATACTTTCCAAAAGACGGACAAGGGCGGACAGTTTGGACTGAAGCTGGTTGATGCAAAGTTCGCACTGCCTGTAGACGAAAGACGTGGCCAGGGCAAGATCCAGAAGGCCGAAGGTAGAGTGACGGGCTGGACGGGCACCAAAAGACGATTCGTTTGTCTCGATGAAATTGAGTATCCAGGCGAGCATGACGATATTCTTATCATGTTTGATTCTGCAGAGAGTAAGTTTCATGAACATTGCTTAGGAGAAGCACAAAATTAACATCATGACAGCACGCGATACATTCGCCTCAGCACTCCCTGCTGCGACCATGGAGCGCAAATTTACCGTTCGAAGGAAGATATAATTCTTCCATAGCCTCGAAGGCTACATACTCCCACCACAACATTTCTTATGTTACACCAGAGCGCAAAGCTCGCTCCCTCTCCTAGTATCTCTTTCTCTCTCTCTCTTCTACTCCATACGTTCTGGACCAGAAGACAGGTGCTTCTTTTTTACATTCTCTTCCGATGGGCGTTTAGGAGCAATTTGCAGCGGCAAAGCATGAGATATCACTATTGGCATGTAGGGAATTTGTTGCTTGCAAGGAGTAAGGGGCATCGATCGAGACTGGCCTAGCATTGTTGGCATACATGTTCATTAGCGATTCTTTCGATATACCAGAATTCTTTTCCGCCGTCGAATACAGATGTTGATTGAAGCTGAGTAACTCGATGGAAGAATTGATGTAAAGTTGCACGTATGTGGTAAGATGATTATGTATATAGTATACAAACAAAGCAAGTAGGTCGTTACCAATTGCTTTCCAGCACCCAGCTCACATCTGCTTCCCGTATAACAAAAAAGGTAAGCTAGTCAACTAAAAGAGATTAAAGGGGATAACCGGTCCCCAGTCCAAGCAAACCTATCCAGGTATATAGCCAAAATGCAAGAGGTCGTGACGTCGTAAAGAAGATGGTGGTATGTGGTATATATATATATATATATGTGTGTGTGTGTGTGTGTGGGTATGCTGGGGTAAACGAATAGGGGGAATCCAATTATTGTCAAAAGAGAAAACGTCCTTCTAGCGCGAGGATCAAGAATCAAAAAGCTACTGCGAAAACGCAGATCCAGGGGCCACAGGGTCGACGTAATATCTACTTCCGATACTACGTCTAATCTTCTCTCGCCTCTTCTCTGTGCGTCGTTCCCTCAGCCTCTCCTTGACACCGGATATGCCAATGTACTGGACGTGGTATTTCTTCAAGCCTGGAAGACTCTTTCCTTGACGCCAGGAGCCGCGGCCTCGACGGGACTGTTCGTACTCAACGGAGACAGTTGACATGTTGTCTGGCATGGAAGCGCTGCGACGGAGGTCGTGGCTGGAACGACGCTTGGTGATACCGCCACCGCCATGGCGCCCCAGAGGTTGTGTGGGTGCTTGTATGACGACCTTGGGTGACGCCAAGTGGCCTGCTGTGCGAGGAGTCCGGAAGTGCGGGGGGAGGGTGACGTGATGACGGCGTTTGTTCGTGCCGGCACGTTCGACACCGAGAGAGTTGCCGATGAGGAAGCCGCCTGAGCCACGGAAACCACCTTTCAGCTTGTTGCCGAGAGTGCTGGCACGTCGAGGTCGTGGTGGTTCTGGCTCTGGGTCTTCAATGTCGCTGGTGTCGCCGCCCTGGGGCAGACCTTCTTCCCCGTCGCTCTCTGAATCACCATCTTCAAAGCCGTCCCAGAATCCGCGTGGGCGCCAGAAAGGATGAAGAGTGCCGTCTTCGTCATTGACACTGGGAACCGAGGGATTGCGGTGAGTGTGCCGGTGAGAGTCGTTGTCGAACCGGGTTCGGTTATTTGAAGCACGAGCGAAGAGCGGTGTGATGAGATTGTCAGAGTACCGACGAGCTCGTTGCAGAACAGATAATCGGCGTTGGGGGTGAGAATCGGATCGTTCAGGTGGTCCTGGTGGCCCGGGTACCAGTTCCTTCTCAAGTTCTTCCATGGGAGTGGGAGGAATGAAATTGATTTTGGGCGGCTCTGGTGGGTCTCGGGGGTTCTCAAGAGGCGAGTCTACACCATCAGGCTGGGGCAGGTCAGACTGCATCGGAGGGGTTGAGGGCTCAAAGGTAAGAGTTGGTTGGGGGTATGGCTCATCAAACTCTTCACGAGCCTCTTGAGGTGCTTCGTCTGCATCGACAAACGGTGGAGTGGGTGATTTCCGCACCTCTCGGTCGTCCTGCGGTGTGAGATATGTGTTGTCGGTCAGCTGACGCTGCTCTGGCAACAGGGAGTTTCCACGCGATTGCTGCACAACGAGCAGGGAGTTGTTATTGTGGGGGTAGATGCTCACAGCAGTCGCCTCGGTGACTTCAACTGTGTCGGAGAACTGGGAAAAAGGCGTTGATTGAGAGTACAGGTGCCGTGCATTAGCATGCTCTTCAGTCCGCGAAGCAGATCGCGAAGCGGATCGATCGAAACTGACGCGGCCGTGGTCTCCAGAGTCAGGTCGTGATGCCTGACTCCGGCGTTTTATCTCTTCCGTGTACACACGATCGTCCAAGATGGGCCGGACAGCCATGTCAGGAGACAAGGAAGCGCTCTCTTGGTGTAGAGATGCTCGCTTCCCCCATGAGACTGGTCTTGATGAGCGCGGGCCTTGACGCAATTGAGGTTCACTATCTTTCAGCGGCGAGAATTTCGCCAGGTTTTCGGATGTAGCAGGATTTTGATTGGAGTCAACAACAAGAGTAGCTTCCTCTGCAGTCTCACGGGCCGCAAGCAAACGTCGAACTCTGTCTGTCAGCGCAGATGGCACACGAGCATCTTCAACAGGATGGCTCGCGCCCATGAAGACATCGCGTTCGGCTGGTCCATCTACGCCCTGGTCAGGAAGATCGGCTAGAGTTTTCTCGAGATCCTTCGGTAACTTCACCTCAGTAACGGCTGGCGACTGCCGTCTACCTTTTCGTGAAGTGGGCGATGCCCTGCGTGGCTTCGGGGACAGCGTCGGTGATGGAGCTCGTATTATAGGCGGTTGTATAGAGGGGTTCTCAATCGGCCGTGGACTTTCGGATGGCAGGATCTCTGTAAAGTTCCTTGGCTTTGAAGATAGCGTTCGTCTCGTGGCTTCGGGCGCAGAGTTCACTCGCTTGTGGTAACTACCACCTGATCGCGATACTGTGCTGTGTCGACTCAGTATGTCTGCGGCAGGCTGTAGCACGTTCCGCAGCGATTCTTGATGCGCTTGTGTATGCGCCGAGCTATCGATAGTCCTCGATCGCAACGACAGTGACGGAGACATGATGCGCTGAGAACTGACATCAGAGTCAGTGCTAAACCTCGCACTCCTGTCACCGATGTTCGTCCTCTTGTGTACCAGGCGACGCGGCGGCATGTCGTCGTACTGGGAGATCATCGAGTTCCGATTCGAGTGGGTCATGGAGCCAAGCTCCGAGGGTGCGCTGATGTCTCTTCGGTAGGCCATGTTCCGTCCCGAATGTCGCAACGTTTGTGTTCGTCGCGGTTGGTTAATGATAACATGGGCTGATACTACTGTCGAAGCCACTGATGCTGTCGAGAGTCGCTTGTTGCTGTGATCGCGCTGCTTCTCTCCCGACATGCCTCCGCCCTCTGAGGGCCACCCAATGGAATGCGCGAAGTTTTCGATGGACGGCGTGACAGGACTATTGTGGCTGGCTTCGACGCGTTTGCGCAGACTGGAAGCGCGTCGCGCTCTGTTGCTTGGGGTTGGGGAGGCGGCTTCGACGATGGTGACGGCAGGGACGGCGGGTTCTGCGATGGGCTCTACGACGGGCTGTGCGACGGGTTCTGGGGCGGAAACTTTGCGAGGAGATTTGGATAGTGTTCTGCGTTTTCTGCGAACCGTTACGTTCCGCATGAGGTCTGTGTTCCACTCCCGATCTGGGATATCCTCGACCACCTGGGATCCCTTGTCCTCCTCAGCACCGACCGTTGAATCCACATGTTCAGTAGCGGGGAAGTAGGGGCCCTGTTTGTTGGTGGGCGTGACATCATTCTGGTCGTGCTCGAATGCCAGGCCCAGCCCTCGGTCTTCCTCAACAGTGCTTAGTCTGTCGTTTGCAGGTGTCACTGATCTGCTGTCCTCGCGGTCGGAGGAGAAGGGATCCTCTCTGGCGGTGCGAAAAGAGTCGGCCCTCGAGGATGGATACGTGTAAATCGGCGGTCGTTCGAGCGTCACATTGGTAGCATTGGTGCCGTTGGAAGCATGGGAAGCGTTAGTTCGCGGTGGACTGGGATCTGGCGTGGGAGGACTGCGCGCATTGACCGGAGTGCTGAGGGACGACTTCTGTGATATGAGAGAGTTCCGTATGCTGTCAGCAAGTGGCGGTTGCTCGGGCATTTGTGTAGATGTTCCGTCCTGAGAAGCTGTAGGTGGAGTAGGCGGGAGGCCGCTGTCTGCTCCGTTCAACAGACCCGGGGATGGTAGCGGCGTGTTGTGCTGGCTTTGGGTCGTCGATTCGGTGTCATCGGTAGCTTGTGTGGTGTATGAATAGTCACGTTTCAGGGGCGCTGCAGCTCTCGAGTAGGTACGGTAGTCGTCGCTGCGGAGCGGTAGGCGCTTCGATTGGTGTAGATTCGGAGAGGCTTGGAAGGATGACTCGAGCATAGCATATACGTCGGGCTCAGGTTCTGGCATGGTAGGCATGCGCCTTACACTGAAGGCGCACTCGAAACCCTAATCCTCCTATGCCGTCCCTGTCGCTGCTGGCCCGTGTACCGTTGCAAGGTGGCTCTTCTCTCGTTAAGAAGAAGCCATGACCCGCGAGCGCAAGACAGCCGTATTCTTCTACATGCGACGCTGGTGTCGCTGTTCCCAAGTCGCAGCCGTCCAGACGTATGCAGGTTGCCGTCGGCGCAGGGCGACGGGTGGTGACGCAGGTAGCTTCGGGATTGCAGTGCCAAGCCAGCCCTTCACATGCGATTAAGCGGGCGCACGATGGAGACTCGACTATCACGATATTTTACGACGGTGGCCGACTCGGCGGAGAAAGGGCAGCGGTGCGGTAGGGCGAATGAGGCGGAATTTGGAGACGGGAGGTTGGTGTGTGGAAGGAACAGGTCACTGCGCAATAATCGATGCGCGCCGAATTGGTGGCTTTCCAAGCTTCGGCGATGAAAGCAGCTGGGGTCCAGATGGCCTCACTGATCGGGGCTGTTTTGGGGGGAACAAGAAGATGCTGTCGTGGCGATTATGTATCGAGAAAAGGAACAATTATTACCATGGGCATTACTATGGCAAGGCGCTGTGGTTGGAGACGGTCATATCAGCTAACGCTTCACCATGATCTCATTTGCCTTATCGCAGGGACTTGTGCCTCGAATCCCGCCAGTCAACCCCACTGAACACGATGCTTTTCTGCACTACACCTTCTCTCGTCCCGGCCTGCATCTACGGGATAACCCCTCTTTCCATGCACCACGTATGTGACGGTACTCTGTGACCCGCATCGACTCGCAATCATGTGCTTAAGTATCTTCGTACCTTCGACCCGAGAGGATGGCTGGCCTGCGTCGTGTTCTCGGGCACATTGTATATGCATCCAGACAGCCGTTGAACTGTCTCGGGTCCTCCCAGCGCACAGATTTACATCTGCCGTACCACGACACGCCCACTGCACTTTGCGCCCAATGCATCCATCAGCTCAAGTCGGGAACAACTCGGATATAGTTGGGAACGAAATAGCAGACCTCCAAACATCAAAGTATTCCAGGGTGCAAGTGACGTCATGAACCTCTGATGGCATCTTTACGTGCGATGCTTCAAAGAGTGGAGTCAAGAGAGACCACCCGATAAAAGTTCGAATATGCCCGCAAATATGCATCTGCACAGCACCACAGCATCTCATACAACATATAGCAAGCATTAACATCGACCACACAATGCAAGCTATTGCAGTAACCGAATACGGCCCTATCACCAACCTAAAGTCCATCAGTATTCCTAAGCCATCCAATCCCCAAGGCTATGACATACTCGTCCGCATAAAAGCCTGCTCCGTCAACCCAGTCGACACCAAGGTGCGCGCAGGAGTGTACGATGACTACCCAGACTACTACGAGCGCACACCCAAACTCCCTCAAATCCTAGGCTTCGATGGCGCCGGCGTGATCGAAAGCGTCGGATCCGACGTCAACGACTTCAAAGCTGGCGATGAAGTGTACTATGCTGGTTCGCCAATTCGACATGGAAGCAACGCAGAATACCAGCTGGTAGATTCAAGAGCCGTGGCACTGAAGCCAAAGAGTCTGGATTGGGGACAGGCTGCTGCCATGCCCTTGACATGGATCACAGCGTACGAAGCACTCGCCGAGCGCATGGAAATTCAGAAAGGTGAAAAGGCCGGTATTTTGATCATTAACGGAGCGGGAGGTGTTGGTAGCGTAGCAAGTCAGATTGCGCGCCGTGTTCTCAACCTACCCGTTGTAGTCACCACGGCGTCCAGAGAAGAGACAGTCAACTTCTCAAAAGATGTAGGAGGCGCCACGCATACCATTAACCATCACGAAGACATCGCAAAGGAGGTTGAGAAGTTGAAACTTGACGTGCCGATCAAGTATGTCTTCATCACACACACTCCAACGTCTGGCTATCTCGCACCTGCTGCTAAGATCTGCGCCCCGTTCGGAAAGGTCTGTTCCATCGTTCAAGATAAGGAGATGCCAATGTATGGCACCGAGTTCATGGCAAAGAGTCTCACTTTTGTTTGGGCGTTGCTGGGTACAAAACCGTACTACGGGGTAGACGTTGAAAGCCATGGAAAGATCCTCAAAGACTTGGCTCAAATGCTCGACGAAGGGAAAGTGAAGTGCCATTGCATGCAGAAGCTGAAGGTCGATGAAGATGGCTTGAGGAAGGCACATGAGATTATCGAGAGTGGCAAAGCTATCGGCAAAGTTGCTTTGGAGTTTTAATTGGAGAGATGTAATACCAACAATCCAATATTCAAATAACCTCATAGAACCCATCAACGCTCCCATGTGAGATATCGGAAGCGCAACCGTCTCGGCTTCCATTCCGTTACAACGGTTCTGACGTCAAACCCCGCGCTATCACTGCCCGTTCGGGTAAGTGTTTCCCCAGATATATCCCCCAATATCAGCACCCACCTTTTCTTCTCGAGATGTCAAATCATCTATACCAACATCTCACTTTTCAAGATGGCGATAAAAGTGAAATCCTACAAACTTTCCCCCACACCACTCATCCCAAACTCTCCATACCCTCTCCTCCACTACCCAGGCCTACTCCATGACCTAGTAACATCACCCACCTTCCAAACGAGTCAGATCTTAGATCTCTACGCCTCCAACGGCTGGCAAACACAGTGGATAGCAAAATACGGTCCAGACATTCAATCACACTACCACTCCACCACGCATGAAGCCATGACCGTCATCTCAGGCCAGGGCGCTACAATCCGATTCGGGGTCGCCGATTCACCTTCCTGGACCCAAGGAAAGCATTCACCGGGAGATAGAGCAGATGGTGAAGAAGGTGGCGTAGATATCGAAGCAAAGCTAGGTGACGTATTCATCATACCCGCTGGAGTAAGCCACAAGACGTTCCTTCCGAAACCATATAATGAGGAGCTGGGCTTCTATCAACCAAAGGACATTGAGGAGGGGAGAGCTGCGGAGTTTGATGAAGAAAAGGAGAGGGAGAGGAGAAAGTTTTTTGAAGGTGTGCAGATCAAGGGGAATTTCATGATGATGGGCGCGTATCCTTATGGGGGTGTTTGGGATTTCGCTGTTGGGGGTGAACATGAGGGGAGGGAAGGGGAGGTTTGGCATGTAAAGATGCCTGAAAAAGATCCAATCCTTGGGGAGAGTGAAGAGGGTATCTTGGGGCTCTGGAAGGGGGTGGATGTGTGAGACGGTTGGTGGATTTTGTGTGGGCTGTGTATACCTAGGTATTTCTTGTGTTGCTACCAAATGTGGAATGCTTAAGGTTCAGGTGTGGTGATATCGTCCAAACCATGCAACGGAAACAAAACCTAGTCCTCAAACAAACGCGCTGCTGTACATCTATAAACGAATCGCTGAGTTGCCAACTCTCGCATCCGATGCGGAGTGGAGCGTCACGTTGTTCTCCGCTGCGTTTTTGTTCCGAGACGGGTCCGACAATCCCGAAATCGGCGCTAGCTCCACTCTCACGCGGACGCGCCCTACGAGCGATCACATCAAACACCGTCTAGTATATAACAGATAGCAATGCCCCTACATCTTACACCTTTGCTAATCTTCTACGATTGACACAATTCGTCTAATGCAATCCCGTACGAATCATCGCGGCACTTGGGATGAAGTCTCAACTACGTGTTTCCCATGGACGCGAACGGTTAGCGCGTTGAGGCAAAGAGGAGGCACATTAGGCACTCAAGACAATGATATTTCGGAAAGCTGTGTAAAACACTCTCAATTCTACAGGACGGATACGAGGACCGACGCTTTGCGAAGACCATGACCCAGCCGCTGGTAACCGCCGCTTCATGGACCACAGCCAAGTGACCGCCATCGTTATCATCATCACACCAACGCCAACACCTACTCATTCCATCCTGAAGTGCTTGTACCAACGCATCCAGTAGTCGGAGCGACTTTACGCCAGGCCCAGGTCACCGGTCTTCCAAGCGCCAAGCCAGTGCCGTATACCCGGACGCCATCTGACAGATAACAATTGCTCGGCTTATTTCAGCCAACTCTGGTCCCGCTCACACTGTATGGATGGAGTTTCGAGCATTGCCCCAGATTCGAATTGGTCTCGCCTGTCGCGTGCGTGTATCTTAACGCGTGCCAAGACAATTGCCCTCAGCTCCAAGACGTAATGGGCTGTCCTGACGATAGCATTACCCCTCGTGGCTGACGTGCCAACACAGGTCCAGCGCCATGTCCGAGAGCATGGTGCGGAATTGGCACTGACATTTGATAATCTCAGCTCGGTCAACCAATCAATGTGAAGCTGCTGATCGCTGAAGATCCGTTGTACCCGTGCTGTAGGGTACGCCCAGAGCTACCTAAGCCTGTGCGCAGGATCTGGGGAAGTCTTGGAAATGTACGCCACAGTTGTAGCGATGTTTGTAGGAGGAAGGTGGGCGATTGCTTGGGCTGGGCAACGCTTGGAGAGATTGGAATCCAAGAGAGGAGGGTCAGATAGCATGGCTCTATATACCGAGATCTACTGCGCAGGTCTCACAATCGACACCTACCCTCATCCTCACCACTCGGTTTCCAGGGCAGTGAACTTGACACAGTCTCTAGCAGGAGTGATCAACTCCTCCTCTCCTACACTCCTTACTTGCTTGCTCTCCAAACGCCAAGATGGGAGCAATCAAGAACATCCTCCTGAAGCTCTCGCCAGAGGCGAAGAAGGGCGAGGATGGCCGCGACGTGTTTGGCAACCGAATTCAATTCGTCCTTTGCGCCATGGGCGGTGCTGTCGGTCTTGGTAACCTGCTACGCTTCCCATCAGTCGTATACAACAACTACGGACTTCAATTCTTCATTCCCTACTTCATCGCCCTCTTCTTCGTTGCCCTTCCCGTCTTGGTCTTGGAGATCGCGCTTGGAACCGTCTATCGTGGTGGTCCGGTGTTGGCGTGGCACAGCAACAACAAGCGCGCCAAAGGCATCGGTCTGGCAGTCGTCTTCAATGGTGTAAGTAAAACTGATTTGTGGGATTTCAGAACAGATGCTAACTTCGTAATCTCATAGTATGTCGTCGTCACCTACTACGTACCGCTCCTATCATGGATTATGAAGTACTTCGCCCGTTCATTCCAAAGCCCCCTGCCATGGAAAGGCGCAGATCTTAGCGAGTATTTCTCCGAGGTTATCGTTGCCAATGCGGCTCCAACATCAACTGGCAGCTTCAACCCTGATGGCAGCGTCGCCTCGTACACTAGCTACTCGGGAACTGGGATGCTAGGAGAAACAGCAGGCTGGGCAATCTTCACCTGGTTTGTCACCTGGCTGTGCGTCTTCAGGGGTGTAGGCATGACCGGACGTGTCATCTATGTCACGATGGGTCTTCCTTTAGTCCTCATCATTATTCTCATTGGTCGTGGAGTTTCATTGCCTAATGCTGGAGATGGCATCAAGCTTTACTTTGCTACATGGAGGACAAGCGCGCTTGAGAGTCCTCAGATCTGGCAAGCGGCTTTTGGCCAGATTTTCTTCTCTATCGGTGTTGGATTTGGGTACGTTTGGATCACATCGTAGCAAGAAAGTATACTGACATGAAACTAGATATTTCACTTCGTGGGCGTCTTACTGCTCGCAGCACTCCAACGCCGTACAGGATGCTCTCATCATCGGTTTCAGCAACTCCGCTGTTGAAATCATTGCCGCTTTCTCTGTCTTCGGTGTAATCGGATACCTAGGCATCGACCCGTCAAGTGGCGAGGCTTTGGGTACCTTTGTTACTGGATTCATCACGTACCCCGAAGCTCTAGCCCAAATGCCTGGTGCTCCATTCTTTTCTGTGGTATTCTGTAAGTATCCGTGGATGATTCAAGCTTTGGACATGAGCTAACTCTGTAGTCTTCACGCTCTTCCTCCTTGGTCTCACATCCGCATTCTCACTTCTCGAAGTTATGACTACGTTGATCATGGACACGAACTGGGGTTGCAAACTCCCCCGCTGGGCAGTTTGCACCATCGTGACTATCGTCTCTGCACTCATCTCTTTGATTTATTGCACAGAGTTCGGTCTACAAGCCCTTGACGCAGTTGATACCTACGTAAACGACATCGCCCTCTTCTTCACAGGTCCGTCTTTCTCTGTCAAAATTCCTCAAGACCATGGCTGACATCCTCGATAGTATGGTGCGAGACATTCGCCGCCACATCTCTCTACCGCTGCCGCGACGTCGCAAACCAAGTCGGTTGGCCCAGCTACCTCATCTACACCATCGGATTCGCCGTCGCTCAAGGACTCGGCATCCGCGTCGCTTACGGCTCGACCCCTGGAACTGGTGCTGGTGTCGGCTTTGCCTTTTTCATTGTCAGCACGATCATCGCACTCTTCGCAGCCAGGACACCCGGTATCCCTGCGCCACGTTTCTGGGGCAACAGCAAGTTTATGAGCCGTTTCTGGTGGGTAGCCTTCTATCCCGGAAACCAGCTGACCAGGGATCTCAACGTCGTTATTGGTGTGGGAAAGAACTGGAACATCCCTTACTTCTGGGCTGCTATAATGAAGGTATGTTCATGTCAATTCGTCAATTGAATATCGCTGCGTTTTGCTGACCTTGTTATCTCACAGTACATTTCCGGACCTATCCTCGCCATCGTCCTCTCGTTTGCGTACCCGAAGTTCACGCAAACCCACATGTACGACCCTATCATGATCTACGGCTTCAGTATCGTGCATCTCGTCTTGCCAACCATTGTGCTGGGTCTCTTGATGCCGTCCTGGTTCAACTGGATCATTCCTTCAGTGAAGATTCCCCTGGGTGACAAGCCGGTCGCGCCGATGGAGACTATTGACAATTCGAATGAGATTATGAGGGTGGGTAGCGAGGAGAGTGGAGTGGTACCCTACACTGAGCCCAAGATGGCGGAGATGAAGCATTAGGCGTTTTTGGAGACAATCAATCACGCAACTCTTTCGTTGAACCAATGGAAAGTTCATAGCTCATGATCCGACCCTCACTCGTCTAGCTGCAGTTCGGACTAGTACTGTACCCATTTATAATTTCACAATTCTTTCAGTACCAAGATGCCGTGACAAATGTTCTGCTCTTGTTCCCTACCGTGGGCTAGCCCTCACCAGCCACGCCTTGATCCCTTCGGTGTGCCTCCTAGGCAATCCATCCCATCTCTCCTCATCATAAGTTGCGTCAAGACTCTTCAAGATATTAGCTGCCTTCCTAAGCGCCACTCTCTTCGCCCCAGCCCATGGCGTCTTGTCGATAAAAGCATCTGCCTCACCCACCAACTCCATTCTCTTGTCTCTGACCTCCTGACCGTCCTCTTTCTCTGCATCGCAAAGCTTGCATAAACACCTGAAACCCCATGTCCTCTCCAGGAAACCCTGCCTAGTCTCGTAATCAAGCGAAGCATCATATGGGTGGAAGATCTCATCACCGGCTTTGATGGGCTCCGTGGCGCGGATGATGATCATGTCACCGGCAAACTCTTTCGTTGTATTAGCGAGGCACGAGTGATTGATGTATGCGGCGTGGCGCCAAAGACCCGTACTAGCGTTCCTAGCGCTTTCTTCTCCAAATTGGCTTCCAGGGCCGAAACCGTTACGAGACATGATATCGTGGACGCGGAAAACATCCACAATGGGGCCGTCTTCGTTTGAGAAAATGTCTTCACCCTCCCCTTGATAGTCGCCGAAGAGGTCCATAAGATCTTCAGTCTGGGAAGGCTGGTTGAGGCATTTCTGCACGAGGGCTTTGGCGAGACCGACAGGTGCGACGCGGATGCGGTCATCGCGGGTATCGTACGTCATGGCTGTAAGAGTGTCTTCTTCATGACCCCATACTACGCAGAAGGCCTTCTCGCACATGACTATTTCTCCAGAGGCCAAGTCACGAGTAGCGTACAACCCACGGCCTTTTCCTGGACTGTCTTTGATTACAGTGTTCTTGGTGAAGTTTCCGGCATCGACTCGTGATCGAGCCTTGGAAAGACTGGTTCTGATCTTCATCAGGTCGTAGGCTCCTGTTTCTTCTTCACGTAGACGTGCTTCAATCTTCTTCAATTGTATCTTGGTATCTTTGTCATCGGGGGTGAGCTTCTGTGCCTCTTGGAAGAACCGTTTAGCTTCCTGCCAGCGGCTTTGGTTGTATGAAGCTGATCCTGCGCGGTAGTATGCTTTGCTATCCAGTTCTTTCGACTTCTGGTCGTCTCGTCCGGTCAGTGAGGCTCGCGCATCAGTCTTCACTTCATCCAATCGACCCAACAACAAGTTTACGTAAGCGCGGTTCCGAGAGATGTCGCGCGCTAGATCTGGGTTCGTTTCTGTGACAATCTCCTGATTTGCGATCGCCAGGCCGATGGTGTATTTCTCATGGGCGAGTGGGAGGTCCTGCTTTTTGAGTGCGTTGTTTCCTTGAGTTTTGAATCGTGTAGCTGCCTTCTCTGCTGCTGCCGTATCATCAAATGTCTTTGGGCCCTCCTCGTGACAAACGACTAGGTCTGAGGGATGGTCGATTCGAAGTGTAGGCTCTCCCTGCTCTGTAAGGGTAAAGTACGGCTCCTTGATGATGAACTGCTTCGTCGACTCCAACACATCCTCGCTGTACCGTGATTTGTGCAGCAATATCTCCAAGCGTTCTGCATCACTCCCGCCCTCATCTTGAACCATAGTCCATGACCTCGCTACGAGTGTGACTACAGGGCTTTCTCGCTTAACCATCAGTTTGCAGCCTCGATGATGCGTCTCCATCTTCAGGTCTGCCATCTTCATGGGCTTCAAATCTGACAGCGGAATTGTGCACGGCGGATATGGCTGGCCTACGCCAATGACAGGGATCGTAGTTGAGGTCCTGCCCTGGGTTTGCATCATATCCGGATCCGGTGCACCGCCCATATCTGCCATGAGCGCTGCACCAGTGGCTTGCTGGTGAGCGGCTAGTTTGTCTCTTGGAGCCTTTGCATTTCCGCTCTGCTCCTTGCACTTTTCTAACCGTTCCCTGACTGTTTTCTGGATGCGCTCCGCCTCTTTCTCCGTTAGGTAGATTGTGTTATCCTCCCGTTGGTTGTTCGCCATATTTGCAACTTATCAAGTTCTGTCTCGGACTAATCTCTCAATACACCCACAGGTGTTGTCGTAAACCTTCTTTGCCCACCAATTTCGACCGTTTTCGGATGAATTCGCTAACAGTTCTGATGTCAGACAACCAGGTAACGAGTCGGGGGAAGACCGTTATAGGGAAGGACAAGCAAACTAGAAGGACAAGCAAACTAGAAGGACAAGCAAACTAGAAGTACAAAATGTGCAGCGGATTCGAGGTGACGGAATTTAATTCCGGTGGAGTCGGATGCTCTTGTATTTGAACTTTGACACCAAGTGCATCCGGAGGGGTCGAAGCTAACTGAAATAAATTTGTTATCGATAAATGTGGGGCAGGAAGCGACACCTCTAGAAGCGGAACCTGAAGCCGCTCTTGAAGTCTGACATCGCTAACACGAAGAACCTCGCGATTAATGTACAGTACTTCGAGTTCCCAAACAATCTACTTCCATACACTGGAGCTTTCTGCACCCGCTTCTTTGCCCTTTTGATACGTCTCACTTAGGCTGTTATACAACCCTTTGACCCTTTCAATCTCACCTAATAGCCTCTTCCTCTCGTGTTCATCACTGATCTCTCCAACAACGTCAGCAAAGCTCTTTGCAGTAAAGAACTTGTTCTTGCGATTATACAACTGCCTGCTCTGTACTTGATCTTCGTGTTCGCCTTGTCCTTGTACCCTAAACACCTCTTGCAGGATATCGATGTCGTACGGGATTCCGAACAAATCCCGACTATCCTCGTACGTGAACAAGTAGTAAAACTCATTGAAACCCGCCCAGGTAATACCACTCAAGCATAGAGAACAAGGTTCATGTGTAGCGAGGAAGATGCAGTCTTTGGCTGGGTGAGGTCGTGTTGATGGGTCTGGGAAGTCGACAGTGCAGAATTGCTGAATGCAGTTGATCTCGCCATGTAACAACGGTGAGATGCGCTCGTTGTTCGTGGCGAGGGTGTATGGCGTAAGGTCCTTGCGGGCCAGGATAGCAGCGCCAAAGAGCTTAGAGCCGCTCGAGACGCCTTTTTGTGTCAAAGGTATTATGCTGTCTTCGATTGTAGACAGGAGACGGGAGACAAGCTTCTCAGGCGGCAGTGACGTTGAAGTTGTGTTGGTAGTCATTTCGTGGTTGCTAAAAGGGGGAGGTAGTAGAGATGGATGTTGTGGGATTTGCGAAGTTGGTCTTTGAGTGGGAAGATTATCGATTTTGGTCTTGAGTACTGCCTTCGCTTATCGTTCGAAGTATTCGTTGATCGTGTTACTCCTAATCTGCATATCGGGGGCTACCGGTGGCGTATGGTGCGGGGTTTGCCGATGGGTCTATAGGGGGGCGCCGCCATCCACCAGCTCAGACTGTTCATCCTGTCATTTTGTGGTTCAATGCCGCCTATCTGTACTCCGACCTAAGTCCAAGTCTATAATTATGTAGTTGCTCAGTCGTATCATACTTGTAGGATGTTAGCATAGATGTGCTTGCTAGTTAGAAGCATGTTTAGACGCATTACAGTGAAAATCAAGGTATCGGGGCGGGAGAAGAGAAGATACAGTTGAGGGTGCACGAAGGAGTGGCAGCCGACAAGGTACCCAGGTGGGGACGCTAGCTAATCACGTGAGCAGGCGCGGAACACGTTCGACGCGTCAACGGGTGATACGTCATTGCAATCCTTCCAAGGTTTTTCACATCAACGAAGGCAACGATACACGGCGATGAATATGTACTAATCAAAGAGAAGTGTTGGAACTATATGTACAATTGATTAAGTATCTATCTTCCTACACACCAGACTCATAAATCGACGAACTCTCCCTTCAGCAGTGGATCGTCACGCATCTGCTGCAGGTAGCCTTCCACCTTCGCCGTCAGTGCAGGAACATCAAAGCCAAAGTATTTGTAGGCTGCTTTGCCTGGCAGACTGTGGCCAAAGCGCTTTATGCAACAGGCCGCATCAGCATACCTCTCCCATCCATTGGGCGCATACGGCTCAATAACGACAGCCGGTATACCGCGATGTCTTCGCAGCGTCTCACGCTTGTATTGTGTGGGTTGAGCATCGAACAGGCGCTGACATGGGAAGCTCACGACGCGTGCCTTAATGTTCTTCGCCTTTAGCTCCTTCGCCGTATCGACCGCATGATGCAGCTCTGCACCAACGCCGATGAGTGTCACATCCGCATCCTCGACCTCCTCGATCACATATGCACCCTTCGCGACTGAGTCCCGCTTCGTTTGCGCAAACTGAGGCAGAGTATGCCGCGACGTTGAGATGATGGTCGGTGTATTCTTCGCTTCGATCGCTGTAATCCAGGCGCCCGCCGTCTCTTCGCTATCGGCTGGGCGAATGTACAATAGATTAGGCATGGCGCGGTAGAGGTTTGCGAGTTCGATCGGCTGATGGGTGGGGCCATCTTCGCCCATTCCAATGCTGTACTGGTGTCAGTGAAGTGCAAAGGAAGAGGTCTGGAGGTGTTACCTGTCATGTGTGGCCGCATGTATGACCTGAAGGTGTTGCAGCGCACCCATCCGAACAGCTGGTGCTGCATAGAGGTAGAACATGAAGAAGGAAGATGTGACGGGAATAAATGTGTTTGGTGCAAACGCTGCCAAACCGTTGGAGATGGCACACATGGCATGTTCTCGGACACCATAATGGATATACCGTCCACTGTAGTTGCCGACGATTCCGCATGTGGTCTTTAGGTCGGGCTAAGCGGAGTTAGCGATGTCCCTTTCAGCTGGATGGGAAAAACACATACATTTTGAAAATCGACCTTGCCCTTCCAGATCATGTTGACTGAGGGCGTTAGGTCAGCGGTACCAACCATGAAATTGTTGATCTTTTCGGCGATTGAGTTGAAGACTAGGCCTGACGACTTCCTCGTTGCTGTGGGCGCATCGGGAAACGAGCTTGGGACCAAGTCCTTCCAGTTCTCTGTCAGGCGACCTTCTACTCGGCGTTTGAAGTCCGCTCCCTCCTCCGGGTACTTGCTCTGGTATTCCTCTACTTTCTTTCCCCACGATTTCACGAGCTCCTCGCCTCTTGCAGGAATGTCTTTGAAAAACTTGCGCACCTCCTCGCTAACAACAAAATGTTCCTCGGGATTGAAGCCGTAAGCTTTCTTCATGTTGGCCACATCAGCTGCACCGAAAGCCGCCCCGTGGGCAACTGCGTCGCCTGCGACGGCACTGCCAAGACCGATCACTGTTCGGACATTGATAAACGTAGGCTTCTCGATAGATGCTCGTGCCTTGTTCAGGGCCTCGACAAGACCCTCAATGTCAAAACACCCATCCTCAATATCGATGATATCCCAACCGCATGCTGCCATCTTAGTGTTGACATCCTCGGTGTTGGTCAGATCGACAGAACCGTCGCAGGTGACCTGGTTATTGTCGTAGATGATCGTGAGGTTGTTCAGCTTCAGATGGCCAGCAAAAGAGATTGCTTCTAATGCAACACCTTCCTGCAGACACGCGTCTCCGATCATACACCATGTGTGGTTCGACACCACGTCGATGTCTGGCTTGTTGTAAATCGCCTGCAGGTTCTTCGTCGCCATTGCCAGGCCCACTGCATTAGCCACACCCTGTCCTAACGGGCCAGTCGTCACCTCAATGCCTTCATGTTCGATCTCGGGATGTCCTGGACACAAGGCGTCGACGCGATCTGAGTGGTATGACTTCAGCTGATCGAAAGTCATGGCTTTGTAGCCTGTGAGGTGGAGAAAGGTGTATTGGAAAAGACATGTGTGGCCGTTTGACAGGACGAATCGATCTCGGTTGAAGTATGTAGGCGTATGCGGTGCGTATCGCATGATATACTTCCATAGCGCAACACCAATTGCCGCCATACCGATGGCACCTCTATCGTATCGTTAGCTCTACTCCTACGAAGGCTGTTAGACGACTTACCCAGGATGCCCGCCATTAAATTGCTGGCACAGATCCGCAATGAGCAGCCTGAAGGTTTTCAAGACATGATCTTGCTCTTTCGATAATTTTTGGACCGATGATCGTTCCAGCTTCGCCTCTTTCTTCAGTCCATCCACGACATTCTGGCCATAACCGGTCGAGCCGTTCACTTGCGGTGAATCTTGTGATGTATGCATTTTGTGTGGGTGTAGGAGGGGAATGCGAGGTATGAACTTCAACACACGAACATTAGTACACTTATAAGTTCAAAAGCACTCACCGGCGCACCATTTCTAAGTACTTCTTGTGCTGCTCTGAAAATTAATCTTCAACGTACATTCAGAACAACTGTCCGGGCTTTCCACATCTGGTAATCCGACGCGTCAGTCTTGCGGGGATAAACATGGTTCTCCCGACTCCTATTGGATGGCGGGACACATACTAGATCAATTACGGTAATCAGAGCCACCAACACACTCCTTTATCAATCCCGCTGCAAGCTTCCCCGCATTTTGCCACGGACTACTGCACTCTCTGATCTCCATTTTGTGGACGGGACTTCCTTTCTCGCCAAAATGGCATTATGACGCGCTGAACATGTGGGGCTAGTTGATGTGTCTCTATCCTTTGACAGCGCGTGCTCTTGCTCTCGATAATTGAACCTCAACAAGCAGACATGGCCCCAGCACTTGTACTTCAGTCTTCATCGTCCAACGCGAAACCCACGGCTACCACACAAGCAACTATCAAGACACCATTGCCAAACCCTTCGTTGCAGGTTACCGCGGACCATAATTTGAAGCTGCAAGAGGCGCCTGTGTACGCGCCAAAGAGAGGTGAAGTGCTGTTGCATGTCAAGGCTACAGGTGTTTGCGGGTACGAACTTTCAATACAGTAGGGTTGTCAAGGCTGATGAGGAGGTGCCAGATCCGACATTCACTTCTGGAGAGCTGGGAGAATAGGGTCACTCGTCGTTGAAGGAGATTGTATCCTTGGCCATGAAGCAGCAGGCATTGTTCTGCAGTGCGGTGAGGATGTCACAAGTCTCAAGCCTGGTACATTCAACACCTCGAGTTCACCAGCCAGTACTAACATAGACCCTAGGCGATCGCGTAGCAGTCGAGCCTGGTGTTCCGTGTGGTTCATGCTTTCTTTGCATGGACGGTCGGTACAACCTTTGTGAAGACGTCCAATTTGCAGGTGTCTACCCGTATCACGGTACTATACAACGCTACAAGACGCATCCTGCGAAATGGTGTCACAAACTTCCACCCAGCGTCTCGTATGCAGAAGGCGCGCTCCTCGAACCGCTTTCCGTTGTTATGCATGGTATCAAGTCAGCAGGCCTATCTTTAGGCCGTGGTGCAGTAATTTGTGGTGCAGGTCCAATCGGTCTTATTGCGCTGGCTGCAGCGAGAGCGAGCGGAGCGCATCCACTTGTTATCACGGATCTTGAGCCTAAGCGATTGGCGTTCGCAAAGCAGTTTGTGCCGACGGTTGCCACTTACCAGGTTGATCGAAATCTAGATGCACAAGGTAATGCGAAGAAGATCAGAGAGCTCTTCGACTTTGACAACGTGGGCGAGTACGGTGCACCAGAAACTGTGCTGGAGTGCACGGGTGTGGAGAGCAGTATCGTTACTGCGGCATACACAGCGAGAAGAGGTGGTACGGTCATGGTAATAGGTGTAGGGAAAGAGATCATGAACAATCTACCTTTCATGCATCTGAGTCTTGCAGAGGTAGGATAGTTTCCACTTCACTGCTTTGATATCAACAAATATTCCTGGACTGTCTTCGCTAACAGATGCTGTAGATCGATCTCAAATTCATCAACCGCTATCGCGACACATGGCCCGCTGGCCTTCAATGTTTAGCTGGTGGTATACTTGATCTGAAACCGCTTGTCAGCCATACCTTCCCGTTAGAGAATGCGCTCGATGCGTTGCATACATGCGGGGATTTGAGCAACGGAAGTATCAAGGTACAAATTATCGACGAAGTGGATGATGTACTGTAGTCGTTGATAGAAATCGCGTTCGTAGTATTTCAATTCTGATGCTAAGAAGCTTCAGCTTTTTGAAATGATGACATATGTTAAAACTATAAGAAGGAGCGTTTGTGCTTGCCACTATCTTTAAATGGAGCCAATGGCTTTTCCCCGCCCAATGTATCGCGAGCTTACCCCACATTGTAACAATGATCGTCCCGTCAGAACATCGGTACCCGACTATATCAGATCCATGATGTTCGGAAAGCTGTTCTTTTCTTCACCAGTAAGTGCGACCAGCGTAAGTCTAACGACCTTGCAACCAAGGTTCCATGTACCAATGCCCCCCTGTTCCACCACTCATGTCTTGGAGTATAACTACCATAACGCTGCGATTACCCTCAAATAGGAGTTCACAAGCGCCATCGGCAAAACGTCGGATACGCTATGAAGAGACCATTGGACAGCAGCGAGCCGGCAGAACCTCGGATAGAATAAGAGGCCCAAACAAGACTAAACTTTCGGAGGCATTGACCATGCGCATGGCACGTCGTCTCATGCGTACCGAAATACCGGATATGGGGATGTTGTGTTGACGCGATTCTCGATTCAAGCAGGTGAGAAAGGGGAACAAGAAGCAATACAGCGGCAATCGTGCTAATCGCACAATCAGAGCATCCGAAGACTCGCGTCGAGACAGTTTTTTGGTGTTTTCTCCTCCCCATGCGCACGAGCTGATCCACCACTTAGGTCGCATTGAGATTCTGGCAAACCTATAAAGTCGCCATCCCCGCATTCTCCAGATCTACGTCGCATCTTTGGAACGAGGATGGGCCTGTGCTGACCCATTCCGTCTACTCCCGCCACTCTTCCGTTACTGGCCGTATCACTGCCACCAAGTTTTCCATCTTTCCAAAGCATCATGAGTCTGGACTGCGATAAAAAGTCCAATGCTGTCGAGCTAAACGAAAACGTACCAGGGATAACGACCACCGCGGACACTTCCGCGCTTGGTCACCTCGCCAATCAAGAAGACCATGAAGTCGGTAAACTTGCGTCCTTCCGCAAGTACCCTTGGGCATGTGCTTGGTCGATGTACATGGTTTGGGTAGTTTTACTAGTCAGTTTCGAGAATCAAGCAGCCGGCAACGTCATTGGTATCCCAGAGTTCAGGAAGGACTTCGGACATCAATTTACCGCGGACGACGGTACTGTGAGTTATGTCGTTGATGCTCAGTGGCAATCGGCCTTTCAGGGTGCACCTGTAGCTTCGTAAGTCACCCACCTGTATCAAAGAGTATAACATAACTAACGCTTTAGTGCTATCGTGGGCGCCCTCGGGTGTGGACAACTCGCTGACTGGCTTGGCCGCCGCCTAGTGGTCATGATCTGTCTCGCCGTGACATTCGCAGCAGTGACCATGGAGTTTGTTGCAACAACTAATGAGCTGTTTTTCGGCGGCAAGTTCCTGAATGGTTTCGTTGTCGGCGCCTTAGCATCAGTCACCGTAACATATATCGGCGAGGTTGCTCCTTTGAAACTCAGAGGCATGCTGACCTGTCTGACTGCTCTATCATACACTCTCGGACCGCTTACAGTTGCGCTCATTGTCAACTCCACCGGAGTATACACCAACCGTTGGGCATATCGCGCTGTCTTTTGCGCACAGTATGGTTTTGCTGCCATAGCTGCTGCTTTCGTCTGGTCCATGCCCGAGTCTCCATGGTGGCTTGCATCTAAAGATCGTCAGGCCGACGCACTCAAGGCCCTTAACAGCCTTGGTCATCGTGGCTTCGCAGGTGAGCAAAAGCTCGCTCAGATCACGACGACTCTCCTAGAGATTAAGCGCGAGACCGAAGGCGTCACATACCTGGAGTGCTTCCGTAAATCCAACCTCCGACGAACCATCATCTCGATCATGCCACTCACCATACAGTCTCTCAGTGGAATCACTTTCGCCGCATCGTACTCAACGTACTATATGCAACTGGCCGGTTTCACCACAGAGATGTCATTCAAGTTGCAGATTGTGCAACAAGTCATCTCGCTTGTCGGCAACATCATGTCCTGGTACTTGGTCGACCGCGTAGGACGTCGCAACCTTACTTTCTGGGGACTCTTTGTTCTCACCATCATCTTGTTCGTCATGGCCGGCCTCGCCGTCGTCGGAACAGTTCCTGCACTCAAAGGTGCCATCAGCATGATACTCATTTACTGCTTCTGGTACAACGTCACCATCGGCGCTACTGCCTACACTATCCTCTGCGAAACATCGACTTCCCGTCTCCGTATCAAAACTATCGCCATCGGCTTCGCTCTACAGAACGCCCTCAACACCATGTGGAGTTTCGTACTGCCTTATTTGTTCAACCCTGACCAACTCAACCTCGGTGGAAAATTGGGTTTCATCTTCGGTGGTCTATCCATCATGTGCCTGGTATATCTTTGGTTTTACCAGCCCGAGACGGCTGGCCGGACGTACGAGGAGTTGGACGAAATGTTTGCCAATAAAGTCCAGGCACGGAAATTCGGGGCGCACAAGACGAATGCGCAAGCTATGGGTGAGGCGGTCAAGGAAAAAGAGGGCAAGTAGGATACGAGACTGTAATCGCAACGCGACAGTCTCACCACCGGAAGAGTGGACATATTACGACGACGAAATGCTCAAGTTCTTGGAGGCAAGGGACCCAGAATAGTTTGAACAGTTGAAGAGGTAACCTAGTGATAGACTAGGACCAAATGGATTAGTACTACACAGCTTTACATGGGTACTTGGCTCAACATTCAGGGTGAGAACCAGCCTTAAGCCTTATCCCACCTTTCCATCCCCTCTACCTTCATCTTCTCATACCAGTTCCTCACATATTCCAATCCTGCATGCGGTCCGTAAATCTTCTTCTCCCACTGCGGTACCGGAGGCTTCAATCCGGTCTCAGCTTCGCACTTTTGCATCAACTCACTGAGAGTGCCGCCGCGGTCAATCACGTTGTCAGTACTATATCCCTCTATCGCGCGCTCTTCTCGTCTCTTGCTGCGAAGTGTCGAAGTGGCAAACTTATCGAAGGTGAAAGTGTGTGGATCGACTACGACACCGTAGTTGTCTCTCGCGCCTTCGACGGTAACGAGTCGGCGGCGGACTTCTTGGGCCACACGTTCGGGAGGGCGTGTGAGAGGGTCGCCAAGACCACCACCACCCCAGGTGATCCACTCCAACACGTCGCCTGAGGGGGTCAGTGTCGCACCTCAAATATATGAAAAATTTTAAGACTTACCTGGATAAACATGTATGTGATCCTGCTTCGACTGGCAAAGCTCGATGTTGTCCTTTTCCGTTAGTGTGCCATAGCTGTTATTTCGGTATAGAATCTTCCTTGATCTGCTTCCCGGCTTACCACCGTTAACACCCCATGCCTTGGTCAACCACCGGTCGTCGTGCGTGCTGACATCGCCTTCGCATAACCATCTATACAAAGTCCTCTGTGCATTACCTCCTCGGTAGAAACCTGGGCCTCCAGAGTCTGGCAAAGCTTCGTTGGCCTCAATGATGACGGGGTAGTAGAGCTCGATATTCTCAGCTGGAATGGATTTGATGGCTGGAAAGAGGCAGTGGCAGTCTGGTCCGTCACCGATCGGTCGCGCAGGCACACCGCCAAAGCCGATCTGGTAGAGCAAGTAGAACTCGCCGTCGGGCTTGAAACCAGAATAGAAGAGATGCGGCGAATCGGAAAAACCTGCGGCGCAACGATAGGCGGGGTTTTGTTGACCGAACAGCGCTTGCAAGACATCCATGATACGACCGAGGAGATGAGTACGGCAACTGACAGCTGCTGGACGTACAGGACGCAGAATGGTACCAGTCGGGATCTTGATGTCCAGCAAATCATGGAAGCCATCATTGACCACCTGCTGGAGTCAGTGTATGTCTCAAATGGGGTTGACGCTAAGATACTTACTGCGAAAGGGTCGTAGATGGCGAGCAAATGATACCCGATGAACATCTTGAACAAGGTAATTGAAAGATAAAAGTTCATCGAGCTATTGGACTGAGGTGAAGTGCCGTCCCAATCAAAGATGAGCTTCCCATCTTGCTTTTTCATCGAGCAAGTAATGGCGTAGGGACCAATGCCTTGTCCGTCATCGTCGATGAAGTCGGTAAAGCTCGACACCTCATCGCTGATCTTCTCATTGATGATCCTACTGATAGCAAGCTTGTTCTGCTCTAGCAGATAGTCAGTAGCTGCCTCGTACACCTCCAGGCTGTAGCGTTCACAAAGCTCAGTGACACGTGTAGCAGCTGTTCGACAGGCGGTAACGAGCGCCATGAGGTCACTCTGGAACCAATCCGGGGCACGAGAATTCCGGAACAGCACCGTCGCAAGGGTTTCGTTGTAAACACCCTTTGTGTAGAGCTTGACGATAGGAATTTGAAGGCCGTCTTCGTAAATGGTGCTGGCATTGATGCTCATGGAGCCCGGGACTTTCCCTTGCACATCGGTTATGTGACCGAAGTTTGCCGCCCAGCCTATGAGGTTGTGCTCATAGTATATGGGAAGCAGCACGATGACGTCGTTAAGGTGCGATACGGCGCCATCGATCTGGTATACGTCGTTGGTCACGAAAACGTCGCCCTCCTCGACCGTGCCACTCCAGCCGTTCAAAAACTGCTGTATGAAAGACCCGAACTGACCAACAAGCATCTGGCCACGTGTATTGGTGATTACGTTAAACTCGTCTTGCTGTTCTCGGATCGCCGGGCTCATGGCGCAACGAAGTAGAAGTGCATCCATCTCTCTTCTGATAGAACCAAGCGCAGAGGCAATGAGAGTAGCGATGATGGGCTGCTCTTTGACCATGTCTTGGGCTGACTCTTTTGTATGTACAGTCTTTCGTTCTTCCTTCTTTTCCGTGGGCCAGATGAGTATGTTACCCATGGAATCGATCTTTCCGTAAAAGCCAGGCAGTATAAGAGTGTTCGAGTCCATTTCTGTGATAACAGCTGGACCATGTATGACTTTTCCAGCTCCTCCAATCTTGGAACGGTCCCAGAATGTGGCCTCAACTTCTTTGCCTTCGCAAACAATAACCTGCTTAGCTGTAATGGCGCCCTCCCAGGGGTCAGAAGTACGAGCATCTTCCAGGGGTTTGAAGGCCACCTCTTCGGAAGCATCGACGACTTTAGCACGCAAGCGCATCGTCTCCGTCTCTGCATGCGCATGAGAGAAGCCAAACTGATGTTGATGGGCTTCATTGAACTTGGTACGTAGGATATCCACGAGCTTTTGTGAGCTGTCGAGCTCACTCGAACTCAGGTCAACAGTAAGTGTCATGGCTTGGCCCTTATAACGCATATCCGCCTGGTATATGACGTGTAATGCAGCATGTTCGTCCGCAAGCGAAGTCTTCATCGTGTCTACACCACTAGCCTTGAGATCAAGTAATGTCTCTCTGAGCTCTTCCTCGGGGATATCTGAGAAGGCGCGGATGTAAGTGCAGCTCTGCTCGTGAGACATCTTGGTGATAGCATCGCCTTGTGCGCATAGCACACCGGGGGAAGGAGGGACGATGACAGGCCAGGAACCAAGAAGTTGGCCGAGGGCGTTACCATGGAGCGGGCCAGCGCCACCGAGAGCAACTAACGCGAAGTCGCGTGGGTCATAGCCTTGCTCGACGGATACCAGACGAAGAGCCCCATGCATAGACTCATTCACCAGGTCGATAATTCCCTCTGCTGCGGAGGCAGTGTCGAGGCCCATCTGCTTAGCGATTGACTCAACTGCAGCAGTAGATGCAGCAACGTCGAGTTGAAATGTGCCGCCTAGTAGCTTCGACGGCAGGCGACCCAGCGCCAAGTTTGCATCGGTCACAGTCGCTTGGGTTCCACCTTTGCCGTAAGCCGCAGGACCAGGTGTAGCACCACTGGACTCTGGTCCGACACGCAGAGTTTTTGTAAAGTCGTTGAATATCGCGATGGAGCCGCCACCGGCGCCTACAGTGTTGACATCAACACTAGGGGCTCGTACAGATAAGTGGCCGATTGCGGTTTCCCGTCGGATAATAGCGTCGCTGCCTGAGAGTAGAGCACAGTCCGTGGAAGTCCCTCCCATGTCGAACGTGATGAGATTTTTGTAAGCCGTGTTCTTGGCGACCAAATGCGAGACTGCCTTGACACCACCAGCTGGACCGCTCATGAGGATGCGCACTGGTGTCTCGCCAGCGAGGTGGACCGACGTTAGGTCGCCGTCGGACTTCAAGATGCGAATCGTATTTGTGTCGTTCGCAAGCTTCTTCTGCAGGTTTTGCATGTAGCTCTTGACTACTGGCTTAACGATGGCATTTGCAGCGGTCGTAACGGTACGCTCATATTCCTGTATCTCTGGCAATACATCTGTGGAAGTCACGATCTCAACGTCTGGGCCGAATTCGCTACTCAGTATGGCCTTGATCCGTTCTTCATGCGCGCTGTTAGCGAAGGAGTTGATGAGCGATACAGCGATAGCTTGAGGCTGTTGTCGCTTAAGATCCTGCAAATCTTTGCGTAGCTCATCTTCGTCCAACTCGTAGAATATGTCACCGTCAATCTTGATACGCTCTTTGACTTCAACGGTCCGCTCCAGCGGCACGAGAGGCTCGGGCTGTTCGTAATGCATCCAAGAACCTAGTCCGCCCGGTATCTGGCTGCGTCTTGTAGCCAGTATGTCCTTGTGACCCTTGGTAACGATGAGGCCGCATTTGGCGCCCTTGCCTTCGAGCACCGCGTTGGTGCCCGTAGTCGTGCCATGGTGGATGTACTCAAACTTGCCCTCCCAGTTATATTTGTCTTTTAATATTTTCCTTGCTTGTTGCACCCCTTCCTGCACGCCAATGGACTGATCCGTCGTGTTGGTCGGCACCTTTGTACGTACCGCCTCGCCGTTGGGCGTGATGACGCACACTAAGCTCGATTAAAAGATGATGTATACTTTGTGGAAAAGGGCCGTACCGTCGGTGAAGGTTCTAGGAACGTGTTAGCCGCATATCATGACCTGGACCGGGTTCAGGCAAGCCATGAGGTGGTGGCAGCTGTGGACTCGGGGAAGCTCTGCATGTTCGCCGCCGTGGCTAAGAAGCAGCTAGCGAGCGGGCGTCTTCCCACGGGTACATGACGCAAAATTCAATGAAAGCAGACATTACTCACCCTCCAACATCAACACCAAGTCTGTAGCCCGGTGTGGCCATGGTGTAGTAGCCGAGTATGGGGGCTCAGCGATGGGTGTGAAGCTATCCCAGCTTTACAATGAGGATTGGATTATGGGCTATCGGATGGCCCTGCGTCATGCTATAACCATGCTTTTCTGGGGCTGATACTAATGCGCCGAGCTGGTACCGGGAATACACCAGTTAGGCAGAATCGCACCTTGCTGCTATTAGGAGGTCCATTGCCGCTGTCAGGTTCGGCGCCTGGCTCATAGTGGCAGTCACCAACGCTCTTGAGGAAGGCGTGTCACAGCTCCGAACGTAACTGGATTGTTGAGGATGATCCGTCCCAGCTATCGTTTGGGTGCGGGGTCGTCTGACCCAGTTGCAATCCCACTATCAGACTACTTGAAAGCGTTCGCGTTTGCCCCGGGGCTGCGAGATACGCCGTTATCACTTGTGAAGCTTGACGCGAAAAGTGGATATAGTTGCTCGGCACATGGGCCAGGGGCCTTCGCTTACTTCCGATAAGCCCGCGAAGCATCGCCCCCAATCCGACTTTCATGTAGCAGCGCGACAAGATGCTCGTCATCAGCGACGAGGCTTGAAACATCATAACACATTTCCCACCATCTCGTGCACATACGCGCGACACCACCAAACGATCTTTCTACTTCCTCACAGTCAAGCACGATGACGTATTACATCGCTCTTTCTGCTGCTGTCCACGACATTCACTACAAGACGTGCCAAAGCAACGTAGAACCTGCCATACGCTCCTTGTCTCTTTCGACCATAGATTCATAACTCATATAATATTACATAGTGCCGTACTATCGCGCAACTTCACCAAACATCGTCTATTTAGCAGCCAACATCTCCAAAAACTTGTCTCCAAGCGCATTCGCCGCCATCGGGTTGTCCCCAGTAACAAGCTCCCTGTCTACGGTGATGCTTCCCATGGATTTGGCGATGCCCTCCTGCATATCCGCCCCCTCTTGCCTCAACGTACCCTCCACCTTGTCAATTTCGCCCCTGAAAACAGTCTCCATAAGTTTCTCCTCGGCATCCGACCAGCTCGTCATCTTGTAGCCAGAGTACTCAAACTTCTTGCTAGGCCCGTACTTGGTAGAAAGGAAGGCCCAGGGTCCGTGACAGATTGCGGCCGTCGGCTTTGATGAAGTGTGGAAGTGTGTGAGTATACGGCCTAGCTCGGGGTTGTCACCCAGGTCGGACAAGGGAGCATGACCACCGGGGATGAAGACACCGCTGTAGTTCTTCAATTCATCATCGCTGATCTCGGAAAACTTCTTCGGTCGCGAAAAGCCATTCTCCTTCTTCATACGCTCGATCAGATCCAGCTCTCTTTGCTTCTCATAGTAGTTTCCGGCGAAAGCAGCGAGAGATACGCTGAGTGGGTCGGGTGTGGGTTCCTTGCCCTCTGGTGAGGCGAATGTGACTTCGTAGCCGGCGTCGAGAATCTTCTGAAGAGGCTTTGCTAGCTCCATAAGGAAGTAACCAGAGTCTTGAGAGACGGTCTTTCCATCACTACCCGTGTTGTAGAGAGGAAACGAAGATGCGTCGGAAAGGACGATGAGGACTTTCTTGTTTGCGGCCATGATGATTGAATCGGACTTGTAATTGTGGTTTGTTTGGGAGTATGTGTAGTAGATCCTCAATGTAGAGAGCTCAAATGGGTATCAAAAGTTGTTGTATAATAGGTGAAGCTAAGAATTTCCAAAGGGTGTTGTATATGTTGCTGGTTTTCATTCGCAGGTCAGTATGACGTAGCCAGCTGCCTGCGCTTTGTAAACGTCACACCCACCAAACTCTCCACTTGGGTGTTCGACATGTTGCGCAGAGCTTCGATATCGAGCGTCGGATAACCTCGGCGCAGGCTTCGCACAATCGTCATTGTAAGCTCGGGCGCCAATGGTAGCGCGTGGAAGACACGTCGCATCGCATTTGGACGCGGTTCATCCACGACTCGCCTTGGATCGTGGAATGACTCGCTCAGCCCGACCTCCCCGCACGCCTACACCAGGACTCCATGCCAATATCAACTACCTTTATGGAACTGTTTTTAGCAAAGTCGCAATATATTGGGTACTGAAGTCTGCTACGAAGTGTCGGCTGTTGTTGCATACGTGGCCGTAAAACAAGAATCGCAAGGTTGTAGCATGGATGCCTAAATGTTGTGCAGATGCATATTTAGGCAACGGTGCGAATATAGAGAAGACAACACAACAACATCAAATTTTGATTGAATCACGCTCTCAGAATACGTCTTATATGTTGCGTCCGAAAGCTGAACGACGCATCGACATACGGCGTTACAAACATCCCAATCCATAAGTTCATTTGTCAGTTACTATGCGCCTAAATGCCCTCATACTACTTCTCTTTTCCACTCTACCCATCAGCCTAGCTCTACAAATCGCCTCGAACTTCCCTCGACCATGGACGCCAAACGATCCCTGTCCCACTTCAATCAAAGCTACAATTGTTCCTAACCCTTGCTTTTACAGCATTTGCGATCCAGATTACTTCGATTTCACAACCTTGGATTCCGTCCATTCGGCGCTCCTCACATGTCCCAACATATCTTTCCTCGATCTCAATATTCACGGATGGTCCAGTACATGGCCAGGGCGCTTGAACCTTCCATTTAGCCCTTTGGGTGGAGAAAGATATGTCGACCTCAAAGGCCTAAAACTGAATGGCTATGGGTGGGACTGGCGGAGTGAGGATGACGTTTGGAATAGCCCGATGTGTCGCTATGGGGGCAAGCTGGAATGTCTCATGGATATATACTACTGGTTCTACATGGGTCATTGGAAGAGCTGGCTCGAGTGGCGCAAGCAACCGAAAGCGCAGGGCGGGAAGAATAACGCGGACTTGTGGCTTGATGCAATGGACTGGACGGTTATTGAAGAACTTTCGGTGGACAGAGTTCCAGACAGCGTGCGAAAGGTCCTCTCGCAGTCCCAAGCATTGCGGAAGTTGAATACGACGGACATTGAGTTGATCATGAATTTGCCAAACAACACACTTACGCATTTGTCCTTCTTCAACGGCAGCTACATGCGGGATCTCCTACCCGATATCCTAGATCACCAAGGCGAGTCGTTACAGAGTCTCGAGCTTCGTTGGCATGATGACTATGTTCCGATACGGCATCTCGGCGGCTTGGACGGGGATTTCGATCTCCTGGCAAACCACACAAGCAACCTTTCACATCTCAGTATAAGCGTACTATACAACGATACTATCTGGCCCTTCGAAACGATCGAGAAGATTGCCGCTATTCCCACATTACGAAAAGCAGACTTGTGGATGGAATCGCTTAGCAAATGCCAGGGGCCACATGACCCTCATATAGTGGTAGCGACAACGGAGATGTTGGGTTTCAGTGACAAGTATGAGGGTGGATACTGTGGTGGCAAAGATGCACTCCATGAACGGCTGCTCGATAGTACAAGTGCGCTTGAGATGTTCAAACACATGAGAGAGAAGAAGCAAGGAGAGGAATTGGAAGAAACTACTTTTTGGGCCGGTAAGTGGTCACCAGGGTGGGACGAGGAGAGTTTGAGAGTAAAGGTGGCATGTAAAGCGGAGGCAGATTCTCGTATGGAAGATTGGTGTGTGGTAGAGTGGGAGGGCGAGGAACTCCCGCAAGAGGCATTCGATTGGGATGAATCGACTCGTGTCCCCGAGTAGTTGATACAATAATTCATAGGACCCTTTTAGCACAATATGATCATTGGAAGCATCATCAACCCGATAACCTGACCGTACGTTCGAAGTTCTTAGTAGGCATTCTCATTCTTCCATGACCTTAATCGTGACTAACTGTGGGGTCCCATGCACAGACCTCATACACTCCAGTATCCAAACTCTTCATATCCTCGGCCGAGAGTTCAAAGTCGTAGATCTGGGCGTTTTCTTCGATACGAGACTTGGTCACAGACTTAGGAAGTGGTACGAATCCCTAGATGATGTCAGCGTGGCACACAGTGTTAGGGAAACATTGTGTGTATACGCACCATTTGCAAACTCCATCTTAACAGTATCTGGGAAGGCGTCTTATTGTACTTCTCCGCAAGTGGCTTCAGCAGCGGATCTTCATTCTTCGTCGCGCGCACGAGTGGACTGTATGCTTCGCATAGCACACCCCGCTTCTTGCACCAGTTGACGATATCTGGACGCGCAAGCCAGGGGTGAAGCTCAATCTGATTGATGCTGATAACTCCACCCTTGCCTTCTCCCTCCTTGGCCTCCGTCTCTTTGATCCACGCCTCCAGTTCGTCCAGATGATGCACACCGTAGTTTGATACACCAATAGATCGAATTTTGCCTTCTTGTACACCCTCAACGAGCGCTTTCCAGGCTCCGAGGCGGTTCTCCTTACCGCCATAAGGACTGTGTAGAAGGTAGAGATCAACGTAATCGAAACCGGTGATCTTGAGTGTATTGTCAATGTGCCGTTTTGAATTCTCGTAACTCATGTCTTTCGGGGGTATTTTCGTCGTGAAGAACAACTCCTCTCTCGGTATCTCGGACTTCTTCATTCCTTCCGCAGATGCTTGCTCATTCCGGTAGGCTACCGCGGAGTCCACATGGCGATAGCCGACCTTGATTGCATGCTGAACTACTTCAGACGCAATATCTGCGGGTGTTTGATATACACCATAGCCAAGAATAGGAATCTTGTATCCTGAAGGCATAGCATATTGAGAGTTGATGGTGAGACCTGCCATGATAGCCGATGACGTATGAAAGAACCGCGGTGACTTTGGGAGGGGAAGCTGAGAACGAAGATGCGACAATCTTGTGAGGGCAGTGATACACATAGTCCGATCACGATTGGAGTGATGGAGATGGCAATTTCTCGAGCGTATGCTACTTATAACACCAGATGGTTGTACACTTGTACGAGGCTGTCTTGTGGGGAGCTGGGAATAACGGAGATAAATTGCGAAGGCCGATGACTAAAGAAGCGGTAGTAACGAGGTCGCCGCCGCCGAACAGCGAACTATGACCTTATCATTGTCACTCAATCGGTCTTTGGAGGTTCCGTTGTGCTTTTTCACGAAGCTCTCTGATACATAGGTACCAAACGAATCGACCATGCATAACAGTCGCATTACTCAGTCTGTCCCAGAATGGCAATATTAATACTAATTTGTAACGCAGCACAAATACTCAATGTGGAAGAACATAATCAGGTAAATTTTCGTTCATTCGCATCATTCTGCAAAGATTTACCCAGCGGTCACCGCCTTTATTGCGTTCTCTTAAGCTCAACACTTATAGGCAGAGTAAGACAGGCATCGCATCTCTAACTTTCATGCGTACCCCAGGCGGCTTCGCGGGCCTCAGCTGCACGGTATCCGAGACGATGGGCCCCTTGTAAGCGCTAGAAGGGCCGAGGAAGATCTGGAGAAGGCACTGGCGAACGCTGGTGGGGCGAACACACACGAATAGGCGCCTGAGCACTATGGATAATTAGATACCACGTTGCGTATGCGAGCCCACGGATCCTGAAACGTCCCGACCCCCTCCTTTTTGGACCTCTGGGTCGCGTAAAGAGGATGTGTTTCCTGCACGTGGATAGCAGCTTGCAGGCCTAAACTGTTTCTCCGACACACCGATAGACTGGCCCATGGTTCGGTACCCCGGCAGCAGTTCAGGAGTCGATTTACGTTTGTGAACTCCACGGTGTGTAGCACGGCAGCCCTCCAACCTTAGCCGAGGAGTCTTTGTACGACTGATTCTCGATGAATGCCGATCGCATTATCGGAATGAAGATCGATCTCTGCCGTAGCTTTGAGGCTTGTCCGACCATCAGCGTGTGAACGAATGGTTCGGCAAGCCTGCAGTACCACCGGTGAGCAGTGAAGGGGATGCGCTGACAGGCACGTGCATGGTGACCTCATGGGGCTTTGCATCTAGTCGCTTTGTGCCACCTGTAGAACCCCATGCGATGCGGCTAAAACATGTGCAGTTCAACAATATTTCCATTATCGACCAAATCTATTGTCGGGGTCGTAGAAACGGGAAACACTCCTCGCTTCCACTAATATGCTAATGTGGGGCGTAGATCATGAAACACTAACCCGGTCAAGTCGTCGAATGTAGCTCCTCTGTCATAATCACACAACTTTCCTTTCCGTCTACACCATAACCTAGTCACACTGTTTCCTGATTTGTTTCGTCCCCTAGACGCAAGCCTCAACCGTCGCTCAATGCGTCATCTCTTGCTACAGGGTTCTGTCCCCACTGACTCGTCTTATCGTGTGCTCGGCAATGCGGAGGAGATCCCGAAAAATCGAACAATGCCACCTACTACCACCGTACTAGTCTGCATCCTGCGTCTGAGTCTTGCCGCTATTAGGCACTCATCCTCGGGAAGAGAACGCGGAATACTGCCGTCAGCGGTCAACACACAGACAAGTAAAATTACGGTACATTCCGAGCAGCTACGTGATGCGAAACGACGCAGGAACGTGGGGGTTTACACCACACGCAGACAGAGCAAAGCTTACAACTGGTGGCGGCAAAACCTAGAACGCTTAGTCTAAGACAATAAGCAGCCTATTAAGACTTCTAGAAGGACTTGGTTACGCTAAATCCTTACTCTGACTACCACTCCCATTGGGAGTTCTACGCCAAAGCTCGCTACCAGCCGTTTTTCACCTCGACCCTAGGGCCGTTCGGGCCGCTGGCGACGTCGAGGAGAAGTAAGCTGCGTACATGCGCAATGAACCGGTCTTTGACGCGGTCCGCGACAGCATTGGCGAGCGGATGTAAGCTTACTAGGGCTTGTGACTTGAAAGTTCCCTCCTTCCGAGCAAGCCACGGGCAATCACGAAGTGAATCGCAAATCGCCATCCACCAGATTTTGAAACAAGCTGACCAGTCAGAGCCACTAAATGCATGATCACACACCGCACCGGTCAATCAGCATCATGTCCATGCTACTCCTTCCCATGCTCGAGCTGGATCTGGCAGATGTGGGGATACACGTCAGATCGTATTCGAAGTTATTGTCGACACATCGGTTGAAACTGCCGCGACAGTCTCGACGGCATCATGCAAAGAGCTCGATCTTCTCATGGCAGTGCTTACACCTGGTAGCCAGACGTCGTCGACCTGTTACGTCTCTGGTGCGCATAAGTGGGACTTTCGGTGCAAAGGATGTCGCAAAACTACAAGCCAAAGACAGTGTGATGTATGTCCTCGCCATGCATACCGGCGCCACCCGTGCCGTTCGAAGAGCGACTGAGAGCTTAAGGGGAGTTTATGATTGCGGGGCCTTTGATTGACAGACACAACTTCACGGCACATATGAGCCGGATTTGCTGCGTAGATCTCCACGCTTTGGAGATACACCACTATGATCTCCCATACGCCTATGGTCGCTCCACCGGCCGAGTTGACGCGGCTGGGCTCCTTTCCTCCGTAACTTTAGTCTGATCTCAGCGCGCGAGGTTGTTCACGGGACCACATCATATATGCTTGGCCAGTGTAGGAAGAGTTATGTAAGGGCAGTTCGTCTTGCCGATCTGCTCGGTCTACGCTCTAGGCGTCTGCATAGCAACCGTGTCTCTCAATTACAGTGGCTCAAGCGACCATCCGTGCTCGAAGCATCTGCCGAAGAGTGGTCTCGACCAGAGCCACTGAGAATGTGAAACTACCATGGTCAAGTAGTGGAAGATGCAGGGATATGTCACGTAGGTACGGTGTATGTATCTGAGACCCCCTAACATCTTGCCTTGTGGGCCCTTGCACACTATAACAGTGGCGTGTAAGTGATACGGTGCTCGCGTGGAGTAGGGACTGTATAACGTAGCTTACGCACAGAGCTGACTATGCTAACCAGTCACGATCTTCGCATGAAGTATACAAGGGATGCTGGCGTCGATCATGCCTTCTTACTCTAGAGATATCTTACACATGCACCAGTGTGATTGGAAAATTCGGAGTAGGGAGGCAAATGACCTATGCGCAACGAACCGGCTGAGGAATGGGCGTAGCTAGAAATGACGGATTTTACCATTGAAGCAAACTGAGCGGTGCCATACGTAATGGCCCATACGTAACGGTCCCAGATACGTGATGTGTATCGAAGCAACTACGTGTGCCTTGGCATTTGTCGCGAAGCACGTCATACCGCACTGTGCTGTGAAACAACCTGTGCCCTTTGAGGATTTGCAGGAACACAAATGTAACGTGTCTGTCTTTCCACGTTGCCGCAGCTTCAGGCAAGAAAGGCCCGATTGCGGCGTCGCATCCATATCCAAACCTTCTGAGTAAGGTATCGCACCACCACCACCACTACCGTGCCACACTCAAGACACGCGAGCCGCGCGGATGAAAGCCAAACTTTGCCGCAAAAGTGACCACCGCCACATGACTGGCTACCAATCCGCTTTGACTTGACCTCAAGCGGACCTCTCACAGCCATCGCTATTGACACTTTTGAAACAGTTGCCAGAGATCGATACAATCGTGATTGCGGCACGACTGTGTTTGCATATTGCGGCGCAGTCAAAGTCGGCATAAGTGGGTAACGGAGAAGCCTGCCCCGTTGGAGAAGGAGGGAGGGACTAGACAAAAAGGGGCCCCACAAGGCGGCATAAGGTTAGTAGGGCTGTGCGAAAAAAATGCAGATTGCGACAGAAATGGAATGAGGGAGGGTTGCAGGTTTGAGGGAATGTGCGACTCATTTATTCATTCCACGACAGTAAACGCCTATAATATGCTCGAAGGATATAACTGAGGGGAACTGCGGCAGGGGTAATGATGTGCGTGATGGGTAAGGGGCCGCCTAGCTGGCCTGTAGCCGAGATGCTCAAGAAGATAGTGATAATCGTTATGGAATTCGAAACAGTGAAGTTAAGCAAGGGTATCGAGCGAAGAAGATAAGATAGAATGCGAACGTAAGGCGCTGCGCGCTGCTGCGCCGATGTTGCTGTGCCCCAATTTCCTATGCAAGCCGCCCGTTTTTGTTAAACGCCATGTGTCTGTGCCGCATCGCGAGAGCGTTTAGACAGTGTCCGTATGTGACGATCCCTAGTTGAAAGAAAAAGAAGAAGACGATACAGCAAGATTTACCCGCATCCCTCACCCGCAAGCGAGGCTGACTAGGCGTGCAGGTAAGGTAGGTAGCTGCTAGATGACGGCTCAATAGGACTCATCGCGTAGGGAGCAAAGCCCTGTTGGACGTGATGCTCGAAATGAGCATATGGCATGGGTGCAGGATCGATCTCTTGCCATTTGCGCGAGCATTGTCGTGCTGTCCACTTGTCTTGAGCGCCAAACTCCAGCATCTAACATAGTCAGTCCATGTGCTCGAGTTTCCTTGAGATGATACATACCTTTTGCGCGATGATTTCGAACTTGCTTTGCGCCCAGTAATCATGTGCCATACGCAGTGCCTTGACGTCTGCCTCGGTCCACACACGCATCCGTTCATGTAGTCGCTTGATACGCATCTGTAATGCTGGTATCTGGTAATTCTTGTTGAGGTCTGTCAGAAAGCGTGCTGCGATGTCCTTCCACGGCATTTTTTCCTCGTCCTTGAGCTGTATCAGTAGTTTATCTTCCTCACTGAGCTCGAACTGTGTCGATATCTGTGAGTCTGATCGCTTTCTTCGTTTAGGCTCATCGACTACTTCTTCTTCCTCTTGGCGAAACCTCTTGGTTCCATGTGAGCGGGGTGTCTCAAGGGGTAGAGGGGCGATAGGTGTGTACATGCGTCGGGGTTGCGGTGAGGCTATCTGGGTAGATGACAGCTCTATTGACGGCTCACTCAAGCGGGGACTGTGGGTGGTGTATGTTGGGTAGAAAGTCTCATGGTTCGAGGTGATGCCTAGCGCGTTCATCGTCCAGGAGCCATCCACTGCCGCTGAATGCAGCGAGTCTGAACTACTGTGAGGCCGATCCATTAAGTGGGATTGTCTCCGCAAGCGAGATGTTGACTGATGAGGTGCACTTCTTGCGTCGGATTGGGGCTCTTCTGACGGGCGTGCAGACTCTGGTACTACCGAGTCCCGAGAATAGATGGTGCCAGGAGAGATGGCTGCTGATGACTGTGTAGTGGAAACTGGAGCTCTTGCTGAATAGTGAAACGTAGACGCGGGCGGCGACAGGTTGATAGACGATGCGTGTGGAGGTATATAGTGGTTATATGGGGCATAGCTGGTCTAGACAACCACATATGAGCAACCGATATCGCAACAAGGGTGAAGTACAAACCTCGCTATGGCACTCTGGGGCCGAAATAGAGGGGCCGCCATACCAACCAGAAGTCGACTGACTGTTCAGCTCTTGAGATGGGAGAGGACTCTCTGGTAGGCGTGACATATACGAATGAAGCGAGTGTGGAGACATTGAGACAGGCGAGGAGCCGGGCGCGGGGTAGTACTGAGGGTGGTAGGGACTTGGCCACGAGGCTGGTTTGTCCTGGAGAAGATGCGGAGGGAGGATAGCACCTTCAAGTATAATAGACATGACAACTACGTCTGTCGGCTGGGTAAGGAGGGCCTTTTGTTGCTGCGCCTCTACTGCTGTGATCGCTAATGTAGCAAGCAATGCAATGAAGACGGGCGGTGGCAGGAAGGAAGACGCGGCGCACGGTGATGATATTCAGGCTCGAGCTGGATGACTAGGCTAGGGGAACGCCTCAGTCATATTTATCAAGTTGCTAACGGTATAGCGGCTTCGAGTGCAGGTCACTTCTAGTGCGTCGACTCTATCGTGCCACCCCCCAGTAGGCTTTGAAGGATGCTGCTGCTGCGCACTGACTGTCAGGCCTGCATATTAGCGCCCCGAGCTTTCACCCTGCTCTTCTCTTGTCTCCTCGCGGTTTGGCGGCCTCGACCCCAGCATGCCATGCCTTGCGCTTGAGCCGCGAATTGGCCAGGCGTGCATGGTCGCTCACGGTTGTGTCCGGCCCATTTGCTGGCCCGGAACGCTGTGCTGGGTTTCTAGGTGGTGTCCTGCAACGGCGGTGATCATGACCGTGTGGGCGTCGCTGCAGCCTTGCTATCGGAATCCGCTATACACCTGGCCAGCAAGGGTGTGCGCGCTACACTACATGGTGGCTAGTGCGCATAGAGGTGGTTTTTGAAGGTGAATGTCGAATGTAACCTTCAGTAAGGCGGCCACCCTGACGTCGACCCCGATGTCTGCGACTCCTCTCGCAATCGCTACCCAGCAGGATAATCTCTTTCCGATGCAGCGTGATATTGACGAACTTGTCTGTGCTGGCGGCGCCATAGGATGCCGTCAACAAGGGTCGCACTCCATCGCGCAGCAACGAGGAAATTTGGCCAGCCGTGTCTTCCCATTCGGTGCGCCTGGACAGCTGTGCCGTTGACGTACCTTAAAGCCAGTAAATTGCCCCGCGTGTGGCGGGTAAGCAGAGAGCGAAGGACTCAAAGGCGCTTAAATGCATGTTTGCGGTAATTGTTATTGGCCGCTAATATACACTTCGGCTGGGTAAAGGCCGCTAATTCGCTTCTTCCGTCCTCGTTCCCACCCTTCCAACTCACCTCCTCTGCTTTGCACCTCTCAAGTAGCACTTGTCAACGACATCGGCGAAGATCACTGCCACCACTACTATCGACAACACATCGCTAGCTAGCGTACACGCTCGCCATGTCTCTTTTCGCCCCACACCACGGGACTTGTTCCGTGAAGAACCGCCGACAGAGATCTTCGGCACAACGCTCAGTGGATGTCACACCCCACCATCATGGTCCCCTCCTACTAGTCAACCTGGGCTATGCGTTTTTGAACGGCTAAAAGACATTGTTTTGCAGCGGTCCAGTCCCGAAAATCCCGCTCCCCTGTTGTCTTCCAACGGTAATCTTCACTCATCACATTCACCGATTGATAGCTGCCTTTCATCAAGGGCTCATTCCGGTAGAATACTTGCGACACTGTTTGTGTTGGAAAGCTTCCTTCGAGGGCTTCTAGTAGAGTGGAGCGCTGGGTGTTGTTCGATGGCCGCGCACTGAACTTGCGACCGCAGCACACGGCGGCTCCAAACCTTGATACACTGCCTTTTGTCTCTTGATATAGCTACATTTTTATCGCCCTACCTTTTGTCTTTTATTCTGAAGGCCGCATACATTCTGCTAAGCACAAAATATGCCTCGATCAGCTTAGCTCTTCCAATCGACAACTACAACGAAGCGGCTGCGCCTGAATAGACACTGCGATAGTGTATAGACTCGCTAGATCCAGAGCATTGCAAAATCTACGCCGTGTATACCATGACCGCACACTTCCTAAGAAGTTGCATACGTCTTTGCGCCTGAGATACTGCTAATCAACGAAGTTGGCCACTCACGTCGCGGCTACTGTAGGTCTCACTGGATTCAACGGCACTACAACCATTGTAGATACAGAGCACATATTACCTTCTCTAAGTAAATACTGGAGGATCTTGTACCTGGACCAAGGCTGTTGCCATCCGTCCCGCGTGCGCCATGCTGGAGGCCTTGGAGTCCTGATTCAAGCCTCCCTGATCTTCGCCGCAAGAGGCACTGACACGGAGGTTGTGGGCGGCACTCATACGGCACTGTATTTTATTCATTAGTTAACTGACTCATTGAAGCGAAAGCTCGCGAGAAAGCTTGACGAGCGTTTGCAAGGCGTCTTGGACTTTGCGTCTCAGAATAGACCCGGGCGTAAGTCGAACCACGATGTCTGCTTGGCTCACCCGCTGCGCCTCACTCCGCCCGACACTTATCGTGCCATACACTGCCGTGCAATCTCATTCTTGAAGCGCGCGTAGAATCAGTCTCTTGACCTCCTATAAAATACACCAGATCGCATACAAGTGCGAGAATGGGTCAACCGTACGTACGCACTGCGGCGACTATGGTGCCCAGATATAGTCCTCCACGGCCTCGGGGAAGTACGTGACATACGCGCTGGATTCTCATCATTTACACATCGATTCAGACGTGTAGACTGTTAAATGGAAACATGATACAGACGAGCTGTGAGGCCATGATGGGAGTTCTGGCCAGGCAGTCAGAAGTCTGTACCCAATCGGTGGATGGATCAGCAGCCCGTCAAGACAGATGTGTGAGCGCAAACGCGCTTTCCAATATTGCCTAGGCTCTGGCGACAAATCGTCAGGCAGTCATGTTTGATATGTAGAAGCTCCAGACTAGACTTGCATTCTTCAGCCTTCAGCCTTGCGTACCCCAGCTCGACCCACTAAGCTTCATTTAGTGCGCTAGCGTGGGAATTGCCAAGCACGTTACATGTAGCGTGGTAGCTTGCGTCAAACCCGGGGAAGACATTACACATCACCATCCAACCGACCCATCAACTACCCGTCCTTTCCTATCTTCGACCCCGAATTTTACCGGAACTGGTGCTGGATACATCGGCATCGGCATCCGTCCATTATCGACACTACTACTGGCACAGAGTGCCCAAAGCGCGCTTTGAGCCCTAACACGCCGGCGATAGGCGGCTGGCCTAGTGCTGTGTAGCCGTCGCATAGCATCATTTGTCCCCAAGATGAAGTTCAACCTCTTTCACATCCTCGGCGACGTCTCGCATACGTCATCGAAGCTCATACTGATATGGGCGATACATTCAAACAGCAGTGCTGAAGGTGAGCTGGCCCTAGCCACTACTTGAAGCTTGCAACATGAGCTGACGTATGCAGGTGTCTCCCTCATCACCCAAGTCCTCTACGCGCTCGTTTTCGCCACGAGATATCTCGATATCTTTACTTCTTCGGCTACCAAGGATGGGTGGCATACGTGGAACTTCTCCTTGAAGGTGCGGACAGCTGGCATACGTCAACGCGGACGCGACTAACTGGTCAGATCTTCTACACGCTGTCATCGCTGTACATCATCTTCTTGATGACAAGCGTATACGCACGCACACGCGAGCGAGAGAAGGCATGGAAGTTCGGCATGTACTGTCTGTTAGGCAGCGTGCTCATTACCCCGTTCTGGTACCTTATCGTTAAGGATACTCTCATTGGACATAGTACCTTTCTCAAGGTAACATCTGGCAACACTCCTTAACGGACTCGATGCTAACATTCCTAGATCCTCTGGGTTTTCTCCGAAATCCTCGAATCCGTCTGCATCATCCCGCAACTCCTTCTCCTCCGTCAAACCACCGTACCCACCGTACTCGACTCCTTCTATCTAGTCACACTCGGCACATACCGCTTCTTGTATGTCCTGAATTGGATCATGCGCAGTACCAAGGAGGCCGATTATCGCGACCCTACATCTTGGGTATGGGGTACCATACAGACAGCACTCATGATCGATTTTGCATGGGTATACTGGACACGTCAGCGTGTGAAGCTTCGACACGGCGGCGTGGTAGACTCTGACGACCTGGGCCGTGGATGGATCGTCGGACGGTTCGTGGGCAGAAAGAGCATGGACTTCGACTACGACGAGGAGACCGCTGGACAGCGCAACGACACCACACAGCCGAAGAACAAGTGGGGCCGAAGAGGCATCTCCGTGTCTGCAGATGAAGGTGTGGAAGGTGCGCCAAAGCGAAACAGTCCGGAGAGAGGGAACGTAGACCCAGAGAGCCAACCGCTCGCCGACCCTGCTGCGTTTGAGGATGAGAGTGATGACGATGCGACAACACCTGGTGCTACGACTTCAGTAGCTGAGCAGAGTGGTGTCAGAAGGGATGAATGGGACGACGATGTGGATGAGGATGCTACAGAACACGACACAACCTCGAAAGCCGTCAAATAGGTTTATTCATATGTTCCTTGGGTGGGGGCTACTGGCATCATACTTGTTAGGATACAGCATCATCACCGCTTTACCTCATTGCATTCACCATTTTGCAGCGATTTACAACGTCAATTACACCGCGCGTGCATGTACAGATTGCGAAGGACGAAGTTCCATCAGGCTGCGCTCAACTGATCTATCTGTGTAATGTTGCACTGTTATTGATGCACTTACTTCTTTAGACACGGAGTCCACCACCGGGCGTAACCCCCCGAACCCAGAACCTGGTCTTGGGGCCCCAACTAGTAAACCCATCTATGGGTAAACCCACGTGCATACCATGCCAGCACACCACAAAGCCAAGCTACATGAACCAGGGACGTGGGGGCGGAAACAACACCCTGATAGGCGTCTAACTAAGTCCAATTGCCGAAACCATAGGGATTTTCACACGTGGGGTCCGATAAGCATGTTTCCCGAACATTTGCTAGTTCTTGTTTTGCTTACCGGTTCCATCTGACACACATGGCCATCTACAGGGTTATGCTAGAGAGGCCTAGCGCTTGCTTTTCGGATACCGAGGATATGGTATGCTGCAATAGGGCTGACGGAGGGTACTATATTGCTATACGCACAGCACCCACGAACGAGGCAGGGCTTACGTTTCGTATTAATCTGTTAAACCTTGATGGAAGAAGTGCCGCGAATATGAACGTCGAATACACTGATGATTGACTGGATGTTTTTGGCGAGAACTGGCGACGCGAGAGTGAAGAGAAGATCAAAATTGCGATGGAGGAATGTGATTATTCATTAAGGAAGAAAGCACGTTGTGCCTATGAACGCCACCCAATGCAGGTATCATTGTCATCAACACCTCGCCACATGTTGAACTCCGCTCAATGCTCTCTGCCCCAAAGCACCTTGCGGTATGCAAAACCACCCCAATGCTATCATCAATGCCCATTTACATCTCACCAAAAACATGATCCCATCATCTAGTAAGTCAGCTCAATAGGCTTGACACGCCTCTTGTGCATCTTGGTCGTTGAGTTTCCACCTCCACAAACGCCCTCGGGAAGATCGAAACTGTTCGTCCTGCCTGTGGGCGCATAGACCGCACCCTCACCCAATCCTCTCTTAGCGAATCCGCTCCAAATCTCACACAAGTTCTTACCGCCTGTGAGCGCCTTGTCCGCATCGACAATGGCATCGCGAGCAGACACGAAAGTAGGGTTGCAAGGCTGGAGTGCCATACCGTCCATGACAACCTTCATAGCGAGGTACTTGCCATCAGTTGGCACACCATTGTCGTCAAACTTGGGCAGCCAGTCGTCGTTCTTGCCATGCTTGTCGATGAGGTTCCAGAGGACCTCGTAGAGCATAGATGCCCAGATGTTACCGATGGGGTGCACCCTGTCGTAGGAGTCTGCGTCGGAGTATACCTGGGGGTTTTGGTTCAGGTCTGTGGAGTACAAGTAGTTCCTGATACCAAGGGGACGGCCACTAATCCAGTCTCCCATAGGGTATTCGGTGGCGCGTGTGTCGCCGGCCTTCAGACGGATAGCTGTCGCGTAGAAATCGCTCCAGCCTTCTCCCATACCACCAGATTCCAGGAGAGACAGACATCCAGCGTTTGCAGGTCCACCGGTCAGACGGTTGGAAAGTCCGTGCGTGTATTCGTGAATGACAACACCAGCATCGAAGCTGCTGTCACGGAAAGGGGTTGTGGTGTTCCAAATGTACATGCGCATGCGTGCCGGTTGGCCATCAGGAGGTGTGGCGAAGTTTGCGTTGTTTACACCTGATCCATCTTGGGCGTTGAGGTAGACGAAATCTTGGCCGAGACCACCAGCGCCGTTGTTGTTGATCTCAAAGTTTCCGGCCTTCTCATTGAAACCCAGTGTGTGCAGAACATCGTGGTACTTGTTGGAGGTATAGAAGAGTTGGGTGACAGAGGCGTTAGCGTAGCCCTTCCAGTCGCTGTCATTGAGCGAGAATGGGTAGTCAAAGGTCAGAGACTCGCTGACAGGACGGGGAAGGTCTAGGAAACCGCTGTTCTTGTTCTCCCAGTTGGTGTGGGCAATACCGTTGTTGCCACGGGTTGTCTTGAAAGTTTGAGTGCCATCGTTGTGCCATCCGAACTCACTGGCTTTGGGAGAGAATCCATCTTCCACGAGCTGACGGTCTCCGTCATATGGGTCGTTGATACCCCATGGGCTGGAAGTTGTTAGTGGTGATCACATATAATGTCGTCGCTGCTACTTACTAGACGTTGTAGGTAGCATCAGCAGAGTAATCGACAACGGCATGCACTTTCTCGCCATCTTCTGCGTCGACATAGGTCAGAAGCCAATTGCTCATGACATCGGTCTCGATTCTCCAGGTCAGAGCAAGCTTTCCCTCCTCGTCCACAAGGTAGACAAGACGTGCTTCAGGCTCACTGACACATCCAGTGGTCTGCTTGATAGCATAGGTCTCAGTAGCCTCCTTCGCCTCAGCAACAGCTGATTCAGCGGAAACAGGAAGGCCAAGAACGTTGACAGCTGACTTGAGGGCGTTGGCAGGTGCGGCACCGTCTCGTTTGCTCAGACTTGGCGGTGCTGGGATAGCACCCTTGTAGAACGAGTTACCGAAAGAAAAGACATTGCCGTCACGACCGACCTGTTAGTTGTTAGTAAGATGTTCGACAGTAGAGACTAAGCATCTATTCAAAGTAGTTGGCTGGAATTGAAAAGTTCGCTAACTTACATTGACATTGAAGTCCGCTGTGTCAATATCAAGACCGTTGGCGGTCTGCTTAAAGTAGAAGTGAGCTACTCCATTGTCGCCAACATAAGAGTCTTTGACAAGACGAAACTCAGCATCAGGGATCGTAGCCTTGACCAGGTCGGTGGCAACGTCCTCGGCACTAGCACGCTTCGCAAGTGTGTTGATATTAGGATCAGCTACAACTTCAGCAGTGTTCTTGTACGACGCGGCGTGCTTCAAGCGGTAAGAGTCCAGGTCAACAGCACGACGAGCAAGTGTGCTTCGGCTTTGCCATGTGGGTTGGGGGTGGCCATAGACGCTAATGGCAGACAGTGAAGCCAGCGACGCAAGTAGGACGGAACGCATCGTGATAACGAGTGAAGTGGAAATGAAAGACTAGGGACAGAAGGTGTGCTCAAAGAAAAGTTTTGGAACAGTATAACACTCCTCTTATACATGACCTGCTCCTTGCCACATCTGACCCCGAACGACTCTCCCCACTCTGTCCTTGACCACTTCGAGTATACGGTGCGAACGATTGATGCAATATCAGGCGTGTATGGTAGTAGACTGCCCACGCGACAAGGGAACGATCACAAGCTTCCTTTCTCGGCCTGGCTTCACGAGTAGTCAACCGGTGCAGCGGTAGGAGATAGTAGAGCGGAGGCTTGGCGACGTTGTAAAATAGGCAGGCAAGCTTCCGTAACCCTGGTTATATTTGGCTGGGCATTATATCTTGCATTGAATCCGGAGGCGACGATCTTGACCTTCCGGATAGAGCCATGGCCCGGGAGATCATGAATGTTTCACGCGTCCACATGGAGCAGGCAAAAGTACACTGGCGACATCGGACGGGAACGGCGGCGGAGCCCCTGAGGTAGCGTGCCATCGCCTCATCCGTGAAATTAAGCAAAAACGTATCGGTACTTTTGTTTTTGCCTGCAGGAACCCGCAAAACCGGAGCTTTGCAGATGACCAACAAACACGAGGATGCGCCAGCTGACGACTTGTCTCGTAGAAAGGTCCTCTGACACTGGATAGGTGCATGACGGAAGGACTAATTAGACACTTCGGTGTAGCCGCAGCTGTAGTGGAAAGATAGTAAGGCTGGGCGCTTTGGTCGCCTGCCTGTTTAGCGGTAGTGTGTCCGTGATGTGGCTTTCAAGGCCCGCTCCGTGGAATTACGATCGCTGCCCAGAGGCGATCGAGCGTGAACACAACGGCGCATGTGGCTGCAACGAAAACGCAGGGTACCGCGGGAGCTGTCTGAAGATGACGAAAAGCAGGTGAGGGGATATGGTTGGAGGGACTTGAGCGCGAGATGAAGCGTGCCAAGGGAGCTAGTCTAGCGGAAGGCCCCTTATCTCGAAGATAAGAGCCACTCCCTCTCCAATGCTTCGATTGCTGCGACGAATAAAGAGAAAGACGCCTGAACGGGTAGATATCCCATTTCTGTGCGAAAGGTGTACCTGGAGAATCTCGCTGTTCTTATCACACACAGCTCTATCAATGTTGTCCGCCTTTGATGTGCATGCACCTTGTATGCTGAATTCATGAGCTTCCCTTGTTTGTCCTACATATTTCAACTACTTCGTGTAAGAAGCAATATCATAGTGTTTGTGCATATATAACATATTTACGAACGCAAACCCTCCAACGTGACCTTTTTTTTTACTTGGAAGCCTCAGCGGCTGTAATATTGTCTACACGATCTGAGCTGACTGAGTTACATGGCCAGATAGCTTCGAAGGGCTGATATCTTCGTCCAAGAAGTCACAGGCACCGACCAATCTATACCTGTTTCTCGTGAGCAAGGCCTCCTCGAGTTCAGACTCTGGCAAAGGTCTAAGTACGAATGCAAGGGTTGATCGTAATAAGGTCCATATCTCATCACCTTGCTGGACTTCATTGAAACATTTTCCAAACCGTCCTCCTTGAGTGCGGAAAATAACATATTGCTGGTTTGCCTCTTTATCGGACTCGTAGTAGCTTCTCCCATTCCTGTCTTCTTTGTAGACATCCTTCTTCACAAAGCGTGACAAAATACCCGAGGTTTCTGGACAGTCTACGACTTCAGCAAAACCGAAGCCGAAGCCGTTTGGAAGATGTTCAGCGATTGGATCTTGTTGGTTTTCACCCTTGAGACGGAGAATATCGAATACATTTGAACCCTCGCTGCGAAGGAACTCATATCTTATTACTACAACAACATCATCATCTCCATCAGCAGCCGGAAGTTGGCCCAGAGGTTTGCTGAAATCTAGGCTCCAGGAAGGTAAGTTATGTTCATTCCACTGGTTCGTTCTTATCGCACAGCAAAGAAGGCTGATAGTCTCTTTCCTTTCGAGGGGGAGCTTGGTGATGGAAGTGTAAAGTTCACGTATACTGAGATTATAGCCTGGCTGTATCGACTCTTGTCCCTTCGCTGGAAGAAGACTACGAAGCCCATAGATGTGGTCGTGAGGGACACTTGCTTGCCTACGACTCGAAAATTGGAGAGTTCGTAACAGGCGACGCGTCCATCCCGATTGGAATTCGTCTCTCAGCATACACATCTCTCGAGCGCGGCTTACTCCTGTGCCAAGTTCATGGAACCAACCTTTCTCTGCGCCATTCTGGTGTGAGAACATGTCCATCTGTTCAGTCGTTGAGAACTGTCTCGAGGGACAGAAGAGGAATCTGATGTCTGCCAAAGAGGCAGATCGGATCAATTCGTGACAGCGCAACTTCCTGAACTACCCAAACTCTTGGCTAACAATCATGAGTGGCTATCCAATTCAACATAGATGTGGCCATTTGTCGACGATGCCGACTCGGATCATCGACATCGTCATCTTTTCGCGTGGTCCTCATGGATCGGAGTGCGTCGCTAAGATGATTCATACCAAGCCTCGACCGGCGCGACCGGTGGAGTATAAAATGATGATGAATGGTCCTCCCCACACTTCTGACGAAGCGTTTGAATAGCGGTGCGTTCTCGGGAAGACGAAAGAGCGGAGATCAGCTACCGTCAGCCCACCCCTCGTCTGGGCAACCAAGTGAGACCCACGTTTGGTGGCCTCGTTTGTATATCTTGCCCATCAGCGCCACCTGATTGTTCTTTTTGTGGTTGTTTTTCTGGTTGATGCAATTTGCATCAGCCCAGATGGTAACGGTTACGAATCTGCTGCGAAGTGCCCGCAGGGCTACGAACAGGCTTGCTAAGACATCAATAGTCTGTTGATTGACGGCTATTGAGTTTGTGCTTCCTGAGCTACCCCATGTGTAAGATATAGTATTGTATCGAGGTTTCAGAAATCGGTCAAGTGAAACAACTTTCAATTTGCACGATATATCATCATTCCATCGTTCGGGTTCGATTTTGAGAACACGAGTTTCGTTTCTTGAGTTGTTAAGCGTTTTTCATACATCTCAAATGTTGCTGCGTAATGCCAACGGGGATTCCGCCAAGGTTGAGTAACACGGTAACAGGGCCGATGAGACGCGCCGACGCAATAGCACCGTTCGATCGCATTTGTGTAGGGAGAGCTCTGATCAACTTCATGACTACTACTGACTTATGCTCTCTTGCTGAAGTCGTTGTCCGACTATGACGATGTGTTAATGATCACATGAAGGAGTAGAAAGAGGAAGGCTGGAGCATTAGCGCAAATGTACGCGCTGTGTACGGTTGCTATGGACCTGCCGCGTTGTGCCCAACAAGAAGCTGTAACAGTATTAACCTCTTGAATGAATGCTCTAAAAGATTACATGAAGACTGAAGTTAGCTGATAAAGATTCAGTATTCGAGGTACCTAATGAGGCTGTTTTAAGGTTGCGTAAGCACTAAGCCGTACAGGATTGCAAGCATACCAAGAGCGTTCAAGCAACACCTGCGAAGGGATAGCGCCACCGATCGACGTTATCAAGCCAACGCGGTATCCCGCACCGGTCGCACCTTGATTAGCGAGCGATCACCAGAGGATTTGCATCTTCACCTTGAATTCCACGAACTTGGAAGACCCAGCCTTGTACAACACGTGTTTATTTGAGGCCTCCCTTATGGGGTGTACATAGACGAACCTGATTGTTCCCAAACCCTATGTGCATGTTATATATACTGTACCATCAGAGTACAATCAGATTACCAATTTTCACACCCTGACTGCGGAAGTGATATCTCCTCCTTACTCCCACCCCACTCGCCCTTCTTAATAGTTTGATCGTGTCATCTCCCCCACCTACCATAATCATTGGAATGGGATTTGGTCTCAATATGCCCGTCGGCGTGTACTGCAAGTCGTCAAGTAACGGCTGCACAGGAGGCCGCTCTGGATCAACATGTCTGTTCTCCTCGTGTTCCGGGAAGCTGACGATAATGACCAGTTGGAGAGAGGCGGGGTCAGGTGGGTAAGCGGGAATGTTGTGCAACTTGGTAGAGAATGAGCAGTCGCCCCTGGGGATTGCTATGATCTGGTGCTGTTTTGCTACCTCGAGGGGCAGACGCTCAGCGCAGAGGGTGGTGGGATGTACGTAGATATTCGACCAGATGAGGGGGTTATCAAGGCTGTATGACGTGTCTGGATCTTTGGTATCTGGCATTGGCGCAGCGCCAGGCCCAGTGGGAAGCGCAGCAGGGAAGAATTGGCGTTTCGCGGTTTGCTGATCTAGGTCCTGTGATTTAGAGGCTGATGATGTGGACGTGGGTAATGGGGCAGAGAGCAGAGCTTGAAGCGACGAAAGGAAATTGGAGAGATATGAGGGTTCGTTTTCAAGCGCCTCGGGGTCTACCTCCAAGTCAATTACGTCCGCAATGTCCAGGTCGGATAAGTTGCTCATATCACCCAGCGCATCGCTAAGGAGGTCTGACAGCGTGTTGGAGGATGCGGATGCTGGCTGCGGCGGTACATCGACGACCAGGTCTAACGTATGTGAGTCCCGTGTTCTCGTAAAATACGGATCAAGCGGATTGAAGTTGTCGATAGTTGAACGAGACATGAACACTTTCTCGTCGCGGCCCAGTGCTATATTAGAGATGGCGTAGATGCGGAATTGCTCATCCAGATCTAACTTTTGTTCTACCGCACGCGGTTTGTCTTGTTCACGAACCATGCCAAGTCTCAGTCCACTCATGGAATTGACCAGGATACCTTCTTGTACCCTTTGGAGCGCACCGACCAGTGACGTACTTGGCATGTTGGGGAACGAAAGATCGAAGGTAGTCCTAACAGCCAACGGTGAACTCATTGCATTATGCGGAATGAGCTCAGGGGGTAAAGTCCAGGGATAGTAAGTGTAGTTCGAGGGCGAACGTACATCCGACAAAGAGACGCTAGGATGATCAGCACTGAACTCCACAAGTGGTGATTCAAGCGTCTCGATAGTTGGCATGAGGTGTAATTTGGCAAGGCTTGCAGCGTGGTAGACATCGGTGCGAGCGGCTGTTGCAGAAATACTGAAAGGCAGGTGAGCTGGCGGAAGAGGGCACATCTCAGGCACTTCGAAGACTTGAGGAGATTCTGGTCGCGTCTTTTGGATGGGACGTAACCACTTTGGTACAATCAATGGATGGCCTTCGGTAGTGAATACGAATGGAGCGTCCCAGGTATTGAGAGGATGCGACGGATCGAAGAGTAGAAAGAGGTATTTTGCGGTCTCACCAAGGAAGAAACTTTCCATGCGATCGTTCAGCTCCCCGGTACGCACGTCCTGCAGACCCGCCCACCCACACTTGGTCCAGCAACGTCTTTTGATGTCGCGCAGCGCCATTTCTCCTACATGGAGATACCAGGGGTCTTTGGTGGCCTGATAGAGGTACCAGGTTGATTCGATCCACTCTGGTCGTCCACCCCACCAGCGAAGGCCATGCTCGATATTGCCAGTTGCGGTCGACCATCTTTCGGGCATCGCAGAATAACGGGTCCAAAGAGCAGTGTAAAGCAAGTGCGTCTCAATAGCTTCGTCAAGCTTGCCGGCCATAGTTAGGAGCCCTTGGTAGAACGCGCTCAGGCTGTCTATCCACCAGGCCCTGATGGCACCCGTGTACAGATCGACTTGAGCATAGTGGGGATGCTGGTGTTGCGCTCCACGATAGATTTGTCTTTTGATCCCATCGTGAGCGTCGAGCCAGGTAGCTAGGAATGCGTCTGGAGAATCAGTAGCCGCGTTTTCCTGATCGAAGGGTAGTCCAGAAAGAAGAATATGCGACTTGAGAGCATATTCGAAGAAACTGTCGATGCCCGCTCCAATGCCTGTGTAGGCATTCACCCATTGCCCTGTCTCAGCGTCAATACCAGCACCAATGAGCCCAATGCTGCTTCTGCGATGCCACACAGCCCAGAAAGCATCCTTGGCTAATCTCTCGTACTTGGGATCGCCAGTCAGTCGGCTAAGGACGGAGAACTCAAGAACCAAACTTCCGGCACCAGCGCTGCATGTCTCGGTAACTTCGGTTCCTTTGTCGTTTGGATCCCTGCCGCACTGGCCATGCTCGGCATCCATATTATTTGGTGATTTTGCATAGAAAGGTACTCCGTATCGCAGATTGACTCGGGGGTATGGTAGGCCAGTTGGTGTGTTGAAGGCTGGTAGCAATCGATCGGTGAGATCTGTCGCAAGCCGCAGTAATTGTCCATCATAGACAAATCCATTGGACCAGAATATCCCTTCGCGTCCTCCCCTCTTCTCTGTTGTTGCATGATAACCTCTAATAGGTAGGTCTCCAACCGCAAACTGATGTGAGCTGAGCAGTCCGCCAACTCCGCGAATGACCGTCTCAAAGACCTGCACTTTGCTATCCAAATCAAAGCCTCTCGCCCTTGCTCCTCGACCACGAGGTCCCGGAGTGCCGTCTCCATAATTTTCTACCAGCAGTTTGACACCCTCTTGGAAGTCCTCCAAGGCGGTGTTCGATCCAGCCGCATCGTTCGGAGGCGTGGAAGCAAGTATAGCGAGTGTTGACAGACTGTCTATCAATGTCAAAGAGTAGTTTCCGAGAACGTCGTTGACTTCTATGTGGGCGGGATTCTGGCGATCGCGAGTGAGGGGTGCGCATGTAAGTGGTCGTAGTTCGTCTTCTGGAAAGGCATGCTTCATGTAGTTGTCGTAACCATGGTAGAAGATGTCGCGTGTCTCTTGTCTACCAGAATTAGCATGCACATGTGACAGTAACGGTTTAACAGCGTTACCTCAGTTCAGATATGGCCTCATCGGTCATGCCATGACCTGGAATCGTCCAGCAACATATCAAAAGCAGGACTATGCATAATAGCTGAAAGGGTGCTCCTCCGGGCATGGGCGCATGTCGCCGCAGAGGCCTTCCAGTCTGTCGCATGGGCAAAAACGTCCCTGTGAGGCGACATGGAACTGAAGTCTATCAATAGTGGAAGGCGGAGATGTAGGTGGTGTACAAGCGGGGCGGCATGTTCGGTGTTCCTGCTGGACTGGTGAAGCCACGATTGCCATATGACATCGGCGAATTTCTGGCGAGGGAGGAGCGTCATTGCGTCAAGCCCTGCTCCATCAATTATTTCATCGCAAAACGCCAGAGATACCACAACCTCCATGTTCTCGGCCCATTTCTCGTAGGGGCGCTTTTTCTTCTTAATTTGTATTTTACTCCCTCATTCTATCACAATGCTTCCTCGAGCCGCCTTCCGCGCGCTGCGCATCCGGCCCGCACTGGCAGCTCCGCGCATCACACCTATAGCTTCTACCTCGCAATGGACGCGCACATACGCCAAGGTCGGCAAGCCAAAAGACAACACATGGAAACCCTCAGATCCCATCAAGTTCGACGAGGAGAACAAAGCGCGGCCCAACCCAGTCAACCCCTCCGAGCAGCCTGAGTTCGACACAGCGGCGGCACCAGAGAAAAACACAACACCAACACAGCCCTCAAGGCCAGTGGAGAGTGCAACACAGGCGTCGAGAGATGCAGGGAAAGACTTCAAAATGGACGAGCAGGAGGAGATGTCGGGGCCCAAGTCGCCCAGTGAGAACACAGACCCCACCACGGAAAGCCCAGAGTCGCAACAGCCGCAAAAGCCACTGCCGGACCTGCGATACGGAATTCCCTCAACGTTTGCTGAGGAGCACGCCGAAGCTGATGGAAAGGCAAAGAGAGACCCGAACGACCCGAACGAGTTCTACGAAGACCCCACACCAGGTGCTGCTGGAGGCCGAGAGGGCGGTGGTGGCGGCGAACTCCCCAAATCCGCATACGAGACGAGCACCGACAGGCGGCGGAATCGCGTTGCCAACTGGTCCTATCTCGCCATGCTGCTATTCGGTACAACGGGCGCAGTCTTCATGGGCAGGAACTGGGAGAATGAAGAAGAAGAAGCAGCACACATTGACGCTCCGAATGGCTGGACGTTAGGAGGCATGTACGCTCGTGCAGCTGCCCGCATCAACGGACAGAAGGCATACTACACAGAGCCTACCTTCCAGAAGTTGCTTCCAGACAAGGACAAGATCCCCGGAGGCGCGCCCGAACTTACTCTGGTACTGAGTTTGGAGGACCTACTACTACACTCAGAATGGACTACCAAGCACGGCTACCGACTAGCAAAGCGACCCGGCCTCGACTACTTCCTACGATACCTCAGCTCACAATACGAGCTCGTCATCTTCACCTCTGTAAAGTCCATGGACGCCGACCCCATCATTCGCAAACTTGACCCCTTCCGTCTCGTCATGTGGCCCCTCTTCCGTGAAGCTACCCGCTTCGAAAAGGGCGAGTACATCAAGGTATGTTGACCCTGCATTTTGTCAAATAACTGTTACTAACCTTTCTCAGGACCTCTCCTACCTCAACCGCGACCTCTCCAAAGTCATCATGATCGACACCGACCCGTCGCATGTTAAGCTTCAACCCGAGAACGCCATCATTCTCCCCAAGTGGAAAGGCGAGCCTGGCGACAAGGGCCTCGTAGCCATGATCCCTTTCCTTGAGTACCTCGCCATGATGTCCCAAACCGGTACCCCGATCGACGTCCGCACCGTTCTCAAGTCTATGGAAGGCAAAGATATACCCGTTGAGTATGCTCGTCGCGAAGCCAAACTCCGCGAACAGTTCCAGCGCGATTTGCTAGAGCAGAAGAAGAAGACCAAAGGAAGCGCGGGCGGCATGTTTATGAAGAGTCTGGGTCTTGATGGACCGAAGCAAGGCATGGTTCTTGGTGACCAAAACATTAGCCAGGGAATGTCAGAGGGCAAGATGATGATCGACATGTACCGTGATTTCAACAAGCAAAACTACATGCACCTAGACAAGCAGATTCGCGAGAACGGAGAGCAGTGGCTCAAGGAAATGGCCGAAGAGGAGAAGAAGATGCAGGAAGCTCAACTCAACGACATGAAGGCAGGCGCATTCAGTTGGCTGGGCGGTTCGGCACCTCAAACAGCCACTGTACCCTCAGCGGCGAGTGCTCCAGAGGCGGTGGCTAGCCATCAGGAGGGTGTTCAGCCAACTCAGACACGTTAAAGAATTTCTGGGATGTACGTGTAAGGACTTGAAAGATACCACGAAAAGATACCGTTCCACTCTTATGCAGATAGCACGGGAGTACTTCATCTGGATATGGGTGTCCTAGGTACTCATGATATGTATTATATATGTTGAAATACAGGATCACGCATGCATGGCAATAGTTTGCGATTGCGATGATCAGAGACTACGCTCCTTCGTGCATGCCTCGGCCCACGGCGTTAACACCGGACCTAATGGTGGGGCGCATCCTCCGTCATGCATGTTCCAGCCGCCCGTACACTTCTCCCAATTCCAACCTCAGCTCCGTAACTGCATATCAACACCACAATGTTTCAGTTCTCATCTCTCGTGTCTAATCCCTTTGCATCTCGGTCCACACCACCAGAAGCACCCCCAGAACCGTCCAACGTATCCGAAGAAGCCGCGACCGGACCAAACCCGTTCCCCTTCCTCGGCTTGCCCTTGGAGCTCCGTGAACAAATTTACTCCATCTACTTTAACCCTTCTGATCACCTGGTCAGGAGTACGGAACTAGAGGCCAAGGGCTTCTTTGGTGGCGTGTATCATTGGGACTTTGATCTCTTGAGGGTGAACAGACAGGTGTACGAGGAAGCGAAGAAAGTGTGGAGGAGAGAAAATGTCTTTGTCAAGGTTGCTACACCATGGCCTAGTGCGGGTATGTACCGGGTCTACCTGATGGCGACCGAAGGGGTCCCAGAACTGCTCGAACTCACCGCGACGACACTAAGTGGTATTCGCGGACGCCGTGAGCTCTTCCCTTCTCTTTAGGATGCAACGCTGATATTCAACTTGGAGTCTTAGTGAACCACATCTCATCCGAGGGTCTTGTACCCATCGTATGTACCGACGCCCGCGCCGATGCGTTCACGTCGTACCATGCCGTTGTACAAATAACCGCGCCGTTCCATGGAGTTGTGCCGGAACACATGGTTGTCATGCTAGTGGATGATTTGCACTTGTTTACCAAAACGTGGTATTACAGCGCGTTGTCGTATCCTATGCTCAACGAGCGACTGTCCACTACCTTTGTCCTGAGGAATCCGTACGTAGAGCCTAATGATGAAGAGGAAGACGCGCAAGGGGAACAGGAAGGTCTAGGTATTCCGGTTGCTTTACAACGGAAGTTGCTACTGCCTTTCGAGCACGTCAAAGGCCTCCATAGTATAAGCATACACGGCTACTCGCCCACCGTCCGCGAAGAACTCGCTCGCCTTCAAGCCAAACCCATACCAACGTTGCGCGAGTCCGTCGAGAGTGCCACAGATTTCATGCTTGCCGGAGACGCCGTGCTCGCCTCCTCAAACGCTGACACCAATAACAACGACAACCCTGACGCCCAAGCCGCCAACGAAGAAGCTGCCCTACAAGCCCTCGAGCTCTATAGAAAAGCTTTTCACGCAATCCACATCCTGATCCACGGACGCACACGCCGCGTCCTTGCAGACGACTTCTTCCACGACAGCATAACATCCGGCCGTTACGCTGGCCAAACCGGAATAACCGTGCGCGTTGTGCTGCGCCTCAAACTCGTCTCTCGAACCATTGCAGCCTACAATAAACTCGGCCAATGGGGCGAGGCTGCGTTTTGGGGCTTCCGCACTGTGCAGATTTTGCAAGAATCATTCAACACTGATTTCGAACATTTCCTGACCGACTTCATCGAGGGTTCCGATGCCGGGTGGGTTTATGTGCGGACTGGAATTGCGTTTTGGCATATGGAGAGAGACAAAGAGGCTTGGTTGGGAGAGCTGATTAGTTATGCTGATGAGCCTGTGGCTGAGAGTGGGCGGCTCTGGGTGGCGGCGAGGAGGTTTGTCAAGAGTGCTGCAAGGGCAGACGTGAGAAAGGAATTGCAGGGTTATGGTGTACCGCAAGCGATGATCAATCTGTTTGGGGATGTGGCGACCAGGGACGAGGTTGTTGAGAGTACTGTGGCCGATGATGGAAGTAGCACTAGCGAGGACTGAAGACGTATGAAGTTGAGAATATAAGCTTATTCTGCTCCGAAGAGTTGCTGATATGGGGACATATTCCCATGCTTGAACCATGAAGCGAATGTAGCTGTTGATTTTATCCAAGGATTAATCACAGCCCATACAAGAACGACATCTTCGCATCGGCATATCTTGTCGAATCCAGCCTCTCGGCCTCAATCTGCTCCACACTCTTCCCCTCCGCCCAGACCATCTTCCTTCTATTGACGGCTTTCAGAATGAATCTATACGTCGTATAACCCAAAAGCGTCGCAGCGACAAAGCCCAATGTGGCGTAAAACGGTGTGAGATATCTAGGCGCATATCTTTTCTTGTAGAGTTGCGAGCCAATCACGCCAGCAAGGTTACCAAAGCCATTTACGCCGAGGACAAGGGACCGTTTTCCCGGCTCAGGGTTATTACCGCTCAGCCAGGCTACGGTGAGAGGCGCAGAAATATAGCTTCCGAAAAGAAGAATACACAGACCTGCGTACTGAACGCCGTGGGATGGAGCGGTAACGGTGATGATCAAGCCGATGAGGGAAATGAATACGCCGCTGATGATGTGGTAGCCTCGTTCTTTCTGATGATCTGAACTGAGGGCAAAAAGATATAGGCCCACGGCGCCGCATACAAATGGCGGCACTGACATCTGAACACGATTCCGTTAACTTTCTGCAAAAGCCAATACACAAGCATACTGACATACCAAATTTGCATCTATTGACGAATATCCCAAGCCCTGCACAACCATAGGCAGAAAGACGGAGAAAGCCTGGCTGGGTACACTAGCGCAGATATTGAAGAAGAGTAGAAACCAGAGTTTCCAGTCTTTGGCTGTCTCAACAACATCCCTCCTCGTCAGTCGCTCCCGCTCTATACCATCGCCGCCATAGTTATGTGCAACCCACTTGGAATTATCTTTAATGATACGCTGGACAGCAAATCCTTGTTCCTCAGCATTGAGGAACCATGCTGATCCTGGTCCTTGCGGTAACCAGAACCAAGCGAGGATTGCAACGAGGACTGTCAAACTTCCTTCGATGATGAACAGGTACTGCCAGTTATATAACTCTGTGCGATTGAGATGGAAAATGCCAAATGCTGTTCTTAGTATTAGAGAAGGGCTGGAAGATAAAAAATAGTGTAAGGCATACCAATCGAGCCCGAGAAAGCGCCGGCAATGGCATATTGTCCGTAGAAGATTCCGATCCGCACAGCCATGTCGTATCGGCCGTAGAAAGTGGAGAGGTAGGCGACAGCCGTCGGATAGAAGCCCGCCTCAAAGGCGCCAATCATTAGTCTGACAGCAATGAGACTTCTCTTACCGCGGACAAAGGCATGCGCTAGTGTAAAGATACCCCATCCGATCTGTCTTGGTCTTAAGATTTGAATACTAACAATGTTCACGTTAGGCTTACCATAATAATGATAATCCAGTGTTTTGCACCTAGCCATCTTCCTACAGCAGCCGAAGGAGGCTGGAGCAACACGAATGTGATGAAGAATAGCGATACTGCTAAGTTGAGATCATCCGGAGTGGCGCCGATGTCTTTAGTGAACCCTGCATATGTCAGGATCGATCCTTTGTGATCAGCACTCCCCAAGATCTAACATACCTTGCGTCTCCGCATTCCCAACGTTTGATCGATCTAAACCATTGAACAGGTACAGCAAGGAAAGACATGGTAGGAGCGCAATGTCCATCTTCCTATTCACACGACTTGACATAGAGCGCTCCTCAGAACTGGGTGCTTCCCCATCTGTCGACATTGCAAGTACTGCGCCCATGTTGGTATTTGAACTCATCACTGTAGATTTGCTGCTGCGGGAACAAGGAAGAAGAGGACATTCTTCTTCTTGAGTAAAATTCATGGTAAAGGCAAGTTCCGCACCGTGAAGTTAGCCAAGCCTAGTCACCTTCACCATTTTCCGCTTTCACTTGTACGTAATTGCTTTGGTGAGGCTCAATATTGGGACCCTAGCTTGCCTACAGTGACCGGTGTCGATATGTTACCGCCTCACACCCCATCGAATTTGCCCGATCAAAGTTGTATACAGCTTGGCTTGCAGGAATCCATGGATCGAAGCGTGCCAGGCTAAGCTTGGCCAATCGGAGGCCTTCGCACAGGGAGCGACCCCTGTTCGAATGTGGGTTTTGACGTTGACACGTTCAAGGTGAGCCTAACGCGGTTCTGCAATAGTTGCTTATCTCGACAAGAATGGTAAAAGGGCAACTTGGAGCAAGCTGAACATGACATCGTTTCCTCATCCTCTGCGGCGAAATCAGCGGACATAGAAATGCCTAGAATCATCTTCTATGCGCCTTCGGCCTCCTGAACAGCAAACCTTTATGCGCTATGGGCCGGTTCCAAGTTCTTGTACCGAGTATTGATCATGGCGTCGGCAAGCCCTCGGTAGCCCGGCAGGATGGTAGAAGCGATTCCCTTGAAGCGTTCGTAATCAAATGTCACTACATTGCCGTGATTGGTTGACAGTTCCGCGGACGCGGGAGGGCCGCGGGGAAAACAAGGTTCCTCGTTATGATTCGCCCGGATAAGGATCCCGGTAAATAACTTTCAAATGAGTAAGCTGTTGTGTAGTTTCAATCCATCACTCTGCATCCATGTCCGTAGCTCTTGGTAGACGGTGCCTGATGTGATGTTTGATGCGTTTCCTTGGGTTTCCTGGCCTCGTTGGGCACTGTACGGCTGCCCAGGAGTACTGATGACTAGACCAGGGTCGTTTCCTTGCTCGAAGTGTCCATGGCCGTGAGATAGATAGCGATCGACTAGAGCTTTGAGGTCTTGCAGGACTTTGTAGCAGTCTCTGGGGTAGTTGGTACCAGTTCTTGACTCCTCCTCAAAGGTACGCATCGCAAAATCTATTTCGGAGGTATATACTGCAGTGTTGAATAGGGTAGGCGTGCCTTCAATGCTAGAAGACCGAAGGATTTGATCTAATATCAGGATAACAGCAGCGTTGAAAACGAAGTGCAGACCGGCCTGCAGTAGCTTTCTCATTGCCCGCAATCGCTTAGCTAACAGCAAATTACGTTGGGCGGCCTCTGAGCAAGCTTGAACATACTTGCTATGCGCGTGCTGCTGAATAGACCATTGACCGTTCATGTAGCGTTCAGCGACGGCTTGCTTGACAGCGGCGAGTAGGATTGGCCGAGTTGTAAGGACAACGAGCTGATTCGAAGCTAGATGCAGAGAAAGAACCGCAGGGTCAGCGTCTATGTCAACAGCTAGTACCGACGGCAATTGCAGTTTCCAGTCTTCGAGCAACTTCAAAGCCCCATCTACGTGTAGGGTCGAGTATCCACGTTGGTAGTGTCGTGGAGCGATTTTGAATGTTTCACAAACGATGTAGCCAGAGATGCGAGATAGCTCGACATGCGCTCGGAGGCCTACACACGGTGGCATTGAGCTGAGGAGGTTAGTGATGCGTTCCGCTCTACAAGTACACAGAATACTTACGGCTCGTCGCATGGTAGAGGAAGCCTAATAGCTTCGTCGAGTAGGGTCGGCGGACGTCCCATCAGTACGGAAAGCCATCTATCCAGGATGTACAGAGTCCAGAAAGTGCGTTTACTCGCTTCGTCGTTACATGACCTGAATGCGCCATGAATGATCGCGATATGGATCGCTAGGCTGACCTTGACGTTGGAGTACGAAGTTAGTTTGTACCTGAGGTGTAGTACGTACACAAGCTCTACTCACATATACGTAGGCCGAATCTCTACGGTTCAGTTCGATCAGATAAAAACCCATGAGAGTCAAGACCGGAACATCATCCAACGTGAATCGTACAGTATCCAATGGATTGCCAATAAGCTTTCGCGCACGCTTGAAATAGGCTTCTCCAGCATGTTGATCAGACCGACGGAGAGCAGGATGGCCAATAGACGTAGCTAAGGCGAAACAGACATGGTAAAAGGCCAAGCTTCGGTGGGTATCATCAGTCGTCATTGCACTCATCGAGGCGGAAGGGGCTGCAGAGGTTGGAAATTTGCTAAGATCGCCCCACCCTGGGTAAAGTATCAGTGAAAGCACCATGAGTAACCATCGCATAGCTTACAGCATATTCCACCAGACAAAAAGTCGCCATTGCCATCTTGAATGTAGGCTCGCAATTGGGCAAGCATCAATGCCATGTCTTTATGATCAGGAAGCCACAAAGGGTCGACATTTGGATTGGGAATCGGCCTTGAGTCGTAGGTCTGATAGGTTCCAATTGAAGCAACGAATGAAGACCCATCTGCAGACTCAGGCTGGAAAGTCAAAGGAACAAGGGTAAGCATGAATTGCTTCAAGTAATCCAAAAATGTTGCTCCAGACGTTTCACCGAAGAACCTCGGGATACCACAAGGGTCAACAAGCAGCCGACCGTCGTTTGCATCGGCCTGGTCCAGTTCCATTGACACAGATAGAAAAGTCGGAGCGGTCGAACGCCCTGGCACGCCATGATCGAGCTGTCCAATAACCTCAGCGGCTTCTTCGGGTGCAGCAATTTTGAAGCGCGTCTCGAGTGCTGCACATCGCTTTCGCAAGCGTTCGAGCTCGTCTCTCAAAGAGTGCTTATCAGATTCTGGTGCTGGGTACTCGCATTCCCGTGAGGATTTGCTGCATCTTTGGCACGGCTGTTCTCCAGAACACCGAACTCGACGAACGTTGCACGCATTGCATCTGCGCTCCTTATGTCAGTGTTGTGTTTAAGAATGCTGGCGCTCGCGCGGCCCAAGATGTGCGCGATGCGCATATTCTCAGTGTTGCACGTATTCTCAGCGTTGCTGACGAGCCATGCTGACGTATGCAAATATGCAAACAACGAATGCTTGGGCGACATTTGTCGGCATCTTGGTACCGTGGCACCAAGAAATCGTGGCCAATACCAACGCAAAAGATGGAGGCTGGGACTATACTCACGCTCTTACGACGCGTTTTCGTAACGACGGGTCGACCTTGTGCCTTCTTGGATTAACAGGCAAGCGCTGTGGCTGGGGAGAGGAACTTTTGGATGATGGTGTTAATGTGGACTGCATCTCGGGCCGAACGGTTCAATCAGTCGTGGTACACCTGGTACTGCCATGGATTGTGTGGAGAGAGATGTGGGTGAGGAACAGTAGCACCGAAGAAGGGAAGACGCGAGGAATGTCGGAAGCGTGCAGCGCCTCTTGGTCCCCACCAGCCTAGTTAGACGGCACGTCACCGCCATCGTTATGTTGAGATGTTTAGAGACCAGTGTGTAGATATGATCCATTATGAGGGCAATGAGGTTAGGATCAAGGATGCGATAAAAGAAACATGTGTCACATGTTCAGTGAGAGTCACGTTCCAATCATGGAACTTGGGCGTTCTTCCATGTCGAACGGAAGGGGCGATTGCAGGGTTGCCGGATTAGCCTACGAGATTCTGCTGCAGGAATCATACCACCCAACTCCACAATGCATGCCTACAAGGAGGATACGAGCGGAGTGTTGAATCCGCATGTTTTTCTTTTGATCAAGCGTTGAGAAACATCATAGGCGTAGCATTGGCATCTCACGCTAGAACTACGGACGTAAACAAAGCGCGCGCTAATGAAGGGAAAAAAAAGAAGCCCGATATTAGAGGGCTCTATACCACCAACGGGTATAAAGACCAGATTAGACACGGCTGGAACATCGTTTCATGGGACGCCACACGGTACGGATCGAAAGGAGCCCGTGGGCTAATGCGCATCAAGAAAAGAAAAGAAGAGACGAATTGCCGGTGAACGTGAACGCGAACGCGAACACGATCTCGAACTTTGCCACGTATCGCGAGAGCTCATTTCTCCAGATCCACTGCTAATTGCCACCTACACGCCGTCCGTATCATGTATTTCGCCTCTTCTTCACTCATCCAGTTCATTTCTTCACCCCCATTCCATTTGATCCCTACAATCTTGCCAGCGCCCTCGCCCTTTGTATCCATGACAACGAACAATTCTGCAACCTTCATGCCAGTCCAACTTCGGTGGAAATGGACCTTTAGCTTTCCTGTCTGATCGGGACCTTCGCTGTATATGTACCACTTGTCATCCATATCCTTTGGCGCATAACCAAGATACAACGAGTGTATTTGCGAGGGCGGGAGGAAGATATTCCACGATGTTATGAGGGGCCTACCAGGAAATGGCATGGTCGGTAATGCGCTTGGAAGAACGCGTCGCCGCGGCTCTGGAGATGGCGGAGGTGTGAACTGGCTACAGACATAATGATTCGACGGTAGCTCGATGCGTTGGATATGTGCAACCATCTTAGGCTGTTGTGGTTTCGAGGCATCGATAGCTACGACAGTGCTCTTCTTTGCGGGCGACGGCGGTGGTGTAAGGAGGTATGATGGTGCATGTGAAGGGCGGCGCTGTAATCTTCTCGGCGATTGTGGATTGGGTGATTGTAGGTTCGGTGATCGCATACTGGATGTCCGTAGTAGGCCTTCGTTCATGAGGAAAGGCGATGGAGGCGTGTCACCTCGATCTCGTCTAGAGAAACGTCGAAATATTGACTTCTTCCTAGATAGCGGCGGTGGTGATTCGAGAGCCATCATCTTCAGTATTACCCCACTTGCGATTCTTCTTACTATGTCCTGGTTGTAAACGGCAATTGTCCAAAGTGAATTCAACGGCGAAACGAGAGTATAAACGAAAGTAATAGCCCTATCGGTCTCACAACGACAAGTGGGGATGAAAAGGTGCACCGTGCAAGACAGATATGGTGGTAGTACTCAGCCGCGCCCCTCGCGAGGGCTGAGCCTGGCTTTATTTAGTATGCACATTCCAAAACCTGCATGCGGACAAGCGAATACGCATCAGCGCACCTGGATCCACTCTACAGACACGGAACATGAGAACTCCTGCATGGGGTGGGCTGGCAAGCCTAAGAGAAGGTTATGGCGCATGATCGGCCTGAGGATGGCTGGAAGGAACTCTTGGTGGTGGACCGGCAATGACAAGCGTCATGACCCAGACTTTGACGCGGGAAGCGCACGGCCTTTGCTGACAAGTGCCCGATTTAGCACATCATCCATCTCTTCGTCGATGCGTCCATGGAACTTTATCATCGACTTATTTGTGACTCGGGTGAGACATTCCCTAGGTGTTTCACTCCATTATGGACACTTCTCGTATCCTGGGTTGTGAGTGTGCATGGCTGTGTTCTCTTAGACGCTTCGCATACGCGTACTTCCCCACCAGAGTTGCTTTACCAGCCTGCAAGCACGACGATCGCACCGGCTCCTCAAAGCCGAGCGTGCCTACGAACCTACGTTTCATACATATCACGATTGCACAATCCAGCCTGTATATATGACTAGCGTAGGCTGTAGATAGCCCAGTGAACTGCCTTTGGTGCCACAGCCTTGGGTTTTAGGTACTAACAAGGTCTGGTGGACCCAATCACAATTCCTTTGTCACGTCCTACGATCTGTGCTAAGTCAAGCTAGCAATGAGCAATGAGCAATTGGAGCGCCAACGTAGCTCTACGACGTGATCGATGTGACGGGTGGGGCGATCGTGACCTGTACGAGATTAGTTGGATCCCATGACAAAATCAAGAGCACAAACGTGGCACAGGGTGTTCGCATCCGATTAAATACCAAGAGTATGCCACCGGAGAATTGATAGCGCATTCTCTGGGTCAGCGTCTACACCCGCCCGATCGGCCAGTTACCATCACGATGTCCTGCGTTTGCTTGGCTGAACGATCACTACTGAGTTGAGCTCATCATGATCGACAGAGCCGTCAGCCTACTGGTGAACTAACTCTATTCTTGTCTCTACAATATGTTTCTGTCACGCACTTGTGAGCAACATTCTCTAGGGATGCAACCACCTTCAATGGCCATATCTAACATCTCCATGTACAAGAAACGCCAACATCAGAATATGCGGGGTGACAGCTTAGTGTGCATGCGGTTGTGCGCCTATCGTGTAAATGAGACGGGTACGACAGCCAGCCACATCTGGAACTAGCCGAAGCCACTGGACGACTTACTATAGTCCAGACTATTCGCTATTGGACTACAAGACATCTAGAACATCGTGTAGTCCATCCGTCAAATCTCTACGAAAGTTCAACCGCAAGAGATCAGCGCAGTACATTGCAGACAGAGTTGTCCAGTCACTCGCCTATACCTAGTCTAATGGCCGCCGATCATTCTGCTACCCATCCTTACTCTAACTTGAGCACGTTGTCATCGGCACTTGGGAAACTAACACTACCCGGCATACACAATGTACTGGTGTTGGAATAGACATCGTACTTGGGCCACATTCTATTCTCACATGACCAGCTCCCGCAGTCAAGATCTAGGATAGTCCAGGCGGAAAGAGCGTAGATGCCTTGGATGCGCCCTTTGTCAGTGATTGTGTCATTTGCACTGGAATCATTATTCGGGAAGAAAAGAGCGAGATTACACAAGCAGAAAAGACAAGGTTACATCAAAAAAGGAAGAGGGAAGACTTACTTCTCACAAGTCCAACTCATCTGTACCGTCAAATTGTACACATCCTGCGTAGTCGTATCGAAGTTGAAAGTCGCGTTATTTGTCCAGCACCAATCTTCATTCCTCCCTTCTTCTGCTCCAGCAGGCGTAAAGTCGCATTCGTAAGTGACAGAGGGGTTGAATTCGGCGAAGGCATTCGAGTTCTTCCCACTGCATATGATAGAAACTTCGACTACGCTGTTGGTCATGGTGAAGTCGATGAGACCTTGTCTTGAGCCTTGGGCGGAGGGAGATACCATGAGGTAGTAAGAGGAGAGCTTTATGTCTTCGATGGAGAGGGAAGGGAAATCGGCGCCAGCGGCCATAGAGAGGGACAGTAGAGGGGAAATGGTGAGGATAAGGGATGTGGAATGCATGATTGCTCTAGACCTCGAAAATTATCGGCGATTACGTGTAGACTGGATCGCAGTGTTGATAGAGGATCAGAGTCAAAAGCATCTACGCGGGGTTATAAGTACTACAACTTCTCTGCCAACCTTGTTTTGATAACGGGTATTACAATGAAATCTTCTCCAAGTACAGCAAGTAAGGTGGCGTGCCTAGAACGAGTACTTTGCTGTAAGAAGCCACCAGTTGCAAGTCGACTGTCGTGTTTGCTGGTTAAGGAATGACCTCGCCGTACATTATTACAGGCTTTGGTAGATATACGTGTCACATCGAGTTTCGCGTGTTACTTTCTTCCCATAGCGTTGACTGTATACGGCTTCATCTCTCAGATTGGTATCTAAGTTCCAACGGCGAATGCCTTTGAAACGATACTGAAGAAGGCATATTGTGCATAACCGAACAAAATTTGTTGGTGTCTAGGCGATCGCATTGGGACGAAACAAACCGGGCGTCAGGCTTTCATGCCGTACATCATGCTCCGTAGATACCAACTTCACTGCATCTCTGTCTGGTAAGCCAGCAGATTGTCTTGCATTGCGTATGCTATACACAGACCTCAACCTAGTCCTTATAGGTAATAGTCTTCATCCTCAAGAACTCCTCAATACCCCAGTGTCCATTGAATCGTCCAAATCCGCTTGCCTTCGCACCACCATGCGGCAATGTCCACTCATCATGCACCGTCATGGAGTTGATATGGATAGCTCTGTGTCCCTTTGTTAGCAATCAAATTCCAAGGTAGTAACGCATGGTCTACATCATGCGTTATTTGCAAAACTTACCCGCTCTCAATCTGCTTCGCAACGCGCAGACCGCGGCCAAGGTTCTCGGTGAATACAGCGCCGGAAAGACCGTAGTCAGTGTCATTGGCGATTTCAATAGCTTCCTCGTCACTAGAGATCTCGATAACAGAGACGGACGGTCCGAAGGACTCGGTGTGGAAAAGTTCCATGTCCTTGTTAACGCCGTCAACGATGATGGGGCGCATACGTGTTCCTGAGGGTTCGTTCGTCTCTGGGTGTTTCTCATCTTTCTCGTGGTCGCCGTGTACTACTTTGGCGCCATTCTTAACTGCATCCGCGACAAGACGCTTGTTCTTCTCTACACCAGGCGCAGCTACGAGAACCGGTGCGGGCTTGTCGCCACCAAAGATGCCCTCCACGGCGCCCTTGAAAGCTTCGATGAATTGCGGCTTGATGTTCTTGTGTACGAGGATACGTTCCGAGCTCATGCAGATCTGGCCTGAATGCAGGAAGGCACCGAGTGCACATTGCGTCGCTGCTGTCTGCAAGTTGGCGTCGTCGAGGACAATGGCGCTCGCTTTACCACCTAGTTCGAGCAGGACGGGTTTGAGGTTCTTGCCAGCTGTCGATGCGATGATGCGACCAACGGCTGTGGAGCCAGTGAAGTTAATCTTCTTGATAGCGGGCTCCTCGATCAAGGCTGTGGTCACTTGCGCCGCGTCCTCGGGACGATGGAAGAGGACATTGAGCGCGCCCGCGGGAAGGCCAGCCTCGTTCAAGGCGCTACCAATGGCCCACCATGTGCGAGGGCAGAACTCGCTACCCTTGAGGATGCAGGTGTTACCCGCAGCAAGAGGGTACAGGATTGATCGCATGCCAAGGACATACGGGGCGTTCCTGGTACTCACATTAGCTTTGCATGTACCAATGCCAATAGGAAAATACATACCAAGGCGCAATACCCAACACAACCCCATAAGGTTCTTTGATGATCAACGCACTAGTGCCCTCCTCTTCACAGCTAGGAATATGTCCCATCACCGCGCTCAGCCTTCCCGCTACATCTCTCAGCATATCCGCCATCTTAGGCACATTGAACCCGTTGCTGAACATATCCGCAGCTCCGGTTTCGATTTTCATGTAGTCTGCGAATTCCTCCGCGCGCGCGTCGATCACGTCGGCGGCTTTCAAGAAGATGTTGCGCTTAGCGGAATGCCTCATCTTGGACCATATCGGGAAGGCTGCCTTTGCCGCGGAGACGGCGCTCTTGACATCCTCCAGAGAGGCGGAGGAAGAATTCCATACTTGCTTGTGAGATGAGGGAGATGTTACGGGAAAGGTGGTTTTGGTTGTGACCTCCTTGCCGTTGATGAAGAGGGGCACAACGTAGGACGGATCAGGTTTGACGACTGAGGGGTTAGACATTTTTCCTCTTGAACCTTGTACTCTTTGTTGCTGTTAGTGAGGTTAATGCTGCTTTTTGACTGTAGGAACGATGTAAAGGACGACTCGACGGGCCGTAGAAGTACCGAGATGGACTAAAGAAGTTATCTGCAAAGTATCCACCTTGCATGCCTGCTTCCTGTTACAGACCCTGAGGGCGCGCGCATGGCGAAATCGGCAATTGAGAAGCGCGGTTTAAGGGGCGAGTGGACCGGCTTGTGGAGACGGCACGGCTCCGAGGCGAATAGACGGGCGAAACCGACGCATGAAGAGGTTGAGGAAAATGTCGACATACATTGTCTCATATATTACTCCACGTAGCAGCTTGCAGAGTAGGCGAAAATATCGCGGAATAATTTCATGTCGTCGTTACAGCTGCCGAGGCGGGGCTCCAGATGCAGCAATGATTCGCCGCTGCTCTTGCAAAGTGCGCATGTCCAAGGAACACCTGGAGAGTATTTGCGTAGAGACATCTTTCATTAATAACGGCCTATACACATACACAACCGTCGCAAGCTGTTGCACACTTCAGACGAGGCCGTAATGACGTCAACGCTCAAGATCAGCGGGGTATTGATGAACCCTCCCATCGTGAATCTCCGCGTGCACCTTCGTTTGAACCAGCATTATCAGAATCCATTCGAGCTGGCGCTCGACAAGGGAAGGTATGTACATGATGTTGAAGGTTTTGATTCTTTCGTAACGAACGGGATTACTCAATGCAATGAGAATTGCCGGACTCCTGTCGAAACGCCATTACCTATCCGAATATTGTTCCAGCTCAGGGACGTGCTCTCGAATCTGGGTCGCGCAAGTTCGATAATGAATCATCACACGCTCAGCGCACTTCTCGAGTGCATAGGAGTGTTGCGCGCACGTTATGCCGCTCCCATCCAGTACATGTACGGTACTGTGCGTAGCTTCATAAAAGGATATAGAGTATCTAGGGTTTCCTTCAGCGACAAAACGTGGGTTCTGGAAAGGTGTTTGGACATACAGCTCTATCGCTTTACAAGGAGGCCGCATCAACCGTTAAGGTCCCATAAGGCCAAGTAATGTTTGGAGCCGAGAATGTTTTCAAAACGAGATTGCTGGAATGATGTAGTGGTTGAAATTCCAATGGCCTTTCTGCCTGTGGAGTGGAAACTTCCTATCATCACGTCCAAGTTGGTGATAATGATTACCATGCAGATCTTAGTTACCTTGTGTGACTGTTCGTTCCAACATTGCTATGTTAAAGTGATGCTTAGCAAAGGCAGCTGTCATCATGAGTACTGCCCTTATATCAATCATCATCATCATCACTGTACAGATCGACCTCATCTGACGAACGTGATGAATCTGTTGAATCATCTTTCCAGTCACCGAAGTCCAAGTCTTCATCTTCTCGTTCCACTATGAAACTGACGCCTGTTTCAACCGAAAACAGTTCAACAAGGCGCTGCCAATCGTATATCAACGATGATGCAAACTGTGGAACTACCACCCGAACCTCCTTCAACTGAGGGACGTATGTCCGATGGCAGAATGCCACGTGATCCAGAGCTTTAAGGTAGCGTTGGTCATTTGTGGAAGGTCGAACAGGCGTTCGAAACGTCAGCAGCGATGCTGGTAATCTTTCCGCGAATGTGTCGGAGACTCCACTCATAATCATACCCAATGGACAGCTAAGGTGTTTCAGCGACACGAAGTCTTCAAGGCCATCACGAAGATGAATCCCGCTACGTGTCCTCTCCTCTGCAATCGAGTCACAGAAGACATGAAGAGTCTCTAACGATGCCTTTTGACGATCCAACACCTCACATAACGTCTTTAATCGGTCTCCATTTGATATCGGCCGTTCTGGCAGGTGATCTAGAGATACGTCGTATCTGAACGTCTTTAGGTGCCGTGGTGACGAAAGTAACACTTCCAGATGAAATTTATTGTAGTAAGTGCATTCCAGATCGAGTTCCTCCAGGTTATTGCAGGCTCGCGGAATTAGACGCTGCAGTTTGAGTGCGCTTCTTTCGTCGTGCTCGCGATTACTTCCACAGGTGATGCATTCCCCCGTCCTATATTCGTGAACTTCGCGCAATTGCAGCTTTCGTAACGACTGTAGCCGGAACAAAGGTGCGAGGTCGCTTAAAGATGACGTTCTTGCATCGACCTTGATTGATCGTAAACGTTCGAACCGATGAGCCTGTCCGGACAGTGTACCCGCTGCCGCCTTGCTGATGAGATCAAACCAGGCGCGGCGTCGTGACCGGTCTCTTACAACGTCTAAGATGCTGAGAGATGTGATGTTTGGAGTATGTAACAATATTGCGTTTTGCAACGCTTCGTCATTACTACGGTCTTCGTTGCATTGAGTTGCCCATTCTTTCCAGTCCCAAGTACCAAGCGCGCGTAATCCTTCTTTGATAGCCTTCTTGTCTTTCGCAGTTGGAGAATAACGACGACCCCCGCGACGCGTCCACAAGCCGAACGTGATGTTCACGTCGTGAACAAAGCCCGCAAGCTGCGAATTCGATATCATGGTACGAAGGAAAGTGTAGGGCTCGCAGAAATGGCTATTGTATCTAGCGTAGACCATATCAATGACAATTCGGTAAATACGCCGATTAACCGATGCCAGATTGACCAGTGTAGGAAGCTGGAAGTGGTTGAGGTCTATCCCTGGCAAGTAGTCGACTATCTCAAGGATCAGTTCGTCAGGGAGATCAGTTAGTGTCGCATGCGACCCAGGTATACGAGGTTGCGAAGCATTGCCCTGGATTCCACGCTTAGTGGCGCGTTGACGCTTTGTATCTTGTGATGGAAGTAGCGGGAAGTCTCGTTCATTGACGATGGACATCGTATATGGCGACGCGGGTCAATTGAAACCTGCGCCAGGCACGAGTATTGTATGGGTGAGGAGTCGTATCAGTAGAGCGCTCTTTTGAAATGTCAGAACGAATATAGCAATGGAATTGGCAAACACGGGATCACTGGAAGAATACATTGAATGGATTGAGTCGGAGCCGGTGTTCTTGCCGTGTCAACATGGGCTAAGCGTGCTGAGTCAACTAGTGCCCTGCCCTTCGCCTCCTCGACGGGCGACACCACTCAGGTATTGCCGCCGAGCAAGGGAGTCTCTTGCGTACTTCTTTCCCAAAACTCCCAAAAATCCTCGTCCCGACGCAATTGAAAAGTGGGCATTCTGGAGATCGCCACAGATAACGGCGAGGGCCCTACTGTCTGCATTAATATCGTTTCATCACTCGCAGACGCTGCGCCACCCGTTCCATCTAATTCACTTTTGTACACGTTCCACCATGGAGCACCTTTCAGAAGAACTACTTGACCACATAGTGTCCGAAGTCATCAACCCTTTGCCGAACAGACATAGACCACTCTATGACGACCTCCTCAGTCTATCGTTGGTATCACGTAAATTTTGTCGCATCGCAGAGCCACATATCTACCGCTCTCTTGTCGTACACGGAGGAAACGAAGACAGATTGTTGCGAACAATGAACAGCCGTCCCGAGCTGCTACGATACGTTCGGGCCGTCTCTGTGACGGGGTATCGTTATATTGCTGACGGGACCCGAGATTTTATCATGCATATACCCAATCTACAAAAATTAGATTTAAACATCGAAAATTGCGCGCTATCAGATATAATACCAGTTCTGAAGTTGCAAACTGTAACGACGTTACGCCTGTCCGATGTTTCCGCCGGAGAGATCACTGACTGGAAGATCGCTGACTGGGAATTTGACAACAATACTCTTACTAGCCTGGACCTCTCTTTCGCCGGACTTACGGACCATGGGGCAGCTGGTGACGAAATCCGTTCCTTCGCAGCGGTGTTCCGCAACCTAAAATCTTTGGAGATGCACAACAATTTCAAGCCGAGGGCTCATCATGTCTTGAATAGCTTTGCATTCCAGTACCTGGTTCACTTGTTCAGACACGCTTTCAAGACAACCCTTCGCAAGTTTAGCTTCTGGTATACACACAATACACATGAGGGCCACTTGGTCGAAGAGGATGAGGCCTTAGGCGAAAGTCTTGGTGCAAGAGATATACTCAAAGAATCGCGGTTAGAGAAGCTGAAGATCGACACGATCTATTTGCAAAAGCCTAAGCAAATAACGAAGCTAAGGAGCCTCGCACTTGGGCCATCGTGTCTACCTACATCTTTACGCACACTGTACGTGCGCCATATCGTCGCTACAGGAAACCTCAACCCCGAAGAAAAAAATCTAATGCACTCAGACGAAGCGCAGTGTCTGTCACAGCTGGTGAACCTAGCGGCGCGAAGATCGCGCTTTCCTAATTTGCAGAAGCTAACACTAGCAATTTCTTTACCTCCCTTTTTCGAAGCGGTTGCCTCTAGGGTCGTAAAGATTCAAGCACGGAAAGTGAAAGTGCACTTAGACTTGATATTCATGTAAGGTTGTATGTAAAGTTATTGCAACTGTAATCACTGACGAAAACCAGGTCTGAGTGGGATCACATCAGCCGCGATATCTCTAGAGCTTGGCCTGAGTATGACCATGCTCGAGATCCGCGAGACCCATCATATGATCAGGCGCTCATCTGTTACGCCTAGCCGTGCTTTCCAGGCCGCATTCGCGACTACCAGTAGTATCTTGCATGGGTTTACACGCAAGCTCAGGGATTTGTGGCTGCACAGCCGACAGTGGACTGACGAGCAGCGACACTTCTGACTACCAAATCAACAATTAACGTCTGAACTGTGCCACGCGACGTGCTCCTGAAAGTAAGCATAAACGAGCTCCGAGGTGCAGTGCCTCAAGATCGCCATCGGCTTTGGAGGAGGATCGCCGGATTCGAGCGCTAGGATCCGATTGGTTGCCTACAAGGGGTTACGAATTCATCTAGCCACCTTCAGCGCCAGCATGGCGAAGGCGCAGCGATGTATCGCAAGAAGTGCTGGAATAGTCAGATAATTTAGTTTTCGAATACGCGTACAACACAAGAGGACGTATCGAGCGTACTGTATATAAACACCACTCACGTACCCCGATGCCGTGCCCATTACACATACAAAGTACCCTGACATCCAGCGTGGTTTGACATTCTGCACTTTACAGTATACCACCATACTCGCCATACAATAACCACTATCACATCTTTTCCAGTACGATGTGCCGTACGCTTACTCTCTCCGCCGCAAAACGCGATCAGAATACGTCGGATACGGCATCTGCTAAACAAATAACTATCGGCGGAAATCTCAAAACAGGCCTCGATAAACTCACGCGGGTCGTAGAACGAGGAGTCGACCGTCAAATTCTGAGCGCACAAGTACGGGCCTACGGCACACCTCCATCATCCCCTCCATCCTCGGAACAAACAACAAACATTGGTTCATGTAACGCAAAACCGATAATCTGAGCGATGATGGTGCGACAGTCAGTCCTGGTCTCTCGGTCGTTATCCTGCTTCGTAGCCGCTTTTTGATGCGCTACTACAACTGCCTTGCCTTCTTCAAGAGCTCCAACTTCATTACGACGTTCGTTGTCACTCTCGTTACGCTATCAGAGGCCTGCAGAGCCTTGTGTTTTGATTGAAGAATCCGTTTTGTTGTGGGGTTAAAAGACCAACACTTTTGTGCACGAGGATTGATCCGGGTCGTTGGATGTCGTGTTTGTATGGGATATATTGAGAGGATTGACGCGTTGGTAGCATGAGCTGCATGATGGTTCTTTGTCACTTGTAACATAAGGTTGTGTGCGTGGATTTAACGCTTATCGACAACGGTGTGTGCCTTCAAGTGTATCGTTAATTTTTGGGACAGAATCTATACCTTTCTGATGTCTTCAACATGATTATGGCGTACTAAGCTAGTTCCTTTGTCAATTCCGTTTTAGGAAACGATCTTTTCCTCATGGCACAGTACAAAACAGAAATGTCGCGGCCAGAGCCACCTAAAAATAATAATAATAATAATAATAATAATAATAATGGCAATCACTAGGACAGACAGACGTTCTCAGTGCGCATATTTTCCGTGTGCAGTCTACCAATGTCGTTGACGTGGAACGTGTTGGAGGAGGCAGGAGTGACGAATGCGCTAAGAGGCGTCCCAGCGTCGTAATGCCGCTGCACTCCCCAGCCACACGTCTGTAATGCTGCGGCTGCCCAGGAACCACTGCACCACGAAAGACGAGCCACTCATAACTTTCGCAAACTCATACGATCCATGTACAGAAAGAGGCTCTCGAAAGAGAAGTACCGCAAATATAAGGAACTGCACCACGAAAGCGAACTCGCCAGATCCTGCCGCGAAGGCTTAAGTGATGAATGTCGTCTACAAGTAGTTCCCCCTGCCGTCGCGTCATAAGCCTCTTCTCGCCACTTTGCTAACTCTTAATCGGAACTTCCGTGGTACGTTGTGATATATTAGATATCATGGGCAACTGCGCAGTAAAGGCGGTGATTGTGCATGACATGGACTGGCAAAACTCCCCTCGGTCCACCATTGCCCGGCCCCACTCCACCCCACCGACTTGACGCTACTATCGCTGTTTTTCAGCCTTGCAGATGAACAAAATATAGGAATAAGTAGGCATTTGTCTACCTCGTTCCCATCAATCGAGCAACAGTTCGATCGCCAGCATCGGTGGTTTAGTGGTAAAATTAGCCGTTGCCATCCTCTACAGGACAGTTTCGGCTAGCCCCGGGTTCGATTCCCGGCCGATGCATCAGCAATATATTTGTTTTCTTTTTGTGGTTGGAAGTGATGTGGTGGTTGGGTAGGACGATGAGAGTTGGGGGAGTGGACTTGGTCGCATGAGGGAAAATGTCCGACCACAACCAACATTTTTGCCAAAACTTCGAACACAGGGCATTAACATGTGTTTGCTGATGCTGTTTCGACATGACAACCATGATAGAGCACGCGCATCGTTGATATATGTCATTGCGGCTTGCTATTGCAGATGAGGAATGAAAAGCAAGCGATGATGAGCTATGCACATCATCAAGAACATATAACTGGACGACAACACTTTTTGAGGCGAGTGCTTGTGTACGGATACACTGTCGCGTTGTTGAAAAAACATCAAGACACCGTAGTAGATTCATGTCTACGATAGACTCTTTTTTCAGCGACTAATGTTCGCGATTGGCTCGACTACGGTGCACGAAACCTTCGGATGTGTTTTTGAAATGCGAGAGATTATGCTCTGGAACGTTACAATTTCTATCTGAACAGTGGACAAGTACTCATAATTCACTGCCTCATACAGAAGCTGAGATACCGATCCCCCACTCTCTGGCAGATTTCGTGATAAACAAGTGCATCGCTTCTTTGCAGCACTCATGCAAAGCGCCTATCCATCTCACAAAGATCAAGTTTTGTTCCTAGCGATCATGGTTGCGAATGCGATGTAGGTATTCGAATATCGAGCTAACCCGCATCCAGCGCTAGCGCCACACCACCAGTGCTAAGCGACAATCGAAATTCAGTGAGTCGCAACATTGACGCCGACGACATCGACCACCAACGAAGCCACACTCAAGACCACCCCGCCGTCTACCTACAAATCGATCAAAATGGAGAACGAACGCGGAGAGCTCGTTGACCTTTACGTCCCCCGCAAAGTAAGCCAAACCTCTACAATCGCAATGAATGTCTGCTAACATAACACAGTGCGTGAGTATCCAACGACTAGCTACCTGACCCCGAGACGCGATACTAATACCTACAAGTCGGCCACCGGACGCATCATCAGGGCCAAGGACCACGCCTCTGTCCAGCTCAGCGTTGGCAAGGTTGACGAGAACGGCCGCTACACCGGCGACAACCAGGCCTACGCCATCTGCGGTTTCGTTCGCGCCATGGGCGAGGCTGACGACAGCTTGAACAGGCTCGCACAGAAGGACGGCTTCCTCAAGTCCGTTTGGAGCGCGAGCCGGTAAGCGGTTGGGGATATGGAGTTGAGGTATGCACATGGCGACGCCTGTGAGGTGTTTGGACCGAGGCTGATTGGAAGCAGGAATTCGGGATCTGAACTGCCCTTCGAGGGCGCAGGCATGCATTTCACGGCGACTTAGGCCTTCATTTCCTTTCTCCCGCGGATCAACGATATCACGAGGAATGGGAACCGGTTGAGACATGAATACCATCAAATTCACAAACCCTGTCACGTCTCATGCGACTACACAACCTTCGCCAAGACGGTTGTGATGTATACTCTCAAATTCGTGAAGTTATGACGGTCGCTAGGCATATTGCTTTCATGTTAGCTATGTGGTCGAGGCATTGTACAGTCTCGTTCTATGCAAACTGATTACGCGTCGTCTCTAGGTACATGGATCAAAGCCCGTCAGAAAGTACTTCCTACCTCGGCTTCTCTGTTGCTGCCCAAGTTGCCACCCATCGCACCGCAGCCGCCCGGCAAGATCATCAATACCCACAGCAAACGACACGCGTTGTATGCGACATGCACATGGATAGCTTGTCGACGCAGCACAGAAGAAGAGCTCACAATACATGGCCACGTGGTTCTTGCATATCGCGTCGCTGCTGGATGCGAGGAAGCTCTTCGCTAACAACATCCAAGCCCGGAAATGGATGTCGCCGAAACCTACACTACAATATGATACAGCATGCAAAACTGTGCGAGTGTGCTTGGTCCCAAATATCAACCATACATCGCATGCAACGCGGGCATTGTCGCTGTGTTCTGGCCCAATGTACCGAGCCAGCCCACCACGCCTCGCTAAAACCCATGACCCCGTGGGCTATATTTGCCTATAACATGCTGATCGTGGACCCGACGTTGCGGGTGCGATTGTTGTGTAACATCAGACGTACCAGAGCGGAAGTCTAGACACCCACTCGTAGTACTGAGGTTACATATGACGACACTATCAGTACCAGAACACAAGTATCGAGCGTCTATCGGTTTGCAGTAACTGTACTGCGGTTACTGATCACACCAAGGATGCTCCGTGCTGTTGGTTTCGGATGATACTGATAGCCACCAATACGCCGCCCTTGAAGCCTACCTTCCACACAATCCTTGCAATCTATATCTTACCCGCAGTACTGATCCTCAACAAACTCGTATATAGCATCGCTGGGATTGCGGGGATGCAGTGATGATGCCTGGCAGCGGCCCGCTAGGATACATAGAACGTTCACCGATGACGAGGCTTAGCGATTGATCAGATGAGCGAGTTGCGTATGCGTGCATGAGGTGTGGTATGATGCGAGAAGTACATGTGTGTGGTACCGACGGCTGTGGTCATGGTGGCGTGGTACGTCCTACGTATATTTCATGTTTGCGTCACTAGAACCAGACAGTCAGGTATGAAAGAGGATCAGTGGAGCCTCCATGGCATTGTGGTGTTTACCTGCTCCATGTCACCAGTAGTATTGAAGGTACGCGCGAGTGAGGAGCTAATATAACACCTCTTGTATCAAATTATACTCTACGTCGGTCCAGCACACGACACGCACGCATTAGGAAGATTGACCAATCATTAAACACGTTGCCAGCGCGAATTACTAAACATGAGACGATGACCACTAAAAGGTTGAGACCATGGGCTCATATATTTTGCTTTTCCAATCTAGAAGTATATGCAATTATACAAACCTTATATTATGATCGGATGGGTGTAAGCGATGGTCGCATGACAACGGTAAGGCTGCAGGGCGCTAGGCTACGTTTTGTTCCCGAGTGGATACAGTATACGCGGAAGGTACCCATATGCAGGCGGACGAGCTGAATTTTGCAGTAGTCGACCGTAATATGGCAATAGAACGTTTGATGGTCATTGATAGCTCGAAGCGCGGATAGCGATAAAACTCATCGCGATTCAGGCAAACACAAAGGTCGTTGTTGTTCAAATACCCACCGCCTCCTCAATCCTGAATATCGTCATCAAACTACCGAAGCAAAGTACATAGTATACACATTAATTCCCGCTCGCTACCAGAATACACGTGGCAGACCCACGCACTCTCAAGTCAGCTTCCCGCATCCGGGGAAGCGGGTTGAAGCTTCAAATGGGGACAGTCTTACTTGTCTTGGCGCGCATACAAGCGGTGTGATTATGCAGTATGCGGGCAGCTCCATGAATGTACACCGACGTATTCAAAGGTGCGGATCCGACTTTTTCTTCGACAGATTGGATGCAGAGTTTGATGTGTGGTGATGTCAGACCGGACCTAACGGGTCGGGTGTAGGTAGCAAGTGGATGGGGTGCGCAGTGGAAGGTAGCTGTCGGGCCGACTCTCAGTGGTCAAGAAATGTCACAGGCCGGAAAGTATCGCACTGCGGATGTCGGGCTATATTGTCTTGACTCTAAAAGTCCCTCATTTATCGACGCGTCGGCGTTGTAGTCCCAGGATTCGGGTGTTGTTGATCCGGAATAGTGTCGAGGGCAGCATTCCGAACCGCGGACACGGCTCTACTCTCTCTTACCTTCCAATCATCACCTTTGCGCACGACCTTAGATCGGTCCTTCTCTGCTTTCCTGAGTAGCATCTCCTGAATCTTTGCGTCGCGGCGTTCGCCTTGGACACAGTCGCAAAGACAGCCCTCGGTCGGACATGCCCCGTCTGATAGTACCGGGTCGGCGAACCATGTTGATAGACAATTTGAATGTCCTCCATGCCCACAGAGTGGGCACCACGTCCAGAGCGTGGCTGCAGGCGGCGACCACTTGACGGGAGTGGTCGGCGAGGGTCCATCTGCGACTTGATCGCCATCATGGTCTGGATTCGACATGAGAGACGATCGTTGTCTTTTATGTCCTCTATCCTTGAAGGCGGATCGCGATTTCGCTTTCGATTTCTTCTTCGCAGTAATCGATTCGAAAGCCGGATATTTAGCCCAGCAAATCGGGCAGGGTGCCTGCATTCGCTTGCATGATTCGCATCGCATCTTGTCTCTAGGGTTATTGATTGGTGACTTGCAGCTTAGGCACAGTAGGCCAACTTGCGTTTCTTTCAGCGCTTGCTCGTAGACAGCGGGATACGTCGGATATGCTAGTCGACGGAGAGTAGCGGCGGAATTGAAAAGTGACAAAGACTGTAGCTGCGCATGGTATGTGTGGAGGATGGACTCTGCTTGATAGGGGTTGATACCAGTAGCTATCAGTTGGCTCAACTGCGTCGAGAGGATGGCCTTTGCTTGTGCTTGGGTCAGTCCCAGTGAGACAAACGTATCACTGAAGACGTTTAAAACGTCTCCCACATGGACATTCGGGGTATTAGTAGGGTCATGGGTTTGTGGTAGTAATGGCGCTAAAAGTAAAAGGAGAATTGAACTGAACTGTGCATCTGACGCTTCCGTGTGATAGTCGAGAAGGTGATTCAACAGCCCGATGACGGAATAGGGGGACCCGACTTCGGCGTCGACGTGCACGGCCTCAAAATCAGACAATAGCAATCCTTCCTCTGCTGTGAGGTCAAGTACTGGAGGCGCACTCCCAGACGCATGTGGTAACGAAGTGGGCGGCTTGAGGACATGTGGCGATCTCACATCCTCGAAAACATCGGGCACGATGGTTCCGCTTGCCTCCATCTCAGCGTTGTATTCAAATGATGATGAGGAGATGCTTGTGAGCGCTTCCGAATCAGAGCTGTCATGGCGAAGTAGTTGGTTGTTCCGTCGCAGGTGTTCCATATCGCGAACAGCTTTTTCTCCGCTGCCAAATCCATCCACTGAGCTTCGTGGATGTGTATGGTCGACATGAGCGATATTTTTGCCAATGGGTACTGTTGTTGGAGATATCGGGATGCTTTTGCCCAACTCTCGACCTCCAGCGTTCCTTGGTTTTCCAAAGCTGGAGTGTTCCTGGACAGCCTGCCAATCATCTGACAAGGACTGCCCCTGGCCTAATTGTGAATTGGTACTTGCGAAAGAGCTTGGCATGGAGTTGCCCTTCTGTGAATCTGAGGACGCAGAAAACATGGTAAAGCTTTCGTCAGAATGATGTCGCTCTAGTGGGGGAGGCACGTTAATGCTCCCGCCTTGTGCGCTGTTCGGTGCGAGGCTCAATGGAATTCGCGGTGATGCGCGATAGCTGCCAACTAAAGCACGGCGTTCATCGATGTCATCTCCTGAGTGGTACCATTGTGGCCCACTGAACGTTCTTTGCGTCGGCGCAAGTGTTCTGCTTGCGTCGACAGGTGGTCCATTGACAGCAGGCGGGAGCTGATCAATGTCCTCCTGATCAATATCAAGCAAGTCTGGCCTTTGAGTGTTGTTGACGGCTTGGTTTATAACTGGACGAGCAAGAGGGGTCGCGAGATTGGAAGTGCTCTCTCGCACCGACGGCGATCGGGATGGTGATGTCGACTTCTCTAGCGTACCCAAAATAGCTCGCACTGCAGGATTTGGGGGGATCGTCAAGCGCTTGTCGTGTGCCTCCATGTGCTCGGAAGATGATTGTTGCATCTTTCCAGACTGTCGGGGCGCTGTGTTCTGCGGTTGCAGCCTTCTTTGTTGTCTGTGTAACTCTGCTCGTCGTCGTGTCGCCACGGCAATGGACGTACCAACGATTTTCCATGCCTGTGCGAGTCTATAGAAGGTTGCGCGCTGCGCGTACTCAGCGTTCTGCTCAAAGATCCTCTCCAGTCGAAGAAAAGAATCCAAATCAGGTGGATCGGAAAGAGGTATAGTTCTGTACTTCTGTGCGAGATATTCGAAGACCTGAGGATTGGCCACGCCTGGTAGTAAGCCTCGTATGGCGACCTGATTTGGCCTGAATGACTCGCTATAGGCGACCATGGAATCACTGAGAAACATGACTTTAGGTGCAATATCAGAGGGCGGGGTATTGCTGAACGACTTGGTTGACCTGTTGCTGGCGGTGCGCCCATGATGCCGCTTCATAGACGACGTCAGGAAACTGTCATCTAAACTATCATCTGCTGAGTTTCGAAGATTACCTTTCTCAGGGCTATGACGTCTTGCACGTGGATCACCAAGGTATGTATCGTCGGTATACGCTAGGCCTGTAGAAGACCGCTGCCGCGGCCTCTTCTGGGCAACGGCGGCAACTTCTCCACTTGGCGATACTGCCAAAGCTTGCAAGTTGCGTCGATCTACAGTTTTAGGGGCGTGATGGACGTCGTTTTGCTGGAAAACGCCCTCCTTGCCTACAGTCCACAAGGTGTCACGCGAGTGCCAAAGCATATCGGAAGGTGCGCTAGGAAACTTGTTGATCTCCCGAAATGGCAGGAACGGTCGACGGAAATCCCATACGTGAATAACAGAATGTTCACGATCATAGGACGTGGCCAGCTGTGTGCATTGGTAGGCGCCCTTTTCGTGGTACTCATCGGACCAGTATGGCGGCCTCCAGCGAGCTTGGTATACCGGGAATGGTGTGTGCAGGACGTAAGCAGCTTTCTGGCGGCGCCCAGTAACGGAGAAGTCCCAGACCTTGACCGTTCGATCGACGCCAGCGCTGAGTAGATGCTTGCCGTCTGGATGCCAGTCGATGGAGGTGCAGATGCGCTGGTCGTGAGCTGTAATCTTCTGCTTGGGCCCCTTGTTATGGCGGAAATCCCATCGCTGTATAGTTCCGTTGTCAGTGCCGAAAGCGAATTCTACGGCGTCAGTAGGCGACCACTGGACATCACGAATGCCGCCATTCATGCCAGCGTAGTGATCTCGACTACGACAGACGGTGACGTCTCTGCGCATGTCACGCAAGTCCCACAGGCGAACGGTGTTGTCATGGCTGGCAGACAGCAGCAGATGGCCTTGATGAGGGTTAAAGGCCAGCTTGTGTACCTGACGCGTATGTTCGTGCAGCCTGGTGAGCTCAACGCTTGCGCGGTTTAGGTCGTACAGTATGACTTTGCCATTCGCAGCGGCAGTTGCGATATGCGAGCCGAACTGGCCGTGGGACCATTTCACGTCATGTATGCCCAAGCCCTCGCGCTGTCGGGCATGCGAGTCGGCATAGTTGAGGACAGCAGCCCGTAGGTTGGTCTCGTCGACAATCTTGGCATCTTGCACGCGGACTGTTTTTAGAATCTCCTTGCCAGCGAGGACGGCATGGGTGCGTTCACGGTTGATGTCGAGGGCAGAGATGTCGAGGCCTGTCTTGTGGCTTGCATCTTGGGAATAGCCTGTGCGGATGCTGAGAGAGTTTAGTGAGTGCAGGAGAGGGGCAAGGTAGGCTCCGTGATATGTCGAGATACATGGCAGAAGGTGAGTGGAGAGCAAGGTGCAAGGCGTAACAGGGAAGGAGCAGGCAAGGAGCAGGCAAGGAACAAGGCATCGGGGGGAAAGAGCGACTGGCAAACATCAACAACAAAGTGCAGAGACAAAGTATGGTGAGAGGGGCAGCCAATGAGAGAAGCAGCAATTGGGTGTACTGTACATGACATGCGAGTACTCAGAGTATGTGAGAGTGAAGACGTACCCGGCAAGTTTCGGCACTAGAGGGTTCGGAGGGCCGCCTTCTGGGCCATGGGCATGCACGCTGGGTGGGCGGGATCCATAGGCCGTCGTCAAGGGCTGCGCAACGAAACGCTCAAAGTACGAGCGCGACTTTTGCTTGGGCAGTGGCAATGGCGGCGCCGGTGGTATCTTGGGCGACGAGACGGCTGACGTGCGACGGTTTTCAGTCATCTGAGCAGCTCACTAGGTCGGACCGTGTCATGGCAGGTCCAGGGCTGCCAGCGGCGATTTGTAGCTGAAAGAGCTGACTTGGTAGCGACAAGCCTCAGTACGGTACGGACGGTCAATACCTCAGGAAGCGTGTAGTAAAAGGTAGTGTGACGAGCTGCAGGCTTGCTGCAGGACCGACGCTGGTGGTGCACGACTCGCTCGGTGTCCCTGGGAGCATGCAGGCCGGGGTCAGCGCGGTGGTCTGGATGGAATCCATCATCGGCGCGCACGGACAGGCCTAATGCCTGCTGCATGTGCGCCACAAGTCTACTCTTGCTAGCTCTCGTCCATGGCACCGTCTCAGTGTGCAACATGTCACCGCGTTTCTCTTCCATAACCTCCATCTCCTCTTTCCTCTCCCTTCCCCCCACCTGTCTCTGCCACCCGTGAGTCCTCGCATCAGGGTCTCACGTACAAGTGGAGAGAAGCTCCATCATGGCTGGTCCGCTGCTCCAGGTCGACCTCGCCGCCGCCGACAGCGACAACGACCACGAGAGATGGACCTATGCCGGCCCTGTGCGCAACACCATCACCGTCCTACAATATGCCTATCCCATCGTTATGCTCGTCTTTTTTCTGGCTGCCTTCACCGTCCGCAGCATCGCCGCTTCTAAATCTAATACTAATATCGCCAAACCTACCACAACCGGCCCTGGAGGAAAGCCGCTTCCTGCGACCGATCCTACCCGCAACTTCGTCAAGAAGCTCGTCCATGATGATGTCACGCAGACGCAGAAGAGGGTCTTTGAATGGGTCTCACTGGCGACGGCTTTCACCTTTGTCGGCAACTCGGTCATCGTCATTGCGCATGCTCTCGCTCAGACGCAAGAGCACTGGTGGGCAGGCAAATCTGTCGTGGTATGTACGAGGCGCAAACTCAAAGTTGGCTAATGTGCTAACGTGTCCAGATCTACCTCGTGGGCGCCTTCTTCGTCTACTGTCTTTTCCTCATCTCCCTACTCGATTCCAAGCCATCCCCGACCGAGGCGCATCTGGCAACATGGAGTCTCGCAACAGTGCTAGAAATAGTACTCGTAGCCCTCTCCTTCGCCGTCTACACGCATCCCCACAAGGAGCCTACCGCGGGCCCACCGGCCAAGCGATTGCGATTTGGAATGACTGAGTGGGAATCCGCCGAGGTGGCCATGGACCTACTTCGCATCGTACTGCTCCTCGCACTCATCGCCTTCTACGTACTTTTCGTCATAGTCCCACAGCGCAAATCCCAGCAAGAGTCCGGTAGTCCGTCTGAAAACACTTCCCTGCTAAGTAGCGCCGATCAAAACGGTCATGCGGAGAACGGTCACGCGAACGGCTCATATGGCTCAGTCCACCCCGTCGGTGGCAAACATCAGCACACCGAGGGTGCACCCCCCGCCTGGAGCAGGCCCACTGGCGCACCCGCGCGCAGTTGGTGGGAATACATCAAAGGCTACCACGTCTTCTTTCCCTACCTTTGGCCCTCGAAAGATCGCAAGTTGCAGCTCGTAGTCATAGCTTGTTTCGTACTCGTCTTGGCCCAGCGCGTCGTCAACGTCGTAGTCCCAGATCTCACGGGTGAAATCGTGAACCGCCTCAAGGACCCCTCAAAAGGAAATCCTTGGACTGCCATCATGCTCTACATTGCCTTCCGCTTTCTACAAGGTAGCAATGGTTTGCTCGGTGCGGCGCGATCTGCGTTGTGGATTCCCGTTTCGCAATACTCGTATCGCGAACTGTCCGTTGCGGCATTTGAGCACGTGCACAGTCTTAGTCTTGACTTCCATCTCGGTAAAAAGACGGGCGAGGTCCTATCCGCACTAGGAAAGGGTAGCTCCATCAATACGTTCCTCGAGCAGGTGACCTTTTCAGTGGTGCCAATGCTCATCGATTTGGCTGTTGCCATTGCCTATTTCCTCGTCAGATTCGATGCTTACTACGCGCTTGTTATCGCCATCATCACCTTCTGGTACATCTATCTGACCATCCGCATGGCGCAGTGGCGTGCTGAAATTCGCCGAGAAATGGTCAATGCCGACAGAGAAGAGGACGCCGTCAAGTAAGTAACTACCTGTGAGTATCATGATCCGACTAACCTTTTGCAGGAACGACTCCATGGTGTCATACGAGACGGTCAAGTATTTCAACGCCGAAGCGTACGAGTTCAACCGCTACCGTGAAGCTGTTAAGAAGTATCAGAACGCTGAGTACAAGGTCATGTTATCGCTGAACATCATGAACATCACACAGAACATGGTTTTCATGATCGGACTCCTCGTCACATGCTTTATTGCAGCATATCAAGTTGCGGCCGGAATCCTCGAGGTCGGCAAATTTGTGTCGCTTCTCACGTATATGAGCCAGCTGCAAAGTCCTCTCAACTTCTTTGGTACCTTTTACAGGATGATCCAGTCTGCTATGATCAACTCGGAGCGAATGCTCGAGTTGTTCAAGGAGCAACCCACCGTGGTCGACAAGGAGGACGCCCAACCTTTGGCCTCGTGCGAGGGTAACCTTCGCTTCCAGGATGTACACTTTGCTTACGACCAGCGCAAACCAGCGCTGACGGGTCTCGACTTTTACTGCGAGCCAGGCACGACGACTGCGTTTGTTGGTGAATCTGGTGGAGGTAAATCAACCGTCTTCCGTCTGTTGTACCGATTTTACAATACCATGTCTGGTAGCATTCAGGTTGATGGTCATGACGTTGAAGATCTCACCATCGACTCGGTGCGCAGCCACATTGGTGTTGTGCCTCAAGACACTGTGCTCTTCAACGAGACACTCATGTACAATCTCAAGTATGCAAACCCAGAGGCAACCGACGAACAGGTACACGAGGCGTGTAGAGCTGCTAGCATCCACGACAAGATCATGACATTCCCAGACAAGTATGAGACCAAGGTCGGTGACCGCGGCCTGCGACTTTCCGGAGGTGAGAAGCAGCGTGTCGCTATTGCTCGCACGATTCTCAAGAATCCGCGTATCATCATGCTTGACGAGGCCACTGCCGCTCTCGACACGGAAACGGAGCAGCACATCCAGGAAGCATTTACAACACTAGCCAAGGGCCGCACTATGCTCATCATCGCTCATCGTCTTAGTACCATCACCCATGCTGATCAGATTCTCGTCCTGCACAAGGGCAAGGTTCAGGAACGAGGAACGCACGAGGAGCTGCTTGATCGCAATGGTCACTACGCTGCCATGTGGAAAAAACAGATTCGCGCTCAGAGAGCCGCTGAGCAGGCTCAGTACCTTAAGGATAAGGCTGATAGACTACGCCGAGAATCCAAGGATGGAACCATTGGTTTCGAAGATGGAAGCAGCAGCCACTCGAGTTCTGATGACGAAAACGCGAAGAAGATTCGCTCCACAAGCCAGAATGCATCAAATCAAGAGGAGACGTCAGGTAAACCGCATGGCCGTCCTTAGTCTGGCAGGTCATCGTTTTTCTGAGTTTGCTTGCTACAAAGCAGATCTCAACCACCATAGCAATTTGCAGGATTTATCCGGACGCACAGACGACCATTTCACAGTCACTAGAGCACTCTTTTATGAGTTGCGCTGTTGCTATAACCTTCGGACCTGGACTAGTCACCTACCTACCCTCCTTTTTTTTTTCCCTCTAAAACCGAGGCCCTCAATTTCCATCCAATCCTAATCGCTTCTGTGTTTCCCATGGACCCTTTCCACTTTTATGTACTGGAGTTGACTGAGAAAGAAATCGTAATATTCGGCTGTTTCCGTAATGTCACAAAATACGCATGGATGATGGGAAGTGTTGGTTGGATAGGACGGATGGGGCGGCGATTTGTTGTTTTATACCAAAGAAAGGACGTGGGTCATGGACGGATTACACAAACAAAGTAACCCTCAAGGGTTTTTGCGACGACAGGGCGCATTGTCGTGTCGCGGTGGCGTATGAGAAATGATTTCATGGACAAGCGTGGGCTGGTGTTTGTTGTTGTTTGCTTTTCATGCACCTAAAACTCTTACGCAAAATAGAGGTATTGAAAAATGCATATGTTTGGATCACGATTGATGGACATGACTCGTCCTTTTATACGACATCATTGCTCTGGCTTTATTGATCATATGGCACTAAAAGCCTAATACTATGATACGTGCCTCATGGATACACGATTCAGAAACGGTCGACGCAGTTATTCATCAAAGTGAACATGTTTGGGTAATATCATTGTCTCATACTCTATGCATTACTGTATCGTATGTCTGCTTTGAGCGCAAATCTGGTTTGTTACTCATGCCGGTTTACGAGCCTTCTCTGAGCTGTGGTATGTGATCCTACTCCTCCATCTCCACGTCGTCACCGCTGGTCGCGTTGCCGTTTTGCCGTGAGTTTGATTTGGGTACTGAGGCTTCCTTGTCAATCATCTGCCTGGAGACGGAGACGATGTTGTCTTCGATGAGCTGCTGGCCGACGTCGGAGATGTCTGTGATGTTTTGTTAGTACAATATTGGTGTAAGTTGTATAGTTGAACATACGCTTCTTGGGGTCGACCTTTCCGACGTATCGCGTCTTTAATTGGTCCTTGGTCAACTCTGTCTCCTCCTTGACACGCTTCTCGTAACCATCTGCCAAAGTGACGAGCTTCTGCAACCTGTCGGTATTCCGCTCGCCCTCGCCCTTGAAGTCGTCCATGAGCAGTGCCTCCGTCCACACGTGCTTGTGGAGGTTCATCAGCATGTTCTCCTCCAGCGCAGTTTTTCGGTAGTTGATGCCGATGGAGTAGTAGTGGCGGTTCAGGCCGTGGATAAGCGCCTGGATTGATGGCTTGTTTAGGTGGCCGACGTTGGAGGTGGTCTGGCGGGGCTCGTGACCCATCATGAGAGCCTGGGGGTTGATGAGGCGGAAAGCATCGATGACGACTTTGCCCTTGACGGACTGAATGGGGTCAACGACAACGGCGACGGCGCGGGGTGTGAGCTGCTCGAACGACTGCTGTGTGTTGATATCGACCGAGGAAAGCCAGCAGCCGAAACCAGGATGTGAGTGGTACCAGCCGACAACAGTCTCTTGCCTGTGTTTGTCAGCATTGGATGGATGTAGTAGGAGCGGTGGCGGCTTCGAGTGTTCAGCCAGCAAGTGCATACCTTCCCGTTTGCCTCAACATGTCCATCATCTTGGTTTGGAAGACAGGGTCTACAGCCTCGACGGAGACACCGGTTCCTGACTGCGGCATGGCGAAGACATCCACCACTCGTACTGTGTAATCATCCACAAACTCGCCCAACATCAGACCCATGACTTCCATAGGCACACCTGCCCGGCCGTGTCGCAGCATCTTGAGTAGTGCAAGCGAGGAGATGTAGACGGTTTCCGAGTTATCGATCAGGTTGGTGTCGCCCTGGGGTCCTCCCATACCGCCCATGCCACCTTGAGCGGCGGCGAGCATTCTGGTTAACCGGTCCATGGTGGGGTGTTGGCAACGATTCTTCGGGAGATATGAGTGAGGTGGCTGGCGAAAGGTAGAGGGTATCGGAGTGGTGGGCGAAGTAAGTGTTTGGGTAGGCGGCGGCGATGATGGAGCTGTCGATGCTCGGAGCTCTCTCACCTAACTGCGCGACTGCCAGATGCGGCGATTCGGTTATTCCGGAACCGGCGCTAGGCAGGGGTGCCCTGTTGCAGCTCGATCCATGAATGCTCAATGGCGCGCGAGGGTCTTTGTTAAAGCTCCCGCCATCTCTCCTCTAGGCCCCTCCACCTTTCCTCGATCGCTGACACTCGAGTACTGCATATATCTGAAGTCACGCTTCTCTACCACCCCCAGTTGAAGAATATCTTGCATTATCAAAGTAATACCACCAAAATCCCCGCAGTCGCATAGCTGTGCGCAGCCAACAAAGATATGGCTTCCACCGACATGGCACCCACAACGGGGTCCTTTTCTTTGGGCAACGGCGTCGCATCGCAACCAAAGAAAGTTGCCTACTTCTACGACTCCGACGTCGGCAACTATGCCTATGTAGCAGGACATCCCATGAAGCCCCACCGCATACGGATGGCGCATAGTTTGATTATGAACTATGGCCTGTACACTAAAATGGAGATTTATGTAGGCAGACGCTGATTCAAGTTCGCGTGCATCTGTGCTAACTCAAAGACAGCGCGCAAAGCCGGCTTCAAAATACGAAATGACGCAATTTCATACCGACGAATACATCGAATTTCTGCACAAGGTCACGCCCGACAACATGGAGAGCTTCACGCGCGAACAGAGCAAATACAACGTTGGAGACGATTGTCCCGTCTTCGACGGTCTTTTCGAGTTCTGCGGCATCAGCGCCGGCGGAACCATGGAGGGCGCTGCACGCTTGAATCGAGGAAAGTGCGATGTCGCCGTCAACTGGGCCGGAGGACTGCATCACGCGAAGAAGAGCGAAGCCAGTGGTTTCTGCTATGTCAACGACATCGTCTTGGGTATCATCGAACTGCTCAGATACAAGCAGCGTGTGCTGTACATCGATATCGACGTTCACCATGGAGATGGTGTCGAGGAAGCCTTCTACACGACCGATCGCGTCATGACCGTCTCATTCCACAAGTACGGCGAGTACTTCCCCGGTACTGGCGAACTACGCGACATCGGTGTCGGCAGCGGCAAGAACTACGCGGTCAATTTTCCCCTTCGCGATGGTATCACCGACGACACCTACCGCGACATCTTCGAGCCTGTCATCCAGGCTGTCATGACATACTACGGTCCAGAGGCTATTGTCCTGCAATGCGGTGGTGATAGTCTTTCCGGAGACAGGCTTGGTTGCTTCAACCTAAGCATGAACGGCCACGCCAACTGCGTCAAGTACGTCAAAAGCTTTGGTGTTCCAGTCATTGTACTCGGAGGTGGTGGCTACACCATGAGGAACGTCGCCCGAACTTGGGCCTACGAGACAGGAGAGCTCGTCTCGACAAAGATGTCCAAGCAGCTGCCTTTCAACGACTACTATGAATATTTTGCTCCCGACTACGAACTTGATGTCCGACCGTCAAACATGGAGAACGCAAACTCTCATGACTACCTGCACAAGATCAAATCAGCCGTCATCGACAACATTAGGAGGACCGGAAAGCCCTCGGTTGAGGCCTTTACTAACATACCGGACGCCCCTCCTAATTTGTATCGCGCGGCGGACTCCGATGCTGAAGATGAAGAAGAAGATCTTGATGCCGACGAGAACAAGGACGTACGAAAGACACAACTTTCACAGGACAAGCAGATAGCGCATGACGGCGAGATGTACGATGAAAGCGACGACGAAGACTACAAAAACAGCCTTGGGGTGCGCGCTCAGCCCGGTACCAAGAAGAAGCGGAATATCACCGACTTCCCAAATCCCAACGCTGCCCCGGCGGACGATCTGGACGGTATGGAAGAGATCAATGGTGAAAGTGCTGTGTCAACACGCCAAGCATCTGCAGCCGTGAAGTCGCGCACACAAACTCCCGCCACTGGCGAGCAAGAAGCTGATGAGGATGGTGACATCAACATGGATGCACCGCCTGCTGCGCCTGCTCCCGCCGATGACTCAGCACAGTCGCAATCGCCTGCAGGAGGTGTTGTGACCCCACCTGAATCTCCACCTACCGCACCAACAGCAATGGCACCTACCTCTGCTCCAACGGCGGATGTCGAGATGGAAGGCAATGACGATAAGGAGGAGATTGCCGCATCCAAGGAAGAGGGTCAAGCAGAACGCGATTCAGAAAACGTCAAGGGCGAAGTCCGGACCGAGGTTGCTAAGGACTAAGCACCCTGATCGCGGTAGTTTGGTGCATTTGGGAGGCGTTCGTTCTTCAGTCGCACTTTTTCTGGTTAAGTTCTTTCTGACGGGTAGCGGGATAGGTGTTCTGGTGTGATGGGAAATGGCTTGATTCGCTCTAGCTAAGGATACCATTTGGATTTTCTTTTCTATTATTTTGATGCAAAGTTCTTATCGTCCTTCTACCAATTCAAGCTCCGAGGGCCAGAAAGACTATGAACAACTAAGCAACAATCAACTCTACATATCAAACGCCTGGTCATCCCCTCCTTCACTCCTCTGCTTCGCTTCTTGACATCTCAACAGTAATGTCCGCAAGGCACAACATCCCATACTGATTTCTTAGCCACCTCCATCTTGCCTCCTTTGGGTTTCTTAGTTTCCTCATATGCACCAACCATCTCCTCGTCGCCCTCCAACAGACTACCAATGATGCGCTCAGCCATAGTACAGAAGCCACCTATCAAACACTTCTGATGAACAATGGTACCGATCATGTGCACCAGTACACAGATACATGGTCTGGACAATGTAGACGTAGATGCAGATGCGGACAAAGACGGAGAAGGACAATGCCGAGTCCCCGCTGTCTTCTTCGCAGATACCCAAGTCTTCGCCTCGCCATCCCTCTTCTCCGTTGTCGCCGGAGTAGCAGATATAGCAGAAGAAGTGCTAGTAGGAGGAGACAACGAGGTCGTCTAGTGGACTACCAAAGCTATCTTATGTGCTATGACTACTTCTCCCCGAAAACTGACAACAGGTACGTCGACAATGGGCACGCTGATGCTGAGGGGGTTGACGCAAGGGTTGTTGAGGTAGTAGCGTGAAAGGAAGGCAAGATGCTTGGTTGTTCGTTCATGATGTCTTTGAGATGTCGTATTGGGATAGTTGAAGATTGAGGTCTGAAGAGATGCGCATGCAGACGGGGTCGATGGGCTGGGTCATTTTGAATGGTTGGGGTGGTGTTGGAGAGATAAGAGAAGATAAGAAGACGGTTTGGGCACGGGAATGATGTTATAGACGGCCAGAGCATCGATTAAAAGAATGCTTGGCTCTTTTCAGGACTTTGTTTCTCCCACTGTGTTGGAGATGTCAAGCCGCGCCGTTGTTGTGAAAGGATGGGTCGATGCATGCATGATGCGAGCTGCATCATTTGCTAAGTGTGCCACGAGTTCACGGAGAACCACAATTCATATCCAAAACACTCCGTTGTAGCATTGTCTGTTCATCTCTAGGGGATTCCTTTATCAATGATTGTCTGGGTACGTGGAGACATCGTCTGATGACTGCATTCTGAGATCAAAGTACCAAAGCCATCTCATCCAGATCGATATCTAATCCCGAGCTCAGCTGCGGAATCTGTTTGTAGTCACTCTCATCCAACGTCTTCCTTATGAACTTGAGTGTCTGCAAATCTGTTAGTAAGATGATAATCAGCTAAATCAAACTCATGTCCAGTACTCACCTCTGCGTAACTCGGATTCTGACTGCTCTTCATCATTTCCAGGAACGCCCATGTCATAGCGCCCGTAGGCTCTCCTTGAATACGCGCATCGGCGCTGGTCTGGTCATCTCTACAGCCAGAAAACATAGTTACCATCTTCCGTTCGCTCCCATACTGTCCCGCGAATTCTCCGCTTTCCAATCCTTCCTCCTCTTCTTCCCCAAAATGTTTCAGACCTTTGAAGAAGGTGCTGGCGCCTGCAAGTAACTCCCTCGCTTCACCGACTTTGTTATAGGAGAAGCCACCGGAGATGATGTCGCGAGCTTCGTTTGCGAGCGTAAGCCCAGCTTTCAGGTTATCCATCAAACTGATTTGACCATCGCTGTCAGAGCGGTAGACATAAGGTAGTTCGAGCGCGCTACCGGAGTGGCAGCAGTCCATAACGACGAAGAGTGTACAATCACGCGCCATATACGTGACAAGATGTTCGTGTAGAATGGTACTGGAGATCTGACCTCGCTGTTCAAAATCCACAGGAACGATCGAAGCATCCATACCCGTAGTCCGGTTGCCGTCTACGTCTGCAATCTGTCCGCCGTGGCCAGAGTAGTGCAGAAATAGCGTGCAACCAGGTTCTGAAACTAGCCAATCCATGGCTGCGAGGAGGTTGTGGCCTGTAGGAAAGTAGGGTGAGTCGTATGGTACTTCCGGACGATCAGTCAAGATGACCCGGTCTTTGTGTGAGTTTGTGTATCCACGGTAGGAAAGAAATTCTGCCATGTTGTCTACATCGGAATGGCAGCCCTTCAGTTCGTGGCTGCTGCCGACATAATTGATGCCGATGAGGAGACTCTTCTTGCGTCTGTAAGACATTTTGGGCTAAGAACTGATAAATTGGGGTGAGAGTGAGATTGAAAAATTGAAAGTAAGGTTGTTGGCAGCAGTGGCTGAAGAGTGGCGGAGGTTTGTAGCGTGCTGTCAAGTTGGAGGGGTAGTGAATGATGTGGCTGATCACTACCCAATCAATCTTAGTAGGAGGACGCGTCCCGCTCCGCCCACGTGCATGCGCGATTGTACCTGACAAAGGTGTATGATGAGACATGCCTGCACTTTGCGAAAGGGTGAAAGTTTTAAGGTTGCATCTACACGCTTTTGGGACCCCGCAGATAAAGAAACAGGACATGACGTCACTCAGTTCTGCGAGCACCTGGTCCATCCTACATTCCCAAACATCAATACTCCTGACCCGTCCTTCGTATCGTCACTACGCAACCATGAACCGTGACATCAGCCCGCCACCTGCAAAAAGACGTAAGATCGGTTCCAGTATAGTGACGGCTTCCCACCAGACAGCACCAGCAAGCACACTTGCACCTCTTCCACCACTCAACGCAAACACCTTACGCATATTCTCTTGGAACATCAACGGCATCACCCCATTCCTACAAAAACCAATTACGTCATTCTTTCAACCCACCGAGTCTAAAGTTACTGCGAGGAGACCTCCAAAAGACGCGATACCACCAGCGTCCTTGAGGGCGTTTTTACACAGATACCAATGGCCGTCCATACTGTTCCTACAAGAAGTAAAAATCGCTTCCACAGATAAAAAAACTCAAGATATTGTCAAAGCAGCCCTAAATTCGCGCTTGCCAGTAGAATCAACCTCAACGGATGCGCAGGGCCCGGTATATAATGCATTTTTCACCTTGCCAACCGATCATTTCAACGCCCGTGGACCCGGAGGCCGTGGCAAGATATACGGTGTATGTAATATCATTCGTCGTGATCTCGCCAACACCTACCATATTGGTGTGCGAACTGTAGGTTGGGATAACGAAGGACGCGTCTCCGTTGTAGAAGTCAAGTCGAGGAGTAGTACCGCAAAACTAGCAATCTTCAATATTTACGCAGTGAACGGAACGGACAATGCTTATCGTGATTCTGCCATAGGTGCTGTAAAAGGCACAAGACATGACAGAAAACGCGAGTTCCATAGCTTACTGATGGGAGAATGTAAAGAGCTGGAAGAGCAAGGATGGGATGTATTGCTAGCAGGAGATATGAATGTAGCACTTGATGAGCGAGATGGGTTTCCCAAGCTACGTGTCTTCCCACAGGCACATGTTATCAACCGAGCAGATTTCCACGATAAGCTGCTGGAAAATAGTGGAATGGAGAAGAGTAATGGATTTGGCGGTGTCGATGTCTGGAGAAAGATGCATGGTGAAGAGCGGCGGTATACATATTTTTCGCCAGGCAGGAAATGGGGAAGCAGTTGTGATAGGGTGGATTACTTCATTGCTGGAAGGAAGGCATGGGAGAAGGGATGTGTCACGGCTTGTGGGATCATGGACAGCGAGGAAGAAATGATACCGAGTGATCATGTGCCTATTTGGGTGGACTTTGAGATGAAAGAGGAGGATGATAAGTAAAGCGAAATAAAGACTGGGGACAGTGACCTTACGTATGTTTCGTATTCCTGATCGAGGACTACAAGAATCGACGCATACTTCAGACCCAACGAAACGATCCCAAAGTGCCACGCCTTACCGGTACGCGCTCACACCCGGCTGCGCATCTACTCCATGTCCCCAGTGTCAGCAACAAAGAATGGACTCGTTCCCATTCCATTAAATGCATTGACCTCCCACAACTCCGTCGTCCCATGCAAAACCTCATATCGGTTATACGCTCCACATCCACTCTCACGGTTAACGCACTCCGTAGTAATCTGCCCTGCAATACGTTCTCCAACCTCCTGACCCTCAAACCATGCGCCGTGCAGAAAACCAAAGTACTCCGCGCTCATCGCTTCACCAGCAAAGTACAGCCTGCCTACGTTTGCACGAAGATTCTGGTGCATCTCGAGCGTGGTGCCAGCAGGCCAGTTGGAGTAAGATCCGTAAGACCATGGTGTTTGAGACCAGCGTGGGTAGGTGAACGCAACTGGTTCTGGAATAGTGGTGTTGGGGAACATCTTGCGAAGGACGGCCATGCCTTCTGCCTTTGTGGTTTCATCGTCTTGTGCCTCAACACGGTAAGATTGTTCGTCGACTAGTGTGGCGAAAATGATGTTGGAACCTGGTAAGAACCCTGCCGTTGACAAGCTCTGCCACACTGTGTAGTATCCGCGCGTCGTGGGATCGGCGTAAAGAAAAAACTGCTTGTCGTCTGGCCAGAACGTCTCGTTGAACTGGAAGAAGAGCTTAGTGTATGTGCCGAATGAGAATGTGGCGATCGCGGATTGCTTCCATTCTGGGAGTTCGGGCTCGAACGTGATGACATCGTTCTGTAGCACGCCAAGCGAGACGGTGGAGATGGCGTAATCGGCTTCTACGCACGAGCCATCTAAGGTGGTGATATTTACGCCAGTTTCTGAGTAGGTGATGTTTGTTACGATGGTATTGAGGAGAAGGCGTGGATCGTTAGGCTTGAGAAATTTTGACGCTTGATACTTGAGCCACGTATTGAAACCGCGCTGGTCGGTACAGACTGTGGGGAGTCTGTGTTAGTCTTGATCATATTTTCGTGCTTCAAGTACATACAATTGCTGATCTCGGAGAAAGCGTAGTAAGTCAGATTGTATCCTGTGATGCCGTAGACGAAGCTCGATTCCTCTGGCGTCTATGGAGCACATTTATCAGCATATCTGACGGACAATCACTCTCGGGTAGACTCACCTGGGCAGTCTCCCAGTCCCAAAGATAGTACTCAACAGCCTTGCGTGCCGGATCGCCTTTCGGCCTCCACCCACTTTGCCAAAGGCCGGCGCGAAAACTTCTGTCTTGCAGGTTCTCAGATAGTATAGTACCAGCGCTTTGCTCGAAGTCACTCCAGTACTCTTCGAACTCATCTAAAATGTTTGTGTAGTCCACAGCACCTGTCTCGTTGTAGGTCGCGATAGAAAAGACATCCGAATTTGGACTTGTCAGGTTCACTTGTTTCGAGAAAGTCCAGACAGGGTTCTCTGGGCCGTCTACGGTATCTTCACCTAGTCCTGAGATCCAGTTCGCGCCTAATTCGACAGTGTAAGGGCTGCCGCCAGGATCAGAGCCAAATTTGGTGTTTCGCATACGGCCACCGATATGGTCTTGATACTCAAGGATCAGGAAGTCGGTGACAGATTGGTTGGCAAGTGCTTGCTAGAGCTCATTAATAGCTGCATTCAGAAACATCTATGAAGCGGGAGTGTGATGATTTGATGAACTTGACCTTTGCTCATTCTTGTCCGCGTCGTTCAGGAGAGAGGTTATTCACGTATACGTACCGCAGCTGTAATGCCGGCAACTCCGCCACCACTACGTATCGTTAGCTACTTTCAATCTATAATCGTTGAAGTAGAAAATACATGACCGCCACAGTAGTCTTCCTACATGTGCTGTGGTAGTTACGCCCATGAACCGCTGGCGCAGCGAATGTCAGTGTTGGTACAAGACCAGCGGTCATCAGCAGCGCTTTTGCTAGCACCATGATGAAAATGCGCTGAAGAATGATTTGGATGGATACGAGGCTCGTTCAAGGCCGGCGTATCTCAGTAGGTACTTATTGCTTGATCCGATAGTGCATGCTAGGGTGCATATCTACAGTGTAGTCCTACTTAGATTAACATGCGTTACCTTCCCCGCATTAGTCCCACAGGATGAACCAGGGATGGTGATCGTACTCGAGGTACAGAACCAGCGGTAAATAGCATCGAACGGGTAAGAATGTGTTAATGATTCGCTGTTCATGTGTCACTAAGCAGATACAGACCTGCCTAATCAAGACATAACCCCAGGAGAACATGGAACCAGGTAGTAGTTTAACGCGCACCACACGCAGGAACGGAGAGGACGGATATGCAGCTTGATGGAAAGAGCATGGTGTGGAAGGTCGGGTAAGGACCGATGCAAGTCAGAGGTTACTGGTAAACGCCGAAGATGATAAGAGCGCCGCGTGTACCTGCTGGATGCGCAAGGTGACATCGCTATGGGTCGTCTGTGCTCGTCGGTGACACCGCAATGCTCCTGCCACAGCTGCAGGATGATGTTGTTTTTTCCATTAGAGATAACGAGTCGTTGCAGTCTTGACGCGTTGATGTTAGCTGGGCAAGGCTGGAGCCGAAGTCGCACCGCGTGAACTGGAGGAAGCTATAGCCACGGAGGTTTGCATTGATTCTCCCACCATCACCACGCGTGCCTGTTGCGCATGCGTGGGAAACCTCGGTTATAGTCAGAAGATCGTGAGGAAGTTGAGCCTACCTATTACGTGAACATTCCAAGACACGGGAAAAGCGCAGGATTTTCGGGACGGCACGATAGCGGGGTTCTTGGTCATGTCACCCTTCGTTCTTCGTCCTTCGCGTCAAAAGTCACATCAATTTCTCTCCCGTTCCATTGAGACTCAATTCGCCTTCTCATCCTTACTTTTCAGTTCTCAATACGCGTCGTTGTTTCCTCACAAGTACGGTAACATAGCTAGGATGCAGCTGAGTAGCAGAATGCCCGATCAAGGTAACGTCAGATAGCAGAACGCATGAGACCGGTGTTCGCCCGCCAGCATTTTTGTTGGCAGCGATCTGAGATATACGGTCTGAACTTGATCAGGTTAAAGCCTGCGAAAGGACTCATGCTTTGCATTCCTCCGCCCCGAGGCTGCTACTAATGGCTCCAGGTCGCTGTCATGGACCCCATCACGAACCCGCGCGATGAGAAGAAATCTATATTCGCACCGAATGCGAGTAAGGAGCCCCAACTGCCTGTCAGCGCACGCGATACCGAGCATGAAGGGATGGCAACACACACCAAATGGCAGACCATGTGGAAGACGTTTGAAAGACAGCTTGTCGCATACAACCTCGAGGCTCGCGGCATAGAACGTGTTGAACCAGAGGAACGACAGGACTTGCGTTTGCTTGGATACTCTCAAGTGGCCATCATGTGGTTCAGCGTCAACCTTGCGGCTAACAATATCACGCTGGGCATGCTGGGTCCTGCTGTTTTTGCCCTTGGCTTCCTCGACGCTTGCCTGCTGGGCGTTTTCGGCGCGTTCGTTGGCTGTCTCGTGGTGGCATACATCGCGACGTTTGGCCCCAAGAGCGGCAATCGGACTATGATCTTCTCGCGATACGTCACGGGTTGGTGGCCATCCAAGGTCGTTGTCTTGCTCAACATTATCGTCCTGCTCGGTTACGGCATGATCGATTGCGTAGTCGCTGGACAGATCCTCTCTGCCGTCTCTGGAAACTCCATGTCGGTCGTAGTCGGCATCATCGTCGTAGCCATCATCGCGTGGGCCATCACTACCTTTGGCTACCAGATCTTCCACTACTATGAGCGATGGGCTTGGCTACCGCAACTGATAGTGCTCTGCATTCTAGCTGGCGTCGCCGGTCCACAATTCAACATCTCCTCCGAATCTCATGGCGATGAAGATCCAGACACCATCATCGGCAACCGCATTAGCTTTTTCGGCTTGACGCTTGCCGCGGCTATTACGTACGGCGGTGGAGCAGCAGACTACTTTGTCTACTATCCGGAACACGCATCATCGTTCAAGATTTTCGGCATGACCATGCTGGGTCTGATGTGCAGTTTCACGTTCGCCTTCGTCGTGGGTATCGGCCTCGCATGCGGTATGTTGACCAACACGGACTGGGAAACAGCCTACGGAATATCGCAAGGTGCTCTAATAGTCGAAGCATACAAACCGCTGGGCGCTTTCGGCTCCTTCTGCGGTGTGGTAGTTGCCTTGGGTCTCGTCGCCAACCTCATCGTCCCTACATACTCTTCTGGGATTGACGCCCAGATACTTGGACGTTATGCAGGCGCTGTACCGAGAGTGATCTGGAATACCATCGGCGTAGTCATCTACACAGTTTGTGCACTGGCAGGGCGTGCCCACCTTGCTGAGATCTTCACCAACTTCCTAGCTCTCATGGGCTACTGGGTCTCGGTCTGGATTGCCATTATCCTGGAAGAGCATTTGATCTTCCGTCGCACGACTGGATTCAACTGGCAAGTCTGGAACCAGAAGAAGAAGCTACCACTGGGCATCGCCGCTTTTACCTCATTTGCGATCGGTTGGATTGGCGCAATCATGTGTATGGCCCAGGTTTGGTACATCGGACCAATCGCAAAGCAGGTTGGAACTTACGGAGCGGATGTAGGTACATGTCGACATTCAGATTAACTTGGAGCTAATGTGGTTAGATGGGTAATTTTGTGGGTTTCGCATGGGCTGCAGTCGTCTATCCGCCTTTGAGAGTGTGGGAACTGAAGCGGTTTGGCCGATGATGAGGAACATTCCCAGGCACGCTGTGAACATCACACGCAACTGATGACCCTCCGGACCTCGTTGTTGTCCAAGTCAAGTATGTCAATTCTTCGTCATACATTCGTACCCCTTCCGATCTGTTACGGGATTTGTGGTTAGGCAAGATCTCAAACACCGGTTACAGTTTAAAGATTTACGTATAAGCCATTCGCAACCACAGTTCTAAGCTTTTGTTGTGAGTATAATCATTCAGACCCTCAGGCTGTTGCAGTGTTCCCTTTCAGTTCTCACGTCCACGGTCTTTCACTTCCCACCGTCGAGCCGCTCCTATACACAAACCACACTATTCTCGTCCTGCTCAATATGGCCAAACGCGATGCCTTACAATCTGCGGTTCCACTCGGTGCGTGAAGCATACATGGACGTGTACGTCAGCCCGCCACTCAAAGATGCTACCGTTGCCTCCTCGTCGAAGTTACCTGATGCCACCGTCGAAGTCGCAAATGAAGTCGTCCTCATCCCACATACAGGTGCTGTCCAGTACCCCATGGACAAGCAAGTAAATGGCACTCATACAGGGGGAAACGGAGAGGGCCATCGAAGAAATGGTGAAGTACATCAACGAGTTCAAGCAGGGAATTAATATGCAGAAGGAATAGTTGGCCTCACCAGCCATCGATCACGTCACGCCTGCTGATTGAAGGGATGCACAGCAGAAAGACTCCGAGGACCACTCTTAAATATCATCACCTTATCCACCATATGTTCTATGCTTCCAGCTTGAATTCGATTTTCAGCTTTTAGGCTCGCTATGTGGTGCGTTGTTGCCGCGCGTCTGCCGCTCCTGCCCCCAGAATCTATCTCAGGCTTGGCGCTGTGGTGACTGCTATTTCTCTCACTTCACCTGCCTACAATCAGCATAAAAGCTACCCCACCCGGAGGGTCGTCTCCCTCCCTCCTTGACGACGCGATCATGACTCATGATCTTATCAACTTTGACGACGACAGCGTCTCTCTCGAGGGCACCGCCAACGCTCTCATCGGCAAGATGGCGCTCACTGATAAGCGCGCGAAGCCACCTCACCGGGATAGCTTCTCAGATCTTGCAAATCTAATGAGAGCTAAGAAGCTGTACACCCCTCTACCGACGCCTGCGCCACCCTCGCCGTCGCTCAACGTCGCGCCCAATGGTAGGCGCTTCAACAATGTATCCCCCTGACCTTTGGCTGACGTAATATAGGCCCTCATATCTCCAGCCGTATCCAGCCTGGCTCCAGTATCCTTTCTCCGTTGGCGCGGTCATTCCAACCCCCCGAATCTGTCGCTTCATTTCTCCAGGAGCAAGAGCTGGCGGCACTAGCACCGGCACTTGTCACTTCCGAGCCCATCCCAGAGTACCGTACAGAGAATATGAGGATCTTCGAGAACATGACTCAGGCGATTATCAACTACAACAGCGACGACGATAGCGAATGCGATCATCGTCGTTGTAAGCGTTCCCCATCGCCACCGTATAGGGAGCCACTCCTAATCTCAGGCCTCGAGCTACCTGCCGGTATAGGACCCATTCAACCACCAACCCCCACTGAGTCCCTCCATACATCACCAAGCGGCTTTCGATCCGACCAAGAAGCAGTTGTACGAGTGACTAAGCAGACCTGGGATGCCTTGGGCAAGGAGCTGAACACCACTATGCAGCAGAAATTGGAGCTAGAGAACCAGTTGTCGATTCTCGAAATAAATAATGCAGCTCTTCGGGACGTTGAATATGACATCGGCGTACGGCTAGGCAAGCTCAGGTACCAGAACGAAGCTAACAAGGCTCAAAAGGCAGCAATGGGTCGGTCTTTGTCTGAGAAGGAGGTGGAGATCAAGACGCAGCAGCTTGAGATTGACGAGCTGGTCGGACGGATCAAGACGAAGCAGATCGAGGTTGACAGGGCGGTCAGACAGCTGGCAGGAGCAAAGGCTAAATTTGAGGAGTTGAACCTTGACACTAGCTCCGGTAAGTTTGCACCATTCTACAACATCAATATGGCCTTGACTAACACATGATAGGCGACCTCACCTATCTCCGCAACATGAAACATGATCGCGCTCTTTCTGACCTGGCTGCAACTAAAGACCGCGAACTGGAAGACCTCAAGCAGAAGATCAAGGAGAATGACTGTACCATCGAAAAATTGACAAGCGAGCGAGACAAGGTATTCCGCGCCCAGGCAAACTCGGATGATCATTTCAACCGAGCCCGTGACCTAGCCGACGCCCTAGCGCAGCGCGAAAAGCTTGTAACCGGTCTACGCCACCAGCTGGTGGTAGAACAGCTCAAAGTCACCGAATTAGAGGACGATCTTGAGGTCATCAAGGCAAAGAACAACCAGCCAGACATTGACGACATTAAGAGCAAGCTCCGTGAGAAGACCAGTGTTTGCGATCGCCAGCGGAACGAACTCAAAATGGTCAAGGCGCAACTCAGTCAAAGCCAAAGCCGTTTGATGAAGATCACCAACCATGGCGAGTCTCTTCATGGTGCTGCGCATGTAGTCAAGCCTGCCGAGACCAGCAAGCTTCCGAAGTTGGTGATCTCTTGCGTCGAGTGCTACAACAAGAACTTGCCGTGTGATAACGGTGCTAAGTGCCGCAACTGCATAGAGAACAACACCCCTTGCGCGCGCTGGAGGTGCTCTCTAAAGCACAAGTACGGCGATTGTCCTCTCACACCCTGCCCGCTCTCACACGACTCTCAAGGCTGGCTCGTGCTGCGAGCAGAGCGTCCCGAGTGGTAGAAGGCTCAGTACACCGGCTGACTAGCTGGAGGAAGTGCCGTCGAGACAAATCATGCATAACTTGCCGGCATTGGCGCTAGGGCTTTGATTAATGTGAATACGGAATTTTCAGGATCACGAGCCACTGAGTGCTGGCGGTCATCTGGCAAGACATCACAGATAAGCAGAGAATCATTATGAAAAAGTTTGAATTAAACCGTTCAGGAATAACCATCAGAGGTTGAGCATGTAGACCAGATGGTGTATAGTGTCACGATGACGATATGTGCTAGCCTCGCTGACACTGTTGTGTAGCGCGAAATGCTAGGTCAGCACGATGAATACCGCCATCCAAACAGTGATAGAAGACTACAATGATCGCAAAATACAACACGTTCACATCGATCCAGTATTCCAAGGGCATCGGTTCTGCGAAGAAGGTCATGCATGGTTCGAGCAGATCAATTACGGCTCGCGAGTACATATCTGGAACAGCCCAGCCAGATTCTGGCTGACTATCACCAACGGAACGACAACTGCAACTTATTAACAGGGCGGCGGAATTCTTCCATCGGCAGATATCTGACACACGTTACAGGATCACTAGAACGACGAAGCTAGGCAGGAAGGCCATTATACAGTAGTCACTTTTTACAACCCCGAGTTTCCAGAGCTTAGAATGGAATGGAAGGCTGAGCTACAGGGCTCGGATAGTCTTAACGGACGTGTTGCTCGCACGTTGCATCTAACTCCGGACGGGCACAAGGACACGGGGTGTTTGGTAGTAAAGTTTGTTAGTGAGCATTATAAGCCTGCTCCCGTGAGCCTTGCTCCGGACGAGACTTCTACGCCACTGTCGACCATCACGCTTGATCCTTGCCCAGCTGGGCTGCACTTGTAATGGTCGCGTCCTAGTTTGCTCTTAGAGTGTCTGTTGGTGTCTTTGGTAGCATCGGGTTCTTTCCATAAGCTCGGAGAGCAGTTTAGTGGAACAGACGAACGAAAGTTTTAGTATGGTTACTATAGTACAAGGGCTTGCTAACCGCCTCTTTTTTATTACCAGACACAACATGCCCCAATCCTGCTCACTGTTACGAGGAAAACAATCAATCAAGCACGTATATACTATCATCACTCTTATCGCCTGCCTCAACAGCCTCTTCATCACGAGGAGACAGCCGTTTCTAACGACTTCCCCTCCTTTCTGGTGCAGGCCCAGGAATCATGACTTTGAAAGGCATCTCGCGACCCATAGCACCACCTCCCATGCTCACTGGTGCGTACGGGCTGAAATGCTGCCCTTGCGGCTGTTGTAGTTGTTGCTGAGATGGAGCAGGTGCCAGCACCTGCTGTCCATTTTGTGCGGCACCAGTACTCCTTGGCAAAGACTGACCACTGCTCTTTGGCCTTCCACCCGCTGGAACTTGGGGACCATACGGGCTAGGGTATGTGGGCATGCCCATAGGTGCGGGAGCAAGCTGACGTGGGCCAGCTCCAAACTGTCCACCTGCGGAGCTCGGAGGTTGAGTAAGCGGGATACCTGAATGATGATGGGGCGGATGGTGGGTGTATGGACTTGGGAAAGAACCGGTTGGTAAAGCCGCGAGTGGCGAGTATTGCATCATGTGGTGCGGTGGCGGGGGTGGCCCGCTGACATACATGTAATGACCAGGCGGGCCAGGAGGACCTTGGGTATATTGTAGGTATGCTTCTGAAGGGGCATGGTGAGGACTATGCTGTGGAGGAGCATGTTGTGAATGGTGAATTGGAGACGCTTGTTGCGACTCTGAAGGCTGCGGCTGGGGTGTCGCGCCAGTTGCCGAGCCTCCAGACTGCCGCGCACCCCTGCGACTCGATGAATTTGAGCGCGACGAATTGGGCTTGACGGGCTTTCCATCTTTCTCATCCTGCTCACGCTTCTTCGCCTTTCGTTCAGCCCACCACATAGTCATCGACTGGCTTCGCTTCTCACTTTTGACGCGCGGTTTCCGTCTCGAACCTGACGTTGGGGACGACTCGTCGACATAGTTGTTCGTGTATTGGCTCAGTGGTGCAGTGAGCATATATGCATCGGGCGTACTGGACTCGCTTGGATGGACAAGTGGCACCTCTTGAGGTGGCGCATTGTACTGTGACGTGCCTTGGAAAACCGTCTCAGCAGAGTTCGGTGCCATCAAGGGTATGCCCTCCGGGAAAGGCTGGGCATCAATGGTAAACTGACCTTGACCTTCACTCATTGAGTTCAGTGCGGGTGGTGGAGCGTTCGGGCCAATTGCTGAAGGAACCGGGGTTCCGGATTCGCTCGTCTTCTTTCGTGGACCTTTCTTCACTCCATAGTCGCTACGTCGAGCTACATTCTTGCTGCCAGCTGGACGTCCACGCTTGGGGTTTGCATCGGAATATTCGTCGACGTCCATCGCTGAGGACTCCTCATCTCCAGAGCTGCCGATAACCGACTCTTCTCGCATCTCTTGGATGCGTTGGTGGAGCAAATTACTAGCCGTTGTTCGTGCTCGCTTTGTGCCTCGCCCTTCTGGTTCCGGCGTCTCAGAGGTTAGCTGTGCAAATCGACTGACACCCTTCTTGCGTGCACCGCCCCATCCGTTGTGCTTTTTAGGGGTATTTGCCCCTGTGCCGGTATCAGTGCCATCGAACCTGCGAGTGGCTCTTCGTTGCCGCTTTGATGGCCGGCCGTCCTTGTCTTCTTCATCTTCATCTTCGCTAGGAGCTGCTGATTCTAGCATGTCACGCGTGCGACGCGTCCGCAGCTCTCTTCGGCCTCCCTTCTCTGCGCCTGGTCGCTGTGCCCAAGGATCCTGACAGCCTGGAGGCTTCTTTGGGTCGTACGTATAGCCATAAAGATCAGCCTCCTTCATGTCCTCAAAGATCTCCGGAGCTAGAGGGATACGGCCGCCATTGCAGGCTTTCTTTGCCGGATGCATGTGAGGCGCGGTCTAGAACGATTAGCAGATGGGATGAGGGGAATGACATTTACTTACTCTAGCATCCAACATGAGATACTCGTCCTGCCAGGCTTTGAGAATTTGTTGCGCATTCTGCGTTAGTGCATATAGATTCTCGGTACTTCGTTGCGCCGCCGGGAACTTGGTTAGGGCGGCAATGGCAGCTTGTACGTCAGCCATCGGCTTGAAGCGCTTCTGCAGGAGGTAGTCTGCTCTATCTTCACACTCAGCCTCGATTGGAGAAGGCGCATCTTCGATGAAAGGATCAGGGAGGTCCGACTCGGAGAGCACATCCTCGTCGGGATCCAGCAGTTTCGGAACAGCGGACTCTGCGGGTGTCGACGCAGACTCTCGTGGGGTTTGCGAGGCCGACTCTGGCAGTGCAATTTTGGGAACAGCAAGTTTGCCGGATTTCCTGGATGTAGGCTCGGATCTTGACTCGTGTGCGAGGACTGATGTTTGCATATCGTCTTCGAACGAGTCTTGACCGGGTGGCGCAGAACCTTGTGGCGTTCTTGATGGTTTCTGGATGACGTCTATGCGATCATACTCAGGCTCACTTTCGTCATCTTCAATCGCTTCCTCGTTTTCGTCCTCGGAAGTATGCGTAGAGTTGATGTTGTGTAGTCGCATGGTTGGCTTGGCATTGCCGTTTGGTGTGCTCTGATTGGACGGTTGATCATCATCATCTTCTGTAAATGGAAAAATGGCAGCAGCATTACGAGCAGCTTTTGACGCAGACGTAGTCGCTTTCGCGAATCCTCCTCTTCCGCCCCTCCCTCCTCGACTACCCCTGCCGCCGCGACTGCCTCGGCCGCGTCCACCACGTGAGCCTCGACCACCGCGTCCACGGCCGCCTCTTGGCGCTGGCTGAGGTGCAACAGGCACTTCAACCTCACTTTCTTCTGCACTCTCTTCTTCAGAGTCGGATTCATCTTCCGGACTAGGCGACCGTTCCATTAGAGATCCAACAAGAGATTTGCGTTCTTTTGGAAGTTTTCCGTGGTGCTTCTTGAGACCATCGAAGAACTCAGGTGACAGGCCGAAGACCATAAACAACGGATGCTCGTACGAAGCATAGATTTCGGGTGCAGCCTCGAATGAGTTACCTGAGATATTGGAGGCAGACCGAGTCGTCTTCCTCGTAATGGTTGGACTCAGCTTGGTGGGACTGAACCTTGGTGCAACCGTCTCGGGCGCATCTGATTCTGATGGGGCTTGTTTTGCTCCTCGACCATGGGTCCGTGTAGGCGTGTCATCTTGCTGCGAATTGCGACGTGGAGCTGCGCGCGTAGCGGCACCCCTTGGACGTGGCATCAGGATGATACGGTGGACTAATGTGAGTAGTGAATGTTATGTTGAGTTTTGATGTGTACTTGTCGAGGCAAGGTCTCCATGTAGGGGCCCAGGGAGGCGTAGCGCGAATCGCAAGCCTTCAGGGTGACAAAAGCTGCAGGCAAAGATGATGAACAAAACCTTGCGCCCCAGCAATGAATGTGCGCAAATAGAGGCAAGCAGTCGATAGAGGGTATCAAGAAAAGGAAATGGCAAATGGAATAGTCAGTGAATCGGCGTGTGATGATCTTTGTCTCGGGGCGTGGCTGCTTCAGCAAAAGCGAGCCGAACCATGATGCGCTTGGCGCATGTCCGGGCGGCCAATGACAGCAAGACACTAAATTGACTGGCATCTAGCTGTCAGATGGTCCAAACAATACGGCTATGACTTGAGTGTTGTAGTAACAGCCGCTCTATATACACGCCTTCACCCTCTGAGTAACTTGCTATTGTCGCCTCTATTATCCAAGACTAGTTTCTCTATCTTCTAGCCATTATGCCGCCCAAGACAGCCGACGAGGAGCTCGCCGAACTGGAATCGCTGGCTGAGGCTCCCGTACCCCCGCCCAAGCATACCAAAGGTGCCCGCGCGCCACGACGGAAGATCCAACATCAGGAAGATGACGATGCATTGAAGGAACTCGAGGAGCTTGAGCAATTAGGAAAACAACAGCCAGCAGCCGCTCCACGCCAAGTCAGTCGGCCAAACACACCCAAGGTATCCTCGTCGTCGACTACATCGAGCAACCGTCGCGCACCAGGCGTGGCCACTCCCTCTTCTACTGGCTCGGCACGTACCAGTGAAGACAACAGGCCTGCAGCACCGAGGAAGTCGGGAGAGAGTACTCGTTCGTTCCACCAGAGCTTCGCGCCAACTGAAGAGGAGCCCGCCAAACGACAAGCACCTGAGCCTCGTGAGGAGAAGCAGTCAGGAGGGTCTTGGTGGGGAGGCGGATGGGGAGGACTGGTATCGACAGCCACTGCAGCTGCAGAGACGGCGAGAAAGCAAGCAGAGGCCGCCTACCAAGAAATCCAGAAGAACCAAGAGGCTCAGCGATGGGCAGAGCAAGTACGGGGGAATGTGGGTGCTCTTCGCGGCATTGGTACGACTCAACCTCACACCACATCATGTCTCGATCTAACAACATGTAGGCGGCGAACTTGGCAAGCGTGCCGTACCTACTTTCACCAACCTACTGAACACTCTCGCACCACCAATCTCACAACATGAACGTCTCCAGATCCACATCACACACGACCTTATCGGTTACCCCTCGCTCGACCCACTCATTTACCAGACCTTTGCCCAAGTCATGGCACAAGTAGAAGGCGGCGACCTCATGGTCATCCAACGAGGCTCAGAGTCAACACAGCGCGCATCACTAGAAGGCTACCGAGGCGGAGGCGGAGGCTGGAATGACGGACCATGGTGGCGACACACTGGCAAGCGCGATCTTTCTGTAGTCAAGGGACTAGTAGAGGGCACAAAGCTTGCACGAGTCAGTGCAGAGTCATACGCAAACGAGTTCTTTAGTTCAAGAGGAGGTGTAGAGGAAGCTGCTAAGCAAGCTACCGAAGTCCTCAGTGAGACAAACCCAGTACGAAGTAGCGATATCTTCATTGCGATCCAGGCCATTAGCTATCCAGTGCAAGACGACCTCTTCGCCACATCGTCCTCGGAGGACAAGTCGGACGTTCAAGAGCCAAAGGACGACGAGGAGCAGGTGGCGTTTGCAATCTATCTGCATGATCCCATCCACGGCATCTCCTTCAAGTCCATCAGCCAGTCTTTCCCATCGAAATGGGTGGACTGGCTAGACGCGCCTGCCAATACCGAGGCGGCGGGCGAGGAACCACAACTACCGCAAGAGATTTATGATATTATTGAAAGCGGTGGTGTGGACCCAAGAGAATGGGTCAGTGAGTGGATGGAAGAGACGATCAACTTGAGTGTAGGCATCGTCGCACAGCGCTATGTAGCAAGGCGGATGGGAGTTGGAGAGGGAGGACTAGGCAGAGGAAAGGCTAGGGAAGCGGTTGTCGATGCCGGAGGCGGCGAAGCTGCACGAGCGGGTATCATTTGAGGACACAAACATAAGTTAATGGTTCCTTTCATTTCTGTAGTCACGGCAAGGCGCTAGGACATGCTACCTGAAGACTCACAGGATTGAGCTCAGCATTTGCCCTGCGGATGGACGATTTTGTTCACCACACACTTTCTCCAGCTTTCACTTTGTCTCCAAGTGTACCTTTTGTCGTCGATTTTCGCAAGTAGCCAGTCGTGGCCTGTCTTGTGTTGCGCGATAACACCGCACAAGGCTCGTAGGTTCCATGCTGCTGACCACACTCACTGAACGCGAAGCCACTCGCATGTCTGAGTGCTTGTGTTCGTCTTGAGCCTTTGGGTATGCAAAACTACAAGTCTCCGTACCTTTGCCAGTTGCTGGATAACACCATTTCAACATTTCAACTTTTCAACCAGACTTCTTCTTGTCACCACCTTCTTTCTTATCCCTCTTTCCTCCTTTGAGCATCTCCAAATGTCCGGCCTTTTGCGCGAGGAGCTTCTCTGTCTGCCCTACTAGTCCCGAGCTGCTCTTGTGCACAATCTTGTTTTGCTTTATTATCGCGGCATTCTTGGGCTTGATGACACGGGCGCCGCGCTGGACTCGCTGGGTCGGCCTGAAGGCATTGTGTCAGTACAGGTGTGTTGTAGATTGGCTGCCGAGCTAAACTCACTTCTTCGGCGCAGCGGCCTTGGTCTTCTTGACTGCACCTTGAGCCATTGCGGAGGTTGGGTCGTGAGGCGTGGGGCAGAGATGCGCGCGGAGGTTTGCGCGGAGGCTTGCACGAAGGCTATTCCTGTCGAATCGGAACGGTGAAGGTGCTTGATCGGGTGATTGCAATCCGAAGACTAATTACGTGATAGTACGAGCCACGATGTCTCCACTAGGACTTGGTTGTGGCGTATGGCGAAGACGGCTGCTTTGGATAATTGAAAGTCGCGCTTTCCAACATTTTTCGCGATCCTTGGCGTTGCCGCCGCACTAGCCAAGACGGTCATGGCACAATGCGGGGGAGTGCATTTAGCCTTTTCACCCAACGTGGGGAGACGCTCCTTGAGACCGAGGACCCGTTTTCCAAGCCTCCGCCTTCGCCCTTGGTGTAAATTTCCGCTCTTCAAGGACCTTCAGGCCTTGACATACTGGTGACAGCGTAGGTCGACGATGAAGCAACACGGAACAATTTCGTCGTCGTCTCAGCATCCTAGAGCTGACTACCTGCATGTCTGGACTCCTGTCCAGCATCTATCAATCGCGCATCCTCACCCATACCGACTTTACATGCGTCTTACAAGGATCCGGATATTTGCATGCTGCACGTGTACCCAGACTTACCGCCAAGACACATTGACTGCCCTTCTAGAAGTCTTGCAGCTAAAATGCGACTGGCTGCTATACGTCACTTCAATTTAGCCATGCAGTACAACCGGTCCCGGCTGGGGTAAACGACTAGGGTAAGTCATATCGGGCCGTTGGCCAGTACTGCATGCGTACCTGGATTTGCAGTCATACTAGGCATTCGACAGGAAAGTGATTTACGACGTGCACTATGACTAGTTGATTAAAGGGATAGCTTGGTGGGGAATCTTGGTTATGGGGTACGGTTGTCTATCACGGGGCGATGGTTTGGGGAAGCATTCAAAAGCAGGGTGTCTCCGCGTTCATTTTGACATTGTTCAGGACGTTGCTCAACTACTGACCAAGCATCATGGAGCTCCTCTCACACACCATCGTTGGCGCCCTTTCGCTTTCGGTCGCCTTTGCTGGATCCGCTTCTGCTGTTGAAGCCTTCCGTAAGCCGACTGTGACAACCACAGGCGGCAATGGAACTCTTCTTGCCTCCCGTGGCTCTCCAGTCAGTATCCACGCTGATGCTGCGGATTGGCCCGGTGTCCTACGCGCCGCTCACGACCTTGCTATCGACTTTGGGCGTGTTACCGGTACCAATGGCACACTCACAGCTTCCGGAACGGCGACAGCCAATGCTTCGATGATTTTCAATGTCACTGGCATCAGCCAAGATTGGAGTGTTAGCGGCAGTGCTGCCTCAAGTTCGACCGGAGGAACTATTATCGTGGGAACCATTGGTAACTCAAGTCTGATCGATGACCTGATTTCAAGCGGACAGCTTGACGTCAGCGAGATTGAGGGTCAATGGGAATCCTACGTTAGCGCTGTGGTACACAATGTTGGAAACATGACTGGTGACGCACTTGTCATTGCTGGTATGTATATCGAGACTATTTATCGATTTCAGATGCTAACTCCGCATAGGCAGCGATCGCCGTGGTGCCATCTATGGTATCTACGATGTATCTGAGCAAATCGGTGTGTCCCCATGGCATTGGTTCGCCGACGTACCCGCGAAGAAACACGAGTCTATCTATCTCCTCCAAACTACGAAAGTCCAGAAGACACCATCCGTGAAGTACCGAGGGTTCTTTATCAACGACGAAGCGCCAGCTCTGACTGGTTGGGCAAATGACCGTTATCCCCTGTCTCCATATGGCGCACCCTTTGGAGCACAGTTCTACTCCAAGGTTTTCGAACTGCTGCTCAGGTCCAAGGCCAACTATCTCTGGCCGGCTATGTGGAACGGTATGTTCAACGTAGATGACGCACGCAACCAGCCGCTTGCCGATGAGTACGGTATTGTCATGGGAACATCACATACCGAGCCCATGGTTCGCGCCACTCAGGAATGGAGCAAGGTCGCCAAAGGTGCTGAGTCTGGCTGGTCTTGGGCAACCAACAACGCGACTCTCTACGACTACTTCTACGAGGGTGCCGAGCGTGCTGCCCCGTATGAGAACGTTGTCACAGTCGGCATGCGTGGATACCACGACACAGCAATGTCCGCCGATGTTCAAACCTCGGTCCTTGAGGCTGTTGTCGATGCCCAGCAGGATATTCTCAACAAAATCCATGGAAACGCGTCCGAAGTTCCCCAGATGTGGTGCTTGTACAAGGAAGTCCAGGACTACTTTGAGGCTGGAATGCAGGTTCCGGACTGGGTTACTCTTCTCTGGACCGAAGACAACTGGCAAAACATCCGCCGTCTTCCAGTTGGTGACGAGAAGAAGCGATCCGGTGGTGCTGGTGTCTACTACCACTTCGATTACGTTGGTGACTCTCGTAACTACAAGTGGCAGGATACCATCCAGCTTCAGAAGACATATGAGCAAATGAAACTGGCCAAAGACCGCGAAGCTGACCGTATCTGGATCGTCAATGTTGGTGATATCAAGCCCGCTGAGATCGCCATTAGCCACTGGTTCGATATCGCTTACGACATGGACTCTTACGATGAGTCGTCCGTCCCCGAGTGGCTCACTGGGTTCGCTGCTCGCAACTTTGGCGAAGAACATGCCGAGACCATCGCGGAAATCATGGATGAGTACGGCTTCCTCGCCAACATGCGCAAGTTCGAATGGGTCGAGCCCTCTTCCTTCAGCGTACTCAACTACGAGGAAGCTGACCACATCCTTGCTCGCTGGGAGGCACTCGCGGAACGAGCCAACGAAGTCAACGCTGCACTATCTCCTGAGCAACAACCTGCTTTCTACGAGATCATTCTGCACCGCGTGCTTGCTGGAGGTAACCACGTCGATGTACAGGTTTCGGGCGCGAGGAACATCATTTACGCCCAAATGGGTCGTAACAGCGCGAACAGATGGATGCAGCGAGTGATTGATGGCATGAACAAGGACCACAATCTTACGAAGCTCTACCACACCCAACTCAACGGCAAGTGGGATCACATGATGGATCAAACCCATCTAGGTTACCAAGGATACTGGTACGTTCTTCACGAGATTCTAGAAATACTTCCATACTAATCTTATGACAGGCAACAACCTATGCGCCAGTCTACCCCTGATCTCCGTTGGGTACAGACTCTGGAGCGTTCGCTAGCAGGCGATATGGGTGTTTCAGTCGAAGGATCCAACGCCACCATTCCTGGTGATGACATGTGGCACGGCAACGGCGCATCCTCATTGACTCTACCCGCCATAACTCCCTTCACTCCTAAGCGATGGGTCGAGATCTCCCATCGCGGTGTTGGACCATTCTCATGGAACATTAGCGCCGACCCATTTGTCACGCTCTCTCAAGTCAAAGGAACTATGCAACCCAACGATGAGGATATCCGTATCTACGTTGACGTCGACTGGAGCAAAGTCGAAGACGGCTTCGGTGCTCAAAGCAAGTTGAACTTTTCCAGCTCAACTGACTACGGTACTCAAGGCGGCAACCCCCAAGTCATGGTCATGGTCAATAAGACCTCCATCCCAGAAGACTTCAACGCCGGCTTCGTAGAATCAGCGGGCCAGCTCGCGTTCGAAGCAGAACACTACACACGCACCACCCCGGGTTCATCCGACCATTCTTACCAAGTCCTGCCAAAGTACGGACGCACTCTATCTGGTGTCAAGCTCGCCGACAGCCTTGCCGAGGGTCTGGACTCCTCAAGTGCTCCCAGTCTAGAGTACGATTTCGTTACCTTTACGCCTACGACTTCCGCCAAGGGTCTCAACGTGACCCTCATCCTCACCCCTACCCATAACATCAACCCCAAGGTACCCCTTGCCTACATCGCACAGGTCGACAACAAGACAGAAGCGCGTCGCCAGTTTGTCATTGACCAGCCTCAGCCCAACTTCCCTGTTGGCTGGGGTAAGGCTGTTGCGGATAGCGCGTGGTACAACACCACTAACCATGGCGAGCTTGCTCCCGGAAAGCACACCTTGAAGCTTTGGCTGGTTGAGGCCAACGTCATCCTTCAGAAGGTTGTGTTGGATCTGGGCGGTGTGGTATACAGCCACAATGGTCCACCTGAGAGTTACCGCGTCGGTGGTGGAAACACGACCATGTATTAGATAAGTGTGGTAGTGGATAGGCAAAGACTTGATCTATGCTAGATGATTTGAGTAATGTAATGTATTCATTCGCAAAAGACCCTTCGATTTTCTTCCCGAGTGACCATGCATTCATGACGAGAGTGACTGAGAAGAGAACTCAAAAAGAATTGTGCTCCGTGTATTGATTGAGAGGTGAAGCCCTCATTCAAATGCATCGCTATGCTACACTTTCGAAAGAAGAAGAAAGAAATGCTCCTAAACGCCGCCCAAACCCATACCCTTGTCTTCCGGTAGTAACCAATCTGCTCCTATCTCCCATGCATATTTTATTTCTCCTTCAATTATCCAGTAATCCAAACACATGCCCCTCTACATCGAGCTCTTATGCGATACCACCACCACCTGCGCCTCCAGCCGTTCCACCCTGTGCACCTCCAGCATCAACGCCAGCTCCAGTCTTGCCAGCTTTCCGACGCATGCTCTTGCTGCGGTGCGTGTAGTAGTTGTTCGGCTCCTTCATCTCTTCCTTGTCCAGGCGCTCTTGGCTGGGCTGAAGCTTGCCGTTCGAAGCTTGTTCCTTGACTTTGCTGACCTTGGACCCCATTGTACAGGGATTGTGTGTTTTGGTGGGAAGGGCGAGTAGCGCGGAGGTTGCAGGGGGGGAGGCGGACTTTTCGTTGCTCAAGATAATTACACTGGTCTCATGTTAGTATTTGTGTCTCCACAGAAATTGTTGCTCCATCCTGTAGGTCTGGGACATGTCGCGTGCACGACTCACGAAGGACTGTCTACTTACGGTGGAGCTGGATGCGGTTCAGGCTCAGGTTTACTGGGTGGACGCGAGGAAGTGTCGATAGATTGGGAGTTGTATTGTGAGGTTTCTAGCCTATAGAATAAAGAGTTAGGAGTTGAAAGACAATAGAGAAACCATACCAGATGTTTCAAGCAAGGGTGCATACGTACGACGGGGATGACGTAGGTGGTTGCGGCCGGACTTGCTGATCGGCAGGGTCTGGTACCTGGAAGTGGGGCGCAGGTGCCTTACCAGATCGGGACAGGATGATGATTCTGATTGGAAATGGTTAATGAAACAGTCACAATCTTGGTATGACTCATTCAATGATAGATGGGCGTTGGATAGGAAGGACTCAATACATACGGTGGTGCAGCTGGTGGTTCTGGGTCTGGAGGACCATGTTGACGGGTGTCGCTCCCAGTGCTCAATTCTGTGGAGTTTGTGCATGTCTTTGGCTGGTAAGACATTGTACTTGAGCACTGAAGATATCGTATGGACTGCCAGAGTAGCCTATACACTTTTAAAAGGAGAGCGTGGGCTTCGATGACAGACACGGCATGCAGAACCATGGAAGAGTGTAAATCGGTAAGAGAAGACTGCTCAATATTGTTCATAGCACCGAAGTTGGCTTGAGAAGAGGTCTGGGTAAGAGCTGGCGAAATGGTGATCCTCATGGTTTCCATCTTGTTGATAGACCGGAAGGCCTGCCATCCCGACTCTTATATACGACATGAGGCCTCTCATCTCAGCACGAGCTTTGCACCTTACCAGCTATCTTCTACCGACTCGCGACCTAAGTCACTGCCTTGCCAGCAGCACTGTACTCTTTCGATTTGGCCCCATGATCCTTTCCAGTTCTTCATCGACGAGTAGGATTTGTCGTTTGCAAGTTGAAGACGCGCTAGAGCCACGCTGGAAGCTCGGCCAGAACGTACAGTTCGGATCAAGGGCTATGTTTGGTGGCCGTGACCCGCTTGAAGTAGGGTATAGGAAAAGTCATTGGAGCAACGCGTTTGTAGTCAGATGGAAGCCTGATGAGGCTCAAGTCAAGCTTTCTCGCATGTCTCTGAATAGTGACCCATTTCGGTATCTAGGTGCGAGGCAGCATCGTCGGCAACACGGGAGATTGAACTAGGTATATCAGGCGAGCCAATTCCTATTGTCGGCTTCAGTTTGCTCTTTAGCTTGAACCAAACGGATCGCATCCTGAGCAATGCTATAGGCAAGTGGCTGTGCGTGGGGAGCAGGCATGGTGTAGTTTTGCTTGTACGGTTAGAACTTCCGTTCGTGGGACGCCTCATAGGGCCGAGAGGGAGGCTTACTATAGGTCGCCACCCTGGCGGTGTTGGCCATTATAAGGCCCTCAATCATCTGCGATGAAGATGGAGAGAAAGAGGAAATTGTGACATTAGTGATGGAATCAGGATCGGAGATGTTTGGCTGTTCGCGACTGCAGCATGGCGCATGGATAACCCCCACTTGAGGTTCGCTACACGCGGCTTGCACCTGCCGACCTGCCCTCAACTGCCTTGTGCCAACACCAACACCGTTACTGCGCTTAGCTATCACTCTTCTCATCACCTCTCGCGAATAGCCATCCTCCTGTCGCGATACCTGGTGACGCATCATTCCTATTGCTCACACGCCTCTACCGCGGCCAGTTCCGACATCCATGTCCTTGGGAGCACCGAAGCCCACATCGCTCAGACATCAGCGGCTTATCTCAGCCGTAAATAGAGAGCCTTCGCGGAGCTACGGCATTGGTCCTGGAATTAGACTCGTATTCCAATCATGTCTGCCTCGCCGTAAGGTAAAAGTCATTGGGGGCCAATGGCGGTGCACGCAGAGCCCAGTTTCAGGGCCGCCACCAAGTTCTTAACGGCTTCGTCTGTGCTACTGCTTATATAACCACTAGTAAATTGACTGTAACTAATTGACTGGTTCCAAACCCAGCAACCACACAATCTCTCGCAATTCTATATCATTAATAGAAGGCTCAGCTGAGGTCTAGTCCTTTTTTCGACCGGTGAGTTTCCCGTCTTACTAGAGATCACACCGTCACCACAACACGTGTGTGTTCGTCACCACAGTATCACGTTCTATGTGCTTACGTATGGGGTCTGACGGACTCGACGTGGGATTATATTCAAACGGAGTGAAAAGGATTCCGGACGAGCGCATGTAGCGGAATACGGCATGGGTATGATCTGTACTAGTAGGTAAACATGACTCCGAATCTCATGGTGAAAACCATATCACTTCGTCGTCGATAGATTAGATATCAAATCCACTAATCAAATGATCATTGTTTGCTAAGTCCTGAAGCCTGCGGAAGCGCTGTTCAGGTGAGTGATCGCACTAGCTCTCCAGTCATCTTCTTCCAGACTCAAGCCATTCCTCCTGAACACCATGTTTACTGCGCTTCTGTTTGTGTATGCAGGCCAGGTCAAATTAGAGTCTAGAGCTGCATATTCCGTTAACACCAGTTTGTAACGTGGTAGAACAAAGTACACATACCATAATGAGCATTCGGCGAGAGCTCGTTGACGAAGCTCAACCACATTAGGCTCATGCGTTTACTTAGTTGGAGATACTCATCGCGTTCCTCTGTGACATTAGATGCAAGAAAGTTGAGTTCATGTCCAACACCATTGACATTGCGAAAGACAAAAGGAATCTCTGCATAATGGGCAGCACCTAGGGTCTCGGGTGAAACACCACTCGGCACAGTATCAAAGCGATAGCTGTAAGCAGGAATGCCGTGTTTAGCCCACATACTGGTATCAAAGCGTCTCGGAGCGATGAAGAGCTGATCTCCTCTGAACAAGGTGGCTCTTCCGTAGAGAGCCCCGTAATCCGGACGGGGCGAAGGCAGCACGATGCCGAGAGAACTTTGGATTTCTCCTGGCGACAATCGCTCAAGGTACTCAGCGACAACAGCGTCAACGGTCGTGTTGGCTACATCTTTGCCCAAATATCCTGAAATGGCTGTTCGAAACTCAGTGGTACTGTTTACACTTAGGCCTTCACTGATAGCGAACGAGGTTCCTTCGTTCGTGTTCGTACCAGACAGTATAGGTCGTTGTATAAATCTTCCCTCTTTCAAGGCCCCAAACGGGTTCTCTACAACGATATCTCCGTCTTGAGCAGGCAAGTACGATACTCCTTGGAAAGCGGCTTTGAGCGTTTCGACAGGAGTGCCTCTCAAGCATTCGAGTGTGTCGTTTGAGCCTATACAGCGAGTCTGATTGAGCACGTCGTTGTAGAGGCTATCCTGTTCCTGCAAAGATATAGCCAGGCCGATTGATGCCGGTCCACCACTCTGGACTATGCCTGCGCGGAAAAGGCCGTCGTCACGTCCTCCATACGCGAGAAAATGGGCTCCAATAGATAACGCACCCGCAGATTCGCCTTGTATCGTAACTTGAGATGAATCACCACCGAAAGCGGCAATGTTATCTTGGATCCAACCCAGTGCCAATCGTTGGTCGTGCAATCCTAGGTTCGTAGCTCCGGACTGGCGTAACACGCTACCAGGCAAGAAGCCAAAGCCGGAAATTCTGTAATTGATGGTGACTCCGATGATTGGTGCTCCAACGTTAACCGATTCTTGTACCAAAAAGGACATGTTATATCTCTGATCCGCGCCGCTTCCCTCCTGAAAGCCTCCGCCATGTATGTAGACAAGGACAGGAAACTTGGAGTCGTTGTGGGCACTGGCTGGCCGCACAACGTTGAGAGTCAAGCAGTCTTCGTTCTCCTCGTGAGAGAATCCTGTCTGAGAAAACACGGGCAGAACTAGAGGCGCGGAATGGCACCATGGGCCGGTTTCGATAGCATCTCGCTGCTCCCAGGGGCGGGCAAGGGGCTCGGGACGTTTGTATCTAAGATTCTCAATAGGTGGCTGGGCATACGGAACGCCTAAGAAGAAGTCCTGGTCGTATTGTGTGTTCCTGACCCCAACAAGCGTGCCATTTGTTGTGTTGACGATTGGTCGGAAGGTGGAAGCAGTTGTGGTACATGCCAAGAGATGCAACAACAGTAATCGGACATTAGTCTTTGCCATCTGCAACTAATAATGAATATGATTGATATGGGCCAAGAGATGAATTGAAACAGATCAAATATATATCAATTTGGTAGAGACCGACGGCATCTCTATTCACCTGGTGGAAGCCGACGGCATCTGTGATCATCCAGCGGAAGCCGACGGCATCCGAAGAGAGTCTTTTCAGAGATGACACGGTTGATCGCAAGAAGTCGGTCCGATACGTGGATGAAAAGGACATATCCGACTTGGAACCTCTGATCGGGAGAGGGTTGGTTGTGCATAACCGGGCCTGTTGGAAGAGCCTCCATGTCACTTTTGAAAGGACTGAGCAACTGCGGGGAAGCCAAGATTGAGCAAACTTGGGCTACGTCGGTGAAGTCCAAGGAGCGGGGTGGTTAGAAAATCGTACTCTCCGTCCGTTCAACGGAAGACTCCCCTCGACAGGATTTGCACACGACGCACTATTACCAAGGCTATCTCCGACCGTTCATGAAGGAGGTTGTAGGTCAGCTACAGCTGGCAAAGGTCTGTTCGACGGATAGCAGTCGAATCTGTTGTCAGCCATGTCGGGTATTTACGAGTCATGATTTGCTCCCCCAGCATTTGCCAAAGCAGTTGGCACAAGCAGTAGATGAGCCGATTCGCTTGTACAAGACTATAGAAGGACGTTCGAGTATTACCTACCAACAGTTATCTCGCGGTCAAGCACCAACGCCGTGGACGTGCTGTAGTAGAAGGCATGTATCAGTTCAAAGTATGCTTAGCTAGGCTCCAAATCGACGATCATCATCCGTAATTCAGCCATAGCAGCACGCGTATGCTCTTCCAGGACGCAAAGTCGGTTCAGAAGACATGATTATCTTCCGGAAGGTCGCGCTAGAAGTCGTTGGGGAGATTGAGAAAACCACGCGGAATCCAGTACTGGTGGCGGCATTATCAGGTAAACAAATGGCATCCACCGAGGATAGAAACGCTCATTGTTCCTTGCGATGAAGAGACGAAGTAAGAGTACGCGATGGCACAATTCGCGTGGCAGCTGCAGCCTGAGGCATGCATGCAGGGGCTGGCTCGCTAATCTGACATCGATCTGGACCCTCCATGTTTCAGGAACCATGTGCGTCACCGATCGGTGCTAAACAGACGCGAAAGCTGAACGCGTCGAGGGTAGCATAGCAGCGATGGCTTCATTTCTGCTCCTTTCAGGAGCCCTCCAGTCTTACGTCCATCCGGTACTACGAAAAACGCATGACATTCGCACATGCGCGGTATCAGATCCACAGCCTCCCACGCGCCAACCCATTCACACGAACACACACATCCCATCTGTGGTCGACGCCATCCTGCCCAACTTTCTCAGCGAAGAGTCTAGCCATAATGCCACCAAAACGTAAAGCGAGCATTCCCCTCAACGCGGCATCTGCAAACAACTACACCGATGTATCCGGCGACGCACCCAACAAGCGCTCGCGCATTGCCAAACCCCTCCAGAAAGCCTTCACAAACGGCGCGCCACCCCCAGAAGCGATAGCGAGAAACACTGAAAATGGGGCGCCTGGACAGGCAGTGAAGAACGAAGAAGGAGGCTTTGATCACTCGAGACCGGAAGAGAGGGCAGGTATAGTTGACAGGCGATACTATCCTGCTGAGATGAGTAATGAGCGATGCGCCCTGTACAATGCAAATGAGATACCGCGGCCAATTGAGGTACTGGGAAAGACGCTGGAGAGCACAAAGCATAGGCGCCAAGCTATCAGGGAAGCAAGTAAGGCGCAGTCCGGCGATGCGGTGGTACACTGGTTCAAGAGGGATCTGCGGATCAGAGATAACACAGGCTTGTCACAGGCTGCCAAACTAGCCAAGGAGAAAGGGGTGGGCTTAATAGGCGTGTGGTTCATGAGTCCACAAGACTGGGAAGCTCATCTGGTCAGCCCGCCGAAGTGTGATTTCGAGCTGCGCTCCGTAGACTCACTGAAGAAGGAGCTCGAAGAATTGGACATCCCACTCTACGTTGAGACAATTCCGGAGAGAAAGAATGTAACAAAGCGACTCGTAGAGTTGGCGGAGGATTGGAATGCGAAGAATGTGTTCTGCAACCTGGAGTATGAACCTGACGAGCTGCGGCGAGAAGAGCGTTTAGTACGCAAGATGCTGGAGAAGGGTATCAACTTCGAACCACAACACGATGACTGCATTGTACCGCCTGGAAGTCTTAAGACGGGTGGAGGGAAGCAGTACGCGGTGTATAGCCCTTGGTATCGGGCATGGGTTGCATATCTTCACGCCCATCCGCATCTCTTGAACGAGCGACCGATGCCTGAACGTAATCCTCCCAAATTCCGCCAAGCTTTCACTCAGCTCTTTGACTCCAAGGTCCCTGACCTTCCAGATTGCAAGTCGTTGACCCCTGAAGAGAAAGATCGTTTCCATCATCTGTGGCCCGCAGGCGAATCCGCAGCCATTGACCGCCTCGAACGCTTTTTGGTGGAAAAGATCGGCAAATACAAGGACACGCGCAATTTTCCAGCTAAGAACAGTACAGGACGCGTAAGCCTGCATCACGCAGCTGGCACGCTAGCGGCACGAACCAGTGTGCGTATGGCAAGGGACGTCAATAGTGCGAAGAAGCTTGATGGTGGTAAGGATGGTGTCAAAGGTTGGATTGGAGAAGTAGCATGGCGGGACTTCTATCGGCATGTCCTTGTACACTGGCCCTACGTTTGGTATGCTTGGTCCTTTCGCCTAGTCTTACGAAGATGCTAACACAACTTCAGCATGAACAAGCCCTTCAAGTTCGAATACACAAACATCGAATGGGAGTACAATGACGCACACTTCCAGGCTTGGACCCAAGGTCGCACAGGCTATCCTATCGTCGACGCAGCAATGCGTTGCCTCAACCACACCGGCTACATGCACAACCGCCTCCGCATGATCACAGCCTCCTTCCTTGCAAAACACCTCCTGCTCGACTGGCGTCTCGGCGAACAATACTTCCTCACGCACCTCATAGATGGCGACTTCTCGTCAAATAATGGCGGCTGGGGCTTCAGTGCATCAACCGGCGTAGACCCACAACCATACTTCAGAATCTTCAACCCATGGATACAGTCCGAGAGGTTCGACGAAGAGGGAGAGTTTATCAAATTGTGGGTACCAGAGCTCGAGGATGTGGAGGGGCCGGCTATACATAATCCTTATGCTGCGGGTGGGAAGGCAGCACAAACCGCGAAGGCGAAAGGCTATCCTGAGCCAGTAGTTGAGCACAAATTTGCGAGGGAGAGGTGTCTGGCGCGGTATAAGGCAGGCATCGGGAGGGAGACCGCGTGAAGACCTGACGATACAACATAAAGACTCTTCGCGACTCTTCGCATTTGCAACTCAGCCGTGGTACTCAGCAGACACAGTGCACATGGTCTTTGCTTGAGGATAAGCTTAGATCCCGCGGTCGTTGTAGAGTCACCATCTCTACCGTGGTCGAGTATGGAGATAACCACTTCAGGCGAACAGCCTAGCAAACCACTATCTCCAAAGTTTTAAAATTCTATGTACGACCCCAGATTCCAGCGCTAAGATCCATTAGGTTTGATCGCGAAGACTGGTAGAAGGACAAGCTTAGCTGTGTATATTGAGTCTCACTTTTTGGTGTTGGTGATCTGCAACGTGGGGGAGATGAAGGTGGAGAGAAAGATGTGGTGTGGGAGAAAGACTGGGAGGGGATGGGAGAGGTCGAGAGGATTGTGGCTCGATGCCGGTGGGATACCTGAGTTGGGGTGGGAATGGTGGTGTGGTGATGTGGTGGTGAGGGTTTGGAGCACTGGTTGGCTTGGTTCTGGTGTTCTGTAGAATGTAGAACATTGTACAACACTGTTTTGCAGCGTCTTGTTATGCCTTTTTCTGATGTTGAATCAAAGTGATCAGGCGCGAGAGCGACAAAAACTTCGGTCTTACGCACCGGTACGAGTTCTTCGAAAACTAGATCGTGATAGTAAGAGCTTTCGAAAAAGGACGGTGTAAGACAAGAAGGATATTATTAGCTGAATGCAAGAGCCAAGAGCATAGACTAGCCGTATTTGGACACGCCATCTCAGCACAGATATTCGCCACCCGCGGTGTACGGATGCCATCCTTCGTAATCATCAATATCCGCCATTTCACTTGAGAAGACTGCCTGCATAGTCATGTGAGTTTCTAGGTCATGCAAATCTCCAATTCATGAGCGTTGGTCGACCGTACTGCCCACTGCGGAAATATTCCCGCATCTGATTTGATCGTCAGCCAGGCAACGGCTTTTTGCAGGCATCATACCATAGCATTCCCAAAACAAACGGCAAGCACATCTGGACTCTTCTGGGGTTCTAAATACAACCCACATAGTCATCACTAAAAGTCTCTCATGACACAAACCGGGAAATGCGACACGTGTCGTCAGCGGAAGGTCAAGGTAAGGCGCCCTCTGACAGGAAGCAACGTAACTCGTAGTGAAATTGAAAGCCGTTGGGAATGGAATAATCTTTTAACTAATGAACGTACAGTGTGATGAAGATCGACCCAAATGCAGCTCATGCAAGAAGAAAGACCGACCATGTACCTACTCCTACGGAAAAGCTTCGGTATTTGTGGTGCAGGACCCAGTCCAGTTGACCAAGCACGGAAAATCAAAAACCGCACCCATCACATATTCCCTGACCTCTTCTGGTGAAGACGCTGGCTTATCTTCAACAAAGTCTTTGGATCTCCGTGTTACAACCGAAAGGCACACGGAGGACGGACAAGGCTGCTTCCAGACCCTAGCACTAGGCTCGAAGTTTAAGAGCCATGCCTCGAAGAAGAAGATAAACAAACAGCAACGTGCGCTTGAGGCTTACCTCCGGAAGCTACGGGAAGAGACAGCCCTCATATCTTACCAGCCATCCTCTCCTGAAACCACGTTGATCGCCCGATATGTTGGTATGCTGGGACCCGACCCTACGGGAAAGCAGCCTTTTGAGATATTGGGAACCTGGATACAGTCCATACCTTCGCGCATCGGTTCAAACAGAATGCTAGACCTGGCTGTTGAGTTTTTGGTTGATAGCTATGGGACGTTTCGAGATGACATGCACTCGCGGCGAAAGGTCGCCAAAGCGTCGAAAGCCAAAGCATTGAAAGAACTTCAGCTCGTTGTAATGAGCGCGGATAACAAACCAACGTATGATGTCTTGTTAGCAACAAAGTTGCACTACGCTGCGGAGGTGAGCTTGCATACTGTAAGCTGTAGATGTTTTACTAATGACTTCCAGGCTCTCTTGGGGCTGGATACCATGTACCACGCCATACATGCATTCGGTCTCGCCGAACTGCTGAGGTCGGGATCAGTGTCGGAGGTTGATGATGAGCATTTCTGGGATCTGATCGACAACACTTATATTGACGATGTGAGTATCTTTCTCATCTCTAACGTTTGGTGCTAATGTCAATAGGTGAATGAGGCGATGTTGGCAGGCCGCACGTCCGTATATTATAACGATTTCTATTTGTCAGCTACATACCCGCCACCGATCGACTCTAGCGCAATCGTACTATCGCCATCGCAAAGAGCATCGATGGCCATTATGCACGTCTTCATTCAGTGCCCCTATGCGGTATCCTTGATCCGGAACGCCATCGCGAACCCCAACGACACGAGTGCCCTTGCGACCGCCATGTCGCACCTAGAGTGTCTGATACAAATTGATCTTTCACAACATGTATCTGAACTGATGCAAACATCAGTTTCTTTTGTATCTATACCGCCATCGCCGGACATCGCCGACCTGATGCTTGATACGTTAGAGTTCGACTCAGTACGAAGTATGATTCTCTGCACAAGATACTGGATGTTGCAGACGGTACTTTGCGGTCTTGCGGACACGTTATATCGACACTTCCCGATCGAGGCTGGATTATCGCTGCTTCCGTCGCCTCAGCAACTACGAGCCATTGATATTGATAGCGCACTACATATCGCAAAGTCGTTAAGATGGGCAAACTCTATTTCTCAAGATCTACCACTTGTAACACTACGCTTACACACGCCGCTTCAGATGACGATCGGCCCATGGCACCGCACGATACGAGAAATCACTACCCAACGATCACGATCTGCCTCACCAAACATCCTCCCCGAGATTGCTACAGAGCTATCACGCGCCGAGCGCATGAAGGCCTGGGTGATCGGTCAATGCAACTTGATACACATTCAGTGGAACGTATCCGTTGTCGATGAACAGCCCCTTCTGGAAGCTCTCGATACTATGGCTGGAGAGAAGATACCAGATTGGCTTCCTATACGTGTGCGCTTCGAAGCCGAAGACGGCGAAATGGTTATGAAGTTGGACTACGAGAATAAAACAGGAAGCTTCTCACAGAAGATTGATGTCAACACTGAGCCCCCGCCCAAAACACGAATGCCGCATCCTGGAGCTAAGGGCCAAGAATGGCAGAGGAAATACCTTGCAGTACAAGAGCTGCCGCTTAGGGGTGGCCAGAACGAAGGTACGAGGCAGAGTGTGACCTTTGACAATAAGCATAAGAATGCGTGTTTGGCTCCGAGTTGGACTACCAGACCTGTGGACTTCATCCACAGCACCGGGAGGAACTTGTGCTCAACTTCTGGGTGGTGGCCTGAGACACCGAAAACCTCCACAGTCTTGCTAGATAGCACGCACAAAGCCTCAGCGTTTTCGCGCATGCCACGTCAATCTAATACGGGTGTTGAGGGTACATTCAGAGAGATAGATGGTCACCCGTGCTTGGCGTCAAGTTGGTGGCCGCAGACACCCAACAAGTCATACCGATAGCTGGGAGGTATTCGAGTGCAAATCAATTGGTGTTCTCATTGCTCTCATGACATCGTGACAACTACATCGCTTTTCCTTCTGTCCCTCTGCGAACCTCAATCCCCGTGTCTTCTGCAACCACATCCTTCCCATAATCATGACACCAATTTCTACCCTATCGTATCCACCCACGGGCATCTTAGAACCCCTTGTATCCTTCACCTGTAGTACTGTGGTACTCCTGTCTAAAAGGCGCATGTACGAAGTCAGTGTATGTCTTACATCTAGTTCATATAGGGACATTTATACCACATTCCAGTCAACTGCTGCGCGCCACACTTTTAGCACACGAACTGGTGCTGAAACTGCGGATATGGGCTCCGTGGAACGTTGTGAACGATGTTCGCGGCACAACATGCGGGATTGCAGCAGATGTAGGTGTAAGAGGATGTTGGTGATGACATTGTTGTTTATGGTAGTAGCTGGAGGTGGTTTTCTTGGTGATGCGAAATGGCTTTGTGTGCGATCTTTGTATGTGGATTGATGCGATAAGTGCGCGTTATGGAGTTTCAGTTTGGCTTTGATATTGTAGAAACTGCTTTGGTAGTTTCTGAAGGAAAGTCATAGATTGCGCAGGAAATAAGCCTTTTGTATCAACGGTGAGGCTGAAACAGCAGTGAGCTGTGTTGGTGAACATGGAGTATGAAGTGACAGACACGCAGTGAGTCTCCTCGAAGTGGCCGCGTCGAGAATAGCGTCACCACTGCTTTTGTATGCCTACTGACGTTGCCGATCCAGTAGTCACTTGATTTGACGTACTCAGTGACTCGTATTCACAACAGTGACACCAATTCTTCAGTCTTCCGCGTTGCTTTAGGTCTATTAATGAATACTTCTACAGAATTATGAGAGGGCGTAACACAACGTATATCACTACGTTAGCATGCAGAATCTAACCCCTGGGGCTTCTGCTTGAGCTGTTGCTTTACTTCTTTGTGTACCTCGCACCCTTTAGTGTCTTTGCTTCCGCCGCGACAGGCAACGCAGGTCCGTCCGTGCTGTATAAGAAAGAAGTGGAGTTTGAACTTGAGATCGGCTGGAATCACCGCATCCAGATGTAATTGCGTGTTCTCACGAGTGGCTTCTTTCGGTCTCCAGCCCCACAAGCCAGCTATGCGATAGACGTGTGTGTCTACTGTGAATCGATTCCTCTTCAAGCACCAGCCCAAGACGACAAAAGCAGACTTTGGGCCAACGTACTTGTAGCTCATAAGCTCCTTCATGGCGTCCTCGTCAGTTGCATCCAGAAGATGGTCGAGATTCCAGCGCCCGTATCGTCGCTTGACTTCATCGAGAATGGACATGATGATCTTAGTTTTCCTGATGTGGAGACCGCCACAGCGGATAGTTTCTTGTAGTTTCTCTGGTCCACCTGCATGTATCTGATTGTAGGCGAACATGGACCCGTATGTATCCTTCATGCTATCCATCGCGCGCTTCGCATTGCTCCAACTCGTGGCCTGACTGAGGACTGCGACGATCAGAGCGTCTAGAACGAACGGGATCGTTTCCGGTGTGTTCGTGTCCTCGAACTCAGCTTCCACGGCGTCATTGTGGAGTTTGTAAAGGATATCATATGCTAGCTGGCATTCGCGGTTCGTAGGATGGGCGAAGTTCGGGTATGGTGTTGACGTCGCGTGGGCAGACCACGACTTCCACTTCTTCTCCGCTCCAGCCTCGTCATCTACCTCAGGGCTGTCCGGCTTGATACTCTTGGTCTGGTCATCCTTGTTCCGCTTCTGCTCCCAACCTTGTGCCGTACCAACTTTCTTTACAGAACGGCTTGCTGCTTGACTCTTGACGCGCTTGCTGAGGGTCTCGTCACTGGTCGAGGAATCAGAGTACCTCCTTTTCACTGCACTACTCGCTGCCTGTTGCGCCGTACGTGTAGCCGCTCTCGCTGATCGTCTTAAAACCATCCTACAGAATAAGGGCTAGAGACAGTCGCAAGTCTTCTAGGTCATAATGTGAATGCGCTTGCATTTAGGGAGTACTCCGGCGGATGTGTCGTAATAGGTAGACACTAATCCGCACACTGATGTCGTCATCAGTTGTGAACCTGAGCCATGCGCCCCTGGTAGAGAAACTCACTAATGGTTCTCATGCAAGCGTCGGATTCCGCGGGCGCTGAGATCTGGATAATGCGGACGCGCTGCGGCGCGTCGGAGGTTCGGCAATAAACCCATTCTTCGCCTGTGAACCCACCGCTCGGCGTTAGACCCACAGGCCGACCCAACCTTGTCTCCAGGATGCCAATGCGCAACTATCCGATGACCGGTGGGCAATGACAGGCTAAAAAAAATTGAATCCGGAGTAACATTCAGTACACTGGAGTAAAGACTAGATGCACAGGCCAGACCCGCATCTCGGCAACTGGAACTTTCATGGGAGACAGCACAGGGAATAGACAGCATCCGGTCTGCAAAATTACTCAACATCCACTCGATGAAGAGAAAGAAGTGCTTGTGTGCGAGATGCTTTAAAAGCGATGGCGGTACGGAGTGGTCTCCCTGACTTCGAGACGAACACCACTATCTTAGCACTCAGCTCAACACCACTCAACAATCATGATTCGCGCTCCTTTACTTCTATCAATGCTGACAGCAACGGTCTCTGCTCTCCACGACTTCACTCCAGAGATCTCATCAACAGTATACGATGTATTCGTTCTCCCAATTCTCATAATCACGGATCAATACTAACATAGTTTGCCAGGATAAATTACCAACACAACTCTCGTTGCCCAACTCCCAATTAGCTGCTGAGGGTTTCAACTCCTACTGGTTTTCTCACTTCCTTACCACAGCCAACAACACTGAGTATGTACTTCTGTCTCAAGCCGTTGTACTTCCCACGAACGAAATCACCATCAGAACTTCCTTGCTCGATGTCGGTAACCCAGAGTCTTATTGGCAGAGTTCAAAGACCGTTGCTCTTCAGGGTAATACGGCATCTGAGAATGGACAGTTAAGCATCAAGGGAGAGGGGTTCGAGCTGTCAAGTAACTCAGATGATAATCTTGCAAGCATGGTCTCTCGTGGTGCAAACGGTCAGTACGAGTACAATCTCACAGTCAGAGCAACTTCGAGGGTGATCTTGAACGCTGGAACCGGCTTCTTCAACTGGGGGAAGAACAACACCACGCAATGGTCTCTCCCGAGTTGCCAAACCTCGGGTACGCTGTCCATCGGCAACTCGTCGTACCAAGTCAACAGAGACCGCTCAATGACCTGGTACGACCGACAGTACGGTGCAAATGGTCCTGACGGCGGATTCACCTGGTTTGGAGTCCAATTCCCTGGTTCTGATATCAGAGCAAGCATCTGGCTCTCCGACAACGAGGATCCTGAACAGCGTCTCCGCTTCGCAACTGTTCGCACTAATTATGGATTATCAATCATTCGATTTACTGCGACTGTCAACCCGGACGATGCCTGGACGTCGCCAAAGTCCAACACCACGTATCAGACAAAATGGTTTCTTGATTTCGACAATGGTGACTTCTTGGAGGTCAGCAGTGTGAGGGAAGACCAGGAGATCTACGCGCAAGGGTTCATGGCTGCTTCGGCGTTCGCGTCTGTGAGGGGACGATTCTTTGGGCAGAAGAAGGGGTTTGCGCTCGTTGATGTTGTACCTGCTGCGTAAGCAGATGGAAATATTCTACGGGTCGCGTCATGGGTGGGATTGTGGCGTCGCATCGCTGTGAACCTTCCGGATGTTGACATAGTCACACACCGTAAAGTTAAATAGAACGTAACATTCTCGCTTGTGTTTTGTTAGAGGCTTTCAAAAGTCATCAAAAAAAGCTGGTCAACGTGTGTGTTCTAGGCGTACCAAGGCGCAATAAACGTCGTTAGAGTTGTTCTCGCCTATCCCGCGTAGCCTTTGTGCTTGCGAATGAAATCATGCAAATCATGCCCCGAGTCACAAGGAGCGGGTTGGAGATAACGGCAGCTCTGATCTCCCGTCCGTACGACTGTTAATAAAGTCCTCGCAAGCCACCAATACTCCTGGGCATGCTTCTCGAACCCCAGGTGTGGCAAAATTTTACCTTCATTGTCTAGGCTCACCACGTTCCACAGACTTTTCCATCGATCGGTCGCACGTAGCATAGGCTCTATCGTCATGGGAGCCAAAAGGTTCATCCTAGCTGTCATAACAAGAGATAGTAACGCTGCGATTGGTCAGCTATAGTCTTGTAGTGGGGGTAAAGAGACGACGAACCGCAAATGAGTATTAGCATTTCTGTCGGTGAGATTCGCTCGTGTTCCTTGTCGTTAGGTCGGCAGGGAGGTCCAAAAAGAAGGCGCGATATGAGTTCGGGCAGCGTATTAACTCGGGGTCTCGGAGGTACAAGTGAGGCTGCACGCTCGAAGTCTACGGCTGACTCAGCTTTGAAGAGATCCTCATCACATGGGGGATTGCCCGTCATCTCAGCGATAGCGACTTGTGGAGGGTTGTTGAAGAACACTGATAAAGTTGCGTCGAATATGTATGTCCATATGCCCGCTCTGTGATTGCTGTTAGTGGCGACAAGGACAGAACGCTAACCAGTTTTGGGCACCTTAATCGTATCTCATCAAAGATGAATCCTCGCCAGTCATATACGTCTTGGCCCATGATCAAGTGTCGTCGCTGGTACGCAAACAACCCCGAAGCTCGCACAGCGGCAATTAGTGTTGGAACTCTCCGGAGTCGCATTCGCCGCCGTGTAACAAGGTCATTGGTGTTGTTCAAAAACACCAAGAACAATAGACCTGCTTGGAGCAATTCAAGCTCCTCGTTTCCAATGGAGGCCGGAAGAGGGAGCTGTAGCATTTGCCGAGAGTCCAACTGATCGAATATGTATGTTTCCGCAACATAGGAGAATTGCCGTATCGCGATGGAGCTATCCGAGTTATCAGAAGACATTGACCCAAAAAGAACGAGTACCAGTAAGAGCGGAAGTGATGCTGTTTGTATGTCGAATGTTGGCTTGTGCAGTATGGGAAACGAATAGTGGAAATAGCGGAAGAAAGCCCAAACGAAGTGTCTCACATTACCCACTGTGAAGACGGCTTCCGCAAGTTGGATGTCGAAAGTGGGCTGGACATCGGCATTTCGTTCCAACATCGAGTTGTAATGAGTAGATAGTTGGTGTATCAGTTCTCTCACACGGACTTCCAAAGCGTAAGCGTCTTCCAGCTCTGGCGTTAGACTACCGCTTATTATCGGAGATATATACTCGAAATCCTTGCCTGACATCAGTAATGGGAAGCCAAAGAACACAGAGGGAACGTCAGCAAGATCGAAGAACCCCTGGTCGTGAGCCATATGTTGGTCTTCCAGATTTAGCTGTGTGTGTGCTTCGCCATCTGGATCATCAAGCTCGGCAGCTTCTGCGGCAATCGTTGCAGACGGACGATAGCCTGATGGGTTTGTGAAGTTTAGGAGAAAATCGATTGATATTCCTCCACGTTGCCCACTAACACTGGCTCCTGTGTCGCCGGCCTGACTGTGGCTGGAGCCCACTTCGACCTCGGAGTGTGGTGTGGCAGGTGAAGAGGCGTGGTCCAGCCGTTCGTAGGTGCATGCTGTGCCACTAGAGCGGCAGCGTGTACAGGGCAGCTTGGTATCGCATGACAGCTTCCGTTGTGAACATCTATCACAGGAATGGCGCTTTCTGCCACGCTTCAAGGTAGGCAAGATAACCTTGTGGTCTTGCGCACAGCACTTCTGCATGTGACGCTGAGCGAGGTCTCTACTCTTACGTTAGTTTCCATTGATATGAACTTTCCAGCCAGAAGAACACGCCGTCTCGAAAACTGTGCCTGACATGACGGGCAAGTCAAGTCTTGCCTACCAAAATCTAATCATTGTGAGCCGAGAAGTACCGCTTGAAGAGGAGATTCTCACGTGTCGCTTCATGCCGACGCAGGTGGCTATTGGTTGAGTATGCCTTGTTGCATATCGTGCAGCGGTGCTTGCCGGAAACGGTTGTTGTGCGTGGGGAAGGCATGTGCCGCGAGTCGACTCTCGCATGTGAACCCACGGGAGACTGTGGGTTTTATTCCGGTGGGGTGATCGCAGGCGCATCATCTAGCGTCTGAATCGATCGCGTTCGGGCCGATAGGTCCAATCTCCGACTTATCGATATGTGCAGACGCGACAAAAAGATGATTCATGAAGGCCTTAGCGGCCTCCACGGCTTCCGAGAGGCCCATACAGAGCTAGTGTACGGGACAATGCGCACAGGCATTAGCTTCGATTTTCTGAGTGAAGATGCTGACAGTTGGTCCGCTTTCGATGTTGGTAGCTGAGCCCAAGACGCGGTGGGTTCATTACCGATCTTAGAACCCTTGCAAAAAGCCGATGGGATGCATCAAGCAGTATCACGTTATGCTATCTTAATGAAGACAGCTCATAGTAAGTCCCTACTGGAACCTGTGCAAGATGTAGGTATGTAGCTCATTGCTGACGGCCGTTTGCAGACAAGCGATGAACACCTCAAGATACACTTATCGCGACCTCGACGAGTTGAAGAAGTTCTCTACCACGTCGCCGCTTCGTGTCATTGCATTAATCGACTTCGACGCTTTCTATGCACAGTGTGAAGTTGTTAGATTAGGTCTACCACCCACAACACCATTGGCTGTTCAACAATGGAACGCCATCATCGCGCTCAACTATCCTGCACGTGAATCTGGTCTCAAGAGAGGTGCGTCGATAGAAGAAGCCCGGAGACTCTGTCCGGAGATCGTCTTGCAACACGTCGCAACATGGAGAGAGGGCGAGACAACATGGGCATACCGCGCAGATGTCACAAAGCATATGTCGACCGACAAGTCAGCCCTAGATCCGTATCGCCTCCGGTCACGCAAGTGTTTCGAATTCATTCGCACCTTGTTGCCTAACGAGCCTGTTCAAAGAGTCGAGAAAGCTAGTATTGATGAAGTATTTCTGGATCTGTCGGCCCAGGTACACCAAATCCTGCTCCGACAGTTTCCGGAGCTTGCGGAGCAGCCAGCCCACATGGAGCAATATCTTCCTTCGCCCGGCTTTTCCTCACTTTTGGACTGGGAAGGCGACCACGTCGTAGATCTTGAGAGCGCTGAACCGAGGCCAGATTGGGATGATATCGCCCTCAACATCGGAGCCGGCATCGTTCGACGTATTCGTGCTGAAGTCTGGAAGCATTTCGGATACACGTGCTCCGCAGGTATCGCGCGGAACAAGGTTGTTGCTAAGCTTGGTGCTGGCTTCAAAAAACCCAACCAGCAAACGGTAATCCCGACACAAGCTACATGTAGCTTTCTAGCTATTCATGTTGTCAAATTTACCAAGATACGTGGGCTAGGTGGCAAACTCGGTCAACAAGTCATCGACGCATTTAGCTCCGACCGCATAGATGACATTCTACGCATCCCGATCGAGCAACTGAAAGCTAAGTTAGGCAAGGAGTCTGGATGCTGGGTGTATGACGTCGTTCGTGGCAGGGAAACAAGTATTGTGACATCGCGACTTGTAGTCCAGTCAATGCTGTCCGCAAAAACCTTCGTTCCGAGCGTAGGTAGCTTCGAGCAAGCCATGAAGTGGCTTCGCATATTCGCAGCAGACCTGATGGGCCGTTTGGATGAGCTGCAAAGCGAGTATCCCCGCCAGCCAACCGTAGTTGCGCTTCATCATCACATCAATGGCCGTTTTGGTCCAACGCGATCAAAGCAAGCCACAATACCGTCAGGTAGCAGAGTCGACGAGATGGCCATATTTGCTTGGTCGAAAGCTTTACTTCGTCAGATTTGTGAGGAAGGGGTAGCGTGGCCTTGCGCCAGCCTATCTGTCAGCATATCGGGATTTCAACCTCTTGTTACGCAGAACCACCGCATCACCTCGTTCTTCACTACAGGACCTGCGAAAAGGAAGCGCGTGAGTGATCCGTGTGAGGATGAAGATGAGCAGCGAGAGCAAAACAGGGGTCGCAAGGAAGGTGGCCGCGAATATTCATTGCAAGAGACGGAGGTAGCCCGCGCATGTTCCGAGAAGAGTAAGATACGGTCGCTGCCTACCATGTCGCATGACGTGCAAGTCGAGGATATCTTGCTGTACAGTTGTCCGAAATGCAGTCAGAACATCCAACCTACGAAAGTGCTTGAGCATCTCGACTGGCATACTGCGCTCGAGATACAAGAATCGGGAGAGTGACGGCCTCACTCTTTGATCCGAGGGATCGACTCCCTAAAGTATGGAAAGATTCACTTGGTATATGCGCAGTATCTAGGCATCTCTTTGGCAGTGTGCACGCTTTGTATACCCCTCGACCATACGGCAAGATCAGTAAAAGCCCTTCCGCGCACCGCCCTTGCCCCGCCCTTCTCCCCAAATACAGCATATACTCAGACTCTCACACCACCCTTGCGCCATGTATCCCTCTAACTCCTTCTCTACTACGAGCAAATCATCTCCGTCCTTCTCAATACTCATCGCCGCCTCGCCTCTGATCTTCAAGTCTGAGTTCCAGGCTTTGATCTGCTTCTGCGTTGCTTTCTTAAACACGCGTATCGACGTGTTGGCGTTCAAGTACGCGGTGAAGTCTTCAAGAACGATGGGATCATACATGAGGATCTTCTCGTGCCAGGTAGGCTTCATGGGATCTGTAGTAGGAGGTAGCGAGCGGATATGCGTCGATATCTGTGAGAAAATGCTTTGTTTGATATGAACCCACTCTAGTAGGTTGCTTGATATGCGGTGTATAGGTGTCAGAGCTGGGTCAGCCGCCAGCGACTTGGTCTTGGTCGTAGTGCTTTTTTTGGTTTTACCAGGCGAAGTGGTGGGTGAGAGAGAGATCAAGGGTAGAGGTTCAGAATCAACATGTTTTCGTATTCGTGGTGATGTAGGTGAAAGTACTTGGAGAGCTTCATCTTCAGAATCAAGAATTTCTTCAATGTCAATGAAGCGGCCTGACCCTCTTGGTGGGGTTGAAGGCGTCTTAACACTGGTGTTTGCCTTCACCTTGGGTTTCGGGGGTAAGGGCTCCAAAATTGGTGTGGAAGATGCCGAGACTGACGTAGGTACTGCAGGGTATGACTTCGGTAGCCTTCCGCGCTTCTTTGGTGAGCTGATTTTGCTTGGTGGTGCTGAAGCTGGGGGTCTTAACTTCAGAACAGGTGATTTTCGCATTTGGGCGGAGGGTGGGAAGTCGAAGTCATCAATGTCAACAAAGCTATTCGGTGATTCGGCGTTTTGGTTCGAAGGTGGCGGCACTTGCGTGAAGTTGTCAATGTCCTCGAAGCTCGTATCTTCCATTGGACGATCGTTTTTATGAAGCTCCAAAGTTGGGGAGGCACGGGAAGTGGCGTCGAGTGGCGTTGGCAAGTCAGAAGATATAGGGATTGCTGGAGGGGGATCTGGAGGTATGTCGTCGATATCTATGAATGTAGATTGATCATCAGACTCTGCGTCAGGCACGTCGATAGTGCCGTCCATGAGCAAAGGGATGTCTTGCGTTCGATCTGGCTCTGGTATATAAACGTCTTCTCGGTGCTCAAGCATACCGCCTTTGTCATCTCGTGCACTCGCAGCCCAGAGCCCTCGTTTGCCTTCAACCCTGCTGAGCCGTGGCCACCGTGGCGGTGCGCCATATGCAAAGATGTCAAGATTGTTGACGTCCTGCTCCGACTCCTTCATTGCAAATTGGATTTGGCGCACCATGGTGGGTGACTCCTCGAGCGCAAGCTGACTTGATGTTCCGAACAGAACATCTTGATTCTGCAAACGCGACATTGCAGATGAAGGGCTGAGCAACTTCTCCGCAACAGGCTTAGGCTTAGCGGCAGCTTTCGCAGATGCTTTCTTCGATCTCGGCTTAGAGTCGGCCTTCTCTGTACCTGACTTGGAGCTATTGCGCCTCCGTACTGGCTTCTTCGGTACTACGCTGCCATCGGTTGTGGCCGTGTCGTTCAATGGCACCGTTGTTGTAGTTGTTGAAGACCGAGACTCAAAGAAGTTGCTGGTTACATCGTTCGGATTCGGTTCTGCATCCTTCAATGCATACTGTTCCGTAACAAGATCCGTGATCGTACGTGGTTTCTTCTTTGGTGCTTTACCCTTCTCAGGCGAGGAGTCTCTAGAGTTGGCCTGGTTGCTAGGTATCTCGACGAGCTGCCGATGGTGGTCAGCAAAGTTGTTCCACGCTATAGGCCCAAGCAAGTGGGCTTACCTCGATTCTCCGACGCTTAGTCGCTGCCGCTACTTCCGTACTTGTGTTGGCCGACTTCGCGGTGACTTGAGCAGATGGTGACTGTGTATAAGCAAAGTTGGAGAGCAGATTTGTGAAGGTACCATCAGCGTTATGCGTTAGCGCCTTGTTTTCCTTTCCGGTTGAGTCGGTGAACGGCGATGGGATTGTTGTGTCGGGTGGCGGCGTCCAATCTCGTCTCCTTACGACAGCCTCCTCCAAGTCTAATCCTTCTGTAATGGAATCTGGCTGACGCTGTTTTGGCGCAGCCTTCGTCTTCGGCCGTGGGCTTTCAGGCACCTCCCAGATCGATGGATACTCGATGCGAGCATCTTGAGCCTCTACAGAAGGCCGTGTTGCCGACCCCTCGCCTCTGTCTGCTTCCTCTGGGAAATGCGCAGACACAAGCGGCGTATCTTTGCCCTTACCCTTCCCGTCTTTGCCCGCCCCTGCTTTCACTCTTGTGACTCTTGGTTTCTTAGGCTTCGGCGCAGACTCTACTCCTCCTTCATCGCTTTTCTGCTTCTTTGCACGCGGCTTCCGAGGCCTGCCCGACTTGGTCAGCTTCGGCGCATTGGAGGCTTCGTCCGTAGGCTCGACCGGAGCTTCTGACGCCTTCTCGTCGAAGAAAGGGGACTTTGTAAGTCGTTGTGCTGGGCATCGGAGTTCGTCATCCGAGTTGAGGATCTCTTTGTCTGATTTGGGCTTCGGTTTGCGCGCTCGAGGCTTCGTTTTGGGCTTCTCGGATCCGTCTGCAGCAGCAGTAGTAGTAGCCTTCTTTGTAGACCGCTTTGTAGGCTTCTCCACAACCAATATAGGCTCTACATCAACCTGCGACTCCCGCCGAGAATGCGCTTGTTGTATCGCATCGAAGTCGTCGTCAAGACGGCTCGTGAAGTGCTCGGAGCGTATGAGGCTGCCAACGGTGGCAAATCCTCTCACAGCACCATCAGGAACGGGAGCTGCTCTTGCGTTGCCCTTCGACGCGCCGGTTGTCGTTCTCAGTGGGCTCGCAGGAGGAGAGAATGATAGAGGCGAGGATGCAAGCATGGCGACGCGACGGGAGGGGGCTTCATATTGCGGGGAAGCGGCCGGCGGACTTGAGCTCAATACCACCACATCGTAGGTATTGCCTGCCATTCTGAGGCGAGGAAGGAGCCTCCAAGCAGCCAATGCGGGCAGTTGCGGAGGGGCGATCCATAGACTCAGCTCGGGTAGTTGGGAAGGGTGCAGTATAGAGTGGCGCTGGTTGGTGATTCGAACAATGCACGGTCTTGGAGTTAGATGAAGTTCATTGCTGCAACACCGAAGTCTCTATCACCACGTCCCGAGCCATTGCCCCTCCACCGACAAAGCATCAACATCAATTTTCTGCAATAGAGCCGTAATGCTTGTCGGGGCCTCACGATTGCTTGCTGATCATTGTTATCGAATTGATGAGCTAGCCTCCAGGCGCGTACAACTTCAATATTGCCGCCGTGGACGTCCTTCTACATTCGTGGTAGCCACCTTTACCACCCCCCGCCTCCGACAGCTATAGGGAGCGACTACGGGGCTCTGCAATGGCTCTCAGAATCTGCTCAGCAAATCTCCGCACTTTTCGCCAATCCCGTCGGTACGATTGAGTTGGATATGTGGAGCTATCTCTACAAGGCCCCAGCCACCAAGCTCAGGGCTTTAGCGTCTCCGGGCCTTACGAGAAGACGTGCAAAGAGACCTCAACTGCTCTCAGTACGTACCTTTTACACACTGCCGAATTTGTTGAGCCTTGCTGCCCCGCTCCGGCTGGCCTTCGCCGCTACTCTTCTTATGTGCCCATCACCCAATAAGAGGGGATGTGGCAGTATGTTTCTGATACATCGGGCTGACAGATCACAAACTCAAGTTGAGCGTTCGTAACAGCAGCAACGTGTCCCTACGAACTGGCTCTGGGTGCTGTTGCCGAGACCTTTCCCGAGAAGAGTAAAACGACAATGTTAAAAGGTTACCGCACCCTAATAGTGCCCTCGCAGACTGCCTTGTGAGGGATGGCAACCTGACCCACTCTCAGACGCCCCTCGCATAACCGAATATGATCTCCTTCGTTCGGTGTCGCCAAACGACACCGAACGAACGAAGGGCCCGGCAGTGCGGAGATACTGAATGAGAGACTCAGTCTACGTCAAGCGACCCTTTAAGTATGTAGGCCAACAAGAGAAGGACATATGAGCTTCGCTGCATCGACTTGCAACTGGCCTTGAAAGTGTCAATACATGTTTTGATTTAAGCTGTGCTTGGGTCATGCCGCGTATAAGCTGTCAAAACTTCCGAGGGGTCGTCAGCCATTGGCTTAGTCGTCACCCGACGCAGGCACCGTTCAGCCAATCTCGCTGTCGAAAGGGTCTGTGTTACGACGATACAATCGGCGTCCGTCGTTAGTGTGCTGGGCAAGGTTAGCTAGACCTTGTATGGTACAGCGATTCAGGTATAACGTCTTGGAACCCTGCTCCGCAACATTACGTACCAAAACTATGAATATCAGCATGCCAAGCTGCGAAAGGAAGCATCGGAGCATCGAGAACCATCTGAGTACACTCCGGAAGCCGTACCCCTGAGGAGTCAGGTACCCACGACCTTTAGGGCTTAGATGGGATATTTGAATGTTTGCATCAGCAGCAGTGTTTGCTTCATCTGTCAGGATCACGCCCAGGACCGATATTACACAACGAAGGAGAGAAGACACGACGTTTGAAATTCATGAATGCCTAGAGGAAGTCAGCAATCTATCTCTGTCGCATGCCAATGATTCACAACTCCCCATCGCTGCATTTCGCAATACGAGGATGTATTTCAAAGGGCCTCGGAATCATCCCTGCAATTGAACCATAGCGTGGATTCGCCTGACAACCTGGGCGACATCTGCTCCGGTCGTGAGTGTGCTGGTGATGGGCGCACTGAGAACTATGGTATGTCTTCTGGCCCAGCGGGAATTAGATCGTCATGGCATGAGGTCGAGCCCTCGATCTTGATCTTCCGACTTTGAACGACCCTATTCTCACGTTTGTGGCCTCCAGGCTCGCCGGAGGACAGCATCTCAAGACCAGATGCTCTCACATTACCCGGCTCTGTCAAGCTCGGTACGCTGCACATTGGACGTATGCATGCGTGTGCAGATGCACGACTATGTCGCTACAGAAAGCGAGGCAAGCCTTCGACGTGTGTGGTTCACGGAGAGTCATCTTCCCCATAGGGATGAGGTGGTCGCTCTTGCTCACCGACCGCTTCAGCCCTTGGGAAAAACCGCATCTATCTTCCCATAGCTTTGGTGAGGTTCGTAGGAGAAGACGGGTACGCCAGTACTCTCTTCCGGCGCCCGATGACTGGATCTTATGGAGCTTCCCACCGATTGAGGTATGCAGCTTGTCAAACGGCCGTGCACCTAGCCAGTGCAACTTGGGGCTGAGAGTACGTCCGCTAAAGTCGAATGTCCCGGTTGGTGGGGTACACAAAGCGGGGGTTTGTCGACGTCGACTATGTCCGTTGTAAAGTGTAGCCAACCTAGCGGGGCAGGAAACTATTGCCTGTGCTGGTTTATCGGTCATTGGTGTCCTCGAGAGGCAGGTGGAGTAGTAATTGCTGTCATGGGTAGGATGGCCGGCACGGCCACCGCAGAGCCATGGTGTCCATCATCTTGGTGCTGGACTTAGGCAGAGATGCCCGGGGCTGCGACGATCTAGAAAGATGATAAAGTCAGCAAATTTCAGACATTGCCGGCTTCGGCAGACAGGGCGGTGGTGCCGAAGGGGGTGCTTTTTGCTGCGTGGCTGCCTCCATCGACCTGAGCCTTGTGAAGGCGGCGATGTCAACAATGATCAACCAGGGACGGAGTCAGTGCATACCTGCGGTGTTGTGGCCATCAGCGCTTTTTGTCGAGCTCTCCGAAGGTCACCTTCGCGTCGCTGGAGAGGGGATAAAGTTCAACTTCGCCTTAGAATCGTCACTATCTTCCGCGGCGAGCCCAAAAGCATCACCGCTGTGCAGTCAGGAGTTGCGTAACAACGCGAAATGCTCAAGAAGATGAATAATGTGATGCACAGCAAATATTGCGGCTTTTGAGAGTGTTGTGGAGTTGGTGGTGGGGAGGTAGAAGACGGTCAATAAGTCTCACCTTCATGCGAACTCACCCGCTCTGTTCCGCACAGGCCATGACAACTGAGAATGTGTCTTGCAGAAATAGCTCGACGACGAGAAGGAGAAGGTGTTGTCGACGGCAACCGTCATCTGGATATGCTGTTGCAGCAAGATGTCAAGATCAGACTCAGACGGACACGGTACGCGATTCAATACTGAGTTTGCCGCAGCAAACAGTCTGAACGCTTCCTAGATGGCAATGGCAAGCCTCCAAAGCCTGAGCTTTGATTGCCATTTGAGCACATGCAGAGACGCTTATCCTTCTCGACGAGATAGCCGCTGTAATCTGGTCTGACTTTTCGTGCATGACGGCCGTGATATCACAGCAGGCTAGCCACTGCATGCGTGCCTCCAGCGTTTGAGACCAGACGAATGCAAAGCGCGCTATTCACCCTGCCTGTCAAGACAAGCTCGAGATATGGTAGACTGCTAGCTGTGACGCTTCTCGAAATCTGCCATGTTTTGCGCAGGTGATTGGTTTAATCTTAACAGATTTAGGCATGACAATGTATTCGACATTGATCAATCATCAGATGAGGATAACGCCAAAGAAGAACATTCTTCAAGCACGTTCGGTAGAAGGTGAAAGACTAACCCACAAGTGCAAACTCCATCACCGTTAAAGATCATACACTTCAAGGTCTACGTTCTTTAGACGGCCCATTAGTACGACACCACAGTACATCGTGTATGCTGGCTGCCGTGTAGGCTTATAACTAGCATGTCTTGAATGCATTTAGGCATGACCATTTTGGCCGATCGATTAAAAGCTTTCGAGCTCCATGCTAACTGCAGACTTAGCTAACCTTTTCCTGCTGCGTTCACCAGTCTGTCCGGTGTGTCGCAGATCGCATGCTGTACGACCAGGCGATACCTTGGGACTGACTTCCCTATGTCTGTCTTGCTTCAATCGTGCCCCACACCTTTACCTTGTGCTTTTTATGGGCATCCCGACATAGGACGCCAGGTGTTCCCTTGTTTCCACTTCTCTCAATTCCACCACACAAAACTACGCCTTCCACGCCTTCTGTCTTTATGATGTATCAGTCTTGTTCCTCTGGCTGAACACAGTCACTCGTATCACTGTGTATCAAATTTTCTCCTTCCTCCGTCGACTCTTCCGCCTTCCATCCTGGTCATCATCTATGCCCTTCGCAAGACTGGTCACCAATGGTGCTATCTATCCTACTCTTGCTTTCTTCTCATAGCACATCTTCATATGCTGTCCCTATCCCTACCCTTAAACAAAATCTCTAATACTCTCTACTACCCCAAACCCTTTCGTCGCAAGCCAGTAGTCTCTCATCATCTACTGCTTTCTGTTCTGCACGCTGTTGCTTCTCATAGTTATGTCCCGGTCTCTTTTTCCCTTGTCAATTCCGAAAAGTGTTCAGACACACGCCGAACCTCCCTTCGCAAGCTTCAGCATCAGAAGTCATTGCTACCTTCTAGCCACACCTTCTTACTCCATTCATGGCCCTGAGATTGCTCGTGCGCTGTGGGGTGGGGTCGTTTGTAGCTGCTGTATCCGCGCCGTGTAGGATTTGGCTCTGTGAAGATGGGGTGGCGGGTCGAGAGGCGATGGTGTGTGAATTGGACGGCGGAGGACTTTGGGACGTGGAAGGCGCGTAATGATTATGGTGAGGATGTGGAGAGAGCGACGAAACGGCTTCTTTTCGGTATCGACTAAGACTGTCTGCGGCTACAAGGCTACGTCAGTTTTTATCTCCCGCAGCGAATCACCCTCTATCGTCTTTCTCATATCCCATACCAGCTTCGTCTTTTATCTCTTCCATCAGCGACCTGAATCAACCTTAAGCCGAGTTCAGTTTTGCCAGTTCATCTTGGTTTGAGCCCGCCATATCTCCCGTCTTCCACGATCGATACTTGAAGCGAATGCTTGACTCGGAACGGCCGCGAAGTGGCCGGCCCCATCGCTTTGCTTCGTAATGCGCACGCGCATCCTCCGATCCGACGATACTGCTAGGTACAGGACGTATATGTGCTTTTGAGCATTGAAGGGATGTTGGTGCTATGAGAAAGGCAGGGACACGTCGTCGGATGGATGATATCCGAAGGTCTGCTCAAGCGTGATCGGATGACGCCTTCCGCTCCACTTGCAACGCAAACTTCAGCACGAACGTCCCTGCCGATGCAGCACAAACCACATACGATGCCTACTCTAATAGCGAAATGTGAGAGCTGGGCATATATTTCCTAGTCAAAATCTGGAGTTTATGAACGTATCTTCTCAGCTCTAAGTTCCATACAGGTTTACAGCAAGAAAAAAGACACTCGTAAATTCGGCTTTTCTGCAGCTACCGATTTCCAGCTAATCTCGATACCAAGCGCAACGATGCTGCTGTCGAACACGACCTCACACATGTATCCACGGAGAGCGCATCAAGAAAACCTTAAAGAGAAGCGATTCTTGAAAGAAGCTATAGCACAGATCATGCGACTCAGTAGTTTTGCGAGTCTAATGCTTACGTCGTTTGACTGTCTTGTGCTCTTACACTTGAGCCTGTGATCCAATGTTGACGCTGTATCATCAGAGCTACCCTTTATTACGAGCAAGGGTTACTGAACGGTATGATATCAAGAAAATATGAAGGTCTTACATGTATCACTGTAGAAGAGAAATCAAATACACATTGTTGTGGGGAATATAATCCCTCATTATTTGCTAGATTGTGATGCACAAGGATTATAATGTAGGCAGCAGATAATGAAGCTAGGAAGGAAGCAAATCATGCTAGACTCCATCTGTTATCGATTTGATCTACAGTAGGCCATGGGCGTGGGAACTCTGGGAATCAAGATCCCAGAGCTCTGTGAAGTTTTCCTGGCCATGCAAGAGCAAGCGGTGAATCTGAGAGTTCGCATCAATCTCCTTTCTTCGTTCCGACTACGAGATAACCAATATCCTGGTTCTATGCTCCCTCTGTTGTTGCTAAGGCTGTGATGGCGTGGCCTGCGGTGTGGAAGTGTGATGTGATTGAAGATAATCTGGAGTGCGTTACTAATGATCATAATGGGAGGGATTGGAGTGAGGTGCCCTCAGAAAGAGTTTTATTATCATGAAGTCAACAATTAGAACTGCCAATACGACAATCATCTTGGAGCAAGTGTCGGTGGGCTTCGAGCCATCGAATATGGGGATCAGAGGCAAGGGATAGGGAGACTCAGCTTGATGCAGTCACGCATTGTAGTAAGTGCTGTCGACGGTCGAGGTGGTAGAGTGTGATAAAGCGTCTGTAGGTGACTTAGAGTACAAGACAAGGGAGAAGGGGCAGTATTGAGAGTTAGTCGCGTTGTGGGGCACGTCAAAAGGTCGCGGCGTTTGGCCTTCATAATAGCGCGGCCTCGAGGACAATTCGCTATCCAACACATCTCATCACAACAGTAAGAAACCTTTCGGTTTAAATGACTTCGAAGAGCTCGACCAATCTGACCTTTAGTCACCATACACACACACACACACACACACACACACACACACACACAATGGCAACTCCTACCTCCCGCCCTCGCTTCGCCAGCACGCTCATTGCCGAGCGCGACAGCCTCGAGCAAGACATCCGCAACAACAATGCGGCAATTGCACGGTGGGCGGTCATGCCAAGGTGGAACTGGCGGGAGCTTCGAGCGGCACGTATCTTACAGCGCCGCCTTGACCGCGAGGTCATTCTACTCACCATCGATATCGACATTGCCTTGACGCGAGAGGCGGACAACATGGAGTGGCTACTGTCACTAAGCCAAGTTAGCTCTTGAAACCCGGTTGATTTTCCCGTACATGAATTAATACCTTCGCAGGAGGAACTCCGCGCTCGCCTGAACCTTGCCTGGCAAGCGGTCTTGTCTCGGTAGGCTTGTATGCCATGGGAAGAAGAGGAAGAAGAGGACAATGAAGAGAGAACGGTCTGACTGTCGAATCACATACCTGTAATGGGTCTCCCCCTTTGGCTGAGGCTACCCGTACTGTCTTCAATGCCTGTTGTCAAGGACTGAAGACGGTATACTTGCTAGGCAACTGGTCTTAATTGACTGCGCGCTAGGCGAGGATAGAGGCGGGCCGATGCGACTATCTGTGCAAGCAGATAGTTGGGACTTTGGCAAAGCTTCTGGCGTTCAGTGCCGCCAAAGATAAGTACCCTTTCGAGGCGAAACCAAATGAAGCTCGTGATCTGATTTGGGTATCCAGAAGACCAACAGGAGGTGAGTATGTGTTCCCCACGCTTCGACTTGGGCTATCAGATAATCCGCAACATACTGCCATAGCCTTCCTACCACCCACCTTCGATCTCGCTTTCTTTCTCCGCAATCATGGATCTTGACACCTCGAGTCGGTGGGGCCACTGGCTATAACGGCACCGGCAGGCGATACTGTTCAATCAAAAGGATTCTAAGGGTTGGCATGGGTATTACAGTCTCGCTCGTGTATTCTTTTGTTAGTAGTTCCGTACGCCGGCTCTAAGGAGGGCTTTCGAGAATTTTCGGAAATCAAGGTTGATTAGAAGGATGTGAGCGCCCAACGAAGTGAACTTGATGTATGAGTGAATGGTATAATTCGAGCGCCCTGGAGCGAACTTAGACGTCCTAATCTCTGCAGACGCATTAGAATACTGATAAAAACTATATTGTTCTATACTGAGTCTTCTCGGAGCATTCGTAAATGATACCAACAACAAGCGTTATTGAAGGTACGTTGCAACTTCTTCGTCGTATACGGAAGAGGAATTTAGACCAAAACATGAAGTTAATTCTACATCAATGATTCATAATTCGAAATTTTGCCCCCAAGACGGTATCATGATGGCGTGGGTCTACTGCTTCAGATCGGTCGAAGTGTGCAAAAGACTTTGGCGCATCGTGGCGCCATATGTGCGGCAACAGTGGCGACGATTGAGCGACTAAAAGAGCTATCAAAGACGCAATGCCTGGAGTTAATGTTTCTGAATCGTGTGTTGTGAAGACCCTGTCGCGAGCAGATGAATATCGCACCATGGACAGAGTTGTGATCTGCAGGCGGCTACGTAGAACCGAAAGCGCCTAACCCCAGCCTATTTGCATAGCTTTCTCTTCCCGCTCCGCCCATGTCCTGCCTGGAACCGAGCCTAAATTCCTCATATCCTCTCTATCCTCATATGAGCTTGTGTGGTCGAAGGGACAAGTCGCCGTGTTTGGCTGTTGACCGAGGGTGGGTTCAGTGGGCGGTGCGGCTGCTCGTAGAGATAGGTATCAATAGATGTGCTGATTTGGGCGTACTCATAAGACTTCCCAGTAGCCAAAGCTTCACTAGATAGCTTCCGCTGGTTCGCTGCGACTCCTTATCGCTGTAGGATGCTGACTGAGGAGAAGGTAGCCTGGAGTTCGGCCGTGGCAATGGCAAGACTAGCGTAGATGGACAGAAAACGATTGCGAGTGCGTTCGTGGAGATGATTGGTAACGACAGAATACAGATTCAAGATATTTCGAAACAAGGCAGATCGCCATGGCAGACACATTTGGGCTGATAGCACGTTCAGTGTTGTCGATGCAACGCGTTGAGCGCGTCACTGCTAGCTACAAACACCAAAACACCAAAACACCAAGAAGGCGGCCAGCGTGTTTTTATCAAACCTTGAGCAATGCTTTTCGATAGTTCGTAACCTAGAATCAACCTAATTCAGCCTGGCGGATACCATGGGCGCAGCCCATACAATTCGCAAATGCAATCACAAAGCAGCTGTGGCTACCACAGAGTCATGATAACGGCTATTTGATTGAAAGAAATAATTCATCCTCAAGCGACTCGCAAGCGAGAAGACTTGATGAAAAAAGGTCGCATCAGCCAGAGGTAGTGTAATACTGGCGACACTGTGCCCGACGAGTATGAACAAGTTCAGTGACTCGTCAGCTGAGTCAAAAGATTAGGAAAGCTGTGAAAGGCAGGCCGTATAAATCGGAACTCCCTCGTCAATGAAGATGCATGTAATGAGGAGAGAAGGGACGGGGGAGAAGGTGTTTATATCCTCCGCCGCTTGGCACGCTAACGTACACATCACCTGGGAATCGTTTGTTCCGGTCTTGGGGGTCTCCAGCATGGCTAATCTTCGGGAATGGCTGGAGGCATCGGTGGTAGGAGCATGCAGTGACCTATTGCCGCCCTCAGGTCAACATTCGTGCCCTGTTCGGTGTACGAGCCTGGCAACGGAACGTAGATATACAGGTGAAGCCTGTGCAACGCATCAATAGTGACGCATAGAGACATTTTGAGAAGCAGTTGAGAGATACAATAGGTAGTATAATATACGCACGTATTCATCCACCTCCGCATATATATCGTGCATTTCCGTCGAGATGAGATACAGGATAGTGGAAGTATTAGTGGCTGTCTTAATATCTCTGTGTCGCCTACGACACGCAAACTCTTCTATCTTTTGTTACCAATGTAAGATATTATCTTTATCGCATCCTAAGAAGTCAGGCGGCTCGCTGTCTCCTTTCTTCCAGGGAGTTGACAGTCAGCTGTATCCCATTGCACGGAGAATGCGTTCTCTCTTTTCCCCTTCATCTCTTGGCATATGTCCTAATCTCCTCTCTGCAATCAGCGTGTGGACTGTTTGTCCTCGCTGCTAAGTGAACAAGTCTTTTCGAATTCCCACCCGCACCTTTTGCATCCACAACAACAGTCATAAAAGGCGAATCCCATTTGCATTGGTATCTTCAGCCTTAAAATTCTTATTCATGGCATTTCACCTTTTCTTTCTGTTTTCACTATCCTTACTCCTCCAGGCGGCAGTGTCGTAGCTGCGCCACGACACAAGCGAGGGCCACAGCGATAACTCAAATAACGACTTCCATTAGCACTTCCTGGTCTTCAGTCAACAGGTACGAGATGACCAAGGCCCTCTAACTTACACGAGTCACCGCCCCACATCAGGTACGTACTTTCTTCACAAGCACTCACCTTTTCCTGTGATGATACCTGAAGCACCAGACTCTGAGTCCACCCTTGAAGACCAACGCATGTGTCTGATGAGACATCTTCTACATTTCTCAGTATCCTTCCTCATCGCACCTTGCTGATGTTTGAACACGTCCCTCTAGCTTCGTCGAAAATTCGCCAAAATGCCAGCTTCAGTGGCAGTCTGCGACAGATGTCGATATGGTACGTATGCATCCTTCTCTCTTCACAATCGCACGATGATCCCCGATACATCAGACGGTATCTGATAGACTGATCCCCATCACTGGCACTATTCGAAAGCGCTGACTTCCCCTTACTCTACTTTCCCGTCCAAAGCTTTTGCTCGAATCCTGCTGAGCAGAAACATTTCGAACAGTTCCACTCACAAGGCCGATAGCTGCTTCCGAGAAAGCGCATAACTCCTCCACATATCCGCAAAGCATCACGATTGCATCCTCTTGCTGTACGCCCAACACTCCCATCGAACTTCTTCGTATTCCGGTACGTCCAGACTTCATCCTTTCTGTCGTATCATCCACGTTCTTTCGCGACACATGCAAACCGGTCAATCGTACTTCTTTAGGAACGATGGCATGCGGCGCCGCAAAAGTAACACACATTTTCTATCCTCGTGTCCTTGAGGCTGTGAGCCTCTCAGTATCCAAGGGCGCAGATGGGCAGTTGAGGTGAACGTTCAAAAGGTCTGTCTTGAGCTTCTTCATGAAAATGGCAGAAGGAGTGGCGATTACACACCAATTCCATCCTGGGGTTGGTGAGCGTACGTTGAAGTGCGCTGACGATGTACATCTTGGTGCGACGCTTTGTCGATAGTGTATCTAGAATGTATCCAGTAGATGGAGTATTTGACTGATTTTTTCAGTTGAAGACTTGCTGGTAGGCTCTCGAGGGTATCAGAGCTGGTGGGTATTCTCTCGTGGATGTTCAGAATTGGCTTCTTTTCTACCCTCTTGTGTCCTTCTGCTGCATGAATACGACTAAGCGTGTAGATGTTGCCAGTGAAGCCTATAACATGTAAAATCCGAATGAAGAAAAAAAAACAAGCACCATATCGCAATTCTCACCGTGCAAATTGCAATATTCCACTTCGAACGGTGAGCATTAACGCTCATTTCTCTCCCAAAGCGCGTGTATGATATGTGGATAGACAGGTACAAGTCCGCGTTTCCGCTCGATTTCTGCTTCTCAACCAACACTACCTTCCACCACGTAAGTATTGTTTCCAAAACCTCTATTCCTGTTCAAAAGCTAACCTTTGCTATACATCGTATGTATATCTAAAACGTAACAAGCTAACCACTTGAAAGATCATCGATCTCAACCCAATTTCGACAAAACATGGTTCGCGCTCAGTCCGAGCGCATGGCGATTCGCCTGCACCGTCTCCGTCTCCGCGTATATATCCACTCCATCTACCTGGTTTATAAGAGTCATCTGAGTCTAGTGTTGTAGATTCTCCGGCTATGTTACGATCGTGGCCTGATCGTGCGGGCAGGCTTGCTGCAGTACCAATCGGCCCTGTACCAGGCCATGGGTCTCGAACTCGGGGTGCTTCGGACTCGGGAGCAAATCCTGAGTGCGAGGCTTCGTGCCCGCATGAGGGCTGAAGTAACCCGTAAGTCTAATCCTTCTTCGTGATATGTTAATGATGTATAGTGTGTGGGAAAGCTGAATCACCAAAACACTTTCACAAATACCTCACTTTACTATACCCTATCAAACCAAAACTAACAATTGAACAGACTGATCAGCTCACCGTGGTCCACGCCAGCACCTGCGCCTGTACCCGCCGCAAAGGAGATGAGGAGAGGGAGGACGAATGGCCTTCGAGCATGACAAAAGTGTTTTTTTTTTGTGTATATCTGAATGGACTTCTGCTTCTCTCCATTCCTTGATACTGAAATCTCGTCTGTGTCAGTGCATCGTATACCTCCTGGATAAACTACATGTCTTGGCCCTAGCAGCCAATGATGGCCTAAGGGCATACTGGCATGCCTGTCAGCTTCTGACTCTCAATTCACTGGTATGCTTCAGAGAACGTTAAGATCTTCAGATCACAGCTGAAAGAGAGACACACCGGCTCCAGGACTATACATTACCTCACCTACGGGTGAGTATAAACGATTGTATACCTCCCCGCCTACTCTTCCAACCAGTCTGCAGCACTACTAATTGCTTTGCTAATAATGTCAACCCATCTCCGAACACCATCTTCACTCTTCTCTTCTATGGATTCGACGATACCAGGAAACGTTGCACCTGAATAGCCTGTCCACTTCCCAGGAGCAAAGACGACATGCTTGAACCAGCTTCGTCCATCAAGACCATCGGGAAACAGAAACTTCCTTTCCAGGTATTTGTACTTGGTATTAATTGCGCGAATGGCGAGGTACAGCTGCACCTTCTTCCAAGGCTGCCACCAGGGTATTTCGCCTATGTTGGAGTATTGGATTGTGAGGTCAGAGGCCGTGGCATCGTGGAGGGTAGATGCGAACAGGAAATGGGACACGGCTTCATCGAGAGTTTGCCAGAGTTCGCCCGGGTCTCTACTGGGTGCGGCGTCGTGTGCCTTTTGTTTGACGGCGTCGACGTACTTCTGAAGACCGATCGCGTAGTCTGTGGCGTTGAGTTGGAGGATAGGTGTCTCGATAAGTTTCGCTGCTACAAGTGCCCAGACCTTTGCTATTGTGGCGTGGTACTCGAAGCTCGGATCTCCATACTTCTTCATCCAGTCGAACGAGTCATAGTTGCTGTGGTAGTGGTAGACAGCAGATTTGGAATCACCGCCAAAGCCCATGTCGATACTTGGAATGCCAGCAAAGTCTTGGAAAGCTGTAAAGTCGCTCCCGGAGCCCATAGTCTCAATGCGCTTGTCCCATACATCGTATACAGTTTGACCGGCGATTGTCTGGTTTGGAGATTTGACCATATGAGCTGGCACATGTTAGCTGAGTCAGGTGTACAGATTAAGAAAGCAAACTTACCAACTTCCTCGACCACCCTACTCAGCAAGGGCGCCGCTGATAGCTTGAAGTCCGGACCTACTGAGCCAACATCGACATTCAGATATGCGACTGTCGAACCAGAGAGCCACGGCAGGTACTCCTCAACCCACTCAGTGCTCCCAACGAGGCCGTACTCCTCCCCATCCCAGCTGGCAAAGACGATTGTCCTCATGGGCTTCCAGCCAGCCTGCATAGCAGCGCCGAAGCTTCGAATGACCTCGTTGAGCGCTGCACTGCCACTGTTGGGATCCCCAGCACCGCCAGCAATCCAAGCGTCACGGTGGTTGCCGAGAACGATGACTTCGTCAGGAATGGTGCCATTGATGATTCCGATGACGTTCCACAATGGTGTCGTAACGTACTCCTGCTCGTTAACCAAGTTCAGCACAAGGTCATCGGGCGAAGGTCCAATATTATATTCTACGCCCTGGTAGTCCAGCCCACCACCGTGCCAGTACTCGTTGAAGGATGAGGCTTTCGGGCCGTGGCCGTTAAGCGCTTTGAGAAGGGGGAACGCATCGAGGTAGGAGATGGGTAGAGAGGGGATATGCGGCATCGCGTGGTCGGCAGGCTGGCGAGGGCAGCCAGGTTTCGAGGGATAGCCTGGAGTGGTAGGATCACCTGGTGCGAAGCCTGCATATTGTCAGCATAGCATAGAGAGAAGGGCAGGTAACAACTTACTCAGAAACTGGACGCTCCCTCGCTGAACACTGCTGGGTTCTCTGGCCGGCCCGTCGGGGTAGGTCGCATAACCGTTCTTTTTGGTCACCTCTCCATCGTCACCAGGGTCCGTGTACATGGCGACGCCGACCATGCCCAGCTCTTGCGCGCGCTTGACCTTCAGACCGCGGAAGACGCCACCGTACTTGGCCAGGGCGATCTTGCCTTCCAAACTGACGTTTGCCGCCTGCAATTCCTCGAAGTCTCTGTATGTGCCGTAGTTGACGAAGACATATGGCGCCGTCACATTACCGGAAGCGCTGTATCCGTGGAAGGTAGGCACGCGATCTGCGAGTTGGCTTGACTTGTCCGCATCCAGGACGTCTTCCTCCAGTCGTGCTTCATATCTGACCTTCCATTCTTGACTTGTAGCTGTAGTGCTGTCTGCCATCTCATCTTTGTGCCCAACCTTCTCCATCAGGGCTAATCGGTGGCCTTTTGGATAGTTGATGTAGACATCGTAGTCTACTATTGTGCTTTGGACTCCCCATTCCTGCCATCTTTCTCTGGTCCACAGCGCCTGGCTGAGGTTCTTACCTGCAAGGTGCGGCCCGCTCGTGTAGTATCGGCTCCACTCTTCTGCCTTTTTGGCATTGGGTGTTTCTAGCAGGGTCACCTGCAGGTCTTCGAAGTCCAGGGCCGTCTTTCGCGCCCATCCTTTGGGTATCTGTGAGATTGATAACGAAGACGCGGAAAGTCGTGATGTAGGAGCTAATTCGTCTTGACTGGGTGGCGCAAAGCTGAAAATCAAGACTGCGACAAGTCCTCCTACGAATATCGTTGCGCTTAGCAAAGTAGTGCATATGAACCGTAGGTGATGATGTGGGTATCGGTCGCGATGGGGTCGAACGTCGACGCGTTGAATCAGCGGCGTGCTCTCGTCGGCCATGGTGGATAGCTTTTCATTGCTCGCCGGGCGCTGCATATACAAACAAGATGGCTCTTCTACACCCAACCGGAGGCATTCAAGATGGTAGCAGAGATGAGAGATAGCTGCGCTGAGCTATGCCGTGGCACCAGTGACACCTCGGGTCGATGGCGTCACACACTTATCTGATCCTATCTTAGCGCGCCTGTTATGTCAGGGGTCCAAGGAACCGCGAAATTTGTCACGAACCTCAACCACATCTCGCGTCTCGTGCAGAGGGCTACACATCATGCCAAACATCTTCATCAGAGCAGCTCATGACAGAACTAATGACTCTCAACACTACCGACATTTCTTAGCAACCTTACTAAACCTACCACTGTGCTTTTTATACACTCTCGGAGATGACCGCGAATACAGAAACTTCATAGCGAGCGATCGCGCTACATGACACAGTGATGCCCTGCTCTGATCTTCATCTGGTGGTAGGCCAACGTATATCATGACTTACTCCACAGTGCTCTTTAGCTAGTCTGGCGTAAAGTCCTTTTTTGTTCGCATGCCAGCTCTTCTGTCAGCCAACAAGGACATCGTAAAGCCGACATAATAGGCATGCGTAACAAAGTGACAATGGCGAGTTCCCATTGGGGCGATAGCATGTAAGTAGATCTTTATACCCATATAGGTTTTTTGTGATTCTTCCAAAAGCTGCAAATATACATTCGGGTTTGAATATAAGGGGCATTGTAACACAAATCAGAAAAATAACACGTTGGTTTCACAGTATAATGACTACCTCTCCGCTCGAAGCCCCGCAACTGATGGGAGTTACAGGCGGCTGCTGCGCGTCTTGCAAGTCGACTACTATTTCCTTGTACGCCCTCTCTTGTCACGAAAGCCATGACTTTCATTGCCGCGACTGCCTTACCAAAACCTTCCACGCTTTTGACGATCAGGTTGTACGATGCCCTCATCCGTCCTGTCGTCGCTCGGTTGGCTTTAAGCCGCTTACTCCTCTCGCACAAGACCTTCACTTGAATAATGAATTCTATGACCAGAAACGCATCGACAATATCCGCCACCAGTCGGAGGTCATGAACAACTTGATCGCATTCACAGGTGAGGAGGCTGAGGTCATCTTACATCATGTCTATAGCATGTTCGAGGACCAGATTATGGATCCCGTCGCGCTCGGTGGCGTCCCTGGCTACATCACTGCAAGCTCTGTGCAATCTCTACAAGCTAGCTTTGACTATAATCCTTTCATTTGCGGCTTTCTTGCCGAAATGAAGACTGATTCCAAGTTGATGACTACACCTTACGAGCTTGACGAAGACCTTAGCGCACTCCTCTCCAAGTTGCTCTTCCGATACGCGCAGTGGAACTACGGCGACGAACTTTCTCGTTACGGCGTCGACCTTGACAATGAAGAGGCTGTGTTAGGTGTAGCTTTAGAGAACTACAAGCCCATTAATGAAATCAAGGAAAACTGGGAACTGATCCTCAAGAAGTGGGTTGAGTTGCTGGCATGGAGGCATTTGGAGCGTCTGGCGTCACCTGAGGATGGTGCTGCAGAACGTCAGAATATGCATTCTTAAGGCATTAAGGATAGGCTTGGACCACTCTGCGGTTTTTAACACGATGTAATATGCTGCCTTTCCAGGTAATGTCATCAACAGGCTGGCCTATGGCCTGCTATATCTTTGAGTGAGTATCCTACCTGGATGCTACGGCACTGATAGGTCTACATATTGGTTTTTGCACATTAAAATTGTCTTCTTAGCAGCATAGTCTACTGGTTACAGGAATGTCTTGATTGGCCTTGCATGACCTCGCTATGCATTCGTACGTCTACAATATACACTTGCCCACGGCCACCTCTCTTCAACCAAACGTGATGCGTCCGACCTCCCCTTCACTAATCCTCATTCTCGTTATTTTCTGCTAGCCAGGAAATTGCAAGGCTCCAGACCATGTTGGGATCGTTTACGAAGCGACAAAGAAAGCACCAGGAATATTTCACATCACTAATATCTTAACGCGAGTTCGTATGGTAGTTTGGAGAAAAGGGTTTGATAACCAAAGCGCTATGCTACAAAGAAGGTGTACTATACACAAAGAAGTGAAACAGTCGTCGTATCCAACGAACGAACCAAAATGTCTCAGAAGAATGTCCATCCATCATATCATCCCCTAAATCTGTTCATATGCCAGAGACGTTGCCGATACGAGAAGCCTAGAAGAAAGAGCGGGCGTGGCGGCGAGCCTTGGAGGCAGAGCCGCTAGCCTTACCCTCGAGCCACGTGATGAAGGTGTCAATGGTGAAACTCTCGGGCAGCTCGTCACCGCCAGTGGAAGGAGCAGCAGAGGAAGCAGCAGGCTCCTCCTCGGCAACGGGGGTGGCAACGGGAGTAGCAACAGGGCTGGCGCTGGAGGCGGGGCTGGAGATAGGGGTGGTGGAGTTACCGCTGGGGCTGGGAGCAGCAGAAGGGGTGCTGGGAGTGGTGGGAGTGGAAGAACCGCCGGAGCCGAACAGAGCAGGGCCGGGGATAGTGTAGTCGATGGTGGCGGCGTAGGGGCTGAAGAGAATGCCAGGGTCGGTAGGGGTGTAGAGCTCAGTGCCGACGACACCCTCTGGGGTCTCGGTTCCGGAACCTGTAACCTCGATGTTAAGGCCTAAAAATTTAGATTAGTGATCGGTTTTGGATATAGGATTTAGAGGTCGGACATACATTGAGGGTAGTTCTGGGCACCGTTCGCCTCACCAGCGCCGTGGAGGGCAATGATCTCGTGGCGGAAGACGTACTTGCCAGCGGCAAGGCTCTCAGGGACGGTGACGGGCCAAGTGTTGTTCTGGCCGATCATCTTGACGGCAGCCCACTCGCCGTTCTCGTAACCAGCAGCGTCGATCTTGGTCCACTTGAGCTCTTCCTTCTTGACTGCGGCGATGTCGCCGGTGTAAGGAGCGACATAGGTGATGACGGGACCCATGTGACTGTCGGGCCAGACAGACCAGTGGAACTCTACAACGCCACCGGCGGTGACCTTGGCCATGCTGTCGGAGCTGCCCTCGGGGCTAGCAGCCTTGTGGCAGATGATGTCGGGGTCGGAGAAGGAGTTGGGCTCCACGAAGCCGTTGTCGAGGTTCTCGGCATACCAGCCCACGTGCTCGGGGGTCTCACCGCCGTTCTGCTTGGCGTAGTAGTAGTCGAGCTTGAAGCCCTGGGAGAAGACACCGTCGATGGTGATACCGGTGACGGTACCGTGGGCGGTGGCGGTGGCAGCGAGAGCCGCGATGGCGCTGAGGGAGGTGATGGTCTTGTACATGTTGGCTGATTTGGATGGAAAGGTTCTTCGAAAGAATGAAGTTGTTCGATGGAAGCGAAAGTTCAGTTGGTAGTTTTTGAAAGAGTGTCTGCCGGCCTCACACAGTGAAGGGACTTGAAGAACGAATGTGGATTGAAAAGAAGGGACTGGTGTAGAACCGAAGATTGAAGCTGTAGCGATGATACTTCTGGAGAGGTACCGACGTGCTTTATTTATTCACTTCAGTCTCTGCTCAAATGCTCCGCCTACATTGGCCCACATCCTGGGTGACTCGCAAAATGAGAGCCCAGCATGGCGGATTCATGCCGCGCGCAAAACTATGCACGTCTTCTGGTTTGTTTGAATCGCCATGTTTCCTCTTGAGGAGACACTAGCGATATTGTCAGGATTCGCAGGACGTCCCGTGCCTGCAGCCCAGCGTCAAAATGCGGCTCTGGGGCAGTGGAAGGAGCACTACACCCTGCCATGATCCAGTCTTCGGTCCCCGGTATGCATCGTACGCCTGGTTATCGTCTGAATGAATCGTTTCTGTCGGTGATGTAGTGGTTTCGGGTTCTAGCGACAGCGTAGAGCGGGGCGGCATGAAACGTGCATTCCGCCTGTTCCTGGTTTTCGCCCTTGCATACTCGCGCTGCCAAGATCTTAGCTGTTTCTATCAGACGAGGTGCCGAGAACGCCGCATTTGTGTGGCGCCTGTCAAACGTCTAGATTCGATTGTAACGGGGTTGAAGGATGTGGTGTTGATGAACTGGAGGGTCGGAGTTCATGCACGCGATTGCGAGCTTGCAACAAACGTCAGCAAGATCGGTACGGGCGAACCACGGCTTCTGGATCCCAGCTCACCATATGTCCCCATCCTCCCTTTGTCAGAACTGACCCTAGCCATTTCGTCGCACTGCATACCAAGCCATCAACCGATTCATCTCATGATTCACAGCTGTTGTCGGCTCGTCTACTTCGCGCGCGCAACTGTCATGCACCCCTGACAGCGTACCCGGACCCACTCCACCGACCTTCGCGTGTGCAGCCTCGTTTCACACGTGAAACGGCCAATATTCCCCCAATAGTAGGGTGCGGCGTTGCGTCTAGATCGGGGCAGGCGTGTTTGACGATAACGTCGTTGAGATTAAACAAGTCGGGTGTTCGGAGGGGGCGTTCTTGGATGGCGGGCGCGGGGGAACCAACATCGCAGGTGCGGCGCCGTTGACTTTAACGTCTTTTGCTTTTCCTCTTTATCCGTCTTCTTCCTTTTAGGCTGCAGTTGTGTGATGCCTGTGGGCCTAATGATAGATTCTCACCATGTCTCGAACGTAGCTCGTTAGAAAGTTTCTGCTATCGATCAGCATAGCAGAAAAGCCTTGATTCCTTGCCAACCATCGCGTGTATCTCCTGGCGCTGGCATCTCATTGGTATTTCGCAGCTCAGAGTCGCCGGTAGACTTCCAGGCTCTTTTACCATACTTCCTTCTCCTAGGCCAAGACATTGCGCACATCTTCTGGCATTTCGTGCCTATTGCTAATATTGGTCCTCAAATCCGCATGGATACTGTCAGGCTGTGTTATTTCCTATTCTCTGTTAAGTTGTGGTCGTTCAAGTACTTATAAACTCTGCCATCATCTTTCTGCTTCCTGGGTGATGATGCCTTGTGTACCTTCTGGCAACCCTCCAAAACCTACACTGACCGCAAGAGAATCCGCTCCGCGTACACCTCGAGGCTCCCATATCACTTTGCTCTATCACTGCAGAATCGGCCGAATGCCTCCTGGCTCTCACATCGTACTGTTTTTCCCCAAGCCAAATAACTGAGCCTGCCTCCACGCCACACTCTTGGTTTCCTACTTGTACCACGAAACCAGCCTCTCGTCCATCAAAACATTCCTAGATAGGTCTCTTGGTCCAGTGGTTGAAGACACTGACTTGACGTTACTGTGTAGCCAGGGTGCTCGTGGAAACGAGCATGTATCTGGGGCCTAGCAAGCTCATCCTGGTTCTGTAGAGTCTGTGAGAAAGGCTCGTTCGACTCTAGCAGAGGCCGATAAAGTTCTCTCTTTTTGCTGATTTTTAACGTGTACGGAACTGGTGGAGTGAAGGACGAATGCGTTTGCGTAGCCGTGCGGCTTCGATTTTGGCTTTTGCAGGATTGGATGCTAGTGGTGAAGGGCAGTGCGTTTTGCTTTCGAGTTGCTCCTCCTAGCTGCGCACTGTATCTTGCACATGTGTTTCAGAATTTCTTACCCCTTTAGCCCGGCAGTCAAAACGTACAGCATTGTTCACTACCTTAGATGTTCATACAAGTGTTTGTTGTAGGAGGGTATGCCGCAATGGTCGTCTTCCTTCCTTGCGCCGATATGTGAGAAATTGAGGCTCGGCTCCTCGTGAGGTCATCCTTATTGCTGGTGCGGCGGGTGCGAAAGGGGGAACAGACAGCGCGGGGTTATCTACTTGCAGTGATGTTTTGATTGCAGTCCCTCAAACAGAATTCCAGAACCAGTAAAGAGCATTCTACTTCTTGTTGCAAGAACACACGCTCTCGGGTTGCCTATAAATACAAAGCTTCAAATCCATTGTTTCGTAGTCGGGTATAGACGCTTTGGCTTAGAAACATGCGCAAACAGCCGCACACAATATGCTCACCTCCCCCACAGATTACATGTCTCAATGTCATCAACACGAACCCACTCACGCGCTTCTACGTATTCAGTTATTCCAGCCACGCTTGCATGCCACCAACCAACAATACGGCTAAACCCAACACCCACTGCGCGACTCCGAAGGCGCCCTGCACGTCGTCCTTCTGGATAGTCCATAAAATCGCAAACGCCGCGCTACCTAAGCCACAGATACCCATCGTTACTGCCCATACCCGCTGCGCGAGAAAGCCTTCCACAAGATGAACACCCCAGCCCATACCAAACTCCAGACGCTGGCGCCGCTTTGGACTACGAAGATACGTAATCAACTCGCCCTCATAGTCCTGAGGGTGCTTGAACAAATGAAGAAGATAGGTGCTTCCAACAGGAGGCAGCAGATCATTGGGCTCGAAGGTATACGGATGTTGAGACGGCGCTTGTGACTTCTCTGGCTCGCTAGTCGACCCTGAAGAGGCAGCGGACTTGGGTGGCATGGAAGGTGCAGCACGGATATCAGCGAAACGATTACGATGGACTTCGAATTGAACGAACTCGATGGTCGTCAGTCCACGAAGGCGAGCCCAGTTGAACCACCGTCGATTAAGCTGGTCATAGTGCTCTCGTAGCGCGAGCGCAAGGTCTTTGTCGCTTCTTATGCGTCCTTCGTTGACATCGAGATGAACAATCTTAGGCGTAAGACGCCCCTCATTTGCACAGGTCAAGAGCCAGGACTCCTCGGCGAATGATGGCATACGGACACTGAAGGGGTTGGTAATACGGGTGCGAGACGGACTGTACTTGGAAGCATCACTGCCTCTTGTCCAGGAACTAGGTCCTCCGTAAGTCGAGGATGGTGTGGTTAGTGTGGATGCTCTACTGGACGAGTCAAAGATGGAAGCCATCGATGATGCCGTACTGCCTTGGCTGGTAGGACTCCTTGGTGTGTGAGCCCTCGGGCGGTTGAGAAAAGCTTCGAGAAGACGAGCAGCATTTGGTCGCTGTTCGATGAAATCGTCATATAGTGGCTCACCACATGACTGTACTTTATCAGTATGGTCTAGCTGGATGGCATATCATGATGCTTACACAAGTCCATCGAACACGAACATGTCCCTGTGGCACAGCAGGCTCCGTCCCGAATGTGTCACGAAGCAATCGGAAACCTTCATAAGCTTTATCCGACAAGGCACTCAGTGCAAGACCCCAGTATATCGCGGTTAGGCTGCGACCTCCAAGTGGCGCCGATCGAATCTCTACTTCCGAAGGTAATGTTATCTCACCAATGTGGTCGCTATCTAGTGGCTCAATGATCTTGGGTACCGAGAACTCTCTGGTGTCATTCTCGTCATCTTCGTTCCTGGGAATGAATTTACCCAGCGCTCTTCCTAGAGCTTCATGAAGCTCATTTGAGCGATCGATTTCCGCCCACTCAGGAGAACATGGCACATCAGCATCGTCTGCCTCCATTGGTGACGATGAGGATGATGCGGGCTTGCGGAGCCTAGGTGACTTCTTCCGCCGCGTCGCTGGTGACACATGTGCTGACCTTGTTTGAGGCACATCAGTCACAAGGCGCAATCCAAGCTTGGGTCTGGAGGGAGCATGTAATTCGTCCGCAGATAAGTGACGCAGATGTCGCGGCTTCACTATACTGGTTTGTCGTATTGGGTGTGACCAAGTACCATACTCATCATTCGCTGGACCAGATTCATTAGATTTGCGAGACGTCGGACGTATGCGTTGGCGCAAAGTCGTCGACTCTGCTGCAGTCTCCATAAACACACTATCTGATGCATTGACTGTTGATACTACGCGATGCTTGACGGATTTATGAGCATCAGATCGTTTAAGTTCTAAGTTCACCGCACGGCTCTTCACACGAGGGCGGGTCTTCTTCTCTACTACCCGCTTTCGTACAGGTCCAACAAGTGATAGACCACGAGTCGGTGTCTTTACAATGCTGGAGACTGAAGCCGACCGGGTGGGGGTTGTTGTGGTCTGGGAGAATGGCTCGGCGTCGGTCTGGTCTTCATCCATACGGCCGTATATCGAACGAATATCGGGTATCAGAGTCTCGGCATCACTCAGGCCATCTTCAGCAATCGAGCTCCTAGCTAGGCTATGGCGCGGCAGATGTCTCATTGATGGTACGGCAGGCTCAATAGGTCCAGCCATGGCGGATGGCAGTAGTCGTTGAATGCCAGGTGTATTCGAAGTACCGATTTCAAAAATATCATTGCGTCCAAGAAGCGTATCGGCGGTCGATGTAACAGTAGAAGGAGGGCAATACAATTCGGCTGGCAAGGTCGCGGAATCAAGCTCTTGAGTTTCAGATGTTTGTTCTGCGTTGAATTGTTGACCCAAATCTACTTCTGCAATCTCGTTTGAATCCACGGAACCTTTCAACAAGCGCACCACGTAGCCCTTTCCTTTCTTCTTGATCCTGGCCTTGATGTCGGTAAGTCGTCTGGATTGCGTAGAAGCTGTTGAGTCGCTCCGAGAAAACGATACATCCCAATCTGGCACGACCTTTTTGAGAAAGTCTGGAGGTACATTGTCTAGATCGGCCCAGCCTTGCGTATCATGCAGAGGAGTAGTTGGTGGGCTTCTGCTCTGAGGTGCGAATGATACTGGATGTTCTGCATCCGACTTCAAGCTGTCTCGTGGAGTTGTACGAGAAGCAACATGAGATGTGCAGTTCAGAGGTATTGCATTCTGCAGCTGTTGTTTTGAGCCAAGGTTGAAGACAAGCTGAAACTGGCCGGGATTTCTTGCATCTTCTTGGAGATTCAGGGTGAAGGGCACCGATTGCGTCTGCTCGTATTGTGGAAGAGGTGTCTCGCGACCTGCATCAAAGGCCTTTGGATCATTGCTCGTCGGTTGAGGTTGGTTGAAACGCAACGGAACTGGAGAAGCTATTGAGGAAGCCTATCGCAAGGTGCAAATCAGCCACTGAAACTAGTACACATCCTTTCCAGCCTTGCGATAGCAACAAGTTGCCCCGCTTCACGCCTGAGAGCCGCATAGAGACTTACCATGTTCGCGTAGTGCTCGCCGCGCGATGCAGGAACAGTCGCCCGAGGGACGCAAAGAAGGGCGGCATGATGATAGTTTTGACCGGTCAAGGCTGCAGTCAGCTGTGTCCAGGACAAACCAGAGATGGTTACTGCGGTCGTTCCTGCACTGCCACCACTCCTGCAAGGTGATCAACGAGGCTGCTGTGCCGCCCCGCTGATTGGCGAACCTCATCAGCCGAACACATTCATCACCACAAGCGTGGGTTGCCTCATCTCTGTCTACTCCCATAGCTCTGGAAGTGCAAGTCGACGATTGCGCAGCCTTGATGCATAAAATACCTGCTTTTCGCCACCGAAGGCCAGCTGTTCTCTTTTCGTGCAGACTTCTCGCGCGTCGATTCGACACGCCACCTCCATACATCTTACCTTGTATAGGACGAAAAGTGCATCGTATGATGCAGAGATCTATGCGTAACGACACAATTGTCTGAAGACGATGTTGGGATAGGCTTCGTGGCTTTCGAAGTAGCGAGCTGTCACGTTCCATGGCACGCTCCTTCCCGCTCGCCAAGGCCGTGCGTCATGTCCGTACGCCGTCTTTCATTTCCAGTCCCTAACTCCGACACCTACCATCACAACAATACAACTTCGGCATCTTCCCGATACCTAGGACTTGGCTTTTGGAGTCCCGGACAGACTCTCGTCACATGCTCCCAATATTCTTCCGGACCAATCTGTTCAGAGCTCTTCCTCCGCGCCTCGGCACGCTTGATCACTAGCTATTAGCTAAGCTAGCCAGGTTGCTGGTAGAAACACCGATGCCTCGGTGTATAAACTACCGCCTTCCCCGCAAGACACGGAGATCCCTGTTCTCCACAGTTTCTCCGGACAGCGGCCTCGAAATTCCCCGCCATTAGAAGACTTAGGTTCCATGGAGAGCAAGGATGCTCACCAGATGTGGCAGGGCAACATGACGTTAACGGGCAGACTCCGAGAACTACCTCGCACCAAATGCCGGGAGCAAACTATAGATCGCATGGTACGATGGTAGGGATCCTGGTAGAATGAGCGGAGGACATGTATTGGCGTTTGTTCATATACCACGTCAATACCGTCCGCATTTCTTGCTTCATCATCTTGCACACCCCTCAAGCCTTCAAGATGCGTCTCTCCACCCTCTTCCTCTCGCTCGTTAGCGTTGCTTCTACGGTTGTCTCTGCGGCCCCCAAGAAGGCAGAACAACCTACCTTCTCTCGCAACGTGATCTTTTCACCGCCCAGAAACGCAAACTGGACTGACCCTGGTGTGCTTTACGCCCGCAGTGCGCAGCTTCCTGACGGTTCGCTCCTTGCAACATGGGAGAACTACTCGCCTGAGCCACCGAAGGTCTACTTTCCCATCTTCAAGTCAACCGATGGCGGAAAGTCCTGGAAGGAGTTCTCACGCGTCCAAGATACGCAAAATGGCTTCGGTCTGCGATACCAGCCATTTATCTACGTGCTGCCTGAGAAGATTGGTGGCTACAAGGCCGGTACCGTTCTAGTCTCTGGATCATCCATTCCCACCGACCTCTCTACAACTGAGATCGTTCTCTACGCGTCCAAGGATAGCGGCAAGACTTGGGAGTTTGTCTCCTCGATCGCAGCTGGTGGTGAAGCTCGCCCCAACAATGGCCTGACTCCTGTCTGGGAGCCTTTCCTGATGATGAACAAGAAGACTCTTATCTGCTACTACTCCGACCAGCGCGACAACGCCACCTACGGTCAGAAGATGGTTCACCAGACCACTACCGACCTCAAGAAGTGGGGCCCAGTCATCGACGACGTTGCTTACCCTACTTACGCTGACCGCCCGGGAATGCCTACTATCGCCAAGCTGCCTAACGGAAAGTACATCATGACATACGAATACGGTGGCGGACCCGCTATCACAACCTCGTACCAGTTCCCTGTCTATTACAAGATCGTCTCCGACCCCGAGAAGTTCGGCGAGGCTACCGGTATCAGCCTGAAGTCTACCGATGGCACCATCCCCACTGGTTCACCATACGTCGTCTGGAGCCCTGTTGGTGGCAAGAACGGAACCATCATTGCCAGCGCGCACAGCGGGACCAACGCTTCTGGCTCAGAGGTTTACATCAACAAGGGTCTTGGTCAGGGTCCTTGGATCAAGGTCAACACCCCTGAGGGAAGTTCATACACCAGGCATCTTCGCGTTCTCAAGGATCAGTCGAAGTTGTTGATCATGGGTGGTGGACAGCTGCCACCAAGCAACACTAACTCCATCACCGTCACTGTTGTTGACATCAGCAAGTGGTAGCCGAAATACTTGTCATGATCTCAATGCACAAACGAATTAATATCGATAACATAAATATTATAATGTTATTCTGCCAGTGATTTTACAACATGTTTTATCATGCAGTGACTCGTGCAATGACGCCCCTGATCCGATGCATCAGGGATATGCGCAGCGAAAGCAATTGAGCAGTAGCGCAAATATACAATTATGTTCCCTTATTTGTCTCTACGCATTATCCTGAACATCTCAGACGTCTCTGTGAATACCACAACACCAGGCAGAAAGGTTCACGCAGAAAGTCGAGCGGCACAAAACGGCGTACGTAAACCATTTTCTGTTTTGTAAAAGCAGACTTTGGTAGTCGTAAATGTCCTCGTATTGAAATGTTGTTATGTCAATAGTGCAGAGATCTGGGCGATCGGTAAAGAATACCAAAGACACGTTTAAATATCGGCCGAGAGAAGCAATGTCTGTAGGTTGGTATGGTGTGCAGTGGAAGTAACTGCAGAACCATGCTTCATTGCGCATTGAACCCACGATGGTGTTCTCATGGTGTTCTCATGTTGTTCTCATGTTGTTCTCATGTTGATGTTGCACGGTGCTGAGAAGGATGACAGTTCGCGCCTCACTCTAGCGCCCCTACTAGCGCCGGCCCGACCATTCTTCCTAAGCGAGCCACCGTGGGTCGCCGAAATTGGGTGCTGCGACTTGCGACTTTCGAAGATATCGCAGCAATCCAACGACAAGCCCTCCGACCGCCTCTCCCTACCCTAACCCGACAACCTCGATTAGATACCGACAAAATGCCTGGTGTAGGAGTCAAGGACATTGAGTCCCACAAGTTCATCAACGCCTATGCTGCGTTCTTGAAGCGTCAGGGAAAACTCCCCATGTAAGTAAATCGGTTGCGCAAAACGAATGCAAAAGCTAATAATACATAGTCCAGGTTCGTCTCTATCCAGCGGGTGAAGGATGAAGCCTGAATCCCGTAAATGGGGGATAACCTCAGCTTGCTGACCCTTATCTACAGGCTGGGTTGACACTGTCAAGACGAGCCGTAAGTTGATATATCAGTCCTCATGATGCGCATATTAGAATGCTAACAAACCGCAGACTCCAATGAGCTCCCTCCCCAGGACATCGACTGGTTCTACGTCCGTGCCGCTGCCGTCGCCCGTCACGTCTACATGGTACGCGAAGATTTCGAGACAACGGATGCAGAAGCAGGATACTGATGAATGGAACAGCGCAAGACTGTCGGTGTAGGCCGCCTCCGCAAGGTCCACGGATCCACCAAGAACCGCGGCTCGCGCCCTTCCCACCACGTTGACGCCTCCGGCTCCGTCGACCGCAAGGTCATGCAGGCTCTCGAGAAGATTGGTGTCCTTGAGCAGGACGAGGACAAGGGTGGCCGCCGCATCACACAATCCGGCCAGCGTGACTTGGACCGTATTGCCCAGACCACCCTCGAGGCTGAAGAGGAGGAGGATGACGAGTAAATGTTTCCATAAAGCATGTGGCAGGGATGCGACAAAAGCGCTGTCTAGCATTTGATTGCGGGACGGTACGGATCTACACGGTTTACGGCTTATGGCGTTGAAGATATGACATCGCTGGGCCTGCATTTAGCCTAGGATAACCAATGATACTGGGCTTGGGCCTCAAAAGCAACATGATACCCCTCTACATCGACAGCTGTGTGCAATCTTTGTTTGACCATCGTGACTTTGCCACCGACATGATCTTGATCGAAAACGGTAAACTGCAAACAAGTCTGTTCGATCAGGCTCGCTATCATCAAAAGCGTCGCCTGTGGTCTCCTAATATGCACTGTTCTTGCTTGATAGCGAGAGTTTGTACTATGTCTCCTGCACATTCAAACTCTACATGGTCTGTTCTCAAAACAAATCCGTCATAGCGCCATGGCTTGCATCACCTACCAGTCTGGCGTACTTGGCCAGCACACCCCTAGTAACTGGCATGCTGGGCGCTACCCACTCCTCCAACCTCTCGTCAATCTCCTCCTGCGATACATCCATATCAATCCGGTTCTTCTCCGCATCGATAGTAATCATGTCACCGTTCTTCACAACAGCGATAGGTCCACCGACCGCAGCCTCAGGACATATGTGTCCTACGATGAAACCATGGGAAGCTCCAGAGTATCGCCCGTCCGTGATGAGAGCAACGTTTGTCAACTTGGCGCCCATAATGGCCGCTGAGGCTTTGAGTTGTTCTGGCATTCCTGGACCTCCCTTGGGGCCCTCGTAGCGCACTACCACGACGACGTTTTCACCATGCGGAATCTGTCCGAGGTTCAAAGCACGGTCGAGTTCGTGTTCCTTGTTGAAGACGATAGCTTTGCCTGTGAACTTTAGGCCTTCTTTACCTGTGATCTTTGCCACGGCACCAGAGGGAGCGAGGTTACCACGCAAGATCTCGATATGACCGGTAGGCTTGATCGGGTTATTTAACGGCCGGATGAGTACCTGATCTTGTGGTAGTGATGGATACGATTCGATGTTTTCCGCTAAAGTCTTGCCCGTGACGGTAAGGATGCTGCCATCAAGCAAATTGGCGGCAACAAGGAGTTTCATGACAGATGGCATACCACCGATATCGAAGAGATCGGCTGCCATGTATCTTCCTGACGGTGCGAGATCGGCGAGGAAAGGTATCTTGTTGGACACACGCTGGAAGTCGTCAAGTGTCAAGGGGACGCCTGCTGTACCCGCCATAGCGAGGAGGTGCAAGACGGCGTTTGTAGATCCACCTAGTACCATCATCATGACAAGAGCATTCTCGAAAGAAGCCTTTGTAAGAAGTTTCCGGGGCGTAATGTTCTTCTCCATGCAGACTCTTATCGCGGCGGCAGCTTTGGCACATTCGCGCATCTTCGCGGGTGAGGTTGCGGGGGTTGTAGAGGAGTTGGGAAGGGTCAGACCCATTGCTTCAATCGACGTTGACATGGCTAAACGTGGGTGTACGAAGTCAGTATATGTCTCACATGCAGTTCATACAGGGGCACTTACTATTTGCCGTGTACATTCCTCCACAAGCGCCAGCTCCTGGGCAAGCATTCCTCTCGATATCCTCCATTATCTCGTCCGGCGAGAACTTGCCCTCTGTTGCACTCTTCAAGTTCTTGTATATATATGCGCCGTGGCTTTCGTAACACGTCGATATATTGATGGGCTTCTTCAGCGTCTCAGAGTAACCTGGCATTATCGAACCGCCGTAGACCATGAGCGAGGGACGGTTGTGTCGCGCGAAAGCCATAATGACTCCGGGCATGTTCTTGTCGCATCCGGGAATAGCTATGCAGGCGTCGTGGTGCTGGGCGCATGTTACGGTCTCGATACTGTCGGCGATGACTTCGCGAGTCTGGAGGGAGAAGCGCATTCCTAGAGGGTTGTCAGATCATGCGAAAGTTTGCCAATACCGACTAGCATACCTTCTCCACCCATGGTAATCCCATCAGATACGCCAATCGTGTTGTACTGCCATGCCAGCATGTTGTCATTCTGAACATGCTTCTTTATTTCCTTCCCGAGATCCAATACTATGGCGTCGTCAGTATACAAAATTGAGGTGCTGCAGCCATTGGTCTATTTCGCGCCGAAGGCATGCGTCTACTCACAGTGCATGCTGCAACATCATCAGTACTATGACCACGAGTCCATGGGGTAAACTGACTTGCATGGGTTACCCTCCCACCAAACGCTTGCAATCCCCACGTGGGGCTGCGTCTTCATGGCTTCTCGTGATGGCACACCAGCTGCGTACAGCATTGCCTAAGCGATGAGAGCCATTAGTGACTGAAGTACTTGAATCATCGTGACACCGGGAATAGCGAACCTGGGCTCCCGGGAAGTTGTGACCAGTAGTGAGTGTGGATGAGTACTTGTTCAACGCAGGCATTCCATTTTCAAGTTTGGCATCATCAGGAAGGTGTGGAAAGCTGAGAAAGCGTGGCTCTTCCGGTTCACGCTGCTTCTGAAGGTTGCGCGGATCCATGACGGGCGAGCTGGTATTTTGCAGTAAAATAGATGAGCGCGATCAATGGTGTAGAGGTAATTGTGTAGAAGTAAGGGTGCACAGATAGCCAGGAAGAGAATTCGAAGACTGAGCAATGATAAAGTTGACTCAAAGGCCGAAGTAGTCACCCGGGAGTGAGATACGGATGATAGCTAGCAGTTACCGCGTGTACCCAGGTACTCCCGCAGCAGGGATATGAGCAATTGGCGACTGCCCTAGTGATGATGGAGCAATCCGAATGCTCCAACAGATGCCTGTGTGGGGCATTGACAGGACTTTGTCACATCGTGCTGTAGCTAAAGTTCGGAAGGATGGAGGGGTTCCTCGGATGAGGGCACATTGGTACTGCACGCATTAGTTTTGACAGACGCTGAGGTTGACCAATACGACGAAGCTGATTGAAAGCCGGATTATGACGATTGGAGGCCATCTAGCGTGGTGTCGTTTGGCCTGGGGATTTGCTTTCGTTGCGGCCAAGTCCGGTGTGTGTCGGCGTAACTACCGGCGCGGCTTCGGCTTGACCAGATGCGGCGTCTGCAACGGCGAAGTTCGCTCGCGGGGTGTTCTGGAAAGACGCCAGTTCACGATGGGTATGGCAGGGAGTGACTCGCATGCATGCCTTGGATTCGGTATGCTTGTGAGGTCGTCGGAGTTCGTAAGGCTGCATGGCTCGGTTATTTACACACTTGCAACATGTCCATACTGACAACTTCTAGACTAGTCGGTCTAAGCCCGAGTACCCGGTCGATGGAAGTATATTTCACCTTTAAAAGGTTGGAGGAATCAACGATCAAGCATCAAGAAAGCATGTGTTGTTGATATGTCGGGCTTATAGTGTCGCACCGAAAGGTGCGGGGATAACCTACACAGCCATGCGGGTGACTGGAGGCAAGTTTCAATAAAATGGGGAAATGCGGAGACCAAAGTCAGTCTCTCATAAAGTTTCGCGATGGATGGGAGACGTTCAGGGGAAGACTGTTGGAAACGAAGGCTCCAGCACTCGAGCACATCCCTGCCAAGTTTCCCACGATGGATGGAAGAAAACGCCGCTTCCGAAGCCTGGCAGCAGCCCAACCCAACGTCATCCCGCCCATGCACCCATAACAAACCTCTTTAGCTAGGCAATTTTCACATCGCAAACACTCCCACGCGATTCCTTGTCCAGCTAGGTTTAGACGACACTATCGGACAAAGCAAACACCGCTCGCTGGCGCTATCTCTCCGTATCGCTGGTCAGGATGATATTCTCAGATATCGAACCAGTCTTCAGCTTCCAGATTAGAGACTATCCATCATAGCTGCGTAATCGTTGTTTCCCCAGCGTGCGCAAGGTTTCCAGTAGGAGACGCTCTCGCGCACCGGCTCTTACTCTCCAGCGATCCGGGCACGAGAGGCAACATCTCATTCCATTGGCTGCCGCACATCGCTCGTCACCGTCCCGCACGCCAGCACCTCGACGCCCCGTCGCATATACTTTCAGCATTTGAGCACGAAAAGGGCCATGGAGCCTCATTCGCGTCCTGACTTGTTCCGTAATAGCACGTTGCGCCTTCCACAGGCTCCCCTCGCTGCCTCACCTGGTAGCCCAGTGACACAGACCGCTTCAGACCTTAATCCCTGGTACGACCAGAGTATAAAGCAATCCGCTCATCGTCTGCTCCAGCTTCTCAATCCATTCGTAGTTAGTGGAGGGCGGTTGACTCTGACTTTTGTGGGCATGCTCCAACTGACAGCACTGTGTGGATTTGGATCCGTGCTTTGGTATCGGAGCAAAGGGAAGGGGAAAGGGAATGCCATCAACACGCAAGATGCATCTGATACCGCGGCTGGTGAGTTGTTTGAGGCCTTAGTGACACCCGTGGATACCCACGCAATCACGTGGTTCAGCTAGTAATCATCTAGCCTTGTCTTGCTAACCCTCCGCAGATGAGGCTGCTACGACTGATTCAGGCCTACTGAAGAAGTATTCCACTGTTCGCTCGTACACCGTCCCTTCCACTGGCTTCATCTATCCCAGGCTTCGGACCTTTTATCGCCCACATCATCAGGAGGACAAACTCCCCAAGGATCCGTACCCAGTTCCACTATTGGTGTTCATCCATGGTCTCGGAGGTTCTATCGCTCAATTTAGTCCTATCCTCACCAGCCTTTCCAACCTTGCTCCATGCTTGGCCGTAGATCTCCCTGGATGCGGCGTGTCGAGCTTCGAGCCAAAAGCATGGGACGCCTACACTACGGAAGCTCTTGTAAAGCTTCTTGCCGTCATTATCAATTCTTATCGTGCAGCGGATAGCAGACAGTCTGTCGTTCTCGTCGGCCACAGTATGGGGTGTTCACTGGCCGCACTCCTAGCTTCTCCGTCCTCGCCATATGCACATCTCTTATCGCAACATGTTAGCGGGTTGATTGCTATATGTCCTAAGGCAGAGCCTCCCACTGAGAAAGAAGTCAAAAAGCTGCGATCCGTCACATTTACACCCGTTGTTCTCTTCGATCTGATTAGACTTTGGGATAGGAGAGGCGGTGTCAACAGCAAGAGCGTTCTACGCATGGTAGGAGTGGACGCTGACGAAGAAACGAAGAAACTGCAGTTGCGCTTTAACAAGCAGAGTCGAAGTTCGGTGTGGTTGAGGATGGCACGCGGCATGTGCCCTGATTACTCAAGCGGCTCGCCGAAAGGGGGTCTTCCTGGTAAAGAGGTGTGGAAGGGACTGAACATTCCGGTATTCCTCGCCGCTGGTGAGACAGATATGGTCACTCCTGCGTCAAATGTCAAACAAATCGTCGGGTTTCTGGGAAGAGATGTCAGCGCAATCCTACCACCAAGCGAGAAGGCAAGCTTGCCCATTGCAGCAGCTCCGTTCGTGCCTTCAGCGATCCTTCCCGACGAGCCAAAGCGGACAGAGCACCAGGATTCTGGTATTGATGCAACAGATCTACCCAAACTCGAAGATGATACCAAGACCATCGAATCAACTTCAGTATTCACCACCAATGGGAGTCTTATATCTGCAGAGGAGAATACAACAGAAGGGAGCATGACTACAGCTGACGGACCAATGCTTTCCAATACTACAACTCCGTCTTCACACATTCCCTCGCCTCATCCGCGTCGACTGGTGGTCAAGACTGCAATAATGCCCAGACCTGCTGCGCATTCCCTGCTGTTTGCTCCGTCTACGTCCCGCATAATAGCCGGCCTGATAGGCACTTTCTTTGCCGACTACATCGATCCTCGTCTGTCGCTCGCTTGGCAACTCAACTATCTGTCGACTGAGGGGAAATGGGATGTCAAAAACTTGGAGAAGTGGAAAGCTGTCCGCCCCGTCTCCGAACCTATCGCCGGAGTCTTTCGCGCAATGAAGACGCTTCGGGAGGTCGACGAGGAGCACACACCAAAAGTACTTACCAGAACGTGGGCGGGCAAGCTTTGCGCAATTATCGACATCTCGCACGACAACCCTGTCTACGATCCAAAGGGACTAGAAGAAGGCGGCATCCCGTATCACAAGTTTCCTACAGTGTCAAAGCAACCCCCGCAGACTGCTGAGGTCAAGGAGTTCTTTGATCTCGTCGACAAAATCCGAGCCGAGGGTAGACCGGGTCTGATTGGAGTACATTGTCACTACGGCTTTAATCGTACCGGCTTCTTCCTCGTATCGTACATGATCGAGCGACTTGGCTATAGGGTTGAGGACGTGATCGACACCTTCCAGCAAGCTCGGCCACCAGGTATCCGACACTCGCACTTTATCGACGCACTGTACGTTCGGTATTGTCAGGGTCTTAAGCGCGCCCCGACACTATGACTGGCGTAATGGCAACATTCTTCTTGCTGATTCGTACTGTTTTGGGCAGTCTTCTTGTATAGTGTTTTTTTCTAATCGGTTCTTCATTCTCACTCGGTCTGGCAAGCGCACGCGTTCAGGCGTACAATCACTATCGGACATGGGCACGTTATGCAGCATACAGGAATATATGGTATAAGGATCGCATCCTAGGAATAGCACTGGTATATGGCTTGATCAACACAATGACGGCCGAACTCAAAACAATCACTGCAATGATAGAATCTCGTCGTTACTTACTCATTCACACGTTGAACAACCAAACAGCGTTAATCATACGCGCCATAGAAGAGCAGTGGGTGGTGCGCCCGATGTATGGTTGCAACACCAAGTCAACCCATCTTTGTGGGAGGTATCTATGTGTATGCGAGACATCAAAGAGTCAATTACACCCCATACATGACCCACTGAGACACAAGCCAAGTCTTGGAAAAAGTCATTTATTACAAAGGATGGCGGTTCATATACCGCATCATCCCTATCGCTAAGTTCAAGAGGTAATTGCCTCCCGATCTGTCATTACTTGGCTTGCTTTTTTTTTAATCCAAGCCAAGTGTCGTTCGTCAAGAGTATACAACTACAATGATGCCTGTTAAGCCGATATGAAATCCTTCCACATCGTCTTCGTCAGGTTGGTGTACCTGTCTGTCCCTACTGTAGCAATAACAGTATCATTTTTGGCGCTCTGCGTGAAGAGGACAAACACGCATAGAACCGCCACATGCTGAGGAATGCGTTCGTAAAAAGTGACTGGATAAGAAGACATGGATTGAAGCGAATGTCGTGAACGCGTTGCGCATCTCGTTTCTGTGCATCCAGCTACGATAGGAGTCTGGACGATTGACTCCAGTGGTTGGGAGGCTGGCCTAGCGGTGCATGGCTCCCAGGCTTCTAAGGTTCTTGCCACACTGCCCTGAGGTTCGTTTTCTGGACTTGCGCTACATGATAGTGAGGCAAGCGACCTTACGATGTTCATGGCTTCTGTTCTTGAGATTGAGGCTCCGGTGTTGATTCGACACCCTCCATACCCCCTGTGTCCTTGCTTCTTGAGAAAGGACCGCCTTCAGTGGTGGTGGGTGTTCCAAGCTTGTTCGTAGGATACTTCTCCAGGTCTTTGTGGCTCGTCGAAAACGTCGATATGACAGGCGTGTAGTTCTGCGGGTGATCGGCCTGCGTGGGCGTCTTCGCTTCGGGTCCGGCCGAGACTGGGCTGAGTAGGCTCTCGGGTCCGTTGTTTGCTTCAGGAGGCAGCAGTTCGGGCTGCGATTGTATGGCACCAACTAAGCCATTCCAGCCTCCTTCAATGTCGCGCAGTAGGCGAACGTATTCCTCGGGCACAAGTCCGCTCTCGCCAGTCTTCGGGTCTTGAGCTACCAGCCAACCCTGACCGTGTCTGTATGACACCAGTATCACTTGCCCTTCTACCAGCGGTAGTTCGTTGTCGTTTTCGCGTGCGAAGTCAAACAGGGCGACTGCCTTGCCGTGCATTTCCTCGTCGGGCGATGCGATCGTGAACTGATAATCGCGCGAGAAGCGATTGTCATCGTGTATGTAGTCCTCAGGTTCTGACATTTCATCGTCTGAGTCATAAGGCGGGCCCTCGACATCTGCGTCGGCATCTGCGTAGGCGCGTTGTGGAAGGGTCGTTGCGAAATGTGAGTCTCGTCGTGATGCTCCTTCTGGCACACCGAGCCGTGACGACTCGGGTGGGTACGTGATGTACTCGCCGCCAGGTCCGTTTGCAACCTCATCGTTGACAAACTGACTGCTCTCGCCGTTCATAGGCACTATCGAACCCCGCCGTTGCTCCTCCGGATATCCTCTTCGCCCACGAGTGTGATCGAAGTTGACAATATTGGATTTGTGCTTCTTGTGCCGTGCGCCATGGTGGCTGGTGACTACCGGGCTTGAGATGTCGTCATCCTCGCTGTAGGGCGGGCCTCCGTCGTATGCTGTCTGTGGCAATTGTTCGCCGTCTTTCTCATCCCAGGACCCCGCAGACCAACCACCTCGGTCACTACGCCATGCTACGGGTGGCGGGTCTGATAGTCTCCGGTTGTGTTCACTCGCTGGTGTTGAGATGTCGGAAGGCTGCTCAGGAAGTGGGCCATAGAATAGAGGATGTAGCGGGTCATATGCGAAGTCGCGCACGAGCGAGTAGGGTAGACTCGAGTGGAAGATCGGGAAGGCAGTTGATTGGGGCCTTGATTGTACGGATTGATGTGTATTAGATGTGTTGGAGAAAGTGGACAGTCGCTTGTTCATGTAGGAGCTTGCGCGCTCAAGCTTCGCTTTGGAAGGCGGGGAAGTGACAAGTGGGGGCAGAGAGGTGCGATTCACGCCCACTTGTGCGGATGCACCAGGATCGCTCCGTGGTGATAAGACGTCGGCAGCCATATCTTGTTCGCTGTGTTTTCCTTGGACAGCCACTCCTTCTGTTATGTCCTTCAGCCGCTGCGAGTCGGTGGCCGTCTCTGGTGCTGGGTTGGTGTCTGTCATGCGCAGTGCAAGTACTTTATGCAGTTTATCTGGGTCGTCGGCGGTAAGCTATATGGACTTTTCAAGCGCGGTAGAGGGCAGTGTGGGTGGCAGAGTCGGTTCGCGACACAGCTCAGCTTTCAGTAATAGGGAAAGAGTTCGCAGGAGGAGCAGCAAATCGGGCTCCAGGTGGCCAGCGCACAAGGCGCACAAGCAGCTTTCGAATCAGAGCGACCCGGTACGTCTGGAGCGGCTCTGGAATGGCAACGGCAGATGGCGCAGTGACTCGATGTTTGTATCGGATGGTTCAAGATGGACGACGACCAATGGGTCCGCGGGCGCGCTTGAGGCCTTCTGGAAGGACGGCGTCGGCTACTTAGATACGCCTGGCGATTGGGAGCGGGAATGGTGGGCGTGAAGATATTTCCAATGTAGAGCGGCTGGAGAAGCGCTCGCTGGGGGTTGTGGGGGTCAGGCCTGGCGCTAACACTCGCCCGGTGAACGGCTGACGAGCTGCGCACCCGAGGGACAAGTTTGTGGCTTTGAATGGGTACCGTGCAGGAGGGGAACGGCAACAGCGCGGCCAAAGGGCGACGCGACTATAGCGAAAGACTCGGCGGGTTCTAGATGTTGTCGTACACCAGCGCGCGCGTGGTGGTGAAGGCCAACTCTATTTTTGGCACCAGGCGGCGGGGGAGGTGCTAGATGCCAATGCTATGTTTCAGGACAAGTTTGACAGCGTCGCCAGGGTGAAAAGGCATGAGAAAGAGGTTTGCAAAGGGGAATAATTATCAAGTAGAATAACAAGTCAACGGGCCTCAACACGGAGCCTTGCTGGCATCAACGAGGGGTGTGTGTTCTGACGGCTCTTCCTTTCCATGATTGCAAACCCCATCAATGCATGCTTAGGCTACTTTCACCCTAGTAGGCGTTTCAGGTCATTGACTAGCTGCATGTGGATTGCGCTCGCACCGCTTGTCGAATGCGCTTCGAGTCCGACGAGGACCTTCCTTGACGGAATCTTCACCGTGTGCTGTCACGAGATCAAACACATCATACTTGACTCGGATATCATTCCCCTCGCCATGTCATCATTGTTTTTCGACCACAGTACCCAGACCAAAACGCCGTGTGACAGGTGCGTTTGAGCTGGGTTACCTAGGCATACCTATTTGGGCACAGGGTATGCTTGCGCAATTGCATAGCGCCACCTACGATCCCATCTAACAGGATACGATCTATACTAGGCAATGCTATGCTGTCCAAGCGCTCTAGGAACAGGTAAACGCCTTATGTCAACATGCGAAAGCATCAAGCCTATAGTGTTCGGCGGCCCGCGTAATCTTTCACCCGAGTGCTTAGTCAGCCGCTAAAAAGACATTGACTTGAGCTCGGAGCTTGACAAAGACTGCAATCCTCACAGGCCTCGTGCCTCGCATAACCACCACAACCACTACTTTTCTCTACCCGTACTCATTCCCTTGATGTATGGGACTATGAGCTTGAGTAAATATTCGTGCCACTGTAAGTCTCTTCCCACCCCGATGCGTGCCCACCTCTGCGATGATGAACACATATTGGAGCTGTCCTAGGCAATAGCCTTTGAGGACTCTAATAATAATATACACTGAAAATTCTGATCTCGCGTGAATGTTACCTTAACTGTTGCCTACAAATGTGTGGAATCGTAGCTAACTCTTATGAAGAATTTGCAGAGCTGCCTACTCAGACGCGCTGAGCAGCAGTCCATCACACATCTACAGTCACGACACCTCTCACCTTCGAACATGTCTGCTGACCCACGGCTGCGCGCGAGGCAGCAGCAGGAGCAGCAGCAGGGGCAGCAGCCTACTCCTACTGCTGTTCCTCCACCGCCGCCGCCGCCAACCGAACGCGATTCTATGGGTATGGACGGCAGCAGTGACGCGCACGCAGAGCAGAACATGGTGCCTGATGATGGCTTCAAGCTCAAGTTCTGCACTGTGTGTGCGAGTAACCAGAACCGGTATGACCATCGCTGATCTGTAAGCCGAACTTTTAACTAACTAGATTAGCTCGATGGAAGCTCACCTCCAGCTTGCCTCAGCGCACCTTCCCACTATCAGCTTTGGTACTGGCTCTCTCGTCCGCCTCCCTGGGCCGACCATCACGCAGCCCAACGTCTACCACTTCAACAGCACCACCTACCGCGCCATTCATGATGAGCTCGCCCAGCAGAATACGGCCCTCTATACCCATAACGGCCTGCTTAACATGCTTGGACGCAACTTGAACATCAAGGGCTACCCTGAACGTTTCCAAGATTGGGTACCTGGCAAGCCGCGTTTAGACCACGCAGAAGACAAAGGCTCACAAGGCACGGAATCTGGTGTCGTCGATGTCGTTATAACCTGCGAGGAGCGTTGTTTTGATGCTGTGCTAGAAGACCTCCATAACAAGGGTGGAAAGCTCAACCGACCTGTTCATGTCTTCAACGTTGACATTAGGGACAATCACGAGGAAGCCCTCGTTGGTGGTAAAGCCATTCTCGACCTTGCGCTCAGCTTGAACGAAGCTGCAGCTAAAGAAAGAGAACAATATGGCGAAAGTGGATGGCAATCAGGTGGCGGAGCTGCTCGCTCTGGCTTCGACGAGCGTGTCCCTGACATACTTGCTACCTGGCAAGAGCGATGGCCCAACATGCCTGCGCTCTGGAGTTTGGCTTGGTTCTAGTTTCTACATTACGGCGTTGACATCTTACGCAACCTGGTCTGAGGTCCTTTGATACCCATATTGCATAGCGAGGCGTTCTGGGTACCACATTCATATCGCTGACGAGTCCAATCTCGAACGATCACGACTAATGACGAATACACGATTCCATAAAGTTAATCTTTGGTCCTCTCGCTCATGCATTGATGCTAATCGCGACGTGATATCCGACATGACGTCGTATTACCAATGTAGCGTGAGCGCACAAACGTCCACCTGCAGTGGCACGGTCTGCAGCTAGCCACGTGTGCGTACCACGAGCTCATCGCAAAAGTCAAAGTGCTTTTTAAGTATCCTAGCAGTAAACAATACTTAATCTCTTCTAACATTTCGATCAACATATTCTATGCGTGGAGGGTCACAACCTAGACGCCCTTGCCCTGCTCATTAACATCATGAACCTGGCACTACTCATTATGCTCACTGTGAGCGTCATCGCAACATCTGAATCAAGAGGGGGAACTGGAAAACGATATTGTGGATGGGAACTCATGCAGAACCTCCGTACGTTCATCAATGGCCTGTCTCGTCCACCCTCAAGCGATCTAACATCATCTCAGAGATTCCCATACCCAAACTCGGCGACTGGTACGCAGAGCAAACAGGTGATCGCTCTTTATGTGTACTCCAGGATGATGGTTCCGAGTACTGCACTTGTATCTATGAGTGTGGAAATGGTGTTTGGAGGACTGAAAATAAGAGCAGCACGTGGGAGTGGGAATCAGGATGTAAGAAGTACTGTCATTCTGGGATATGTGATGGACAGGGTTGAGGGAATCGAAGCGGGGGCAGAACTAAGGTGCAGGTGTGCAGAGGCGGCTAAAGGCTATGTTTGAAGAAGATAATAAGGAGGTTCCATAAAATGAATTTTGGAGTGACAAGTTCTTCTCTGTCGCGTTAAGAAACACTCACTGATCCTAAACATGTACCACTGTTCCATATGAAGAACAAGCTGGCAGATTTAATATCGCGTATCTTGGCCCAAACACATGCTAAACACGCATGCTCCATACACATCTGGTTGCTGTCCATGGCCAGTATCTAGCAAAAAGACAAGCCAACAAACACACAAAAATGGAGTTCCAAACTCAAAATCATTTAGTACTGCTGGATTTGCCTATAGAATAGGCAAAAAAAGACGACGTTGGCCAGATTCGAACTGACGCTCCCGAAGGAACAAGATTTCTAGTCTTGCGCGATAACCACTCCGCCACAACGCCTGAGCCATTGCTGGTGATTGATGACATAATCTCCAGATCATTTCTATATAAACGTAAAAAAGTACATACGCTGTCTGGGAAGGTCCCCAACGGTGTGCCGAGTCGTGTTGTCTAATTGGTGGGGCTTAGGGTCAAACAGCATCTAGAAGCATTTACGGTCTCAAACCCCACATCAAATCTCCGCAATGTACATGGCACTAGATACTCAAAGTCTCAGTAGACTTCTTTCAAGCGCTGGCCGTGGGATCCATTGACATGTTCAAGGTTGATGATGTATTGGCCAATCGCAGAGCATTCTCTTCAAAGTAAGGCGCGACATCGATGCGCTAACGTTAGGCGTCCTTTCCTACCACCGTCCTTCTGCATACCAAGAAAACCGTCGTCTTGGTCATCCAATTTGTCGGATCGCCAATGTTCCGCCACAAGCTCCGGTCTCTACGAAACAACATGCATCAGTTTTGTCGGAACGTTTATCGTGGCTTGCAGTCAGAAACACGCGTCGACATTAATCGTGTGCAACCTACGGTCACCACCTGAGCAGCGTCACCACCAGTCTTTTCGTTGAGCTACACGCAGAAGAGACACAATGCCCTGCAGCCTTTGAGCAGGACTCTACTGCAGGCTGTGTCTTTTAAGGATCATCTACTATTACCCTCCGTACCCTTGATGCGATAACATCCGTATTCACACGTTTCCACAATGGTGTATCGCGGGCGACCTTCGACGGGTTGTAAGAAATGTCGCGAGAGAAAGATTAAAGTGAGTAACGAACCCTATACACATATATACCATGCTGTGCGGTAATGACTTCATTTGGGAGCGTGCCGCGCGTGGTCGCCGCTGCCTGCCGTAGGCCGCGACTAGCTTCTTCCTAACTGGGAATCCAGTGCGGCATGGTAGATTCAGATCTCAGTTCCGATTCGTACTGAGCGTTCAATTTAGCCTCGGTGGTCCAGGTTGCTGACTAGACTTTTACAGTGCGATGAACGTCCAGGCGGCTGCGTGAAATGTTTTGAACGGAAGTTCCAATGCCCAGGATATGATCGAACTATCGACGCTTTCTTCCATGATGAGACCGCACAGACTCAGGCGAAAGCAAAAAAGTCAAAGGCAAAAGCCATCGCTGCACGCGATGCAAGGGACACCAGAGATCTGCGGGAGGCATATCTACAGATCATGACCAAACAATGCCCAGGGACGGCTATAACGGCGTCGCTCATTGATCAGGGAATCTCCTTCTTCATGTCTTACTACTGCACAGGAGTGGATCAGCCGTCGATACAGTCAGTCGAGTATCAGCAGCATTTATCCACACATGGCTTCCATCCGCTCGTTGCAACGTCCATGACGGCTTTGGGTATTGCTGGTGTAGCCAACCTCTACATGGATACCCGTTTGAAAAGCGAAGCGACACGCTGGTACCTCGAAGCTATAAATATGGCTAATATGGCGATTTCCTCGCCCGAAGAAGTGAAGGCTGATAGCACCCTCACTTCCGTCAACCTTCTCAGCATGTTCGAAGCAACATTCAACGACAAATCTCTAGCTGGATGGAGCAACCATGTCGACGGTGCTGCCTCCCTCATCAGAATGCGAGGGATGGACCAATTCTCCACTCCAGCGGGACAGCGAATGTACCTCCATACCATCGGTTTGCTCACCATGAACTGCATGGGAAAGGGCATTCCACTTCCTCAATATGTTCATGATCTCAACACCGAAGTCATAAAGCATTTGGATACCAAGGATCCCAGAAATCGATTCTTCTTCCTTCATATCAAGACCATTGACCTAAGAGCGAGGATACTGAATCAAGAAGCGTTTTCCTTGGCAGATATAATAGAGTCGGCTCTGGAGCTTGACGACGTTGCTGTCAACATTTTCAAGGACCAAGGACCTGACTGGGACTACGATGTAGTGCCTTGCGAGGAACAAGAGTGCTGCTATGAGAACTTTTACCATGTTTACCCGACTGCAACAGCCGCTCAGACATGGAACTGGGTACGCTACAATAGAATCTATTTCCATGACATCATCCGAAATTGTATCTTAGCGGACTTCACAGCCAGTCTACCAACGCTTGTTGGTATGAAGTATCACGAGCAGCTAGAGACAAGCGCTCGCACTCTATACCAGCTACAATCCGACATCATAGCAAGCATGCCTCAATTCTTGCACGACGTTCCTGATGCTGCACCGAGCGGAGCGACCAGCCCGACAAGTAGCGAATCGTCACCGGCAGGCGCGTCGGGACAAGGCAAACCATGGCCTGCGTCAGGCAGTACAGTCTCAGCATCTCCATACCGCATAGCTCTCAAATCTCTCGATGGGAACTTCCGAGGCAACACGCACAATCTCGTCCGAGCGCTAATCGGAACCGGATCAGTGAAGGACCGGCTTCCAATTGTACGTGTCGCAGGAGGGTATTCCACCGTATGGGCACTTTATGTGGTATGTTCAAAGTTGTGACTAAAAACATGTTCGTGTCACTAACGATCTTTTTTGAGGCTGCTGCTATGCCCTTGGCCTCTCCAAAAAGTCAGGACTTTGTACACAATTGCATGACCCGGATCGAGCACGAGTTTGGCATAAACCAAGCCCGTGTACTATCTAACGCATTGAAGCTCAAACGTCACCTCGCTAGCAGAGGAGCCATCGCTTTCGGTATCTGCCCGCAATACCTACCGCCAGATGACGGACCCTATGTTCCACAACAGGGTCTATACAACAAGGTGGGTCGAAAGGTTCCTGAAGTCATGATGGAATCATCTTTCCAAGCCTCAATTCCTTCTGTGGCGGAGATACTTTCTGGACCTACGTATTGAAGACAAACCTGACTCGTGCAGGTGATGGAGATGACCGACGAAACGCCTCAGGCGCCATTGCAAGATGATCTGGACTCAGTGTACTAAGATTCGGTCAACGCTACAATGTCTTCAGGACGGCGAGAGCTCAAAGAAACGACTCGGAAAACATATCAGCCACCTCACACAACACAATGAAGCGCCATACTTATGATCATCATTTGCGCTTTATCCGAGGAACGGCCAATCCAACTGGCCCCAGGCTCAAGTTACCCTGAAAGCTCACCACGACGCCAACCTCATGCCTTTCAGTTATCCAACCATTACCGCGTGCAGTTGTCGTAATAGGCCTTGTGTTCTGTTTGCGTGTGTAGTAATCTTGTGGCGTTCCAATTCCCAGAGCGGGTAATAAGAGATGCAAAGGTCATGAGGGTGGGAACTTCTCTCAATTCAGACAAGTGGTCTTCGTTCGCCCTCATGTCGCCCTCAGACGGAGTGAATGTTTCCCTGCCACCGCTTGTGCGTACAACACCACCCACTAGAGGATCGCTTCCGCCGCGCCGCTATATAATGTACTACACCTCTAATCTGCACACACGACACCTCTAACCACCCAGCTGCACGACTTGTGCCCCAGGCTCTCTGCATCGAAATCGACTTCGACCGTAACAATCTTCCCTCCACAATGGCGACTCCCTTCATTCCGCAACCAGGCTCACCTATACTCAACCTTCCAGGAGAGCTTCGGAACAAGATCATTCGAAATGTATTCAAGTACGAGGACCCAATTCTACTAACACCGTATGTTGCCCCGGTTATACATCCATCGCCGCCGGCGATGGCTTGTGCCAAGCCAGACATCCAGGTATTTGCTACCTGCCGCCAGCTCTATGGTGAATGCAGGAGTATCTTTCTCTCAAAAAACATATTTTTACTCTCCACGCAATCCAATGCTTTCAACGATGCTTCAAGCATGGGGCTGCTGAGCAGATGGATGTTCGATCTCGGTCCGTATCGCGACTATGTACGCAAAGTAATCATCGATCTGAGCCCACTTTGCCCAGGACCGTGTCATTTCTTCCTGCCATGGATCGACCTGAAACCGATCATGATGGAGATCTGGCGTTACCAAGACATACTTACGACGAATGGCAACCGACAGCGCGCAAACATCGAGATATCCTTCGCATTCTCAGGACGGCAACTTCATGGACATTCACACCATCCACAACGACTTACCGTCAGCGACTCCAACCTAAATGCGATGATCACGCTGCTGACTCCTCAGCGGAGTCCTGAAATTAGTTCCTATCTCCAATCACCACGAGTGCTTCGAGAGATTCGGACAAAAGTCGATAGCCCGCAAGCCTCATTCGTTCTAGCTGCACCTAGTCATCGCGATTGTACAGAATATCCAGTCATCAAGTACAAAGTGAGCAGCAACGGTCGACTCGAGAGAAGTTCTCACGGCGTGAACTCCAGAGTCGATATCATTCGCCTCCTATCTATGACATCAATCCGCGAAACGCTTCTCTCTATGCTTATGTGTTCAAACATCACTCAGCTCACGTACAACATTGATAATCGGATAATCGAACAATCTCACATCGCTTTTCTGAACCCTTCTCGATAAACCGCCGCTTCCGAGAGTTGGCCCTCAAGAAGTACACGAGTGTACATGTCGTTGGAAGCTTGACGTCGTATAGTGCGCGAGCCACCTACGGCGACCTGAAGTTGATGCAGGATTGGTACATGGCTAGTTCACTCTTTATCCATGGCAAACGCCGAATGCGACAAGCAGAGAACCCACCCACTATCCTGATGCGTTTCGAGTTGTCAGAGCGAGAAGATCTTTCAAACCTTTGGATCCCGATAGCCAACATCATCGTGGCAACGGTCACTTTCCCTTTGAACACGGAGTTGCGGATTGATTTGATTCGACTTGACTTGCCCGTTCGCGTCAAAGTTGCGGTCAAAACGGCAACTCTTCACAGACTTCAACAGCAGCTCCTTGTCTTTCTTGCTGACGTACTGGATTTTCATCCAGGCCAGGGTGCTCAAGTCTGTCCAGGCGTTATGATTCATGGAAACTTCATGATTCAGGAAGCCGAGTGCGAGCGAGAGAACGGGAGCAAGTTCCTAGTTAGGAACGATAATTCCGATCTCAATTCGGACGAGATGGAAGAGGAGGTTGATCTGTGCATCAACAAACTGATCGAACGTGATGATTCTGTTACAGCAGCATATCTCCCTCCTCTCGCAAGGAAGGAGCATGGGGTTTATACCTCGTTTGACCTGGATGCGCCGCATGATCCCTCATTGCAAGGAGTGGCTGTACGGCTTGCTTGCTGCTTGCAGGAAGCTAGTATAGCTCGTTAACTACATGTAGTGTCCTTTCAGTAGAAGACATGAAGATTGGAGTCCAGACTAGGTAGTTAGTTGAAGTTGACATAGTTTCCAAACAAACGTTGGCTGATTATGTGAATATGTCACACGCTGTGAGGAGCGAGAAAGTTTGCGTCAGATCAAGCGCGAATGTATACTAAAGCCCACACGTTGGATCACACCGATAATCATCGATAGCTTACTTTCTGATTAAGACTCCAGGCAAAATGGTGGCTACTATGAAAAGTGGTACACCGCCTGCCTACGCGACTCGCCAGCTACGTCGCCACCGCTGCTATCCCACTCTTTACGCCGAGCGCAGATACCTAGATGCTCCACATGCTAGTCAGACCGCCCCGTTGTTCCGGCTCCTCGATCTTCCACCGGAGTTACGTATGCTAGCATACGCCGCCGCGCTGACACTTCCCTTTCCCGTCGAGCTCTGGTCCGAAACCGACCATGATATCACCTCGCATCAGCATACGACCGCCAATTGTAATATGCAGTACCTGAAAGCGAAGTGGCGTGAACATGGCGTGGAACTAGGTCTGCTGAGAGTCTGTAAGCAGCTCAGACATGAAGCTACCCGATGTTTCTACGAAGAAAATGAGTGACGATGCAGTGGCACGAATGGATGGATGATCGCTGATGCTTTTCTGTTCACTACTAGAGTGTTCGGTTAGAAAAATATTCGGTCTATCACTCTACCGCTGCCATTCCAGTTTACACCCCAGGGTCAGCTAAACCACGGTTGGGGCAAAGTAAGACCGGCGACGGGTAACCGTGCCGTTGTTAGACTTGCTAAGTGTATTCCCTTCGATACCCCTAGAGATTGGACCTACACAGGTAGTATGCTAGATGTCTGTTGGGCGCTTGGTAAATGTGAGAATATTCATGTAGTCAACCTCGTATTCCCTGGTTGGTATGATCTAGATCCTGTTGAGGAGGCAGCGATGCAAAAGTTCATGGAGCAGGTTCAGAAGTTGAGGAAAACAGGTAGCAAAGGTTTGAAGATCCAATTGGTAAGGGTGAGTAGGACGGAAGTAATAGAAGGTAGTTTGACAGTATTTCAGGGTAGGCAGTGGAGATTTATGCACGAGTGCAGGGGGGAAGAGGATGGGAGGTGAAGCAGGCGAGGTGCGATAAATTTGGAAGATTCACTATAGGGGCTAACTGATAGGTGGATAGTATGATTCGCTCCCACGTATTAGACACTTTCGTGATATGCTTCTCTCATGGTTGGTCCTTTGTGTACTCTACTTCCAAGTGCACATGAGGCTGCAGCCTCATGAGGACGTTCCTAAAGACACAGGCATTCTGTCATCCTTTGCTTATAGAACGATTGTTGTTGAATCAGTCGCTATGCAAGCGGGCAGTTAAGCTCGCGGAGACCGCGGATAGCGGTGAGCTGAAGTCTCCGTCCATTGTATACCCTCCTAGACTGGTGGAGACCGGTCAAGTAAGGAAAGCACCTCGACCCTTCATCCCGGACATACACATGGAACATAGACTCGCCGATGAGATTGACAGAGGGAAACGAGCTAGCAATGATGATCTCAACGCTGAATCCGCACTAATCCAGGAGAGCATGCTCAGCTCTCCTGATCAGCGAACTGTGCCGCTATCTGGCTGGATGCCGATTACACGGCAAACATGATTCGTTCAGATGTGAATGCGAGGGTAATATTGGCTTACTTTAACCCATCATATTCATGTTTGAGTAGTGCAGAATGACGCTGATTTCTTCTCGGATCAGAGCGTTTCAGTTTCGTAAAATTTTCTGGTCGAGAATGCGCTTAGGCGACGAGACAGCGAGTCGTGTGTGCAGATGATGTACTTCCGTTGACCAGTGACGTGGACGACCTTAGCAACATATCCATGTGTCTGCACATATCATCCACGGTGCGGTGAAGGGTTCGAAATAGATTCTTCTTGCGGGCCATCGTCATTGCAGGAAGTAGTTTGTGCCGTGTCGGACACTTTCGGAACGGAGGTTAGAACAAAGTGGAGAGCACCACCGCTTCGGAAGCGCCACCTCCTGGCGGTCCCGCGCCACATCCTTGAGCCACATCTCAGCGCCACACTATCGCTTGCGGTCCGCCACTGCGGCCCTTCTCAAACGCGTGCATTGACCAAGCGCCACAATCAAATATCACTCACTGTAGCTTTCGGTCTTACACAACACGAACTCATATATTAGAATCCTTCAAACACAGTTGTGGTTGCACATACTCCGTAGGATCGAACAAGGGTCGAGTTGGCGTAAAATGAAAGTCATGCCATCGGATAACGACAACCCGGTCAGCGAAACGCGGCACGACACGCCGCAAAATCGCGTTATACCCATGATTCGCGATGTCGATCAGTAATCGATATGTCATTACAGAATACTACCAAACCACAGCATACATGGTTTAGGTATTCTACACCGGTATACATGCCAGACAAACAATCCCTCTCGAATTCGAACGCTGCTGGATCGTTGAAATAATCGGAATCATCAGTCCGATGAACGAGTCCCGTTAGCGAGGTTTCTTCGACATGCGCCATCGGTGTCAGTGTGGTCAGTGTACAAGAGCTAGAAACGACAACTGGGCGTCATGCACGACACGCCTGTTTGGCGCAACATGACATGCCAAGACGCAACGAGCTTGTTATAAGCTTATCTGGGAAGAGCTGCGATTGGTTCCTATGCGCTAAAGAGCAGCATTGAAACAACCTTACAATCTAGCAAGATTCTAGCGCAAGGCTCGCCCCGGACAATGAGTCGCAGACATGCCTTGGCATGACCCCAACACTGTTCCCGGAGAATTGCTTGACTGGCCAGACGTTCCATACGGCCAGCGGAAATTTCAGTTCTCCTTGGCGTTCCAGATAGGTGGTATCAATGTGGATATTTGCGCGGTTTCAGCTCAAAGCTTGGCATCTTTCCGAGCGTTGGTGTCGGCATGACAGTCTGAATCCGGTCCTAGCTGATCGGACATGGGACGTCTTACTGGCATTTTCGCGAGATGCCCATGATAACGCGCTTTCGCGTGGAGTTCGGAAGCAAGGAGTCTATCGCATCAGTCGATCTCCCTCCCTGAGTTGCAGAACAGATTCTTGTTCAGCCTGACGCCATGGACAGTGAGTCCAATATACTGGATAACATTCATTTTGTAACTGTTACTTGAGAGAATCCACGGTACAAGAGAGCCCTGACATAGGCGATGTCGAGACATCCTGCCATGAGCCCGTTTCCGACTTTCATGCCCCACCAAAGCACGGGCTCTAGCGCCTATGAAACCCTGTGGGCGTATCCTTCTGGGCCTGAATCCTATTTACAAACGCATGATGCGCTGGGCCTGGCCTCCTGGGTACCGCCGGGGAGGGAAAGTACCCTGTCTTCCACATGGCACATCTTCGGACCAATGTGTAAGTGCCACCAGTGTGGCGCGCAGAGAGTGAGTTGAGAAGAGTATAAGTATCACAGAGGCCACCGGCAAAAAGGAAATCATCCACCATCACATTCATTCAGTCTTTCGTTGCTTGAAGCATCCCACTTTCGCTACCTCTTTTCAGAGACTTACATTCTTTATACATACTTTGCCAAAGCATACTCTTTCGACTTTCTACAGTTTCGATCAACCAACTCAACCATCAAGATGAAGTTCTCTCTCGCCATCATTGCTGCCATCACTGGCTTCGCCGCTGCCGGCCCTGCTGCTTCCGCCCCTGGCGAGTTCTTCTCTCTCGCCAAGCGTGCCTCTCTCCCGGTCCCCGCCTCCAAGGGCTCTGTTACCTACAAGAAGCCCCAGGAGATCAGCGGAACCTTCGATGGTGGCATGAAGACCTACGGCCGTGGTGCCAAGTGCACTGGTCAGGTTGAAGGTGGTGACAAGGACGCTGTCTTCCTCATCAAGAACGGAGGCACCCTCAAGAACGCCATCATTGGCAAGGACCAGATCGAGGGTGTTCACTGCGAGGGTAAGCATTACCCCTGCAAGCATTTCATATTGTAAATGTACTGACTTAACACAGGATCCTGCACCATCGAGAACGTCTGGTGGGTTGATGTTTGCGAGGATGCTCTTTCCCTCAAGGGTGACGGTAACGCCTTGATCAAGGGCGGAGGTGCCCAGTCTGCTGATGACAAGGTCATCCAGCACAATGGAAAGGGAACCGTCACCATTGACGGCTTCAGTAAGCAACTCTCTCGATACAACACCCACTTGAACAACCGTTAACAAATCCACAGCCGTCATGGACTTCGGCAAGCTCTACCGTGCCTGCGGTAACTGCAAGAACTCTGTCGCCCGTTCCGTTGTCATCAAGAACGTCAAGGCCTACAACGGTAAGGTCCTTGCTGGTATCAACCCCAACTTCGGTGGTACCGCTACCATTACCGGCACCTGCGCTTCTTCCGTCAAGACCATCTGCGAGGAGTTCAAGGGCACCAAGCCCGGCTCTGAGCCCAAGTCCGTCTCCAAGGGCCCCTCCGGCAACTGCAAGTACACCGCCTCTGCTATCAAGTCTTGCTAGACGCATACTTTCGACTCGCTCGATACTTTTAATCGAACGAGAACATGGCGGTTATGGGTGGAGATCATTGAGTCGGTAGATGGAGACTTTGGAGTTTTAGAGGTAGATTCTTTGTACATATAACTTTGCGCACATGCGGTGCATGTAATACACTTGATATTCAAGCACAAACATACTTTTTCGGTTCTTTTAGTGATCTGTACTTGCCTTGGGCGGGGTTGTTCACAACATCAGAATTTACTGGGTGACCTTCAATTGAAGCGAGGGTACGATTGTAAGCCCTAATCACAATGCTGCGTAAATTCTCTAGAGCGCGGAGAACAAAAGTATGATACACCAGGAAGGTTTCGAGATACTCTTAGATCAGTGAGGTAGCTCACAGTAAAGTTTAGCGGACTTCCGTAACACTGTACAAGATGTCATCAACTACACGACACTGTTGAATCTCAGGAGTGGGTAAAATCAGAGCGCAGGTATTATTATGTAAATGCACAGATTCGCAACGCAGAAACAACGAAAAGTTACTATTTGCGGCGCTGTTGCAACACGATTAAGGCAAATCTCATGTACCGGGAGCCAAGGCTATAATCTGCAACACCGCGTAATAGCAGCGAAGTGAAGGGCGTTCCGGAGCTCGAAAGCGATATTGGTACTGCAAGTAAACAGAGGTACAATTTTGTTTGAAACATTGCACCGAGCTAGGAAAAGGATACTGAATCAAAGTAAGGGTATAGGGCGCCGGGAAGATACGAAACAGAAAAGCAAATGATCACGTCTTGCGCCGCTTCTTCGCAGCCGCTTCTGGACGGAGAAGGTTGACCCCCGGCTTTTCCTTCACCTGAAGCACGTCTTCATGAGCCCGTTTCTTGCCCTTTGAAGGTCTCTTAGGCCCTGGAGACTCTTCGCTGTTGGAACACTCCTCGGAGTTGGAGTGCGCCTCACTGATTGTGTGCTTCTCGTTGTTGGAAGACTCCTTACCTCTCGCAATAAGACTAGCCTTATGCGCATTCGCAACTTTGTTGGTCGCCGTGCGGAAGGTGAGAGTGCGTGGATTTCCGATGATCGTATGGAAACGGGTACCCTTCAGGATGTCCTGGCAAGTTGTCTTTGAGTACTGTGGATGCTTAGCAGTAGTAGTTGCAGTCACTGGGTTGAGAGACTCACATGAAGAAGCTCCCGAAGGGCTTCGAAACGATCCCCAAAGGTGTAGAACATTGTGGCCTGGCAATTCTCACGTTCGCCCTTGTCGAAGATGGTCTTGGTCCAACCGTTTTGATGGATATCGACCATAGCGAGCTGCACTGTGTTAGCGAAGCAAGGAGTATACGACAAGTTAATGACTTACCACAAGATCGCGAGAAGCTGCCTTGAATTCGTCCTCGGAGTAGTAAGTTGAATCGTCACTCCAACGATTCCGATATTGGCCGGTTGTAGTCTTCTCCCTACAACCGTGCCTGTTCTGCATAGCCTTCGTCAGTGTGTTGATGCGTAGGACTATCTCTGCCGGTGATGAAGGGATAGTTGTGTCATTGGCAGGTGCAGTCCAGTAAACGCCACCGAATTGGACCCCAGTGGCTGTCTGGACAATGTTGACGGATTCACCCATCTGCTCGACCACACTGTCCTGGCTCCGCTGCTTCTTCAGCACCGCCCTAGCTTGTTTCTCTTTCTCGACAAGCGAGTTTTTCACGACATCCACGGGTTCTTCAACATTGACAGCGCCATCATTGTCGGGCAAATCGGGCGATGTGAGAAGTTCGGCGCTGTTTGAAGGAGAAAGCCGACCCAGAGGATACGTGTACTCATCGACAAAGCCGTTGTGGGAACCTAACAGCAGTCAGTACAGGCTTCAGACATAACTTGGATACTACCACACTTACCGAGGGCGACATTGGTCTCTGGATACTGCGGAAGACTGGGTTCGAAGTGCTGGAGCTCTCCAAGCATGTTCCAACCGGGGTAGAACGTATCATGTTGAGCGTTACCCTGAGTTTGGTAAGAGTCTGCTTGATTACGGCGCCAGACTCTTTCGTTGCCCGCGTATACAGTAGGCTGCTGCATCAGGAAGTACTGGTCGTCCCGGATCACACCGAAGCCATCAAAACCAGCAGGTCCACGAAGCATCTGAGCAATTGACGCGACAAAACGGGCCGGTGTAGTAGTGGTATCAGCGCGCTGGCGGTCGGGGAAAGAATTTTCGGTATTCATTCTGTACAAGTGTCGTCGTGGTACCCAGAATGAAAGTTGAGTTGAGTGTTGGAGCGGATGAAGGTTATCTCTTTCGGCGGTGGAATGAAACACCAGTGTACGATATCGTGGATATATAACGTGTTCTGACGTTGTACATGACGTAAAAGTACTGGCAACGAAAGGCCCTCCATCGGGATAATGTGGGGCGCGAGGTGAATCCAGTATTCACGGACCAGTCATTCCTCGGCGAGGGGAGAGTCACTCGGGGGAAATTGCTAAAGAGAAAAGTCCAGATTGCTGGGAGTCGTTCGAGCGACCAGTGAAACGGCTGGCGCAATGTGCTTCGAAACCCCGGCGATATGGAGTTGTTGTTGCTGTATATAACCATTCAAATGGCGACTGGGCGAAAGTTGCTCGACACGATCAGATACTACGAGGGCCGAGCGCGAAGGAGGTACCATTAAGCGGAGATTTACCCTCCCAAACTCATTTTGCAATATCATCCAGTTGACTGTACCGTTCGGAGTCGTATCGGTTTATTGACGTGAACGGGAGATGATTTTAGGGTGGAGGAGATTAGTAGCTAGAGCAGGTCATCAAAAGAAAGGACAAGCCTACCTGACAGTGAGCGCAAGGAGCCACTTCTACTCAGTAAGTGAAGTTGATTCAAGGCCGCTATTTGACTCTCATTGATAAGGCGCTTGATGACAATGACAAAGACTTCCGATGTCGTTGCCGACAAACTGGTCGGGAAAGCACGTAGGATTCCTAGAACGTTTGCCATGACAGATACGCAGGTCGGGCGGGCAGGTTCAACATTCCTCACCTAGCAAGTGGGTGCCGGTAACGAATGCTGCTCGTGTCCCTCGTGTATGCTCTCACTGTTTGCCAATTCTCTTGTTCTAGTAGTTCAGACGGTGGAACTGAAGAGGGGTGCATCAGAGAAAAGCGAGAGAAAATACTAAATGATTGAAGCACATGAAAAGGTAGTAAGCCCATTGGTCGTAGTCCGTCGCTAGCGATCTGTAGGAGCTTTGTCCCTCAGTCCGCTCCGCCCACGTTTGATGATCTCTTGCACGTCGAATAAAGGTTTGATTGGATCCAATCCCTTTCAATGAGCCAAATAAACCTACTTCCGGTAATTTCTTGAAGAGAATGCTCGAAGAGGGTGGTCGTAGCCGATACGGACACGGTCTGAAACGGTGGAATTATGATATTGCGAGCATCTTGACTCTAGCATGTCCATCGGATTTAAGATTGATGTAGAGACCACCCCACCGTTCTACAGGCAAGAGTATGGCTTTATCGTGTCGTTGCCCCACATTCTGCAAGCGGCTTGCCTCATTGAGAAAGTCAACAAGCGGCGCAGCTGGGCAGTGCGAAGGGCATCATCTTATTTGATCATGCTCCGGGAAAACTAGTGAAAGCGTGTAGCGTCAGTGACCGAGAAAAGAAGAAAGCGGTAATGGATATAGAGGGGTCCATGGAGGTTCGTCGTTGAATTTGAAGTGGGATCAATGCACGCTAGCGACGACGGTTCTGCCCATCAACACTGGCCGTCTTTTTCCGCGACACGCATGACAGCATTCGCTTCTATACAAACCCACCACCAGCCGGTCTCATTCGTCATGCTGGTAATCATCCTGAGTCGAGCTGTAGACGTCTCTCGCGCGAGACGAACAGTTTTACCAGTGCCAAACGCTGGCTGCTTTGATCGTGCGAAGCTCCAATAGTTGGCGAGCCATGCCATCCATAATTACCACGATCCACACGATACCAACACCATAATCCAACGAACACATACTTTCTAGTTGTGGAGCATTGGAGCCATGAGGATGACTGAAAATATGCCACGACTGTTGCCCTTCGAAGGCGATATCGCAATTTCCTAGCTCAAACACACCAAGGCAACATCTCCTTTATTCTACGTCTCCGACAGGTAATCCTGTAAGAACAAATCTTCCAAATTGTTGCGATCATCTCAACAGTGGTGTATATACATGTTTTCCGGATATGCATAATACTATGGCATGGTTTTGCGATGACACATTGTTGACGCTGTATTCACAGCTCGCGCAGCCCAAATAATACCTCAATAATGGGATATCCCTTAGGCGAGCGAGGTTACAACCGCGAGAATGGTCACATGCGAAGTGTGCCACAAGCATGCTCCACCAGACACATCCTCTTGCATCTGCCTCCGATCGGAATTGGGTGTTCTTTCGGTAAGGTAGAGAAGTCATATGGTAAAAACTCCCTCTGGAAGGAGCTTACAGTTGAAAGAGAAGCACAGACGGTGTTTTCCGATTTGCTGTCGCAGCACAAGGTTCGCCTGTCGCGTTCTGATTTCAGTCGACGAGAATCTATCTACGTGTTTTCCGGCATGCACTTACGGCACCTCACCACAAGCCCTGGAAGAAAGCGGAAAGATTGTTTCTATTAATACAAGGCTTCGTAAGAATTCGAATGAGGTCCCGCTCGATGGGCGCCTTGCCGCTGTCGACAGCAATTGCTTATGCCAATGATGAAGCGACAGGCGTGCCTACCAGTATTGTGAGCCGACTCGGCAAGATACCTAGAGTAACCCCGTTATTGTGTACGACTCTCAGCTCAACGAGTGGGCAGACTATGCGAGATTTAGAGGGTATCAGTTCGTGCTACGGACTACATCAAAGCCACGGACATCATGTCTCACGAAGCCGACCTCGCTCCAATGTTCCACGCAAGAAGAAAGTCAAAACAAGGCATACCTCCAGCATGCCTCGAATGTCGCAAGAGCTTGTGGCACGCGACGAAGGTCATGGTTGTAGCGAACGTTCTCATGATCTGAGGTGAATGTGAGAATCTCACACGACGCTTGGATGACACTTTGGATGCACGTCTGTGTTGATCGATGCACGCAGCGCAACATACATAGCTCCCCTAGGAAACGAGGAACAACAACTAGTACCGCTTTTCATCAAGCACGAGTCAGATTCTGTGGCATTTCGCAGGCTTAGCGTGATCCGGTGATCGCACATCAACCTGTTTTTGTGACAGCTGGACTTTACTTCACTTCGCAGCCTACCTAAAACAACGCTTTAGGCCGTGCACTGCTTCACTCAAAGCTTGCCTGATTGGCTTTTGAGTGCTGTCCTCGTAGTACATAAATCGGCGTCCTAACGGCATTTCACTCTCTACGCCTTACATATCAATACATCAACACATCTTCGAACGTGGGTCTTTTCCAACTTGGACACTGGACAACGAAACAGAGCTAATCTCTACGTTACTTGCAGGCACTTACATCCAAGACACCAATCCCTCCACCTCCGCCAAAGCCGAACAACATGACAGACTGCGACCACGACGTGGGCACCCCACAGGGTGCACATGACAAGGCCACTATGATGATCCCGCTCGCATCTTCGTCTCCCTCCACGCGTAGTCTTCCTCGGTTGTCTGACCAGAAGCTGGAAAAGGTCCCCAAGTTCTTGAAAGCTGCGTCTCGCCCCAAGCCCAACACTTCCCTATGCTTGAACCAGGACATCCCAGTGGTCCAAGGTTTGTGCTTTAAAAACATAGCTGAGGCTCAGCGATCGATGGCTCTTGCTCAGTGGCACGCACCTCGAGACGACGATACCATTCCAAAGACCGAGGAAGAGTATCGCGATATTGCTAAGATGCTGGTGGATGCTTTCATGGATATGCGCATCGCCAAGGACACCGCGACCAACGCCTATCGCAAGCGTTTCACTCCAGGTGAATCTGTCTACTACCAGGACTGGGCCATTGAAGCTTGTGCATGGGATATCATTGTGAGTGAAAGGCGTGTGCTAGTATGACGACGATGAAATCGCTAACAGGTGATTTCTAGTCCAAGGTCATGTCTATCCACACGGAAGGCTTTAAGGTTCCGATCTACGACAAGTCCATCGTTGACTGTATTGGCCAGACCCAGAATTGGCTGTTCCAAGACCGGATTAACTGGATTTGCCAAGTTGTCAGGGTACGTCAGTCCTCTTGTACAATGCCTGAATTGACATTAATCCAACACGCAGAGCTCCAAGCACGTCGCTGTTACTCTTATGGTATGTTACGCAAGCCTATCACAATCAATGGATCTTGCAGCTGATACAATAACAGAAGCATGAGAAGAACTGGACTACGATCGGCGCGCCCCACAAGCTCTACAGCAGCACACTTGTCAATTGCATCTCGAATGCCCACCGCGGCAAGTGGGTCAAGGATGGTCGTGAAGCAGATAAGAATCATCAAGAGCGATCTATCAAGGGCAAGCGCACCAAGGACCAGCTGGCTATCTCTAATGGTGACGGTGTTGGCATGGACCCTGGAACTGCTGCTGGAGCTGAAGAGACAGAAACGCTGCAGCGAGAGCTTACGCGCAAGCGTCAGAAGATTGAGCACATCACATCTGACGGCAAAGACGTCGATATGGATGATGCAATCACTGGGGATTCTGATGCTGGTGTGCATTCTCTCAAGAAGCCCGAAAAGAGCCTCAAGCCGAGCAAGTCTTTCATCAACTCCCCACGTCCCGATAAGGAGATGATCGCCCTCTTCTATGGAGCACTGTCCACGAAGTCTGTTGCTGTTGTTCCCGGACAAGATACCGGCAAGCATAGCGCCCAAGCAGACGAAGCCGTTTCTGAAGATGTCGACCGGTCAAAGTCTCCCCACAAGGACTCTGTCGGGGAGGGCGAATACAACAAGGACACTTCTGTCGAGAAGAAGATGAAGAAGCACCACAACATCACGGTTGGCCTCAATTATCACCCCAATGTAGATACCAAGGGCGGATTTGAGTTCGACAACGGTTCGGAGCTTTCTGAAGCCCTCGATGGTCTGCTCTCCGACACCTCGTACGCTTCTCCTACCAGCAAGAAGACGGACGACCTCAAGGGCAGCCCTTCAACTCTAGATCCTCGTACCCACGATGCCGTTCACCTAGACGGCGCGTATATGTTAGCCTCGCTGCACACCGGCCGTTAAGCGACGTGCTGGTCTGTCAGTCTTGACAACTGATGGCCCCGAGCAGCCTCAGCGCACAAGGTCAGCGAAAGCAGCACCTACCCCTTCAGTATGTATAGTAAATTTGCTCTGTCTATTGGTGGTATAAGATCCGGAATGGGGCATCGATGGGATATAGTTCACGGGTTGAGATAGTTAATGGAGTCACAACGTTACAATTGTAATCCTTGATTACTTTACTACGTCGCGACTAAACATAATACAAGCTGATCACTCATCATTCTCTTGACATGCGACATTGCGTGAGCTAATTGACATCTATCGGCAAATGTTCCCCCGCATGTGAGCTTACGGGAGAGTGTGGGATTAGTCCCGCTGAGATCACGCAATGCTCGGTAGCCTTGTCGCGTCTCAACGTTAGTTCGGTTATGGATAAGTGTCGCGCTAAACTTTATCATTGCAATCCGACAGCACGTAACCTCGGAACCTGTGCACCTCTGCTCGCAGATGAGACGCACCCGTAAACTTCAATGCTAACATGGCCTCTAAAACCTCAGTAATCGTGTCGCATAGCTCTCTACCGTCTCATGGATCGAATATAAGTTTTCGCATGTCGTCCGCTGGACGACAGCCGTCTACCCAGACCCTCTACCGCCCACGATGTCCGAACCAAGAATCGAACACCTAGAAGACTTTACTGCCCACGGATGGTGCAACGCCCTATTATTCGATCCCTTGATAACGCGTATCAACCAACGCAACCTCGCTGGTAATGGCGACGAATGGAACTCCCTTTTTACACGCAGTCTCTTCACCGATGGTGCGGTTCGCGCCTTCCTGAACTTGTACAAACCTGGCAAAGGACAGAGAAGGGTGGTAGATGGAAAGAGCATAGTCACAGGCAAGCCGCCGATACTTGAGGAGCTTGTGCCGAGCGACTACGACAAGGAAGTCAGGAGGCAGGCGGCGAAGGAAGATGTACAATACAACCTTGAGGTTCCAGAAGCACCAGAGAACACGGTGTTAGTGTCCTTGGGTCGCGATCTCGATGGCGGTGTCGGGCGTCTTCACGGCGGCGTCACTGCATCCTTGCTAGATCAGTCTATGGGCGCTTTGCTGGTCAACTACTACGAAAATAGGAACGTGACTACAGAGCTGAGGATCAAGTACAAGAAGGCTGTTGAGACGCCTTGTATACTGAAGGCCAGAGTGAGGGTAAGCAGGGAGGTGGGAAGATGGATAGAAGTAGTAGGTTGGCTGGAAGATGGAGAGGGCACCGTGTATGCCGAGGGATGGGCCAGTTTTGTGTTGGCCAAGCTTGAACCGACGGCGAAGATATAGGTGAACCGATAGATAGCGATATGGAGGCACGAGGATAGGGAAGTATGTAATGGAAGGCATTTCGGCAACTGTTCGATTTCATCCATAGGCAGCTTCAATCGCATCGTACAGATCTCACGATCATGGCATATACGTCTTCAGCTTCTGAGCAGCCGATCATTTCGCACGCGACTAATGCGCCGACCTTACCATAGTTCAGATCGCGAATGCAACACCCACCACATGCTCATCCAAATCGGCACTATCGCTGTTGTTGTCAATGCACATACCCACCAACCGTCCCAACAACTATTATCGCAGCATGAACCGTTCTTGCCGGCCCCTACCAGCACACGTACCGCGACTTCTCGGCTTCTCCAGTGTTCTGAATATCCGACGAATCATATGCCGAGACGTCATGGCGTTGTGTTTCAGATAATCAGGCAAATTGGTTCTAGACCGGGGCTCCCTAGCTGTCGATCAGGAGAGTTTTGCAGCCGCTGGTGGGTTCACCCAACGAAGTTTTCTTATCGACAACGCACACACGCTGATGATATGGGAAATCTCTATGTATAGTGGGGAGGCCAAGGTAATTTGACAACTGGCTAATCTTGGAATGTGCACGGCATGGGTGCCGAGTATGCTGGTTTGAAACGATGTTATGCGTTGTGGGCTGTGTAAGTTATGTATAGTGGCTATCTACAGCTTTCGTCTTTTACGCGTAAGCTTCATCCTCCGTTCTCTCTTCCACTTTTTCGTCGTTTTTTTACCGTCGCATTTTGCGCAGTCTCTCGTTCATTGCTATCTTTCCAGGTTCAGCGAACCATACACATTCATTACAAGTTCATTACATTCTTTTGCTTTGATGAGCCTACATTCGATTCGACGACATCGTAAACTCAATATTTTCGTACCCATCACAATCTTTAAACATGATACCAACTTACATTGCCAACGCGATATCCCTCATCGTTCAAACTGCTGCGATTCAAGCTCCGCCACCAACCCCTCCACTATCCGCTGCTCTCTTGACTTCCTCAAGCGCCCTCGCTGCGTCGCTCAAGTCTTCCTTCCCAAATCAAGGTCCAGCCTTACTACCTCAACCGTACTGGTGGTGGCAATCTGGAACTGCTGTCGAAGCGCTGCTCAACTATGGTTCAACGACAGGAGATTGGCAGTACGAAGAGATGCTCAAGAACACAATCATAACTCAAGCGACAGTAACAAACGACTTCATGACCATAGATGCCACCGGCAATGACGATCAGGCATGGTGGGCACTCGCCGCCCTGACAGCCGCTGAGAACAAGGTACCGCAACTAGGAGGCATAGCCTGGGTCGATCTAGCAAGAAACGTCTTCAACGAGCAGAGACAGCGATACCAAGACGGCGCGAATACATGTGGAGGGGGATTACGCTGGAAGATTGACTACGAAGGCGGAAACAATGGATGGCACTACAAAAACGCCATTACAAACGGTTTATTTTTCCAGCTCGGCGCTCGGCTCGGCCATCTCACAAACGACACCGAGATGCTGACTTGGGCGGAGAAGACGTATGCCTGGAGTACGAAAGTCGGACTTGTGGATCAAGATTTCAATGTCTACGACGGGACAGACGAAGAGAACGGATGCTCGGATTTGAACCATAATCAATGGAGTTACAATGTTGGAGTTTACCTTTATGGCTCTGCTGTCATGGCGGTTCATACCAAAGACGACAAATGGGTTAATCGGACACGCGGTTTTATTGCTTCTGCGAAGCGTACTTTTACTTCGCCAGATACTGGCGCTTTGTTCGAATCTAAGTGCGAGGGGAAAGACATTGACGATGGAGGTTGTGATACGGATCAAGTTTCGTTCAAGGGCTTGCTGGCACGGTGGTTGGGTGCTACAGCAGTGATATTACCGGAGGTTCAGGAAGATGTTGAGAAGATTATTAATGCGGCCGCGATTGCGGTGCAGGATGGAGAGAAGACGGACTTGGGACCTATCGAGAGCTTCAATGCTCTGGAGGTTGCTGACGCGAGTTTGAGAATGCAGGGGTTAGGTGGTGCGGGAGGAGTGATAGGGTTGGGAAAGGGGAGGAGAACGAAGCGGAGCGTTGCTGGTAGAATATCATGGTGATAGAAACACGCTGAATAGACTATAGAAGAAATTATGCAGAGGCGTCCCAATTGTTTGCTTGCTTTTTTTTCTCTCGCCGTTTCTCTCCACGATCATGTCGTGTCTCGACATCGCCGTCATCCCAAGAACATCTCCACAAATATAGGATTGAACCCCTGCTATCTAGCGTCATCGTCTGCAGCCGGATCGTGGGCGATCTCATCTCGATGCGCGGGTGCGCTACGCGGATCGATGTGTCGGTTACTTGGAGGGGCTACGGGTGGCTGCAGCCCCTCAACACCAATGGAGCTGTTAAAGCTCTCATAATGACGTCGCAGGAACGGAAGCTTTCCAGGAACGTCAACAAACATGATTTAAGATGAGCTCGCGTGCAGACCAATGTCCACTGGTATTCCATCTTATCGTACGATTGTTGTCTTGCTGTTGATCAATTGATTGTTGGCTGCATAGCGAAATATCATGCCTTCTGTAAACTCAGCTGTAAGCATTTCTCACGCGACTACGCAAGGTATCAATTGACTGATGTCTGATAGGTTTTCCATGCGTACGCCTACGGTACTGCATTTTGGTACGGTCTGCGTGGCATGTGCCGCGTTTACGACCCTCTCATGGTTATCGGCTGTACGTTACCCCAGGCTCTCTCCAACTCTCTGTTGCAAATCATCCAGCTCGAGGCTCCAAGACTAACACAACCCAGGGTTTCGGCCTCCCTCGCAACTGAACCTTGCGCCGAACGACCTCGAAGTATACAACGTGCGCAACGATGGATGGTGTCTCGTCACCCTTGCACTGATCCTGGTATCATTTACCAATGCCGTGCCCTTTACCTCAGCGCCTGCGACAAAGCTTACGTCAATCCCTTATGCGAAGGCCGTGGTGGCTGCGACAGTCTTCCATCATATCACGACTGGCATCGGCGCATACCAACACTACAAGCTGCCGAGTCATTACAACACCAGTATGAGTATTGGCGTGTGGGGTAACGTGTGGCTGACGCTGACGGGACTCTTTACCTTGGCGATGCTGCAGTCGAATGCGGGAAACAAACCAGTCGAGGAGGTCACTAAGAAGGCGAAATAGCTGCGTAATCAGCAACCACTCATGTGAGCTCAGGAGAAATTTTTTGGTTATTTGAAGGTTACTGTCGAAGTGCGGTTGTAGGCTCTTGCTATTGAAGATAGGCGAATGAAGTTTACGCGATCTGAGCTAGAATCGCTGCGGATTGTAACGTATCAGAGAATAATGAGCGACAATACATGGTCCGAACAAGGAAAGAATTTGGTTGGTCATCCAATCGCTCAACAATTTGTCGCGCGATCTGTGGTGAGGTCAATTTGATGTTTCCAAAGAACAATCCAAGGATCATGTACCATCTCTTAACCTTCGCTTCTAAACGGCACCTTTGCCTTACTATCCGTCATGTGTATCTGGGGAAACCGCCAAGTCCTAAAAGGTATCCGCGGAAGTTCCAGCCTTGTTGAGTCATTTTGCACAGCGTGCAATATGCATTCCGGCGAAAGTCATAGCAGTTCTGTTCCTGGCATCTTCGGGATTGGTGGTAAGGGATACCGGGCTGGTTGAAGTACCGTGGATCGTTGATCTGGTTCAGGCCCATGCGGACGTGCTGACAGGGTGGGGCCTGTATGTACTCCCGGTGGTTACAACGTTCCCAGTGACGATGAATATCTCGACACATGGCTTTGGTAGGGTGTTTCAGATGATGGTGATGAAGCAAGAGAACTTGATGTGAGCTATCAGATCAGTGTGCTGTGAACGAGTCGTGTAAATGTGAATTGAACAGCCTTGCATACTGCTAGAAATTCTCGACAGTCTCACACTGACACTGCTCTTATACACATGCTCCAACCTTGCGATTGGCGAACACATGCTCACATTATCCAACCGTTGGACGCGGGGAGGGCGGAGAGTGGGTTTGAGCGAGAGCCTTGCATCATATACAGCGTGTAGCTATGGTATGAGATCTTCTTACACACACCGGTGAAAATTATACCTACCGAACGATGTGTGGCTTCCGCGAACGCAAGATACTGTCCGTGGTACTTACACGTCCTTTTCGTGAGGCCATGAGCACTAGCACAAACAGATCTCGCAACGCGAAGACACGTGGCAGAGAACTCGAACCGTTCAATATGCAAAGAGGATATGCGAGAGTCTTGAAAGCAAATCGGATCGAGGCCGTAGCACGCCATGGAGATGAAGCAATCGAGAACACTTTGCTCGACCTTACGTAGTCTGCCCAGTTTCCCGGATCTGGAGCATGCGAACGCCGATGGGGTGTGAAGTCGCCACAAGGCCATCGTGTTGTGATCCCGCTGGTCTAGACCAGACGGCTTGGTATGTGGTACAAATGACGCTCATGTTTGCTACACTGAGATCAACGAACGTTGACGAAAGCGACAGTAACATCCGGGCCGTGACCTAAAAGGAAAAGCCATTCAATTTCCTAGTCACAGTCAGCAGTGTATCCAACGGGATATACGTCAGCTTACACTTGTAGTTGCCCATGAGGGTCGATGCGGATACCTCCCTGATTACGCGAGCATCGAATCTGGAAACCATCTTAAAGATTCAGCATCCTTGCAGAACAGTGTCCCATAGAAGCAATATCGACCATTCTGGGAGTTCGCCATTGCCTCTGCTAGGGTATTGCATATCAGGTTAAGTCGCACAAAAGTTGGTAAGGAGAGCTACACGCTAAGCTAGTCCAGCTTAGCACTGTCAGCTCGAACAGTAAGGAGTGATTCAAGCAGCTGCAGTTGTAAGAATGCGAAACAAGAAAGGCACCATCAAGGTCAAAGTAAGAAAGACTAGAAGTTTTGCGATGAATGTTTTGATTGACGAACGCCTGTACCAACCCACACGGGTATAGGATTTTGTAAATGCTAATAAACCGGAACGCCAATATATGTATGCAAAGGGGTATCGCCCAATTCCAGTTCCAAAACGCTCAAATGCAAATCAAAAATAAACTCCTCAGCCTTCATGACCATGCAATCGTCACCATCGTCATATTTTTCCGTTCATCTGTGCCAGTGGCCTGCCACAAGAAAGCGCAGTACGCATGTTACCAAAAAGAAACGCTGCAAAGCAGCTAGGAAATCCACACCATACGCATAGTTGTATTGTTTACAATCCTCTGAACTTGGCACCATTCTTGTGGTAGATGCTGTGAACTGCACGAGGAGTGATTGCAGAAGCAGCGGGTTGAGTTGAAGCAGGCGCTGTAACGGTGACCATGATGGTGTCGGTCACGGTGACGACAGAGCCTAGACCTGCAGATAATGTGGGGGCTGCGCCAGGACGCCCGCTTAGAGTCGGGATATCGGTAGGGGCCGGCATGGTAGAATTGAGGAAAGGGGCGCCGCTGCTGATAAAGGGAACAATACTGCTGATAATGGGAGCGCCACCGGTTGGTGAGGGCACCGCGTCGGTAGCAGAGGGCGTAATAACAGGTGATCCGCCGGAAAATATGGGACCGACTTCGCCTTGCACAACGTTTGTCATGAGAGCCGTGCGAGACGCGAAGTCCGCCACAGCAATGGTCATGGCATCTTGCTGAGGGCCAAGATTGAATTGTGCTTCTGCAGCCTCAGCCATCGCGACGTCTTTGGACGCGACATCAACGTCGATACATGTGGTGTAGTATTCGTCTTTGCCCTTGGGGTAGCCTGGGTCGATGCCGCCAGAAGCTGTGTTCCATTGCCAGACCCAATAGAAAGTGTATGGTTTACCCATCTCGGCATTATCAGGAAGCTGAACGTTCGTTTCGCAGAAAAGAGGATAGTTTCCTGGTGCTCCGTCGACAGCTTGGCCCATTGCGAAGTTCGGATCAGACTTCATGCGCTCGAGGGAGATGGGTGAGCCGTTCTTTTCGTAGCAACGACCGTCGTCGAAATCGTTCATGGCGAGTAGCTTGCCGCGCTTGTCCCCTCCTTGACCATCTTGAGTCCAGCTCAAAACCGTTACTAAATGCTCGTCCTCCTTCGGTGATGTGGTGCCGTATACAAAGATGGTGCCGCCCTTCTCGGGCTTTCCTTTCTGGTTGTTCGGGAGAGAGACGTGGCCGTTCTCCATATATCTCATGGCTATGAAACCACCCGGCGTGGCTTGGAGGCGAGGGTACTTGTCCTGAGACTGCTCTTGTTTGCGTTGCTTCTCGTGACAGAGTAGCGTACTGTTGGTAATGAAGACGTTGCCTGGTGTTTTGGCGCCGGGAATCTCGTAGTTCATCGAGTTGCCATCGAAGCCCTGATCAGTTTTTGAGACCATGCCTCGCGGGTAGCCGTATTCCCCAACATAGTCGCCTTTATCATTGACGTTGCGCAGCTGCTCAATCCAAGTGTGACCCATCGCGGCGGGGGCCGCTGCCATCGCCGCGATTATTAATGTGAGAATGCTCGGCATTTCGAATGTAAATTTTTGTTCGTAGATGCGGTACTGAGAAATGTCGCGGTTTTGGCCTGCAAAACACGGTCGTTGAGTAAAAGCTCCGAGGTGGTCGTAGAGTCGGGAGACTTGTGACGTAGTAGTGTAGTTGCAAAGATGTCGTGCCTCGCGGATGAAGTAATGTCAAAGTGAAGACGACTATTGACTCATATAACTGGCAAGAACTGGCTCAACCAATACGCTGTGAATGAATGTACAGTGTCGAGCGACACGTGATCGATCAATTCGTGTTCACCGGGAGAATAGCAACAAAGCTATTGTTCAACGACGGTGTATGGTACTCCGGTATTACTACCCGACACAGTGGACACCCACAAGAAAACAAGGGAAGGAGAACGGAAGAGAAGAAGTGAAGACGCACGAAAGCCAGGTGTAATGACAAAATACAATGCTCATGCGGCCATGGTCCTTTATTCAGGCGGGTGAAGGTGGTGAGACAGACGCTGTTGAACGTTGTAATATCTCTGGCCCAGAAGGGAAGAAGCGACAGGAGCCAATAGAGAAGGAGGCACACGAAGTGTCGAAACACAGCGCCACTCCACGCGACGCCGCATTCAAGCTTTTGAGCCTGAGTTGTATGGATGTAGGATGTGTGTTTCAACGCTGGCCGACACTGTAGCCGCCAGCCATGGCTTTTCCGTCCCGCAGCATGGCCGCCGCGTAGCGCGCACATACTGCAGCCTCCCGTACTCTCCGGCGCGAGGATCGGCCTCTGGTGCTCGGTAGTCAGTGAGGTAGGTCGCATGGCAGGGCTGCGCTAAGCTATCCTCAGACATGCAGAGGGGCCGTTGAGTGTCAGAGGACCGTGTGCCGTTGATCTACGACACGACGACGGCAGCTAGGCATCATCTAGATCATTGTGCGATCTCGCTGCAGAGTTGTGGAAAAGTGATGGGAAACAACGACAGCCTGCCACTGACATGTTTGAAAGCCCTTTCGCATCGCGAACCCACAGAAGGCGCGCGACGCGTAGCGACCCACACAAGGTGGGCAGAAACAACGAGAAAAGCATTCAAACTGTGCCAGAGAGCGTTATTCGAACTATCCGACGACAGGTGAATGTGCGCCGATGCAGCGCTTCGAGAAGGAAGGTGAACCCGCAAGCGATGGGGTAGGGTGAAAGAAGTTTGGTGGGAGGCTCCGCTTTGTTTCAGGTTAGAGCGCGAGCGAGCGTTGATTGGCCGTTGCCGGCTACGCTAAGCTCCATACTAAGAATTGGAGATATCATCTGATTGGAGCGCAACACTCCATTTCACGATGCCTCCCAGCTAGACTTTTCGTACGACACGATTGACGCCCATCCACTCTCTATATTTGACAAGCGAGATTCCAGACATCTGGCCAACACCATGCGCCTTTTTTCCAAGGTTCCCTCGGCGTGCGAAAACATGGACAACGAGATGAGATATTTCCCGAGGTGCGCTCTCACCCACACGAATATGTTTCTTATCGATTGTTCGTGTTTCATCGGTAAGGGAAAACGGCGGGGCGCGGAACAGCCCTGAGGCACAGCAAACGGCACAAACGGGCGCCTGGCCAACATCCCCACCTGTCAAAACGGCTCGAAGATTGCAGGAACCAAACCCGAGGCTAACCACGTCGGACGACCATGGCAGTCCATCTTCTGTTGTGACTACTCAAACCCAAAGAGCTTGGCCATGTAGGAGACGGCCAGGCACCTTCCCGGAAGACACTTTCCTAGAGTCCTTATATCTTGAAAACCCTTAGTCAAACACTCGTCAACTATGGAAGTCTCACCCTGCACAACCAGTTGACATGTTTATCATATTGGCCCACTGGCGAATTGATGTGATCACCAGTTTCGCTTGGTTGAAATTGATATGATCTACATTTCAATCGATTCAGCCCGCACAATCACTCATCCGTCCATTTGACTGTTTATAGTCGATGACATGCGTGTGGCTGGGTAAGTGAGGAATACCAGGGATGTGAAGGGTCTGTATATTACAGGAATGTTCTCGCAAGGCACTACAACAAGTGGCGCTCAACAGTGATAGTTCGCTACCAAGACCATAGATACACTCCTATCGAATCTCGATAACACTTCCAAAATCCAATCCTCAGTTCAGCCGACACAGGCCACTTTCCTATCAGAGATTGAATTAACAATACAGCTTCTCACATCTACCCGCATCAACTACGCTGTCGGCATGTGCAGATACGCGCTCGTCCCTTACACCTGCTCCCAAACTTCCCGCAAAGCAACCTCCTGGTGTCTATCAAATCGCTTCGGTCTGTGCCACAATGCGCGGTCATACACTATCGAGAGACATTATGATGAAGAGTGCGATGCGTATCAGTTGGGAAGGTGTCGAGAAGTGGGGGCAAGGGATATGAGGAGACGGAGAGATGAGAGTAGACAATAAAATGTCAGTCGTATGGAAGCATTGGAAGTCAATGAGCGCTGCGTTGAGGTATTTAGTGATCATAAGACGTGATAATGTGGATATGAGCGAAAGGATGATGTGGACAGCGCATGTGGTCAACAGGATTGTTCATACGGATAATCATGAAGACAGCGAAGCAAGTGGTAGTAAAATTAATGATTTTACAACACCATTGTCACGACCTATCAAGCATTCAAGTAATTAATGCAAGCTTCTTCGCGCTATCGTCCGTCTGACCTCTGAAGTTTTCCGTTGCTCATGTAGGCGCATTCACAACTATAACACCGCACACATCTGCTTTGTCGACTGATTCCCTTTACTTACCTACACAGTAGCCCCCGAGCAAACAAACCTCCTCACCTTTCTGATATGCCACTACTCAACCCCAAACCAGCAAACTGCATATGCGCTGCAACCACCAACTCCTGGGCCTGTGGTTGCCACAGCTATACATATAAAGTTACTTGTTTAGGACCGATCTACCATCATCCCCCTGTCATCATGGGGATAGAGTTTCATTGGAGGGAGATATACGAAAAATGCTCAGAGAGGTTGGGAGTTGTGAAGAGAGCGTGGTGTGAGAGGCGAGGTGTATGTCCCTACCATGTACCGGATGATGAGGAGTCGTGATGTGAGAATGCGTTGTTGATCGCTTTCGCAATGTCATTCTACCTGTTCTCCGATTGCGAGTTCCCACAGCCGTATCGTACGTCAAGAACTCGAATACTAGCGAGCGAGTGGTACATTAGTACTTGATGTCAAGGATCCAAGTTGCAAACGACTAAGAGTCCAGCAAGTAGATGTAGTGTACAATACCGTCACAAGTGAAAAGTGGATTCAAAACCGCGTGAACAGTGCCACAAGTACTGGAGTATCATTTCCGGGTTTAGATGAGATGATGCCAAAGAAAGTGAGTGAAGGTGGCGCTTCTCGAGGATTCCTTGGCATTCGACTAGCTTTGTCAGCCAACCACGTGCACTAGCCTCCGCGACATTCTGCTTAGCAGAGAGCTTCGCGCATCGCGACTTTTCCAGCCCGCGCGCGACAACATCACCACCCCATCGCCGTTTGCCATTCACATAACCGAAGCGCACTCACATCGACATCTCCAAACACCGAAGATACTGCCTTGAACAACCGCGATCATGGCCAACTACCTCGCCTCCATCTTCGGTACCGAGCAAGACAAGGTCAACTGCTCCTTCTACTACAAGATTGGCGCCTGCCGCCACGGCGACCGCTGCTCGAGGAAACACGTCAAGCCTTCGTACTCGCAGACCATCCTGCTGCCCAACCTTTACCAGAACCCGGCGTACGACCCCAAGAACAAGATGAACCCGCAGCAGATGCAGATGCACTTTGATGCCTTCTACGAGGATATTTGGTGCGAGTTGTGCCAGTATGGACTAGTCGAGGAGTTGGTTGTTTGCGACAACAACAATGACCGTACGTTTTCCCTCCTTTACGGTAGCGCTTTCACACGAAGACAGCTTGCTAACCTAACCTTTGTAACAGATCTCATCGGTAATGTCTACGTTCGTTTCAAGTACGAAGAAGACGCGCAAAAAGCCTGCGACGCCCTCAACTCGCGCTGGTACGCCGGCCGTCCCATCTACTGCGAACTCTCGCCCGTGACCGATTTCCGCGAAGCCTGCTGTCGTCTCAACAGCGGCGAAGGCTGTGTCCGTGGCGGCTTCTGCAACTTCATCCACCGCAAGGAACCGACAGCTGAGTTGGACAGGGAGCTGGACATGTGCACGCGCAAGTGGCTCAAGGAGCGTGGCAGGGATGCGAGGAGTATGTCAAGGAGTCCTACGCCGCCTGCGACGAAGAACAGGGCTTAGAAAGGAAACGACTGGGGAGAACGAGGCTAGGGTGGAGTGTGAAGGGCGTTTTGGCGTTATACATGCTCGCGCAGTTTGGGACATGTTGGCTTTGATACCTCGATATCCGTAGCGGGCATGGCGTTGCAGATTGGCATTTGTAAATTAGCTTTGGGAAAATCAGTGAAGTGTGGATAATAGGCTAGACTAGGTTACGCAAAAGCAATCATGTCAGTTCACATCGGTCTGTTTGTATGCTCAAACAACTCTCGTAATTTGCGCAACGATGATGTGATCTCGTCAAGGAAAGAAGCAGACATTGCATTGTGGCCATGTAAGACCTGGTATCATCTAGAATATGAACAGAAGAAAAGGAGAAATCCATGCATCGTTGATGCACGTAGGTACCCAAACACCAACCCAACCCCCACAGAGAAGACATTAAACGCCGTCTATACACTCAGTGTGCCCAAAAACCCCGTATATACATCCATACATCCCGTCATAAGCCTCTTTATGACACTCGTTCAGATAATCTTGTGCGCCTTCAACACCAGCACAGTGACCACAACACCTGCTACCAGCAGGAGGAAGATGATCCAGAAACACCAGCAGATCCATGTCCGATGCTTGGCCTTGCGCTGCTGCTGAGCGAGCCACGAATCTCTGTGTGAGGCGTCAGCCGTGATGGTCGTCATAAATCCGAAGCGTGATTGCGGACGGCCGGATAGACTGAGGGAGAGGGTGGAGAGATTGGGAGTGCGAAAGAAGGAGCGGGATGGAGATGCGGGGAGCGGGGACAGTGAACGTTGAGGCGGAGGGGGAAGGGTATCTTCGTCTCTGTCTAAGGGTTCCTCTTGAATGGACATGGTTGGTCGCAATAGTGGTTTTGTCGAATTCGTCTTTTGCAGTTTTGACCGGGGTCGTTGCTTCCTCGCCCGCGGTATTTGGCTCGCAGACACCTCCCCCGACAAAGGAGATAGCGGCGATGAAGCAATGGACGACCGTACAGACGGGAGTTGGACCATGGGCGGGAAAGCAGGGCTTAGGTGCGATTGGGAAGTGGGGGATCCAAGGGGCGTGTGCGAAGGGGATGAAAAGGGACTGCTTTGGACGTACGATTGCTTGGGGTCCTGGAATGTCTTTTCAAGATCGTCTTGGTGTACCGCCACGCTGAAGCGTTTCCAGAATTGGGGATCGCGCACCATTTTGGGTGGTATTACGAGTGGTCTTGGTGGACGAGCGTATTGAGGCAATGATGGTACGCAGGCGACAGCGAGGCGCTGGTGTGTTGTATCGAGCTTGTACGTTGGTAGAGACAGTGGTGACTTTGTGGCCGTTGAGAGATGTGTTTGGGGCGAGGGAGGTTGCGGCAACGAGAAGATTGTTGAGTGAGAGTGGTGTAAGCGAGTGAGGCAGTGGACGCAGTTGCTCGTATTATTGGATGTAGAAACCGTCTAGTAGCACGAGGGGTACAAAGACGTATATAGATGTGTCGCTCAGCAACACGCGAGATTTGGTGTGGATATGCAGATTGCAAAGGGTCCAGTGAACCAGGAAACCGCCGCGTGTAAGGAATGACACAACGTAAACCTTAAGTCGCAATAATGATCGACGATGGTTTTACGAGTCAAGTGAAGCGGGAGTGACGTGGTAGAGAAAGGAGCGACGGTAGTTGGGTGAGGCAATCGTTTGCACAGGTGCAGCACTTCAAGGCGCAGTCGTGAATGGAAGTGGTCATGAATGAGAAGGAGGAAACTACCATACTTAACACTGCACGCCTATACAGGCCCCTAAACAACAGGCCTTGGGTCCGGGACCCATGTGATGTAACACTACTTGCCTAGACTCGACGTCCAGGTGTCAAAGCAGGATGTCGATATTATCGTGAGAGGGGGCAACCAGAGTGATGGTTCTCGTTGGTTTCGAGGCTCGGCGTGGGTCTTAGGAGCTGGCCAAAGCTGGCCAATAGAAAGCTGCGAGACCGTTTGGACCCCTGCAGGCCATCACGCTGGACACATGGCGCCGATGGCGGTAAGGCGCGGGAAATTGGAGAGAAGGTATCTGAGACGAGGGACCCATGTGCGACCGGTAAGGCCATGAGGCTGTTTGGTTGCCGTGCAGTGCGGCTCTAGAGTGGACCAAGTACACGGCAGCTGTGTTCGCTGCAGCATCCTGCATTTGCAGCTTTCGATGTCGCACCCTTCGCAAAACACCTGAGGACGAAGAGAGTTGCTGCCCACCATCATCAGCATGCATCTGCTCTTTCTCAGCAAGCGGAATGCCACGTTGAAACAAGGCGCGCTATACGCAAAACATGGCTTGACAACGGTCTTGCGTATGCTTCAGCGCGGTCCCACCCGCTGTTTCTGTCGTTCAACATTCCCTAGGGCTCACCGCTAGGGTTACCTAGACTCCTGCACCGGCATCCTTGCTGTGCCATCCCATACCCTGCCAGCACAATATTGTAACACTACGCGATTGTTTACTTTCGAAATCCTCACTATTTTCCGGAATTAGCAGCGGCAAGGATGCCACACGAGGAGTTGCCTTTCTGGCTGGTCAATGTTCCTAGGGATCAATGGCCGAGCGAGTGCCCGGACTTCTTGAAGAATATTAGTGAGAAGGACAGGGGAATCATCGGGACGCCTGATGAGAGCTACCGGGTGTTGACATGGGACCAAGTGAGGGAGATTGTAGGTGAGATTGAGATGAGACGCGCGATAAGCGAAACGCTGATGGTTGTGGTCAGAGAGCAACCGGGTCGACAAGTTTCATCGTATGCCGAGTGAGTTGAGGCGGTATCGGCAGTTTACCCATCGGCTGGAGAAGGACTATGGCAGTATAATGAACTTCATTGTTAATGAGCGGTTGAAGTGGGGAAACATGGAGCCGAAAGGCAAGCCGTTCGAACTCGATGGTATGTGCACTTGTGTTTTGATGATTGGCATCCCTGCTTACCGACCTATAGAGGACATCAAGATCCTATATAACGACTGGCCCTACGGCATTGATGCAGATATTGTGCATCTTGTCGTGTGGACCAAGTTTGAACTCGACGATGACCCCGACACTGGGCTCTCTACCGCTGAGTCCCAGAAGCAAATTGGTGACTATGTGCAAAAGACGTTTGCTCCAAAAGTCAAAGAACTAGTCTGGTTCAAGAACTGGAAGAGTCTGAAGAGCGTGCATGCAGTGGAGCACTTCCACGTCATGTTGTACAAGCCGGATGCTGTGTTCCTCAAGGAGATTACGAACGGCGATGTCCCCATGAATGAGAAGTTTTGTTAGCAAGGAAGCGTAACGGGGTATTTTGGCTGTCCTGTTGTCGAGAAGCAGAGGAAAACATGCCGATTATCACTAAGCGTATTTCTCACTTATTTGACTGCACAAGAGCTTGGGGTCGACGGGGTATTTTGGCATGCTAACGGCATATTATGCAGGCCAACGGGGTATTTCGGATGGAAATTCACAATCATTTTGTTTAGACGTGTTATAGACATGGTATGTTTACTAGAGTGGCCGTGCGACGTCCATAGAGGAGAATTACCTGTTATCGATATCATCCAGGCCTAAACAAATTCAAACTTCTCAGCCTTGTTCTGCACTCGGGCGCAAGGCGACGCCGATGCTGATCCAGTTCCCCTGAAGATCATCCGGTTGTTGTTGGGATTGATTGGAGCGGCGTGCAGACCGGGTTGAGGCCCAGCCCTTAGTAAGTTTGACAGGCGCGTCATTTCCCGTGGCGTACGTGGCGCGTGGCGTGTGGCGCAAACTTGAACTGCATAACTAATGAATTGTCAGAAACAACGAAACTAAGATATTTTGACCCAAGTACGCTGAGCTGGTCAAGCGGACTAGGTGTCGAACATCACTAGGCGCATGCTTTCTGCAGAAGCCGTTGTTATCTCATTGCCTATCGTCGAATAGAGACGTCTTCCTTGTACCGGGATACAAAGCGGTGAGAGTGGTGTTTGGCCTAGCGTTGACAAAAAAGTCGCGGGACGGCAAGGGGCCTTCCTCCACATTTGAGTCGGCACCGAGTGTGTCTTGTGCACCAGCCTCTACTCCCCCTCTTTACCTTTCCTCGAGAGCGGCGCGTTTACAAGTGTTGCGACGCCAATTGCGGGTTTCCGGTATCGCTCAGGCCCCATAATTGGAGACTTGACCGTGTCTTGGTAGCATCACCGACCACGGAGGGTGAACAAGGTATGGCGCTAGAAGGAATACCCGGTAGTGATAGTACTGACATGGTGAAAGGTCTTTTCTTGTAGCCATCCTCGTGATTCGCATCCAATCCCACTATACGCTGCGCACAGCCACTCTTCCGCGTCATCCCATGCGAGCGACTCTCTACAAGGCCTTGCAACACCTCCCACTGAATCAACTTCAGTGGTGACATATTCACCATGCTCGGATATCTCACCAGCCGCTGGCAGTCGACCGGCGAACAGAAGAAGACCAGTCCGACCTGGTTCGACCGCCACTTCTCGCCTATCCTTCTCTCTGTCGCGAAGAAGGCATGCACCCACCCAATCCACACCATCGTGACCATCGCGTTCCTGGCTAGCTACTCATACTTGGGCGTTTTGGACAAGGGTCTGCTGGAGAGTGGCATTGAGGAAGTGTCGAGCCGAGTCGACTTCCACACCCTTTTGGCTGGCAGCAAGAGACTTAGAGTAGGAGAAGAGACATCATGGCAGTGGGAGGCTGAAGAGCCCAAGACTGCTGTGTACAAGGATAAGGTAGGGATACCTGCTATTTTCCTAACATTTGACTAACCAGACAGACCGCACAGGAACTCGCTCTCGTAACTCTCGTCTTTCCCGAATCGAGCACCATCAACTCTGCTCCCTCGCAACAATCGGTTCCTAGCAATGTCTCTGCCGAGCTCCTCCCCAGCTCCTCCAGCTCTTTCTCTACTTTCTCCCACGATACCTCGCTCGCATTCTCTATCCCATACACCGAGGCTGCCGATTTCCTCCAGGCCATGCAAGAGATTTCTGCGCCAGAGGACGCTGCTCAATCGCAGGGCTCTGAGAAGGAAGGCACACACGAAGAGAAGAAGTGGATGATGAAGGCTTCCAAGATTGGCAGTGCACCAGGCGGCGTGCGTAACTGGATCACCGAATCATGGACGTCTTTCGTCGATCTCCTCAAGGTATGTCATTCGTGGATACGAACGTGAACTTGGCTAAGTTTGATACAGAACGCTGATACTGGTGACATCGTCATCATGGCTCTGGGCTATCTCGCCATGCACTTGACTTTTGTCTCTCTCTTCCTCGCCATGAGGCGTCTTGGATCCAACTTCTGGCTGGCTACCGCTGTCCTCCTGCAGTCCGCCTTCGCTTTCCTCTTCGGTCTTGCTGTGACAACCTACCTCGGCGTTCCTATCAACGTCATCTTGCTCTCTGAGGGACTTCCTTTCTTGGTCGTGATTATTGGATTTGAGAAACCCATCGTCCTCACCAAGGCTGTGCTCTCTGCCTCTCTGGATGGCCGACGAGCGGCGGAGGAGAGGCGGGGCGAGCCTTTGACTATCCAGTCATCCGTACAGACTGCCATCAAGAGGACTGGTTTCGAGATTGTTCGCGATTACTTCTTCGAAATTCTGATCCTTGTTGCCGGTGCCATGTCTGGCATCCAGGGCGGCCTACGACAGTTCTGCTTCCTCGGCGCCTGGATCCTTTTCTTCGACGCCATTATGCTGTTGACTTTCTACACTGCGATTCTCACCATCAAGCTTGAGATCAACCGAATCAAGCGCCATGTAGCACTGCGTAGGGCTCTTGAGGATGACGGTGTCGATGGCAAGGTCGCTGAGAATGTCGCTCGCAACAACGACTGGCCCAACGCTCGTGACGTGCAAGTCGTCAATCACACCACGACTGTGTTCGGGAAGAAGATCACAGTGCCCAAGTTCAAGATTCTCATGGTCGCTGGATTCATTCTCGTCAATGTCCTCAACGTAGTCACTCTCCGATTCGGCCTCTCTCCTAGCAAGGTTTCTCACGTTTCTGGCGTAGGTGCCACTCCTCCACTGGACCCTTTCAAGGTTGCTGGAAATGGATTGGATTACATCTGCGAGCAGGCCAAGAGCACCGCTACGTCTACAATCGTCACTATCCTTATGCCGATAAAGTATGAGCTTGAGTTCCCGTCCATCCACTACGCCGAGCCTTCAATCGCCGACAACGAGCTCGCATTCGGAAACAACATCAGCACTCACATTGTTGATGGTGTACTCAAGAGCTTAGAAGACCCCTTCCTTAGCAAATGGATCGTCCTTGCGCTTGTCATGAGTGTGGTTCTGAACGGCTACCTCTTCAACGCAGCGCGCTGGACCATCAAGGAACCCCATCAGCCACTCGCACCACCCTTTCCTTCAGAAGTTCAGGATGGAGCTCCCACTGTGCCTGGAACCCCTCGCGTGCCTTCAATGCACATGCCTACGCCGCCCCGCACTCCTGGTCCTGAAGAACAGAATGGTCGCCTTCAGCCTCTCACACAAATCGCGACACGAACACCCGAGATACCAGCAGGTCCTTCTGAAGAGCAACAAAGACAGCCAAACCGCCCCTCTGAGGTTCTGGAGCTCATGATCAAGGAAAAACAAGCGCCCAAGATGACTGACGAAGAGCTGATCGAGATGTCGCTCAAGGGAAAGATCCCAGGTTATGCCCTGGAAAAGACACTTGGTGACAAGACTCGCGCTGTCAAGATTAGACGTGGTCTTGTCTCGCGTACGCACGCTACACGAGAAACCTCAACTCTGCTAGAACGCTCGCTTCTGCCATACAAGGACTACAACTACGATCTTGTTCACGGCGCATGCTGTGAGAACGTAGTCGGCTACCTTCCTCTCCCTCTTGGTGTCGCCGGACCTATCCTCGTTGACGGTCAAAACTACTTCCTTCCTATGGCAACTACCGAAGGTGTGCTTGTAGCCTCAACCTCCCGAGGTGCTAAGGCTATCAACGCAGGCGGCGGTGCCGTTACTGTTGTGACTGGTGACGGTATGACCCGCGGACCCTGTATCGGATTCGACAGCCTTGTACGTGCTGGTGCGGCGAAGAACTGGCTCGACTCTGAAGAGGGCCAAAGGACGATGAAGGACGCGTTCAACTCCACATCCCGCTTCGCCAGGCTCCAATCTATGAAGTCTGCCATCGCAGGCACCAACATCTATGTTCGTTTCAGGGCCACCACTGGCGATGCCATGGGTATGAACATGATCTCCAAAGGTGTCGAGCACGCTCTCACCGTCATGGCAACCGATTGCGGTTTCGAAGACATGCGCGTAGTGACCGTATCGGGCAACTACTGCACAGACAAGAAGTCCGCCGCCATCAACTGGATCGACGGTCGTGGCAAGGGTGTCGTCGCCGAAGCCATGATCCCCGGTTCTGTCGTCAAGTCAGTCCTGAAGTGTGAGGTTGAAGACCTGGTGCAAATGAACATTTCTAAAAACTTCATCGGATCCGCAATGGCTGGTGCTATGGGTGGATTCAACGCCCACGCGGCGAACATTGTCGCTGCTATCTTCTTGGCTACTGGGCAGGATCCAGCGCAGGTCGTTGAGAGTGCTAACTGTATCACGATCATGCACAAGTAAGTCGCCCCTTTCGTAAAATGTAACAGCATCGAAGACTAACAAAGAGTAGCGTCAACGGCAACCTCCAAATCTCCGTCTCTATGCCCTCAATCGAAGTCGGCACAATCGGTGGCGGTACCATTCTCGAACCTCAATCCGCCATGTTGGATCTCCTCGGTGTACGAGGCGCTCACCCAACATCACCCGGTGACAATGCTAGGCAACTAGCCCGTGTCATCGCCGCCGGTGTACTGGCTGGTGAGTTGTCACTGAACAGCGCGCTGTGTGCGGGTCATCTAGTCAAGGCGCATATGGCACATAACAGGAGCAACGTCCCGTCCCGTGCGCCTACACCTGCGCCTGCAACACCTGTTACAGGAGCTCAGACACCTATTACCAGCGGTGGACCTTTGTCAGCACTGAGCTCTGGTCCTGCACCAAGACGGTAAAGCTCAGGAAGGGGTTAGGTTTGGCGTAAATGGTTGTAGATACGCGGGACGATACCTGGCTTGTTTATGGTACATTTCAGGTTAATCTGGATTAGGGGGATAAGTAAAGGAACGGGGATTCATATATACATGCGTTCGCAAAAATATGTTCTGTCATCTTGGCAGAAGTACTACATCATTAATGCATTCTTGGTAAGTTTTTTCAGTGTAGCCTCTGCTGCGATTGTTGGGTTTTACTCTGGACACGTTCCTGTGCATTGCAAGGATGTGTTGGGGGCAGCTTTGGTGCTGTCGCGAAAGCCGTATGCGACCATTATGAAAGACATCTTTGATAGAGTACTACAAGCAAACGTTTTATAATAGACCTTAAGATCATAGATAATCTTGAATACTCGCTAGTCTGTTCTATTTTTTCCATAACTTGGTCATTGAAATTGTGCTTGGGTGAGTAAAATAATTGAAATAGGTTTTAGGCGTCGCGGCTGCGAGGAGGCTCGTACAATACGTCGCACTCGTAGTGTAGTGACTACCTAGAAAAGTCGCAGGCGCATGTGTCGTATATACTAGTGGTTCCGGAGGAAACAACAAGAAGCGCAAGAGTTAACCTGCCAGAGCTTGGGATGATGCTATCGAGAATAACCTGTTATGACGTGACATCTGAGAGCTTTCGAAACGTTGTCTTCGTACGCGCCGTTTCAGGCGCGTGGCTGTGCACCAAACATAAAGGGAAAACTGACTTGCACTTCTTGGCGCCAAGGTTCAGCTCAGCTGTGGTGCGAAGGGGTGACCAATCAAGCTGCCCCGGACCCCAGTGCCGCAATTACGGGGTACGCCGTTCTTGAATGATCATCAGCTCGCGTTTGCATAAAAATACACGGGGCTTGCCCTACTCTTGAATGGTCCCACTCCTTCATAGGGCCTCCACTGTTGACCTTCTCTTTTCCTTTTGACACAATCATTCTTTCAACCTTTCAAACTCTTCAACTATAGTCGCTCCCTTACAACTTTTCACCAAACATGCGTTTCGTGTCAGCGCTCGCCGTCGCGGCGGCCACTGTCAGTAGTGCGCTTGCGCAAGACCTCATTTTGGGCTTCAACTCCGGTGCCTCTGACGATACTGGCAAGGCGAAGACACAGAAGGACTTTGAGAAGGAGTTTACCACCGCGCAGAACCTCGAGGGCGCACCTGGTAACTTCAGCGCCATCAGGCTTTACTCCAATATCCAGTGGGAGACGACCGACACACCCATCGCCGCCTTCCCTGCTGCCATCGCAACGAACTCCAAGCTCCTCCTCGGTATTTGGGCGTCAGGAACGGACAACATCGACAACGAGCTGAAAGCGTTGAACTCCGCGGTTGAGGAGTACGGAACAAAGCTAACGGATCTTGTTATCGGATTGTCTGTCGGTTCCGAGGATCTCTACCGTGTATCTGAACCTGGTATCCGAAACAAGGCTGGTGTGGGTAACAGCGCCGAGAAGATCGTCGAGTTCATCAAGACGGCGCGCGAGCGTCTTGCCGACACCCCTCTCAAAGGTGTGAAGATTACTCACGTCGACACCTGGACTGCTTGGGTAAACGAATCGAACAAGGCTGTCATCGACGAGATTGACTTCCTGGCTGTTAACGCTTTCCCCTTCTACGAATCCGAGCTTGACAACAAGATTGACAACGCCGGTAAGCTCTTGAGCAGCGCTATCAGCGCAACTGAGGGTGTCGCAGGAGGCAAGGATGTCTGGATCACCGAGACCGGCTGGGCTTACAGCGGCCCCGACTTTGGGGCTGCTACATCGACTGTAGACAACGCGGAAACATACTGGAAGGATGTTGGTTGCGCGCTGTTCGGCAAGAAGAACGTCTTCTGGTACACACTGCGCGATGCCAACCCTGCAAACAAGGTCAAATTTGCAATTTCTGATAAGCTGTCCACCACTCCCCGCTTCGATATTAGCTGCCCAGAGCAGAAGGAGCTTCCATCGGCGGAGCCCATCGGCAACAACGGTACTTCGACTGATGACTCGTCGAGCAGCAACTCGACCACAGGCGGTGGCAACAACAGCAACAATAACAGCAACGGCGGAAACAACAGTGGAAACGATGGTGGAAACGATGGCGGAAACGATGGCGGAAACGACAGTGCTCAGCCGTCTGGCGCTGCCGCGCCCAGCGGTACCGGCGCGGGAGCTGCTACCTCGGTTTCGGTCATGAACTCGATGGCCATGGCCTTGTCAGTCGTCTTTGCCATCGCTGCCTGGGCTTTGTAGGCGTGGATAGCGTACGGAAGTCCTCGTGATCAGTTCCTTTTTTGTATTCCTTTGTGTCAGTGTAAGATAGATGAATACGTTCACATAGGGTCGCGAATACATGATATTCGCACCTAGTTTGAGCGACTGGTTCGCAACACTATGGTTTCATAATATATCAAGAGAATGGGTTAGCTTTGCGCAAATATTTCCGATGCTATTTTGGCAGGTGATGAAGTGAACTTTGACTTGATTGAAGTTGATGAGAGAAAGGAAGGCGCTGACTACGCACTAGCCAGTTGAGACGCGTCATGACCCCACACCCAACGACACCAGCATTCTTTCCATTCTCCACTCTCCATCAGCTTCTCATCTCGCTGAGCGTCGCGATGATACCTATCGAGCATAGCACAGCCAACTAACGGGCTGTATCCTAAGATTTTCGCCACATGCGCCATGAACCTGGCTAACGGTTCATTCTCGCTTCCCCTGCGTCCGAGCCAAGATTTTCCCACTATTCTTCAGAAACGGCTGGCTGGACACGTTCGACCTACCCCCATTGTCAGACTCGTCAGAATAGAAAAGTCGAGGGCTATGGGCCTTATACCGTTGCATCGAGCCCAAGGTCGGGGCCATGTAGTGTGGAAGGCTCGGTTGCTGCTGAGAAGGTGGTGGTGATGGTGTTGCAGGTGGTGTAGTAGCAGCATCCACCTCGTTTTGATGTGAACGGGCTGCTTTCTTAGAAACAGGGGGTTTGGGAACTATAGAGACCCGAGGCGAGGTAGTCTGAACGGTTGGTTTGGAGCTGTATTTAGGCGGTGTCTGCTCCGGCGTCAAGGGTATATTGCTGGGCAACTTTGTCGTCGGTCTGAAGCCTCGAGGCTTAGCTTCTGACAGTGATCGCTGAGGGGTAGAAACCTTTAGTCTTCGAAAGGAACTTCCGATGGAAGAAAGCACAGACGCTGCACGAGGCTTGGGGCTGAATGCAGATGTCTTTGCTGTCGTTTCGACAGTTCTAGATGGCCCCTGTGGCTTTGGCGCGAGAGGCTTCCGGGAAGCGTTTATCAGGGTGAGTCTAGGTTTCCCCTGAGGCTTCGCAGGCAATTCTCTGTTCTTACTTTGAGGAGCATTGGCTGCGAATACAGGTGGTTGACTTTCGAATCCTTGTTTGGCGCCCTCCCCCGAAAGACTTTTCTCCCTTGTTTCCTTTGCTTTCACCAGCTCTGAGCCCTTCTTCACTCTTTCTCTCTGCGAATTTTCATGATTTTCCCGAAGTTCCTGAAAATGGATGGCCTGAAGGATCAACATTCTCGCAGCGACATTAATGTCCTGCTCGAAAATGTCATACGCGTACTCCATAAAGTCAGTCCACGTCCGCACTTGCTCCGGTAGTGGGAAGTACAAGTTCGTCGACTGATAAGCTTTGCGAAGGTCATTTGGTATATGTTTCGCACCCATGATAGTGGATAGCATAAGCGTATTTGCGATCAGCTCCTTTGCTTCGAAGATGAGCTTGCGTATGCTGCCATACAAAGATGCATGGGCACGGTCGCCGAGTTTTAGGTTGAGAACGCAACTCCCGGGGACTTCAAGTAGGTAACGATCTATCTCAGTATATCGGAGGCTTGAAGTTTGCTCCGAGGGTCTGAATCTGCCAACTCTCAACGACTTCTTTGCCGGGTTTGAAGCCTCTTCTTTTGATTGAGTCTCGTTCGAAATCGCCAACCCCCCACAAAGCACTGAATCCAACTTATATTCCAAGTCGAAGGAGTAGTCAAGCATACACACATATTCGTATCCAGGTCCTAAGTGGCCAAACAGCCACTCCCACGGCTCAGGTACCTGCTTGTTCATGCTGTGTATGATCCTCTCCAAAGCTTCATCAGGCGCGGCGTGGTCTATGAAGAATCTTGTGTTGGCGGTCAGTTTCCCAGGTAACATCTTGACATTGCGGATGTAGTTGACCGGCGCGCCTTTGACTATAGACTCACACGCTGAACTGGGTAGCGGCGTATGGCGAACAGGGTTTTTTTCCCAATCCGGCTTGGAAGGCAACACCTCGATACCTCGACCAAAAACGCGGAGAACAGTGCAAATGGTGTAAGGGTTCGAGGTCGCTACTCCGACGAGATCTCTCTGGATAGATCTGCCAACATCGTAATGCATGGCCAGGGTTTGTAACATCTACTATACGTCAGTGGCTGTTTCTTAGCATACCCAATACATAGTTCCTGCTTACCCGCGTAGCCCGTCTCTGATTGCGATAGCCTTTTAGCACCAACAACTGCGTTATCCACCACACTCGTTCGTCGCCATGCATCCACTGGCTCATAAAGCAGTGCCCAACCTGTCGGCCATCTTTAGTAATGGCTACCACCAGGATATTATTCGCTTCCTTCGGCAGACACAGGTCTCTCAGCCTTTCGCGAGTGAGTCGAATGAGCTTGCCTACACGCGAGAGTTGGTTATAGCTTCTTACTTTGTGCTTCACTTGAAAGTACAAGATACTTGATAACCTACCATACTCGGCCCAGGTGCCCATCACGAGGTGTGCTCTCCAGCTCCACACGCCATAATCAGACGAGAAGTGCTCGGCGCAAGTTTCCAGCCGTCTCTTCGTCACCAGGTCTCCAGGTATAATTCTATATACAATGTCTTCATCAATATCTGGGTCTTCGTAGAGATGGTTTGGCTCGCTGCGTATGCGATATTCGATACTCTCTATACTATCAGGATTACGGTAAGTCCTATCGCTTTGTCTGGCCAGTGATTGCTGGTCGTTTTTCATTGCGCAGTTACGTTATGTCTTTGTTGGTTGCTGTTTGGCTTGTGTTCTGTATCGCTCACGGACGAGTGTGTTTAGGGACGTTGCTGTAGATTTGGACTGCATCATTCACGACTTTTTCAACTGTCAGGTCCATCGAAGCGAGACGTGAGACCATGGTAGAGACTCACCCAACGATGGTGAGCGTAACCATCAAATAAACCCCCCGCATACTCCCATTTACTTCCGCACAAAGATTCTCCACTGAATCCATGGTACTGTTCGACTCAAAGGGATCTGCCGCCGCGGCGTTCCGCCGTAGTATTGGGTGAGGAAATCAGTATAAACGTCTGGTTTTAGGTTAGGATATCCGTCTCGCGCGCGCTTCAACGTGAAGAGACATTGCTCAGTCATGTGTCGGATCTCTGGCTTAATGACATTAGTTTATCCTTCAATATTATTGCTTGCGAAGGAAGCATTTCAGCCCGTACAGTGACCAAAAATCTAACAAAGCGCAACCGTTAATTAGCCTAATAAACCTCCTCCTATTAGCTGCAAAGGGGGGCGCTCTTTTCACGTAAGCAGAAAGAGACCACACAACGAACGTTAAAACTTCTAATATTTGTATATTGTTATTTATAGAACTATTCAAGAAAGTCCTAAGTCTGATTGTTTAATTCCTAGCCTGTCTACTACCTTTTACTTTTTTTGTACGTTTAGCTGTAATGGCTGAAAGCTTCCTTTAGAAGCACCCGCAGCCGTAATACTGTGAAGATCGTCTAAAGATGATCTAGGGTTGGTTCTTAGGGAATGAGTGGGCGACGATAGACAAGAGGGTTGTCCTAGCGCGATTAGTAGATCAATTGTGAGGGGTAGTTATAAGCAATAGTATTTGCTTCACACTACAAGAGAATAGTGGGGGAAAGCTCTGTATTACTACATTAGGTGGGGAGGTCGTGAGAATAATTCTTGCCCCTCTGCTAATGCGCGGGGCGCAGCTTATGAGCAGGTTTGGAGGCCAAGGCGATTACGAGAAAAGCAAACATGTTGAGACCATAATCGTCCCCCTCGTTCAGCCTCTGCTATCCCGTGTTACATCAATGTTATAACACAGGGTTTTTAAGAATTAAGTAGTAATCCTTAGATTAAAACTTAAGTTAAGCACAATAACTAGAGAGGTGCGTTATCTACTATCTATATACTAATAAGTGTTGTACTCTTGTACAAGCGTGCAAGTAATCGTAGAAGAGTAATAATGTGTTATTTTAGTTATCAGCTAACTAGTGTTGCTCGTAGAAGAGCAAGCTGCTTATAGTTTAGCGTTATTAGCTCGTAGACAATTAGTTACGTGACTGCGGCGTAGTTGCTGTGCCGCAATCTTTCGACCGTGCCGTACGATCCTTCAAAGTGCTTACGCTGACCCCTAGGTATCCCCTGGTCCAGATCGTAACAAATACGTTACAAACAACAACCAGCTTTACGTCTGACAAGATATACTTTACTAAGATTGAGTGCACTTGAGGATTCCTATGATTTCTGGGCTGGAGACATCTACCGTTAGTGATATATAGGTATTTCGTACAGGTAACATGCGATCCATTGCCCGCAGGAGCGACTTTGATGAGTACATAGCGTGAAGTAACACTTTCTCTAGGTATACATATAGCCACGATCTTACCACCGCCAGCACGTTAATATCCGGCTGTCTTCACCGGAACCGCACCCTTGAATCAAACATGCTTGTCACAAGCAGTATTCGGATCTCATGACGCCACAGGCCACACGTCGATGCCGCATCAGGACGCGCAAAAATAGCCACTGGCATTCTCATTGGTCGGTTCGCAAAATCACGTGCGCAGTGGATACCGCGCCCTCGAAGCGACTAAGTGATGTGGGGCACTTCTCGTGCTGTTGACCAACCATAGCGCCAGGTTGGCAAGGCACTATATTAAAAGATGCAATGTACGAAGATGTGGTCTGTGCACATGTAAGATAACGGCAACGAAGGATTAGGGGATGCTGGCAAGGCAGTATACAGGTGGGGTGTTGTTTTGGAATGGTGCATGGCGTTTATTGTTTGAATGACACTGCCTGCTGCTTTTCCCCTTTCCGTTCACTCTCGTTCAGTCCTTTAATTCAAGCATTACGCTGTACTACACTTCGTTCATTCTTCTTCAAAGTTCACGGGGAGACACGTCTCGCTATTCAGGAGCACCCTTTAGCTCCGTAGTTTACTGCGTTCATCAGCATACGAAGTTGAGCCTCTACGTCAAACAATAAGAGTCGCGCCGTTACCTAGCCTCCGTACCACAACAGCACTCACATCGAACCTTAAGTAATCCTACTCAAATCCGTCGGCAGTCATGGTACCACCAGTTACCACAAAAGCTTTCTTCCTCACACTCTTCACCTCCGTAACCGCCTCCCCCCTCGCAAAGCGCGACGATTACGCAATCCCACCGACCGTCATCGTCCTCCTCATCATGCTAGGCGCCGGTTTAGTCGTCTGCGTGGGCTTTGCCGTAAATGCGACATTTGGTTTTAAGGAGACTGCAAACGGCATCAAACCAATGAGCCAGGAACAACAGGAGTATATGGCTGAGGTTCGGGTCATGAACATGAACGCTTTGATGGCGGCAGGAGCGAGCAGCCATCGAGGTGGCCTAAAAAGAGGAGAGGTAGTTTACGATTAGGGACTAAAGGGTATAAAGGTGGAGGTTAAGAGGAGGTGCTGTGAGCGAATGGTATACATCAGGAAGACGGCATGCGTATGTATGCCAGGGGTAACACTTTGAAGCAAACGATGGGTACATTTCTCTGCTCTTTGATCTTCCATTCGGCATTGTATTTTGACAGAACGGATATCTATAGTCATCAAAGTAGGTACATAAAGCTGGTGACATAATGTGACGCTTTATACAATCTTGTTCTCAGACACTCCCACTAACTTCCGTACAATGGTGCCGCAGTTCTGTCCAAGATTTCATCTGTCTTATCTCTCATCGACATACATGGGCGGCCCTTCACCCCTCTCATACTTCGGCACAGGATCTCTGTCTTCCAGATCGCCCCCCTCCCGCACTACATTACCAAAGAATGTATCACCAACATCAACCCATAGATGCACTCTATTAATTCCTGTAGTTGTGCACTTCTCCACTCTTCCCATCCTTCCTTCATCTTTGCCAACCGCGCTGGTCACTGCTTGAACAAGATGTTCCTTTCTGATGTTTTCGTGGTGATGGAATTCCAAGACGATTTGATCCGCATAAATGATGTCGGGGTTCGACCATGACGGTAAGGGAGCATTAGGAGTGTAGCGGACGGAGTAAAGGTGACGAGTATATGTGGTTAGGATGGTGGGTGACGATTCCGGTGATTTGCTTCTTCGAGTCGATCGTGGTATACTTTTGGCTTCTTGTGTTCTGTCAGTTTCGTTCTTGATACTAAATAGATGAAGCGGTATCCTGGAGCTATACCCACCAAATGCAGCCACCCCGTCGATGACATCTTGGACCAGTTCGCCGGCCTTCTTCACTCTAGTCTCTGATGCCCCAAACCCGCCATCAATCACCGACATATCATTTCCGGTACCATTTGTCTCCTCCCGTTGCCGTCGTTTTCTGCGAACCAATTCGTGTGCCCATATCTCCATCAACTTTGTCCTACGACTTCCACCGCGATCTCTGCGATTCATATGCGTCACATCCTCGCGAGACCGAACTTCAGTAATGTATGGCGAGTCTGCAGCGTGATGATCGACACGGCAGCCCCAAGAGGCGAAGTCACGGGCTATGAAAGGTACAGTCGTCAGGAAAGGGCGAGTATGTTGGGTGGTGTGAACAAGGTAAACCTTGGCACCTTGGAATGTGCCTGACATGTTGGTAGATAATTGCGATGTCTCTGTCGAAATGATAACCTGACGAGGAGACGAGGCAGAGAACCGGTACTTAAGAGAAGGCGCAGATTTATTTTGTTTCAGACTCTCATATAGACTGCGTATTTGACGTGCGTGCAACACCATCGCAGCAGTGCGCCAGCATGTCCAGGCGTCATGGTCAGAGCTCATGGTGAAGTGAAGCGCTCCAGAGCAGTGCTGACTTCACTTCCGGCTCCAGCGAAGCTCAGAGTGCCAAAAGCGGTCTCTACGTTTTCAGCTGTATCGTGGAAGTCATTCCTGGAGTCAGCGCAACATCACAGGCCTAAACTGTGGTAGGGCTGAGTGCGCGATATGGCACAGTAACCCAAGATCGGCCTGACATAGCAAGAGCGCTGAGATGGTGCATTGTTCAAAGGCGAATAGGAGGTTAAGTTGTCATGGGTTTGAGGTTACCGCATGCGCTAAACCTTCAGCTTCCTGCAAGGTATCTACGTCTTCTTCCGCCGACGAATCCGGAGATAACTCCTGAGTCTTCCACACCGCACTTACTGAAATGGGCTGCGTCACCCAACTAGCCATCCTCGACAATATTGCGCAACTAACGGTTACTTCGTAACGTGCATGTAGCGCCACATTCTTCCTGGTGGTGGTTGTGAAACATTCACGCCTTCAATCTAGGGCGTGAATTGTGACCATGGGGATTCGGGTTGTTTAGCACCACACCAGCTTGCATTGAGCTCTAGACGTCTTCTAGGCCTGTCTCAACATCTCACTCTTCTCCAGGAAAATTCTATTAGAACAAGCTTTCCAGGGTTCCTACGTTCGACAGAAATTTGAGCGAAGGCTCATCCTGTGACAAAATGGCGTTGGTGGCATACGCTCGGGAACTTGCTTACACGTGCGTGAGGGCTACATCACGTCTGGCGCAATGCTGTCAAGCAAGCAAGCATTCATGAATCAACATATTGTCGAATTACCATATCACAATACTTCCGACATGTTTTCACAAAGTCTACGTAACATGCTCGCGGCTCGCATTTCTAAAACCCCACCCTTCTCCTCTCTCCCACACACTCCTACCCTATGCACTACAACTACAACGATGCTGACTTACATCCACCACCCCGCGGGCCCTGTCGTAATTCGCACAACTAATCCCGCCATAACACTCTCCTATCAAAATCGCGGTTGGCTGACCACACACTCATTCTCCGACGTTCTAGGTGACCACCCAGAATGGCAGTCGACACCCATGCTTCCCGCCTCTCTTGCGTCAACAACACCCAACAACAGTTCTTTAAGAGAGAGTATACCCGTTCGTTTAGGTACCGCAATACTATCCTCCCTTAGCGCCACGATGGCTATACTTCCGGGCTATGCACCGACTGGCGCGGGGAGTATGGCGCCTATCATGGTAGGGTATGGTAGAGAGGGTGCGCAGCGGAAAGAGCCACGGGAGCTGAAAAGTAACGCTGCGCCCATACATTGGATGACGGCAGTTGGAAAGGTGTGGTATCGAGACCAAGGAATTCCTGTCCCAATAACAGGCTGGCTTGTATGTGGTCAAGGAGATGAAACCTGCGAGTACAAGCTTATGAGTGGGGAGTTGGATATCGAGGAACCGCCGCCGGGATACGATGTCGACAATCAGTGGTAAGGATGCTAGCCCATGTCAGCCGGTTGAGTATGCGTATCGCAGTAGGAGAAAGACTAGCACGTAGAGGATAATGAACATTCTAATGGTATTGTAAGAAACTGTGGTATCTCGCAAGCAAGCTAAATGCAGCTAAGAAAGAACGAGGGTTCGATAACTTTTTGGATGTCACCCGTAAATGCGCATGCAATAGACCTATCCTTTCCTTACATGAAAACACCTTCCGAATATTACGCCGTGGTATCTTGTGGTCGTTTCGCCTGTTCTTTCTGTACAAACCCCATACATTGCCCCATAAATATCAGACATTCAGTGCCAAGAGCGCCATACCTCGTTTTTCATTCAACGCATGTTGCCATTTCACACATGCTGACTTCCTTACAGATCCGCACTCTTTGGGTTCACTAGATAGATATCAGGTACCTTTGGCACCTGCGGACTCTTCTGTAACGCCAGCTTGATTGCATCTCTCGACTTCACACCTTCTTTGTTGTCCCCACCTCCTCCGGTCAGTCGTCTCATACCGCTTCTGAAGCGGCTCCTCGTGTCGTGAGCAACAGGTTTAATGATGTTCTCCAGACTGAAAGTACCGCCTTTGTCTGTGCTGCTCGATCGACCTGCGGAGTACTCGTCATCGGAGAAGGGCTCGTTTTGTTCGTCGAGGGTGGTGGACGAGAGAGAAGGAGAGATACGTTGAGGCTGATTTGGCGCAGAGGGTGAAGTCACGGAGCGGGAATGGAGACCAGGGCGGGGATGACTTGTTGGGGGTAAGGTGCTGGTAGAGGAGTTGGCGAAGGAGCTGAATGCCCCCGGGGTCATTACACCTGGGTCTCTAGCCGGGGAGAGCTTGACATCGGAAATGAAACCTGATTGGAAGGAAGTCACGGATGCGTTCCGTGTGAGTGATTTGTGCAAGATAGGCGCCGTTTGCTGGTCGTAGAGGTTCTCGCGCATGTCGTGGGCATATGGCCCATTACCGTAGCGCCCCGAGGACGCGAAGTTTGGCAAATCCGTCAACGTTTCTACATCGTCATCGTCCTCAAAGAAGTCGTCCAAGCTGTCTAGTTTCATGACCAGCTCACCAATGTGACTGTCGCCGCGAGTATCTTCCGAAGTCATAGTCGCCGTCCGGTGGTAGTCGGATAATGGGCTGAACGGGAACTCCTCTTGACGGAACTCCACCTTGGGCGTCTCAGTGTCTGGTATATTCATGTCGTCGAAATTTCCGCAGGTATAGAAAACAGCGTGAACATTCGCTCTTGTCAGCTGCGAATGCAAAGCAGGCATTGGAATGGACCAGCCGCTTTCTTCAGGAATACCGTACAATGATTGCGTCTTCTCGAACTGCTTCTTGTATCCCCTAGTAGAGTGGGAGCCTGCCATGCTCATACGGATGTGCTGCTTGTCGAATGGCGTAAGAGTACTAGTCATGTTGAGATTGATGACGAAGTCAAGAACCTTCAAAGCTTGTGGGCAGTATGCGCTTTGTAGTAGTCGTAGGAGAGGCGAGAAAAGATCAGATCCTTTAGAGGCCATTTCCGGCTTGCGCATATCGATTTCAGGTAACAAGACGCAGAGCACTTCCATCGTGTTGATCTTCATCCAATCAATCTTGTTCATCAGCAGACCGAGAAGGAATACTAGGCTACCAAATTCATGTTCCGAAGTGAATGTCGAACGTATAGCCGACAGTGTCTGCGCGAGGAAATCTTTCTCCTGACGATACCTCTTCATTGCAAAGGCGGTCAATGCTTCGGAGAGCGATGTGCACTGGTAGTGCTGGTCTGCGACTTGTGCAAGCACTTCGGCAGTAGTGCGAATACTGGAATCTTGTGCCGTGGAATCGAATGAACGTAGAAACCTTGGCAGATTTGCGAGAATGGTGTACATCAGTCGGCTGTCGTCGCCAACAATGCGGCTAGAAGGTAATACCACCAATCTTTCCAGGATTCGCAAAGACCGGTCCAGGCATGTACTGGATCTGATGCCTTTGTACGTTAGTTGAGCAAGGCCTTCGAACTTGCCCTCCCATTTGTCTGGGCAACTTTCTTCTAGGATGCTCAAAACCTCCTCGTCACCCAGATCAAGCTTGTCAAGAAATTTGTCTAGCATCAGGAGGCTCTCCATGAACTCGCCTTCGTGTATAGTATCCAAACATGCGCAGGTGGTCCAGAACAGTTGAGGGTACTGTATCAGATCTTCCGGCGCTAGTGCTTCAATGATGGTTCGTAATGTTGTCAATATTTCCATGGAGAAAGTTTGTATGTCACTCTCCTCATCCGAGATCGTGTTGGAAAGTCTAGCGAGCATGTCCGAAAGCATTTGCTGATCGAGCGAGCTCAGAATACAGCGGAACAACTGGAACGATCGACACGCGATATGCCGGACCGGGCAAGACGTGGCCCAATTCAGTGCTACTCGACCCCAAGCTTCTCTTAGCCCAGGGTATGCGAATGAGAAGAATTTCATCACCTCGCCAGCAACGTACTCCATTGGCTCAGGGACTTTGAAGGTTGAGTCTGCCACGTCCTTGCCGTTCTTGTCGTCGTAGCTCCATACCACTTTGGTGTCATGTTGTCGAATGCTCTCGACGAAGTCTTCGATAGATCTTTTATCGATGCCCGGCGTATCATCTTCGATTTTGGATATGACTAGCTCATGAATCAAATGCACAAGCATCTCGCGAGATTGGTCCTGAACTACAGAAGTGTAATGATCCCAAAGCACCAAGACCACTTGTAGAAGCAATGGAATGTGCTCTTTGGCTACCTCTACTGGGGATACCATAAGGTCAACCAGCAAGATGAGACAAACCTGTCCCAAAGCAAAGCCAGACTACGATAGTTAGCTTGAGTTAGCTTACATGTCATTCCCTGCTTACCTGCTTATTGCTACTTGGCAAAACCTGAGTGAGATCGGCCAGGTATGGAAGATTGACGGCATCTGGTGGTGGCGGCATAGGCTCTCGCTTTTCGCTCACCATAGACCGCGGATTAATCTGTAAGAGCAAGAACTCCACCACTTTCAGCCCTGCAGGAGTGCTAGACAGATGGACTACGATTTGTTTGGAGTAGTCGACGTAATTTTGTTCTCGCTTGTCTAGGCAAAGGTTGATGATGAAGTTCAAGATGAGTTGAACGTTACCACCGTACGGTCCGGTTGCAAGTGCTTGCCAGAGTGCTTGAATTTCGTTGTGTAGTACGTTGCCTGATCTGTAGGTGATTTCGAATAGATTGACGAGTAACATGTAGGAATTAGCAGTCGGTCCTCCGTCTGGATTCACCTGAAGTTCGACAGATTGTACCCAAGGAAGCATAGCGGCAACCATGTTGCGCTTGTGGTCAGGCTTGAGATCTTTAAAGTAGTATGAGAATTGCGAAAAGACCAAGAAGGCGAGTTCGGCATGCTGCTTGGCAAGCCTTCGTGATGTCTCAAACTGTGCAAGTTTGTACACCGCGACTGTCTTGTCAGAGATGCTGATATCCAGGTCCTGTAACTTGGAATTCTTCCCCTCACGAGCCTCAAGTGTGCGAAGCAATCGCGTAGACTTTGTGCGTATCTCGCTGTTCTCGTGTCCAAGCGTGTAAAGACCAGCGCTTAGCACCTTCCAGAACGGCAATGTGTAATCCTCGTGTTGTGTGAGGACCTGAGTAACAACTTCGAAGTAGCTCTCTAGAGCTTTACCAGAAACTGCCAGATAGCACATTTCGATTGCTTTATCCAGCAAATATGGATGCTCGCGATTGTGCAGTATGAGGTTGGTGAGTGCCCGGCGACCAATGGCGTGTGTTCGATCGCTCGGGGTTTCGAAGATGCTCTGTATCCACGAGAGCATACGAATAACATCGAACTGAAGCAAGACCTTACTATCGGTTGTGATACTGACAGGCCCGCCACATAACGCAGCCATAGCGCTCAAAGCTGCGGTTCTAAGATCGCGTTTTTCGATTTCAAGAGCTGCAGTCGCGTTACCTTTGCTGCTCTTATCTACCTCCCGATCAAGCATGGAACGGCGCATCTGCTCCTCTCGCTGACGGATCTGAGACTGATTTGCCGCGTATCCGCACCATTCTTCCATCAAAGTAAATGCCGCTTTGCGAGCTTGGAACGGCATCCAGTGCAAGGGGTCACTAGTCTTGTTGATGCCCTCAAACAGAACCTCAACAAGGCCACAGTAGTGCGTACGTAACTTCTGGTAGCGTGCCTCGAGCTGAACTTCCGTATCACTAAGGAATATCCTTAGATCCTTAGTGTAATTCATCAGATTGTTGATAATCCACTCATCATTGTGAGCTTCCGGAAGTTTGAGGAATTGTTGTGACGTTAGCTTGTATACGTGTGTAATCTCTGTTCGAAGATGATCGGTCCGATAGTTGATTGGGCGAGGACTGCTGATGGTCCTATTGTGATTACCCAGACGCATCTTAGCTTCCTCTGCACAAGCAGCCACGATTCCCTGAAGCGATTCGAGCAGCGTACGATAAAGATTCAGGTTAACGGAACCTAGTCCGATAACCGCAGCATCTCGTATCGCGGCGTTTTCCACTGACAGGAAGGGGAGGACTTTAGAAAACAACTCGGTGGCAGTATGTTGCTTATTTGTGCTAGTCTGCGAAGATTTTGAGCTCTTGCGTGAATGCTGCCCTTGCGTGGCTGAAATGGCCGTCGGACCCAGGCTCGTCAATGTTGTGAAGGCAAATATGAGATAGAGTTTCCATTGTTCGATGACGACTTCTGGTGAGGTGGAAGCAAGGCGGCCACTGAACTTGGTATTACCGGGCTCGAAGGGTGAATATGGGGTTGTACGCTGACCCTCGGCCAAGGAGGATAGAGTACGATACATCTGAGCAAGTCTGGCACAGACTATGTCTCGAGTAAGAGTCACAGCAAAAGGGCAGACTTCAAAGCTGATTCGCACCAGGTTTGGGAAAATCTTGAACCATAGGGTAGCGTCGTACGGCACGTCGCTACCACAAAGCTCCACGAGCGTGCTCTGCACATTGCTCTTGCGCATACCGCGTTGTAAACGACTACGTTCAGCTAGCGACAGCTTCTCATCGCTAATGTCCAGCACCCTCTGGGGACTGCCCTCCATTACACGGATGACACGGGTATTGGAGCCACCCAGAGCCGTATCGAACTCAGTGATGAGACGTAGCACGGTGACGGCGTAGGAGCGAACACGATGTGAAGGAGAGCATAGGAAGAAGAGGCCATGAGACTCGACTTCATCAACGTGCGCCCACACCGAAGAAAGATCAAGCTGAGCAGCGCGATTCCCAGAACCATCATCGGGCGTGTCCAGTGCTGCTTTGCGTGTTTTCCGCTTAATCTCTTCAATCCATATCTCTAGTAGCTCCACGTAGAGCCTCAAGGTGTTCTCAATGTGCCCAGCTCCGAGCATGCCACCATCAGACATGGTAGCGTAACGATCGTCGAAGTTGAAGATGAAACGTGCAAAGCCAATCGTGACTTGCTGTGCATGTGACTGTCGGGCTATCGACTTGAGTGACTGAGCGGACGACACGGCGATGTTGCTTTGAACGTGAGCGGTTCCAGTACATAACAAATTTACAAGTGAGTTGAAGGGTATATGTGGGGACAAGCAGCGGGGTAAAGCCTGAACAGCGACATGCAGAAGATCATAGAACCCTTGCCGCAGATCCGTAGTATTCACGTGGTAGTCTTCGCGAGGAGCGAAACTGAAAGCCGCTGCCATGGGCGTTTTTGGTGTTTGCGAGGAGAACTTCTCGTCGAGCACGGCCTGTCCTCCAAACGCATTGTCGCATATAATAGTAATTTCTCCCAAGATTTTGCAAAAGCGGATATAGTACTCTTTGGCCACTTCGGCGAAACCAGCGAAATTCACAGGACGTGAAAGACGCTCTTCCTTGAGGAGACTGGACTTTATAGGTAGGGGTTGCAGAGGCCGCGGACTAGAAGGAAGAGCAGGAAGCTCGTTCGAAAACACATTTGGATCGTAGTCGAACGTGAGCGGGAAGGGCGGCTGCTCGGTGTTCTCAAGATCAGCCATGATAGCGAGGAAGGAGCGGATACCGATGACCATACGATCAGGCTCCAGATTTTCGACGCGCAACTCTCGCCCTGACATGAACATGTCCGAATTGAGTAGAGGAAAGATGATGGTCTTGAAGCAAAGATCTTGGTACTTGTAGCCGATGATGCGCGTGAGTTGTATCAAGGGTTCGGCGATGGCTGGTTCGGTCGAAAGGTATGACCGCCTTCCCGGTTGAAATACCATCCGTATAATCTCATCTAATCGGCGTATGGCGACGTTTGGTGCTTCAGTTCCCCGTCTGTAAATGTAAGTCCACACCAACCGGCATATACCTCGAAGGGCGATGGCTCTCGTTGCGCGCTCCTTGAGTCGTGGCTGAGTAGACAAGGCAAGCGCGAGCCACTGCGAGAGAAATGTTTCAGTCGGAGAAGCACATAAGATGGCAACCATGAGTGGAAATGCTTCGTGCCAGTGTTTTGGCTTGCCTAGCAATATGGCAGCGCGCTGCTTCATCATATCGATCACGGTCTTCCACTTGGGTGCATTGAGCTCAATGGTAGCCTTGGAGGTGATGCGGAGCAACAGTTCCCGCAAGACTTGACAATAAGCATATTTGACCGGCTGGCCGTGGGCACTGGTGAAGAGCTTGGCCATGGAGAGCATGAAGTCGCACGTCCGGTCCCATGTCTCCTCGGGATATGACTTTACTTGCAGGTGTCTTAGAGCGCGAATGAGCAGGGCGCCTTTAGCCTCGTGGTCTCTGTTGTACTGGTTCTTCATAGCCAAGTGGCCATCAACAATCTTCAGGTCGGCGACAAACTTTTCTTGCACTTGTTCGAATATAAGTCCACTGAGTACGCCGAGCAGCTGGCTATAGATGGTCCAGTTGGCGAGGTTGAGCGGGGATATGTCCACTAGATCAGGGTCAACAGTGCTAAGCTGGCCGTAGAAAAGACCAAGAAGACGATCGGCCATCTCAAAAGTCAGATTGTGGAGGTCGGTTTGCGTCATGATCTCGATCAGTACGCGGCAGAGGATGTAGGTTGAGACGGTGGAACGCTGCTCAGCTTGGGTGACAGTCTGTTGTAGAGCGACAATGTGATCAGGCCCAGATGCCACAGAGGCTGCAGATTGGTTTTCCAGGTGCTGGACGGGTTCGGTATTGCGTCGAGACAGGGCGGGGTGGAGTTGGAGTCCCGGAGTGACTTGTCGGGCATTAAGCAGCTGAGTACGCTGTTTGGACGCTTCCTCACTCTTTGCTTTCCGCCACAGCATGATGGTATCTATGAGAGGCTTCGGCTTATGGCGCGCAATGTGCCCCAGGGCTGCTATGAGCTGGTCGAAGGTGGGGTCTACACCAGGTCCGCAGACACCCTCTACCCTGGCCTCGGGCTGCCCTCTCTCAGTCATGCACTGATTGATCTTCTGCTCGGCTTGGCTAATGAACGAGTTGAACAGGTGGTGCAGCGCATATTCGCCAACCGTCTTGAGTTCGTGGGGGTGCGGCGGCGGGTGGCGCGATTGGGAGCGATGGTGATTATGGCCCTTACGCGAGGATCTGGCACTCGGCGCCCGCTCAGGCTTGCGCTGAGCTATGCTGCCGTCGCTTGATGCTGCCTGGGCTCCAACACCGGCGTAGATGTTCCCCGTACTCGCGCCAGGCTGCATGCCGTTGGCAACAAAGGCCTCCGCTATTGACTCCTGCGACATGACGGCTCCATCGAGGGTTGCACCGGCGGCAGCGGCAATGATTTGGGGGCTAAGCGGGCTGGTGGCTGGTGAGTTGACGAAGCTGGTATTCCTCGAGTGCTGTATGCCGTGTACGATGGACGTGTTGCGATTGTGGGCGTAGGAACCCGACGGTTTACGTTCAAGCGCCTGAAGGGTGCGATCGGGGCTCGAATTACTGCTAGTGGCTTTGACGGCGGGCGTCTGCGAGCGCGAGGCAACCGTTCGGGACGAGGCAGTCAGCGCACGCCCGCGGGTCTGGCTGGGTTCGCGGGAGGCCGACGAGGGGTCTATATGGTGCGACACATTCCCAGCAGCTGGTCGAGCTTGCAGGAGAGGGAAAGCAGCTGCATCGGGCAAGAGCACAGGGGTCAGCACAAATCTGATGCAGCGCGGAGAAGGGTCGACGTCGAGATAAAGCTGCCCATGGCACAGCAAAAGCCGGCACTGTCAAACTCCAAACCGCGTGGGGAGTGCGTTTCACGGTACCTCGCACGGGTTGGAGACGGCTATGCAATACACAAAGAAAAAGCTACTCACACATGCCGCAGACTTTCCGTGCAGCATCTTCCGTGGCGGGCGGAGAATACTGCAGTCCGTCAGACAAAGGCTCAAGACGTAGATGGCGCCGTTGAGAGGGTCGCGACGGCTGTCATGGATGTCCGGAGGTGGATGAAATGGGTACGTAGAGTTGCCCTGTGCCTGACTAGCCGGTGTCTAGCCTCATTGGTGGTAACGATCATCCATGGCGCCCGGCATCAACACGGCTCTGGAGATCGATCCGAGCCTGGAGATTATCCAGTCCCACGTGGTGCTAATCTGGGACTGGGCATGCGAGACCATCGATACAAGCGAGCTCGTCCTCGTATAAGTCTACTTGTACCATGTCAGCATACTTAAGAGTATAAGGGTCGGAGAGGTGATGCTCATAGACAAGACCCACCAGGGCCCAAACACCAAGACCGGAACCGACTCGCTACAATCTACACTCTGGGGCATGCATGGCTCTGGAGATGCACGTAATCGTCAAGAGAGAAAATGCGGTATATCATCAACGCAGCGCAGTAATGGGCAAGACGTATGATTATATAATGATACCCGCATCAGGTATAGGCGCATCTCTGTCTCCAAGCCCGCCTGCAGTTGCTCTGGCTGTGCATCAATCATGCCCAGGTGTGGACACTTGCAAGGTTCGCTTGTCCTTCCGTCCTAATCGCTCCGACATGCGAAGCCTCCATGGGAGGATACCTAGCAAACCCCAGCACCATAGATAACAACGGCCGCAGAGAACTTGCTAGATTCACAGCCATGTGCTAGCAAGATGCAACGCCAGCTTTCCGAGCCGACTGTGCATGGCTGCTCCATCGTTGTCAACATCGGCCTGACTTTGCTCCTCTGCTGGCTCCACAACTGCATCTGCCGTCTTCGTACGAAGTCATCATGGTAGAGGGCGGCAATTTTCCCCACAAAGGCACCGAGGTGCTGGCGGGGTTCTTGGTAGACATAGCGGAAAGACAGCGAAGCTCGGGAAAGTCAGGGTCTCGCAGCCTCCGCCGGCTCTCTCAAGCAGCCCCCAGCGGAATTGATGCGGAACACATCGGCGTCCGATGGGCGTCTGACAGTCAGTGACGGCACCACTTGTGGCCACTTTTCCTACTGCCGTCTAGCGGTCAGCGATATCTGAAATCTAAACAAGAGGGCATTGCATGGTTGTTCGTTGCGCTGTCTCAACGGCTTTACTTGCGGCTCACCGGCCCCAGGTCTCGATAAGATTGAGTTGAGACGCACGGCTACTAGCCATTCCGACGCTCCGTTACGAAGCCGACATACAAATATTACCGTGTCGCTTCCAAACCCCTTCCGGACGGCAACTAACCACTGTGTCCATGTCAGCGCTGCCCCTCCACCTTCCTCTGACTCTCTGCTAACCACCGAACAGCACCATGGCACAACTCGATACCTTGGACATTATCGTCCTGGCCGCTCTCCTGGTCGGCACGGTAGCCTACTTCACCAAAGGCACCTACTGGGGCGTCTATGGGGACCCCTACGGCAGCTCCCTGGCCACGGCCAATGGCACTGCAAAGGCTGGCAAGTCGCGCAACATAATAGAGAAGATGGACGAGACGGACAAGAACTGCGTCGTCTTCTACGGTAGCCAGACAGGTACGGCTGAGGACTATGCCTCGCGTATATCCAAGGAGGGCCACTCGCGCTTCGGCCTCAAGACTATGGTGGCAGACTTGGAGGAGTACGACTTCGACAACCTCGACACCTTCCCCGAAGACAAGCTCGCCGTCTTCGTACTGGCCACCTATGGCGAGGGCGAACCCACCGACAACGCCGTCGAGTTCTACGAGTTTATTGGCTCCGAAGATATCAGCTTCTCTGAGGGTGGCAGCACCGACGACAAGCCCCTCAGCAAGCTCAACTATGTCACATTCGGTCTCGGAAACAACACCTACGAACACTACAACTCCATGGTCCGCAACGTGGACAAGTACTTGACAAGGCTCGGTGCCACCCGACTGGGTGCTGCTGGCGAGGGGGACGACGGTGCAGGCACCATGGAGGAGGATTTCCTCGCCTGGAAGGAGCCCATGTGGGCTGCTGTTGCCGAGAAAATGGGTCTGGAGGAGCGCGAGGCCATGTACGAGCCCGTCTTCGAGATCACCGAGAGGCCAGATCTCTCCGCCGAGGACGACACTGTTTACCTGGGTGAGCCAAATAAGAACCACCTTGAGGGCAACCAAAAGGGACCCTTCAACGCCAACAACCCCTTCATCGCACCCATCGTCGAGTCTGCCGAATTGTTCAACTCTCCAAACCGAAACTGTCTACACATGGAAATCAGCATCGCTGGATCCAACCTGTCGTACACCACTGGTGATCACATCGCCATCTGGCCCAACAACGCTGGCAAGGAAGTAGACAGGCTGTTCAAAATTCTCGGCAAGGAAGACCAGCGACACACAGTCATTGCAGTCAAAGGTCTCGACCCTACTGCCAAGGTCCCCTTCCCGTCACCGACTACATATGATGCCGCCGTTCGCTTCCATATTGAGATCAACGCCGCTGTGTCTCGTCAACTCGTCTCTGTCATTGCCCAGTTTGCACCCAACGACGACATCAAGGCTGAAATTGTGAAGCTGGGTAGCGACAAGGACTACTTCAAGGAACACGTTACCGACCGGAACCTCAACCTGGCACAGCTTCTCGAGATCACCGGCAAGGGCGTGACATGGGACAAGATTCCCTTTTCATTCCTCTTCGAAACCATGGTCAAGATCCAGCCTCGTTACTACTCCATCTCCTCGTCGTCTCTGGTCCAGAAGGACAAGATCTCCATCACTGCCATTGTCGAATCCATTGAGAAGCCCGGTGCACCGTACGCTCTGAAGGGTGTCACTACCAATTACCTCTTGGCCTTGAAGCAGAAGCAACACGGAGACCCCAACCCGGATCCTCACGGTCTGAACTACGCCATCACCGGCCCTCGCAACAAGTACGATGGTATACACGTCCCGGTCCACGTCCGCCACTCCAACTTCAAGCTGCCTTCGGATCCCTCCAAGCCCATCATCATGGTCGGACCCGGTACTGGTGTCGCACCGTTCCGTGGTTTCGTCCAAGAACGAGCTGCACAAGCGAAGGCTGGTCAGAACGTGGGAAAGACTATTCTGTTCTTTGGATGCAGAAAGCAGTCGGAGGATTTCATGTACGCGGATGAATGGAAGGTAAGTTGTAAAATGCCACATTCATCATTAATTCGAGGCTAACAACATATGTAGCAATACCAAGCAGACTTGGGTGACAAGTTCGAGATGCACACCGCCTTCTCGCGAGATGGCCCCAAGAAGATCTACGTACAGAACAAGCTAGAGGAAGCTGGCGAAGAAGTGAACAGACTACTCGAACAAAAGGCCTACTTCTACGTCTGTGGTGACGCCGCGCACATGGCCCGCGAGGTCAACACCCTTCTTGGAAAAATCATCTCCAAGTACAGGAACGTATCGGAGACAAAGGGCGAGGAGATTGTTAAGGCTATGAGGGCGTCGAATCAATACCAAGAAGACGTCTGGTCATGATGATCTAAGAATTGAGGAGAGGAGTCTAGAAAGAGATTTTAGAGCATGCATTTCCATGGGTAGAATGGTGTGAGCGACGGCGTTTGATCTGACGACAGCATTTTGCGTTGGATTTTACTGGCTCTGAATCTGAGGCCTGGATCACTTTACATGGCCTACGATGTGGACAAGTAGATTTGATGAACTACAAGACATTAATACCTCATGATTTGCGTCTTACTCAGGTGACTTCAATTGATCTGAGAAAGGTGTTGAGCGACACGCAGCCTAATGCTGTGATGCCCTCCTGCCGTGGTAGGCAAAACGTGCGCTAGTCCAGGGTCCCAGCCATGATTGGTGCATGCGCACGCGGTGCCTGCCGTGGGGATCGCGTCCCATAAACCTCGTCTCTTCTAAAAACATCATCGTCGTGTGCATACCAACAGCTTCGACTAATATCGCCACCTGCCGTTCCTGAGTAATGACTGCGCCGCGATAATCGACAAAGAATCTTCACGATCACAAGGTCAAGCTGCGGCCCCCAATATCTACGTCGCCTACTTGAATCGTTGCGTGGCAGGCCTTCATTGCTCAGAGGTGCAGGCACATCTCGTTGTATAGAACACTATCGTCATGCGTACGATAAGGGTTTGCACAGCAGTTCCGGCTAAGTGTTGTCTTCTGGATTGACCTGGTTGCGCATGGTATAGCGAAAATCGTCATGGCAGGATAACCACAGCCAGTCACTCACCGCCACAGTCTGAGCGTGCGACCCATTGGCTCGAAACCCTGAGGAACGCAGTATATCGAAACGCCATGGACCCTAGTGAGGTTTATACGAGATCGGGCTCCTCCTCATTTCCTCTCTGTGTCACCCACGGATGCGATTGGAATGAGCTAATCTGCCTCATCTCTTTCTCTCTGCGATCATGGTAGCGAGAAAATCCGAACTCCAGGTCTGACATTGAGCCGAGTCACATTGGGAGAGTCGTAACGAAACACCTCTTAAGCATCCCAGTACAAAAGAAAGAATTTCAAGAGGCATGCATGTGGAGGAACTGCATGCTTCTCCGGGCGCACGGCATGCACGTATCCTAAAAGGACCTTACAGGCAAGCATGCTGAGAGAGATCGGCGAATGATCGTATAATAGAACGCCACCGGGCATGGACCCTGGAGACATCGTCCATCCACTGGTTCTAGGCGCGAGCAGATATTCTCTGACTCTGCTCTATCGGTATACTGCCTTGAGACCTACAACAGCCGCATCAAGAGCCGGAAAAACGCTTGAACAGCTGCTTCGCAATATATGCGACACGGTAATCAGTGCGCTTGCGCCCACGCAACACGCGAGGAAGCGGGACATGCTTCATTCGTGAGTCTGTATCACTCCAGCATCATTTGGTCTTTGGTGGAGCACCTAAGAAGTTTGTACACAATGCAGGTTAGTACCTTCTCTCTCACTAGGTCTGAGGCCCCCAGCTCGTTCGACACCTATCCGTGGCCCATAGTTGTATTCGAGTATAATCCGAAAGATCTTTCGCACATGTCTATCTTTGATGCGCTTGTCTTGTATGAGAGAGACGTTTCTCGTATTACTCAGCGAGATTTGTCGGGCCACAGATGTCGGATATGCCCCTTGTATCTGCGTACAGTCGCAGGCAACCTTTTGTTTCAATAATGCCTCGAGGGGGACGCATATTTTATCGCCTTGCATAACAAGAATATCTCGGACGACGGCGCATCTTCAATGGCATTGGTTGGAGCTTCCCACACCCGTCTCGAAACCGCGATTCAAAGATTTACAGTCGGCAATGGCTGGACTGCGCCGGCTCGTCGCGCATTTTGCAGGCGTGCAACAGGCGAGCCGCCCCGTCAGGCTACTGTAGGTCTATTATGGGTTGGCGGCAGTTTTGCTGCAGAGCATTGTAAGAGAGTTACCCTGTTTGTGTAGCCTTACTAACCGCCGAAGAGACTGGGTGGTCTTCAAAAAGAACCCGGGCATGCCTCAAGTCCTAGAATGGGCCACTGCGTGTACCCACACGTTGATAAATGTGTGGAGGTGAGGAAACGACAGGTCGAGTCTTCATGACGGAAGCATGCGTGCCAAAGTCATCGCGACTGCACAGGTCGACGTGCTTGCATACCACCTGCACCTCAACAAACAATGTCGTTCCATTTTCAACGTCATTCTGTGAGACTGTTAGCCCTGCTGCAAGGGCGACACGGCTCCATTGGCCGTTGCCACAGTGAGAAGTTGGCTACTTCTAGTGGAAGCTAGACTCCACACGAACGCCTCATCATTTGTATGCTACACAAACTGGCCTAAGAAAGGCATGGCTGCATCGATGTATGTGTGAGGAGTACAACACTGATGCGACTTGCTATGCTTGCAGCACTCGCGATACTGTGTCCCCAGTACGCGTACTCAACACTGTACGTGCTTGGTTGCGATGGATATATAAGAGCAGCACGCCTTGCATCACCGTGAGTAGGACAGCACCATAGCTTCGCCCGGAAGCCAAGTTTGACATCACTATTTTAACAGCTCTTTCAACAATATCACTTAAGGTTCGCTGCAGCGCAATATTCGGGCAAAGAAGCAACTATAGGCAGCGTGCAAGTGTTGTCGGTGTTGTGTGCTCTCATTCATCTACTCTCCTTCGAAGCGGAGTCATTAAGAAGGTGAGTGTCTTCTCTGCTATCATGGTGGCTCTTCGCGACTTCCTTCGTCAAGATCGAGGCTGCCAGTCATTCATTGCCGATGGATTTACACCGAGACATCATCACGACTGCTCTTTCCCTATCTGCTACGCCCAGACGCCATCGCTGGGTACAACATCTCACCCGATTCCACCATTCCTCCTCTTCTCTTCTTCACTCTTCTTCACTTCTTTCTCACCAATACGCATCAGTGGCCACATTCTTTGTAGCTTTTCCCAGGTCAGTCATCCGTTGCAATCCTATCCCATCACTGTCATGCAGCATACCGATACTGACACTCGGCAGCTTTGGAGTCACTACCAATCCCGCACATTGCAAAAGTTTGACATTTACGATCCAGTAAGTCCCTTTCACCTTCACCATCCCATCTTTTTTCCCCATTGCCCGCCCTGTTACCGCCGAAGTCATCTCCCGCGTTGGCTGGCAAAGCCTGCTTTCCTCGTCCTCATCGATCACCGAGCAAATCCGCTAGGCCACACCCCAGCCTCCCCACAATGGAAAAAGGCTAATCTTTCGAGCAGAGCAACGTTCTTCTCTGCATCTCAGTCTGCCCGCCAAGCTCGTTGTTAAGATCCTTCGCCGCAGTTGTCTTCAGGCTCGCATCCTTCGGTCTGTCTACCCTTCTCGCAGCCGCAGGTTCCATTTCCGGTTACCCTACCGGTCTTTCCACTCGTCTTTTGATCAGCGTCACCTCCGAGCTCACTACGATGTCTACCAACGGTCGTCAGCAGAACTACGCGCCGCCCAACGCGGGATACAAGGGACAACACATGCTCAACAACTACAACCAGCACGGCCAAGGTCATGGGTCCGCCCAATACCTCCCTCGAGGTCTGCCCATGTCTCCCCACGGTGATAATGGTATGCAAGGTCTGACGAGCAACATGGCAGCTCTCAACATGCACGCCTCGTATGGTTCATCCGCTACCTCCAAGTCTGCTAGCTCTGCACTGTCAGGGGGTTCATCCGACTACGGCAACATCCCCCTTTCCAATGGTCAGGGACTTTGGGTTCCCAACCAGCAAGTCCTCGGATCCATGTACCAGATGATTCCTGGTGCTCAACAGCAGACTGCCATGGCGGCCTCTTCCAGCATGTACAATCACACCGGTGCTTACGTTCCACAGGCAGCTTACCAGTATGGCCAAACTGTCATCGACAACAGTGCTATGCCACCAGCATGGGCTGCTCGCATGTCCTCCGCCGAGATGCCATCGCTCATGACGCCTCGTCGTGACTCAATCTCCTCCAACGAGAACGATAACCCAGGCACACCTTATGGCAGTGGTGGTATGTATCATCGCTATGGTAACAACACTGCTATCATGGATCGTTCGCCAAACGCTCTCTACTCCAGCAGTGCTACCCCTTCGCCATCTCAGCTGGCCCATCCCTACCAGGTCATGGCGCCCATTCCGAAGCAGCAGATCATGCCTACGTTGCCTCCCAATCTACTGGCATTAGTGCACCAGGAGCCCCCCATTCCGCGGGCCATTCCTGCTCCTAGCTCCCCGCACAAGCCACTCGACCGTAGCCTGGAGAACAAGACTGGTGAGACCAACGTTTACATCCGAGGCCTGCTTCCTGAGACCACCGACGAGATTCTTCACTTGTGGGGCAAGCGTTTTGGAGACATTCAGAGCTCCAAGTCCATCATCGACCTGAAGACCAATCTTTGCAAGGGGTAAGAGGTTTCTCAGTCATCTCATCGTCCCAATCACTGATGATCCTTCGCAGTTTCGGCTTCATCAAGTACCACAACTTCGAAGACGCTGAGGACTGTATCCGCGGTTTTCACTACCTCGGATACGAAGTCAGCTTTGCTCGGGTATGTTACATCACACTGTCGCACAACGACCTCCACTGATACTTTCTAGGAGTCATTCTACTCCAAGCTCAAGAAGTTCGCCGACGAGTGCAACACCAATCTTTACGTATCCAACATCCCCAAGAACATGAACGAGCATGAACTCGCCTCCATCTTCGCACCTCACAAGGTCTGCTCGAGCAGGATCCTCCGGGACTCTTCCGGTACTGGCCGCGGTGTCGGCTTTGCTCGGTAAGTCACCATTGTGTTGGCGCTTTAAACATCGCTGACCATCTATAGCTTCGAGTCTCGCGACATTTGTGACGAGGTCATCAAGGAGTTCAATAACACACCCGTGTCCAAACCCGGCGGCGAGGAGCATCTCATTCAGATCCGCTTCTCCGATACACATGAGCAGAAGATGCTGAAGCAACAGACCGCAGCTGGTCGTGTCTTCCGTGCTGCGGAGTACGAGGTCGGTGTTGCCCAGGCTAGGGCACTGGGCACGCCCGAGCGCTACCTCTCCGTCTCCCCGATACCTGCAGGTCACGCCAATGAGTTTGAGATGTTCATGCGCGGCCAGCGTCAGCCATGGTCGCCACCAGTGCCATCGACCCTTGGCTCTACCCGCTCATGCTACATACCACATGGCGGACCGATTAAGAGTGACGACGGCGTCTCTGAGGACGGTGTCGTCATTAAGACTAACCCTGCCACTCCCGTCAAGGCTGACAAGTCCGCTTCACCGAGTCGTACCGACTAAGCACGCACCGCCTTTTTCGAGTCGATCGTCAATATACTTTTCGTGTAAGCACTATTCTTCGGCATCATCCAGCCACATCTTCTTGGAGACCTCTTTTGGCATCGATCATATACCACGAGCATACTCTACAAAGACCGCACTATATCAACATGCCACAGCACGACACTTTTGTCGTTCCTTTTTGTCGCTCGCTCTGATGTTCATGCTCACGTCGTTGGGCCCCTAATACTTTGTTCTTGGCACCGGCACCTTGAACATATCCTTCCCATCGACACTCCAGTCTCACGTTTTCCTTTCACCTAATATACTTGGGCGGCTTCTTTCAAATTTTGGAAGTATTTGTTAGCATCTGGGCAAGCCAGCGAACCAAAAGGATGTTAGTGCGTTATTCAATGTATCTCTTTGTCATCGATGGCAAGGGCAGGTTTCAGCAGTGGTGGCTAGGTCTATGGTCGGATTTATCGTAGCTTTGATAGTTCGTCGTATGATAGATCTTCTTCCGGCTCGTCTTTGTATTGCTGGTGCTTGGTCTTCGATGTTTGTTCTCTTGTGACACCTCCAATGTTTTCTCTTCGCCTCCTTGCTAAGGGATCTGGAGCGTTTGGTTGTAGGCTACACTCACATTAATTCTCCAGCTTCTCAAAATGAGGCTATGGAAGAGCACCTAGTCTAGCGGTGAGACAATCCGCGACCACATCTTTCCTAGCCCTCCTAGTACTTGACCGTACTGCTCTGCGGAGGATAGCCTACAGTTTCTCTGGGCACACTGATCTTCCTTTGTTGCCTCTCTGCTTTCTGATATGGTGGAGAGAAGGTCATAAGCGCGTGCGACTTACGATGCAGGTCTATCTCGCACTCAACTACTGTTGCAGACATGACATATGAGCTACTAAATAGAGCAAGGATTTGTATCAATACTTTCATTTCAGTTCGTTGCTCTTGCACATCTATATATACAACGGTGTGCCCCTCGGACTTGTCATTGTGTCAGTGCAAGAGCTGCGGCAGGGACCGTAATGCTATTAGAATGCCAAAATGCTGGTGCAGGCCCTCTCTATGCTCTGCGAGGTGTCCTGGACACCTCTTCCTGCTTTCCGCCTTTTACCGGGATCGCTCAGTCTTCCCACTCTGGGTTCTGCAGATGGCATTATTAGTATGGCTACTCTGGATCATTAAGAAGTTGGACTATCGTACCTTTCGCAGAATGACTACACCCTCCAGCACGTTGGTAAGGCTGAGATACTTTTCGTCTTCCAACTCGGCTCGCTCACCGTGCGCCAGCAATACAGGCGTGCTCTGTGTTTGCCATCCGGTGATGGTCTTGGGCCTACCAGCTTGACCAACGATATCTACCGCCTGACCAACACGGACGTTGACTGTCAGTGGCTTGAGGTCCTCGTCAAGTGTGATGAGGAAGCGCGGCGACATGGCTGTAGCGAGGTAGTAGAGGAGATAATGTGAGTCACCAGCGACAAATGACTTGGCGTCGATGAGGGAAACGAGGACAGTGAGAAGACCCGAAGCCGCCACGCGAGACAGTACCTGACGGTCGGTGTGGAACGGGTTGAGGGATAGCGTGCCCTTGCCTGCGTGTAGCAGACCCTGTGCTATGCGTACCATGAAAAGGGCGTTGGGGTCACGGTGGTAGTAGCTGGCCAATTGTCGGAGGAGTTGTGCAAGACGGGCGTTGTTGGTACCAGCACCGCAGAGACCCATGGCGAAGATGGCGTTGATGGCGACATCGTTGTCATTGTCGTGGGAGTAACGCGAAAGAGTGTCGTAAACCTTCATTTGAGGATTGCTAGGACTGATGAGACCCAAAGCGAGAGGCACAGCCTTGCGGATGTTAGCCTCGCCGTAGTGCATCAGGTGGCCGAGAGTGCGGAGGATCATTTCTTGGCCAACATCCTCGCCCATGGCGACTAATGATAGACCAATAACAGCGTAGGACTGTAGTAGCTCGTCACCCTTCTTCTCCTCGTTTTCGTCCTCGATGTGCTCGTTGCAGATATGGAGCAGTTGCTGGATTTTCAGCACAGCGCCCGTACCTGCCCACGCGCATACTTCGGTGAGTACTGAGGCAGACTTGGCCATGGGGTGGTCGAGTGCCTTTAGAGTCTCCAAAATGACATCAACCTCTTCTTGCTGGCCGAAGAAAAGTAGCGCAAGACCAAGAGCCATGAACCGAGTCCATTTGTCCTTGAGCTGCTTCGTCCGGTCCTCGTCCAAGAGGGTGTTCATCAAGGCATCAGTGACATCTCCGTTGGCTGAACCAACAAAGATCATACCAAGCGACAGCGCTGCCATGGCAGAGAGCTGCATGTCGAGGCTGGTGTCGGTAACGATGGGCAGAAGGATATCCAGAAGGTCTTCCTTATTCGACCCCGCATAGGCAAGACCGAGACCCATGATGGAAGCGAGGCGAATATTCTTGTTCTTAGAGTTGATATTGTCCTCGTCACCCAGGAGGGCCATGGCGGGATCTGAGTCCATGCGCACACCCGAGTTGAAGATACCGGTAGCAAGCATGGCACCGGCCTTGACCATGTCGTCCTCGACGTGTGTGTAGGGATCGACCTTATCGAGACCCTCTTCTACGTCCCAGAGCATGAGCATACCCAGAGATGCGGTTGTTGAGAGCATGCCCTCTTCCTTGGTCTTCCATACCCAGCTGCTCTTTGTGTTCTCGTTAAGCATGAGCTTATCATTTGCGTAACCTGTGTTGACAAAGGCGTTGACAAAGGCAGAGGCAAGGTTGTGTCTGGCAGAATCGGTGTTGGTGAGTCCGGCAGTCCTGCTGCTCTCAAGATGTGTCTTATAGATATCGTCAGGGGTCTTGGGGTCGAGAATGTTAAGCTCCTTGCCCAGCGCCTTGAAATGATCGGGTAGTCGTGTGTTGTTGATGCACTCCTGGAGCTCGGCATCATCGTCTTCCGAGACATCGAGCCATATCCGCTGTCGGCCACAGAGGTAGGCCATTTGTCTTCGGATCGACTTGTCCTTGGTAGCGTTGAAGGCTTCGTGGATGAGATCGGTCTCGTGTAATCGTATGGCAATGACGATTGCCTGTGTGTACTGCTTGTATTTGGCGTAGATTCGGTAGGTAGTGCGGAGGAACTTGTCGTTGTCTGGGTAGGTGAGTAGGGGTACGTTGCTACTCAGGTTAGTAGCGCTCCTGTAGGTGAATTGCAACAATAACCTACCTGACCATGTATAGAGCCACTCTCGAGTATGTGTTCTCGTCAATGTATTGCTCAATCTGATCGATCATCTCCAGCTCAGACAGGATATCAACGGCATCTGCCTCTGCGTTGTGCTTGAGGAAGAAGGGCACGAGGTTCGAGGCAAGGTCGGTGACATCGTCGGTGGATTTCTCGTCGTTGAGGCGGTTCTGGTACTCTGTGCCAATTTCCAGCGCAAGGTGGCGCATGTACTCGTGGCCCCAGGAGCCGAGATCTGTTGAGGGCGCCTCAAGGCGGTACTTGAGGCAGTCCAAGCGGTCCTCGTCGGAATACGTCATTCCCAGAACGGACATCATGTCGGCGAGCGAACGCTGCTGCTGTTAGCATTCCTACGTCTTGCCGATCTCGCCATATCTACACACCTTGTTCTCGCCTGCTGGCCATGACGCGTAGGCCTTCTCGAGGGCCTCGTAGTGTGGTCGGAGGAACTTGAGCGGCTTAGGCACGGCCGTCATGGAACTCGTCGATGTTTTGATGAATTCCTTGATCTGTTCGAGCGCGGGCTTGTAGAGGCTGGTATCGGAACCCTAGTAAACACACCAGGTCAGCGCATGTTGCGGGGGGGCAGCAATCATCATAGCAACCTACCAGTATCCGTTCTGCCAGCATATCAAGGTCGCTCTTTAGCTGCTGGTCTTCTTCGCTGAGCTCCTCTGTGGTTTGTCATCAGTCCAAGTCCATGACGATAGCCATTACAGCTGTCCGATGGATAAAACATACCGCCAGTTGTCGCAACACCGCCTTTTTTGTCCTCAACATCTGGCTTTGCATCCTTGCTCTTATCCGCATCGTTGTTCACTGGCGCCTTGCCCTTGCCCTTGTCGGCAGCCGTGGGCTTCTTCTCGTCGTCCTTCGCCATGTTGATATGTAGCTTAGGGCAAGCGGCGAAGTGTGTGTAGGGATGAAGCGGCGTGGATAGCGACGGTGAGAGGGAACTTGTGGTGCTATGAGATGTAGATGCGCCGCTCAAATGGGTCAGAGGAGCGAGAGACAAGTCAAGTGGGGAGTGGTAATAGGCGGATTGATGTCGATGAGGCAGCTCTTGCTTCGCGTACACCACTTCCGCCGCGCTAGGGCCAAGCACCGTCCGCCGATGATGAGCAGCGCCGCCGCCGCCGCTCAGGCCTTCGAGAAACCTCCAAAATTATTATCGCCGCACCCAAACCCCGGCACATACGCCAGAACACACCCGGGAGGCTTTCGGAGTCGCACATACTTTCACCATGAAGCTGAACGTCAAGAACATCCGCTATCTGGCCGCAGATGACTGGCGGGTTCTCACTGCGGTATGCGCCCGCACTGTCTTTTCGTACGTAGTGGGGGACTAACGCTGATGAAGACCATGACAGACAGAGATGGGCAGTCGGAACCATGAAGTCGTACCAACCCCCCTGATTGCCCAGATCGCTGCCCTCCGCTCAGGCACTGGCGTTCACAGGTGCATCTCCAACCTCGCAAAAATCGGTCTCATCGCCAAAGTCCGCAATGCCAAATACGACGGATACCGACTCACATACGGCGGGCTCGACTACCTTGCCCTACACACCCACCAGAAGGCGTCGACAGTCTACTCGGTCGGCAATCAGATCGGCATAGGAAAAGAGTCGGACATCATAGTCTGCGCCGACGAGACGGGCAAGCAGCTGGTTCTCAAGATTCATCGTCTGGGTCGCATATCTTTCCGCACCGTCAAGGCGAACCGTGACTATCTCCGCAACCGTCAGGGCGGATCATGGATGTACATGTCGCGCCTCGCTGCTCTCAAGGAGTTCGAGTTCATGAAGGCTCTACGGGCAGAAGGCTTCCCGGTGCCCGAACCGGTTGGCCAGAACAGGCATACCGTCATCATGAGCCTAATCGATGGCTTCCCTCTTCGTCAAATCTCCAAAGTCGGTGATCCGCAAGAACTCTACGCCGAACTGCTCGCCCTCATTGTCCGACTCGCGCAGTATGGTCTCATCCACGGTGACTTCAACGAGTTCAACATCATGATTGAAGAGAAAACGGAAAAGGACGGCAGCTTGTCACTGGTACCCACCCTTATCGATTTTCCACAAATGGTCTCCATCGATCATGCCAATGCCGAATACTACTTTGACCGCGATGTTGCTTGTGTGAAGCGCTTTTTCGACCGCCGATTCGGTTTCAAAAGCGACGAACCAGGTCCTTTCTTCAAGGATGCCACAAAGAAGCTTGTTAAGAGGTTGGATGTTGAAGTGCAAGCTTCCGGATTTAGCAAGAAGATGGCGAAAGAACTTGAACTGTATATGAAGGAGCATGGCATTGACGGCGATGCTGGAGACGTTGCCGCAGGAGTGGATGGAGAAGAGGGAGAAGAGGGTGACGACGATGACGAGGCAGGTGTCGAGGATGACGAATTTGGGGATGAAGAAGACGGTGGTGTCTCCCTTGAGGGTGGCCCGGTAGGCGACGAGATGTCTGCTTCTGGCGATACAACAACGGATGGACAGCCAAGCCTCACCTCACAAATGACTATACTCGAGATCCGGGACAACGATCCACTGCCGGACCTCAAGGACATCAAGCCGCCTCAACCGTCTGAGCCCACCATGACCACCAAGGCTGCCAAGAAGAAAGCCGGGTGGGCCATCTAGGCCCGCGAACTGCATCTTGTTTCCATCCCGTTTCTGCGATACCCTGATCCCACCACTACCTTTCGGCTACTTTTTTACGTCAAGGTGGGCCAAAAGTTCATAGATTTTAGATGTTAATCACATCACGATTACCATGTCCATACGAACTCGTTTCTTACAAGTGTTAATCCTAAACACTATGAAATATCCTCCAGATATACACTGTTGCTTTTGTTAAACTTGCAATGTATACCTCAGGGCACATGTTTAGTGATAAGTACAGTTCCCACCCACGATGGGCCTACCCGGTCGAAGCTATACCCAGATCTATACTCGAGCCTCACCCAAGCCATCTTCATCCCAACTTCCGACCCTCCTTTTACCAGCACCATCATTGTTATGCCCCTGTTTCGCACGTCCAAGACGTACAAAGCGCCCAACAAAGCGGAAATCCGGCTCCACAAACCCATCTCGCATAAGCAAAGCCCGAATCTCTCCAGCCAGCTGATTGCCATTCAGGTGTTCAATGTCAATCTCTACTTCACCGTTTTCAAGTTCTCGTAGACACGATACGTTGATATATTCTGGAAGCATGTTACGCTCGGTTTTGACGCCAGCCCATTTGTGTTGGTGCCGTAGAAAGCGCGATATCGAGCTGTTGATGGTGGCGAAGACGATGCTGTTTCGGGGTGCGTGGAGGAAGTGTTGCATGGTGAGTGATAGTTGTCACCTTTAAATCTGTGGCTGTGGAGGGTTAGGAGTAGGTTGAATGGTGCTGCGAGTGAAAGGATAGGTAAGAATAGGTGCAATTCCATGGGGTCTTGGTAAGTTCACAGTCGAAGATCATAATCATAAAGTACAATGTAGGATTTTTTGAAATTCACCCAGTCAATGGATACGCACGCTCCTCGATCCCGAGAGCTCCACCTTTTCTGCGCATTTAGGCGACCGGTGTGAATGTTCGGAATCCATGACAAAGAGCAGCCTCACAGTGTAGGAATCCAGTCACGAGGAACGAGTCCTTGCTACCTCTTCATGTGCACCATAAGACTATGAAGCCAAGCTCTGCAGACCGTTCCTCTATACCAACAGCTTCCCAGCAACCTCAACAGCCAAAATCCCGCAAATGAAGACCATGATAACCATAGTCGCAATCCCATCTTATTACCGAACCGATTCCTACGTCTTCATCTATAAGGATTCTCGGAATGAGCGGCCCACAACAACAGCACGATATATAGTCCTCACGCCAGCTTCCACAGAAACACTCACAATACGTAACACGGCCATAGCCAAAGACGTCGCCGCTTGGGGCTGGCATATATACAACACCCACCCTTCTGCTGCCAATATGGAAAAGTGGTTTGAGAAATACGAAGCCGCAGCCAAGAAGAATACGTGGGACGAAGACATCTGGAGGATCTGGCAGAGGGAACATGGGGTTAGGATTGCGGAGGCTGATGCTAGACGCAAAGGGAAGGAAGAGAGCGACAAGGGTAAGATGGCGGGAGTGAAGCATGGTGTCAAGAAGGCGGGTGTGTTGTTTTGCAAATTTACAATTACGCTTGATTATGATGAGCGGCGGTTGAGACAGGAGGAGGCGGGGAAGGAAGAGGAGCGGAGGTGCAAGTTGGTAGATGAACAGCTCGTGAGGAGGCCTATGGATTTACCTGACGATCCTTTTGCGGATCCTCATACGGAGTGATGATGCGGAGGATGAGGATTTCAAGACTGGCAATCTGAGAGGTGGCGAAGGTGGGGATGCAAAGACGACCGCAGCGTCTGATACAGGGGTGCTGACAAGACACTCGTGGTTGTTGGGAGGCTGAGTATCGCTCATTCCACTAGATATGTATATCTGCTTGACATTATCATAGCTTCTATTCTCCATCTCCATCTAAACACCTTCATTTCCATCCCCCGTTTTCTCACTCTTCTCACTCCTAGCCCTCTTCATCTCCTCCACCCCCTTGGTCAAATCTCTATGCACAACCCTAACTTCCCACTCATCATTCTCACTCCACTGTACTTTTCCCAACTGCTCTGCAAAGGCCACACTCCTATGATGCCCACTCCCACATAGACATCCCACCCTTACTATCGCTGTTTCGCCTTCCCTACTAGCTCTTACATCTTTAACTTCCATGAGTCTTCGGATATCGTCTTCAGCGCGGGTTAAGATATCGCTGAAGGAGTCGCGGCACATGAGCTCGTCTTGGAGTGTCGAGTCGAGTCCGGTGCATGTTTTCCGTGTTTGGCGCGATGGGTTTTGCGTCATGCGGCAGTCGTATTCTAGATCTGGTTTTGGGGATGGAGGTGTGAAACGGTCGTAGGATGTTATTTCGAGTATTGGTCGTTGTTGTTGATGAGTTTGAGCAGCTTCTGAGTCTTGGTTTTCCTTTTTGGTAGACGAGAGTTCATCCTCGGTTGGTGGGACAAGTCGTGTGGTTTTGATCTTGGAAGCCATGTCTGATAGTACGCTCATTGTGTTGATGATAGTCTGGCCGTAGATGACGGTGAAATTCGAGTGCGTTTAGCGTCGTTGGTGAAATTTGTATAGAATACGAAGGCTTTCGCAAGGATGATTGAGTGTGTCGAGAGTTCATCATGTCCAAAAAGATGCCATGGCTCCGGCTTTGTGTCTTTTTTCTTATGACGCTCATTTGGGTAAGAGGTTGCATGCCCACTGTGGATAACTTCAGGGTCTTTGAAAACTCCATTGGTGCACGAACATGACGTTGGGCGTTTGTGGATCCACGGGCGCATCCGCGGGTACCAAGCAAGATGCGTCATCTCTAATTACAACCGCAGCAAGTGTCGCGATGGTCCATTGCCACTGTGCCAACTTCTATTGGCTAGTATCTCTTCTAAAGACATTATAGGTCATCTGCTCATTCCAATTAAGAGTATGTCTTCCAGAAACGAAGAAGCGGGTTGTTACTGCATTTGGTGAGAGCATGTAGCAGAATGCAGGAAGACGCGGGCCCTTCACAAGTGAACGCAAAATATCTGGGTGTTTGGCTCTATTCATACGATGCATTCCAGACGCTGATTGTAACGTCAAAAATCAAATATCCTACTCACTCGATCTTGTTGCTGCTTCACCAACTTGTTTCCTTTGTACGACCCGGATCCCCTAAGCTTCTCTCCAATGTTGCTTCCAATGTTACGCAGTGTGCTTCGCAAGGCGGCCCGTCGCGAATATCTCGGCGCATTGCGTTCCTGCAATGTCGTCATCTGGGACGGACTGTCATTGAGCGATGCATGCGACTGTTCTGCACCATGGAATTTGATCCAGTTGTGTCCAATGACTTCCTCCTCGGAAGGACGCTTTGTCAACTGCGGCTTGTTCTGTCGAGGAGCTGTCTCAGGGACCTCTTCGACTCCAGCTTCGGCAGGAAGATTCGTGTCGAGCTGTTCGTAAAAAAGAGGAGCGCACGGGGTGTCATCATCATGGTCTGCCGCGGAACATGGAAGAAGCTCAGATTTGCCAGGGGCTTCCGGTTGATATTGTGCGGTAGTGGAAGAATACGGATTGACAGGCGGAACATATGGCGACGATAGTGGCTCATCATTGAAAGGCGTTCTGACTTCTGGTGGATCGGCTGCTGCTTTGTAGAACAACCTCTTCGTGATACCAGAGGGTGTTCGCATGTCCGCCAGCGAGTCTATGCGTGGGTCATACGAGATAATCTCGACGCCGCAAGACTGAGCAACGGGCGTCGATGCGTACCGATAAACTCTTCTTCCTCCTGATGCGTCTACGTGGTACTCGCCGTAATATACCTCGACAGGCATATCAATGGATGCAGGCGCGGTGAGTGTGAAATTTACAGATGTCCTCGAGGTCGGCAAAGGCGAAGGCGGTGGCGCGAGAGAAAAGGGTACGGTGGTATTGAGGGTGGAGCTCGAGGCGTTTGCGTTGAGTAGTCTCGGAGGCGATGACATCGCATCGTCAGCTGCCACCATTAGGTATGGGTCTTGCTCGATAACAAGCGTCTCACTCGATGGTTCTGCAAGTGTATTTGGCATCGGATTTACAGGATCCAAATCCTCGAAGTATGAATTCGACTCCGCCTTGTCGACTAGGCTCGAAAGTTTGGGCATGTTTGGGCTGATGAGATAGCGACCTGTAATAGTTTTGTGATAGAGAGAGACGCGGATATTGATGCGATTACCGTAAAGGCTAAAGAATGTATGAGTGGTATAGTGAGCTACTCGTGAAGTGTGTTGTTGGTGCGCGAGGAGAAGAAATGAACCGTTCTATTGACTATCCATCTTAGCAAGGCCCGATGACGGGAAGGTAAGAGCGTACCATGAATGGTATCCGCTAGATATTCAATAGCAACCACACCTGACCACCGACGGCTTCGTAGCTGCTCATATGAAGGACTCAGTGATGAAGGAGGTGCTTGCCGAGTGGAACCAGTACCTGCTAGAGCTCACCTTCCTCACGCTCCCTGATGTCAGACAATACACTTTGGTCTATGTCATGCTCCGTCAACTTTTTCTACTGTTTCTTCAGTTGATATGGCTGCGTTCTCCATCGGAGAGTCAATCTTTTCCCTTGGTTTTCTTTGCCGCTCAAGCGCCTCAACCCAGTAAGCCTCAAGTTGCTCACGACGCCTGTCAGCCAAGCAGCGCTCATCCTCTTCTGCCCGGAACGCCTTGCAGACTACATCGTGAAACGGTCGTGACTCACAGTCCCACTTGAATAGTTTTAGGCAGTCGATGTAGATCCTCGGATCGTTGGTAATGTAGGGCTGCGGGACTTCAGGCACGTAAATGATGTAAGGCATTGTATCTTTGGGTTGTAGTAGTAGTTGCTGTAGTCATGGATAGATGTGCAAGTGAGATTTTATGCGCTCTCTCGGCTGCTGGTAAGTGATCACAAGCCAATAGTGATTAGTGTTTTGGTAGGAAGAGAGTATAAACAGCGAGAATCAAGGGGATCTGGAAGTACGTGTTGGCCTTCAATGAGTCTGACCTTTCCAGTAATTCTGTGCAGTCACGGTTCGCGGTGAGTGAGATAGGCCAGCTTATTGCGGTATAGCAGATTGTAACCATGGTAAAGCCTGAATGCGGTCCAACGAGCGCATTCTCCACAACAATTCAAGCGATAGATGGAGCGTTTGATGACGACCAAAGCAGTGGAGTGGTAGGTGGTCCAAACAGATGTCTGGCGGTTCGTGAGCTCCATTACAGCAACACATAGTGAAAGTGGATGTGAAAAGTCAAAGCAGGATGAGCAGTTTGCTACCACGGTCGCTGTGACGAATAGTTTGGCGCGTTGAAGTGTGAACGCCTGGGGGAAAGGTGATGATGAGGTTAACGCTCCGATCTTGGCGAATGACTCAATCGCGAACCACCCCTCCAAAATATCCAAAAGTTGACGGAACACCGACACGCCGCAATCAACCGTCAAGATGAGCACCGAATCAGGAGTCAAAACACAGTCGACCTTTGATATAGTAGCGACATATCGCCGCATCCTCAAAGATGACCCGGAACTCACCATGCCCGTCGCGGCCATTGAGGCGCTCGTAGAAGCCATCGCACAGAGCTCCGTCTCCACCGTCGCCGAGACGCTCGACCTACTCGAACGCCATACGGCCGCCCTGAAGGCTTCAATTGCGAACCCAATCTCTCTTTCCGCCGGCACAGATCTCTTCCAGCGCTACCTCATCACAACGCTCAACCGCCCCGCGAGCCTGAACCTGGGCCCAGACGACGACTTCCGCGCGATACGGAACCACCTACTCTCCAATGGCAAGCTGTTTGTGGATCGGGCCAAACAGAGCCGGGAGAAGATAGCGAGCTTCGGCAAGCACTTCATCCGCGACGGGGGTACTGTGCTCACAAATGGTGGATCGCGAGTAGTGGGTGCGCTCTTGAGAAGGGCAGCCGAGTCAAGCACTCTCCGCTTCAAGGTCATATATGTCCTACCCTCGTCAAGCTCCTCGGACGCGAAAGAGGGCCTTCAGACGGTCGCCGATCTGCGAGAGCACAACGTTCCAGTAGCCACGATTCCAGACTCGGCCGTCGCATACTCACTAGGCAAGGTCGATATGGTCATCGTGGGAGCCGAAGGCGTCGTAGAGAATGGTGGTATCATCTCGCGCATGGGCACCTACCAGCTGGGTGTACTAGCTAAGAGCAAAGGAAAGCCTTTTTACGTGGTTGCCGAGAGCCACAAGTTTGTCAGGCTCTATCCCCTCAGCCAGTTCGATCTGCCTATTGAGCAAAAGGTGCTAGACTTCAAGGTCGCAGAGGAACACAAGGAAGAACACAAGACCAAGAGCGATGAAGAGCAACGGAACGTCTTCGACGAAGCCATTGCAGACATGACTGCGAAACAAGCGTCGACAGTCGCTCCACTCGACGCTCACGACGCCGTTGACTTTACGGTATGTTCTACCCATTGCGCCTAGGATATCATTCGCTAATCTGAACTAGCCTCCCGATCTGATCTCTGGCATCATTACCGAGTCCGGCGTTCTCACCCCGTCTGCCGTCTCAGAGGAGCTGATCAAGATATGGTTTTGAGCCCTCCCTGAGCATGACCTCCCACCCCACACCAGAATCTTTGCCTTACCACAAACCACACGATGGGCATACAGCTTTGTGGAGTGTATTCACATCAGCGATAGGAACTTCGTGGAAGGCGAACCTGTGACTCCGCAACCTTCACGCCTACGCCGCAGCCGGCGCAGCACGTCTCCAGACTGGGACACATATGCCGCAAGCTATTGTGCGTATGAAAAACTCGCTTGATAGCGCTTCCAATTCGGCTATGTGGCCAGAAATGACTGGAATACGAGGGAACGATTAAAGATAAGGACCAACTACAGTGTGGTACTGCGCTGGCGATGCCGGCATATGATACCCGATAGATCTATTCAATGGCAACATTTCCTGGCCCTCCTGAATCTTCAAGGAGCTGGCCTTTTTGTAACAAGAGAATGATTAACGTGAAGTATCCGAACGTATTGACAACAACAGCAACTTTGTTCGACGATGAGTACGCTTACAAAGTCTCACGACCTTTACTCTATCATCTCCAGTATACAACACATGTAGAAGAAGATGTTGTACCTGATCAAGCCACCAGCACACTCTATCGACGCCTGCAATCCGCTTTTGACCTATACGCTCGCTGACTCCACCCCCTCCGAGCTCTCCAAAATCAGAGATCTTCAAACCTGGGGCTGGGATGTCTCCGTGCACCTCCAAGATGACGCGGAATATCTCGACGCTATAGAGGAGACGGAGAAAGCAATAAAGAAGAGACGGCGCATGACGCAGATGGTATATGGTGATATGGTGGGGGATGGTCCCAGGTTGACTTTTGACGAGGTTTGGGAGAGGGAGGCGACTAAAACGTTGACGCAGGGGCTACATGGAATTCAGGAGAACGAGGAGGAAGTCAGTGATGAAGCTAGCATCATGTCTCAAATGACACAGCAGAGAGCTTGGGTGCGTTGGGCTGATGAAGAGATTGAGCTGGACAAGGAGAAATCTAACGTAAGCAACCCCCAGGCATGAAGCTAAAAGGGGTATGGCACAAACATGCAACTGATAAACTCAGACAGCTAAGTCGAGCGGTCAATAAGTGGTCCCACCTACCATCTAGCTCAAGTTCAGAAGCCTGTGCGAACGCAAGCGAGTACGTGTACCGAGGGCGTGCTGACAGCCCCATCATGAGAAGAAATACAAAAAGTAAATCCCGTTTCATTGAAGAAGATGAAACCAACTGGCACGCAATATCATCACATGAATATCCTCAACACGCTAATCCTCAGCCTGTAGATCAAGAAATTTTACGGCCTTCTACATCTTCCACACCTTCCACATCAACAGTCTGTACAGAGGATTCACACCTACTCTTAGATCCCTATATGCTGGCCATGGCTACATGCGGACACTGGTCTCCTCCTATATTCTTCCGAGCTTGGTCGCGTCAGAATCCCCGATCTCAATCTGCTGCACCACGTACTGAACTTCCATCGAAAAATCCGAGAGAGCCTCGAAAACTCCGAAAGAAAGTTGCTCGTTTTGAATCAGAGCCTGGTTTGAGTTATTGGCTACCACCTAGATTTGTTCGGCCTTTATCCTGGGTGAAAGGAAAGCGAATTGAGAGAGCAGGGGGAAATGCAAACTTGATCGCACCGGAACAGTCACGAATCGAGGAGCCAGGCAATGCACAGAGTCCTCCAGGTTCTACTCCACAACACAGCACGTTTCAAGCTCTTGGGCTTTCAACTCCCACCACCCTGTCAGATAATCCTTCGAACACTCTTCAACCCGCCACCTCAGCGGATCATCCAAACCCAAGTCTTGGCTCATACCTGAATACATCAACTTTCCTCCCACCAGGACCTCGTGGTATTTCACCTGCACCTTCCACCACCTCCAGCCTCATCCTCCCCGGTCGTGAAATAACCCAAGAAGAGTACTTCCGGCGCACAAATCGGCCACGGGAAAACTTACAACCACGCCAGTTGACGCCACCACCGGGCCTAGAAGCAGAAAGGGATCCCTACAATTGGCAAGCTTGGGCTCGTGGACGCACAGGGCAAGAAAGTAAAACCGATCGTCTACTCAGAAAAGACAGCATCATGCGTAGACCAAGTACAGGAAATGTTAACAAGAGGGGAGATAGGAATAGTTGGTATGATGAGTTTCGGAAGAAGATGAAGGAGGAGCAAATACAGGCACGAAAGGAGCAGAAGGAAGCTGACAAGGAGAAGAAGAAAGAGAAGAAGAAGTTGGAGAGGCAGGAGAGGAGGAGGAAGGAGTATGAGGCGAGGGAGTCGTTGAGGAGACAGGGTATGTTTTCCGGGGGGTACTTAGCTAGATATACATGATTATGGGGTTGTTGTATCAGCATGAGTTGAGAAGTTTGACTATTGAGGAAAGGCTGTTGAGAGAATATTTACCAAGACTTAACAAGTAAGTGCGATTGTACAATTCAAAGAATCGCTCCCTATCCAAACACTAGACAGAATCAGAACCGGGCTATTCCGCCCATACAACTCTTCAGTTGCAGTACTGTGCGCCTTCACCAGGTTTGACAATGCCCATATCAATAAAAGCCGAGTAGTTCCAGTAATCCCCTTGGACACCCTCCCCTGCCACAGGCACGTTCCCAGAAAACTTCGCAGTCCAGTAAGCACTTCCTCTCGTGTACTTTGCGAAAGCGTACAGCCCGGTGTTTAAATTCTTCCTGCGGTTGGCAAACTTGTTGTCCGCCGCCGTCTCGATCGACCATTCCCCAACAAACACAGGAAACTTGCCATCTCCTGCCGAAGCCTTGGCGTCGGAGCAAATGTCTGCACTCACAGTATCAGAGTCGGTGGGACGTCCAGCGAAATAGTAGTTGTGTACGTCGAAGACCAGATTAGCTGAAGCTGAGAACCTGGGAGACCAGAATGCTTCACCTTTGAAGCTACCCTGCAACATGACGGGTGTGTTCTTGTTCACAGCTGCTGCTTTCGCGACAACCGCGTCGAAGTACTTCTGTACCCATACAACACCGTTGTCCGTCAATGCGGCTGGGGTGCCAAAGGTTGTGAAGTCGCGGTTGTCCACTGGTTCATTGATTGGTTCGAGCGTGTACGACTGCGGGGTTCCGGAGGATTGAATAAAAGCCAGTGCGGCATCGACAGCGCGTAGGGAATAATCGAGGTTCGTCATGTTGTTAAACCACCCAAAGCGACCTTCGCCTTCACCGAAGCCCATGCCGTTTACGCCTCCAGGAAGGGAGTGAATGTCAAGGATGATATGCATGCCGTATTTTTTAATGGCATATGATGCAATATTTTTGAAGAATTGAGCCTGGTTGCCGCTGTAGAAGTTACTGCCAGGGACTTTGACCCATGCAGCATACGTCGTTGGGATTCTCAAGACATTCACGCCAGCAGTAGCTAGCTTGTCGATATCTGTGGGCGTGATGAACGTAGCATAGCGGCGCTCGAGGACAGGACCACATCTGGATCCTAGTTTGGCACAGCAAGTCCACTCGTCAGTTGTGGTGCCGCAGTTCTGAGACCACCAAGTTGGGTCGATAACAGCTTCTTGGGTGAGCCATCCACCAAGATTGATGCCGTTAGCTCTGAAAGTCTTCCAGTTGAGGTAGGTAGACTGTCGGCGCTCCGTTGGATTGGCAGCGGTGAAAGATGAGAAGGAGAGAAGTGACGCGGCAATAATGCTGAAGGTAACCATGTTTGATGTTGCGGTACTCGTGTTCCTGCTTGACTGTGTGGAGTTTCTCTGATATTCAATCGCTGGCCTTTATATCTCATGGGCAAGCCTCTTCTTGTCTTCGCTATTCCGAACAGCGCCCAGCACGATCCGGTGGCATCGTGACAACAAGCATGAAGTACGACATGTGGAGCCGATAGGCCTTGCTAGACCTGAGGACCAAGTTAACAATATGAGTAGACTTGCAAACATTCAGCCCCCTTCAGGGTATAGTTCTGTAGACGGCTGCACAGCTGACAATGCCTTTACCCCAGACTTTACCCCAGACCTGGCGCCATATAGTGGGTGCATCATAGTGGCTTCGGCTTCCTGGAAAGTTACCCCGAATCAGGGTTACGAACCTATCGTTGTCCATATGGGGTTCACATTATCCCGAGCGACCTGATTCTCCACATCGGGTGGTATGAACGCCGAGTGGCCCACATCCCGATATGAGCGTTGTTCTATTCGACTGACTCCAAATTCTTGAATATATCTCTTGCTTCGATGATACTCGAAAATATGGTCAGACGTCGACATAGTGGCAGGGCGCGCGAGAGGATGATAGATGCTGTCGGCAATGTGAATTTAAAAAAAATCCTACAGGATGACTTCGTGGTGCTAATCGCAGATGCCATCGCATTACACGCTCTCCGTTAGCGCTGTACGTTGTTAAGAAGCGAGAAAGATGCCGGGCGGAAGTACGTTCATAGTGACGAGTGTGTTTCGGCAAGCCGTCTGTGCATTCTCTGAGCGCGTGTCTCGGCCACCTATTGGCTCCTCTAACCTTTCACAACTCGGTTCTCTTCATTGTTCTGATCACAACATGATTCGCGTCGTCGGTCTACTTTGTTCTGTCGGTCGTGCTCACATAGACAAATTCACTATCCGGATTGTTCCTTCCACGATCAACAAGGGATGCGTTGAGGTCTCAACGTTGTGCACAGTAATCAAGACCTATCACAATAGGTACATGCTGAGATTCGAATGTTTCAGATCATGGTAGCGGTACAGAAATAGTGTAATCGGCGCTTCTTAGTCGTTGTCGATAGGTTCACATCGCCATCATGGAATACTCCTACGGTGACTACACGTATGCCTGCTACAAAGTACCTCCTACACAACCCTCTCAGGCTCGAGATCGCAACATAACCCACCTAAATCCCTAATCAGTACCCATACTAGCTTGATTTTACATCTGTAGCAGATATGGGAAACCAAGTGTCTTCAACACACGGTCTGCCTAAAGACGTAGAGCCGGCACCATTACAACTGACCGGCCAGATTAGCAAAAAGACGCACCAATGCTCAAGCAAAGACAATAAGATACCGCCTTCACGACGGCTACGCACCATCTCAAAAAGTCCTGCTATGGATCCCTGGAAACATAGCCTGCTCAACATTCCACCCGAGTTACGCAATCAAATTTACACCTACTTATTCGATAGCAGAGATTGCATCGTGCTATCTCCACTAACGCGTACAAATATTCCAGGGCTCGTGCTATTGCGAACGTGTAAGCAACTCCACGACGAAGCCGCTAGCTTCTTCTACACGGTGAATTCATTCCAGTGCTACATCCGTAAGAGCGTGCTGGTACAATCAGCAACTGTAGCAAACATTCAGTTACTTGACATTACTTCACTCATATCTTACAAGTTCTTTCAGGATCCTCTAGCCATCCGAGGTGGTATCTTCTTTCCCGCACCGCGGTATCATCGATATCTTACTCGACTAACTATCTACTTCAAAGTATCGATTCGCGACCTGGCTTTCCCGGATCCAGAGAAGGGTAAATGGAAAGACCAAATTTGTGTAGGCTTGGACTTGTATCAACATATTCGCCTTCCTTCCGACAATGCCGCTATTACACCCGCAAACATGGGGAAAATACAGCAGGCAATACAGCATGAGGTATTTGTCGTGTATCAGAAGATGAGACACCTTTGGAGAAAGAAAGAAGGTACATGGGCCGGTAAAGTGGTCATGCCAGCGAGATCCACAGCAACGGATGAGTTGGAGTATTGGATCGAGCTTACGACTGAAGAGGATCCCACCTGCCAATAACATCCTCGAGTGGAAAGACGACCAGAGGAGTGAATCCTTTAGCTGGTCATGTACAAAGGTGACGTTGGCCTCTAGCGGAGTTTGGCTATCTTCGAGGAGTTATCGTGGACTCTTTGGGTCAACATGATGCATAGCAGTCATGACATAGCTCGCATGCATAACAGAAGTAATCATTGTGCAGGAAACTAAAGGACCACTCTCCTTGCTTTTGTTACCACGTAGTCAATGCACAGTCAATGCATGCGGCATGCAAGCACACCGCAAATCACAACCACATTTCACATCCTCACGCAGCATCGACACGATCAAGTGATTAAAGTACCACAAAAAATTAAATAGTAGACATTAGATAACCAATACTACCCCGATCATAGCCGATTGATCCGTTTTCTGCCCCCAACCTGAATCGAAAAACCCCACACTGTGCCAAGCCAACGCGTGCTTCCCTGCCCAATCCATCGTCGATCGGCACTCTCCCAAGCTTCCTTCGATACCAGCCAAGCCAAAGATGCTCTCCTTGCTTGCATATGTTCCCCACACGCCATCTCCACGCCATCTGAAAGTTTTCTCCGGTGGCATTATGGGGTCCAACGGGTCGACTGTCGTCATTTCGGAAGAAAATGTTGCGATTGCAATGAGGATATGGGAACGATGATGTCAGTCGTCCATGATTTTTGACTCGTGGTGATTAGTCGAGGCAGCGACTAGGCTGCTTGACAATAACATCCGCTGCTGCTGCTGGTTCCGCCTTGCTTGACTGCAGACGAGTGCAAGGCTTGCCGGTCATTCTATCGTCTCGGTACGTCGCCTTGGTATGAGCTTATCACTCGTCGGTGTCGTCGACGCTCTCAACGCTCGGTGAGGGTGATGATTCGCGAACGTATCTTGACGAGAGCGTTGGGCTGGCAATGGGTTGTTGCGAGATGGAGATTTGGCCCTCTGCTTCGACGTCTTCGATGGGGATCCTGAGCATTTGGCCGCCAACTAGGTTGGGAACGTAGACGAATTGAGTAGCTGGTGAAGACATGTTTGTTGATAGGATGGGTTGCATTCGAGGTTGGTATGATGGTAGTAGTGGTGCAGTAGTGTCTGAGTAGACTCGAGAGATGATGATGATGATGATGATGATGATGATGATGATGATGAAGTAGTTGAAGTCTGATACAGGAAATCTGCGATGTTGTGTCTTCACCTTCATGTGGGGATACGACTCAGCTATATACTGTGCCAGAATCCCGCGGCTCACCTGAGAATGCCATTGCTCATGCGGCATCCCAAACCCCAGCTCCACGCATGCATCCACCAGACCACCAACCCAAAACCCTATCCCCGACAATCCAAGCATCGCATGCTCCACCCGTCACTTCCGCAGCCAATTATAACACACTACCAAACAAGGATGCCTTAACGCCAGCTCCGCTGTGTCAGCCCAACGCGCTGATTCGGCCCACGACCTGCACAACGCGTGGCAAGTCTCCCCGAACAGCTTACTGTGCCGCTCCGTTGTGTCCGACCAGCGGCGATAAGTGGTTCATGCGTGCGTAGACAAGGCAGCCCCGCACCAATTTCCTCTCCGCCAGCCGGCCAAGCAGCGCCTAAACGGTGCGATTCACAGTTTAGCCCGGCCAAGTCGCTTTGCCCGCATGGTCTAGACCATACGCTTGTTATCGTTGTGTAACTCTAGACGGGGATGATGCAAGGTGTTGAGTTGGAGTGGTGATAAGGAATTATTGTGAGGGAGACTGGGTTTCGGAAGATCGGCGTTTACAAACTCGCGATTATTCACCTACTTAGAGTTTTGGGATTATGTCCGGCCCGTTTACTAAGGTTATGGTCGGGGCTTGCATAGCACCGAGCGTGAGTATTGACCGAGCGCTTCTTCGACAGTCATCTGCTATGTTTACAGAGATCGTACAATCGCGGACAGACATCTCATGTTTACAGTTCACGATGACGACTAACAAAATCTTTGTCACAACTCGTGCTGGGCAATTCTGGGCGCTGCCGAGAATGCTGCCGAGACCTTCTGTATGGTTCTGTGTAGTTCTGTTGAACCATGGCACTCGGCTAGTAAACGAGTAGCAATGCGGGTCGCCTCTGGATAGAAACTACCATCGTTAGACAAAGTAGCCAACGATAACGAGTGTGCACCAAGATGTGTGACTATCCATTGGAGTGGAACTGCACCATAACTGTAGGCTTCGCGACTTCGCAACATTCGCATGATGGCACGTTTGCTTTGTAATATACTATTAAGACTTTTCTCCAGTGGGGAAGGACTACCCACCTGCGCAGGCAGGTCAAGGGCGGGAATTCTTGGATCCAAGCAATTCCGCTCGACGCCAGCTGTTCGATACGAGGTCATGTGGCAGGTGCACCAAACCTAATAAACGATGCCAGGACGCGCCAACGCACCCCAGATCCCGAATAGCCACGGAAACCCAATCTCCACGGTTCACATGGTCAGCCTCGTTCAAAGCGCAGCTTATTCGCATTCGTATAGCGAGCCTTGAAATAGTACAGCTTGTCTCGACCAGCTCCAGTGACAGCCAAGTCAGTATTCGTATAGAACAGCTCAGAATTGAACAGGGTATCATGCTAGCATTACAACGCTCTAGTAACCTTACGCCTCGCTCGATAAACAATAATTCCTTCAATATTGGACATTACGGCCTGATCTTACCAGCCTCTGGGTTGTCCCTGTTACCCCGCCAACCCCAGGCTAATCTGGCCATCGTCTTGTCTTCGTCCTTTCCTGGCCACAAGACTTGTCCGAGATATACGGCACGAATGCAGAAGACTGCCGTGACGAGCCACATGATGACCAGCAGAATGGTCAAAGCGCTCGCGACACCATTAATAGCTTCGCTGTGTAACACTTTCCCTGCTTGTATTGTCGCAAGTGTAAGGCCTGCGTTGGGAAAGATGAACGCCCACCAGTTCAGCGAGAAAGACATGCTACGTGATCCCACTATGACGGCGATGGTTGTTATGATGAAGAACCAGTAGGCGAATAGTATTATGAAAAGGCCTGACATGATGCCAATGATGCGTACAATCTCGCCGTCGGGTACTGAAATGTTCGTAAAGTAGTTTGCGGAGATGAGCGAGGGCGCTTGGTTGGCGAGGGAGAGGAGGCCAGCAGCAGTGTAACCTATCGTTGTTAGTATCTCCATGGTAAGCGAATATGCAAGGAGTATTGACTTACCGGCTGGACCAACAGATACGTACATCCCAGGTCGGGTAGTGGGAGACGGCAAAGAACTCGTCATCAAGCGTTGCATGTATAGTCCATACAGCAGGAAAGAAACGACCCATGCGAGTCCCTGGAATAGGACTGCTCCAACAAATATCTTCCAGCTGGGTGTCTCAGGTTGGGAGGGAAGTATAGTACCAGCCAGCGTGCCCACTACAAGCAACGGGTATATTGGGAAAATCCAAGCAGGCACAGCATCGCCAACGTTGAGGCGTTCGAGACGGAAGAAAAGCGAGTACTGTATGACACCGACGAGGAAGGCCGCGGCGCAGTACATCCAATACACGATTTCGAGGGCTTTCGTGAGCCATGCCCCCGTCGACGTATTGCCATAAATGTATGTGCAGTTGAGTATGAGGGCGACTGACACCCAGTACGTGCCGAAAAACAGACCCTCGACTGGGTGGTGTAACGATCCAAGTAGCTTGCGAGGGACCAGTATGAATCGCGCCAACATGCAGAGGTTGAATATGGTGAAGAGTACGAGGTCGAAGATGAAGACAATCTTGCCGATGGTTTGCAGGCCAGTAAATGTGTTTGGCGTGTTTCCTAGGACCACAGCCAACGATCCTGTTGACATGGTACATGCGAACCATGGCCTGTGGAATCATGAGCTCGTTATCTGAATGTCCCCAGCGCTCAGACATACCATGTGAAATGCACGATGCGATCGCGCAGCCCAACCTCTTGTGGTGGCTGCTCCTCATCCTTCTCGTAGGTCGTATTGGTTCTGTCGCGGAATCGCATCTTGGTAATAGGTATCAAGCACGCGACCAGGTGCTGAGTAGTCCTGGGCCATGCTTCAGGTAGTATTTACAGGTTCCCAGGAATGACATCTTCTTCCCAAGCATTTCGGAAAGAGTGCCGGACGCGTTTCGTCATACGGGCCCATAGCGTGCTTGTCTGAGACTTAGTGGCGATCTCGGTGTCTACGCGCCTGATGAGAGGAGCGACGGGCAGCCCCGTAGTCGAATCTCGGAAATCGGCACGCAAGCGTCAAGCAGAAAATGTGAAGGTTGAGGCTTGGCGCACGGATGACTGTGACGTCAGAGTCCGGATGACCGATCGCAGGGCATCGGGTTGGACACATGCACCTCAGGTAGGAGAAGAATTCGACAGTCTTAGCTGGGGGTTGAGGTGTAAATAATTGGATTTTCTCTTACCCTATGTGTATGTATGCCAGGTGTTACTCACTTCAAAGAAAATTGAAGTAAGCAGAGGCACCCACCCTATTCAAAGGGATCACTTTACGCTCTTAGCGACCTCTGTCTTTCACACGCTCATAACATTATAACAACGCCATTAAGGTAGGTGTTACGTACGTCGAGATACGTTTCTTTTCTTCTCAGTATATCCTTCAATTTCTTTGGTTTTTTTAGTTGTGTTGCGAAAGATGGCAGCGTGGTACAAGACGTGCTGTCGCTATACCCTGTTTCAGGTGGAGGAATCAACTGCCGAGTTATTGGCGAGACGTGGATGTCGCTCATGCTGCAGATGCAACATGACACGAAATGCGCAGGAGTGGTACGGCACAGTCGCCAGTCTCTGTTCATCTCAACCACTCTGCGCCTTGTGTGCTCAAGGTTAGTAGGCACTGTGGATGCGGGTGTGGTTGCGGATATGGGCGAGGATTACGAAGACGATGACATCTATAACTCAACCCATAGAGTCACATTGACTAATCGTCATGATGGTGGGAACTTCTACACCACAATGTTTATACGACACCCTCGTACTTCCGAACCACCATCCAACTTCTGTCGAAGCATCTACACGGGTTCGGATGAATGTCTGGAACGCCGCGAAGTATGGCTACAAGAATGTCTGGCATTCCAGCGATAGGCTACCGGCTATAGCAGGTCTGATAGCTCACTCTTCAGAACGTAAGTATTGAACGAATATAACGGGACTGTGGAAGGAGCACCGACTTTATCGATTTACAATGGAGAAATTTCCATGACATATGTCGTCCACGTCGCAGTATGGTCGTGGATCAGTGTACAAAGCCCGGTAACGTCAGCGTCTAGTATAAGGGACTTCCTGGCCGAAGCATACTTGGATGGACTCGACAACTTCGCTGTTGTCGTCCACGGTGTTTCATTCGAACCATCAGACTTTGGCACGTGGGCATATTACTCATCCGCGCCGGGTGAGCACAAAAGGAAGAAGGAGTTGAACATTGAATGGGATGCCAGTGAAGCAAATTTTGCCAACCAGCCCTTTGGTGTCCCTTGAATGTGGGTAGCTTTCTCAGAGCATCTCAAGCCAGATGGTGACGAGGTCGTTCTGAGATGCCTTTGTTTAGTTGCGGACGGTTCCACAGGCTCGTATCGACGTTGTAGATACGTCAGTTTCGAAACAGACATGAGAACTGCTCTCGAATACGACATTCGCCTCCAATCAAAACAATTATTTCGCATTGTATGAGTTAGGCACGTCAACAGCGACTTGGGCGCGCAACATCGCCAAGCTACCTGGGATTTGCAAAATATACTACTTCAAACTCCTTTTTTGTCATCTAGAAGCCGACAAGCCTCGTCCAACTCGCGCCGTGTCGAGGTGAAGATTATTTTCCAAATGGCCGCTGCGTAGCTTTTCGTCCAGGCAACGGCTTTCAAAATCCATGCTTCAGCTTGCATAACATAAGGGCTCTCGTTTCCTGCATAGCAACGCTTCCTTGCTCCAAGCTTACCGCGGAAGAAAATCAAAAATCAAAACGCAGGGTTACCCACGATGCTCGCCACCAGCTCGTGCCGGGCGAAGCGACGCGGCAACGGTTCCTGCTGTAATCCCGAGCCCGAGGCTACGGTAGGACAGGAAGCCTGAAAAGCTTAGCACCCCATCCTACACATGCACAGACACACAACGCCAAAGAGATTGAAATCAGGTAATAATCGAACACAGATGTTACGACTAAAGACGGCGGTTGAAGGGTATCAAGCATAGATTTGCTGTGTCTAGGGATCTAGAATCTAGATGCCAGGGTACAATATGTACATCCTTGATGCAATAGAAAAAACCGTGTATGTACACTCCCAAGCGCCATCGTCGCGCCTATCCTATCATATCCTATCCTATCCTTTGCAGAACCAAAGAAAAAATGAGGAGTTCCCTAGTGTAGCATGTCATTAATGATTCCCCAAACCCCGACCGATTAATCCAACTCTAAATGAAGCAATGAGGCGGGAAAATCCTATCCATGAATGATGGGGATGAAAAGCCTTCTGTTGCAGAAAGAACGCCGTCATAATGCATATGCAATTCCGTGATGCTTGTGTTGGTTGACAAAGGAAATATGTTTCGCTACACCTGCCATTACGCGGTGATAAACGCCGCCATCATAGCCAACACACCACTCAAGATGGCGTAGTTGGCACCACCGATCGGGGTCGAAGCGGCGCTACTCTTCTTCGACTGCGTGCCGTCTGGCTTGAGAACAGCGGTACTGCCTAGTTGGAAACCAATGTTTGCTACTACAGCTTGGCTATCGCGGACAGGGACTGAGATTCTACCGTTGCCGTCTGCTGTGGTAGTTGTGACGGTGTTCTCAGCAACGGAGGATTCGCCGGTGGTGTCGTCGTAGCTCATGCCGTTCCATGTGACGCCTGTCTGCGAGTCTGCGCCAGGGGCTGTGAGGTAAGAGACGTAGACTTCCTTGTTGGCGTGTGCAGAGCCGAGGTTAAGGTTAAATGTGAAGCTGCCTTTGTCTGATGAAGAGGCATTGGCTTGCTTGGCGTTGATCATAGTGATGGATTGAAGCTTGTCGTTTGCGTAGGCTGCGTATGCACGAATGCGGCCGTCGTACGCTGCACCTACGTTGCTTGTACTAAGAGCTGCAATCTGTGTGGTTCCGTTGCCGTTGCCAACAATCTGTGCGACAGCGGCATGGGCGTAGTACTGCGGACGTACGAATGTGGTTTGACGACCATATATGGGAATAGGCGCCCAGGCACTGGCGTTGGAGTTGTCGGTCATGTGCATCTGAACCGAGGAGATACCAATAGATGCCGCGTAGAGGAAGAAGTTGAGAGTCCAGAGAGAGGCACCGAAAGCGTCACTCACACCAGGCATGCCTATTGGCCCAACAGAGCTCATCTCACGAAGGACGTATGGGTGGTTTGTGTTTAGAGCAATTCCAACCTGCTTCTCCCAGTATTTGAATTGTGTGTTGGTGGCATCGAGATCCATGAGGTCGTCGAGAGTGAGGGGTGTGGGGGTAACTCCGATAACTGTGGAATGTTAGTAGGGCAAGGAGGACTGGTGGGGTCATGGCATACAGTAGAAGTAGTCGTGCTGGTTCCAGGTGGCCAGGAAATTATCGCCGTTCCTACCCTCCATAATGCCATCGTCTACAAGTTGTGCAATCTCAAAGGTGGTTCCAATGGTGGACGCCGTCGCAGGAGCTTCGAAGAAGGAAGACGGCAGACCGGCAGCCTTCAACACACGCTCGTATACAACCTCGGCGCGGTCCAACCATTGGTCCGTGTATGTCTTTCCATCCCAGGGCGCAGAGCGGAAAGAGTTCTGTAGCCACAGATCGGGCTCGTTGCCAATCTCGAACGAATATAGTTTGACGTTGTTCATGCCATCCACGGCGGCTTGGGCCAATGCGGTGATTTGGTCCTGGTAGTCGTCGTCCATGTATGCCATGTTCAGGCCAAAGGTTACGGGTGTGTCCTTGGGGAAGCGGTCGAGTGCGCTGAAGTAATTGGGCCCAATGATCATGGAATCGGCGGCGATGGCGCCCTGTGCCGTCGAGTCTTTGTTTGAAGTCCACGCATATTTCTCATTGTTCGACTCAAACACCATATAATCCTGCGTGTTTCCTCCTAACCGAATGTGCGGCGGCGCGCCGGAGTAGTCTGCGAGGTTCTGGAGTAGCTTGATGGAGAATTGGTTCGTGTCCTCCTTGCCGGTGAAGGAAAAGAGATTCGAGGGCTCGATGCCGAAACCAGCATACGAGGGGTCGAGGTAGTCCGAGGCACCATCGGGTGGGCTATTCCCTAGCGATATGGAGATGGACTGGGCGAGGGCAAGGCGCAGGGCGGGTAATGACAGTAGGGCTAGACTGCTGGTTGATAACGAGGGGAACATGGCTGCTGATGTGAGCCGTCCGGTGCAAACGAGTGCAAACGAGTGCAGATGGTAGAAGAAAACAGCGGAAAGTAAAGTCAAAACTAACAATCAGTAAAAGCGAGCGCAGGGGAGGTTATCACAGGAAACAGAGAGCGAGGGACATGTAGCCAGGGTCGATGATGAGTGGACGCTTGCAGAGTGACCGGGGGTTGGACAAAGTGTCAACACTTTCAGACATGCGTCACTAAATGGGCCAAAAGTGGCGCCGGTCCGGGCAATGCAAGAGACGACGCGCCAGACTCAACAACACATGACATCACGAGCCGCCATGCATCCGGACGCTGCGACACCAAGCAAACCCGTGTGAGACGCGCGACCCCAAACACTGCAGTGGGCCGCCGAACATCATCATCCCACACCTCTTCCCTCGTCCATCCAGCGTTGCGCGTTGCGCTGATAAAAAAGAGGATAAACGCGTCAGCTACTGCCGACGACACTCCGTGTTCCAATTATGGTGGCTGCCTCAGATGTGCACCAACGCCCATCTGAGCGGCTACCGAACCCTTGGCCACGAATGATCCGCGGCAGGAGGCTCAACAAGCCTTGTTTCGCCATGGCCCCGAACCCGCATCATGATCCTTTCCCCGATCCTGTGCCGTTGTACCCTCGAACCAGGCCTCTTCATGGCCGTGAGGCCGTAGATCTTCGCGGCAGCTTAGACCACCTTGGAGCGCGCGGTACGCCTCCTACGCACTCAGGGCCACTACGCACTCAGGACCCCGACGCGCAGCGTCTGGATAATCGCAATTCAATATTGTCTCCCGTGCTTCCGTCCTGCGTATACTACCACCCAACCCCTGCACCCGTTCGCCGCCTCCATATTGGCCCGTTGATAAGACGGCCTGCAGACTAGAAGCCTTGATTTATTGCCCAGCCTCTTTCCAGCTCCCCATTCCAGCCCCTTCGTAACAGCCGCACCTGCACTCACTCACGTCTACCACCTGATGATGCAAAAGGGAAAACTTTCTTGACTGCACGTTTGCTAGACTCAAAGTTTGACATGACTAGCAGTGTCTGCCACCATCTAGTTTATCTGCACCTATAATAGCACCAGGTCTCGAACATGTCTACCGGGCATTCTCGTCCGCCGTTGTCCACCATCCCTTGGCGGCAGCCGTCTGATGCCGAAACCCTGAGTTCAAAACCTATACATAGTCGGTGTGCACCTGCAAGAGGCAAAACGCATGTCGCGGCCTCTAGAATGTAAGCTTACACCATTACGGTCAATGTACAACACACATGATGATGTGCGTGGAGGCGTTGCTTGCGAAGACACGGCCAAAATTCCCCGTGCTGGGCGGTGCCTGATCCATACTTGCATACTACTAGAATACAGCTCCGACTACCGCATAGCTATGATGCGCATCTGATTGTAGCGAATCGAACTACGTCCGTGTGATCAAGAAACTTGCTTGCAGAGAATTTGGTCCAACATTGCCGTAGTTCCGACACGGCATTGATCGATATGACGTATAGCTTAGTGGAGAATGCCGACAGTGAGGAAAGTATATCGTGAGTCGATCCGATGCAGGGAAAGCATGCTATACCCATGTCGTATTGCTGCTTACTTATGGATAGGGTACATGTCTTTGCCTATTACTACCTGCTCTCGAGACAAGCTTGGCCGGTGAGTTCTAGCATCACAGTAGCACCAGCATGAACAATACTCTTTCCAAATTTGATCTCGTAGCGTAGACCCTAAATGTGAGCTGGAGCGCTGTACCACACCTTCTGTTCCTTCTCATAGCCTCGACATCTTCTTACAACTTGCCCATCATCAGGTTTCTAATCATTTCCCGTCCAGTGACCACGGTAGTCCTCCAGAGGGTTGGGAAGTCCAATGTGCTCGAAAAGGCTGTCATGACTTTGTTAGCAATGGACAACTACAAGTCATTCCCTTGTCGTCGCCAGGAAAACGACAAGATAAAAGGACAGTTGGAAGAGAGTCGAGAAACTTACTATCAGCATACCCAAACCCAAGCATAGGCGGAATCCATCCCCTCGCATACTCGAGCGCAAAACACCCACTCTCCATCTTATACTGCTTAACGTCACCCCTGGTAAGATGATGCACACTCCCCTGGGGATATCTCTCAGCCTCGTAAACGCCCTTTCCAGGTCGATAAGCCAATTGCTCGCCCTTGAGAATATGGAAATAGTCATCCGCCGTATGCCGACCGGTATGACCCTCGGTCCCAATTGCCGTCCCAAAAACAATCAGATACTCGGTAATTGATGCGTGGATAATGTACATGGCGCCCATGGCACCACCCGCATTGTTGAAGATCCATTCTTCGTCTAGGTTGATGTGGGGACCGTGGGTTGCAGACAGGGAAGATACAATGTGCGAGACGACAGAGGCAGTGTCGTTTCCGTAGAGGGAAATGGCTTCTTGGCTGAGGCTGTGCAGTGAGGATGGGGTGAAGATGTAGAATTTAGCGAGGTGCGAGTCGAGTGTGTACATGAGCGTTGTTAGGACACCGAGGATGGCGCCGAGGGCGAGGAGGATGCGCATTCTGGGAAATCTCTTCCTCTGGCGAGGAATGCGTGAGTTGAAAGAAAGTGACGGAATCCGACTACAACCCCTTTTGCGAAGGAATGTAATGTGTGAGTTTCTTGTGTTCGTGGCACTGCACTTTATGAGGATCGTGAGGTTTTTCTTCATTATCAAAACGCACGTGCCAGACGGAATAGGAGAAGCCCGGATCCCCGGATCGTCAGCTCATATCAAACATGGGCTGTTGTCTACTGCGAGCCTTCCGTCCTCCGAGCGGAGAGACGCAGCCTTGGCTTGTCTGAACAAACGGTGGCTAAAGATAGTCATGCGTTGAGTGCCATTTTGCGCATAGAGAGAAGCGTGAAGATAAGGGGGTATAGAAATATTCTACAAACAAAAGCTGACTACAACACCGAGAGTATTACCTCCTCTTCCATCCTCATCATTACTCCTGGGCGAGTATTAGAAACAAGCGATAGATGATATCCCCATGCCATGACCTTTTCCCATACCTAGTAACGCCCCAACCCATGCAGAACGTCGTAAAAATCATGCTAGACACGATTACATATAACCAATATATCCAAACGCCATATGCACATTAAGAAAGATTGTCCCTGTCGTCATCACCATCCCCCAATAAAAGTGATGAAGCCATCAACCATATCAATCCAATCCTGACCATTCAGTGTCCCAGCTCGTCTCTTCTCCCAGAGCACCCCCACCATCTTGCCCAGGTGAGCTCTCGCCTGCTCACCTGCCTCACTCGTACCATCATTCCTCACAAGCTGCACCTTGCCGCCAGCAAACTTCTCACTCAGATCAATCTTGAAACTCGCGTCCCCGTCTGGAGGGCAATACAGTTCCTCTCGCGTTCCAGCCGCCGGTCCAATGACGCCCGGAGCGAGCTGCACAAGATGTCCATGGATCAACACACTCTGTGTGTGACTCCTCTTGGGCTTGAATAGCGAGCCGCGTACCGAGAAGCTGACCAGCCGTAACAGTCCTGCGCCGTCACCCAGCCGGATGATCCAGTCTTGAAAAGCTTCGTACATCATCTTGAACTCGACCTTTATGACCCAGAGATTGTAGCTGTAGAAGATGGCGAGGGCTTCGGAGCGAACGAGGCGTGATACCGAAGCGAGTGCGTGCTGCATCTGGCCGTCAAAGGTGGAGATGCAGTATACGAGGGGCTTATCGATGACGAGGTTTTCGCAATTACGGTAGATCTGATGGCGGATCTCTGGTGGAAGAGTGACAAAGGTGGGTGGGGCGGGCGTCAAGTCATTAGTAGGGCATGTATCGACCTGTTCGATTAATGTGGTCTGGACATGTTCCGTATGTATAGTCTCTGCCTTTTCTTGGTGCAAGGCAATGTGCGCGGCCCAATCCTTTTGCACGTCGTTGGATCCATCAAACTGGATACGGTCGAGGCTGTGATTTCTGGAATGGGACGGCGATAGCGCGTAGTCATCCATGTGTTCATCGTCGTCGGGTCTTTCCTCTGCATACAGTTGCAGACCCTCGAAACGCGTGGCATCGGGCAGGCTCGACACGCCGTACTGCTGCGAAAGCTCAGGCGTTGATGGGAACGAGGTAGCCTGGCTCTCGGAGCCGTGGCAGCCGTCGTGCTCGCTCCCATGTCCCAACAGATCCGTGTCATCCGAGTCTGTGTCTGTGTCGGAGCCGATGTCTATATCCACGTTGAGTCTATATCTCGGGATTTTGGGCGGCAGCTGGTGCGTGGGCGAGCTGGGCGAAGGCAGCTGGGTAGCGGATCGTTTGCTCGACGTGCGTACAATGGTGCCCTTTTGGGACATGTTCCTTCCTCTCCGCTGTCCGGCCGCGCTATCCTCGCTGCTTGTGCTCAGCTCCGGCGCGCCGTCACAATACCCGCACTGTGCTGTCTGCACACTAGTATCAAGAGGCTGAAGTTTTGGAGAGCGCGCTTTCATGGCTTCAGCATCGTCCGGGGGTGTCTGACCCGTGACCGAGTATCGACGTTGGGTAACCATGGTAATTACGGGTGTGGCAGCGATGATGCGAAGGGAAAGAAGACGACTGGGAGCGAGGCGATTGGTGTTACGTGGAATCGAGCGGCAGGTTGCAGCAAAAGCCTTTCTTCTGCGCAGATGTGCTGGCAGGCTGCACGATGACCTTTGGCACACCCTCGACGCGTGCAATGGGCGAGGCTTGCGGGGTGCGTTAGGTAGCGTTGCGGATGCGGCCGAGTGGACTGAGAAGCGGATTCGCGAGTGGGGAGTCACCACTTTTCTATCGATTACGCTGCCGGAGACGATGGAGCTAGATAACAATCACAAAGTACTCTCGCGGAGACTATCACGCAGCAGCACCAACACTATGAGCGAGGGGACAGAAGTATACACTCGGCACCAACGGATCAGGAGGGAGATGAAGGGCGTAGCATGTTTGGCAACTGGGCAACAATGCCGCGTTTCATGACACCGCAATTTGTCGTCAATGCTGCACTGCCCACCCAGCGATTATCATGCTCCACCGCCAATTTCTCGTGTAACCAATCTTCTCATCTTCAATATTTCATAATGCGGACGGTTTCGACGTCATGGCATGCGTGCTTGGGCTTATCATCATATTGCGATCCGCGGTGCAATGCGTAATGTCAGCACACTGTCTTTTCACGGCCTTTTTTTTTGGGGGAGTCTCTCTCGTATGGAAGGTGAAACGCGTTTTGCTTATGGCATGCTCGATGATCCCAACTACAAAGTCTGCTACAGAAGAGGAGAAAGCTCCATATCGTGTCGAGGAACCATCACTACTTGTTTACGCGCTGCAAGGACATAAAGTTATGATAATTGCAGTTGCTGACTTCGGCGTTATATGGTAATATATAGCAGGACGAAAGTAGCTAACAAACATAGACAAGCGCCTATCCCAACGATGATCCTGTTGAAGGATATTACAATCACCCATTACACAGAGCTACCTCTTCCGTTACAGCACACATGTTGAAATGGTGCATTCCGTTTCAGCGTCCGACCATCCTTCTACAGACCACTCTTCTTCTCAGTTCCAACAGGCTCCCTAACCATTATGTCCAACGGGATGTTCCTTCCACCTCTCTGCAGATTGATCCTCCTGGTTTCCTCAAAGCCAAACTTTCTGTAAATCGGAGGGTTCGTCTCGTTGCTCGACTCCAAGTAGCACGGCCGACCCTCGCGATCTGCCAGCTTGGTTACATGCTCAATAAGCTTGCGAGCATGACCTTTACCACGACCACTAGGCCTGGTGCCTAGATAGACGAGGTACCAAGCGTCATGCTCTCGCTCACCAAGCGCGGTATGCATAGTGTCGTGGAGGAGGGGCAGAAATTCGTCGAAGAAGCGGCGTTTGCCTTCGGAAGAAAGGCGGTAGTTGAGGCGCCACATACCAGAGCGGAAGATCGTCAGGTAGTCATCCATGTTCTGACCAGGCGGCATCCTGGGTGCGTGAGCTCGCAATCATATCAGGTTTACAACACCGATAACTTACCACAATGCGACTGCTTCAAAGTCGCCTACCGTAGTCACTAGTCCCTTGAGGATATGAGCATACGTCACGTACTCAAGGATTTCGACATGTAAAGCCCACTTTTGCTCCTCAGTCCAGTGCTCACGATCAGGCACGTCAATAAAGTACCTGGCAACGTCATCTTGGCCAAAGGCTTCCGCCAGACACTCGGCAGCCTGCTTGTACTCCGCAGCCGTAACGACGCGAACGCCGTCGGTGAGCGGAGGCAGAACAGCAGCGCCAGCACCATTTGGCTTCTGCTTCAGGATCCTGAAGCTAGCGGGTACCTCGTTGACCCTAATGTTAGCAGACTTCAAGGTTGATGACTTGGTGTCCACTGTATAACTACAGCTGACTGGCGTAACGGAAGAGAACGTTTTCGCCATGATTGCGGTTTCGACCGTAACCTTCTACTAGTATTCAAATGGGATCTGCCGCTTCGTTTGGTTATAGGGACAGTCGTGGAATACGCCAGCGTGAGGTGTTCCCCGCAGGGCTTCAACGGGAATCGGCGAGGGTAAAGGGTTAGTTACTTGAACTTCGGTATATCTAGACGAGGACCTTGAGTTCAAACAACACTACTAGATTGTGATTAGTCTCGTTGCGGCAATGGGTCGTCGTGGGCTGAGCAGGAGCCGTGACCGTCGATTGCCTGCCATGTGGTATACCTTTTCTGAGCCTTTGTTGGGTGTTTACGTTTTAGCTGGACGATTAAGATCTCCTGTATGAACTCTAGAGAGCTGCGATCTCGAGACAGTATCGACTCGAGAAGGGTAGCGTAATGAAGTAAAGGCTTGACGTAAATCTACCGACATCAATGTATGTGGCTAGATGAGCTCCCTTTTGAGTTCAGGCTCGACAGATGCAGAGTGTCAGTCCGATGAGGTAGTCTTGCGTCGACAATATGCGCCTTGGGTTATCGATGTGCCAACCTTTGTGTGTGTGTCGACTGGTGGCCGCTGATGTATGGCTGCTTAAAGTTTGGGCTTTGCTTTTTAACTCGCTGGCAGCTTTGTCACAAGACCAGTGACAGCACTGCAGTACAACGCTTGGCTGATGTCGAGCAGCGGGCGTCTTGTCGAGGATCGCGAACGGAGGTCGGCTGCAGCGGGTTGCGTATGGCGTGGGGGTACAGTGGCTGGTGACGTGAGGTGAGTGTAAGCTGACGACCGGCACCCTTTGCCAGATGTAAGGCTTGTGTGTCTTTGTGGTAGAGTCGAAGATGGGAAGTCGAGACTTTGATATACCCCCATCCACCCTGTCCGATCGGCGTACCAAGCGCCGCCAGGCAGAGGTCATGCTTCACGGATGTAGCTCGAAGCGGGAGCTATCTTCGGACCAACCGCTTAGTCCGTTACGCATGCAAGTATCGTTATCGTTCGTCCTGTGACCTTGAACTTGGTGTCGGGCCGAGGCGGCTCAACGAAGACATTGCCTTGTGGCTTGCTTGCTAATCGTTGGGCGTACAATTTACAGCTTGCTTGCGAACTGCACTTGGCGACAGAGAGTCAGAGGCCGACAATACCGCGTTGACATCGGAGTCCTGGCGAGAAACTGTGGGGTGAGGAGGAAGGGTTGCGTTGCACACCTCGGTTGTACCTCCTTAGAACAGGTAAGCGCAAAAGTAACACGAGCATTAGGGCTACGCTCTCTGGTAGGCTAATGATAAAGCAAGCACTCGGAACACTTCCGCTACTTGTTTGTCTCGGAACCTAGCAAACTGTCAGCTGGAGATATGCGGTAGGCGGGGCTAGCATAGATCAACTGTCACGCAATGTCATTAGAATACAACGATAGAAGAGGAGCGGACCTTGATGCACGCACGATAAAGCCACGACGACGATGACTATTGGGCGTGGGGGATGATTAAGTGGTCAATGACTGGATTAGATGGCAGTTGTGGTATCTAGAGAGGCCGAGCCTGCATGCACGTACCGCCTCACTTTCGGAAATGTGAGGGGGATGGCCTAGACCAAGGATCTGGGGGTCGGTACGCTTGAATAGCATCGGGAGGATTGATGCACATATTACGGTGCTCTTCACGTCGTTAGAGAAAGCTCGCTCATGCTTCTTACATGCGGCGGATTTCTGTCTCGCCCATGTACTTTTCCAGACCAGAATCGAGGTGGTCCCACCATTCGAAGAGCATGCTTTCGCAAATGAGCTTGAACCATGGTGTGAACTTGAGCGACTTGTCTTGAAACATGGTCTTGAGATCCTCCTGGGACACCCATCTTGAATCGCGGGCTTCGTTGGGGTTGACATTTAGGTCCACATCGGCCTTCATGAATAGAATATAGTCAACTGGCGAATCGTAAGTACTCATCCAAGTTTTTCTATGTCCAATGGCACAACTCACTCTCGTGTTCACCCCACATGCCGTCACTGGGCGACTTGTAGTGTATCCGGGTGAGGAACTTGAAGTCGTCAATAGGCACCTGTTCGGCCTTGATGCCCAGTTCATGGTCCAGCTTGCGCACTGCTGCGCGACGCACACCCTGGATTGACTCTTCCAGGCCAACGCCAGTCTCTCCCGGTATGCCTAGGGGATGCGAGCAGCAAGTGTTGGTCCACATATCCGGGAATGTGATCTTCTCGGTCGCGCGCTGCTGGAGGAGAAGGCGGTTCTGTGAGTCGAAGAGAAAGACGGAGAATGCGCGGTGCAGGAGACCCCGATCGATGTTCTCCATCAGATGGCCTGGAGTATGTCAGTGTCGGTCAATTTACGAGTCAGAACCACAATGCTCTCATTGCTGGTCACGCCTCTCGCCACAGGCACTTACAGAGTTTCTTGGTCGCACTGCCAATTGGGATGTCGTTGTTGTCCAGCACGATGCACACCTCATCCATCAGCCGTATCTGCTCCTCGTCATAGCCTTGGAGGGCATTGTCGCTCGTGGCGGAGTTGTGTGACCCTCCGATGAGGGTGGTGTTTACTTCGGGAAAGAGGCGCAGAACATTCTCCGCTGTGATCTCGGGCTGCTGCGTAACAGTCTCGATGGTGCTCATGATTGCGAACCGATACGGGTGCGGGCGAGGGTAATTGATGGGTAGAGATCAAGTCCTGAGGATTAGGAGGGGCGGTCGCGGCATTGAAGAAAGCGCGCACGGGCCCCTGTTCAATGCAGGGTCCACCTCCGCGGCGGTCTGGGTCAACTGGCAGTTTGCCAGCATGCATGTGGCAATGAGCAACGCGCCAGGTGACCAAGGGGAATCTCTTAGTTTGCAAGCGCTTTTGTCTTATTGTCTAAACATTGACCGTTGCTCATCATGCTATACACTTTGCCGAAGCCTGTAGGCTTTTCGATCCAGGTATCAATAACTCAGAAACTTTTCCGTAACCGGAATGACATGCACATGTGCTCGGAAATGATACCCCCAGATAGTAGAAAGGAAAACAACCAACTCCAAAAGTCACATATATACAAAGTGTCTCGCGCTTAAGCCACAGTAGCAGTCTTGTTCTTCTTGGCAACGGGCACCTCGGCCTGTGCATCTGCGGTAGCGTCAAGCTCCCGCTTCTCGGGGACGCCGTTCAGTTCTGCCTCAGCTTGAGCGAACTTCTTCTTCTCTTCCTCGGTCATACCGGGTAGGAGAGGCACCTCCTCCTTGGCGTGTAGGTTGTTGTGGTAGGTGCGGATGATGGAGTCGGTGTCGTCAAGAGCGATCTTGCGAATGTCTGCAATGGCCTTGATCTTGGAAGTGCACTCCTTGTACTGTGCATCAGTCATCTTCAAGCCAAGCTGCTCAGCACGGCTCTTGATCGCGTTCCATCCAGTGAGCCTGCTGGCGAAGTGTACGTATCGGGACATGCCGAAATCCTGAGGGTTGATAATCTCGTATGTGGAAGGGTTGTTAAGAATGGCCTTGGCGTGAATACCAGCCTTGTGGGTGAAAGCACAGAATCCGGTGATGTAGTTCTGCGCAAGTTAGTACAAGGTCTGCTGAAATCTTTACTGCTCTACAGTGGTAGATGGCTACTTACGTTGAATGGGATGTTGACCTCGACAAGATCGGCAACCAGGTCCTCAACCTCCTTTAGCGCCTTGATGTTGTACTTGCTGGTGACATATTCGCGGTCCGCAACAATCATGCGAGCCATTAGACCACCAAGAGGGGTGATTCCGTTACGCTCACCAATACCAAGTACCGAGGTATCGATGTGAGTGGCACCTGCCTCTAGCGCACAGAAAGCATTCGCAATGGCGCAGCCAGAGTCGTTGTGGAAATGTGTCTCAATGTCGCAAGAAACGACACCACGGAGAGTTCGTACAAGGTCGTAGACCTGACGGGGCGATGCGCAGCCAACGGTATCGGCGATACCAACACGGTCGACGCCAACCTTGTCGACAGCGCTGTAAATGGACAGAAGGTCAACGAGGTCCGATCGGAACGAGTCCTCGGAGCTGAATCGGATCTCCTTGCCCTTGCTCTTGACAAACTCAATGACCTCCAGCGCCGTGTTCTTGATGTATGTCATGTCTTTGCCGTGGCTGTGCTCGCGGAGGTACGCGGAGGTACCGATGACGACATCGAGGCCATCGACACCAGTCTCGACAGCGATTCGGGCATCGTCCATGTGGCATCGTACGTGAGTAAGGATCTTGGCTTTCAACTAGTATACTGTTAGAATGCGTTCTCACCGCCAAAATATGTCGAGAGAAAAAAATTACGTACTCCGAGCTTGCAAAGAGCTTCACAGTCCTTTCTTGACTGCTCAGAGGCAGCAGGGCTGGTAACTTCAATGTCTAGATTTGTGGTCAGCTTCTGAAAGTCTCGCGCAAAGTGCCGCGGAGCGTAGCCGTACAGTCAACACCGAAGTTGTCAAGAGCTTTCGCAATCTTGATCTTGGCCTCAAGATCGAAGTAGGCGTTGGCGAATTGCTCGCCCTCTCTTAGTGTGCTCTCTGCGCAGGCAAGTTAGCAACATTTCTATAGCCTCAATAGTAAAACTTCAATCGGCGCGAGTGCGCATCCGATAGCGCTGAGGATGGGCGTTATGACGTACCGATAATCTTGAATCGACCGACATTTGACAAAAAGTCACCAACAGGCGCGTATGGGCTCTTGTGTGTAGGGTGAGGGTTCTGTCTGGTCTGAACACCAGTGAAGCCTTCCTTGGAGCCATTGGCGCCGTTGGTGCCATTGCTATGGCCGTTGGTAGCAGGTGTTTCTTCGGGTTGGGGACACATGTTGGGCAATTAATGTGGGTGGGAATGAGAAGGTAGGAAGGTTGGAGGATGCAGGGCGGTATTTGAATGCTGGGGAATTGTTTCCAAGGTGAGTCAAGATGGACAAAAATCTGCTGCGAAGAGCGATGATGAAAGCGCAGGGCCGGGATCGGGTCTGTAGCTTTGCGCTAGCCACCTTTGTTCGCATGTGGGGTTGCCGTCTGGCGGTGGCCAACGAAATGACTCTGCTTTGCTGCACACAAGGCGGAGTAGACTTCGTTTTTCCGTTCTCAATCTGTTTTCTCTCCACAAACCTGGAGAAAGTGCGGCCGAGGCTCCAGACTGGATGCCTATCTTGGGTCAAGCAATGAGCGTCTGGATATAGACCATGCCATTGGCGACCCACCTCACCGCCTCGTTGCGCAGGCTCGGTAGTGATACTGGCCGCAGACTTGATGCACGCGACACCACGGCATTCTCAACATCTGCAGTTACAAATCCAAAAAGAAACTATGGTGGTGGGCCGCTTCACATGAGTCTGTCTTGAAAATATTTTCATCCCTTACAATAAGCATAGACGACTTTTCGCCAGTAGGTGTCACAAAACCCCGCTTTGAGTCAAACAAGTCGCATTACCAAAAGGCCCTGCACCAGAGCGGTAGTCACAGCCGGCATCAGGGAAAACTCTATTGATGGTTCATGTAGCACGGTACGGGTCGTCCCTTATTTCCAATCCCGTGGTACGACCTCAGGGTACGTACCTACTTGGGTAGAAACACTTGCTGTCCAACACAATCTCGCAACACCAAGAGGTACATCTCTTGAACTGTCATGTCAAACTCACAAATAGCTTTCTAAGCTCTAGTGCAACTTGGAAGTCTGATATGTTACCCTACAGTTTTCATTCTGTGTAGCTATGAGACCAGCTGGTCGTCTCCCGGATCACATGCAGATACCTCCGTTCGACATGGTGTATTGGATATGGTAAAGACCCTGATCCATAGTTGTTCTCAACCTGTATTACGTGTGCTAACATTAGTGACGTACGATGGACCCATGATGTGCGCTGTCCTTTGTAAATGTAAGTTCATGAACCTTGGTAGCTTTCTTGATGATGTGTTTGAAAGGCTGCAAGTCACAAGAGAAGGGCCGGATAGCGAGAGAGAGAATAGTAATTAAATCAGAACTAAATGGTATCACAAGCCCTGCAACCTGGTATCATCGAAAAAGATTCCAAACGCCGACGTAACTTGTTTATACGTGACAACAACGGCCTTAGATGCTTTGCTCCATCTCCGTAATGTAGAGCTTGATGTGGCTCTCCATCTTGATGTACTCGTCATGAGCAGCATGCACCTCATTCTCGATGTTGTCCTTGAGCTCGGCCATCTTCTTCTCCGTCTGCTCAATGCGTACTCGCCTCCTCTCCATTTCACGCCCTTTCTCACCTCGCTCTTCGGTCAACTTTGCGTGTGTCTCTCGTAGCTCCTCCATCCGCTTGCGCGCACGTTCTGCTTCCTCGTCTCCCTTGGTCTTGAGTTTGTTTGTTCGCGCGTTGATATTGCCTAGCTGCTTCTGTAGGAGGCGCTCTTGTCGTTCCACATCGCGAACGTTGTTGCTTCGATCTGCTAATGCGTCTCGGTGCCTTGATGCCTTTGCCAACTCCTCTTCCTCGCGTGATAAATCGGCTTGTACATCTGTAAGTAGTCGTGTGCATGAAGTAACGTCGGTGGCAACTACAGCAAAGGAGTCTGTGGATGTTTGAAGGGCGCGAGCACGGCGGTCCAGCATGTCGATTTGAGTCTTGTCCCCAGTGAGCCGGTCGCTTAGGTCCCGCAGCGACTCTTCCAAAGCTGTTGGGCTCTGTTGTGTGTAGGGCTTCAATTTCACTACCTCGCGCTGCACGTTCTCCTTGTTCTCGACTCTCTGTTGCAAGAGTTTCTTCAGCCTGTCTTGCTCAGTCTTGGCACGCTCGAGTTTCTCTGCAACCGCCTCTTGACCCCTCTTCAACTCCAGCAGCCTGCTCTTGAGCTCGTTGTTGCGCTTTTCCTTCTCTTGCATCAGCCTTTGCGTCGCGGCACGGTTGCGCTCCAGCTCAGCCAACTGCATTTCCTTTGCCTGCTTGTCATCGTAAAGTTGTTCGATTCGTAGTTTCGTGCGCTCGGCCTTGTTGAAGTGCTCATCTATGATCTCGGTTTGTGATTCCCGGAAGCGGATGAAGTTGATCATGTAAGAGAAAATCTTGACCAGGCGACCGTGGGTAGGCTTGTAGAGGTCGTTGAAGGTGAAGTCGTGGATGCCGCACTGAAGTCGTTAATACTGGCCGAAAGGCCCGATTTTAGAGACACTCACTTCGCGAAGAAGTTTCCTCAGAATGACGAAGAAGGCCATTAGATCCCTCGTGTCGCTCGTGTAGAGCCTCTCTGCATCGCCCCCGCACATGTCTTCGGCGGCAGCGCGCATTGCCGGCGCAACGACCTCGCGCGTCGTGTTCATAAGTAGCTCGGCGAGCCATTCGAAAACCTTCTGGATGATCTGGGGATTCGGCTTCTGCAGGTCTGAGACGGAGAACTGAATTCCGATGTCCGAGATGCAGCCGGCAATTTCATGATCGGGCTAGATCTGTTAGTGATGCGCAAAGCCAGAGGGAGTTTGCGCGCATACCAAGGTCATGAATGCGTCGTGTTCGTTGGCGGGCGGCGCACGTTGGTTGTGTTGAGTCGTTCGCGCCATACTCATGCGCCCGTTATAAGACATGTTGAATTATTGCGCGATCTTAGTCGGATGTGGGTGTCTCAGTCGTACGGTGTCGGGCTGTTCGCTATCGTGGGGTGGTGATATTCAGGCGGTGGGCGGTGTTTGTTTACAGGGTCCAACGGTTTGTTGGCATGGAAGGAGCAACCTCGGGTGCCGCCCTTCCGGATACAGTATCGCGTAACAGCGCATCGATCCATAACTCCACCGACAGCTCATACATTCTCCATCATTTTGTACAAGATGTGCAATGCGCATAGCCGCTGTATGCGCCCTTGCTCCTATGGCCTTTACCATGGAAGATATCTTCCGTTCCCGCCCCGAGAGGCGTAGTGAATAGTGATGGGGATAATGGATACATAGCAACTAGGCCTGCAAGTGAGTTGATGGTGGTCCTCTAGTCATTTTTAATTGTCATCGAGTACTCGGTCATCAGCAGACTGATCAAACAAGTGCGAAAGAACTGAGCCAAGAATATCCTCAGGATCTTTGCATGCATTTGGAAACTCTATGGACAATCGTACCGACAGTCAACTGGTTTGGTATACGTCTAATCACAACACCTATTCATGCTGCAATCCGACTTGAGACTCTGCAGTATCATCCTTACTATTCAGCATGGGTGGCTACTGTGGGATGCAGGTAACATGGCAAACGTCGTAGTTTGAAGATCGTAAAGGACAAGTAAATGATGACAAAAGTTTTACACATAGGATCTACGCTGAGCTCTTTCACCTCCACTAGAGACATGGGAAGAGAAAGCGGGTTTGTGTATGTGTACGGGCTCTTGTACATGACAACAACGGACACAGTGAGTTGTAATACGTTTTGTGTCGGTATCTTCACCTATAGCATGGGCTCAGATGTCAATACTGGGACCAGATAATGTCGCTCGAAGGGATAGTATCAAGGTTAATTGGAACAGTACACTAGAAAATCTTTGTATCTCAAGTAAGCAGAGGACTAAGGGTCAGGAACTACACCAACTTGGCGAGGAGACAATGCTTACAGAACGCAAGTCTGGCGAGATGTAGTTCCATGCTCAACCTAAGGTGCACACACCATCTGCAATAAGAGCTCTCTTCACACGATGCACTGGTGAACATGTCTGTACCACTGGAGATCGCAGGACGCCCAATTCGATTGGCCATATTCTGCCTCATGATCAAACTTCACAAGCGGGGCGGACTCATGTCTCGGTACCGGGAACCTCACTAATGCGTTCCCTGCATCTACTATGATCCAAAATCCAAGATATCGCCCAAACCTTCCGCTCGTGGACGATGGACGCGACGGACTAGGGGTTGATGACACCAGCCCTACATTCGAAGTTTAATAGTGCGTTTCGTGCTCGAACTACTCGATTGACATGTGAGAACGACAAGTGGGTAAGTTTAGCCTTGAGGTTAGGCGCCGATCTCTCGATAGTGCTGGATCTGGACGCGTGCAAGCGTATAGATTTTCACTACGGCACATTGTGCGTTTCCCCAGACAAGGCAAATCTGGAACGCCAGACGTAGTCGAAACGTTCGTTGCTCCCTGCAGCAAGACGTCCACGGGTGCAGCGAAATGCCAACAACACAAGAAGCGGAACCAAGTATACGTACTGCACCAGCCGGCACGAGGATACAGATAGGGCAAGACACGATAAAACACAGCATCGTGCACTTGAAACATGAGCCTGCCACGCTTAGGTGGTTTCACGGCCTGAGAGTCTTGGAAGAGCCGTTAGTTTTCCGACGAGAACTCCAAGCATGTGACTAGCCGTTTTTCCCGCCCCGACAACGGTGCTGTCCGCAGCGATAAGGAACCCCCCGCATGACGAATAGGAAAGGTGCATGTTCGAGACACGGGTACCTGAGTGGAGGAGCGCACGACGTTGCTGTCGACGCTCCTTTGACTGGGACAGCTGCAGGAGGATTCAAAGTCCCTGGTTAGACAATTGGGCCGTTGGCCTGCAAGACCGACGTGGCTGTCCATGTCGCGCTGAGTTTTCGATATTCGATACTTCCCGCAGCACGCTCCTATGCATCGTACCGTTGCGAGGTGTGTTGTCACTGCAGACTCCTTGGACCAAACGAGATGTGTTTTTTTTTCTAGCACATCGTCATGGAAGTGGCTCGTAGCCATGCGACCAGCTGAGAATGTTGGTCGAGAGATTGACCTGAAGATGTCCTGGGCAGGCTGAGGCGCGTGATTGGCAGCCGGCTTGATGAGCGAGGCCCAGCTCCTGGGTGTGGGTGGCGTTCGGGCGTTCGTGTCGAGAAGACACTAGGCAGCTTTTAACGACAGGGCCTTTGAGCCGAGTTCATCGGCGCCGCCATCGAGAGATCGACCGGCCAGCGTGCCAGAGTTTGGTGGTGACGGACTTTTGATGGTTCAGTGTTGAGGGGTGCAAGTCACAGCGACGAAGCCGTGTGCAGCATAGAGCATCGAGGCAGAAGAAGCAAAGCAACGAGACTATAGTAAAAGCAGTTGCAGTCGCGCGGTGGACAGGGCCTCGCAAATGCCCGAAACAAAAGAAAGTTATTTTGGTGTGCCTCGTGGTGGGGATCGACATCAGCGAGGGTCGAGCCCACCAAGCCCTGAAGGCAAGCCTGCAAGCCTGCAAGCCGGTTAGGAGTACGAGCGGATCATCCGTTACATCACTCAGGCCGTGGCAGGCATTCACAACCGGCGTCCTCCCTCGCTCCCGCTCCATTTACTCCATTCACATTCCTTCCCTCGCCGTTCCTAATATCCGCACACAAGGACTTTCACATCCGCTTCCAACGTTCGCGCCAAGGGCTACCCGTCGCCCCATCCAGCCCGCCCACCAATATGCAGCCCAACCGACCGTGCAGCGACACTCCCGTATTCAGATAGCCCGCATTATCGCTATCACGCACACGTCACGCCCGCGCCGCCTAACGCGACGGCCGCGACTCAACGCTCAACCGTATTTCTTTTCTCCAGTCGCCGCTGCTCTGGCGCCCACGCATTCGCAGCTCCATGTGGCCGTTTGGGCGAAGACGCAGAAAGGCCGCTAAATTCAAAGACGGACCCACTGAGGTTACAGACAGGAAGCGGCCTGTCGCAGAGCAAACCAACACGATTCAGACGAGCAATGGACCGCGGCGAGGGCCCAGCCAACGCCAGCGCCGCAGAAGGGGTAGTTCACGCTCCACTGCCGCCTCGCTGCGCGGCGTTGAAAAGACGCTTCCCGAACCCGCCTTTGCAAAAGAGTGGCCCCCGTCGAGTGCCGAAGACATCACTGCCCTGCCCAACCAGCACCGCCTGGCTCACAGCCCGCACCTGCGCCCAATAACGCAGGAACACGCCGGCATCCCCTACAACTTCCACTCCTCGCACTCGTACGCCAGTCTGCCGCCCTCTGCAAAGGACCGTGGCAAGCTCCAGCGACCCCAGTCCATGCGCAGGGATCTGGCTACCGACTCTTCCCTGGTCCGCAGCAAGTCTAGCAAGAGGCGAAAAGAACATGATCACGTCCGCGAGGAGGAGATCCGCGCCATGTCATTTCCCATGCCTCAGAAACGTCCCGCTGCCAACTCTGGCGGCATGCTCCGCAGAGACAGCAAGAAGGTCAAGGGCGCCCTAAACCACCGCTTCGAGCGTCCCACGTCAAACGTATCGCTGCCCCTCGAAAACTCCATCCATTCATCCATGTCTGGCAACTCAGACAACCGTGCCTTCCGAGTGAGTGCACTCGACATGTTCTCACCCCGGCCAACCATCCGCGTCTCAGTTGGCTCCAACCACTACGCCAGTGACCGCATGTCACCCAACATCTACAGCGAGAAATCCACACGCCGACCGATTAGCAGTAGTGCAGACGAGAAAGCGAGCAGAAGGACAAGCCGAATCGACGATCTCGCCGACGAACTCGACGCCGGAGCACTACGCGACATCTTAGAACGAGACAAGAGGCGGAGAGAAAAGAAGGCCAGGGCCGACCAAGAACGGTTACGGCGAAGACTAGAACGTCGTGCAGAGAAACAAAATGCCATTGAAGCAAGAGGCACACCTGCAACTCCCCGCAAGGAGGGCACAGGCATGGTCGGTCTCGGTATCGAGCGAGAGGCGCCCATGCCTATGGAAGGTGTCCGCTCATCTACACCACCTCAGCCGCAGCAATTAGAGATGCCCGTTACACCTCGTGCTCAGGTCAACAACCAACTGCCGACACCGCTGGAAAGCCCTACCGAAGAACCTGTAGTATCCAATGCCCGGCAAGTTCGCTACTCACGAGGCAGCGCCTCGGCGCAAGTCCACACCCGCGGACCATCCAACGCCTCCATCCTACCAGAACTCATCTCAGAGAAGCTTGCAAACGATACGCCTGTAGAGTCTGTTGAGCATGGGCACGATGCCACTCGAAGCGGCTCGCTGCACCCTATTGACACCACCGACACCTTTGCCACGTCGAAGCAGGGCTCCTCTACACGCCGGCGTAGTTCAGAGGGCAGACGTATGGGTGTGTTTGCGTCACTTTTCCGAAGAGGGAAACGCAACTCGCAAGACCAAGCACGACCTACGCCATCCGAGATCTCCTTTTCCAACACTTCGCGAGAGTCCATGTCTCGCCAACCCCTCCCGCCTCATTTGGTTGGAACCGCACCTCCTACCCAACCTATCCAGATCCTGAGACCTTCCAGCGTGCCCCGGCGGACAATGTCCAAATTCAGGGAAGATCTACCAGAATTCCCTCTATCACCCCCGGATTCTCGCGTGCAGTCACCAGAAGTTCCCTCGACGAGCATCATTGCTGCCCGGCGCAGAAGCCAGCATCTCTCAGACCTCCATGTTGGGTCGCTTCCGGGAGATCGATCCGATTCTCCAGTCAGTCCAAGTGCACCTGTCAACGTCATGTCACAATCACTTGCCTCGGTCGACTCTGAGGCATCGTGGCTTTCTGGTCGACCACCGAAGCGAGCGTCAAACAGATCGCAGATACGCTCCAGTCTGACGTCTTCAGCTCCGCAACGGAATGACGACTTCAATGCATCCTATGAGGAGTTGGGCATGGCCGATGATGAATACTTCAAGAGACTGACGCCGCTGCCAGACCACAGAGGTCGATCCCCTCATTCAAGCGATGATCGGGGACGTAAGGCTAGCAGTACGCTTATGAGACTAGATGCTGCGGCTGAATCCGATGAGGAGGTTGCGCCTCCGTCCGCACAACTGCCGTCTGGTCAGGAGGAAGAATTCGTCCAAAGTAGTGTCGGCCGCCAGCCTACTATTATTCACCGCCGACCCCGTGTCAGGTCGACTGAAGGTCTTCTCAGCATGTTCCTCGATGATACTGAGGATAAATCATCCAAGGTTGCCGATATGGGCCAAGGGTCATCCGACCCGGATTCACCAACGTCCCCAACGTCGGAAACCGAACCAGTGCTGGTACAACGCGCTAAGAGTGTCGATCTCGGAAAAGGCCATGGTCACGTTCGTCATCTCAGCGTTGGTTCCGCAAGACTTCTGGATATTCAGAAGCGATCGAGCACACCAGTACACGGCCGGTCGCACAGTAGGATGTCCGAGCAGGAGTAAAATACCCATTTTGATGATTGATTTCTTCCTGGAACACGCATGCATGCCAGCCACGCCATTCATTTTGCTTTCGTTTGTATCCTGTCACTCGTTCAACATTTCTTTACCAGTCTCTCCTCCAACTATAGCCACTCGTTTGGATTTCCTTACCTGTCTGTTGCTTTTTCTGGCTTGGCTGCATGCGTTCCTGGACCAATTGACTCTTCGGATGGATGTCCCCCCTCAGATTACTCTACTGGATTTGAATCATCTTCCAGACTGCATAGCGTGGCGTTGGCATTTGTTTCAGAGTTATTTTTTTCTGCGTGATACCACAAGCTGCCTGGGGCGACTTCTGTGATACCCTATTTTTGGGTTCTGTTTTTCTGGGCGTGTAAGGAAATATCTGTAGTATATAGACGGGCTCGAGGCCCGGATTTGGGTCATTTGGACCGTCACATTGTATAAGGTTTAGGGCATATACCATGGACATGGCGTCGAGAAGACGCTGCGTCCACCACTCTTTATGAAGAGAGGTTAGTTTAAATCAGCTGTATCAGCTTTGTATATTTCATCATTAAACCTCCAAAAAGCATTTCATGATTCTGTGACGTAGTGTGCACGTGTTTGGACTGCTCCACGTGGTGCTCCTGTGGAATGCACAGGTAGTGAATCTAGCTTGAAATCTCGCGCAACACAAGGTCAATTGCGACATGGTCACAGTGTACAACACAGCGAACTTGTTCCTGTTGTCTTCGTCCGCCGTATCGGGCGTAAGAGGCTGCACAGAGGAAGCATGCCGCCGTCGCCTTACCCAACGAAGAAGGCAGACCCTAGTGGGGCAAATCGGGCGGTCGGGCAAGCACGTCATCTATCATCGCAGCCCCTCTGCGCCGCAAGTGTACAGTAATCCGCGCTTTATCATCATAACGCCAGATCTAAGAACCTTTTAGAAGCCCTACTCCATCGACCATCCCAAACACACGCAACTCCTCGATATTGTAAGTAATTCCCTCCATATCTCCGCTTACATTCCCCCGGCGTCACTGCGAGTCTTCGATTTGCGCAGGGACTCAAACGGCTTTGCCGAAAAATAAGCGCATCAGAATTGTTATCGGCAACAGCGGCCAGTTGATTCCATCAGCCGAGTTCTTTGAAATCGCCTTCCCCTGCTGTCTTACCACGCTTCTACATATACTATGTTTGCGCCGTCGTCCTTCAGAGCCACCAGAACACTGCTCACATCTGCGCGCCTGCAAACAGCTATCAACCCCACATCGACCGCAAACCTCTACCGACCACTCTTCACCCAGAAGTTCTTCCACAACACCGCCAAGATGAGCGACGACAAGAAGGGTGTACATAACCTCGCCAAGTGAGTTGAATTCCTATCGCACCTCACATGAGATGCACGATGTCATATGCACTGGGCACGGGCTGACGCGTTGGCATTGTAGCAAGGGTGCATTCGAGGAAGCTATGGCAGTCAAGGACAGCCTAATGGTCGTCGACTGCTTCGCGACATGGTGCGGCCCTTGTAAAGTGATTGCTCCCCAGGTCGTCAAGTAAGTTTCCGCCTTGCCGTGGATACCACCCATGGTTAACTGTTCTCTAGGTTCTCCGAGAAGTACCCCAGCGCGCGCTTCTTCAAGCTCGACGTCGACGAAGTCGCCGACGTCGCAGGAGATCTCGGCATCCGCGCCATGCCTACCTTCATCCTTTTCAAGAACGGCACCAAGGTTGCCGAGGTCGTTGGTGCCAACCCCAAGGCCCTCGAGACCGCTATCCAGAACAACATCGATGCATAGAGCGCACGACCGAAGCCGCCCCGCAAACACAGACGATCGCGTCCAGCACCAGACTAGGCTTGGGCATTGAATAGAGGGATACTGTTTTGCTGAGGGATTAAATGACTGGCAACAAGCGGCCGAGTGAAATTATGATAACGTCTTTCAAATACCAACCGTTGCATTCTCACACGTGTCATAATCCAAAAATGAACTTACTTGGTGATCTACTCATACACCCGCTGAGGAGAAGGACAAGCGACTATGCGGTTGACACTATTCTAACGTTCAAGTAGGTGGCAGCGGCAATAACCGTCTGGACTCCTGATTTACAGTCTGACTGAACAGACAGTGAAGCGTACAATGTGCCGAGCAGTATGCAGCACGCGTGCGATGGGAAATCTAGGCCATGGAATCAAAGGCTCTCAGTCCATTTCCATACTTCTTCTGCACCTCTTTCCCATTCAATATGATTCTGCAGATGATGTGCTACCCCTTTCACCACTTTGAATCTTATACCGTCCCAGTCTTCATCATCATTTTCTGTAGCACGCACATCATACTCGAGGATGCCATCCAACTTTCCAGCTCTTACACAATGAAGAAACGCGGCACGGTATCGCTTCGCCGCATCAAGTAACACTGATGGTGTGCAGAGAACGTCTAGTTCAGCCGCCAGAACCAACAATCGTGGCGCAATGGTAACTCCATTCCCGTCCTCGCCGGTCGAATTCCGGGGCTTCCATCCAGTAGTAGACTTGATAACATCTGGACCAGTAACGAACGGAAAGAGTGACTGCGTCGGCCAGCCCATAGATTCGTAAGGACTGAGAAGACGTCCTAGGTCTTCGACGATAGAAGCCGGTGTCGAGGGCGAGAAGAAGGCGTCGTGAACTTGCTTAGTCGTCGCTAAGACGTATCTTGGGTGGAAGAAGCGGTAGAGGATATTCAGCGGCGCTGAAAAAGCCCAAAACTTGTAGCATGACCATCTATCGTCCAGTCAGTGATCTGTACAAGTAACATCAATACAGAGATGGACTTACGATCCGAACCCCGGTACCGCAGCGAACATGCAAAAGCCCTGAACCCTCACCAACCCTTTACTCAACACCCACTGGCTCAGCGCACCACCCGCAGAATGCGCTATCAACACGACCCTGACTTTTTCCTCTGCTTTTCTTCTCTCACCCTCGAGTCTCTCGACTTCTTCAATCCCAGCCACAAGGTCTTTTGCGATACTCTCACGACTTGTGAAATACATGTTCCAGAACCCAGGGTACCAACTTCCGCCGTGTCCCCGGTAACTCACAGCATAACAAGGGTATCCACGGGATGAGAAGAAGAGCATGTAGGAAGCCCACATGGCAGCGCAGCCGAAGCCGCCATGGGCAAAGAATAAGGGTGGCTTGGTAGATGGAGATGAAGGGAGGGCTGAGAGAAGTTCGAGAGGGCCAGATGGCGTTGGGATGTAGCTTCTTATGATACCGTTAGGAAGTGGTGTGGGAGGTGGTGGGTTGGGATCTGGCGCGCGCCATTGTAGGGCGAAGGGACCGAATGGCATCTTGGTCTTCCTGCACGGGAAAACAATGCGTCGAATATCTCAATGGGGTATGCTCGTGTTCAGGATAATCAGCGCATGAGCGACGTTTGATCATTTAGCATGCAGCGAGAGCGCCAAGATTAGTAATGTTTATGTGAATGGCATGTGCTGGTGTAACGGCCGTTCAGCCGCACGCATTGCAGGCTGGGCGAAGTGGACGGTGGCATTGTAAGAGATGATAGTGGCTTGGCTTCGGAGACTTTTGTTTCAATGCCTACTGCTCATAATGGTTAATTGCTCAGCTGATGCATCTTTTTGTATTGGTAGATGGAAGTACAAGGTGAGCTTTGAGTCAGGGGAGAAGGTACGATCGTGACGCTAGTGGGGTCACATCACATGGTCGTGTCACCATCAGTGTCTTCGTCATCTTTGCAATCTGTTGTCATGTATGGCATGAAATTCTAATTCTATCCTCTCCTATTTTTCTCCGAATTCGGCTCGACTCAAAGTACGAAATAGGTTGTGTAGGAAGACACTGGTCGCATTGCTATAACATCGGAGCTTTTCCATAGGTAGCTTTTTCTTTCGACGCATCCCAAGCTTCTCTCGACGTTCCCTTTCCACAGTATCATCGATTGTCCGACCCATACTGTCAATCTGGATGTGAAGGTAGATATCGCAACAAATTACTTGCGACAATTAGAGCGCAATCAGCCAGCCTTCGTTCTTAGCCCCTCTGTTGGCGCCCAAACTTTCGTACGTGGTGAAAGGGATTAAGACCGCTCATGAAGCGCTTGATGCGATCACGCTTCGAGTTACTACGTTGTATACCCGAAAGCGTTTGTAAGCCTCCCAGAGCTGGCTGGTACATGTCAACGCCGATGGCCGGTACACGTACGGGCGTGGTGTGATGCTCGGACATTGTCGACTCGTACGTAGGAGCAGGCACGTGTGAAGGTCGAATGAGTTCAGACTGAGAGCGCTTGTTGTTCAACCTCAATTCGAGTTTAGAGTGAGGTTTGACACTAGCTGTCGTAGGATACCGTTCAGGAACGCCTGCGGATGATTGTTGTAGCTCGTGCTCATTGTTGAAATCTTCGTGGAGATATGAGTCTGGTTCGATGACTGGAAGGTCTTGATCTGAATCGTACACTTCAGGTGGCGGCGCGGGTAGTGGGTGGTCGGGTCTGAGGAAGTCTTCCGCTGTCGGCTGACGGATCATACAGTTGAGACTACAGTGCATAGTACTCGCCGAATTTCTATCAATGTCTTGACTGTGTAGCGGGTAAGGTGGTGTTCGTAGAAAGTCCTGCTCTCGTCCACCCGAGCGACGATCGGCTCAAGGTATTCGTTATAACCAGGCATATTCATGGATTGCTCTTGCATAGAATCCATATCGCTCATGAATGTACTGTATGGGTATGAAAATGATCGTGGCCGGCTGGGAGTGTTCTCCACTGCGGTTCCAGAATGGTGTTGTGAGTCGATACTATCTCTAGATAGATACTCCCATGAGTACCGATCTGCATACATAGCCGGCCGCGTGATAGCAGAGAAGGATGGCGATGGCTGTACCGGCCGTGATGTTGTTGTGTATGCAGATGATGAACTTTTCGAGGGCTCCATGCGCGAGGGCGTACCATAACGTGATGACGGGTATGAGACTTTAGTCCCGGTAGTGATGTTGGAGGAATCCATATCCCACGGTGTGTCTTGGCTGCGTATGTTTTCGCTTTTGCCTTTATCGTGATAGAAGCTACCTAGATTTTCAGCTCACGAATGGACTGAGTTTGAAGGCAAGATCAGACGCGCGGTTGGATTGACAATAACTTGACGGTGGGGGCTGAACGCACCATGAGGCGACACTGCACAGCAAAGGCAGTGTGAAAGCATCGTATGCTCGTGACTCGAACAAAGCAAGCGAGTGCTGTGAATGACATGGCGGGATCTGCAAGCACCCGATCTAGAGGGTTCACTGCGTTGCATTGCTCTAGACACTAGAACATGGATGCGCTCGGTCTAATATCAATGTGAAGAGCTTGTCACATGCTCACATTACCCACTTGTTCCGAATCTAAGCGCCAGCGGCTGAGCTTCCAATGACCAGCGGACGCTTGATGTTCCATGTTAATATTCACAAGTTGTTCATACCCTAATGCGTGTCTTTGAGTCTTGTCAGAGAGGGACGCCGAAAACTTCATCTTCCACCATCATACCCAAACCTATACCTAGCCGTCATGTTCCCACCACTCAGTCAAAATTTAGGGATTGCCCATCATACTGCACCAGCGTCTGTCACCAGCATCCGGTGGGACAACGCTCGAGAGTATAGGCGGAGGATATAGCGAACGACTCAAGTGGATCCTCGCTCTGACCCTTCTATTCCAGATTTAGAGCAACATGCCGAGTTCTGGGTACGGAAGCTTGTCCTTGCCATGCTCAACTTGGAACTCATCAAAGATCCCGAAAACTTAAGCGCGGCCAAAACAGTTTGTTTAAAAGCTTACGACTCTCTAATTCTTGAAGCAACGTATCGCGAGATCTTTCTGGCTTTGATCCACCGGTGCAAGAACAGTTTCCGAGGGCCGGCTCAGTTCAACAGAGCGCTTAAACCCCATCGAGGCCTCGAGGCCTGTGCTAAGGCGACATATGCGTAACGTATGCAGAATGTACTGAATGCGCTGCTCTGGAACAAAAGAGTTGCGAAAGATGTGTTGTTTGAAGATTGGAAGATTCGACTGCTTATGAATCATTCTTTGGCTTACGATAAAAAGAAGGATTCGGAAAGGGGCTCGTATGACCAGCGGAGAAAGAGACTAGACTCTGAAATAGAGAAGCTGAGGAAGACTGAAGAAGAGTTGCTTGCTTATCGCCCTAGCATGAAGGATTTCTAGTTGCGATGGTCGCGAGCGGATGACCGGATATCCTATGATGCTCTAAACATACAGAGATATTTGTTCTACGCTAATCAGCGACGATACAAGTTGTTTAATAGTCAAAATTTCACCAGGTAATGACTATCGATGAAAGAATAGCTTTTGGCGTCCATCATGTTAGTCCATATGTTAGCAATGTGTACGTAGGTATTTACCGCGCTTGTGATTGGGCCTGTACTGAAGGGAGCAGGTAACTGCAACAGATTTATCGCTCAAGTATGGCCTTGATGACAGGTTTCTAGCATGCGCTCTGCATGTGCACCGCATAGATGAAGCTTCCAATGCTTCCAGAGTCGCTGCACAGGTGAGTGGGCAAGGAGAGTTGGTGCTGGTCAAAAGCTATTTAGTTGTGCGGGGCATGCTTGGCGCTCCTATGAGGTGCGGCCTCCTTCATCCTTTGTTCTCGACACTGACAGTTACTATGGAAGCGGTCTTCTCTTCTGCATCTAACCTCTCACTGTCCACTCGATAGCGATGTATTCAGGCCCAACATCAAATACAGCAATCTCGCCTCCTTCACCAGCATTGACCGTTCACTCGAAAAGTCCACCACGACGATGATTTCGTATATACCCAGGAGTAGCAAATTAGTAAAGATATTCTTTTGTTTTCTTGGGCAATGTGCACACGACTTACACCTTCTGCGTAAAGGTTGCCACGCCGCTTGATGAGGAAGGTCGCGATATAAAGTAGGTATGTCAAGGTATTGTCAGATCTTGGATATTGGACAACCTTGCATCGCTATCAGGTGGCCAACAGCCCCTCCGTATCTCTCTCACACGTTTCATTGGATATTACGTGCTTGGCCTGGCATAGTGATGCCTGCCAAGATTAGGTTACAAACGTTCAAGAACGGCGCAGCCTTAGTATCGCTCGGCGCCAACCGCATATCCGAGATACCCAGAAAATCCAAGAACGCAGGATGGGATTCGAGCGAGTACCGAGCGCCATTCACAGAAAATTATTTCTGGGCGACCAGGGTAGTGGAAGGGTTGTTTGGTGCCGAGAACGTTGTGAATGGTAATACAATCCCACAACTTTGCTGAATGAGGCAGCTCGAAAACTGAAGGAATATGTTGTAGAGACTTATATAGCCCGATGAGTCGATAATCGTGTTACAGACAGTTCTATTCCTTTCTCACCTGTCGCCATGTCTACTGGCGCTAATTTAGAAGTTGTCGAAGCCGCAAGTAAATCCCGTGTACAAACTACATGTGAGACAGATACTTACTTCGTACACCTATCTTTAGGCACTGGCGAATGTACACGCCCCTCACAACGACACACGGGGTAGTGCGAGCCTGGAAAAGCAAGACAAGTTTGTGTCGACTTCCGAGAGCCTTCTCGGCCCTAATGGCGAGCAATACCCTACTGAAGAAGATTGGCGGCAGCTCCGTCGTGTGTATGGCAAAGTTAACTGGATGAGTGAGCGCATCCTCTTCGTGAGGCTTTTGTGTATCATGCGCTAACGTTCGAAACTACTAATAGTTTACATCATCGGTATCGTGGAGATGTGTGAGCGTTTCGCCTACTATGGAACGACCGCAGTATTCGTCAACTTCATTCAGAGAGACCTGCCTACCTCAGGACCTTTCCCAGAAGCAGGCGCTGCAGGTGATGGCCAACCTGGTGCACTTGGAATGGGTCAACGTGCTAGTACAGGCCTCGTCCAATTCAATTCTTTCTTTTCGTATATCATGCCTTTAGTTGGTAAGCATGCTCCTTGTTGTCGAGCAAGAATTATACTAAGCCCTTTTCTTTAGGCGGATGGGTTGCAGACGAATATTGGGGCAAGGTAAGTTGTGACTGTACGAAATGCATGTGAGACACACACTGACTTCGTATCTTCACCTTCGCAGTTCAAAACGATCTATTTCGCAATTGGTGTCGCGACACTCGGACATATCCTGATCATCATCGCCGCGATCCCCCAGGTTATGGGGCCAAACCCTGAAGGAGCTCTTGCCTCATTCATTTTGGGATTGATCTTGTTTGGAACGGGCGTGTAAGTGTCTCTCCTTGTACCAAGTATTTATGAGACACATACTGACTTCATAAAATTTAGCGGCTTTTTCAAGGCAAGTTCTGACTATACAAAATACATGTGAGGCATGTGCTGACTTCGTACCTCCACCTTTACAGTGCTGTATCAGTCCGCTAATTGCGGAGCAATACGAGGCCAGCCACCCGCGAGCTTTCATTCGCACCGAACCAAACGGAGAACGGGTCATCGTTGATCCAGGAATTACTTACTCCCGAGTTTACATGCGCTACTATCTCTTGATTAACGTTGGAGCGCTTGTCGGCCAGGTTTCCATGGGCAAGTAATTTCCCAGCAATTTGTACGGTGCACGGGAGCTGACCTCCAATACAGTGTACGCGGAGAAATACGTCGGTTTCTGGCTTTCCTTCACATTGCCAACCATTCTCTTCGCCCTCTGCCCGCTTCTGATGCTTGCTTTCAGTAAGCATTACGTCAAGAAGCCTCCGCAGGGTGACGTGCTCGTCAAGTCGATGAGAACATACGGGTTGGTTCTGAAGGGGCGCTTCTCGCTCAACCCTGTGCGCACATGGAGGAATCTCTCTGATCCAAACATCTGGGACGCTGCAAAACCAAGCAAAATTGCAAACAAGCCAGTATGGATGACCTTTGATGATGCGTGGGTGGAGGAAGTTCGGCGTGGCATCAAGGCCTGTCAAGTATTCTTCTGGTTGCCAATATTTTGGCTGCCTTACGGCCAGATGTGAGTATCGATATTCGTTGAACTACCTACGAGTCACGCTCTGACCGTCTTCAAGGACCAGCAACTTAGTTTCCCAAGCGTCTACCATGAAGCTCAATGGTGTACCAAACGACGTGGTGCATAACCTGGTAAGTTTTAGATATGCACGATGCATAAGAACCTTATACTGACTTCAAATCTCCTTCTCTGCAGAACCCATTCACGTTGCTGATTTCTATCCCGATCTTCGACAAATTTATCTATCCAAGGCTTGCCCACTGGGGTATCAACTTCACACCCTTGAAGAAGATCCAAGCCGGTTTCATCTGCGCGATGCTTTCTATGGTTGTTGCAGCAGTCATTCAGCACTTCATCTACCAAAAGTCACCTTGTGGAGAGTTTCCAACGGACTGCGACCAACCTCCAGACCTCTCAGTGTGGACCCAGGTTCCAGCATACATCCTCATCGCTTTCTCGGAGATCTTCGCATCGATCACTGGATTAGAGGTAAGATCTGGGTGTATGAAATGCATTTGAGGCATACACTAACTTCGTATCTTCACCTCTGCAGTATGCATACACAAAAGCACCGAAAAACATGCGCTCTTTGGTTACAGGCATGTTTTGGTTCACCCACGCCTTCTCTTCTGCGATTGCCCAAGCCTTCGTGCCGTTGGCTGGAGATCCACTCCTCGTATGGTTGTACATGAGTATTGCCATCTTGACATTCTTCGGCTGGGTCGGTTTCGCCTGGACTTTCAGAACATTGGACAAAGAGAATGACACGCTCGACAAGCTTCCAGAAGGTGGCTTCCAGTCTAATGCTGAGTACGCTGCAGCGAAGACCGAGAATGCTGAGAGAGCCTGATCTTGGGTGTCTGACTTTTCGTTGGATTTTGTTATCAGATCTATAACAAGATCATTGGTTAGCTACTACGAGGTCTTGAGATTAGTAAAGATAAGCTTCATGAGCTGCGTGAAGTGCCACACAGTTCGATAAGGGCATTACAACGAAGCAGAAGACGCTCTGTATTTTCCATATGAATCTCCCCAAGTCGTGTCGAATAAATGCGCAGAAGGGCAGCCTTGGTGTGGACGTGTTTCTGAATCTACGTCCTTACATCTTCACCAAACAAACAACCTGGACCTTCTCGCAATCATTGATCTTTTTCCAATCAACTTGACGAACCCTCTAGCATGCAGCAAGTATGAGCGCGATTTCGAAGGTGTAGAGATAATGGTCAAATTCGAGAACAACGAAGCTGCTGATAGGATTACGCACCCTCTTATCTCCGCGGACACAGCTGCCGAGGCTTCGAACGCCGCCCACGGCCGCACAAGTGCGCACTCTTTAAGTCGTCGCACCTGCCGAAAGTGACCAACCTCCCACCACCTCTATGAAGCTTTGTTGTCAGAAGAGTGTCAGGTTCATCAAAAGACGTGACTAAAAACTGCTTGTGGATTCAAGAATTCACTGAGAACATTTTCTTCTCCTTCTCACACGCACATTCAGAGCGTGAACTGGGCGTCGCCTTTCTCACTAGTGTTTTTCCTAAAGCGTCATAAAGGAGCAGTGTGTACAAAGACTAGATCTCCAGCATGTGAAGTTCTACTCACACCGTGCAAAATGCATAATAAGGTATTTGCCGCCTATTCTTCCAGATCGCTAGGTCAACAGTTATTTCCGAAGACATACGTCAACTGTAGCGCTCTCTTAGGCAAAGCGCGTCCTCGGGGAACAAGGGCTTCAGCGCCATCTGTGGGTCGAAAGTCTCTAGTTTTGGCCCACCATCGCATCTCCCGTCATGAGCATTCGAAAAAAGTTCCAGTTTTAAGGCAAAGCGTTCGGTTATGCATCGGAGACTCTCATTATCCGATGATAGCTCAGGGACGTCATGGAGTTGACGTTCTTCACAGTTTCTCACATCTATAGAAATCTGCGATACCATCTCCTAATCTCATCTCTGGGCTGTCAGCCATTTCTCTTTCCCCTATGGCATTCTTTTTACAATACAGAGCTATCCAGCGACATGTACGGGAAGAGCTGCAACGCGTAACTGAAGTTTCAGATCCATTGTCCGCTCGTACTACACGCTTGCCCGACGGAGTACATGAGCTGGGAGATTCGGAGTCACCTGGTAAGCTAAACAAAGGTGAACCGTTCACACGGATCCCAGGCATCACGTTGAGAGAAGATGGTAACAACCAGCTCTATTACCAGGTTGACTGGAGCGGCCCCGATGATCCATTCAACCCCAAGAATTTCTCAACCCTACACCGTATCTCTGCGACACTACTCGTATGTCTCGTCGCTTTTGTCGCGACCCTCGCATCTTCCATCGACTCTGCTGTGCTTACCAGAGCGTCTGCCGACTTCGGGGTTTCAGAGGTAGCAGAATCATTGGCCACTGCCCTCTTCCTGGTTGGCTTTGGCCTTGGTGCACTCTTACTGTCTCCGCTATCAGAACTACTCGGACGGTATCCCGTCTATCTCGGTTCTCTCTCCGTTTTCGCATGTTGGGTCTTAGGCGGTTAGTCAATTTTCGCTGTACAAACTGTATTTGAGACACGTGCTGATTTTGTACACCAACCTTTAGCTGCTCTAGCCCCCAACTTCGGTGCCCAGATTGTCTTTCGATTTCTAGCTGGGTTTTCGGCGAGCACCCCTCTCACCGTTGCGGGCGGCTCTGTCGGAGATTTATGGAGTCCGGTGGAGAAGATTTTCGCATTTCCACTATTCGCGATACCCGCATTTGGCGGCCCAATCTTTGGTCAGTTTCTCGTGCTTGCATCATTCACATTCAAACGATTGTGGGGTTTACTGACAGTAAATGAGAACAGGTCCTGTGATAGGTGCTTACATTGGCTACGAGCAAAACATCAATTGGAGGTGGACCGAATGGATAACATTGATCCTGATTGGGGCGACATTCACGCTTATATTGCTCTTCAAAAGAGAGTCATTCGCGCCACGCCTTTTGCACTATAAAGCACAGCACTTCCGGAAGCTTACAGGCAACGAACAGTTCAAGACTGCGACTGAAGCATCGCATGGCTCTATTGGTGAGCTCTTGTCTAGGTCCTTCCTTCGGCCTTTTCTTCTCTGCACGCAACCAATCGTCATGGCTTTTACATTATACTTGATGATTGTTTACATCATTCTGTTCACGTTTCTGGATGGGTAGGTGCCTCTTGCATGTTTCAAAACGTGGTGGCTAGCGCTCATTGCTAACATTTTTGCAGCTACCCTTACATTTTCGCGGAAACTTTCGGCATCAACGAGGGGTTATCGAACATCTGCTTCGTTGGATTATTCATCGGAATAGCTCTTTCGGCGCTTCTTGTCCCGGTAGCCTACCGCAAGACCGTGCGACAACTTGAAAAAGACGGAGACGATGGGTCTGGCAAGGCCATACATCGCGAGTCGAGATTGTTTTTCGCCATGATCGGAGCACCTGCATTGCCTATAGGGCTCTTCTGGATGGGCTGGACTGACTATGTAAGTGTACTACATGCATCCCCTGGTCAAACTTCATATACCCAGGTACAGATCTAACAGACGCTAGGCTTCCGTCTCGATATGGTCACCTTTAGCAGCATCACTGCTCGTTGGCTTTAGCAATATTTGCATCTTCATGTCCGCATACATGTACATCATTGACAGTTACGAAGCATACGCAGCGTCGGCCTTGACGTTTGTCGCGTTGATCAGATACATCGCAGCTGGCGGGATGACCGTCGTTGGCATTCCCATGTACAGAAATTTGGGGACTCACTGGACCTTGACGTTGCTTGGCATCATTAGTGTCCTTGCACTACCGATTCCGTATGTACTATATCGGTTCGGACCGAGTCTCCGGAAGCGTAGCAAATGGGCAGTGTAAGGATATTGATGAAGCATGATAGGATGTTTATTGTGCCAAGTCAGTATATATGGGAGCGATATGGCTTCAGCCAGATGCTAATGAGTAGATACAAGAGAAGGATATAATGATCCCGCTTTCCAATCCAGTTGTACTGCATTCTGTGACTTATTGCCACTACACGGAGTGACCTTCACTTTTCCGTTATCCAGGATTTGAAGTAGGAGAATTTAATTCCGGTAGTCTTACTTACCTGCTCATTGCGTTATCAGCACAGCGCCAAGAGCAATGCGTGCGCTGCCTTGATAGGGCAGATTGTCACCTTCACCTCTGATTTCGGACTTGGAAAGGCTTGAACGTACCTCCAAGTGCTCTTTTGTTTATCAAGAACACCCCAGGGTATCATTATTTCCCTTTCCTTGCAACTTCACGATAACGATTTCATTAGCCTAGACAAGCAACGAAGTCATGGCTAATGCAGGAAGTGATGAGACGACCAAGTGAGTAAACAGACATTGTGATTGATTAAATTCCTTACGAAAATTGCATCAGACTCGAAGCTGTTGCTGCCGATAGAAGCATGACGCCAGGCTTGGAAAACGTCCTGCACAGCCTCCGCCTGCGACCGATCTTGGAGCAACCCGATAGCCCTCTTCTTTGCCTCCCGGGAGAGCTACGCAACCGCATTTACAACTGTGCACTTACAGTCGGGGTGCGGTCCATTCGTTACCAAGAAGTACCCGTTTACTCCCCACTGGCTCAACTGTCTTTGCGGAGGTTCTATTTCGCCGAGCACTTTTCCGATGAGGATGAAGACTTCAACCAACTTAAGTTTGTCTGCCGTCAACTCTACACCGAAACAGCTCTCTTGGAACTCAGGCTCAATCGCGTCACCTTCTGCGGCGAGTTCGACACCAAGGAAACCTTTCGGCGTCCAGCTCGATTGTTCACCGAGTTTTTTGAAAGAATGCGCTCCAACTAAAGCGAGTTGGCTTTCACGGGTAGAGCTTGAATTTGGCGGAGACCAAATCCTGTCTTTCAACTCTTCCGTAGTTCCTCTCGAGTCTTCAGTGACACTAGAGCTCGTTGCAGACTTCTGCCGTATGCATCCTCAATGCCGGGTCAAATACATTACTAGGACGTTTAACACGGAGTCTGAGGCATACAGCTTCATGACTCAGGGCTACTTTATCACTTTAGCAGTGCGTCACAACGATCTCCTATGCCTTGCGCCAGGAGCTTATCCCTTTGACTTTGAGGCCGCAGTTGAGTCGGCCACTTCTCGATGTGTCAAGAGGCTGGATGTACCAAATTTCCGGATCTTCCCGCAAGAAGGTAGCCGCGCCGACGGGTACTTCTCGGGAGAGCTTAGAATGGCTCCAGGCATGACAGATGCTGAGAGGGAAGCGTCCTTCAAGCTTGCGAAAGACTGGATAAAGAATGGCATCTGATCGAAGGAAGCTGCAAAGCGTAACATTCTCGGGCATGTGGCTGCTTCCAATGGGCAAGATGATATCAGCAGACAGCTCGAGGTCGTTTTTAAACACGATATGCACCTTTGTCTGAATACAAGACACATGGTGGTAGCACTGGAGCGCGCGAGAGAAGGTTCGATGTCAGGGATAGCCTAGATGAAAAGACTGGCTGCTGGCATCTGGTTGTATCAGAGACAGATGTCAAGTCAATCGCGTCCAAACACATTGCGACCCTCGAACACATCGATCTTCGTGACTGGTCTGTGCGAATGCTCTGGCAGAATCCGTTTCTCGAAGAACCAACCCACAAGCACGTTTCCAATTCTAGGTTCGGCGCGGACGCCTCGTAGTCTTGCGACGCGACGAGGGAGGTGATTTAGACCGAAGATAAAGAAAAGGCCATTACAGGCTACTCGCGTTTGGAAGAAGTAGTCAACGAAGGGGGTGAGAACAAAGGCTGGTCTCGGAAATTGTTCGTGGAGGGACCTCATCCTGAAGTAGAAGCGTGGTCCTGGTATGATAACCTATACGGATATTAAGAGTGCTCGTCCTGCTGCGCTCCCACCATCTTGTGAAATGGGTCAAACGCGTATAAACACAAATCTCGTTGTTACAGACTAATGCTCAGTGACTCACCATTCAACATCTCAGGGAAATCGGTCGCTTTGAAGAAACCATCGTTTGCCGAGTGCCTTCCTGGACCTTAATTCCCACGATGCTCAGAGCCCAACGCGCGTCTTCAATTCCATTATCCGTGCAAAGTTCATTTCAAATCACGTTTTCTTCAACTCACGTCCTCATAACAATTTACCGAGTCAACCCCCCTCACGCCGATCACTGCGGAAAGCAGTAACATTTCCGTGTTCCCATCTCCAACTTCGGCGCAAGCGACAGACGCTCCAAAAACCCGCTGGGACAGGGGTGCACATGTCAACATCCCTACATGCGAAGACGTGCCGCAATCATACATGTTGAACGTTTGTCGAAAGGGTCAGCGTACCTGCCCCATGCAGACATTGCAGCGTGGTGTGTGCCACGGAGATTTTCTTTTGCCATGGTTGGGTGTCGTGGGGGTCCACATGTAATTTGTGAGGAAAGATGGGGGCACTGGCCAATCAGCCCGGGGGAGGGGTGTGCACGTGTGGCGTGAGAGATACCAGCTATAGGAAGTGCCGTTGCTAATAGCTAGGAGTTTGACGGTTCGATACCGGAAGTTTTTACATGGTCACTGCGCGCGTAGGATTGGGCACATAATCCGCACGTTCTCGATGCTGCTTTAGGTGGATATCATATTTACGTGGGGACCAGTGCTCTGGAACTTTGGCTCTGCGAGTGTTAGGGAGAACGCAGTAACGGCAGGGATTGTATGAGATGGCATAGAACGAATGAAACCTGAACGTGTAAGTAGGGAAGCGGCTTTAGGCATTGCTGGTAGGAATCGAAGTTGTGCAGTATCCTGTGTTGGTGCGGCATGTGGTGGTATTGTCCTTGTAATCCGCGCGCGATGTATCATAGTCGGCCGTTCCTCATCGCGTCGTTACCTGCTCCCACTCTAGACATCCTTTAGCAGCTTCTCAATCTCTTCCAAATCCTCAGCACTGTCGATCTCGATGATCCTGTTGACCTCGCTCGTATTTCGCATCAACTCCTTTGCGCCGGCGTACAGCATCTTCACTTCGCTGTTGCATGTTATCGGCAGGTAGTATAGCATGACGTATGGCACCGATAACCGTCCCGAGTCCTATCGATTGTTCAGCCTCTCTCCCAGTGTGTATGATGGGTATAGCGTACGAGGGTCAACGGGTAGCTCAAGAGCACGAATCGCGGGGCATGGTCGGGGAGCTCGTCGGCGAGGCTCTGTACATCGGAGTAGACGTCGTCGTCGGCCTGGCGTACTTCGAGCGTCTTCTTATCGATTTCGTCTGGCGCGCATGGGCGTCAGCGCCATTGTAGAACGTGGTGGGCAGTGGCAGGAACGACTGCGGCAAGAGCAGTAGGTATACGAACAGATGACGGCCTGCGGGTCTTTGGCGCGCGAGGTGCCTAAACGGAACTTGCGTAGCTTGGTCTTGGTCTCATCCGAGAAGGTGTATAATCGTGCCTCGGAACTCTGGGCCGAGGTATTAGCGAACCGGCGAGTATGATGCGCGTAAGGTGGTGGCGGCACTTGCCATGATGTCGAACGATGGCAAAAGTTAAGTTCGCAACGGGCGTTTGACGATGTTCGGGGGGTGGTGTAGGGCTGAGGGAGTCTGACGGACGGCACACGTTAGTGGGGTCTGTTGGCGGGGGTTCCTGAGGTGGACGGATGGCGCTAGCCAATGCACTACCGTCATGTCCATACACCTTCATCTTTCTAGAAGCCTTTTCTTCTCATGCACCTAGCTACTCATACTCTCTCTCCCTCCTCCCCTGAGCTATTTGTCCTGATCCATGTTCGGACGACTGAATCAGGTAGCCAGACACTTGTCTCGTCCTATACCCAACTTTGCGCATCGTTCCGCTGTCTCGTTCCGTCCATCGATAACGTCATCAGTCATGGCTTCGACACAACAAAAGAGTTTGATTCATACGGCGGCATGTTTGATCATTGGCGATGAAGTTCTCGGGGGGAAGGTATGTAGATGAAGATTTACTTGGTAATTCTGACAGCTGACACGGAACATAGACAGTCGATACGAACTCGGTAGACTATACCACAATGAAGTCGTGGTACATTGACTAATGTTTCACAGGCGTACTTTGCCAAATTCTGCTTCTCATTGGGCATCAATTTGCGCCGCATTGAGGTCATTGCAGACGATGAGGGTGAAATTATAGAAGCCGTCCAACGCATGTCGAAGAACTATGACATGGTGGTGACCAGTGGCGGAATTGGTCCGACGTGAGTGCAGCGCACTCGCTACACTACCCAGCCGCTGAGCTAACGAACGCCTAGTCACGACGATATTACTTACCAGTCAATAGCCAAGGCTTTCAACTTGCCATTGAAGTTACACGACGCGGCTTTTGAGCGGATGAAGAGCCTGTCGAAGCCGCACAAGTCTCAGCCAAACTTTGACTGGAACGTCGAGTCTGCAGCGCTCACAGCAAAGAAACGCATGGTTGAACTGCCTCTTGACGATGCGAAGCCAGATGAAGATCAAGTCATTTTCGTCAGCGAGTCACTTTGGGTTCCCGTTAGCGTCGTGAACGGTAACATTCATATCCTACCTGGGGTGCCGCGGCTCTTTGAAGCCATGCTAGACGGACTGAAGCCCCGCATCCTACCTAGATTGACGGATCCAGAGGGCAAAGGCGTGCTGCGGATCCTAATTTCGACTCCGATGGCTGAGAGTGCCGTTGCTGGATATCTCACCGAGCTGGCTGCCAAGGCGGAGCCAAAAGGGGTCAAGGTGGGAAGCTATCCACGATGGGGAAAGGACCACAACACTGTGACGCTAGTAGGACGCGACCGCGAGTTCATGGAGAGCTTAGTGCCTGAAGTAGAAAAGGCTGTTCAGGGGAGGCGCGTAAATGTAGAGGGCGAAGACGACGGAGAAACGTCTGACAAGGACTCATAGAGGCTGGCAGAGAGCCGGCTTGACAGATTAGACGTGCAGCAGTCACTGTATATATTGAGTGTTCAGATGCAGGGACTGTGTGTCGGAATGGAATGCCTGTGAAGATGATGTTGGGACCCAAAACTGGTATCAGTGTCAGCGAACTAGACGGCTAGGTTGCTTCTCGAAGATTTGTAGAAGCTTTGCCGCGTGCCACTGGGGCTGGCCGCCCTCGCTGGACCCTGATACGACGGATAGATCGAGGTCAGCGTTTGTGCGGTACGAGGAGATTTGCTTTTCAAGCTGGCCATGGAATTGGATGTCATGATTACATTGACAACCGCCGCTCGCTCTCGGGGCGAGACTCGCGTGCATCACCCAGCACCGCCGACCCCGCTCGATGTGACGCTCCCGCAAGCCAGCATCCTTCATCTTTGGCACCCGCATACTTGGATAGTCACATGCAAGCACAGAGAGCCATTGGTGTGAATAGAAAACTGCAGTGTGCCCAAACGCGAAAGCGACACGCTCTGTCTCCCCAGACATGGACGTCAACGTCAACGTCTTTCACGCCCGCCTCCCCCCTTCCTATCATGCCGAACCATCCCTTGTGCACAGTAGTGGTTCGTGGGAGGGCATCATGCACTCCGTGCCACATGGCGTCGGGCGCTGGGATCGCATGGAAGCGTCGGAGGCAGCCCGCCCATGCGGTGTTGCATGTCCATGTGTCGCCGCTTTTAAGAGTGGGCTTTGCTGGGGCTTTGCTTTTGGCTTGGGCGTGAAGAGGTGCCGAAGGCGTCAGATGGGGATGCAGGCGACCAGGCCGTGGAGCGAGTAGGGAAGCTTGTACGTCTGCAGACAAACGCCCGGTCTATTCACCTTGCAGCAGTGCAGAAAGCCGCCCACAGTGGTGGAGCTCGCGGGCTGTCCATTTTGGTTGGAGGGCAGGCCTATGCACGGCTAGCGCTAAGGCCGCGCCAGAGCCCATGTCCTAGTCAGAGCAGCCCTTCCTCCTTCAAGGCCCCAGATGAAGCTAGAAGGTCGTTTTTGCTACCGAGATCATCCTGCTCTGCTCTCCCGTCCTTCTCTATCGCGACGAGCTCTCCTGGCCCATTTCTCTCGCTGCTGATAATCCGGACTCGAGCATCACCACCGCCATCCATTGCCGCCTTGACACCGCGCGTCGCATCGCCACTACACGCCGGCCTCTGCCTGGATCGCCTCCCCCACAGCTTGCCTGTGCTCTACCTACCTGTCTACCTATACCCTATACCCTAATACATCACCCATCGCCCGCGACCTGTAACATTGTCCGGCACCCCCCTTCACATTCACAATGGCATCAAAGGTAGGCGCCCATCCATCGCCCGCGCCGCACGCGCCCCTGCTAACCCGCGCCAGTTTCTCCGAGAATACAAGCTGGTAGTAGTCGGCGGCGGTGGAGTCGGAAAGTCGTGTTTGACGATCCAGCTGATCCAGAGCCACTTCGTCGACGAGTACGACCCGACCATCGAGGGTGAGCAACTTCCGACCTACCGCGTTTCGCGCAACAACAACAACAATAACAACAAACTAACATGACCAGACTCGTACCGCAAGCAGTGTGTCATCGACGACGAGGTCGCTCTTCTCGATGTGCTCGATACGGCGGGACAGGAGGAGTACTCGGCCATGCGCGAGCAGTACATGCGCACAGGAGAGGGCTTCCTGCTCGTCTACTCGATAACCGACAGGCAGAGCTTCGAGGAGATTATGACATTCCAGCAACAAATCCTGAGAGTAAAGGACAAGGACTACTTCCCCATGATCGTCGTTGGCAACAAGTGCGATCTCGACGGCGAGAGGCAAGTGTCGACACAAGGTGCGTTTGCCTTCGCATGATTTGTTGTCTATTTGTGTATGCTAACACGCTTGCGCAGAGGGCCAGACTCTGGCGCGGAACTTTGGCTGCAAATTCATCGAGACATCGGCAAAATCCCGCATCAACGTTGACAACGCCTTTTACGACATCGTACGAGAAATCCGCAGATACAACAAGGAAATGTCGTCATACACAGGCGCCCCTGGCTCAAACGGAAACGGGCCCCAGAAGACAACGTTCGACACGGATGACCAGGCGGAGAAGAAGGGCTGCTGTGGATGCGTAGTAATGTGAGGACATGGAAGCCGTTGTCGTTGTTGTCGCGCACGCTGTGGAGAGATACCTACACCGCTGGCTTCGGTCAACCGCCCTGGCCATTGGCGATGCTGCTTGGTCCAGCAGAAGAAAACACGCGGTGCTGCTGTTACGTACTGCCAGTACACCTTCTCTTCGATACTGTCACTTTGGGTTCGCATTACGGGGTAACGGATTCACGTCTGCTGGATGCGCCTCCGAACACCCTACTTCTACTACTGGTATCGATTCCATCTTTCCTATCTGGTGGCGCTCTTCGTATTCGCGTTCATCTTATCTAGACCGATTTCTTTATGGCATTTTGATCGGTACACTGTATTTCCTCCTGTCGGCACGCCATGCGAGGCACCATGCAGCACGCTTCTGGGAGTCAAAAGATCTCTTTATTTTTGACAGCTATTAGGGTCGTTTAACTTTACCTACCTTCTATGAACATAATTCATCTCTACTCGCACCGCTCCGCAACCTCCTTCACTCACTCACTCACTCACCACAGTCTTGGTTCGCTACAACAGTACGGCAAAATTTCAGCTTCGTGCATCGTAACTTCTGCTGGCGGCGCATCCACGTCCATCGGCGACCAGCGGCGTCGCAATGGCGGTGATCGTCCCCTTGGAGTCATAGTCGCGTGGTGTTTCGACTCGTGAGCCTTGCCCGGGTCTCGCCATTGGATGCAGACTATCACAGACATGGCGCTACCTCTGCACGGCCGTTTCAGGGAGAACATCCCGACTGAAAGAGGGGAAGTCGATCAGGAGAAAGGCAAGTGGACATCGGCACATGGACGCGGGCGTCTACTGCTACATGATATCGACTCGATTAGGGCCGACTTCCAGGAGCTATTCTCCGGACGAACACCACAGCAGTTGTCGATCGGGATCCCTTGCGTGAAACGTTGGGTTGGAGCAGCTTGCCAAAATCCGATGCGCCGTTCCTGCCGTATCCGCAACACGTGCTGCACGTGCGCAATGCGTCAACCGGCGCACATCGACACCTAATCCATTAATCCTCAACTCTTCGGCCTGACGGTCTGTTCGCCTCACTTCACTTGTCTGCGGCCATTTTACCAAATCTCCCCAGTCCTGTTAACTGCAATCAAGCCACGACCCGACAGTCTGGATATTCACGAATTACTCACATCCCGTTGTTGTTTAGCCTATTTCAACGTGGCCTAAAACAGCAAGTACGCCCTGCTCGCGTCGGCGCGGATGGCAGCTTCGTTCGGCCAGTTCACTGTACACCGGTTTGGCTGCATCTTCACTCGCTGCTATACGGTACCATGCATTCGACGCCTTTGCATGCGTGTTGTTGCGGGTGGGAAAGCCACTCATGCCGTTGCTGAATTATCCCTGTAGTCCGCTGATCTTTGCAACAAACATGCAATCCACAGCCTCCACTCTAATGTTGAGGAACCAGTTCGCTCACCCCGTTGTAAGCGATCGATAGTCAGTACGCCCAACTGTGGAGTTTGATGGAGATCTGGACTCGTACGCCTCATTCCCCATCCGTGCGCACGCGTAGCGGATCAGCAGTGTCAAGATTCTCACAATAACTCGCATATGCACAGATTTTTAGCGATTACCTCCTTTCACGGGTATTGGTGCTTGCAATCCACATGCAACTGGACCGAGCGGGCAGATGTTTGGCTGAGCTCCATTCCATTGGGGCGGTTACGATCCCTTTTGTATATCGCTTCGTTATCCTTGATGTCAATAGCGAAGTCGGCAAGTAAGATTTGGTAGCGAGACAGCGTATGCAACCGCTTGCGACGATGGGAGTGAGAACATAGCAGCCTCTCTTCCTAGTATTGGAGTATGTTTTTTTAGTATGCCTGTTGTGTGATCAAATACACGCTCTCCCAAATTTTACTAGGTCTTACTGCAGCCACGTTTTAGACTGAACCTATCGGTTTACACGCATGAGGCCATCATTCTCGGCCCGCGCCTATACAGTCGTACCCGTATGGAAGGTCCCGCGTGCCCTGTTCAGGCACGGTTCCGTAAGTCTGACGTTATACGCCCCTTCACCAGGCCATATAACATAGATTCGACTCAGTCTATTTCCGTAAGCAGCTCACAGAACTGTAATTGCGGTTGACGAATGAAAAAAAGTTTTAGATTTACCCAGTAATACAATAACATGATGCGCAGCTGATGCAGGTGTTAAAAAAAAAAAGGTACGCAGAGCAGGCGCGTTTACATTTATCACACAGATCGGCACTCCGCGGAGGGATCTGGACCCTGGCGTTAGCTGGTTGACAGGGGTAGTGCAGCAACGACATTGTACCTCAGGTACACTGACTTTCTGCCGCGACAACCGCGGACAATAGTTGCTGGAAGAGTGTATACATTCAGTCTGTCAAGCAGAAAGTGATAATTATTCTCTTATACGGGTTCAAAACAACCCGCATCAACATTTCTACGCAGTGTTGCGTGGCTCGACCTCCAACACTACTACCTCCAAGTACATATAATCATCGTCGATGCCACACCTGCTTTCGACGTAATTAGAAATGCGGCATGCAAAGCCGTTCCGGGTTGTAACACAACATTTACGATCCCTCGATCCGGATTCGTGCATCGAGATCAGTATGCCTTGATTTGTTGCTGCTTAAGGAAATTGTGGTAGTAGAGTGTGGATTGTAGGTGGAATTGCGGTGTTTGGCGCCAACCAATGGGAGGGGTGGTGCGAAGTCGTGGAGAGATGTATACCTAAAAGTGCGATGGTGGTGGCTGGTGGTAAAAGTATATTGGCCGTTAGCTTTGCGGCTTGTGCTGGTGGGTTAAGTCGTGGTCATGTTCATGTTCATGTTCATATTCTCGTTTCTCGGGGTTGAGGCCATTCCTTCTGCTTAGTTGCTGCACCGCTCAAGTTTGCTCGAAATCTTCGTCTTCTCATCCTGAGCAATCTGATGTGTCATGTACTCTTACGAGTTTTGCTGTGCTAAGTAGCCGTTTGCACTGGACGCTCCCCTTTTTCAGCAAGACGATCATGTCACCTTTGCTACAGGCTCACACCAATCTCGCGTATCCAGTCAATCCATTCAGCTTTCATAGCACTCGCCGCATCATCCATAGCTCTTAGACATACAACACTCCCTTCATGTTCCTCAGATCAATACAAGCACTGGAAATCCATGTGCCCATCACTTGTCAGCACGTTCGTCATTCCAATAACGATCTACACGCCTGTTGATCACTGTTACTACGGCACGGCCCGAAAGATGTCATAAGAGAGAAACCACGTTGCGTCTCCAATCATTGTCATTGCGAACCTGAAGATCGCAGCCGTATGCGATTGGGCTAGATACCAGATCGAGATGTACGGGGTGTTGTAAGCGCAAAGTGGAAAAGGGCCGAAAGGTGCTTATGCCTTGCATGTCCGGGTAAGTGTAGAAGCGTAAGTGAACTACATAAGGACATGAGCGACTACGATCTCAATTCCTTGATCTCTTCTCGTACTGCATAGGTTCTTGGTTTCTGGTGCTTTTCTTCCTCCGTTGGGTACATGGAGCTGGTTCGTGATTGAAGAAACGATTTTGCTTAGGAGCTGGTAAGGCAGATACAAGGTTAGACGGACGACCACTGCAAGCAAATGTATCTGTTCGCGCCGAAAAATCGCTACGAGGACGATGTCGGCAGTCAAACGCAAGGTAAAGCTCCAGCAGAGGAATAGTATCGATGGAGTTTAGCTGCGGAAAAGCCAGAAAGACAGCATTGTGCAGGGTCGGGTTAGTGCCTTGGCACTGGCTGTTTCTCCGAGAGAGCAGTGAAGGATCGTCGTTATTATTAAGAACAACAAACCTCGCGATGCACACAATTGACCACATACACGAAAGAGGTGTTTACCAGTAGCACAGTTACCCCCTTTCGCTGCTGGATGTGTTGCAAATGGTGGTGGCTTTGCTACCGCTCAGCCTCACCTTAGCCTGGTCAGCCGTCGCTTATGCGTTGGCCATCCGTGATATCAATTCAGCATCCAGAGGCGGGATACATTGCTACTGCAGTCCAAGGTTTTCACCTTCTGTCCTTCTCCTCAACATGAGAGCACTATATTGTTTGCTCTTGCTATTTTTGTCGTCGATTATCGGATACGCCCAGGTCGAATGGACCCCGCTTCTGTTGTTGGCTTGGTGGCGGCATGCTCCAGCCTTACTAAACAATGCGCGAGCGTAGTCAACACTTTGCACGGAATTGTGGAAACCTACAAGAACGCCGAGCTTGCGATACTCTCTATTGCCGAAGAATGTAGCACCGTAGAATACGCGTGGCGCAGAATCGCAGAATGGGCGGAGGGTAACTTGTACAAGGTGGAAGATTTCGAGGAACTTGGGGAAAGGCTGCAACGGTCTATATATTGTGGAGAACTTGTCGTGTCAGCCTTGAAGGAGGAGATCATGGGTATCCAGTCGAATCCAAACAGTGTTAAACGTCGGATTAGCCTGCTTTGGAACAATGGCATCTTCGTCGAGCATCAAACTCGTCTTCGGGGCCAGGTCGCTGCTCTGCAGTTATTACTCCAAGTGCTCAGCTTGTAAGACCACCCAGAGACAGACTGTCGGATACTAATACCATCCAGGCCACGTAAGAAGGACCGCCTAGATACCCTATCAGTCAAACACAAGGTGTTTTCGGATGCCGACGAAAGTGCGCTCAGCATCATTCCATCTGATCGCTCGACCCGCTACTCGTTCGAAGGAAACCGAATGAGCATCGAACCTGACATAGGCAATGTTCAATACATACGATTTAGCTTTGAGGATGCTTTGTTCACGTCACACGTTTATAAACGCAACTATCGTTTCCCTGCGATGAAACCCAGGATAGACGCTGACGACCATTCGGAGCCGCCTACTAGGAGAACGACGGAGCTCGACACAAAGGAGTCAGATGTCGAAACTAAAAATGAGGATCATGATGATGGTGTTAAGTCGCGTGATGCGCAATCGCCACGGATCGTATCCGCCAATATTAATCCGATATCGGGAGATTTACGTGCAACGCCGAATCTGCTTACAGTCAAAATGCTTTCTTCTATGGACAGCGTTAGGAATGAGATGACCCCGAGCTCACTTCAAAGCCTGTCCAAAATCACAAAAGCTCGCAACGAAGCCGACAAGAAGTTGATGCTTTCCAGAGCTTTGAAAATGGCCTACCGAGCAGTTGCTTTGGATAATGCTTTTAATCACGTGGAAGCTATGAAATTTTACATAGCTTCATGCAGTTCGTTGTATCAGATTATGATCAAGTGTTCTAGGCTGGAAGATCAAGAAAAATTGGAAGCCATAGTAAGTACCTTGAAGGCAGTTTGTCCAATGACTAATCAATGGTCTATAGCGAATCACGTATTTCAATCGCCTCACAGAGCTTCGGTGCTTGCTTCGGACAAGGTCCAACGGAGACATTGCGCATTTGAAGGCTACGAGTGCGAAGAACATAGACTTGGATAACAAAACAATGGAGGACATGGATTTGGAATATTTGGATGAGATTATTGAAGGAGTGTGAGATGACCACTCTCCGGACTGGCTTAAGCTGTTACCAAAGAATAGAAGTGTAGTAAGACTCTGATTTCAAGAGTAGCACATCTCCCTTTTAGACACGCCAACAATCTGGCCGTGTCAACCCATCCTTTGCTTACGTTTGACTAGTCTAATCACCAAGGAACCTATCCTCCACCTCAGGCCGCATCTTTTGCATTCCACGGACATATTAGCATAGTTGTTGCCTACTCATGAGTGCATATATAATCTTATGATCGGCCGCTTGGTTTCCGGCTGCTACCGGGAGCGAGATTCAAATCCTACACTGGCGAGTGGGCTGTTAGCACTTGTAAGAGATGGGAGTGGCTGTGTTTGAAGGGTGGGTGGTTGGGGGAACATTGTTTGCTCTAACCCAAGACCTGAGCTGTATCAATGCAGTTCGAGCTTCGCAACTTGCGAAATGAGCTGAAGACGTCAGCTCAGTATGCTACATCAATGGCATCGAGAAAAGAATTCATAAGAATAGTGGTGTCATTAGGCACTATTACCGCCCATTGTCTTTCTGACACTGGTATCCGCTAGAGCATTCATGATCCGTTATCCGTAATCCCTTAGCCGCCAGAACAACGCCTTGTCTCTCCGAGCGCGGGATAAAGATGAAGAACAATGATACCAGACGCCGGCGGTCGCCTTCGAAGACCCCGAAGCTTTTACATGTAACGATAGTTCATCTCCACCATCTTAATAGTACCACTTTTGGCGCAACTGCTTTTCTTCAAATATCGGTACTTCGTCATGTTTTCCCCGATTTTGCCGTAACGCCTCAATCGTTTTCCAGTTCATCTAATTCTTTCTGTCTTCTTTCCAGCTCCAGTCTCATAGCTTCTGCTTCTCTCTTCAGTCTCTCCCTCCTCGCTGCCTTCTCTTCTTGTGACATGCCCGGATTAGGTGACGTGCCAGCGCTCGGGCGTAGCGGCACTGAAAGTGACGGGTCGATGTTAGCGTCCGTGTCAGCTTGGGAAGGGTTCAATATTGATGATATCGCGTTTGGACGATGGGGCATGGGATTTGCAGTCTCTTCAGGGTCCATGGTAGCACTGCGACTGCGTTTCCGGGGGGACGGTGCATTGGGTTGCATGTTAGGTACAAGTGTTGCAAGATTAGAGGTCATCGATGCGTTGCCGTAATAGTGAGTAAAGTCGACAGCGATAGGTCCTCTGGGTGGCTCGGGCGTGTAGTCTTCCCGAGACTCAATTGCCGTTGACGGGTCCGGGGAAACGGAATGCTCGAACGCGGGGGTTTGGGACGGACGCTGAGGTGGAGAGTAATCGGCAACAGAGGGTGTGGCTTGAGAGCCAGTGTCGCCGGCTGGCACGACTCGTTTTCGGCGTTTGATCTCCTGCTTCTTCATTGCGACGGGTCGATGTGTTCCATGGAGCTTGTAGTATAGTCCTGAATCGAAGTAAGTTAACTGCAATTTCTCGTTTGAAACGTACCTTTGAGCAGGTGTGAACTTACCACAAGCGTTACATATTATGTGACCGGCATCATCCCGTCTCCACAGGGGTGTGATCGTAGTTGCGCAATTTTGGCAAGCGGGAATGGCACTAGTAGAAGCTGCTGCCGCTGCACTAGACGCTGCGTCTGCGCCGTTCGTACTGTCATTCGATGCTGCATTTGCCTGAGCCAGGGCGAATTTCGCGGTCTTGGACACGCGATTGTTGAACGCTGGACAGCCACTACAGCCTTGCTGACCACCAGTACCATTACATCTGCCTCCACCAGGACATGTACCTGCCGTCATCTGGTCTGCGGCAACATAAGTCGCTACTCTGGGCGAAGCTGCAAGGTTTCCTGGTGACGTTCTGCTGGCGTCACCAGGGCCCGGAGTTGGACTTTGCTGCACGGGCATAATCGGCTGAGTCTGGGTGTTGCGTTTAAGGTTCACTGGACGTGATTGATTCCGCGCCTTCATGTACAGACCGCACGCGTTGCACACAGTTTCCCCAGCTGGTGATCGGCGCCAAAGCGGCGTTTGTGTCGTCTTGCAGTTGCTTCGGTCCGTTAGCGTCTTCCCTGCAGATTTGGTTCCAAGTGTAATCAAGTGACTGGTGGCAAGCACACAGTGAAATTTCAAACAACTTACCTACAGACTTGTCCAGTGACGGGCGCGTTGGATGCATCGTAGTTCATATTAGGTAGTTGTAGAGATGCTGAAGTTGCAGGTGTCGCTGGCTGCTCTGAAATGGGCACCGCATCCTCGAGTGAGTGGTATATCTCAGATCTTTCGTCTCCCGGGCTCTGAATTTGATGTTGTTCCTGTGAAGGGGTCTCTGTCCTCGGCCTGTGGTGTTCGTGGGCCTGATTGAGTAATCGCAGACTCTCAGCCATCTCCAGCTCGTCTTTGCTCGTTTCCCGTGATAGATGGTGTGCATGTGTTGGAGTAGGAGCCAAAGACGTGCCTCCGCTTCCTGCAGGGTGTGCCATAGGGCAGCGTCTGGTTGACCCAAGGTATGTGTCTAAAGAAGGTGTGGTTCAAGGTCGTAGTGATACACTGTTGCCTAGAATTCGCAAACAGAACCCTTCAGTCCGGGGATTTGCAGTTGCTCGATCCAAACAGATGTCCGGACTTTGCTATCGGCTTGATCTGATATCCGATGAAAGTGTAGGTCAATCTGGAGCAGGCGCTAACGTGACTTGGTGTGATTTGCGGGTCTTCGGGCCTTTGTACACAATGTTTGGAAGGTGTGGCACACCGATGGATGGCAAACAACTTTAAGAAGGACGGGTCTAGCAAGGGAGGATATCAGGTGGGTTCGGGATCTCCGTCGTCATAATTCTGCGCAAGGTGCCTACTGGGTCTGGCGATGCTGGTGCGGTACAAGCTGGAATTCTTAGGCGGTGAATGGGCGGCGGTGGCCAATCACGGGGTTGCTATTCTAAGCCGAGGTTTAGCGCGACAACACTGAAAGCACGTCCACGGCGACCATAGGCATCAGACGAGTTCAGAAGCAGTGATGAGGATTCGACTTTTACTTCACACATGCGCATGCAAGCATGCGGAGCCAACCATTCCTCAGGTACATGCATTCTAAGTTGCAGGCCAGGCGTCCTTATCTCCGATACATATGCTCGGCGGCAAGAAAAAGGAAAACTCGGCTCTATCAGTCTTGGACTCCACTTGAGCCTTACCATAGACCAGCTGTCAGCGGATCAGGATCCGGCTCGCCTATGACTAGCGATTTGTAATGGTTGCTCCTCCGCACGCCACTGATGCATGGCTAGCACCAATCATAGGGATTCGAGATGTACAACCAATATTGCGTCAACGTTAGTATCGCAACAGCAGCAGCATTCGATTAGAAGTGGACACTTGCTCAACGCAATCCTTTCCGGAATAATACACTAGCAGCAATGCAAGTACCGGTAGTTTGTCTTCGCTTCATGCACTGCGGACACTAAACAGACAAGCGAACACGTGTAATGACTACAGCCTCGTTTGAATCAGATAACCTATCATACATCGATTTTGTCCAAGGCTTTCTCCACTCATGTAATCAAAACCTCGATGTGATCACCGAACCAGCAGCCTACGAAATCCAAAAAGACACACACCCGATCCACCCTGTTAACGTCCGTAGACGTAACTATGGGCCATTCCAATCCATAAACATGCGATACTTAGTTTAGTACATAGAAAGTGTAAGACAGTTTTTTGCTGAGGTCCAAAGACCAGGCAACTGTTTCACTCATGAGGAATCCTCAACCGCCATCCTCCTGTGTATAGACTGCGAACTTAGACTTGCTCAGCGCCCCAGCCAGCGTCAGCGTCGCTGCAACATCGTTAGTGCCACGTGCAGATCGTTTTCAGGAAGTATTGAGGTCTTACCGCATGTTCGCTGGGGGCTCAATGGAAGGAATGAACTCCAGAGCAGCGTAACCTACACCGATTATGCCGACAATGGTGCCTGGTACGATGCGGAACCAGCGCTCACCCACGATAACCGAGCCGATGAAGATGTAGAAGATGCCGCGGCCGAGGAAAGAGAACATGAAAGAAGCATAACGTGCCACTTGCTGGGGGATCTGGAACTCAAGTAGAGCGGTTCCTATTGCTTGTCAGCGGCATATGGCAATATGAGGACGCTCAACCTACCGAGACCGAATATTATTAGGTATACACCGAGGATAATATGAGAGCTAGGCGAACTGTCAGCGCTTCCCTGGGCCACATGATTTGATGCTGTGTATCGGGCATGCCAGCTTTAAATTGCACAACGGTGGTATGCAACCCTCCAAGCTCATATGCTGCCTGCACACCTTGATATATGTGCAAACGCGCATGTATAGTGATCGAACCGAACGTATGCCGAGACGAACGTGGACCAAGCTGACAACAGTCCTCAACAATTTGCAGCCCGCGCCTGTCTCCAAGGCCCACACACACTCATTATGGTTCACCCGTCTAGACATGATATGCCATCTGATAGATATACGAACACGAAAGTCGACGCGACAGGATCGGGCTGCTAATGGATGCGCCGGGTACACTCACAAGTCGTTGAATGGGAACAACTTCGCGATACCACCGAGGACTACGAATACCGCAACGGCGAAATTCACCATGCGGCTACACAATGAATTAGCTTTCAGCCTCAACAATTCCAAGTTCCCAATGCCTCTGTCGAAAGCTGCTGCCTAGCTCCAGACAGCTCCAGCTGTACTCACAAGATGTCTGAGAAATCCATGGCGGACGATTGACCGGCGAGATGTGGGAACCGCAGTTTGACGACTTCGCGCAACGGACTGGGAGGGAGGCAGATGGGATGAGATGGAAAATGGAGCTTGTTGGGACAGAGCTCGGGAGTATGGTTGGTGTTGCGCAATGTCGGGCCTGCGACGAGACGTTGCGAGGGAACAACGGCCAAGCTCCCGCGCTAAACGTCATGCCTGGTTTCATTGGTTGATGCGCGACCAAGGGGTTCTTTCATCTCGTGCTCATCTACATATTCAACACCAACTCAACGTCCATACCCTCTGGTGGCGCAGCTGCTCTCAGAGTTGTATTTCTCTTCACCCTCGCTCCGCTGATGCGATGCGGACCAGCCAAAGCACAGACTTGATTCTTTACGAAGAGGCAGCAGCACCACAGATGAGAAGCTCAAGAGATACTTCTTAGGACCACGAAACTTCACACACCCTAGGCATACTGACTACCTTTATGCCAACTAAAGCAAGTCGAGTTCTCTCGGTTCTCTTTATGAACAAGCCAGGTCGGCTTCCAATGGCAGCTGCACTTCTACCGCACTTGTACACTTCCACATTATATTGTCCACCAACGATTCATTCTTTCACATACGACCATAGGACACTGAAAATTAGGCTTCCCGTCCGCTCAGCCATATACAAGCAGTGTACCGGCGGATTAGTAGTTAGGTGGGTGACCACTAGCGAATCCCCGCTGTTGTATGTTTTTGCTTTTTGCCTGTCTGCTCCATCTTCCTTACTCTTGTACAGTCTTTCACATCGCCTGCTCTGTTTTACTTTTGCAGTAATCACATACACTACGTCACGATCGTTTCGTGCACGAAGCTTTGCCCTTTTCGCATGCGCTCCAGTAGGGTTTATTTCCTTTGTATCGTTCGTGGCGGGGGGAGGCGAGAACCGCAGGAACGTGCTTTATAGCTCAAAGCATGCCCAACTACCAGAACGGGTCAATGCTCTAAACCCGGCGTGGTTAGCCGTATGCTAATCATCGGCTTGTTGTTTGCGCTATCACCTGAATCCACGTGTTAGTGGATCCAGATGAGGACAGTAGCTGGGCTTCGTTTCTATTTCGCAATACTATCGGATCGTTGAATAGTAATCGGACCCTAGCTCGCAATGCCCTACCATTAACGAAGGCAAGCTAGACACAGGCTGACCAATGACAAGCCTTCGTCATCAGCTCCAGAAGTATGGACGCGATCTATCAGGGACTAGACTGCCTGCAGTACATCAGGACACTAGCTTGGCCGATCGCCAGATACAGTTTGGCACTCGTACCCGATGGGTTGTTGGAAGGCTCATGGAATGGAAGTGTATGTTGGAGCAGCAAAGAGTTTATGGTGAGTTATGAGCGTATGGTTGCAAGGATGTCATTATGGTGGCCACTTGATAGCTGTCAGAGACAATAGTACCGCTCGACCCGGAGGTAGTGAACCTATGACCAAGGTACGAGGAACAGAGCAGGAAAGCACCATTCGGGCAAAGATCCGTTGTGGAGAAAAGCCCAACTACCGCGGTGACCTTGAAATCGGGGGTTTCGGGCATACGATATCCACGGAGCCAACAAGAGCATAATCACCATAGACGTTCTCTACTGTGCAGGCGTGGTGGAACTGTCGCCAACAATTTGTCGGGCATTGGCATGAGAGCTATCCAAGTAGCTAGTGCACACGCTAGCTTAACACAGGTAGTCCATCAATTCTTCCTAACTCTTCCCTCAATGGCACCACGGATGATCTTCAGCCAGTGAACTGGATTGTCGACGCTCATCAAACTACTTCTAGGGTAAAGGCTAGCGTCAGAATTCCTAGGCACGTCAGCAAGACCCTCATTAGGTACGGGCGTCATTGCTTCCAGCCCAACATGCTGAAGGTACTGAAGCATGTCATACGAGTATCTAGACATATGGATAGGACCCAAGATAATTATAGCAGTTCTTCTTTCCTATGCGCTTCGAGAATGACCCTGAGAGATATCGAGAGGACAGCTTCAGCAAAACTCGGAGGCCTTCAACGGTGTTTAGGGGTCTGACTACTTTTGTCGGAAGACGTAAGGGTAACGTGCAGATTAAGTTTTGCCTATTCTTAGTATGGAGCCCTGCAGCAAGCCACGATGCGGGTTCGATCAAACCTACCAGGACTTCCCAGCATACAAGACAGGCACCCATACCGAGCTTCTAACAAATTAATCCGACTTTCGACCACTCGTCCTTGTTCGCGCACCTTGCCACACGACTCCGATGTGGATAAAGTGTGTCTCTAGACGTGACGAGACATGAAGGGGCCGCTATGTGCATTACTCCTGCTCGCCACATGGGTCTCTACTGGATTCGCACAAGATGCTGGCGCACTCGCAGCAATCGAATTCCTTCCGAACTGTGCGGTATGTGGCATCCGGTGTTGGGTAAACGATATGTGGCTAACCCTTGTAGCAATTGTGTTTGGTGACGGCTGTAGCCGAATCATCTTGCCAACTTACGGACACGACATGCATTTGCACCAATACTAAACTCCAGGGTGCAGCAGAAAGATGCGTGGTTTCATCATGTACAGTGAAGGAGAGCTTGAGTAAGTTGAAATTTGCCATTACCTGCTGATGCATGGCTCACAAGACTGTTAGCCACCAAAAACGTCACCTCAACCTTTTGCCACGCGCCTGTTCGCTCGGACATTACACATTTACGAGTCGCCAATCTTCTTATGTGCTTCGTGACAGTTTCCTGCACCCTCTTACGCCTCGTCTACAGGAAATGTCTTACCGTTGGCGGGCTTGGTTGGGACGACTTCACCGTGGCAGTTACGGTACTTGTATCCGTACCCTCGGTCATAATCGTCGACAGGGGTATGCTCACGAACGGAATTGGTGTCGACCTTTGGACCGTCCCATTTGATCATCTCGAAAATTTTGTGCGGTGGTTATACACGATCACCCTACTATACTTCATCCAGTCTGCCATGGTCAAGATTTCGCTAATACTGTTCTTCTTGCGGATTTTCCCACGACAGCGAACAGTACAGCTCTTGTGGGGGACTGTCGTCTTCATCGTAGTATGGACCATATCCTTCTTCATCCCCGCCTCGTTTCCATGTCTGCCTGTAAGTAAAGTCCACTCATGAGACACGCGAGGCTCACGCTAACTTGGTGCTTCAACATGCAGCTTAGCGACTACTGGACAGCGTGGGATAAAGCAAAGCCGACAAAATGCCTCAACATTTATGCGGTAATCTGGGTGCACGCCATTATATGCATCGTAGTAGACATCTGGATGCTGTCCATCCCGCTTTACGAGGTCTTTCATCTCCAGATGACTTGGATGAAGAAGTTCAGTGTGGCTCTGATGTTCGTTGTTGGTACCTTGTTAGTACCCTTACAACGCACATCACTTGGCTTTAAGCTAACGCCTCCTAGTGTTACGGTTGTGTCCATTCTCCGTCTCAGATCGCTCATTGCTTTCGGTGGCACCAGCAATGTTACATGGGAGCAGACAAACGTCGTCTTGTGGTCAGTCTACGAGATCAATGTTGGAATCATATGCGCTTGCATGCCGGCTCTCCGCTTGATTCTGATCCGCGCCTTTCCCATGGTCATCAGCACGATACAAGGAAGTACTCAGCGAAGCAGCAGAAACCATCATGAAATTGGAGGTCGTGCCATAAAGAGAAACGTAGATACGATAGGAAGCGCCAAAAGTGGGAAAGAGAGCCTGGTCGTTGAGCCAAGCACGATTACATGTACTACGACATTTGCGGTGCAGCACGAGGAAAGCGACGAAGAGGCTGAACTTGTTCATATGGAGAATCTTAGTGAGAAGGTGAAAAGAAAGGGGGGTGACAGCTATACTAGTGAGCTGGGCGTGTAGCTATATAATGTTTAGATGTTATGGTTCGGGTCTGGAAATCACCGTCAATTACATGGCCTGCTCACTCGTTAGTGAGGTATCTGACTGTCCTTTGTTAACACGTAATGCGCGAGAATTGATACTTGACTTTAGAACAGCAGAGCGATTTTGTATTCGGTGCAAGGATAGCAGGTTCGATATTAACAGGGATACATGTGTGTTTCTGGATTGGAACAAGGTCTAGTAAAGAGATCAAGTGGATCAGCAGTAGAACATAATTGGCAAGTACTATCAAACCGGACATCAAAATGAACCTCAAAGGTACTCACGGTCTTCCGCTCTATCAGCATATGGATCACACGAAATCTAACGCCAACACGTCACCCCAGCTTTGATCTATTGTCTGTTTGTAGAGGTGCTCCACAAATCGCTTTGATGCCGGGAAACCGTTCTTCTCCGCAAACCGCCTAGCCCGCTCGTACTGGCTTTCAGGAGGCTCTCCAACTTCCAAACCGAGGTCGACATTGCATTGCATCAAAAGCGACATCGTATCAATATGACCCCACTCTGCTGCTGCTTCGAAGGCAGTTCGACCATGGCCCTTGGCAGGTGGGTAATTCGGATCGGCTCCGCGCTCAAGCAGAAATGCTGCAATGCCGCAGAACCCATTCATCGATGCTAGTTGCAGGGCAGTACCACCAGAGCGAACAGGAATCGTATCGACAATCGCATCTTGCTTGGTAAGGTACTGAACGATGTCGAAGCAACCCATTTCGGCGGCTCTTTGCAAGGGCGTGCGAAGGATTCCCACATTGCGTGTGTACTGAAGCTCTGCCCCGTATTGCAACAAAATCTTTACTATGGGGAGACTTTGTACGTCGATAGCGGCCAATAAAGGAATCACTCGTTGTAAGTGACTTTTGATGTGCGTCAGCATCCTCAGGCCTTCGAACGATATATATGTATTTGGATCAGCACCTAGTGCAGGTATACGAAGTCAGTATATGTGTCACATGAATTTCGTACAGGGACATCAACGCACCTCGCTGCAGCAGTACACCGACTGCCTCTAAATCTTTCAAGATTATTGCTTCGCCTAGAGGGCTAACAGGAACTTTTGAGTTCCGTATTTCGTCCGTCGACGGCTCAATAGCATCGATATCTACTATCCGACACAGAACATTGATGATGTTGAAGTCACGGAATCGAATGGCTTGACGGAGTGCCGCGATACCATAGGTTCGCTCAGCTGAACGCTTTTCAGTCCTTACTGGCCTGAGAAGAAGGTGGATAGTAGCGATAGTTGCCTTGAGATTTACTGCTCGGAATAGTGCCATAGAGTCGATAGGGGAGACACCTTCAGCCAAAAGGAATCTTACCCACTCTCTGTTATTCTTTTCGGCCGCGATGGCGAGAAGGGAAGGCAACCTAGGCCTGTAATCACCACCGACAGGGCCGCCGCCACCACTGCCGCGGAAAGTGGAGTAGGAGACCGGAAACTTTACAACATCGAATTCATACTCACCTTTATAACGCCTCAAACACAGTTCATCAGCGTCCATACCAAGCTGGAAAAGCCATTTGCAGAGCTTGAAATTATCCGTTGCGATGGCGTGGAAAGCAATAGCCCGGAAACACAGTTGTTGCTGTTCTAGCACCGAAGGATAGTTTTTTTGGAATCCGAAGAAAGGTGTAAACGAACGTTGGAAAATCATGGTTTCTAGAGGACCATAGTCGCTGTGTTGGCTTGCAGCTTTGAATGCAGACTCCCAGATAGGTTGCCCTGTAAGAAGAGCACTGACTGTTGTGGTTTGCCCATGTTCCAGTAGAAATGCCAGGCCGTAGATCCCTGAATTTTCGGAGTCTTCCATACCCTTAATGATGGTGATAGCCATATCATGTTGTCCGAGGCTAATTGCGAGTTCAACGACTTTTTCTGCATTAAGCTTTTTAAACTCGCATTGCTCTAGCAGGAGGTACGCAAGTGTGAGGTTCTTCTTTTTGATAGCATCCATGAGTTCTACATAGTTGTTCTCAAATGAGCGACCATGAGAAAGCCCCTCTAGACTTGGTATAGAACTCCGTTTCACCATCAAAGAGGCGGCCAGATGCCAATCGGCGTTGCCTAGTGCGTGTAGAATCGAATTGTCCGTGTATCCAAGCGTGCCGGTATTACCTACGCGGGCTACTTCGCTGTCAAGGCGGCATCCGAAACGACTGAGTGCTTTCAAGATCGTTTTGACAGCCCCTTTATGTTCTTCAGTTATGAAAACCCGCAATGCACTGAGAAGTATCGTCTTCAGCTTCGGGTCTCCCATCGGGAGATGATATTGGTAGTCGTGAAGGACAAGCTGTAGAAGATCGTCGGTCAAATCCGACCGATCGACAGAATATAATTCCAACAGCCCTGCCTCTAGCCATGCGATCATACCAGATTTCGTGTTGTTGGCTAGCTGCACAAGAGAAGCTATGGGGACACGATTTCTCAGAATACCCCCAGTTTTCATTGCCAGAAATTTTCTATTAGGGCAGGCTCCGGCATTGAGAGCGATGCACATGAGCTCGGTCGTTTCTGATTCCCGAAGACTGACAGGGCTTCTCAAACCCCAGCTGAGCTGCTTTCCTTTGGCGATGGAGCTAAGTGATTCGTCAAGCTGTGATTGAGTTGCTCCTTGACATATCGACGATAAGAGTATCTTTGCGACCAGAAAATGACCTGCGGCTATTGCAAATTCAAGGGGGTAGGTTGGTTTTGATCCATGCGGCCATTCCATCATGATCCGCTGGCGAGGATTTATGTTCAACTCCAGCATGGTCGACACGAGATCCACGTCCCCAGCCCTAACAGCCGTAGCGAACACTCGTTCTTTGAAAGCGTCCAGAATTGGAGTCGGGAGAGCCCTGAAGCTTCGCGATACAACATCCAACGGAAGTGCTTTCAGTAGTGCATATGCGTCGTTCGAAGTTGTATGGCTAACGGAAGATACGTTGTTGACTAGTGATGCAATTACGTACAACGGAAGTACAGTACTGTGGCTTCCACGTGTGGTATCCACGAATGGCTGATGTGATGGATAGAAAACTGCATCGAGTTGCATCTTGGAGGGCTCTTTCCACTCTATCAACTGATGGGAAGGAGAAAGGCTCCGCGAGATTAAATCCAAGCCAACAGAATGAATCCAGGAAAATGGCAAATCATGCTCGGCAATAAGGGTGGGTATGTGCAGGCTGTAGTGGTTGATCGACGGTGAAACCAGGGTAACCAGTTCAAGGTCAGCTATGGTTTGCATGGAAGAAGTCGACGAGCTTGTATCAGGAGCTGGTATGATTTGAAGGCCGTTCGCGGCGTCCATGTTCGGGGCGCATGATCGTGGTCGTACGGTGATCTCCTTTGGAAGTTTGCAGGAACCTAGGCATAGTTAGCCAAGGAAACAGGCATCACAGTGTAAACGTGCCATCTTGTAATGCGTTGTTCAGTGATCTGCGTCGCGCAATCTCTTGCAAGACTCTTTTCTGGGGGATTTCGTGTCCTCTGAACAACACTTCAACTTCCTCAAGGCGAATAGAGTTCTTCTTGACATATCTGATGATAACTGCCCACTCTGGCCCAGTAAGATTCTTTCGTAGACCCCATATCCTGAAATGCCTTTCATATTGTGATTTGCTTTGTGAGGTGTCAGTATTCATCAGTCTCTGGCGCACCGACGAAAGTACCTTGCAATAAAACCATGACGCTCTTTCATATGCGCTTCGATCTTGCTGAGCGAACTTTTCCAATACAAACTCTCGATCCTTGAACGATGATGTTCCCATACTTTCTCATCGACACTGTCAGGTCTAACGGTGTTGTTCATCTTGTACAACGAAGCGCGAGGCTCAAGGGAAAAGAGCGAAAAGTAGGTGAATGATCAGGCTGAATGTTCTGGAGCATACCTAAGTACTTGACCGGTCAGCCTTGGATTTAAAGCAGTGCCTGACGCGCACTGCGCCTGCCGCCACGTCTCTTGTGTGCTGCAACAAAACAACTTTGATCCTCCTGCATCTGTCAGCCGCGTACTAGCCGGCCAATCATGCAGAACCTGGCTGCATGGAGCTGCAGCGAGATTTTGTAAACAGGGCAATAATCTATGGGCAGATTGACCAATTATGCAAAACCCATGAGCGGCACAGAACATCAGCACGTGGCGCAACAAAATCTTACCGTGTGTGACGATCCAGAGGTGGCCCAATTTGGCTAACGCAAGATTTTGTAAAGATGGCCGACGTTGTCGTACCAGGCTGGACGGAGGCGGAGCTATGTTGCCCAATCATGCAAAACCTGTCAAGACTGGGTCTCAGATTCTGTAGAGGCTTCATTGACAGATTCTGCTTTTGACAATGTAATAAAGTCGTAATGGAGGTTGCGCACCTTCTCAAACGACCTTCCTCATAACACCGCAACGCATTTTATTCTACCCCTTCTATAAGCCTCAACTCAACTGACTTCGCACCATATACTCGTGAGTGTACAGCCTACATCCGATGTGCTGCACGTTAACCATTATCAGCAATCCCTCTACAAACTTTACCATGTCTTCGTGGTCGGTAGAGGCGATCATAGCTTTTGTGACCCTACTAGCCACCTGTATACCCGTTCTGGCACTTTTGTTGCGCAAATCCATGCCGCCCCGTCAGGTTCCGCGCTCAGAAACAGGTATGTCTTCCAATTCCAAAGCCGTCAGAATTCAGGCTTCTGACAAATACCAGATATTGAACTCGGAAATGTGGGATACAACCATGGCCATGTCGTTGTCCCTACAGACTTTGGAATACGTAAATGCCGTACACGGTAGGTGTTGAACTGATATTGCACCGTCTTGGCCTTGGTGTCTAACGAGCGTTTGCGTTAGTTCAATGACCTTGTGACGAAGTTTGGGATCTGCGTTCTCGACGCGTTGATCGTTGTGGAGTGAAATATTTTGCGAAGTAGATGGTGATGTTGATAGAGGTCAATGTTTGACGGGGAGGGTTTTGATGGAGAGGTGTTTGCGAAGAGTGGTAGCATCCATATCTGCTGGCGTGCCCGTTCATCCGGCAAAATTACAGTCTAGTCTCAGGGTCGACCAACGAAGCGACTGAAGTAGCGTCCAGTCTGTTGCTAAGTCAACGTGCTAGAGAAAACGAAAGAGAAGCGAAAAGCAGCAGTACACGAGCATTTGCTGGGTATCGATAGATAGACTTCTCTTTCTTAATTTAGCCCCATACGGCCAAACATCTTCGCCATTCAGATTCTATACAACCCTTACTGTAAACTCCGGGCGCCCAAGCTTGTTAACATAAAGAACTTCGGAGCTGTCTCATGCGCTTTCTGTCTCTCAAAGGAAGTAGTCCGCTACTGGCTTCTTCGCCGGCATGCCGCGTGAGTCCTGGGGAGCGGCTTCGAACACCCGGTAACGCCGTCCTGGCCCATCCCTATTCTTTTGAAAACTGTCGTTGAGCACTGAACTTAGCCTCCTCTCACCATTGGGCCCAGCATTCGAGCCCAACACCCAGCCTCCACCACCACCCGCTCTGTCGCCGTTCGATCTCCGTTGGAAACCGGCGTTTGATCCGTCTTCACCGAGCTCCAAGATGGCAGCTACGTTACCACAACGATAGCAGTAGTTTGGCGCCGACCATACAGTAACAATTGTTGAATCGAACATCTCCTTAAACCCTTCCATAACCAATTGATGAGCTCTTGCAATAAGACTGAGGTCGTTCTTGTGATTGAATGTCTTGACAATATCAGCTCCAAATAGAAAGCCTGCACCACGCGGCGACAGGCCCCAACCATCAATCTCATCGGGATCGGACCATAGGAGATCGCACATGGCTCCTTCGTGAGGCACTTCTTGTTTCCGGTCCAGCAGTCGGATCTTGTCCACTGAGTCGACGAGCGGTGACAGACCCCCGTGTACACATAGAATCGCTCCAGTGTCGTTTCGAGCTGAGCCGTTGGCGGAGGAGGTTGCGCCAGTTCCTGCAGGGCCAACACGTCCGGGTGTTGGCGCGACAGGAGACGAAGAGCCCATGTTTGCGCTTACTTGTGAGGCGGCGCTTGATTGGGAGTCTGAGTTGCGTGCGTAGCGGTACATGACCTCGCCGTTAGCGTTGAGCGTTTCAATCTCAATGTCTTGATCGATGTCGGGCATGTTTTCAGCGTTGCTGGACTCGGCTATAGGGCCATCGGTGGCTTGAAGAGACGTAGCGGCGCCCTGCACGAGAGCACCGAGGGCTAGGTAATCGAAGACTTCGCAGCAATATCTGCCAACGTCAGCATTAGGCTCCATTTCACGGCTAGCATGATTGTAACTTACCTCCATACGTTCGCGCTGCCATATTTCCGCAGGCACTCGTCGTAGAAACCGTATACGGTCGTGATCTGTCGTGACTCGTGGTTGCCTCTAATGAGCGTTATCCGGTCTGGGTATCGAACTTTGAGGCATAGAAGTAGGAGGAAAGACTCGAGGGAGTAGAAACCACGGTCAACAAAGTCGCCTACATATAGTCAGCACAGAGGAGTGTGGCGAGATTCGGTTGGCCTACCCATAAACAGGTAATTCGTATCTGGTACATCTCCACCAACTCGGAAGAGCTCCATGAGGTCGTGGAATTGACCATGGATATCACCACAGATCTAACAAGCACGTTAATTAGATGCGCCCATGAATTGATACAGCAAGGTGCCTACCGTCACTGGCGCATCCACCCCAACCACATTGCCCTCCTCGATCAACAGCTCGCGTGCCTTGTAACATAACTCTCGGACTTGGTTCTCAGGTATCGGACGACATGCGCGGAGCTGCTGGATGGCTCTGCAATCAATGTCAGCCCCATGTATTGTACATATGCTACCAGGCTGGGTGGCTATCCGTACTTGTCGAGGTCGCTACCACCGGCACTCATGGCGATGGCTTTGCGCTACACGCCCGCGCAGGGCTATTCGGAATATATGAGGTCTTGTTTTCCCAATCACGTGCGCAGTAGCTTTGTAGCGGTCGAAGCTATTTGTAACTGAAGATTTTGGTGGGCGCGAATAGTATATACGGTGGCGGTACGCGTATAGCGCGTTACGGATGCAGTGATTGCGCGGGTCGTGCAGTTACGTGATATTTGTGTGGGACTGTCAAGCTGAAGATAGCGATTGTAATACTGCGGTAGCTGTTTGGTTGGTTATCAAATCAATGTGGTGGGCTGGTGAAGTCGAGGATGAGAGAGATCCACAGCGGGCATGCCGAACGCGCAGGGATCTTCGTCAAGCCGTTCAGCTAGCTCAACCCTCTATGTTCACTCCACCAAAACACCATCACCACCGACAACCCCGCTTCCCCGCCATTCACACCTGCCCGAGGCATCTCAATTGGCACAGTATGCCCTTCGCGACTACCGGCGTTCTATTTATCAGCTGTTAACGACTCCCCAGGCCCAGTGATGCCTCCGCAATCCGCTCTCTAATTTCTATACTCACATATATAAAATGCCTTCACACCTCCACCCTCGGTCGCGCATGACGACTTCGCTCTTCGGGACAACTCTCATGGTCTCGTTCCTCGTCGTCGCAGCTCCACATCTGATACCCTGCCCCGTCGACCCTCGCACACTCGCCGATTCCGCAGACCCCACAGGAGAGAACAGGCGGAGACGGAGACGGAGAATCCCGGAAGATGAGAGCTGCAATGAAGTCATGAGCGTGGAACGGAGGAGGCAGCGGCTGGCGGAAGAAAAGTTGGCAGCAAAGAGGGAGTGCCCGGTGCCCAAGCCCGGTGGTCTCATTGGGCAGGTGCTGGGTGTGCAAGACGACGAGGGCAAGGAGGAGCAACAGTTCTCGATTTTGCAAAGAGTCGAAAAGGTGGTTTGCAGACCATGGGGAAAGAACAACAATCAATAACAGGAGGCCCGCGAGAACGGTTTAATGAATAGACATGCACGTCTGTACGTGTTCACAGAGACGAATACGACAGTCACGCCAGCCGGATCACTGTATCCGAGGATCTGTAAATATATTGCAGCATGAGAGGAAGGATCGCATCAAACTGTATATAAGAGAAACCCAGTCCTGATCGACTACCCAACATCCGCTCTTGTCTGCATACATGCTAATCGCAGTGACGTTCTGCCATTCGTGAGAACACACGTTGATGTGCATTAATGCGTTTAAGGGCCATGGCGCTATGGTGCACATATCCAGACCCTGAGATCCAGCACGAGCACGGTACATACAGTTACCTAATAAGTGACAAAAGAACGTGATCGCGTGTCGCGTAGCGTGAACACACTACGTCATGAACCTCGCCAACCACCGCGCTCCGTCACTAACCCTTCCACGTTTCGAGCTTGACATGCGCTGTTCAGATGCCCTCCCATGACCAAGCGCATGATCAAGATGCCCTCCGAACCCCTCACAAAACCCCAGCGGATGGCATACCGCATTGGTCGCGGTGAAACCGGCGTCCTAACGTTCGAGCCATATAAGTCCGAGATCCTCCCTCTATGGCGTTTCAAAACGCGTGCTATCGCTCGCAAGTCCTCTTCCGATATCTACAACAAGTTCCTAGAGTACGACAAGAACGATGACTTTATTGGCATGGACATGTCGCGCAAGTTCTTACAGATGGGCATGACCAGGGCAAAGAGATATGCGAATCATGCTGGAGGAAGAAAGTATGATAAGAAGACAGGGGAGCAATTGGAGATTAGTAAAGGGCATGAGGGCCAAGAAGAGAAGCTGGAGGCTAGTGGTATATTCAGAGAAGTCTGGGAGAAGGCTAAGCTGCATGAAGGGTATGTAGAAAAGAAGGAGAGGTTCATGAAGGAGCAGAAAGAGTGGGACAAAGAGAAAACGAGGGAGGCGAGGATAGAGGTCAAGAAGGAGGTCAAGAAGGAGATCAAGCCAGACATCAAGACGGAGATTAAGGAGGAATGAGTATTACTACGGCACTTCAAACCTGCAAGGTCCTCCACGCCTCGCGTTTACCGATAAAACTCGAATGAGCGCGAGCATTCTAAGATCTGAACTTAGATTCCTAGTCTCTTCTCGCACCTGCTACAGACTTGCACCGACTAGAATTAGGAAGGTCCTGTGCTATAATTGTCCCTGGCCTGAGGCATGGGTAGGCGTGAGCTGCTAGAAAAACTCTATCGATGCAGCAAGAGCGTTGTCCTACAAGACTCCAAGTACGCGGTTGCCAGCTGTATGGACCTAGAGCAATAAGGATGCGCAAAAAGGTACTGGGCTCTACGCGGATCGAGCGCATGTCTCGAAAGCTACTGTCTAGTCTGCTGCAGACTAAAGGGTGAGGACTCTACCCCGGGAACGACACTGCGAGTACAGGGCGCACCTTGTACTCGCAACTCCTGATGACATGGTTAAGTGTCAGGACTGTATTGTCTCCAGTGTTGCATTCGAGTGCCTTGCCACTGGACCACGAACCCTTTTTGGAATGGATGGGAAATGCGGAAAGTAGCGCGGGTCTCTAGGACCTAGAAATGATGCGACAAAGGGAAGGTAACAAGGTTTTTTGAGTCAGTTGTTGAGAAGCCTGGATGTTATGAGTCGCCGCAGTTCTGCGTCAGGAAATACTGCATGAAAAAGAGATGCAAGTCTATCCATCTGCCTCTCAGCGGGTGAGGCTGTTTGTAATGTCGCGGTGGATAGCAATGAACGTACAAGGGTGAATCAATCAGATATGCGGCCAGCTGCAGAAATTCGAAGAGTGATAATGTTACGTTTCTGCATCTCTTCAGAAGGGACATGCCTACTTCGAGTCTGGCGTATCGTTGGCGGTATGAGCTGTAATAGTAATGACAATACGGTGATCTGTCATTGTGTCCATGAAACGAACTGCTTTCTTTGGACCGATGAACCCGCAAAGAACTAGAATCGAACTATTCGCCGACTTGGAGGCAAAACGCTCTGTTATCTTCCTCCGCTCTCCACCATACTATTCCCTCAATCCGCTTTCTTGCGCTTCACTTGTGGCGTCTCAAAATTCGGATTCGCGCTCATCTCCCTCTCCTCTTTCGCATACGTCTTCTCCACGTCCCACTTAATCAGCCCGCCTTTCTCTGACAGCTTAATCGCCTGGCCCCTATCCTCCATACTCATAGTACAAATGTCTTTGTGCACAGCCCAATCCCCTTTCTGGCAAACATCCGAACAATACGTTGATGTGCCGCACCTTCCACACCGCTGTAACGGAATCCCCGTCTTCTTACATGCCGTACACCTAGAAAGATCGAGAGAAGAATATAGCCAATGCGGACTCATCGGTATTCCATCACCCCAAACATCCATTGGCGCATACTCGACGAAAAACCTGTGTTTCATCTTTTTCCCAGTCTCCCATCTCTTTTCCCTCACTATCTTCTCTGCAAACTCACAGCCTAGTTTTTCAATTTCCTCGGGATCCGTCACATCTTTTTCGCCTAACATACTCTCTTTGGGATTCGGTATCCACTTCCCTCTGTCGTCACCCTCTAGGACGATGTTGTAGGTAAGCATCAATGTCCAGTTATCGCCGCTGCCATCCAGGCTACCAAAAGTGATTTGGTTGCCGATGCGGCCGATTTCGATTTTCGATCCTTCGGGTGTGCCTTCGGCAATGCTTAAAGTCCATGTCATGGAAAACCAAGCATCTAGATCTAGGAAAGCTGCTAGAGCGTTTGGATGCCATTTGTACAATACTGTCGCTAGACCGATTGCTGGAGTAACTGTTTTGGAGGTTTCTGGAGTGAGACTGGAAGGATCGATGATGCTGAGAGAAGAGCCATTAAGATGTAGTGCAGCATCAGGGTAGTCGGGTAGCCTGAAATCGGATAATGAAGTGAGTTGAGAATCCATAATGTGTGATGTGTGATGCGCTGCATTGAGCAAGCGAATTGGAAAGTGCAAAGAGTGTGAAAGTGGGGTTACTGCTTGAATTCTCATTGGTTGGATTAGCACATCCTCAATTGAGTATAAAATGAATCAACATGATAACGCATAGAGAGGCGAGCCATCTGTCAAATCACAAAATCTGAAACATAAGGACTCTAGTTTTTGCATTCATTCATTCATATAGCTCTGTACTTGGTTATCATACACGGTTAACCTTTAGATTCCATCCTCTTAGTTGCCTCCGTGGCCTTGCAGCGGATGCGGCTTAGGTCCCTGCTGCACCGGTATGCTGTCCAGGGTTCCAGCATATCTCAAGAGACCCACGTCCGAGCCGGTCATGGTGCTCTTGTATTTACCGCCACCAATTTCGAACAAGAAGGACATAGGGAATCCAATATCGAAGGGAACAGCGGAGTCAATGTCATCAATCTCCTCCTCACTCAACTCGATTTCTAACGCCTCAATGTTGCCCTTGAGGTGGTCGATCTTACGGCCACCAACAATCGGGTATACGAAGGGGTACTTGTGTCGTACATACGCCAGTGCGACGCTAGTGATCTGAGTCTTCTTCTGGCTGGCGACAGATTCGAGCTTCTTAGAGATGGCTATGTGCTTTTCTGAGGCGGGACCAAAGTTGCGGCCCTGCTCGTTGTTCTTGCGCTTCTCTTCAGTGGTGAAGTTACCGCCACCTAGAGCACCCCATGGGCAGAGTGCCATACCTTCCTCGCGTGCCATAGGGATAATCTCACGCTCGAAGTCGCGCTCGGCTGCGGACCAGCGGCCTTGGTAGACACTGAAGCCACGTAGGCCATGGTTGCGGGCGTCTGGTACCGTTAGCACAATTGCCACATCTTCTCACAATATGACACTTACATTCGTTCGCCTTGCTGACGACCCAGGCAGGTGTATCACTGATTCCAAGGTAGAGGACCTTTCCGGAGTTGACGACGGCGTTGAGTGACTGCATCAACTCTGGGATGGATGTTGTGAAGTCCCACCAGTGCACGTACAGCAGATCGATGTAATCAGTCTGGAGCTTCTTGAGGGATGCCTCAAGCGAAACACGGAGCGATTTCGTGCTGTTACCAGCATAGTTGATACGTTGGCGAGGAGAGTTGTTTGGGTCTGGGAAGCAGGTGGTGAACTTGGTGGCCAGGACCATTTCGTGTCGTACGCCTCGCTCCTTCATCCACTCGCCGATCCAGGTCTCAGATTCCTCATTCTGGTAGTTGTTTGCGCTATTGCAGCGTTAGCTTTTATATCAAAAAGTTGCTGTCCTCGTATGAAGTACAGCGGTAGCGGGTAGTGTGAGAGACTCACGTATCAATAAAGTTACCACCTTGCTGGTGGAAGAAGTCCAGGATCTCAAACACCGTCTTCTTATCACACTTACCCATCATTTCCTCCCACGCGTCGCCAAAATTCATCGCTCCCAAGCAAAGAGGAGAAACACGAACTCCGGCAGTGGGCGACATGACGCGGTGGAAGTCCAGGAGGGACGCCGCCTTAGGTGGGGCACCAAATGGAGAAGGCATCTTGAATATGAGTTTTGAAAGGTTCTGGAAGAAGAATCAAATCTGCAGGTTGAATGTGGGAGTGCGTGTTATTGTGAGATCATTCGTGTAGGACGGAACCTCTTCTTATATCAATGAAGCTTTAGATGCCCATGACGTATTAGGCTAGAGTACCTCAGGGTCCACCATCGGTACCTTCCTCTATTGTATTCAAGTTCGAGAGTACCGAAGGTTGTCGGGGCCGATCGTTGTCGGATGGCGTTAAGACTGCGGAGGGGTAACATCTCGCGTGTTTGATGTGGAGAGCTTTGGTCATAGTAGATGTTATCTCCGCTAAGCTCCGAGTACATGTGTTTTCGAACTTCCCGCGTCGGACGAGTGCAAATTGTGTAGAATTTGTCCGTGACTAGAAGCTTCGGAGAGGCTCCAAGATGTGAAGCAACTTTCGACTGAAATTGTCGATGATTGGTAATTGTCGAATGTTCGGAGCTTTACGATGTTAACCAGGTCAGCAGTGTGCATGACGCCCCACCTCACTATACAACAGAAACTTGCATCATCGTTAAGTTCGCATTCCGTCTCAAACTACTCCATGGCTTGGATGGTCTTTGCTTCGCAAATAAGACACAAAAGCTCCGCGTGGAAGAAATCTATTTACTAGATATACGTAGGAAGATTTTATGTTCCATTTGCGGCTACAAGGACAACCTTGACCCAAGCTCATGGAAGCTGCCAACAATACACAATCCGATAGTAATGATGTACACGTGAACTTTTCAGGGTATCGGTACCATGCAAGACTCCATGTAAATGCAGCAAGGTGAAGAACAACAACAACAACAAGAGCACGTCTCTCTGTCCACTAATTTCTCTTCTTTTTCTTCTTCCTGTTCCGGCTCTTCTTCTTGGTATCCTCACCACCGACGTCAACTTCCGGTCCAACTGCGTCGAGGCGGATGTTTCCATATTTCTGTCGTATTTCAAGCTCAAAGCTGTCCTTCTCCAGCCTGAACAGCGCCATAGTAGCCCTGGCGTCTTCGACCGAGCTATGCGCACCGACTTGAATCTCCACACCCAACAGTTTCTCTGCTAACAGCTTCAGACCTGGTGTGCGCCCCGGTATTATGGCCAGCTCTCTGAATTTTGAGAACTTGGATGTATCGCGGATGAAGCGCTTGTCATGCTTCAAAATGAGCACGTCGAGATCGTTCTTCACCGCGTGACCAACGAGTATGCGCCCAGTAAGGAGGATCTTGAGGTCGTTTCGTACTTCGTCGAAGGGTCGCGCGACATCTTTGCGGAGATGCCTAGGCTCGATGCCTGAGACATGTGTTCGGTAGTCGGTGATTTCAATCTGTCGTGGTACCTGAACGTAGGAATCGTAGACTTGATGACCGTGAAAGTTGACTAGAGACACTCTTGCAAGCGCAGAGTCGCGGTTGGGCTCTGGTCCTACTCCCACCATCTCGCAATCTAATGCGACGTATTTGCCCGGCAGCGCTACCTCTGATACACCTTCATTCTCTACATCGGGGAAGTCGGGGTGTGGTTCGAGGATGGAGACAGCGGCAGCAGCGTCCCTCGGGTCGCTCAAAAGAGGCGTCTTCTTAAGAGAGGGCATTGAGACGCTCTTAGAAAGTGTTTTGGTGTCATGCTGCTTGACTGAGGCGCCTACAGACGCCGGCTCCTCCATTTTCTGTCGCTTTCTCGAGGGTAGAGGTTTTCGCGGTGTGTTCTTCTGTGAGCCGTTTACAGACTTTACTGATTCATCTCCGTGCTTCCCATTGGCGTGCTGCGTTCTCTTGCGCTTGAGTGAAGACTGCGTCTCTTCTTCGAACTTCTTGCTCTTCGGAGGTGTTGCCGGCGTTGAAGGCTTCAGTCGCTGTTGCAATATCTTCCAGTTGCTGGACAGAGTGCCGAGGTCGATTGGAGCCATTTTGTCGTCACCTGCAAGGCATAGCGGTGTGGGAATCGTCCTGTCAATGGTTGTCGCGAATGTTGGCCGTTTGGCTTTCTCCGCTCAGTCCCCGTGAGCAAAAGTTCAAACGCGCGCTAGCACATTCCAGATGTCGGCTCGACGCGACGCAAAGGCCCGATCGGCAGGCGGCAACATCGCGACAAAGGACAGCACCCCCAACATCATCGCGACATCAAACTTCACAACGTGACCTAAAATCTGCAATAATTGAGGAGCACACGGCGCATCACTATGGCGCCTCGAGAAAACTCTCACGAGCCCTCCGGCACGCCGGCGCCGGTGGAAACAGGCTTTGCTACTCTTGCACAGTTGAGGTAAGTGCGACACCATGCGCAAAATCTGAACACGTATGCTGATGCACTGCGTGCAGGACTGGTGTGAAGGCGTGGGTTGAGAAGGTACGTGGATAGTGATGCGCGACGCGAGCCCCAGGAGCATGATCATCAAGATGAGAAACACCAACACTTTCTAGGCATTTCGACTAACACAATACAGGATGGCGAGAAGCGCAAAGCCGAAATACTGTCGATTCAAACACGGCAGGGCAGGCCCAAGTTTTACGTTCATTATGAAGAGTTCAACAAACGTTTGGATGAATGGATCGAAGCCGAACGGATAGACTTGTCGAGAGAAGTGGAGTGGCCTGCGCCCGAGAAAGCAGACAAGAAGAAGGGCACTGCCGTCAAGACCGACAAGGCACCCTCAAAGTCTGATCAGAAGAATCTCAAGCGATCACGCAGTAAACTTGATCGCGAGATCTCAGGCACCCCAGAGTCAACGTCTAGCAATCTACCAGGCAAAGCACCAAGGCCGTCTAAAGCAAGTGGCAAGGAGAACCAAGAATTGATAGTCACCAGCGAAGTTATAGAGGGGACACCAAAACCTGAGGATGAGGAGATGGATCTCGTCGACGTGCAGGACGCTGCCGCAGCAGCCAAGGCCATGCCACCCCAGGATTATTCGAGAGAAGACGAAATCGAAAAGCTCCGTACGTCAGGATCCATGACGCAGAACCAGACCGAGATCTCGCGAGTGCGTAACTTGGAGAAGATTCAGATGGGCAAATTCGAGGTCGAACCTTGGTACTTTTCACCCTACCCAGTCGACTTTGTGGATTCAGACGTAGTCTACATTTGCGAATTCTGCCTCTCCTACTATGGCGAAGTAACGCAATTCGAGCGTCATCGCACAAAGTGCCATCTCCTCCACCCACCAGGCAACGAGATATACCGAGACGATTATGTATCCTTCTTTGAGATTGACGGGAGGCGACAGCGAACATGGTGTCGGAATCTCTGTCTACTTTCGAAACTCTTCCTGGACCACAAGACGCTCTACTACGATGTCGACCCTTTCTTATTCTACTGCATGTGTACCCGCGACGAACATGGATGCCATTTCGTAGGCTACTTCTCCAAAGAGAAGGAATCAGCAGAGGGTTACAACGTGGCTTGTATTCTCACGCTCCCTCAGTACCAACGGAAAGGCTTCGGTAAACTGCTCATCGACTTCTCTTACCTTCTTTCTAAGCGCGAAAACAAACTCGGATCTCCAGAAAAGCCCTTGTCTGATCTGGGTCTTCTTGGGTATCGTGCCTACTGGCAGGAAATTCTTGTCGACATCCTAATGGAGCCTGGCCGTACAGAAGCGAATATCGAAGATCTGGGTGCTGCAACTGCGATGACCACCAACGATGTTCTACACACCTTGCAGAATTTGAACATGCTGCGATACAGCAAAAATCAGCATGTTGTTGTACTTACAGATGCAGTTATTGCGCAACGGGAGAGGCAGAAGGCGAAGGAGAAGCTGAAAGGCAAGAGGAGCATTGATCCTGATCGTCTGATTTGGAAGCCACCTGTGTTCTCGGCGGCAAGTCGGACATGGAACTGGTAAATGCTTCCTCCGGTTACTTCTTTCCGCATCGTGAGGATCGGTTTGGCGCATGGCGTTGTCCGTTTACTCCTTTATAGTATACCCAAAGTCCCATTGATATCATTATAAAATGTCCAGCACCTTCTTACACTATGCTGCTTTCTCTATATCTCCCTCTTCATCCAGTGCTGTCCAACCACTCAAAACACATCATCCTTGTTGCAGCATCCTCAAATCTCCACTCTAGCAACACCTCTCTTCGCGCATCTTCTCCAAGTCCTGCCACCACCTCACTAGTCTTCAACATGTCCCTCAACTCATCAACCACATCTCCCATTCGAATACCTCTTTCTCGCTCAATCCTCACACAGCGCTGCTGCCACTCTCTCCTCGCCCCTCTGCGCAGCACATTCCCATATTCCTGATCCCACACCGCCCCTTCCACACAATAAATCTCCACACTCCGGATCGCAGGCCTTGTCAGGTACGCCTCCAACCCTCTCCACTCCTGCATCTCCTTCTCACCCCCTACGAACCAGTCATCAAACTCCGCAGCACTCGACTTTGTTCTAACACAAACCCCCATCTCTCCCTGCGTTATCTCTTCCAGCCCGCCAACGAACTCACACAAATACTTCCCCAACCAAGGATGCAAGTACTGGCGCAGCCCAGAAAGAAGACTACTGTAAGCACTTTCGTGCCAGAAGTAGTGGTCGTCAGAGATATCTAATAGCACTCCTGCGTTCTGCCATTGCGTTGTTCGAAGGAGGATGTCCTGGGCGACAGATGAAACGGGCCATGGCAGTTTCTTGAGCGTCTGTGGTCTTGTAGTAGTGTAATTATGTGAAGACAGAGTGCTGGGTAGAGGAAGGAGCCGAGGAAGGAGGTTGAGCCGGAGTGTTTCTTTCCAGTGTCTGGAGACAGATGCACAAGTAGAGAGATCTGAAGGGGGGAGGAAGGAGATGATTTGTATGAGGATTTCGGGGAGGAGGAAGATACGATGCATATTTTGATATGAGTGGTAGCAATGAACTTGGATTGGGGCCTGACATAAAGGTCAAGATGAGCTGTATATGACTACCGAATTAGTACAAGAGGCGGAAGCAAGCTGAATCGCCTACTCCGCTACACCGTCGCATTACCTTGGATACTTCGATAGTTTTGTACAATAGGTAGTCAGCCATCTCACGTCAGCCGTGCAATCAATGTCGTGCTTAGAGGGCGGAAGCAACCTGATTCGTGGGATAAGGCGCAAGGCGGAAATGCCGGGTATCTTGAAAGTGCTTGGCCTGATTACTGATAATTGCCCTTTTAAGACATGATAATCAAGCTTTGTAGTCTCACGCCAACGCAGCCATCAACCCCACAATACCACCCGAACCAATAGCCACCGCCCGAAGCATATTCAACTTACCAAACTTGTCTAACAGATCGTTTACTTCTTTATCCTCCGATTTACTACTCTCCCTTTTGGTCTTCTCTTGTGGCACACTCAAGTCCTTCCATTGACTCACATCATCCTTGCTATTCACAGACTCATCAGCGCTCCGTTCCTTTGATCCCGCCTTTTCTCGATACTCGGCGGATGCTGCACTCCGGCTCCCGCCCAATTCTTCGTTCTTCTGGATAAGGGCAAAGTTGGTCGGTATCATGAAACTGGTGATTGGTGCGATGCTGAAGGAAAGTACCGCGGCCGCGAGGTAGAGACCTGGCTTCCCCTTCACAGCATGCTGGAGCAACGACGATGTTGAATTGATGGACGAGGCGGGGAGAGAGTTGTAAGCGAGATAGATGAAGCCGGAAGCAGAGGTGATCGCGGCTGTTGGGAAGGTATGAGAGCCCCGTGAGAAGAGCCAGCGTATCATGGGAAGAGAGCGAGATGCCGGCTGTGATTGTACGATGGGTATGTCGAAAAAAGATAAAGCTGCGATACCGCCCGACGCTAGCAACGCAGTGGATATGCTTAAGATTTGTATGGTCTGTGTTGCTGACATATTGTTGGGATGGCGTGAAATTGAGTTCTTGGATATTGTTGCAGATATCAAAGGAGATGCGAGGAATACAAGAAAAAGAAAGACAAAAAGCTGTTTTCATATATATTATAAGCGTCGATGTGGTAATTTTGCTGGTGCACATGTAACGCGTTCCGTGGATTCCGAAAAGATAATGGTCGTCGAGATGATGTCATAGTGGCCTAAGACCAGCCATCGCGTTTCTCGTACTAGACGAACATTTCGGTCGCGGCGTCTACTGATCCCGACATTGTCGCAAGATCGGTAACTCTACTCAGTCCGCTTGCGCACCTTGGGCAATGCGAACCAACAAACCATCATGACGGCGTACATACCAATCGCGACAGGGTGAAGTACCCAAGTACCTACGGAATTAGTCAATCAGTGTTTGCGTTTAGGACAGAGGAAGCTTACCGGATGCTTGCGCGAGGACACCAGTTGTGAATGGAGCGACTGCACCACCCGAACTGCCTGCTCCTCCGATGAATCCAATTGCCGTGGTCTGAACGTGACGAGGCATGAGGCGTGAAAAGATGGTCTGCGCGCAAGGGTAGACAGGGCCCAATAACAAGCCCAGCAAGCATACAGCGACCGCATTTCCGATCAAGTTCGGCGTCAACCATGCCAGAAGCTGAAGGCCTACTGTGCCGATTGTGAGGATGACGACAAAGTTCTTCTCGCCTATCTTGGGCGCAGCGTGAGTAAGTACAAAACGACCAAGAGTGATGCCAGCCTATTCGATAATTAGCATATTCGTAACAGTGTAAAGGCATTTTACATACCCAGAAGCCTGCTGTAACGTATCCAACCTTGGCAGGGTCCCCGTTACGGTAGTTGATGAGGTACGAGATGAACCAGCCTGAGATGCTCACTTCGGCTCCTTGGTATGCGAAAATGAATAAGGCGCCAAAGATGGTCACCTTGTTTTTCAAAGCGAGCTTGAGGTTCTTCAGCTTTGACGCGGCGTTCTCTGCAGAAGTTTGCCTGCTCGTCGTGGTTTCCAAGAGGGTCTCCTCGGAGTCTTCCGTGTATGACCAGAAGGACCATGCTGCGAATGCGATACAGCAAATTCGCAACCCCACGGTCAGAAAGTAGAAGCGTGACCACAAGACTCCTTGCGAAACGATTGCTGTCCCGATAATGGGTGCGACTATTCCTCCGACGCCATAACTACCATGCGCGAGGCCAAGAATGACGCTTGGTGGATGCGTGTTCGCACAGTAGACATTGTTAAGTGCTAGGTTAATGGCGGCACCAAATCCTAGGAGGAAGAAACTGTTGTTGTTGTTAGCGGTGCGTTACTGATGTCTCGGACTGCACACTTACGATACGACGACGAGAGGATAAGGAGGCGTGCACACAAGAATGATGTATGCAGAGAGTTGTATCAACTCTGCGAAGATCAAAGTCTTTGCTCTTCCGAACTTGCCCAGAATCATATTCGTAAAAAAGGCGGCAGATATGAACCCAATGGCATTGCCAACGAAGACTAGGGACATGATGGAGTATGAGATATGATAGTACGACTCCATGTATGGGATCAAAGCACCAACGACTTGCCGCTGGTCAGTATTTATCCACAGCATAATACCATGAACATGGTGTACAAGTTCAAAGTCGTGGTCTTTCTTACCTGAATCATTTATACCGTTTGAGAAGTAGATCAAGCAGCAGCACAAGATCCTCCATTTGGTCATTGGCTCAGCGTTCCACAATCTTTCTCTACCGACCGCTTCTTCTCGATTCGGTGTAGCCGGTCGACTCATTTCAAGCTCATTGGGGGTTATAGGTGTCTGCGTGCCCTTTGGCATATCAAACTCTGAGACCAATCCTTGGCGACCATTGTCTGTTTTGCTAGAGGCGAAATCTGTGAGTTCGACATCCGGCAACACACCTACATCATCGAGTGCTTGAGGTGCTTTGCCTTTGCTCTTCTGGTACGTCGGTTCTGGATTGGTGATTTTTGACGTAGGTTGCATGTCGAATAAGCTGTGGAATGCGGACGACATGTTGGCGGTGTTTTCAATCGGCGGTGCTCTCTTGCGGCCTTGAAGAGCGAATGTCAAAGCCTTGAGCTATGCAACTTGGGAACGGTCACCTTTCAATCGTGTCTCAGGCTGTAGGAAGTACCGAAGAATCCACGTTCAACATGAAGGGAAGAGTCATAGATAAGAAGGTCTGCCGAGCACTGACTATACGGAAAACTCAGACCCTTAAGATGGTAGTCTACGAAGTGCTCAACGAAAGCGACTAACCAAATCAAAGGGCTGAGGGCGCAATCGCTGAGAAATCGGGAAACGCATGATTACCACATCCTGCTAGATAGAGAACCACCGGTCCCGGCTTCGGACCTATCACAGGCAATGAAGTACGTATCTTGTGGTCGCGCTCCAGCAGTGTGGGGATCGTGAATGGTCACCAAGTCGATCGTGAAGCTCGTGAATCATTCTGCAGCGAAACAGACGCGTCTACTTCTGCAGACAGCTGTTCCAGAACAGTAACGGATCCGACAGTTGGAGAAAGACAGGGCCTGGACCAGTGAGTGGAAAGTCGCTTTGCCTAGCTGGTCGCGAAAGTGCGAGTTTGGGGGTTTCGGAGCGGTGAAAACTTCCCCGCGGGCTCGGCGAACCTTTCCTACTTGGAAATTTCCAAGCCCCCCTCCAATACTGCACCACAACTATCGCCGTTAATAATTACCCCTCACACTGCTTACCCAAGCTCTGCTCCAGCATGGCCCGTCCAAAGCGTAATGTTCTTGCCACGATAGACAGTACCATTATACCGCCTGACGCCCTGTCGCCAAACCACGTCATCGCGCGTATTACCAAAGCCGAAGGGAAGAACATTTACGCCGCCGAGCTACCAGATGGCAAGCCTGTCCTCGCCGAGCTAGAAGCGAGGTTCAGATCGACGGTATGGATCAAAAGGGGTAGCTATGTGGTTGTAGATACTTCTGCGTTGGCAGACCGGGAGAACAAGCTGGACGGAGAGATTGTGAATGTGGTTCGTGACGAGAAGGCCTGGAGGAAGATGAGCTACTGGTATGTTCCAATTGGGTATCGTATAGTATGTGTACAGAGCGCTAATAGCATAATATACAGGCCCAAGGAGTTCGTGAAGAAGTCCACCTATGTTGAGGATAGCGACGAAGAAGAATCGACCGTTGGAAAGATGCCGCCTACCGACTCAGACGAAGACTGAGCCTTCGATCGCACTCACTCGGCGTGCTCATGATCCTCCTCGATTATGCCCTTCGTCACACCTTCATAATCCTTCCTCGTTCCCCACCACACGCCCGCGACTGTGATCGCCAGAACGCCTACAACCGTTGCCGAACTCGCCGGTGTACTCGGGTACACATTCCACGCCCACTCTTGCGCGCCCCATAATGCATATACCACGGCCGGATTGAAACCTGCTTTCCACAACAAGAATGGTGTGCTCCACGCAATGTACGAGTAAAACTGGTAGTGCAAACTCCTCGCGCAAAGTAGTCCGATTGTCATCGCGGTCAGCATCGTCGTCATGATAAAGTCCGGGGTGATCTTGCTGGACATGGTGTCTTGGTCCCGGGGCTCTATGGCTGGAATACAGAGTTTGAGGAACTCGCGGACGTTGCGCTTCGAGGGCTTGATCCAGCGGGTTCGGGCATACCAGATGAGGAGGCCAACATGCAGAGCGAGTAGGCCGACAGCGAAGGGCCGGGAGAGGAATGTAGATTCCGGGACGAAGCGCCAATTCACGGTCCATTTGTAAAGGAAGACACGGCTGAGTTCGAAAGCGCGGGCAAAGTAACTGGGTGCGCGCTTCCTGAAGGGGTAGCCATATAAGACCTATGCATCAGTTAGCATTGATACCATACGATGTGCCACCTGCATCTTATCTCCAAAAACTTCAAACAAGCGGGAATCAGAGATACTTACTGAAACCTGCACAATGATCATGGCCTGTGTCAATGCTTCTCTCCCACCCAACTTCATCACCATCAGAATGCCCATTGCGGGCAATGGCAACAACAAGCTCATCTTGACGTTCAGGCCTGTGCTATACAGCGCACTCCCCAAATGCCATTGATTGCGCTGGTAGCAGTAAACAGCCAACCAAAAGAATAAGACCGCGAAGCAATCGTTGAAGCATCGCAGCATGAAAATACTATGCATACGTTTTGACAAAATCAACAGCGGAAAGATGTATGGCGGGACCTATCAGCATGTTAGCATCGACTACAACATCTGCACCTTCATGCCAGCCTCCACCAACAACAAACAGAACAGGAGAGTACTCACTCTAGCCTTCCTATAACATTGAAACACCACACCAAGCGTAAGCAAATACACACCGGCGAAGATATATTGCGCAAGGCCTATATCCCGCCCTTCATCCGTCCACTTGTACAGATGCTTGTAGATCCATACATGCGCACCAGGATACACAAGCGGACCTGTAGAACCAGCAATGTTCTTATAGTCGCGCTCGCCTTTAAGGTATATGGAAATCTGCTGCATATATGTTGTCCAGTCTATCTCTGTATCTGAAAAGCCATCGTTGTTAGGACACGTGGTGTTTTGTGAGAGTAAGACAGGAGAGCACGAACAGGGTATCTTCTCGATTATCACGCCTGAGAGCGCGGCGTCTGCAATGAGTAGGAGAGGTGTCATCCATCTTGTGTGATCAGGATTGTAGGCTAGGTCTTTCGCGCGCGCGAAGAGTGACATGGCGGGCTGTTGTTGCACGCGGATTTGGTGATGGCGAGTTCGCGGGTTGACGATGGTGTTATAGTTCGCGTCGCGTGTCACGTGGGCAGGAGGTTCGAGGTTTCAAGGATGACGATTTCGCGCGACATGTGTTTCAGGCATCTGTTCCCTCGTGCGAGGTGTAAGTGGTGGTTTGATGTGGGGTGGATGGTTATTTTGGGGTCTGCCAGGTTTTAGGGTGTTGCAAATGTTCTTCCGTATTTTTGATGGTAAGTGCGAGTTCCCCACGGTAACGGACTTCCACGATTCTATCACAATCTGTATTCCAAGTATGATGGCTAACCGAAGAGCCGTCATTGGCTTCGCATCATCTATAATATGATACCTGTGCGCAATTGGCTGCGTACCTCCGTGTCTGCTCCAACCACATGTCACGATAGTTCCAACAAGACCAGTAGTAAACTTGAATGACCAGATAAGTGGTTGTATTAAGTCTAAGCAATAAGGAATGTCTATCTTGGAAGCGCTAATAAAAATTTACAAGAGAAGTTGATGCATTTTGTATGCTCGACCACCCACCGCTTACTCGTCCTCGGGGAGGGTGACGAGGGTGATGTAGGCGTCGGAGACGCCCTGGCAGACGAAGTCCTTGGGGCCGTTACCGCCAGCGCGGCAGTAGTTAGGAAGAGTGGTGGTAGCGACATAGGTGATGCTGAAGGAAAAGTTAGTACATCTGAAGATGAGGAGTATTCGAGAGTATGGGGGAAACTTACTCGTCGCTGACCTTCTGCTTCAGGAGCAGACCGCTGCGGTCGCTGTCGAAAGAAAAGTCCATGAAGCTGTTCTCGCCGCAAGAGTACCACTTGTGGTCCTCAAGCTTGTCCGCCTGAGCAGAGCAGGTGAAGTCGAGGGTTCCTCCGTTGGTGGCCTTGATGTTGAAGCCTAGGCTGTTGTAGTAGGTTCCCTCAGGCTTGCGTCCGTAGAACTCAGAGATCTTCCAGACGTAGTCACCCTGGGTGGAGACAGGGCAGGATGCAGTGTCCTGGCGAGACTCAAGGGGAGCGGCGGCGGCAAGGCCGGCGGCGGCGAAGAGAGAGGCGATAGTGGTGAACTGCATTTTGAAGGAGTTGGGTTGAGGTTACGGTTGAAAAATGGAGTGTTTGGTAGTTGAGTAAGTTGTTGTTGGATGGGAATGCTGTTGTTGGATGATGAATTGTAAACAGGATACTTGCCTAGCATTATATATTCATCGCACCTCGTATCTGGGGTATCCTACTACTGCCACGATCATCATGTCCGTCCTGTTCCAAGATTCAATACGAGGCAATTGACATCAAGCGTCCCCCTTGGACATACCCACAAGAACACACCAGAATGGCATACCATGAAAACTTCTCTAGAAACACGAGCATCGACCCATGCCGACAGCGCCGAGAAGCCACTACTACCCCATTTTTGGAGGCTCAGTACCCTTGCTAACGGTGACACGAGCCAGTAGCGGCATCCGGGGTGACCGGATGAGGCGACAACACGTCCTATCCGGACAGTTGGTAAACCTAGCGGCGCTTGGATCATGCCAAATATACGAGATGTGACGTTTAGGAGGATGAATTAGGTATGCACAGTAGCATCGTGCGCTGGCCGATCGGCCGTACAAGAACCCACTTCCGAACGCTAGCGGCATGACGTCCTGGGCTACAGGTATTCTAGTTGCTGTTACCATACATGTACTGTACGATGGTGGGAGGCGACTGCACCTTCAAGATCGATATTGTTTCGGTACGTACTGCAACGCTCGAGCAAGAACAGCAGTACCTAGGTAGTCTATCGGTTCACAGTGAAGACCTCTTCTGTGCTGAGATGCCGGATCGGATCGCTGTGGATCATGGAGAACACGGCCATGCGAATGATGACTTCAATTTACTAGAGTTCCATGTCGGTCCGTCCCCGAACGTCGAGCGGCCACATCGTCCACCGTGTGGTGACCCGAGTGCGATTGCGAGTTCACTAATCAGTAAACAACGTTTTCTATATGCAGCATGAATAATTAGCATGAAGATCTCTCGTGAACGAAGGATCGAAATACGACCTCGCTTGAGATTGAACCGACGTGTCGGAAGGTTGAGCCGTGAATGCATTGCATCATAGAGCCGGTTGTGACGGGTGTGGCTGCCGATCATCTGGATGGCTCGTGTTCAGGGTCCACGCTCAAAAAGCGGGGCTTGCTATCAACACCACCACTAATGCCCGATCGGAGTTGCTCCGGTGGTACGCTACCTAAGCATATTGCTATTTCTGGACCCGCAATCGAGAACTCAGCCTTGAACCAAGAATGAAAAAGCATACGTCCTACGTAGAGACTCATCTGACCTGAGGGAAATACATGAGTGGCAACAAACTCTCAATGGTGGCGCCTACCGTGCGTGAAGAAATTACAGATGTACACCGCGATAATCTGAGACTGTGCACAAATGTTGCACGGTTGCTCTCGGTCATTTACGAAGATCTGGATATTAAAGTTGGGGAGTGACGGCACCAGTCATTTCCTCCGGACATGACTGAACAGTTTGCTAATTACAATCGGAGTCTGACGGATCGATGTCTTGCACTGGAAACAACGACACTGGATGTGACATGGTATTTCGGATGCTGACAACGATTGAGCGAAGTATCGGAATACTCGTCCATGGCCTATCGGCGAAAAGGATACCGGCATCATAATACGGATTATCATACTATTCGTACTTTCAGGAACAGCCGAAAGTATGGGGCGACAAGACACCGGCATATATGGCAGTGCATTCCGACTTTGCTTGGCTCAAGCTACGTCAGGTGGTTGCGAAAGCGTATGAAAGGTGTAAGATGCACACGAAGTGGTTGATAAGATGCTGGCAGTGCACGCACTGGTCACAATGAGGGGTAGGACGAAGAGCTAACAGGGGAGAAGCAAAGGATCAATTTTTTTCGTAGCCAGGACGATACATCTTGGAGGCATTGTTCAAGTGACAATAGATTGTGCACCCATCCACAAATCAAGGCATGAAACCGAGCTGTTAGAGTCGCCAACGTCCGTTGTAAGAATGGAGCCACGAATAATATCCCAGTGTAGCGGACGCAGAAAACATTAGGAAGAAAGGAAATGTACAGCGGTTGGTACCCGCCTTGCTAAACAGGATGACACCCGCTGCAAAGCTGTGAAGGGTGTGAGGTCACACTGCTATGTTGATGCTCTAGGAATTGGGTACGTAGAAAATTCTGTCACCAAAATCGTACGTCATTGTCTTTCTAGTTATATGCAGTTCTTGCGCTACTTCGTGCACATGCTTCACAAGGGAACCAATATCAGCGATCTTGCTTGACTGGACCTAACAAGATAGATGCAAGCACGGTCACATTTGAACAAGAACAAGCGGACTTTATGGGTATGCTGATCAACTCGATCAAAGCCCATGAATGCATTCGGTAAATAGTGTTAGGTGAAACGTGATGAAATCCCAATATATCTTCTGAAAAAGATTTGTCAAACGCCGACCATGCAGACATACGCCATCAAATAGTTATTGATTTGAACCTCCAATCCTTGCCCACTTGTAGCTTAACCCCAAGTTCCACCCTCAGGATCCCGCCTCTTTCTTTACCCAAAATAGAAGCCTTGTGGAATTTTAGAGATCCTAACGGCGGTAACGATCGAATTTGTCGAGCAAGCGCTTGATCGATGCAAGCAGACCACCAGCATAGTCTTGTTGGGAAGTCGCTGGCGGAGACAGACCTGCTTCTAGATATCCGAGCTCAAGTTCGTGGGGATCGCTATCATAAGACCCATTGAAGATGCTGCGAGATCGTAGACCAGCCGTGTCAAAATAAGGCAGACCGCTCGTCCGTCGTCCTTCAGGCAGACTGCTTTCGGATGAGATGTTGGGGACCGAGTCATTGCCAACCCTCTCCTGGCCATTTAGCTGCTTGATAATATAGACCGTCAGGTCGCACAGATAGAAGCTGAGCGGGATGGCTATAGCAAGTGCGAAGAACGGATCAAGTTTGGTACGATCCAGCCAGTAAGTTCGTACTGATGCGAACGCCATAAGAACAAGCGTCGCGAATATACTGATAGTTGATGCGATGAAGCAGAACAGCTTCCCTCCGTCATTACGAAGCATCACAAGCTCACAGTATACGAGCATGAACATACCGTAGCCAAAGCCTGTCGCCAGTCGGATGATTCCTGTATCATCCGTGCCATCGTTGCTTGATGGTGCGCGGATCGATTGGAGCACTGCTGCAATACACAGCATGCCAAAGAAGGCCGATGTCTCCTTCTTGAAGTATCGGAACCATATGGCGATGATGAGACATAGAATCAATATTATAGCCGGAGCGACGAGAAAAGCGCATGATACCAGGATCTCTTCGAGCATAGCTAGGCTTCGCCGCTTCCACATCGGTTGTACGTCGGCATTCGGACTCTGCGCAGTGACAGTGGGGCTGAATAGTGCTAACAGCATCCATAGCGCAGAAGGACGCTGTGAGAATACTGATCTTGTTCTCCTGAGAGCCCTTGAACGTTGCGCGGTCTCGATCGAATCGTATCTGCCCGGGCTTGTAGCGATCGGCTTCTCGATGGCGAAGGCCTCGAGCAATACCAGATCATTGGAAGAGTCGAGGAATGCAGCTACGTCTATGTTGCCATCTTCGTTTGTCTGAGGTAACGTTGAGAAGTCCTTATAAGCGAGGGCAACAAACCTCGAAGGAGATTCCTTTAGAGTCTTTGTAAGGGCTGATCCGTCCTTTTTGTCTAGGGGTAGCGATGATCCATCGTTGGCCGAAATGTGAGAGCAATGCCGGAAGACAGATTGTGCGTCACCGTTTACGTACAAACGGTATCCACCATCCACGACAAGAACGGATCCGACAAACTTCTGACCAGACCAGACCCGAAAATTGTTTGCTTTGGCTCTTTCTGACCAGACGTTCAACTCAAGGCTTTTTCTCGCAAATTCAAGTAGCGCATAGTCCGATTTAGATCCTACCCAAACAAAGCCAACCCCATAGCCCATGGTACTAACAGCGATCGCTTGTCTGAGTAGTGTATCAAGTTTACTTTCTTCTTTGCTTGGAGAGTACAATGCAGATGGGTCACTCGTAGAGTTGATCGTAGACTTAAATATATAGCGAAGTGGGCGGGCCACACGCTTGGTGTCTTGTGTTGGTGTGCCAGTATTGTTGAAGTAGGTAGTGATCGAGCGAGCCAAGGTTCCATGACTTCGAGGCTTTCGTACGAGTCTGCTTTCTCTGAGTGTATCTGTGACACATTCGGCAAGGAATGTAATGAACGAAAAAGCCGTGTTTGCGAACTCGATGATGAGGGCGTTCCATGTGTATGTGCAGCCTTGTAAGAACAAATCGTAATCGTCATGCATAGAGTCTTCACAGCGATCCAGTACATTCTTTCCGTACAAGGAACGTTGTCCGGTTGCCGTGACCAAGAAAGTCCCGAGACCATCAACTACTCTGGATCCTGACAGGATGAGCGGGTCAAGCTTGGTGCTTGAAGAGTCGTGTATTGCACTACCCGGCGTTTTGGTAGACAAGCCAGACTCGCCTGTGATGAAAGACTCATCGCACTTGATGTTGTAACCCTCAACGAGTATGCCATCTGCAACGACCATGTCTCCGGGCTCCAAATGAACAACATCGCCAGCAAGGATCTCCTTGACGAGTATCTCGTATGTCTGGCTCGCTCGTACCACTTTGACAAGTCGATCTTCTTTCTGCCTTTGTCTGTCAGCGGACTTCTCTTTCCTTCTGCGTCCTTTCCAAGCCGCTAGCATAGTGCTAATTCCAATGACAGCAAATGTCGCGGCAACGAAGCGTAGTTCGCAAGGACTTTGCAGCTGTACATATAACGCGCAAACAAGCTGCGCGACAGCTGCAGCGCTGAGCAGGACGAGCACCTTGGTATCGTACGTCTTCAGTATCAGTTGCCAGATATCTATCGGTTTACGCCCAACCGGCCTTTCTTCGGAGAATATGCGCTTGCGGTCGGCGAAAAGGTTCGATGAGCTCGCGTGATTTGGTGTAGAACTAGAGCGAAGGTCTGTAGGGATTCCAGGTCCCTCTTGGCTAGAATCACGGGAAAGTGGCGGGCTCTTGATAGTATCCTCCCATAGTTCAAAACAATCGAGGCGCGCTTCGTCGATGCTCAGGCCAGCCTTGACGTCGGTTCGGAGACCCTTTGCAATTCCTTCAAGACCACCGAGCGCATGAAAAACACCGAGACTTTTCGGATTGTAGAGCATAGACAGCTGATCCGGGGAAAATGCGAATGGATTGTTTTGCACCTTAAAATCTGCTTCCGTGCCATCGTCAGGTTTCGGTGCTTCGGCTTTATTTAGTATCGTAGTTGACACGGGTTCGGCCGCAGTCACGGTTGGTTGCGAGAATGATCCAGATGTGAGTTCGGGAGAGGTCGAGTTACCCCTAGGTCGAGGGCTTGGGACGGTGAGCCAGCCTGTAGTTTTGCATCCTACAGCGGCTGAGCTGATCTTGTGCGGGCTTGTTGGCCGGATCTCTCTGTTGTCAAGGATTAGTGACTTAATCTACTGGTATGACTTGAGGCTAGTGGTCCGTACTGAATATGATGCTCTGGCAAGTCCACCAGCAATCTACCGCCGGCTGGGAGCCCTCGCGCACTCATATTTGGGGACCCTCGGTAGGCGAACCCTCGCAACAGTGAGTATCTCCCGGGGAATGGAGGCGACGCAGCTGATTTCTAGAATCCTGTTGACACAATCTTGAGTGAAAGCAATGGTGGTCGATGACATTCAACTGTAGCGTCGGAGGGGATATGAGATGCTAGAGAACAGAGCGCAACGGAAGCAACGCGAAGAGACGGGTGGCAGACATGAGAAAGAGCCGGAAGATGAGATTGAGCAAATGTTGCCCAGTCCCAAGTGTGGCTGTAAACTCAAGGCGACCATACAGATTGTGCCACGGGACAGAGCTGACATGCAGCCAGCGCCCTTCGACACAGCCCAGCTGAAGGACCTCGACCATCCGCAACCTCTATTGCCCAACCTTACCCAGCCTCCTCAAAATCACCCCCAAGCCGTGTCAACGGCATAACATGATTGCGCATCTACCCCACCACCGACACGAGAACCTCTCATTTTCACGATCCTCTTGCGCTACTCCACCATGGACGACATGTTTGCAGAGTCTTGTCCTCTAATGCCCTCGCTTCTGGAGCTCACATCCCGCTTTACCCATACTCGATTGGACTCTCCTGCGCCAGGTTCTTACCGAAGACTCGTGCGCATAGTCAATCTGTCGGTGTTGCATATGGAAGACCTAACAAGGACTGGAACAGAGATAGGAGAAGACGCTATAATATACAAAGATTGCATAGCTGCTTTCGAGAAGACACAACACCATGGTCCCGCGGAACACATTCGAGATTTTCTGGACGATATGACAATGCAGCAAGAGTGCCACGGTCGATCGGAAAGGTCGCTTATATGGATTGCTGATAACACTGAAGTCGATCTGATTTCCCGGGCGCTACTCCGAGCGGATCGGGACTCAAACAGGCGAAGCGACGCACACAAATCCATGCTCGAGTCCACGTATGGTGTTATCAGGCTGCAGAGCCATCATCGAAAATTCCTTCGTAGCTGGATACTCACTATAGGCCAAGCGAGCTCGTATTGGCTTCTTCGAAACTACGAAGTCTCTCGAGATCCCACTACATCAACCGTTTCGGTTCTCATGCTGTATGCCGAAACATTGCGCACTCCATCAGCGGGCGTATTTGTCATATCAGCACTCCTGTACGGTGTCTTCGCAATGCTCCAGTACCATATCAACCGAGCGGACTACTTCCAACAAATCTGCTTGATCACCGGACTCGCGGCGGGTCTCTTGCTTAGTCCATCTGTTCCATTTACCGTACCAGAGTCGCCGGTATGCGTGCACATATTCGCAGCTGCAACGAGCGTGGCAATGGTGTGCAGTGCTTGCGGTCACTGGGTCTGGCGGACGTTCTTCAGTACACGAGAAGCTAGACTAGAGAAGAAGCTTGCAGAATGGGGGGAGGATGCAAGGGACATGGACAAAAATACACATGTCGTTAGATTTTGCGAGCTGGCTTAACCAAGCGGTATATCGATTGTGGTAGGGAGCGGTGGATAAGCTGGAGTACGGCGTCAGTGGTTTGCTATTGGAAGGGATAAGCGTTTTAATCTTGAACATGTATTTATTCAGGCTGCAGGACGGGAAAATTCAGGACATGGTGTCGTAACTAGATGGACTGAATCGCATGAGAGATCTACTCCCATTGCGTGCCCTTTAGTCGTTGCATGAGATACTCGACTTCAACCTCCTTGGTCAAGGGAATGACCCAATCCTGTAGAACTTGTTAGAAGGTATCTACGGAGAGTCCCAGCAGAATGAAATACCTTGTACATGGCGACTACTGCATCTGCATTCACTTTGGACGATCCATTTGCGCCTAGGTCCGGGTCTGTGCCGTATGTCTTTGCCTTCAACCTCAGTCTCTCGAGCACCTTCTTCTCCACCGCAGCATTTGTGATGGCCTCGTCGATACCCTTCCTGTCCTCGTCCTTGATCAACTTGACGAAGCGCTCCGTCTCCTGTTGGAACTTGGCTTCGGCTACAAACTTGCCAAAGTGTATCCGCCTGGATAACGACTGGATGGTCATAACATCGCACGTCGCAGAGGATCCGTAGTTCTCCTGCGACTCTCCCCTATCCTCGCGGTCTGTGGGTAGGCATGCTGCGGGCAGGATGTGCTTGATGTAGCAGTCCTTTAGTTGGGCGTTGACGTTGACGTTGTTGGGGTGGAGGATCTGCGGGTAGTTGAGGGGCTTGAGGATGGGCTCCTGGAGAACTTCTGGGAAGAAGGGGTATTCATCGGGCGACTGGTAGCGACGGACGAGGGACTGTAGGCGTTCCTGCTCACGGAGCATCCAGTCGAACAGGCTGGTGTCGGGCTCGCCAATGTCGACGCCGCCAGGGACGTAGATGGTCTTGTTCAGAGGGAACTGGACGCGCTCTATCAGGTGGAAGGTGATTGTATCCTCTAGACGACTATTCGCCGTCAGGTTGACTCACGCGCGCATAGTGGGGATCACGTACATGAGCTGGAAGCGGATGTTGGCGAGGTCAAGCGCCTTGGAGGCATCGGAGAGGTCAATCGCCGCATCCATGATTACACCAGAAGAAGGGAAAAGAGAAAATACGCGAGTGCAATGTGTGTGTAGCCATGGCAGTCGACGGTGGTGATACAAAGACCAAGTACCCGACCATCGGCGTTGCTCTTCGGCCCATGACGCAGGCGCATTGCCGATGGCTGAGCTCCACCCACATGCAGTGAACAACACCACCCACCAGAGACTTGTATCTCACAGCACCACCCACGCGCCTCACCGCCTATTGGCTTTTTACATTGAGCACGCGAGCAGCACTGGGACTGACATGCGAAGATAAATGATGACATAAAGACGGTTTCCCCTACTGCGCCGCCCGTTGATTCCCACCCGCCACGCCTGCTCGCATGGCCTCGTCAACCGCCCGCAATGGATCACCAGGGCGCGGGAGGTCCACCAGCCCGCGCTCGCCGCGGTACTCGCAGGCCTTTGACGACAACGACGAGGGCAGCTATTTAGACTCCCTCCCAGATGTAGCCCCACCGTAATTTCCAGCTCGCAGACGGTGATGCTAATGCTCGCTAGACCCGCCATCTGCAAGCTTTTGGCAAAAAAGTGACTGCGACCGCTGGCAGCTTGATAGGCGCCGAAGGAGTCACCCAACACTACCAGAACGCCATCGGGGAGCTCCACCGTGAGCTGAAGCGCCCACTGATGCAGCGATCCGTCTTTTCCTTCGCCCAGACCACCCCCCGCGAGATCGTGCGCTCGCGAATCTCCGTCCCCGAGATCCAGCAACGAGCACTGGCCTACATCCCGAACGACCTCTTGTCCAACATTCCCGAGGACAACAGCGAGTTTTCCCTCTTCCAGGGCTTCGAGGCCTCATTGCCTGATAAGCCTGACAGCCATGCGAAGAAACATGGAAGGCACAATGCGAGGGGCCAGAGGCTGATAGGTGGCGGGGAAGACGAGGATGATCCCAACGTGCCGCCGTCGATGCAAAAGCTGAGGAAGCAGAGGCATGCCATGGGCCACCGATTAGAGATGATGGGCGTGCGGAAACACATGTGTGTGGCGGAAATACACGAAATCGACAACAAGATCGCAAACCTCAACACAATGCGCAAGATGGTGCTCGACCGTTTGGCGGGGCTCGAACTCGAAGAGGGGGAGCTTGAGCAGGACCTGCTGACCGTGGACAACCGTATCGAGGACCTGCAAGAAGAGCTGGACGACGAAGCCGCATTGGCGCCCAAGACCGCAGAGTCGCAAACAAGCGAAGAGCAGTCAGAAGGCAAGGGCGACTTCATGTCCGAGTCGATATACCAGAAGATACCACAATCGCCAAAGACGAAGAACAAAGCGAAGCGGCTTTCAAAGCGGATGTCGATGCCCGTGCTACACGAGCACCTACAATCAGGATCCAAGATCAAGGAATTGCCAGCGCATATGGATGCCATTACCGCTATGGACTTTGACGCGCCATGGGGCATGATGGTTACCGCATCCTTGGACGATACCGTACGAGTATGGGATCTGAGCGCCGGACGGTGCATCGGAATGCTCGAGGGCCATCTCTCTTCCGTGCGCTGCCTACAGGTCGAAGAGAACATCGTTGCGACTGGCTCAATGGACGCTTCAATAAAGCTATGGGACTTGAGCAAGGCTGAATACGCACCTATGGACAACCGGATAAACAAGCACGATGAAGAAAGCGATGATGGTTTGGCATTTGAAAACTCGGAAGACGCGCCACCAGCGCCCCCATCGACCAGCATGCAAGACTGCCCTCTGTTCTCTCTCGAATCGCACGTTGACGAAGTCACGGCGCTGCATTTCCGCGGCGACACTCTAGTTTCTGGTTCAGCAGACAAGACACTACGACAGTGGGATCTGGTCAAGGGACGATGCGTGCAGACGCTTGATGTCCTCTGGGCCGCCGCTCAAGCAACAGCTACGAACACCTCCCAAAGCACATGGCGACAGACGGGGCGCTCCGCCGACTCCTCTGCTGACTTTGTAGGCGCTATCCAAGTCTTCGATGCCGCACTCGCTTGCGGTACAGCAGACGGTATGGTACGTCTATGGGATCTGCGTAGCGGACAAGTACACCGAAGTCTCGTCGGCCACACAGGCCCCGTCACAGCTCTGCAGTTCGACGATGTGCACCTCGTAACCGGTAGTGCCGACAGGAGTATACGCGTAAGTTGGCCGTTCCAACCTCATATAGGCTCTCCTACTAACATAAAATAGATCTGGGATCTTCGAACCGGCGCCATTGCCGACGCCTACGCTTACGACCACCCCATTACCAGCATGATGTTCGACTCACGCCGCATCGTGTCTGCAGCGGGCGAAGACGTAGTCAAGGTTTACGATAAGACGGATGGAAGGCATTGGAGCTGTGGACCTGGCGCCGACGAGAACGACGAGACCAAGTACTCCATCATTGAGCATGTCAGGATAAAGGATGGCTATCTCGTTGAAGGACGTAGAGATGGTACTGTTGGTGTATGGTCGTGTTAGTAAAACTATACGAAAACGAGCAAAGAGAGAACTGTATATAAGAACATGACTGGTGCGCATATATGCCAGTCATGGAAATGGCAAAGTGTTGTACTATTGCAGAATGCTTATTGAAATATCACCATTGAATCAATCTACCAGCACCGCAATGACCAAGATCACTTTTACTCAGCATCAGTCGTGACGCATGTGGGCCGCTTCAAGCCAGTCGACATCATCCACAATTAACGTACTAAGCTCGATTAACTATGGAATCTGCCCGGGCGGGACGCATGGTCAGTGAGTACACAGTCTGAGTGAAGAATCGAAAAACATATATTCAATTGTGAGTTAAAGGACATGCCTTGGTTAACTATAGGCAATCTTCCAAACCCGTGTAGTACAATAAGTACAAGGAAGTAATACAGTTCTGACAGACGTTACAAGCACGCGTCTAACGGGGCCAGTGGAAGCTTGGTTGTACGATGCAGGGATGGCCCGCGACGCTCCGATCTGCCATGGTGACGTAACGCTGAACACGCCGATTAACATTTCCGCGCTTCCCAAGGCGCCTACCTTGTTCCCACGCAACCGTCACATTTCCATAGTACATTCGCTTGTCCTATCTACCTATGATACCTCAACTCTAATTTTGCGATTGTTGAATCAATTGCTGGCATACCTCCCGTAGGCGCATCCTACTCTCTATCCCCACCCAGCCATTCCGGCTTCCTCTCCCGCTTCCAGCTGCTCCGCTGGAGCTCCGAATGTCCGCAATGCTACCACGACAAGCCGCGTCGCTATTGCGCGGACCCAATGCGACTTCCAGAGCCTCAATCCTCTGTAAAAGACTACCCCGAGCGACAAACACACAATTCCGCACTTCCTTCAGCAATGGAAGTCTAGTTTCCACTTCGAGACGCGCCGCCCTACAACCCTCGCGATTGAGCGGGCAAACCCCCACCACCACCACAATAAGAACAGTCTCAAAGAAACCCCTTGACATTCCGCGATCACGGCTCGCTAGGTTTGCGTATAGAACAGCAGCGATGCTCGGCTCTTTCGTCGCCGTAAGCGGTGTTTTGGTCATCGCCTTCTTCGTCTACGACGCCTACACATACAACGAAGACCCTGTCGCGGTTGATATTCCCGTCTCAGAACTCGCGCTGAGCCCGAGGAGAGGAGGACCGAAGAACCTGCCCATCGCCGATCACTTCGTTGACGACGATGAATGTCCTGAGAATAAGAAGCTCAAGCACAAGCCAAAGTTGGTTATACTAGGTACGGGATGGGGCAGCGTGCCACTTCTAAAGCAGTTGAACCCGGACGAATACCATGTTGTCGTCATATCGCCATCGAATACCTTCCTCTTCACGCCCATGCTGCCGTCTGCCACCGTAGGAACATTGGAGCTGCGATCTCTTGTCGAACCAGTCCGAAAAATTGTCAGGAGAGTACGCGGTCATTTCCTCAAAGCCAAGGCTGAAGACGTTGAGTTCTCGGAGAAGCTCGTCGAGTGTTCAGCTGTAGATGCTCACGGACAGGTGCAAAGGTTCTATGTTCCTTATGATAAGCTGGTTATCGGTGTCGGATCTGTCTCAAACTCTCATGGTGTCAAAGGTCTCGAGCACTGCCATTTCCTCAAGAATATCAGCGATGCTAGACTCATCCGCAACCAGGTCGTAAAAAACCTTGAACAAGCATGCTTACCTACAACATCAGACGAGGAAAGGCGAAGGCTCCTGTCATTCGTGGTTTGTGGTGGTGGACCCACTGGAGTAGAGTTTGCGGCTGAGCTCTTCGACATGCTCAACGAGGACCTTTGCAAGCTCTATCCAAAACTTCTGCGCAACGAGATTTCCGTCCATGTCATTCAATCCCGCAGTCACATTCTGAACACCTATGAAGAGGCGCTATCCCAGTACGCTGAGCAACGGTTCGCACACGACTCGGTTGACATTCTCACAAACTCGCGCGTCAAGGAGGTTCAACCCGACAAGATCCTCTTCTCGCAAAAGGATGACAGTGGCAAGGTTGTAGTGAAGGAAATTCCCATGGGCTTCTGCCTGTGGTCAACTGGTGTCGCACAGACCGACCTCTGCAAGCGTCTCGCCGCCAAACTAGACGGCCAGAACAACAAGCACGCCCTGGAAACCGACACCCACCTTCGTCTGAACGGCTCACCCCTTGGTGATGTCTACGCTATTGGTGACTGTGCAACCGTCCAGAACAACGTCTCTGATCACATCGTAAACTTCCTCCGCACCACCGCCTGGGAGAAGGGTAAGGACCCTGAGAAGCTGCAGATCTCGTACTCGGACTGGCGCGGTATTGCCAAACGCGTCAAGCAGCGTTTCCCGCAAGCAGCAAACCACCTTCGCCGCCTAGACAAGCTCTTCGAACAATACGACAAGGACAAGTCTGGTACTCTGGACTTTGGCGAGCTTAGAGAGCTGCTGTTCCAAATTGACTCAAAGCTCACATCCCTACCCGCCACCGCCCAACGCGCAAACCAACAGGGCGAATACCTCGGTCGCAAGTTCAACAAGATCGCTCAGGCAGCTCCTGGCATGACGCTCAACAACGTTGATTACGGTGACCTGGACGATGCGGTATACAAGCCGTTCGAGTACAAGCATCTTGGTAGCTTGGCCTACATTGGTAACGCAGCCATCTTCGACTACAATGGCTATGGATTGAGTGGTGGTCTGCTAGCTGTCTACCTGTGGAGGGGTGTTTACTTCGCGCAAAGTGTCAGTTTCAGGACGAGGTGCTTGCTTGCCATGGATTGGACCAAGAGAGCGCTTTTTGGACGAGGTATGTTGATTCACTGTTTATCGTGTATTGAAGTGACTAAGCTAACATGGAACAGATTTGATGAACTTCTAAGCGATGCATGCCTTGCTGTAGCGAAGTTTAGACCCATAGATCGACATCCTTTTTTCTGGTACCTCGTCGTCCTTTGTAGACTACTTTTTTTTTTCATTTCGGTTCGAAAGGGGTGGCTTGATGCTACCATCAATGTTATTTTATACTGTTCGATGATATATATATATATGCAAAGTTTTAGTGATCTCTCCATTGATTCCTTTCCTTTTACGTCGTTACAAATACCAGTGGCCAACCAAGGCGTCTCGCCAGCAGTTGCAGTAATTGCTGACACGGCCACCGAAGATGCCGCCGTTGTCTTCACAGTGCTTTCCTCCACCAGCGAATGCTGGACAGATACCTGCCGAAGCATGTATTGATAAAAAGGGCTCAGATATACGCTTTCCAGTCCCCTCGACATTAATCTTTTACACGTGCTGACTCTTTCAGTTTTCCTCAATCTAGTCTTCGTGTACGCCTCTAGGAGTTGCAGTGGCAACGAGAAGCAGGTTTTCGCTAGGGAGAACTGTGTGGATGTTTCGTCGTTTAACCCTGTCAAGGTGTTCTGCCATTAGGCTAGAAGTGACTTGGAGAAGCGCGTGTAAAGCCATATTTCGTGGGTCAGCGGGAAAGATAGAGGAAGAGAGAGAATGGGATGAAGCGGGGTCTGTAAGTGCCGAACCAAGATTTATGGCCAGCTCTTGGCAAATGAGAGTGCCCACGGAGGTGCTGGTCGTTCTCACCACACACACACACACACACACACACCTCTTCAAGGCTCTTGCTCATCTGCCATGGCTTCGAGTCGGGTTCGGACCATGTTAGGATTCGATCGACCTTGCTCGTCTGTCCAACATTTCAATACTTCTTCCCGCATGATCCTGCGAGGAGCTCTCTTGCCCGTAAAAAGCTCGAATTGCGCGAAGCCTTGTTCAGGTAATAGGTCAAGGCCGTCCAAACAGATCCAAGACGCCGACGCTTCTTCGCGAACTTGTTTCGTCAAGGGCGTGTTGAGAGTGCGGTAAGCGAGCTCAATGACTACACCTCCTGATGGTGACTGCATCCAGTGAGAGGGAAGCGTAAAATCGGGTGATGGCTCTTCACCAACGGCATGCGTAGGTATACAGGAAACGATGACAGTCGGTGCACGGAGATCACTTGGCCAAGCTTCGTTCCTAGACTCGAGTATGCGGAATGTGGGTTGCGATCCTTGGACGAATGATGGGAAGAGTTTGGCTGCGGACGGGCTTGCAGCTAGTTGTGAAAAGTAGCTGACTAGCTTTTGTGCGTTCTTGACTGTTCGGTTGAAGATCACAATGTTCTTGATGCCAAGCTGTAGCATGGCATAGATCGCCGCTCGGGCCATGCCTCCAGACCCGATAACAAGGCTTGAGGTGGTTGTGGGCCGGACAGCATTGGCCGGAGATAGCCCTCTTCGTATGCATGATCGGATGCCTATCCAATCCGTATTATCACCGAACAGTGCTTTGACAGGCCCGGATTGGTTGCGTTCTTGGTAAAGCTCAACGCCATCGGCATCGGGAATGCTGCCATCGCAGTTAAGATGGCGGATTGGAAGGAGCGTATTGATCGCCCCAATCGCTCGAGCATGTCGACTCAGGGAGTGAGTAAGTGCAATGGCATCCACCTTGAAAGGCTGGCTGACTGCAGTACCGCCGAAGTTTGGTTTCCGCAATAGCTCTCTTATGTTCTCATCTAGTGTCGCAGTTTGAAGACGATCGAAGCGATGAGGCATGCCACACGCTCGATACGCCGCATTATGCATAGCAGGGCTCAAGCTGTACCCTGCTGCCGCGCCAATAATGTAAAATTCCATAGGGTCATATGTAAAAGAGGCGTAGAGAATATGTGTAGCCTCTGTTACGGTGAGCCATGAGGTTTCTGGATTTCCTTGCGCTCTAGCTTCGAAATTTGCACTCTTTCGGAACTTTTCTGGTATTACAGGAGTAAGAACCTGGTTAAAGCAAGCGGAACGACGACCGGCGCGTCCGGTGTTGTAGCATATCATGGGTATCTTCTGTGACTTGGCGAATATGGTGTTGCGGAACGATTGAATGGCGGCATTGTCATCCATGAAGTTAGCTGGCCTGGTAAAGCGTACAAGGCTACAGCCCAGGCGCATTGCAGTGTCGTATTTCTCGAGCCAGAAGACATCGTACCAATCCATAGCTGCGTGAAGATGACCGATTATCTTCGTTGAGCCTCTCGACGCAACAATCGCTCGAATGAGCTCCTCATCCATTGTGAGATCAACTGTGGCAAACTCGGGTGCCATCCGTAGGCCATACCATAAGCTCGCCAAGTAGGAAGATGTGGAATGGCTAGGGCGTGTTGAAGGCGGCATGACATGAAAGATAATAGGAGTTACCGTACTTCTCCGGACTCTGAATATGCTCTTGCTGATGTTTTCCGCGTGATCCGCTGTAAGTTGCGTCGGCTCGACGACTATCTCAAATGCATCGCAGCCGAACTCCAGTTCTTCGATATCGACGTCCTCGGCCGTGAGATCTGACAATTGTACTTGGACAGCACAGGTGTAGTTCCTTAATTCTAGATCGACGTAGGACAACGGAAAGTGGCCAGGATCTAGTGTGGGTGCATCGCTTTTGATCTTCCGGTGTGTATTCTGAGGGGATAATATCAGGGCCAGGAATTTGAAAAAGGTCCTTTCCGCTCGTTTTAAAGTCAAGAACGCAGGAACAGAGGGCTGATGTGCAGGTGCAACTGAAAGATGAGCCGCATTCGTTTCGGAGATGTTGTAGAACTCATAGTTCGAGCATCGTCGGAAAACGGGAGTGCTGAGAGCGAGTAACTCTCGAACTTTCGATTCGTCCGTGTCAAGATACTCTCGTACACTGCGCACGTCGCGTGTAATGTGAATCACTGGGTGCGCCGCTGAGAACTCGTGTAGCAGAGCTTGGCTGCTATTATCCAATGGAAAACCTCCGTTGCAAACGATGATGGCGCCTTTGCTATAGGTTTGCAGTGTGCCACGTAAGATCTCCTCTTGCCGGAGGCTACGATTTGAAGATCCGAACTGTTTGCGATATGCAGTGGTCGAAAAGCCTGTTGCTGTGTGAAAGACACTTTCCATATCAATAACCCTTCGTTGACAGGCTACCGAAGCCATCATAGCTAACGTTGCCTTGCCTGTTCCGTGCATCCCAATGAGCACGATGGATGCTCTGGAGTCGAACACCCTCCTGCATTCGTACTGTGAGGGTGCTGGTGTTGATCTTGCCGAATTTGGTAAACTTCGCTGTTTGGACGCAGGCGGAGATGGTGTTGGCAACGAAGCACGTCCATCCTTCGCTCCAGTTTCAGTGCTCATTGCAGCAAATGAACGCTTGGTACCAACCGTCACAGATGCCATTGCTCACAGAATCCGCGATCCGGAAATGCCTCGATGTGTCAACAGCATGAAGCACAGCATGGCGTTGCAATTGGCAGCGACAAGTGTCTTAGCGGAGCACGTGACGGCGGAGAGCCCCGCTTTTCTTCGGGGATAAAACTTTACCCTCATGCACAGACGCTTCCCCAGCTTCTCCACTACCTCACTTGGTAAGCTCGATGGCTTCTTTCGTAAGCTACACGGATGAGAGATGTTTGAATACCCAGTATCCGGGCGATCATCAACTCCCTCCTTTGGCAAGGCTCCATGAGGTGCTTCTGTGCTGTTTATGCGACAAGAAAGGAAAGCTGGCCAACCTATGTCTTTGCAACCCCAGGAGAAACGCCGCCAGGCCACACAAGATGTACCGGTAAAACGATTTAGGGTATCAAGAGCTTGCGATCAATGTCGCAACGCTCGCGAGAAGTGTGACGCAAATCAGCCCAATTGCTCACCTTGCCTGGAAGCAAGGCGCACTTGTACCTATACCTCGAACCCCAAGAAACGAGGGCTACAGCCTGGCTATATACGCAGCCTTGAAATGACACTGGCGTTTATATTTCAACAAAATGCTGAAATAGAATCTCTGGTGCACGACCAACTAGCCCAAGGAAACACGGTTTTGCTAGCGAGGGGCACTAAAGAATCAAACCGTTTACACAAGAGCTGGACCAAGAGCAGATTTTGTCGGGATGTCACCAAAGCGTTATCCGGAGAACAGATAGGAACAAGCGAAGACAGGCTACCAAGCTCAGATGACGACAGTGAGGTTGATACCGAGGATGCAACACTTTTTCAGATAACACCAAAACCTCAATCTCAACATTCGGTATTACTTCCAGACCAGGATGTTGATAAGCGCTGACCTGCTCAGATTTCGTGGCAAAGCGGTACAAGCTACATGTCCCAAGAAATGGGTCCGCCTTCGCTACCGGATCTGCATTCTCCGAGTCTGCAACAGTCTACAGGCTCGTCTTTCACACCACTGCCTGGCGACTGCTGGAGACTGATCGAGGTATACTGCACGTATACGCAATGCTGGCTTCCCATCGCAGACAAGCTTGAGATTCTGAAGTTATCATATTCTTATCCGGAACGAGGACTGGCTCTCTCCTGCGATATGTCCAATTCGGGAAGTCATGCTGAGATGTGGAGTATCTTTGCAGTCGGCATTACGCAGGACGACATCAACGTCGCTGGAGAAAGCTATCGTCCATGGTCGCCTGGAAAACTTTACGACATTGCAAGGCAGCTTATCCCTAATGAATTAGGCAAATTCGAGTTGGATCATGTAAAGGCCCTCCTCAATCTGGCATTATTCAACATCAACAGGAAGCTGTTCGATGCCGCTTGGCACCTTGTTGGCGCTGCTTTGCGAATATCACTCATGCTTGTTGAGACACCAGATATGGCTCTCTCTCGACGAAAGCATGTTCTGTCGAGTTGCTTCGTACTTGACAGTCTTCTGGCTCTACACTTGAAACGGCGTCCTTATCTTGACAGGACTGACCTGTCATGGATGGGAAAAATAGAGGAAGATGGAATGGAAGAATGGCAACCGTGGAGTGGGCAACTTAATCTTGGACCAACGCAACGGTCGAGCACTCCAACCCTCGCCTTAAGTACTTTTAACGCTCTTTTGGAGTTGGTTGACATCCTTGGGTGCACTTCTAGAGAGCAGACAGCACCAAACTTCTTACATGAGATGATCGGTCGTCTTGAGATGTGGAAATCAGCGCTACCACAGAAGCTTGAATACATCCGGAAAGACTCTGCCTTCACACCAGCAACGCCACCCGCGTTACTCCTTCGATGCACATATCTTGTTACCGCGTTCACGCTCGTTCCCTCTCAGGCATGGCTCCAACAAATCTTAGAGATATTGAGTGTACTGCAACAGCAGCTTGGGGTCACGAGGATGCCAGCGATCACCGCTTGCTTATTGCAGAGTATCAGAAGAAGTACTAGTAGCTTGACTTTGGATCAGCCGACCCTTACCCGGATCCGCGAGTTGTTTGCTGCTCTTGGTCAGCCATTCTATGAGTCATCAGAGGGACCATCGGCAGGTTTACGACCAGTACCGGCCACTCGAAGAGACACATCTTCAGAGAACTCTAGACCCATACAGACCTCTCCCCAGCCTCTTGTGCCACAACTTGGCGGTCCATTCGTCGAGCGATACCAGCAGCCACCCAACCCTTCCACTATGGTCCATGGTACGCTATCAGGCATGGATGCCAATCATCAAGGGCACAACATACAGCCATTTGAACCGAACTTATTCGATTTTGGGATGGCTGGACCAATCTTCGATCCCCACGATCCCTATAACGCTTTGGTATCGGGCGATCTAGGAAGCTTCCTCGACGACTTCGCTTCGAAACACGGTGCCAAAAAGCTACAGAATCAGCCACAATTCATGGAGAACCTAGGCTTTTCGTCGGAAGTAAGCATGGCCGACCTTTTAGCAGCGGACCCTGGCCGTTTCATGCCTACCGCGTCGAACTTGGGCGCAGAAAATAGTGAGGAATCCCCTCAGTTTCCGCTCAACACATTCTATGACGCTGGGTAAGGCCGCAGTCAGCCCGTTGAATCCAAGAGATAGAATGCGATCCGGTGGTGTTGTCGAAATGCGCGCGCTTTATGTTCTGGCCGAAACGCTTAAGAACGATGCTTGATTACTGGGTATCTTCTACATGTTATTTACCAAAACGCCAAAACGCATAGGTCGTCAAATGAAAGCACAATGCCAGACCCGCCATCACAAACGCGCATACTCGGCTTGTTCAGCCCTGTTTACTTCATTACGCGCCTTGCCCACAGACTTCGACGCATCATATCTCACTCCTGCATCAAGCTGTAGATCATAGCACATGGATACCCAGGCAGTTGCAGCACGCTCTGCCAGCTCTTCGACAACTCCATGACCCTCACTGTTCATAACCCGATTGAATAGTTCCATGCTGACCCAGCCGTCGAATCCAATCTCCTTAATGATGGCGTGCGCGACATCCTTGACGGGCAAGTACGCCCCACGGCTACTCTCGCCATAGAATAATCTGCAGTTTCTGCTCCAAGACATGCGAGCTGGTTGTTCAGCGTTGTAAAAGGGGTGACCGGGTTGCAATGGTTGTTGGAGACGCTCGGCGTCGACAATCTGGATGAAGAAGATCTTCTCTTTGTAAGGCTTGATCTGGGTGACCAGTCGTTGTATCGATTCGCGAACTTCTTGATCAGCCCCGGCGACCTTTCCAGTTGCCGAGGTGGGGTCGGCATATATCCTGCCCAAGATGTTGAAACTGTCGAGGCAGATGCCAAAATTCGATCGATCAACTCGTTGTACAATATCCCAACACACCTCCCACTTGTCAACGTGTGTTCCCCAGCTCAGGCTTTCGTATGCGAATCGGATGACCGGTGTCTGCTGTAATCCAAGGTCTGCAATCTCTTGGAGGTCGCTTACGATAAGATTCGTATCCGAAGAGCACTGATCGCGTGGAAGGAAGGATGAGGGCACTTGAACGATGTCCGTCTGGAGGACATGTGCCAGTTGCATCCAAAGCTTCATCTCTTCGATTCGCTCAGTGTGTCGCTTTCTGTCCACGAGACCCTCGTAGTGCATGAATGGCTGCAGGCATATAATATCGAGATCCAACGAAGAGCAAAGCTCACGGACCGAGGCAGCGCCCGCGATGAGATCAGACGGGGAGTCGGACCCGGCGTGATCGACCAAGTCCTCGTAGAATAGCTCGATGCCCTCTAATCCATGTTTCGCAGCCATGGAGAGCTTGTGTTCGAGGCTGTGGCCAGCATAGCACCGGCCCAGCGACATGGAGGAGATACCTGGACGGCACGGCATGATGTGATGCTGATGGGAGACGGTTGCGGAAGTATGTGTAGTGCGTGGTATGTAGTATGATATTGTGAGAATACAACTATAGAATTGAGGACTATAAAGCTAGGGATTGTAGTTATTCAACTGATAAGACGTCTATAAGACGACTGACGTATATCTAAGACCGCTCACAACCGACCGAGATCCTGATCAACACACCCTCCATCACCGTTTCCTACCGTGTAAAGACGCGGTAAATTCGACTGATCCAAACAAGCTCGGCGAATACTTAGCACTCAATACCCCGGAGTAATGCTGGAAAATGTGATACGGTGCCTTCCGCAACCGTGCTGTTCCGTCGCAAGCAGTGGAAAAGCACGCGCTGGTGACGGTGCAGACGGAGGTTTGGCGCTAGCCAAGCGGAAAAGAACTTATACCCCGAGGACGGCGCCACTTCGGTCACCGATTCTTGTCTCCGCAGTACGACTGCGAGCTCGGCGCAGAAGGAATGTGGAGATGACCATCCCAAGGGGGTTGTTCCTGCTGGTAACGATTAGCGGTTTGAAGCCGACATAGCCGATGACCCTCGAGGAGTTGATAGTCGTTCCGTGGAAGGTGACACACCTTGTATACTGAAGGGTGTATGATGTCATTGTGATGGTCACTCATTGGACTTGCTTTTTGTGATCAAATCATCAACTCAAAATTCACCAAGATCCCTCGGGTGATGAATTTGATGGGAACTACGTTAGGAACTAGCAGAGGGTACTGCTTCCAAATAAAGTATTGATACAGAACATACCGTGAAGGCTTCTTTCTAACACCGTTGGTTTGTTAAAATGTCTCCAAGACGGCGTATCACAAAGCATGTAATCTTCACAGCTCACGTTTACACAATTTGAAAGTGACTTTCGGTGAAATTGATTCTTTCATTGCTGCACGCTATATTGTACGTATGTAGGACAACCGAGCGCTTATGCCATCTCGGTGTGTTCATCCGCTCTCGCCTTCTCATCCCTAATTACCAAGTTTACTTCCTCATTCTCCTTCATCCTCTCAACCAAAATACCATGACCCTTGAATGCAGGCTTGATTGTGAAGAGCTCGTCCATACGCTCGAGTGGAATACCCTTAGTTTCAGGTATCAGGAAGAAAACGAACGGTATGCTGAGCAGCATGAGGCATGCGAAGAACATGTACACTCCGTAGCCCATAGAACTGAACATTTGAGGAGTGAACCTAGAGATGATGAAATTCCAGAACCAGTTGTTCGCTGCTGCAAAGGCTTGACCCAAAGAGCGGGTCTGCTGGCTGTACATTTCGGAGTTGATGACCCATGGAGTACCGTTCCATGAGGGTGTGTAGAAAGCGGTCCATAGGTAGAAGAAGAAGACTGCACTGATACCCCCGGAAGAGAGTTTGCCTGAGGGATTGGGGTTGTTCGCTGGATCGGCGATCTTGATGTAGGCAGCAATGTACCACATGCAGAGAGAGCCACCCAAAGCACCGAACATAAGGAGCTTGGTACGGCCAAGACGATCAATCAGCCAAATGAGCCAGACAAAGGTCAAAACGCACTTGACGACACCAAAGATACCAGTGGTGAGGAATCCTTCTGTGACACCAAGACTCTTGAAGACGGTTGGAGAGTAGTAGTTGATCGCGTTGATACCAGATCCGTTCTGCCAAAGGAACAGCATACCACCGAGGAAGAGGCGGTATTGTACCTTGCGTTGTTTAAGTGCAAGGAACGGCTTCCAGAAACCAGGTCCAACAGTAAGTCTGTCATGTTCGACCTGAGCATCAATGGCCTCAAGCTCTTCAACGATGTATGGGTGGTCCTGGGGGAGGTTGCGGATCCAGCAGAGATCCTTCAGTGCTTGCTCGCGCTTTCCCTTGCTCAAACACCAGCGAGGTGATTCTCGCATCCAGAAAGCGCCAAGCAATAGGCAGCCAGCGGGGATGAGCTGTACGGCGAAAGGAATAATCCATTGCTTGTGAGAAGGCGCCATGGTCTCCTGGAGACCGTAGTTGATCCAGCTGCCTGTGAGTTAGTATGTGCTGTTTGCGAACGATAGTAATGATTGACCTACAATCCAACGAGGCCTCCCATCTGCCATCCGAGCTCGTAGATACCAACAAGTCGTCCACGGACAGCTGGTGGCGACAATTCGGAAATGTAGATTGGGACCATGTTACTGCATCCACCTACTCCTAGGCCTGCTAGCACACGGCCACCGATGATCAAACCGAGACCTCGGTCGCCATTAGCACCCAACATCATACCAGCGCCCAGAATGAACTGAGTGTGTGTCAGTTTCCGCAGCTGTGTATCAGGAAAGCACTTAAGTAACCTACTATGAGAACCCAAAGAATAAGCGACATTCTCCTGCCAATGTAGTGGCTAGATGCGTATGCTCCAAAAGCTCCAAAAAATGCACCAGCCTGATATACCGAGACGATGTTTGCCTTTGTCAGGTTTAGGTCTGCGGGGTCCATCTCCGCAAAGCGGAATTCTTCAACAAAGGATGGCAAGGCCAATGTTGTGCCGATGAAAGCACTGTCGTATCCAATCATGCATGCTGCCCATGATGCGACACACGCTGCTGTATAGACTCTCCAGTTGTAGACAGCCTTTGGCGTCGGTCGGTCCTCGACGATGGTAAGGAGACCCATGTTGAAGTCGGTAAAGGGATGTGCCTGGCGACTTCAGAGGTGTTGGTCTCTATTGGTACCAAAGTAAAGAATGAGGTCGTCAGCCAGGGGAGTAGGCTTGGCTTGGGCGAGATGAAGGAGCAGTCGAAGAGATGAAGATCAGTCGGCACCTATATATCCTAACCGAGAAGAATCCGATAACGTGCTGTTTTGCGGAGAATGTGGAGAAAGCGCCACAAACCCCATGGAGATGAGCTACGAAGAAGTCAAGCAATCGCGCACACACTCATTGGCCGTCCAGTTCGCAGAAAGGTTGATGCAGACCTTGGCCCGGAAGAATCGCTAAGCACCCCTAGGAAGAATCGGACATTGTGCGATCGCGTGGAGAAGCCATGCTCTCGCCGACCCGGACTAATCCTAGGGGACCTGAATTTTCACGCCGGTCATACCTAGTTGGGAAGTGATGGAATTACCCAGAGGGTTGGTGATGTCGCAGGGTCCGGAAGCGCATTTACACGCAAGGTTTAGTGACCGGAGCTACTTCGCTGATTGGATGAATCGCGTAGCTGTCAACAGAACACCGGTCTGTAGCATCAACGTGAACGCGCTTGACTCGCGTCTTCTCCACGTGCAACATGACTTTTTCCGGTCCCCAACGCGTTGAATCCGGGGTATTGGCGCATGGGTCAAACGTAATGATGGAACACAAGTTGAGCTTTACCAGCAGTATTCTTCTTCCGAAACCTCATCATCTGGAAGAGTACCCGTCATAATCTGAACAGCAAACCTCACCAACCATCATCTCCATCTACTGAGTACACGACAAGCACATACTACCATGTCTACCGAAACGAGCATACCAGAGGTATCGCAAACCGAGCGTCATGGATACCTCTTCGGCCACCCAATTGCACACTCGATGTCGCCTTTACTACACAAGACCGTATATGACAACTTAGGATTAAACTGGGCACAATACCCTCTGGAGTCAAGAGACATGAGCCTGTTCCTAGAATTAGTCAAACATCCTCAATTCTACGGAGCCTCGGTAACAATGCCCCACAAGGTCGCTATACTGAAGCACCTCGACGGTCTCACAGAAGAGGGAAGGGACGTAGGCGCGGTAAACACACTCTTCATCCAAGAAGATGCTTCTGGAAACCGGTTATACATGGGCACCAACACCGACGTAATAGGCATAAGGGATGCCTTCGCATACAACGTTGAGCCAGCCAAGTTTGAGAACAGACCAGCGTTAGTGATCGGCGGAGGCGGTGCAGCAAGAAGTGCAGTGTACGCGTTAAGGAAGTGGATGAAAGCCAGTGCCATATATCTCGTAAGTGTTCCATCGTAAATGCCTCGAGATTAGAAGGTGGTGCTAACAGTGGACTCGCAGGTCAACAGAGACCCTTCAGAAGTCGAGGCAGTGATCAGTGAATGCACAGCTCGCGGATACGGCGATTCCCTCGTCCACGTCTCCACCATCGCACAAGCACAAAGCCTAGAGGGTGTCGGTGCAATCGTAGCCTGCGTACCAAACTTCACACCCGTCACACCTGCCGAGATCGAGGCACGGCAAGTCCTCGAATGCTTCCTGGCGAAATCACACAAGGGAGCGTTGTTGGAGATGTGTTACCACCCGACCACTTGGACGGAGATCGCGGAGATAGGGAAACAGAATGACTGGCAGATCGTGCTAGGAACAGAGGCATTGATATACCAGGGACTGGAACAAGACCGGTATTGGACCGGAAAGGCGGTAGCTGACTTACCAGTCGAGCAGGTGCAAGAAGCTATTGCCAGGAAGCTGAATGAGGCAAGGTTGTAGATTTTAATTGAACTGAACATACATCAAAACACATGTCAGGCGTGAGTGACTATGTGAGCCATGTGCGAATTCCAAAGGTGATATTCCAAGTTGTTATGCTCCAGGCCGCGAATAGTCTAGGTTACGGACTCGCCGCCATACCTCACGTACTGTCCTTTCTTGACTCTGTCGCCCTGTTTCTGTCGGCGATGGTCCAGCGGGTCTGATAGCCAGATACAACCGACTACCCAGCTTTACTTCCTCAATAGGCGCATTTGCCTCATCCTCTGGTGGATTCGCCGTAGTTACCAAACCCCCAGCTTCTTGCAAGATGGCAATGCCAGCCGCAACATCCCACTCCCAACACCCTCCTTCCCACCAAATATCAAATGCACCCATAGCAACATATGCCAAATCTAATGTTGCACTCCCTAGACTCCTGACTCCATGTACCATGCCTCCTCTACCTTGTCTTCCCCCAATCTCGGCCGCCATGTTGACAAAACTCTCAATCTTGCGATGCATATTGCCATCCGGCGTATCTCTCCTATCCTTACCCCATTCACACGAGAAAATACAACCACTAGGTGCTTTCGCCGGCATGGGTGGTATGGGGTTGCGCACTAGTGGAAGACGTTGGTTTTCATTGAAGAAAGCGCCGCGACCAGCGCAAGACGAGAAGAATTGGTTTGTGAACGGCGCGTATATGACGCCAATGAGCGGTTTGGACTTGTGGATGAAGGCGATGCTGACGCAGAACATAGGGAAAAGGTGGATGTAGTTTACTGTTCCGTCGAGAGGGTCAACACACCATGTAGGTGAGGCGTCGATTAGGTAGTCGCGTGAGGAGCCTTTGCTGTAGGATTCTTCGCCGACAAACCTATTTACTGTTAAGACATAGTTATAGCATCAAAAGATTGAAGGCATACTTGTGATTGGGGTACTTGTCGGCTATCGCTTTCTTGATAAACGCCTCGACATCTTCGTCCGTTTCCGTAACCAAATCGACAGCATTCTCTTTCTGAACATGTTCTTTCTCTTCTCCCGTCGCAGTCCCACCATCGATTCTCAATTGCGCAGCATCCATTAGCATCTTACCCGCCTGCCGCCCCAGCTGTACGGCGAACGCGTAGATCTCATCTAGCTCTTCTCTTGATATGTCTGTCATGTTGATCGCGCGTTGTTGTGTATACAAAGAGCACTGGACTGGAAACGCAGAAACGCCATGGCAAGCTTACACGCGCCAGAAGCGATCGCGTCGCACATGTTCCGTCTAGAGCCGCATCGGCTAGGAACGGAAAGGGTCCTGATAGCTACATGAAGGGAAGTGGGACGTCATTCTTTGGAATTGAAGGCAAGAGGGCCGATCATAGGGGTGGGGGTAAGGACTTTTCCCTTTCCGAAAGCCATCGGAATCTCGGAATGAGCGTGCATTCGTTCATCTACGCGACGCGAAAGACCAATCAATTCTGTTTATGTTAAACTTTCCCAACATCAGCGCTGTCTTACGAACTCTACAAATAGGGTTATTCAGTTCACTTAGGCCAATATCTACGACCTGGAAATATCCCACCTCTGAAACCTCAAAATGACCAAATCCATCCTCCTGATAAACGGTCCAAACCTCAACCTCCTCGGCACCCGCGAACCCACAATCTACGGCTCCACATCTCTCTCTGACGTTATCAATTCCGCGCAGACCCAATGCACCGCACAATCCGTAACCTTCTCGCACATCCAATCCAACCACGAAGGCGTGCTCGTCGATCGCATACACGAAGCACGCGGCAATGTAGACTTTGTTGTCATAAATCCCGGTGCGCTCACACATACAAGCGTGGCATTGAGGGACGCATTAGCTGGCGTAGAGATACCGTTTGTTGAGGTGCATATCAGTAACATCCATAAGAGGGAGGCATTTAGGCATCATAGCTATCTGAGCGACAAGGCCGAGGCGGTGATTTGCGGGTTGGGAGTTTTTGGGTATGAAGCTGCTATTGAGTTTGCGATGAGGTATCTTCGAGACAAAGAGGAAGAGAAAGCAAAATTGTAGAGGATTATTGTATTGGTAGCTGTTGTGGCGGCGAGCAATGGGTTGATTCCGAAACCAGTATCTAAGGGGTCCTCTGTCTGCCTGTACGACGCCCACTTTTAGTCGTGCCTTCTAGTGAAGTCCTTCTTAATATCCTGGCGCGCCTCCAGGTACGTCTGTAATGCCGTGATAGCTGGCAATAGAAGCATGACAACACTCAGCGTCTGTCCAAAACCCCACACATTCTCTTCATCGTCTTGCAGACCACAGAAATGCTTTGGATCCTCTGGTGCCGCGAACTTCTGTGTCAGGACCAGGGTAGCGGACAATATTGCGAGCAAGATCTGGACTATGAACGCAATGGCTGGATTAAGGAAGAGGAAGCATATGAGACGCAGACCAAGACGCGCTGAACATATAATTTGTAGTGAGAACGCTTTCTGCTTTTGTGTTGAGTCGGTCAAACGGCGTACGAGGGCTTGTATTGAAGTCTCTGAGCAAGACGATGGTGTGTCCAAACCTCTACCTTCCGGACCATATAGGATGCACACCATTGCAGTGGAGAAGCCGATCAAGATGAGAAACAGCGGTACGAGGAAAGAGAGTCTTTGTACACGACTGCGCACTACGGGTGTGCCATCATTATCTTCTACAAGGCTGGGCGGCTTCGCGATAGCAGCGATCATGGAGGTGAGAAGGAACACGGCGAAGCATATGACAAGCGTGAGGCGGATCTTTGCGATGAGCTTGTACTTGCGGAAGTACTTTCGGAGTGTTATCAGAGCAGCGAGATGGGACGACGACGAGAGGGCGCATATGTAGAGGATGAGGACGAAGTGAGCACCCTGAACACGAAAAGAGCCTTGCGCTACCTGCAAGTGTTTTTGTCAGTACAGTGAGTACGACGTGAAACCTAGCGTACTTTAATCCACCCACTCAAAAGTACAGCGTAACCAGTGATGAGCTGCTGATCACCGAATCCAATGATGAGCGGGTCTAGAAACGGACGCCACGCATAGTGTTTCTTCCATCCGTTCTCCAAAAAGCGTTCGCGTATGTATATCAGCGGCGCTCGAGGCGTGAAGTGACCTTTGTTATCGAAGGCCTGGTCGAGAAGCATAGCGAGGATAGAGGCGAATGTGGTCATGAAGCTTGCGATGACAAATGACAAGACGACCTGCAATGTTGTTAGATCAATGTGAAAGCAAGCAATGTTGCGAACTCACGCCGACGCCCGCAATATCTGGCTCTGCTCCATTGGCACAATTTCCATTCCAGGCGACAATGCTATCAAATGTGACCCATGGTGGTGCCATACACTAGCAGTAAGTCGAAAGCTGAACTGGATGTGAGACTGGAGACTAAGAAGCCGCAAATGCGATAGAATAAGGATGTCCGATTTGCCCAAACAGGGCATTACGAGAAGTTTCGAGATATGATATAGGTGAAATATGTGTGCGAAGATCGTAGGACGCAATGCAGGTGAGGAGACAAGGAGAGTAGCAGAGAGAGGCGGCCGATGTGTCTGAAGTGACTCGGAGTGACGATTTAGCCAGGCTTCACACATGCCATCGCACGTAACAAGGGCAAAGGAGGAAGGAGTTACCACTGAAGTTTGCAAAAGCCGCTATGTGGAAATCTCAGAACAACCTAACGAAACGCCTCAGACGCGAATTCGACATAACATGGGCAGTATGAGCTTGTTCGCTGGGTATCAAATACTATTTACACAGCCTACTTTACTTCTGCTTACTCTTCGCCTTGACGCGAGCAGCCAGCTTCTTGATATCGTCATCACCATCTGCAGCGTCTTGTTTTGACTTCTTTGTCTCTCGTTGAAGCTCTGGCTCATCTTCATCCTTGCCTTGCTTCCGCTTCTTGCGACCCTCCTCTAGCAGCGCCTTCATACCCGATGTCTCCTTGAACCTGGGGTTCGTAGGATCGATAGCGAACTCATGGCTCTCGTATAGTTTCGCGAAACGGGGATCAGTGGTGTCAATCTTGAAGTTGTCCTCTATGATGGGGGCGTTCTTCTTAGCTTTCTTGCCCTTCTTTTTCGCCTTCTCTGACTTGACGATTTCGTTCATGTCGAAGTGACGCAACTTTGAATCGTCTTCATCAGCCATAAGCAGCTCCAGATTTGCGCGCTCCGCTGCAGCTGCCTGATCCTGTTGCTCTTGTTCTGCCTTCTTCTTGGCTTTCTCGGACTTCTTCGACTTGGGCTTGGAGGCCTTTGCAGCTTCTTCGGGATCAGAAGCGAAGAATGGGTCGTTGAATGGATCGTCATCGTTCGCATCCGCTGGCTCATCCACCTCCTGTTCGACTGGAGCGTCAGGGTCTCGACCGGCCTTCTTGGCTTCCCACCTCTCCTTACGTTTCGCCTTCCTTTCCTTCTCCTTTCGAATGTACTTCTCCATCGTAGTCTCTTGCAGCGGGATATCATTTTCGAACACATCACCGTTGCCGGCGCCGTTGGATAACCCTCCTGTGAAGGTGATCTGCATCTCGCTATCTGGCTTCGGAAAGTCACGATCCCGTTTCGCAGACGCCTTTTTCTTCGTCTTTGAGGATTTGCCAGGAGCCTCCAAGCCCAGGGCTGCTCTGAGACTTGCAGCCTTGTCTGCCTTCGCCACCTCTTCCTCATCCTCGGAAGATGATGAGTCCGTACCCAGGTATGCTTGCAGCTCGTTTTCGTCAATCTCTTTGCGCGAGAAAGCACGCTTTTGCACCTCCTTCCGTGTTGCATCGTCGGCATCCCAAGTCAGCTTGACCTTTGAGTGTGTGAGCGCATCCGTTGAGAACTCATTAGGTTTGTAGCCGTCCGGCAGCTTTGCGCACTCGTCGTGGGGGTCTTGATCGAAGGTTGTACCGTCGGGAACGAATCGTAGGTCGAAGAAGTTGGCGCTCGTCAGGTACTCCCGGCCATCGAGATTGTCGTAGATTGACTTTGCGACGTTGGCAGAAGAGCATGTAATGACAGCGTAGTAGTATCGCAGCCTGTCCAGTTGGTAGGCTCGCAACTTGGTGGAATCGAACTCTTCGCCTGTTTCGTCTCCTTGTAAGTCTGCCCTGTTTTGTTCTTCATCGTCCACCTCTGAGGTGTCGTCGTCGTCATCGTCGTCGAGTGTACCAATGTTGTTCTTGTCTTTGTTAGATGTCGATGCGAAGATTTCCCGGGGTGGTCCCTCAATCTCTTCTCGCTGTAGCCGCTCCATACCGAACTCGCTAGGGTAGATGACAACGTTAAGGATTCGCCCATCAGCCGGAACAAAGGAATTTGCGACAGCCATGATGTCTGTTGCCCTTATATTGTCCCAGTCCATGTTCACAGCAGCCAAGCGTGCAGATATGTCGCCTGTCGGAACTTCGTTGTCATCGCCCGCAAGCTCTGTCTGCTCCTCGAGCTCAGCTTCTTCCTCTTCTTCGCTCGAGCTTTCATCAGATGAAGACTCGAGTCCACCGTCTCTGATGGGATCAAAGCCTTCTTGCTGTACTCTCTGCATTTCTTTCTTGACGGCCTTGTCTCGCTTCTTATCAGCCGGCCGCACTAGCTCTAGCTCGTCTTCGTCTTCGTCTTCTTCTTCATCTTCGTCGTCTTTGTCGTCGCTGTCGGCGTCGTACAACCGGTCGATGGCCTTTTTGCCAGCTTCTTTCGATACCTTTCGGCCATATTTGTCAACTGTAGCCTTGTTGTAAAAGTCTGGGTCGCTTCGCAATCGCGAGAATCGGGGATCGAGCTTCGTCTTTGTGTGCTTCTTGGAAGGAAGTCTGAATTTGGGGTCGGTTTCGAAGTTTGCGAATCGCGAATCGTCTATAGGAACTTTAGCGCAGTACTTGGTTGTCGCATTACACGCCACTTACTGGTAGGCACGCTGGCCTTTGCGCCTTTTACCGGTATAGCCTGTCGCTTTGGAAGAGGCATCGCGAAATTTGTGTGTTGGTGTAGATGGTGCGCAATCGCACCGCACTGGAGTGGGAGAGCTGCGGAACTTTTCTGCCGAGCGGTGGCAGATCGGCGCTGACAAGGTTTGATTGGATACCGCCTCGGAGGTAATCGACGGGTAGGGATTCGACAGCCGATCTGGGGAAGCTTTAGCTGCGTCACCTTCAAGAGGGGAAATACATCACACGACGGTCCCGGAAGGGCTCCGGCTGTCCCAACAACTTCTCCAGCTTTCGATGAACTTGACCGTCTACTTCCTACTCCAAAATACACGTCTCAGCTGAACATATCCCAGATAACACACCATGGCTTACTCCAGACTTCTCACGTAAGTCAAGCACCTTTCGAATGTTGTCGAGCTAGGGCTTGAGCCTATGCCTGGCATTCGGAGAGGTAACTGATGCTGACCACTGGCAGTCCTCGCAGCATGACGCTCATCTCTTTGGCTTCACTCGGCAGTGGCTACTTCATCGTCAAGTCCAGGGCACTCGCTGACAAGCAGAGAGACCGTGCTGCAGGCGACTACACCGTCACAGTCGACAGGTCAGGTATGCTACTCCCGTATTGCCTGCTTAGTTTAGATGATGCATCCCTGTCTCAAACCAGTCGACCATGGCGCCGTGCATTACGCTGACACCAGGCTCTAGGAGGCGGCATCTGAGCATACCAATCATCTAGCGACGACTGCGATGTTGCAGCTCCAGCATAAAACCAGCGGTGTGCAGCCTTTTCTTTCGCGACACAATAGCGTTCATCATGTTTGCAGCGTTTTAAGCTTGGCATCCGTATCTACCACACCAGATCTCATCAGCGGTTTTCGATCCGTGCAGATACGACACTCGTTTTTATACGTGTATACTATTACGAAAGGCGAGAGCATTGATCAATCTATCGCATGTTCTGTCTCAAGTGATACATGTCAAGGCTTCAAGGTGCTCACAGCGCATACTATTTACAGGATCACTACTACACCAGATATACTTGTATCCAGCGCGCAACTTCAACAACGATATGCCATACGAAGAACGTGCCTGTACCGTTCGAAATATGATCATATGCGCCGAACAGTTGTTTCAAACTCGCTCGTACTCGGGCGACCCGCATCCGTTGTTAGCTAAGATTGGCCGACCTATCCGATACTAAATATAACCCACTCAGCCTCGATCAAGAACACCCGGAAAAGCGACAACAGAGATGAAAATAGTATGTCGAACCTACGAATTGTCGGAGTGCCCAAGACCCGCCGCTACGAAGTCCCCCTCCACTTTATTCTGTGATTACGACTTCCTTGTTGAGGGCCCACTTCTCAGCTTTTTGGCTCAGCCTTTGTGGGCGTCCTTGTCAGCTCTCAATACGATTCCAGCCAATGAAGTCGCAGTCCATCAGCATTGGATATAGAGATTCTCGAATACGGGATCAGGAGAGCCGTCCAGTCTAAGAACACTGTTGTCGCTTATAGCATGATTCTCCACCCGTGCACCAGAATGGCGGAGCTGCAAAAAGATGCTCCAGGCCCAGTACTTCGCTGAGATCTTACTCTATCACTCTTTGGTCTTGCCTGTGCGGCTTTATACACCTGTTGCATCTCATCCACTTTGTCGTCTCCTCATCTGGAAACCGACTTATGTTCTGTAGTGATCTTCACCGCTTTTGATTTGATCGCGCAACACGACTACCAACATGGGATACCACGATGTCGCTGGACATGGAAAACAACGAACCAGTCAGGGGAACGAAATGCAAATACCGCCTCAAGCAAACGTGTTAGCGGCGGCGAGCCATGTCCGTCGACTGTTTGAGAGCAAGAAGTTCACTTATGCTATCATGGGTGAGCTTGCGATGCTTTGCCTGGGATACAAATGCGAGATACGGGACGTGTTCATTGCGTATGACGACAAAGATTACAACCGGATCAAAAAGAAACTCGAGGCCGATCGACGGTATGCTAGACCCGCCCTATTTAACTGATGGCTGGCTGACGGCGACAGTGTACGACTGCCTGAGGGCATGAATCCCTTGTTTCCCTCTAAGATGGTGGTACAAACTGGGCCCAGCTTTCTTGACACAGGATGTACACGTCCGGCGACAATAGAAGTATACCTGGTACCTTCTGGTCAGTTGCACGTAGACCTGTTTTATTCTCCAGCTAACACTGCATAGGATCGTATGAGACCCCATCAAACGGAACCCTTGCCAAAAACCTCGTCTTGCTGAGCCTCAGGGCTGACGGTGTATTGAGAACGTTTCAAGGATTGAACATGATATATCTTGTCAGAACACTACTTCACTTCTGTCAGATCCGAGGCTTAGCTTGGGAGCCACGAAATGGTATTCACTTCCTGTGCCAGCACTACGGAGACCAACTACAGTCGATCCGCAGCCAGCTGAACTTAGATTCCATTGAACGAAACTTCTTACGAACGGTTTTCGTCAGCCAGCTTCCATTCCAAGAACAGCGCAGATGCTATCGGACATTATTAGGGCGAGAACCTCCATCAACCACCCTATTGGCCCCTCCGGCAGCAGAAGGAAATCACACTCGGTCGCAGTCCGCTTCTGGGCCACCGCGAGCCCAAGGAATCTCTCGCGCCTCATTACCGGACTTCTTATGTCCACCAGAGTCCCAGAAGGTCAAATCATCTCAATCGCGTACGACACACACGACCTCGACGCTCATGGAGCATACTGGACTTTCTCCCCATACAACGGGAGATTCACGGTCTAGGTACCGAGTATCCAGTACCCCAAGCAGCAGACATACTAGTCCCACAGATCCTCAGCCTGGATCCAACCCACAAGTTCAGTCACCGAATGTAGCGCATTCAACCAACCAAGCATCTGTGCCTTCCCAGCACGGGCGCGCTGTTTCTTATTCAACCCCAAATATTCTTGCTCCACGACAGCAGTGCACAAATATGCGACCCGGCGTCTCAGGCTTACGCACAGCACGACCAACAGCGAAGAGCACGCTGATTGCCGGTTTGCTGCCACTTGATACTAGAACTACATATCAGATTCCTCGAAAAAGCCCTCCACAGACTTCTGGAACACTCATGCCAGAGCAGCGATCAAACAGGCTTCACATAGTCAAACCCGATGGCGAGGCTGTATCACGCACACTGTACAATATAGAGTCGAAAGAGGAGACGCATAACCTGCATCTGGTGGGACCCCAAGGAGTCTATCAAACCTCACTAACTTCCCGCAACCAATTCCCAGCCACGAGCGAGGCTACCAACGTGTCGCAAAATCCACCTCCAATCTTCGAACTCGACACGACGCCACCGCACAATACCATCCTTGCAGAGCTCTCCGCAGACATCGACGCTGCACTGCAAGTCAGCAATCACCCTTACACTTCTCCCCCACCTGCGCTACCACAGTCGTACGACCTGTACAGACCATGCGTCCCTCGCACACAGTCCGCTCCACTCAGTACGCTGCCAGCAAGCTTGACAGCCGGTAACGCCCCTCCCCTACTCCCGTCCACTCCGCCACACCACACGCCTTTTGCCGGTTCGACGACACAAACGAAAGCATCGAGATATTCAAAACAGTACTCGCCGCCATTCTTTGCACAAGTACCAAATGGCGTTCCTGCATCGCCACCTTTTACGCCAGCACCGTTGTCGGTATACAAAGCGTATCAACCTACCATCGTACCCACTTCAGGGCAAGCATATCCTGTTTCACCACCCGATAGCGCTGGCGCTGAAGACCGTATTCGGCCTACGAGCTTCGCACAGGTGAAAGATGTTGATGGTATGGGACACTACTTTGCTATACATAACCGTCAAGCCTCGCAAGCTGTCCAAGAAGTGAGTGGGTGTCTGGATTCGAGTAAATTAGCGATGGAGTATCGGGCAGCATTGCCCGATTTTGACGAAGGATATGGAGGAAGATGAGCATGAACACTCGTCACACACACATGTACATAGAAAGAGGGGCCCATGAGCATCTTAGTGACATACATTCATAATATCGAAAAGCGGTAACGCTCAACCAAATAATGGAGAGGGGTATCTACCATATCCAACAGCATTGACAAAGCACCATCTTTACAGCGGTACATCCTCCATCATCTGCATAGCACCTTCTCTTCCCACCGTAATGATAACGTCTCCTAGCGTCTTTGTCGAAAATCCTGCTTCCGAGTACCTGAAGTAGTAATCCCACTTCCTCTTAAACACCTCCGCACCCTCGTCATCCATACCTTCCGTGCTCTTCTCCTTGATGAGCTGCGGCTTGATTTTGCCTTCCCAGTTATCCAGGAACTCTTCCCGCCATAATCGTAGCGCTTTCGCGTAGTGTGGGCCGATGTTTTCTACGCTGTCGACAACAAGCGATCCACCTGATGCAGTTTGTATGCTAGCGACAAGTTCGGATACGGCGGGGAGATGGCCACCGGGGAAGATGTACCGACGAATAAAGTCATCGGATTTGGCATAGGCTTCGTAGCGCGCATCGGGCATGGTTATGCATTGGAAACATGCTACACCACCCTCCTTCTTGAGTAGCTTGTCGATGCACCTGAAGTATGTGACCAAATATTCTTTGCCCACAGCCTCCAGCATCTCGATTGATACCGCCTTGTCGAAGGGTCCTGTTTCTGGGACTTCCAAACTACGGTAATCACATAGAAGGACTTTGATTTTGTCTGACATGCCGGCTTCTCGTATCCGCTCTTCTGCTAGCTCTTTTTGCTCAATTGAGAGGGTCAGGGATGTAACTCTGCAGCCTGTCCGCTGTACGGCGCGCATGGCGAAGCTTCCCCATCCGGTACCAATCTCCAGAACATGATCTGTGCCCTTGATGTGTGTATTATCGATGAAGCGGTCGAGTTTTCGCATTTGTGCATCGTAGAGGCTTTCGCTCGCGGATTCTGGGTTTGATTTCGGTAGCCATATCGGGCATGAGTACGTCATGTCTTGTGAGAGGAAGGCGGCGAACATTTCGTTGGAGATGTCGTAATGCGCGGAGATGTTGAGGCGCGCGTTTTTGAGGTTATTGCTGCCTCGTACCAGGCCGGCGAGGCCAGAGGAGACGGCTGAGGTAAAAGTTGAGCCATTGGAAAGATAGTTGCGATTTAGAATGAAAAGCTACGAGTGTAAGTTGGAACCGTCCTACAAAGCTTACTAGACGCGGAACCTCACCTCGAAGAATTTGGTCAAGTCTGGCGTTGTAAATTCTCCCAACATGTAGCTCTCTGCAAAGCCCTAAGACCTATCAGCTCGTATTCCTTCAGATCATGTTGGGTGTTCGAGAGCACACCATGTCTGCGAAAAGCGCCAATCGCACCCAGAATTTCTCGTCGAGCACGTCAAGGAAAGCAATTGGAAGGCCCTCTTTGTCAGAACCAAACACAGAGGAAGCCTTGCTTGAACCGCCTTCGAATAGCACCAGCTTGCCATGCTTCAAGTTTTGAAATTGCGAAAGTGTGCCATTCTTGCATAGAGTAACAAGTGGTCCCCAGGCTTGTGATGTAACGGGACTGAGCAATGAAGACACAGCTCCAGTCACAGAGCTATAAATCGCCATTCTCCTAGAATAGACCTTTCGAAATCGAGATATTGCGGCTGGCGCAAACTCCAAACGTTCAATTGAAGACGTTTGAGCTAAAAGCAACAAAACTGACCAATTTTCGGGCGAGAGGAGCGCGGTTTCAACGCGAGAAACAAGATACAAATGCCGATAGGTCTCAATCTGCTTGAGCTTAGTTATACGATAGTAGGCTGTACAGTGCGCAGGCGGTCGTGGAGAGGAATTGGTGCAACAGTTATCCAAAAGCAATGCGACAATGGTATCGTGCAAGCGCTGGAAGAAAAGCTGGGAAAGAAGTCGGATAACGGTAGCTAGCCGGCTAACACATGGTACCAGAGTCTATTTCAAAAGCTCAGGTAGCTCGCCGTCGTATGGCCGGAACGGCCGAAAGCCGACACGGTGCATCTGGTTGCGCCGTCTCGAAGCCATACGTGTTGCACTCTGTCTGAGGTGCAGTATCGGGCGAGGAAGCCTTGCCAATTCGAGTGATCTATGACGCCGTCGATTCGCCTAAACATCGCGAATGGCGCGAGATCAGAGTAATTCCTACACGTCGGCGGACATTGAGGCCATGTAAAGCTTCTAAGGTGTTCGGAAATCCGTATTCATCTCCATTTCTGGCCTCTAGTACATGCTCCCAGACGATGCTTGGACGGGAAGTTTGTAGGTGACGATGAGCCAGATTCCAGGGTCCAAAAAATTATTTGGCGGGTTGTTTGAGAGGGGCAAGTTATGCAGGGACACAACTCATTGTGCGTCTCAGCCTTGGAATCGCGTGTCTATCTTGAGTCCAGAAGACCAGCGATAATAGCTCGTATATATCCCTAGCCTCTCCAGGTGGCACTAGGTACTACGGGCGTAAGCATAGGAGGCAGCATGTATGCGATCGGTGATCCTATAGCGGCGGCCGCGGGCTCCGGGCTGTCCAAGAAAGGATGGTCTGGAAGGCGTGGACTTTGTGACAGGTGTTCCGTGGTGATGGAAAAATTGAGCAAAGGAGGGAAGATGGATATGAAGTCGGTTATAGCTAAGCCAAGACCATGTGCTTGCTCATGCTCTCGTCGTCATATTGAGCTCGTGAATACCGTATCGGGAAAATATCCGTGCACGCCGCGGAGACACGCTTCGGCGCGTCGACGCGTCCTCCATAGATCACCTTTCACATGCTTGCACATTCACACCGTCCCACACAATCCAATCAAGCACCAGCTCGAGACTCACGTTTGTAACCTGTTTCCTAACGTATCAAACACTTACTCTCGACACCGATACATCACGAAAATGCTGTCAATTCAGCCCTCCAAACCTCAAAAATGCACACCAAGCCTGCTCCCCGCGCGGATAAACCACAACGGCCCTATAAACGATGCAGAACGATACTGGAAGCCTGAGACAGATGAAAAAGGTATCTTATCACCATCCAACAAGATAGACCCCAATTCTGACATATTTTCAGGAAAGCGACACGCATACTTCCGAGGTCGACACCTACACGGCACTACGCTCCCCCTTCCTAAGAACTATTCCGGCGCCATCTTACACATTACCGATAAGCAATTACCGCAAAGTCGAACACAACCACAAGAACAGTCTGTAGACGAGGACGACGAAGACGTCGAGGTAGAAGAGAGCATACCTGTGGAAGTTAAAATCGCGGAACAAATAGGAGAATTTGACCAAGTCGTTGTCTGGGGCCACGGAGGCGAGGTGGATGAGGGCGGCGATGCGTTTATCAGGGGGATGAATGAATGGGTTGGGTTTGCGGAGAGCATGCATGTCCATGAAGATGAAGATGAGCAAGATGGGGATATAAAGCCAGAGAATAAGAGCGTCTAAGACGAACTTTCGAACAGCACTTAGAACCTCGAATTGGGGCGGCAACATGGAGGAATGGCGTTGGATATAGATACCCGGGTTATTACAAAGCTCAGGTCGATCGTGCTCAGGCATTGACCACAGGTCAAGGTGGAATACCAAGCAACCCTCACGGCTTGCACTGCTCTGTGATTCTCGTACCTGGCCCATTCTCAATCTCCTCGATGAAGCCATGCATCGTTCCAAGCCTAGTCCTAGCCCTCATATGGACCGCGACCAGATCACTCTCGTACCTTGTCAACTGCCACATGCACAACAACATCCCACATAGCAAAGACATTATGCAGCGACCTCACAGTCTGCAATGTACCCGGTGCATTCAAATTAGCCCTGTTCGCAATCCCCTCATACCACCTATCATTGAATCTTCTCAAGGTATGGAACTGGCCCATGTTCGGTCGACCGTACTTGTTCCATATTTTATTGATTTCCTCGGCCAGCACATTCAACTTCAGCTTTTCTTCGGCCGGGTTGGTGTTAGGGTTGGGTTGCAAGTGCACTTTGTTGTAGTTGGTATTTGAGAGCCATGTACCGTGTATCTGAGTCAGTGTGACCACCCCCAGTGGCCTTCCATGCGAGATGAAGAGTTACCAGAACGAGTGAGTGAGGTGCGTTGAAGAGGCGTGAGTGGAGGGCCGTGAGTGCTCCAGAAATTTACCTGTATCGGTATTTGTTGAGGAAAGGGACGTGGTGGCTTTCCTAGTGTGGCATTGTGGAGTGTGGTTTGCGCTGATATGTAAGGGTAATCGTCGCCTGGTCGTAAGAGGCGGACCAGTGGGCAGCACAAGGCTGTTGTTCTAGGATAGTAAGAATAACGTAAAGTGCGACAGTATGCTGGTTAGGTGACAAGATACCGGCACGTATAGGACGATGTCTGGGTTAGGGATCCGGAAGAAGAAGGCTAATGCCCTGCGTGATGGCAATGTAGTTTTGGAGCGACATTGATTTACTCTCCTCTCTGTGCTGGAACTGTTCATTGCTGTTTAATAGTAGCATTGCGGTAGCCGTTGTGTAGCCCCATTCTTCTTGCCTTTGACTTCCACTCACAGCTTCCAATTTTTGACCCGTTCCTACCTTTGTGCCTCCAGGTCGTCTCACACCTCTTTCTAATATAAGGGAACGTTACTATATCAGTCCCAGCTCACCTGAAGCCAGCGCATCAGTCCTTCTTGAGTCTTCCGTCAGACCAGGGTTCTTCTCGGTTCGGGGTAATGCGCCCCGCTCCCACAGCTTTTTACCGCGCGGCGAACTCACATCTGGGTTCAAATCATCCCACGTTCTCGCCGCACCGTTACGCAAACTCAATAATGGGTCTGGGAAGCATGCAGTTGGAATAGTGGGCCAGGTACAGGCCGGTAAATCATTCTCGGTACCTGGTGGGCGGGAACGGTTGGTTCCGGGAGCTGGGGACGAGGAGAGGGTAAGTGGAGCAGAGCCGCAGGTGGTACTCATACCATACGTCACAATATCCCTGGTAATCCCGTGCAAGGGGCATAAGTAATAGGTGGTTGTTTCCGAGAAGAAGGGTGTATTTATGGGTATCTTTTGTAATCTAATACAGCAGCCAAAATCCCAATGAATGCAAGAACTGCTACCATGGCTCTATGGTCTGTTGAGCGAATAAGCAACCATCATTTTCCACCTCATGTAAGCGGGGACGCTTCTGTTCTCACAGTTTCGAACTCTCTTCGACTTTCATGCCACCGTCTGAGAAATCCACAAAGCTCTCCTCCCCACTGAAATGCCTGCCATCATCGCTCGTTAGCCACTTGCCGTGACGAAAGGTTATTGTAGTCGTTGGGGGAAGCCTATCAAGGGGAGGATATGGTAAGGAAAACGTTAAGAAGGGTCGATTCGATACCCCAACCATATGTTGTAGGTACTGACTTTGGCCAGTCTTTCCTGTGGTACGGGAAGAACCTGAATGTTACAAGGACACAACACGGCGTGGATGCAAGAAGTGAAAATTACACTTACCAGCCTCTCTCAGCTCCGCCCGAGAGATAAGACGTCTCGGAGTTCAGTTCGCAGTCCCAGTTTCCAGCGACGCCTTTCTTAGGATCGGCTGATCTCCTTACATACTTGGATAGCCCGGCTGTGAAGCACTGAAAGTCGTCTTCATCGGGGTTCTCCGGCATCTGTCCAGTGAGCACTCGGCCGGCTGCTATCATAGTCGCGGCGTGGGTGCATAGCAAGACGGTCTTCGGCTGCTCAGGGTCATTGTCCAGAGTAGTGACGATGTGATCTAGTGCGTGCCTCACACGCTCGTGGAGCTCAACGATCATCTCGCCGTTGGATCTCGGCACATGTACAGACGCATACTCGTCGTCTAGGTTCTGAAAATGAGGGGTCAGAAGTTCGAGATGGGGTGGAGTGGGATGCTCAAAGTGTGCGCGTCCAAAGAACTCTCTGTTGTCCACGTATCAGCATATCACTTGCATCCACATCACTCCACCTCCACCTACCCAATCCCCCGATCGATCCTTATCCTTCCCTTTGCCTTCCTTTCTTCATACAGCTTATCACTGAATGGCTTAAGAGTCTGCAAACACCGATAGAAAGGGCTTGAATAAATTCTCTCAACCGGGGGTTCGATCTTGCTCAGGTACTCGGCCAACTCCTTACTCTGGTCTACACCTTTGGACGTCAGAGGCGGATCAGTGGGTATCCCAGTCGGAGTCGCCATGGATGCGGTGTAGATACCCGTTTGGGGATCTACTGACCAGTTGGCGCGAAACTAGACAGCCCGGAGGAAACGTTAGGAGGAACGCCATGCTAGTGAACAAGGGATCTGCATGTGGAAAGTGTAGAGGATGGTGTTTCATGTGATGCAAGCGGAAGTGCAGACAAGCGAGATGTGTAGGGAGGTAATGCGAGGACGGAGATGGCAGGGAGGGCAGCTACCCGAAACGGAATGCTTTCCTCGACTACTGTATGGAAGCATCGGGGGGCGTAGAGCGCGGCGACACGGAGGCTGAGCTTTATACGTACCGCGTGCCGGACGATGTAAATAACTTCTATCATGGTTCCGTGGTCTTGTTACTCCGATAGAGTTCTTGCGATGTAGAAGTTTATTTGGTCGTGTGCAGTGGTTGCTGTTGGGAGCACGAGGTGTTCCTGGGATGAAGAGTGTAGGTGTTCACACGTTACCTCGGCAACTTTACCTTTTCGGGTGGCTTTTCGAGGCTTCAGCTTTAGTTGCAGAACTTGGTACACGGTGACTTTTCTACTTCAACACTCGAACTTTGATTACTGCTATTGAGATTTCTGGGTATCATTACTGCAACCAAAGCTTTTGCAGCGTTACTGCGCGTTTCGTTGTACTAGTGGCGAGGACAGTCGCAAGTCGCTTCCATGCACCAAACCTCAGCTGCCCGTTCGAAGACACCTGGATACCACCTAGCGTGTGCCGCACACTCGCGCAAACTCTGCAACGACCATCATTGTCGAAACTTTGCCGCGCCCGACTACGAGCCACTCACCGCATGATGCCTACATCATCGGTGAGCCCCCACGCTCAGGCCGTCTCTGTGCAGCCTCTATCTAGGTAGCATTGGCAGGCGCTAATGCGAACTTCACATGCACACATGCAACAGCATGCAGGACTTCATACTGTTGCGGCCGTAGCCCAGGAACGAGCCATCATTCAAACAATGCGCAATGTCGTACTGCTACTTACAGTATGTGCAAGCGCAGCGCAGGGACGCTTTGCACTGACGCGCTGCTTATTGGTTAGTATGCTGTCGTGCAAGCTGTGTCAATGCAACTGTTGCAACGTGTTTTGGCAAGGGTATCTGACAACATGGGTCCTGCGGGGAGTACAAAGTACCTGGCGAACGGGACGCTGTTGTAATGAACGACGATAGTGACGGGTTGGCCCTCACCCTTGCTTCTCATCATCGGCGCTTCCGAGTCTCTCCACAATCTGCGAGACTTCAGCCTTCACATGCTGTCTCTAGCCGGAAACTAACGGGACCTTGCCTCGGGGCGGGATGTTTAATGACAGCGGCCTAGAAAGCGATGGATGAGACACGGGCTAAGATCCTTCCAAGGGGACTATATTAGCTGGACGCGGGGTTAGAGATTACAGGCAGGCCTGACGGGCGAACATGCGTAGATCGCGATCGGACATGAGACTTTGCAGAGCAATCAGCAAATGAAGCCTGGAAAATTCTCACACATGTGTTGCCAGGGTATGCACATCGCATAGTCTTGACTAAAAAAGTGCAGTTAGCCTCGACAACCATCAGGGACTGGAAACCAAGGCACACGACCCGCGCTTGCCTGGACAATAAAGCACCTGCCACCTTAAATCGCATTCGAAACATTAGAGTCCTAACCCTGGTGATGATGCTGCAAGCCATCGATGATCACTGCACGATCACGACGACGTTATTACCGCAGTGCCATCCGAGGTCCGCTTCTAACGTAGTCACAATGTAGCGGGTGTAACTCTCGGAACAAATACGTTAGTGGCCTGGCGACGATCAGCGTCAAGTTCGACTACTGGACGAAGCTAGAGGCTATTCCGTCTCCATCAAGTTGGATTTCAGGGTTCATCTGGTAAGATGGGTCTGTGCGGCCAACCAACACCCTTCTCTCAGAACGATAGAACTCCGGGCAGTCCCGATGTACCGCAGAGACACCGCTTCTCGGGCTCGGAGCGGGAGACTTGAAATTTACACGTATTAAATGTTCACGCGCACTTTGAAAAGTACGCATGTGATTAGGTCTACAGCAATCGAGTACCTAGGTATTGTGATGCGTACTCAGGTCTGTCATAGTATCGGCATTTGCAGCCAATGAGCGATGCAGCGTCGGAGTTGGAATCAACCATCAGTGCAGCTGAGGCTCGAATTGTCTTCCGGGAGCTTGGGACAAACGTGAAAAAGCAACTCGTGTTGCTGCTGCCCAAGAGCCCTACAGCCATGGGCCCTATTGTCTCGATCACACAGCACTGATGGCGCAAAAACGACTGGATGGAAGCAGAAGACCAGGCCGTATCGAGTAAGACCAAGCCTGACACCTTTACAATCGCGTGGTTAGTACTTGGCACATGCACCCACCTCTCTTCGGCGTGCAGCAGTAGAATAGATCTTGCATGCTAGGACCACGTACCCTTCTCAAAGAGGTTAAAAACTGCCGCAAGTTAATGCAACGCAGTACATCTCCCCTGACCGGGCGGCCCCGAAGGATGAGAGCTCCGGCAGATGTGACTTGTTGAACACCTAATTTTTCTGCACGGCCAACTAGGATCAATCTGACGCGAAATATACAGAACGTCTAGACGCTAGATACTGCATGTAGACGAAAGCCGGGTGCTTCCAGAAGCTCATGCTGACGTTCTATAGCCTTTCGTGCTAGGGTTGACATCGCCAATATTTATAGAGGTGACTGATATTGATGTCAATGCGTTGTCCACCATTCTTTCTTCTTGTTTCTCACGTGTGGTTACTGATTGGGTGACCATCTCTCACGTGTGAGGTTGATTGGCTATCGCTTACTCATGTGTGCATCCCACAGGCCGCAAGCGCAACTGTGACAATGCGCAACTAAATCGTATGGGTGGCTGACGCTCAGGCATATGATCGACGTGACGCATCGAGGTGGGGGTATCCCTCAGTATGTACGGCTCCTTGGAATAGCTGCGGCTAATGATCCCACGTTCGATAGATACGAGGATGTAGTGGATCCAGCTCCAGATCCAAGTCGAGGTGGTTGCTTCGATGAGTCGCAACAAAAGCAATCTGCTAGCACCGACACCGAAGGGCTGGACGTGGGATGATATAGGCAACCTTAGGTATGCCCTACGAGTGTTCGCCGACCACTCTAGTAGACCTTCTGTTATCAACTCTGATGTTTCAATTCTATTTCATCATCGGTGCCTGCCTGTCTCCGATAATAGGGAATAACATGTCACCAGAATACCGGTATCTGGTACGCGGTGTGTGCAGTACTATGAAGAAGCAAATATCAGGAAGCGTAGGGGTTGCACCTGTGGAAATAGAGATGTGACTGATGCGCCACACAAACTCATGCCAACGTAGTGACCATCATTTCCAATTAGTAGCTGATAGTGCCAGGAAAGAGCATCACCGATGCAGATTGCGGGCAAGCAAATGAATGACGTGAAATAGAATTTAGGGAATTATTGTACAGTGTATTAAATGTTACTGGGCATAAAGGGGGATAGCGTTCCGATGACCGATATCCAGAACGTCGGAGACATCTCCACTACTTCGGGATGATGCTGTGTAAAGGATACTCGTCAGCGACCGCCGCTTTTTGACGTGTTGAAGTCTTCCCAGTCATCCTAAGCTTCCTCTCTGTTACCCAAACACGCAATGCGATGAGATACCTCACTATGAGGAAAATGATGATGGCGGCGACTAGAATGCCCACTATGTAAGCCCCAACTATTCCAGAAGAGTTCTTCTGAAGATCAAGGAAAGGATACACGTAAAAACCTTGAGTGGCATGTGTGAGGTAAGCCAAACCAAGATACAGGGCCAACAGGATGATAATTGGAATTAGATCCAACCATGGAAGTCGCTCGGTTCGGGGAAATACTATCTCGAAAAGCGCATAGACTGAGTTGAGAGCATGCTGTGAAGTGTTTGACCAGAGGGCGAAAGTGGTTGGGAATCGACCCGCGAGGAGCGTCCAGTAAACAACTATTATAAATTAGCCTTTATACGCTCAAAGGGTTTATGGCCGCGTCTGTAAGAGAACGATATGGTAACGGACTTGACGTATCATCGCGAAGCTCTTCTGCACATCAATAGCAAAGTCGACTAACTAAATTGACTTACTGGTTACTATGAACGGATACACAACAATGGTGGAGTAAAACATGCTGTGCGCCACCTGTAGCGCTTTGGGCCACCGGGCCAAGAATGGAGTCCCGGTAAACCAGTAGCTGCCGGAATGCACAGCGGCAAAGGCATAGTAGAAGGCGAGACCCCAATACGTCAGCACCGTAAAGAAGGAGAAAGACTGCTGCGATGCCTCGGACCTGCCATGGGTCCCGTTCCAGCCAAAGATGAAAAAGAGGGTAGCGAAGGCGTAGAGGGCCAATAACGTGCGGATGGCGAAGAGGGCACCTGGTGGGAGAATCCACGACGTTACAAACCGCGTGGGATCAAAGAGGCCGGCATAAGGCGTCGTTATTCGTCGGCCAATCGCCATGTCGAAGCTGTTAACTGGGATCCTTGTCGAGTGCCACCAGATCGGGTTCTCAAGCTCTCGGCACGTGCCGACGTCGTGGAAACTAGGTCGTGTAGTGCGCGAGAGATGACGCGTGGTACTTCGCGATGGTGATGATGCGACGTGGTGTTGCGAGACAGCTGCAAAACTCCTCCAGCCCCAATTTCCGAGGCTGGAGCTGAAAAGGGCAGAGACACCGAGCTCAGAGGATTGCCCTAGTGGACTGCACTATGTCGAGTTCGGCCTAGCCTCTGTGGCCGAAAGAACAGACAGGATCACCCGCGTTTTCGTAACATTACGCTCTATCCCGGTCTACTATCACGGCTCTGGGCCCGTCCGCTTCACACTCCCACGCTTGTAATCCTGGTCGCAGAGGCGAGGCATATTCCCACTTACATCCTTACCTTCCAGACGCGGGCTATCCAGGATGAGGCCTGCAGCGCGCTTGGGTACAAGTGGCTTGCTCGTCTCTATGGCACTGCCTTCTTCTTTAAGACTACGGGATGCCATCTGTCTGAAGTTATACTACTCAGGATGATCACCCAACTGAACACCCATCTTTCCAATCCATCCAATACCAAGCTCTTCTCTGCCGACCTGCTTCGTATCAAACATCACTATGAGTGACATCAGAGTATCCGTACGTAGATATCTATCACTTCCTAGAAGCCCAACTAATGACCGTTAGCAGAAAGCACAGAACCTCGCTCGGATTAGAGATAATCAGCGTAAGTTTCTCCGGTCAATAGCGGCTATTCTTCCTACCATCTTGCATTCCAAGCATGAAGAGTGGCGATACTTTGTGTCATGCACACAGCTGGACATTACATGGCCTTCGGATTTACTGAAAGTGTTTGCTAACAATACCCGTGTTAGGCCGATCACGCGCCCGACGCAAAGAGTATCTGCACGAGCTGGAGACTAAGCTGCGCAGCTATGAACAAATAGGCATCGAGGCCTCTTCAGAAATCCAGAGTGCTGCTAGGAGAGTGTTGGATGAGAATCGGAAACTCAGGTCGCTGCTCCATGAAAGAGGAGTGTCCGAGTCCGAGATTGTAGCAGCACTGGAAGGGATGTCTGATCGACGATACGAGCACGATACTGCGGCTTCCAGATTGCATGCGATGCTTGAACGGAGGGTCAACACCAACGTAATACCTTCTACAAGCTTGCCTATACCTTCTCATACGAGAGCTGCTTCGATGCCTCGGCAGAAACCATCAGTGCCACCCGTTACTATCCCACCTACGCGGCCAACGGCACTCAGCTACAACGATTCACCTAGCCCCGGATCCATGGTGTCAAGTATGAGTACACCACCACCGGCGTCATACCCGGCAACGCTCTACACTACGCCCATGACTCCGTCAGCTGCCCAGATCAAGTCAGAGCATGTTCAGTACGACTACCCCTACGACCAGCCATACAGCAGTGCATGGGCTTACTCGAGCGATTGCAACTATACTGCAGAACCGGTCTCCTATTACAACGGCTCGTCCTGTGTTGACGCTGCTAACATTATTCGTACGATGCGAGCTGGTGTCGGCCCTGAGCTAGAGGTCGACCTAGGACGTCACACATCTGATCGTCATTGCTATATCAACAATGCAACAATTTCCAACGTCATGGACCGATACTCCCAACATAATGCGCCAATATGAGAAAGAAGAGAGGACAATCTCTAGACACAAGTGTAGGGCTTACCAACAATTGGTCTGCCTGGGCCGTAGCAGGCGAGCAGGAATAGGCTGAACTATTAGAGCCGAGTCGCGGAGCGTATTGCGGACGACACGAGCAAGGTATCACTGCATATCAGTAGCTTGATGTGCGCCTTCAGTCTCAATACGCATACGTCTTTGGCAGAGTGCTGGGCCAAGACGGTCACCCAGAAGAGCTACAGCGTATTACTGCATCATACGAGAGTACATGTCCAGCATATCTATCATTAGACCATGCTCTCGATATGTATCAGTCCTCTTTATTCTCTTGCCCAAGGTTATGAATTCATGAAAGAAAGTCTTCTCATTCATAGACGCGTTTAATAGAAGAGGCTAGCCGTCCTACCAATTCCTTTCTTTGTGCACAGCCGTTCGCATGACCTTTCACATCGGTCGATCTATCGTCGTCGTCGAATGTTCTACCGGATCACAAGTCTGCGAGTACGGAACTGACAAGCATTCGAAACGGTCGATGGAAATCGGTACGCTATGCGCAACAATATTCCTTAATGACTTTTATTGATGGCGAGGCTCATACTGACGACATCACTCAACATTCTCAGAATCTTGACCAACTCCTTCTAGTCCGTAGCCTCATATTTATCCTTATGCTTCAACTGCTGCTTATAGTTTTCTGATGTTGTAATGGTTGTGTTCTGATTGCCATATTGCTAGGTTCAAGAGATCTACGTGACTTCCTTTGCCCCTTTAACTGACACGGTACGCGATACGTCAGTCAATCCGGCATCTGTTGCTTGTTCTTCAAAGACAAAGACCCATTCTTAGAAGAATACACTCGGAGCATAGCTTCGATTTTCCTGTCAAAGTTGCTACGCTCGCCCGACACATCGCGTTGACTGCAGAGCAGCATACTCGAGACGATACCAAAATGCCTTCAGAACTCAAAAAGGGTGACTAGGGAGTTGATCCACTCAAGAAAAAGGCAAAAGCAAGGAACACTCTGGAAGATGACCGACCTACGATCAACGTCAACTGGGCTATACCAAAAGAGACGCGTAAGCAGATCTATCAGGAGGAATACGCGACCAAATATGCTCAAACACTGTATCAAAGAGCACGAGAAAAGACAAGTCCGCAGTAGACACCTCTACTAGATCCGCAACTTCGAACACCCGTCTATCGAAGCAAGGGTGTCAAAGACATGTTAGCCGGAAACCCATATTGGCCCAGTGCATCACCACACAATCTTTTCAACGATATAAAGAGGAGAAGTACCCGGGAACGGGACAGCTGCTACGGATCACTACCGGCGATAGAAGCTTCATATATACCGTCTTGAACGCGTGGGCACTGGCTATGGGGATACATTGGTACCTTCCGACCGGCATTTCAACCAGACCGCGAATTTGCCAGATGAAGCCACGCTGAATTCGCTATGGGGGCGCCTTGAGGAGACGGAATAGCTTGATCAGGCTGGAGGGAGTTTAGATATTCAACAGCTCGCCCACGCACACAGAACCGATGTTTTGGAGGGAAGGCGACATAACATAGCTTGGCCATCGGATTCATGGTTCCAAACAGTACAGAATGAGTGCGTGAAAGATCTTGAACGTTGGGGAAAGTTAAATCTCATCGACACAAGTATCGAAGTAGAAAGGCACTGGAAGGACAACGCTTATAATGACGGAGTCCTGCCTAGAAGAGACACGTGGCGAACTCAAGATCCGAACTTTAGATCAGTCCGAAGATGTACTTCCTCGCTACAGGGAGTTTCTCAACCAACTACATCCATTGGGCATACTAAGTATCTTGGTCTCCGTTCCCGTGACTGGATAAAAGACTCTTTGAACTTGTACGAATGCATCCCGGAAAACGAACCACTATAACGCAGCTTCTCTGAGGAATTCCGCCGAAAGTTCGGCCATCTAGAATGTCAGGCGTGGGAAGCGAACATGGCCATTGCTGCCGTAGTCGAAACAATCGATGAAGAACAGAGAGAGCTCCATAAAAGGAATAACACTGACAATCAACCATTTGTTGGAGGTTTCTCAATAGTTCCAAACGCAGCGTTAATTGAGGCGCTGCTTGAGGAGTCTGCAGAAGGTCATGATGTCGCATCAAGGCCTGGAAGATGCTGGTTCATGCCTCTGAACATGAGCGGAAAGCTCTCGGATCGGGCCAAAAATGGATAAGAGATAACAAGAGACGTTTCAAAGCGTCAAAAGAAGGTCAAATCCAAGGTCATATATTGTCCGTAGTCCTTCAGGAATAACACGTACAAACAAAACCGGGGAAATTGCAAGTCGACATGCTTTTCCTGGATAGTAATCCGAACATATTAGATACTGCCTACGACTACCTCGTTGCTGTCATCAAGGATGCAGCAAAAGGTCTTGGTTGGGCTGCTCACCGAAACACCGCTGGTCTTCAAGCCGTTTCAGGAGTATATCCTGTACCAGCACAGCAACACGGCGGATATCAATGTGGTTATCACACATTCTTGAATGCCTGGATCCTCGTTATGGGTCTCAAACCAGACAAAAACAGGCGCGAATATAGTGGAGACATGTATGAGGAGGCATGGAAGCTCGCCAGAGCCGCGACAGCCGGATTACTTGACTGGAAGGCATTAGTAGCTTGGTTCTTCTGCCATAAACTGACCAAGGGAAGGAGCTTCGAAGCTGTCCCCACGAATCGGCGTTTCGAAACCACTATTCCTCAAATGCCAGCAACGCTTGGTATTCAGGAAGCACTCGGAGATGGCGAGTTGGGAGAACATGCGCGACAACGGTACGATACGGATGACAGACCTTTGGAGTCACTACCGATCGCCTAAGCCCCGTATACCTTGTCCAACAATATTGCACTACACCCTCTTCACGCTACCAATAGGAGGGACAAGAGCAAGAGCCCGAACAGAAGTCATGACGATGCAAACCTGGACTTTCTCAATAGCTGTGAGGGTACCAAGCGCAAATCACGCGAAGAAATTGACGACGGTCTGAATTTCCTACGCAACTCACAAATCAACTGTGATGCGGAGGTAGTAAACTCGGCTCATCAGACGCCTTCCAGGAAGAGACAGCTATTAAGCGGCGGCCTATCTTTCCTTCACACATATTGATCGGAGTCTTGTTATGGTATTTGCATCACGGCAGAAACACTATTGTATCTGTATTGCGCTGTTATAAATTATATATAAAAGTAGTTTGCTACTATGAGCATTGCATGGTGACGTTGTTCGTGGCACGTAGCGACGACGCGATGAAGATGGAACCTCGAAGTCTTGGCAGACGATGACGTAGTCCCAAAACCTTCACGCGTCAAGCGTCAACCCGCGAAACCCCAAACCTCTCCCATTCAAACCCATACCCTTAACCCAACCTAGTAAACCCCCCCAAAGATGATTCGACCAACCCTTCTCTCCACCTTCCGCCTCAATGCCCTCCCCACAACCAATAAACGTGTCTTTTCTCTCCTAAACCCCAAATCCCGCTCACACACAAACCGCGTCTTCGACCCGATCCGCCAACCCAATGACCTGCACACCCTCACCCTCCTCAACGCCGCCGACAACCGTTCCTTGATAACCTTCTGGACTGCGTCCTGGTGTCAAACCTGTCAAGCCATCAAACCCTTGATCAAACAACTCATCGAAGAAGAGAAGATTGGAGAGCGGGAAGGCGGACTGGGTTTCGTGGAAGTACTGATGGATAGCACATTGATTGAGGATTTGCCAATCAAGTATCGCATCAGTAGTATGCCGACGCTGTTGGCGTTCTCGAGACAAGAGGCGCAGTTTGATACTAGGTTGACGCGGCCGGAGGAGATGCGGAATAAGGATTTTCTGAGGGAGTGGTTGGTTAGGGAGGCGCAGAGGGGAGGGAGAATGGGAGGGGGTGGCGGGAGCATGTTTGGTTAGTCATACGTGTTCTGTAAGAAGATTCGATCCAATGCTGGACCTGACGGTCTTCAGGTACAAAGGGAGATGGGAATGAGGGTAAGGGGGGTGAAGATAAATGAGACGAAAGCTTGGAACATGGGAGGATGGAATGTACAGGTACGTTTGTTGAGCGCAGGTTCTAAAGAGTCAATGCTAATACCTTGATAAGTATATTCGATACCCCAAGGTAAACTACCGGATCATGACATCTACTATGAATTCAGTCTGAAGTTTGATGATTATCGCGGCATGCTATGCTGATGCGCTATACAACGCATCGACTGGTCTCAACGATGTCGGAGCTTTAAATGTATAGGGGTATATCCATGAAACATGCGAGGTCAAGCTCCCAAACGCTATCGAAGTGCTACAGATATGACTGTGACAATACTTTCCCTCCCCAGATTCATGTCATCAACCAATCCTGAAACTCATCTTTCTCAACAAGTCGAGATTGCGTCGCCTAGTACTTCCGGCCTTTAGACATCTTCACACCCTGCATCAGCGGATCCTCATCCGTCGTCCAAGCCTGTGCATCAAGTCTAGCACGCTTCTCTCCGCGCATGTCACCGAATACCTCGCCTCTCTTGTTTGACTTCTTGCTATTCTGCACAGGCTCTGTGTACATGGGTGTGCTAACGCGAGAGCCACGAAGCGCAGGAGTGGGCAGCGAAGTATCAGTAAGAGCAGGTGGGGAGGTGACATCATCATCATCATCATCATCGTCGGTCTGCGCATTGATCGAGTTCCCCTTGGAACGTTCTTCCTCCTGCATGCCGTTCGCATCGCGCTCGTTCAACTGACGCTGCGTCTCCTTACGCCCTTGCAGCCAGATATCATGATGATCCTTGTACTCTTTTTCCTTGTTCTTCACCCACTCTTTCTGTTCCTTACTCTCCCCGATGCAAGTAGGACACTTGATGTAGAAACCGCCAGTCGTAGACTCCTCGCCCATGAACTCAAACTCAGGAAGGTTTTCGCCGATAAGCTCAGTTTCGTCCCAAGCAAGGCAGTCCTCACAGAAGCCTTGCGGACACCAGCGGCAGCGGAAAATGAGACCTCCAGCATCTGAGGTCGATTTACCACAATCAGCGCAGTTGTGCTGAGGGCATTGGAAACCACTGAAGCCCTTTACCTTGGCCTTGTACTTGGGGTCGAGACAGTCAAAATGATAAGCACGGGGGCAACCCTTGCACTCGACCATGTGCCCAGCATCCGCGTCATCGAAGCAGCTTAGACAATGCTCCTCATGACCGAACTGGCGCCGCTTCTCACGAACCGGCTCAGCAAGGCGAGGGTCCTTGCCAGCGTACGTCGGCACTGCCTCCCAATCACCACAGTTCATGGACTCCTTGCTGATGGCAAAACCGTTCACCATGACTGTAGTGTTCTTTCCCTTGCGGCGATCTTCGCGCGTGATGGTGTCCGGAAGGATGTTTGCAGCCGAGGTGTTAGCCTTCCAGCTGGTATCAAGCTGGCGTTGATGATGCTTGCCCTCAAACACAGCGCATTCGACACGCTCCATGGTGGAGAGCCACTTGTCCTCGTCCACTTCGGAGTGCGTCGCGGATTCGGTCAAGTCGGCAGGATTGTCGCGACACTTAGCCATCATTGTCTCTAAGTTCCAGGACACCATTTCCTTGACGTCGATCTCTGGATGGGATAATGTCTGGGCGCCTCGCCGTACAAGAGTCTTCAACTGCGTGGTGTCCATCTGGGGTAGATCCTCGCTAAGAGACGGGCGTCCAGCCTTCTTAGTACCCATCGACTGCTTGCCGTGCACACTCTGCATTGACTCCGTGATCTTTGCCGACAAGTAAAGCTTCTTACGAATGCGTCCCATCATCTGCTCTTCGACAGTACCCTGTGTGCAAAGTTTGTAAATAGTCACCTTCTTGGTCTGTCCAATGCGATGAGCTCGAGCTTCAGCCTGAAGTGTAATCTGCGGATTCCAATCTTCGTCTAGGAAGATGACATCCTGAGCGCTCGTGAGGTTGATACCTAATCCACCTGCTCGGGTCGAGAGAAGCATGACCTTGTAATCTGAGTCCTTCTGGTTGAAGAGGCGGATATCCAGGTTGCGGCGAGCTCGAGCTGTGCTACCGTCCAGGCGAAGGGCTCTGAAACGCTCTCCATGGTTGCTAATGAGAGACAAGAGATCCTCACAGTAGTCGAGCGTGCGAGTGAAGCTAGAAAAGATGAGGACTTTTTTGCCTTCGTTGAAGATTGTGTGCTTGAGGAGTTTCTCCAGCAGGATGAACTTGCCCGATGCACGAATGATGTGGTCACTGAGGTAGTACGGATCAGGCGCGACACCTGGAAGCAGATATGGATGCGAACAGCACTTGCGCAACTGCATGACGAGGTTCATGAGTTTCTTCCAAGCACCCTTGTTGGGGTCAGTATCGGTCTGCTCCTTCGCTACGGCCTCTTGCAAGATCTTGGTGGTCTCTTCCCAATCGCCTTCAGCATTGCCAGAGCTGACCACCTTCTCCGCCTTCTCCATCTTTTCCAGCAGCTTGTTCTCCTCAGTGTCTTGTTGAATGGCTACCCTCTCCTTTGATTTGCCGTCAGCGAAGAGCTCGTCGAGCATTCCATCGTCGATGCGTGTCAAAAGACGGGTATACCAGAACTTCTGCATGGGAGTCAAGGGCACGTATAGCAGTACTTCTTCCTTGGGCGGTAGGCCGAGATTGACCGACGGAGAGTCTTTCATACGGCGTAGCATGATGAGTTCGAGCAAGCGGCGGGCGTCTGTCATGGTCTGTTTGTTGGCTTTGCCCTTGCTCAGATCGAAAGACTCGCGGAACAGCGTCTCGGTCTTGTCATCGAAGACGTTGGGGTACAGCCATGTCAGAAGCGACCACATTTCGACCAAGTTGTTCTGGAGTGGTGTTCCAGTCAGAATGAGACGATATTCGGCGCTGATGCTCTTTAGTGCAGTAGAAATTTGGGTGACGCTGCTCTTGATCTTGTGTCCTTCATCTAGAACGACGTAGCGCCAAGCAAAAGAGTGCTTGAACCATGATTGCTCAGCCTGAAAAGTTTCGTAGGTGGTGACAACAATCTTGTAGGCATCGGATCCTTGGTCGCTGGAGGAGAGCTTGGAGGCCTTTCGGCCAGCCTTGCGCGACGCCTTCCTGTCTTTGGCGCGGAGAGTTTCGTTTCCCTTCATGTCCTCCATGCCAGCTGCAACGCGCTTCAAACGGGTCCGCTCAGATACGGCGCCGTGAAAGCGCATGACTTTGAGTTGTGGTACCCACTTCTGGGCTTCGGTGACCCATGAGTTGAGAACACTAAGAGGGCAGATGACGAGGTATGGTCGAAGTTCTTCTGACGTCACGCCGTTCTTCTTATCCAGCTCTTCAAGATACTGAAAGAGCGACAAAGTCTGCAGCGTCTTTCCCAGGCCCATCTCGTCACCAAGTATGCCGGAGAAACCGTTGTTGTAGAGATGAACCAAGTACGATAGACCAGATAGTTGGTATGGCTTCATGACAGCTGTGACACCCTTGGGCTGCTCCGAGAGCTCTTCGTATTCGACAATGGGCTGCGCATTGCCCTCTGCGACTAGCTTCGCGACCTGGTTGTTCTTAGGTAGCAAGGGGAGGAAGAGGTCTTTGTTGGCGACAAGAAAGTTGTTCGCCCTTGCCTTGGTATTCTTAGTGATCTCATCACGCAGACGGGCACGAGCAGTATCGAGATTCGGTGGTGGTCGCACTGCCCTCCGGCGCGGTGGTGACGGGGTGGGCATGGTGTCTGACTCGAGGATAGTACTCTTCCTGTCACGCCCACTGCGCCGCAACCCCTCTGTCCGCTGGCGATCCTTCTTGTGCTTCTCCATCTTGAGCTCTTCAGTGTATGCTGATATCCTGGCGCTTGTCTTACGATTTGGGCGGGCGGATGGGGCAAGTTCGTCTTCGCTAGTTCCTGGGTCGGCGTCTACTTTTCTTGAGGTCGAGGCACGAGTGCTCCTGGTGGCTTTGAAAGCGGGCTTGTAATTGGGGGTAGATGGGGAGGCTTCGTTTGCGGATGAACCGGAGGCGACGTAGTTTGGCGTCGGCTTCGCTCGCAGGCTGCGTTTGCTGTCGCCTGTCGCGTCTTGCCTATTCTCCTGCTGCGAAGAGATACGCCTTCTCTTAGTCGCCGATTGCGCTGAGCTCTGGGATCCAAATTGTGCGAGGAGGTCTTGCAGTTGGCCGCCTCGTCTCTTGGGGGTAATGGGCTGAGGGGAACCCAGCGTTATGACGGGATCACCAGCCATTGTGACAAATGTACGGTACGCTGTAGGCGGGGGTATTGCGCAGTGAATGAGAATTGAAAAAAGTTGGTGTAAAGTACAAGTGAATATGTAATTAGAGAACGCGTGGTTGGAGAGTCGTTGGAAAGGGAAGACAAGAGGTCAAAAGATAGCAAACTCGTGGTGTGAGATAGGTGACGGTGAAGAGGAAACCAAGCGATGCAGTACGTCTAAAGGAGGGTGTTGAAACGACTAGGCGTTTTCGCGGTGAAGTGAAGCCTCGCAGCGTCATCAGGTACGGGAGGCGATACGTCAATCAATCTCAGCACGCGTTTTAGCGCGACTTGCAATTGTCCCTTCCGGAACCGTTCCGAGCTATCAACCCATCCAACACCAACCCTCGCACCTCGACATTTCTCGGATCCACTCCCTCTACCCGCGCAGCCGGCGCAACCTCGTCGCACATCATGGCTCAACAGCCTATGACGCCCTTCTTCCCCATCTTCGCATCCAAGTCGGACGGACAGCACATTGTCAACCTCAAAGGCCGACCTCTACGAAATGGCCCGACCGAGGAACAGCTCAACACGACGCCCAACGACCAGGGCCAGCGCGACTTCTACCGCCTCATAGACAAGGATGACCCCAAACATCAAGATTGGCGCAAAAAATTGGGTGGTATGCTTCTGCGCGAGATCGGTGGGAAGCAGTGCGAGGGTAAGCAAGGTGCGAGGCGCATTAACTACTGCGGACTGACATACGACAGACAAGTGGCAGCAGTGCATTCTGTGGGAGCTGCCGGAAAACTACGTCCTCTACGAGCACATCAAGACCAAGGCAGACGGACAGTTGAAAACGGTCAAGAACCATTCGGGCGGCGGCCATGATAGACAAGATGCATACCTCTATGGATACCCCAAGGGTCCCAAGAAGCGCTTCAGGAGCCCTGTCGAGTTCTTCCCCCATCTCCTGTGGCTGTGCACCGATGAGAATAGCGACATGACCAACTGCACGTGCAAGATGTGCTCGCCCGCGGGGGACGTCGAGAAGCCCCAAGTCAAGGTCGAAGTCAAGCAAGAACAGCCTATGGCTCTCAAGCGAGAGACCAGCTCCACCGGGGCTGCACCAAACAGCACCGTCATCGGTCGCAATCCCATCGTACAGATCCCCGCGCGAAGGTCGTCGACCGGCGCGCCTGTCCCAAGTCCCATCATCAAGCCCTCCACGCCCGTTACCGCCCCGAAGCCTACCCCCATACCCAGTGCTGCACAGATTAGGGCTCCTCCAACATTACAATCTACACCTCTCCCCCAGCCGCGGTCGCTCGAACAGCAGGTTGACCTGTCGTACAACAAGTTTCTCTGCCGAACTGGAGAGGTCGTGTGGTTCTTCCGGCCCAAAACATCAGCCTGGGGCCTGGGACTTGTAGTGCGAAGATGGGCTCTCAAAGAGCAACCCATGAGCAGATCATACCTGATCCAGCCACTGTCCCACCCCTTCGAGTCGCCGCCACAAGAAGTCGTGCACACGGATGAACATGTCAAGCCCTGGCTTGCGTGGTCAGCACCCAGCTGCACGTTCCCTTTCCTACAACAAAACCCGCAATTCGAATATGGTAATACCGACTGGAGAGCCCTCATAAGTGGGCAGGGGGGCGAGGGCATCGCGTCCGTCGATGCGTCTATATTAGCTGCAAAAGCCATCGACACCACATATACGCTCTTCGAGTGTCTCAAGACGTCCAAGGACGACAAGGGAAATGAAGTTCGACAGTACAACGGCATGTACCTAGGCGCTGAGAAGATCTGGAAAGGCGAGGCCGTCCGCCTGCGTATAGGCGCCACTGGAACTGACCTGATGGTTGTCACTGACATCGTCGAGCAAGTCTTTGCCAACCCACCGCCCAATCAGCCCAAGAGCAAAATTATCGCAGTCGGCGATATCTACAGCTACGCCACTTTGGATGCGCCAGACCCTAACCTTCCCCCCAAGCCACCTCAGCAAAACGGCAATATTCCCGCGCGCATGGTCCACGACATGGTATGGCGAAACCGAATGCTCGTACCGATTACTCGTACTGCAGCATGGTGGAAGCTCATCCAGCCATCATACAAGATCGACATCGATGACATCAAAGGTCGTTGGTACGAAACAAGTCTTGTGTTCCAAGACCCTTTTGCTAAAGCTGTGAAGAACGGCGAGGGCGGTAATGGCATCTGGATGAACTCGCGCGGCGATGCAACGGGCAAGGGTAAGGGAGCCAGCGTGTCGCAACCTGACCGCATTGGCGCCTTTGGGGCCTCCGTGCCCAAGGGAACGCGCATCGTCGAGGGCCTGGATCCTCCGAGTCAACCAATTGGTCAACAACAGCAGTCTCATGATGGAATGGACATGAATATGGGTGCTGGTAGTATGACGGACCCATTTTCCATTGATGAATTCATGAATGTGGATCATCTGGGCGACGACACTGGTATGGAGTACGGTGGTAATAACAACTTTACCTTTTAGCATAGCCGGATTTGGCACTCGTGGCGTATGGCATGGCGTAATTCGGAAAACATGATGGGATATTTATCTGTTCATAAGCATTTGTGGGATATGGTATGCGCATTCCTTCTATTCACATGGGAGATACCCAAGTCGTTGTTCGACTATATAGGCATTCAAAAGCAGCGAGAATGCATGGATCCGATGAATGACTTGGTCTGTTCCCTCATTAACACTGTCGTTGTCCCCGACGGATGTAAGGCAACACTCAGAGCGCTGGTGAATACCCTGGAACAAAACGTTCGAGCATACCGGCTTTCAACGCACAATGCCCTTTTCTCTCAGCTCGTCCCTCCACCTTTTACCAAATGTCCATTCAAGCCACGCAATCCCAAGACATGCGGCGCTTACGCCACCTAAAAGCGTAAATGTCCAACCAACACCGATACTTTTCAATATCAGATCAAGAACAGCTAGACCAAGACCCGCTAATAAACATCGAACTATGTTGTTGGCAGCTTGAGCGGCTGCAGGAGACTTTGGATGTATATCTATGAGAAGAGTACCACACATCTGTTATACCTGGATTAGCCGCACACCTGTATGGCGTGGTGCTGAACTTACATTGAAAGTGATGGCTATTGCACCGCCTATAACGAATTGAAGTATAAGAGCGACAGCCATGTGCTAAGCGTCATCCAGTCAGCCATATATCCCGTCATCTCTGCTATGCGTGGCGATGCTCACTGTTCTGGAATGCAAAGCCCATCCATAGCCCGTTGTACAGACTGCAGTAGCGATAATCCAATACCAAACACTCCTGAACCTTGCCTTCTCGATGGGAAAGTCTGCCAGATTATCACCTCTTATAGAGTCAATCGTAATAGCATAATCGCGTGCGGTGGCGCGGTAATCGCGATTCATAATGGTACCTGCATTCGCAATGAGTCAGTGACCGCGATGCAGTCGATCAGTGCAGTAGTTTGCTTTAGGGTAATGTAAGAGAAAGACCGACTTACCCGAACAGTACGCGCCGACGCAAGACCCCACGCCAAATGGCAAGTATACTAGTCCAGCTTCAAGCTCTGATAGGTTGTAAATTTGGATAAAAAGCGTCGATAGAGAAGCTTGTAGGCAGCTGAAATTCATGTAGTAGATGCCGTATATCAGAGTAATCAGGATGGTGTCCTTGGTAAGAAGCATCTTGAGACTTGCAAGAGGATTAGGAAATCGGAATGGCTTTCGAACGGGCGATATCTCCTCTGATGCTGATTTTCTTTCGGAATCTCCTCCTTTCTTGGCAGAGTGAGTGGAGGGATGGACTCGCGTTACCAACGCGCGATGAATACCAGAGACACGAGCCGAGCCGTTACCAACGATAAAGCGACACGTTTCGGGCAAGAGAACCGCCATCAGCACAAGGCAGGAACCGGAAGCTATCGCAAGCAGCCAGAATATCCAACGCCAGCCTGGCTTGTCTACTAAAGCTCCACCAATGACTGGGCCAATCGCGGTTGCGAAGTTGGGTCTGCAATGAAGCATGAGTTGATGGTTGAGTCTTGATTTAAGGGCTAGTATACCCTAACAAGAGAGTGCCGACGAATCCACCTCTTTCTGATGGAATAGCAATATCAGCCACAACACCATAGCCAATAGCAATTGTCGCTGAAGTAACAATTAGCTGTCTTTCGATGGAGCAAGTATTTATAAGTAAATTCTTTGGACGCACCGGCACTACCAGCGCTTTGTACCATCCTCAGTAAGAATAACGCCGTCCAACTCTTCTGCAAAGCGATACCGATGTTCGCGATACAGTATATACCCATGGTGATCAGATAGACTACCCTTCGTCCTGTGAAATCTGCCATGTCACCTATAATAGCCGGTGCAATTCCAGCCACGATCATGTACGATGTGATGGTGAGATTGATCTTCTCTACGGAAACATTGAGTGAGGCTGACAGTGCGTTGATAGCAGGAAAGAAGATAAATGATGACAACGGGGAAAATGTTGCTCCAAAGGTCACCAAGAAAACAATAAGTCTCTTTTGTCGTTTGGTGAAGTGCGAGTACGGTGGTGGCTCATCGTTGCCGCTTACTCCGATTGTTGCTTGCTCTTCGTGTGTCGATGAAACTGGTCTGGTGGAGGTTGGCGACTTAGCTGGAGTCTGCGTTGCGATCTCATCTTCTGGAGACGGCCGGTTAACTGACATACTCGTGGGAGGAGTAAGCGCGCAAAGTATGAGTGCGAATGGATCGTGGGCTGTGTTCAAGAACGCCTCGATTTCGAACATTGACCGCAGAGCCGCATCGGTTTGCAAGCGAAGCAGTACGGTGTATGTCACGCGGTCATACTGTATCACACGGTATGGTACACCGACGTGTGCCGTGTATTACGAAGAGGGGCGGCCAATGAATTCACGTATAGCTCTCCCCCTCACCTGGTATGCAGGAAGGATCCTTATTAGGCGCCCACAACGTAGTATGACACGTATGTGTGATAGAGATTTGTCGCGCAAGATACGTTCCAGCCATTTTCCTTTTGCATACAAGGCCAAGGAATTTTGCGGGTGTTGGCGCTGCGCCTTCAATACATACAAAGCCTTGGTAGTAACACTATGAGCAAATACCTTCACTGCACCGCAAAGCCTGCATGTACGTCTAGCCTGACCTAAGGTAGTCCAGACTCACCTTCTGGAAAGGGCGCGTATTTCTCGATCAAGTACGTCAAATTCTCGTAGCACCTGATGCACCGTTAGCATGACCCCTACGCTGATGGATTGAATGCTTACTGTTCACGAAAGCTCGAACCATTATGACAAGCAGACTCATGCAGTGTCATGTAGACACTGTACAGCCGGCTGCGATCCTCAAACTGATCCGCTGGCTCGCTGATCCCCATCCTGGCGAGGTATGTATTCGTATAGATCTTCGAACTCATGATCTTGTTGAACTTTGCTCGCCACATCGCAATCTCCATCTCATTATGCGCATAATAAACACTTGCGTCAAATACATAGATTGCTCCTGTCTTGAAATCTGTTCCAATGTTCCCATCCCAGAGGTCGCCATGTATCAGCGTCGGCTTCACTTTACGGCCATTCTCTTCGAGTGGTCCAAGAAGGATTGGTACAACGTATTTGACCAGGCGGTCGGCGCACTGTTCCAGGTTCTTCCAAGGGCCGTTGATCTCTCGGTTGAGCTGCATTGCTCCGTTGAACAGCTGTACATAAAAGTCTTTCCAACTGGGATTCCAGCCAGTCTGTTGAGGGAGATTTCCTTGACATGTGTTGATGTGGAAGCCGAACTGACCCGTAGGCGATTCACTCGCTTGATGTAACTGGGCGAGCTTGGTGCACAGTTGAATGGGATCAGGTATCTGGCTTGTCATCTCCACAAAGTCACAAAGGAAGTAGTAGGTGTCCGGGTTCGAGACGTTAAGCTTTCCCCACGTATACGGTTCTGGGACAAAGTTGGGCGCTGTCTTGTAGAGCTCAACCATTGAGTTGAATTCTCCCTCAAGCATGGCCTTGCCTTGCTTGCCGTCCGCGCACTTCACTCACGTTAGCCATGTCACTCGCAACGGAATATTCATATTTACTTTCAAGAAATACCACCTCGATTCGCCATTCTTAAGTGTCGTCTCGATTCTTGCAGTCACTGTCCACGCAGATGCGCCATATCGGTCACAGCTGTGAACTTGGCTGCCAGGAGGTAATTCTGTTACACGATCAGTACCTCGTGCTTGTATGGTCTACTCATAACCTACGGTCTATCACGACTTGATCCAGGGGAAAGTCGCCCTCAATCGCCTTGTCGCCACTTTTTCCGGGTATTACCAAGGGAACTCTCCCCAATGATTCGGTCGGCGGCTGCCATTCCTCAACGACTTCCGTTACAGTTGACATGGAGAATTTGGGTAGCCTCTAGGTATACGATTTGACTTACAGTTCGCAGCCTGAGGATGTCGCGCGTATCTATGCTATCCTTGGAATAGTGAAAGAAGACTAGCGTTGGTTCATGTCACGTCCCGCACCCTGCAGTCAGCTTACACCCTGTGTTTGCTGCCCTACTCAATGGCATACAAGACAAGTGTATCTGATATTATTGTACCACCTCGGTCAAGGCCACGTATTTGTAAACGCCATGTGTTGCTGCCTAGCTGCGCGTCGCGTCTTGAGCTGGACAATGTCCAACCACGACAAAAAAGAAACCTCGATGTGATACGCATACGCCCTGTTCGAGTACTGGAGGAAAGCGAGGTGCAAGGCTATGTACCGATCAAGACCGATGTACAAGGATTCCACCGATGAAGATGAGTAGTACGGGGACTCCGCAGGTTGTGTGTAGGATATAAGTGGGGGTGGGGCTGTGCTGTTGCCGCTTCAGTGAGCATAATGTCGACCAATGGGCTTGGACTACGATATTCACTCAGAACTTTCGACACACCCGGAGCCTCAAACCCTCATGCTTTGTTGCGCTTCTTGGTTGAAGCTCATTGAGTCAAGCCATCATGGTAAGAAGAACTCGCACCAGCATCCGCAAACACACATCATTAATGCATACAGTGGAACTCGTTTGGGAGCTTGAAGAAGAAAAGGAGATCCAAAACGAACGCAAGCTATCCCGACGGTACAGTTGCAGGCACCGACTCACTACAGATCGACAACATCTCGCCTTTGCCATCACCGAGTTCAACTGAGGGTGCATTGAGCCCCAAATCTACCCCAGACACACGTCGAGCCAGTGAACCTCCCCCTACTCGTCTCAACTCCAGAGCAAATTCGACGTTCGACGTGGCCGTTCGTTCTCGTTCTCGCTCCTCGAATCGTTCCCAGGATCCGCTTGGTCTGACAGTCATCTACCAACCAGAAACATGTCCACCATTGGATATCATCTTCGTCCATGGGCTTGGTGGTACCAGCCGTGCCACCTGGTCAAAAGGAAGAGATCCGGAGTTCTTTTGGCCGGAAAAGTGGCTTCCTACTGAACCGGCAATCTCGTCCGCGAGAATATTATCTTTTGGTTACAACGCAAACTTCGCTGCGACAGGTGCGGCACCGATTACCGGTATCGTTGACTTCGCGAAAGACCTACTTTATGCTATGAAGTTCGCAAAAGACGGAGAGCTTAATGAACTAGAACTCGGCACAGTAAACACTATTTATCGCATGGTGCAGACAATGTGCTTACGAACCGTAACAGCGGCCCATCATCTTCATTGTACATTCCATGGGCGGCTTAGTTGTCAAGCAGGTAAATGACTGTGAATCAGGTCTCTCGGAACAGAATCAGCAGGCTGACTTAAGCAGGCATACATATTGGGCCAAAACGATGAGAACTACTCCGAAATTGTATCGTCGATCAGTGCTATTCTCTTCCTTGCAACTCCCCACCGGGGATCGGACCTAGCTGACATACTTAATCGCATTCTTACCGTTTCTATCTTCAATCACAGCCCGAAGCTTTATGTTGGTGAGCTAAAGCATGGCTCACCAACCATTCAAGCTTTAAACGAACAGTTCCGGCACATTGCGCCCAAGCTCGATATCCTCTCCTTCTATGAAACTCTGCAAACGGCAGTAGGCCCCAAAAGAATGGTAAAGAGCCAATGTGCTATGTTGTGGCAATGAAGCTGACCCTCCGTCTCTTAGATGGTTGTTGAAAGGCAGTCCGCGACACTTGGATACCCAGCGGAAATCTCGAAATCACTGATTGCAGACCACCACACCGTCTGCAAGTACGATAGTATCCACGACACCAACTATATAAGCATCAGGAATGCACTTAAGACTTTAGTTACTGCTATCAAATCCAAAGGTTAGTTACATAAGTCTCTGTTGATATTAGCTGACCTACATAGGACATCATCTGCTCGCTTCTCATTCTAAACCCGAGATTGAGGAGTTAGAGACCTTACTTGCCGTTTCAGAGAATTATCAAGAAGATCTCGACTTCTTCAGAAAGAGGTGGACCACAGGTACATGCGAATGGATTCTCCATAACACAGCCTTCAAGAAATGGGTGAGCGAAAGTCATGGCTCCATGATGCTTTGGCTCAACGCCCTTCCTGCTAGCGGCAAATCCGTACTGTCTTCATACGTGGTCAACCACCTCTTGCGAGAATCATTCTGCGCATTCTATTTTTTCAGGTTTGGCGACCAACTCAAACGATCAACCAGCGCCTGCTTGAGGACCATCATCTTCCAACTGGCTGAGCAGCTACCTCGTTTCCGAGCTCAGTTACGCGAGATTCGTTTCACATCTAAGACTTTGGAGAAAGCCGATGCAAGAACCATTTGGGAGAAAGTCTTCATCAACGTTATCTTCAAGATGGGTCTGACCACGACCATGTATTGGGTTATCGACGCGCTCGACGAGTCCGATAGTCCACAATTATTGGCTGAGCTCATGCACGGTGTCTCGAAGTCGAATTCTCCGATTAGAGTGCTCTTGGTTAGCCGCCGCACCGACGAGCTCGTGTCAACACTCGATCGCTTAAAACCTGCTGTCCCCGTGGTCAATTTGCCTGTAGAGGACACCAAGCGAGACATTAGAGCGTACGTTGAGACAGAAGTCAGATACATGCACGCGACCGACGAGTTCAAGGAACAAATCGTGGAAAGATTGGTCGCTGGAGCGAAGGGTAATTTCCTGTGGGTCAGCCTAGCTCTTGTCGAGGTATTGAAATGCAACACTGAGGAAGACCTTGATGAGACGTTGGAGAGCATCCCGACCGGGATGGAAAATCTTTATCGGCGCATGGAGCAAATTATCGTCAATTCAACGAAGCCACGCGATCAGAAGCTTGGTCAAATGATATTAACTTGGGCAGTATGTTCGCGTCGGCCGTTGTTGCTGAAAGAGCTCAGCCAGGCTCTCCAGCCTGAGTTCTCAATCATGACAGATCTGAGTCATATCATCAACCGCGTATGCGGGCAGTTCGTCGCCATTGACTCCACTGACCGATTGGTCATGATTCATCAGACTGCAAGAGATCATATCATCGCCACTCGTTCTGTGTTGGCAGTGAAGGTCTCAGAGGGTCATGAGAAGCTCTTCACAAAGTGCCTGTTGGTATTGGAAAACAAACAGCCACGACGCCATGCTGACCGACGCGGAGGAACAACGAAGTTACCCGATTACCAAGAATTCCTCCGTTACGCAACCGTGTCCTGGAACTATCACCTGAACCTGCTTTCCTCTGAATCTGATGCGCCTCTAGTGTTGTTAGCGAAGTTTCTTAGTAGCACGGCGGTCCTGAACTGGATTGAGAGTCTTGCCAAGAAGAACCTGCTCAAGGTTCTTGTCTATTCGTCCAAAGCTATGACGTCGTATGCTCGCAGGAAGCGTCATAGAAACACAGAAACTAACCCTCTCCAACATCGCATACAAGAAATCGACCTTGTGGAGTCGTGGGCAATAGATTTTCTGAAGATCATCGGAAAGTTTGGACCCAACTTGATTGCCGCACCAGCTTCGATATACCACCAAATTCCTCCATTCTGCCCGGAGAATTCTGCTCTCTTCAAGCACTACGAGCATAGCACACCGAAGCCACACTCTTTAGTAATCAGTGGCATCGATCGCAAAGACTGGGATGATAATCTCGCCAGGATCGCGCTTGGCTCAGGCACCCAGGCCCTCATTGTCGCTGCAGCTGGGAATCACATTGCTGTTGCGTCGGCTTCCGGCCAGACAACGCTATACAACGCTGCTACATTTGAGGTCAGGAGAGTCTTCAGACACACAGAAAATATCAGTGCTATGAGCTTCAGTGACTGTACGAAGTTGCTAGCAACGTACGGCTATAACACAACCAAAGTGTGGTCAGTAGAGACTGGCTTAGTCCTACAAGAGATACCTAATCCGCAAAGAAGTCGGGCTTTCACAATTGCCTTCGCTGGCGGCGATACTGAGCTAATAATCGGATCCAATGACAGGTTGATAAGAATCGTGGACCTCACGGTATCTTGTCCTGGTTGGATTGTACTACACCCTGCACTCTTGAAGGACGACGCTGTTCTAGATCGGCCAGTACACAAAGTACCATGGCGGATAGCATTCAGCCCAGATCGAAATTACGTCGCCGTTGCGTATCGAAATTTCCCATTGTCAGTCTGGTCACTGGATGACGATAGACCGGAGCTTGTAGGACGACTTATGCGCGATGAGAAGTACGCAGGTAACTCCTGGACAGTCGTCGACCAGGTAATTTGGCACGCTGGTGGCCAAAATGTGGTTGGACTATACATGGGTGGACACGTCTTTCGATGGGATCCTTTCCAGAATACACAACAAGAATTGCAGGCTGAGGCTTCGATCTTAGCTTGCAGTCCTGAAGGTAAATTCTTCGCCATAGGTACCTCCGATGGAACCATCAAGTTGTATGACTTCCATCACTTCGCCCTGGTTTATCAACTCTCGTGCGACAGCATGATCAACGACTTCTGCTTCAGTCCTGATGGGAAGCGGATCTACGATGTTCGCGGTCAGTACTGTAATGTATGGGAGCCTAACGCACTCATTCGACACGACGATGGCGGAGAGCAGGATAGCGAAGAAAGAAGTGAGGTCGCTAGCATTCCCACTCTCGCGGTTTCCGAGGCATTCGCGGACGCACGCGACCAGATCACCGCTACTGCGATCCAATATCAAGGCCGTTATCAGGCTCTAGGCAATGAGTCTGGCTCAATCAGCATCATCGACACATCGGCAAAAGCGCCACGCCCTATCCAGATATGGCAAGCTTCCATACCCTTAGCCATCGGGTTCTTAGCGTGGTCGGATGACGGCCGGTATCTTGCCTGTTCAGAGCTGACAGGACGAGTGGTGGTAAAGAACGTCCAGCGTACCCCCGAAGATTCCTGGAAGATCACTCCCGTATTCGACATGAAAGTATCAGCCAACAGTGAGGGCTTGCAGCAACTTCTTATGAACAACGACGGGTCACTACTGATGGTTAAGAATGGATCTACCGCGGCGGTATGGCCTGTCGGACAAGCCGCAGGCCTGGAGTGTGGATACACAGCCATCGAGTCACCTAATACGAAATGGATCAAGCACCCCTCTGACCCCCGAGCTTTGATAGCTTTCGATTGTACACATATATACCTGCATCGATGGAACGATCTGTCGGAGACTGCGGTCGTTAGCCTCATGAGCGCACCTTTCCAGGCCAGTAGCCTTGCCTCCGCAAGTGACGACTCGGAGGAGAACAGGCTTGTGGGTGTCTTTGCCGATCCTGCAGGCTCTCACTGTATCATCGACGTCCTCCATCCCACCTCATCAAGTTCGAAGCGTATTACCTCAGTCTTCACAATCACAAATCTCGAGCAATCTACTGCCGTAAACCTACCTCTCAAGCTTGAAGCCATACCGGATGAGTTACAGCAAGAGATTGAGATCCTCGTCGGTGTTCTACCTCGGCAGCGTCTGGTCTTTTTGGACAAAAACTTCTGGATGTGCTCCCTTTTACTCAATCAGCCTCTTACCAGAGCCAGCGTGCAGCGACATTATTATCTTCCGAAAGATTGGCTAAATGCAAGATATTTGGACCATTGCGCAATACTTCGAGACGGCAAGTTTCTGGTGCCAAATAACGGTGAACTAGCAATAGTCGCCTGCACTGAATTGAGTGCACATTGACGCACTGGGTTTGGTTCAGACTCTCGAGTAATAATGTACACATATTCTAGAGTGAACAATCTTTCGTGAGTGTCTTCATGGCAACAGTTTCATAGTGTATAGAGCTGGGGAAAGTCGTGGTACAGCGTTTTAGATAGATGGTTTCGCCGCTTCCCGCCACATTCACCATTGGAATTAACGTTCACTCCTATACGCACCACTCTTGCTCATATATGCCTAAACCACCGCGTTGAAAGTCTCCAGACTCATGCGAAAACCCCGGATCTGAGTGTGTGCGATGATAACCATGCCTGTTCTGTATTGCATCCTGCGTATGTGGCCACGTCTGTGCATTGCTGCGCATTGGTCCTGGCTCTAAGGAAGGAGTCTCCGAGCTGCGACGCTCTTCACCGCTCATCCGACTCTCTGTTTCGTTCTGCTGATGCACCTGCGATGGTCTTTGTATAAGAGGTGTTGAAGAGTCGCCGCTTGTGCGGGGCCGACCAGGCATGTCAAATGGACCGAGAGAAGCGTCGCTCTCGTTGCGTGTCCGACGCGGTGTAATCGCTGATGGGAACAAAGAGTGGGCCATGGCTGGGGTTTCAAAGACGGCATTGGGCGGTCTATCGTCGTCATAGTGCGTCAATTCGATTGATGGTGCTGCACGCAACGGATCCCACGTGTGCTGCCTCGTCCACATAAGCGTCTTCTGTCGCTTCTTGATCAGACCAATAGCAAGAGCAAGCTTCTCTATCTGGGCCAACGTGGCGCGAGAAGTATGACGAGCGAAGAGCGTCAAGCTTCTGTAGGTGCGAGTCATTCGTAATCCGCTCATGGCGTCTTCGTAGTTTTCGGTCGACAAGAAGGATTGCTGACACCATTCGACGGTGATATAGAACATGGATAAACCCATCACTGTAGCTGTCAAGACGGTCCCCGACATCCAGCACCAGGCGACCCAACGGCTGTTCGACTGATCTTGCTGACTGAAATCGAGGTAGCCGCCCCCCAAGCCCAATTACTGGTCATACAATCGCAGGTTTTGTACCAACCAAATACTTGTGCCATGACGATATATATCTGCGGACGATAAATCAATGATCCAGTTGCTGCGAGGAGGATAGAAGCGTGACTTACCAGCCATATCGTATTGAACATCTCGACCGGCCGGAAAAAGAACAGTTCCCACCTTCTTTTTAGAGACATTTCACGAAGATCGGTTCTCATTCTCTCCAATGTGCCTTGAAATCTTTCCCTGGTAGCCTCCTTATCTATCCAAGGTGCTATGAGAGCCATGGAGACTATACAACGAATTAAAAAGCTGCTCGTGGCGTCAAGCATTTTTGAAGCTCTCCGCTTTAGTCTTCCCCATCCCTCCTGTGCATCGTCCTCCCAGTGATTGAAAGTGACATGGCTATGCAGGCGACTTCCAACTCTACATAGCCACGGTGCATCGAATTCGTACGGCGAAAGAAACATCCAAACGGTCATTTCGACAATAAGCAGCCCCAATGCGACGGCGAAGAAGATGGTGTAGCCTCCACTGCGGCAGCCGAGACCAACAGTGGGCGTGAAGTAGCTCAGAATGAACGCACCTCCACAGCTTCCGGCGACGATGATGATGGCGCTCAGCACCTGCCAGAACTCTCTGGTGTCAAACCAAACCAAACCTTCTTCGTTGACGGGTCCAAGCACGAGTTTTGCTCGTGCTTCACGTTCGTTAGCCAGCCAGTTACGACCTTTCCTTTCGATATAACAATTCTCGATATCGGACAGAATTGCATGTGCGGCACCATAATGCCACCGAATGCGCGCCTGACCAGCAAAGTCCACGAAGAATTCTTCCATATACTCGCCCTTTTCCGCCACACTCTCAATCCGGCACTTCAGATCATGGTAGTTTGGCTGATCTCTAAAAGTCTCAATAAACTCGTCGCGATGTTGTCTGTCACGTAGTGCGTGGCGAACGTGGTCGACCAGAGTACTGAGCTTTTTGCGGATCGCTTCTGCTGCTATGGGATTGCGATCGACAATAGAGCCCATGATGAGGATGGGGAACCAGGCTAGCAAACAGCCCAACGCTAGATCATGGGCAGTCGTGTTGGCCCCCAGATCACCGAAAGCGTCTTGTATGGAAAGTGCAAATGCGAACAAGAACCACATGATGGACACAAAAACTAGACATCAATTAGCAGGTACAGTCGTGTTGGAGAAGAGCAAATACCCGGCACAGTCCCTCTTCTTCTCATCTCGCGCACCTCGCGGGCCAGTATACGTCTCATTTGACGGAGTGTCTTGTCAGTGTCTGTCAATACCAAGTCTTTACTGAAGAGTGTGATGCGCAACAAGCCTTCAGCTTCTTTCTGGAGATCTTTCGACATGGCTGTTGGCTTTAGCGTGTACTGGTTCATAACCAGCAGGAGATACATTGAGTCTCGCATGCTACCAAAGTCAGTCTTGCGATGGGGGGTTTCGTCGTACTTGACAGCCATATCGACCATCAAGGCAGCTTTGGCGGACACTTTGATGTTCCATAGTACGTAGGATAGCGATGCGATTGGCGAGCCTACCCATCGAGTGATTGCCAACAATGTCCGTCGGGTTGCGTTGCTCTCAAAGGGTGCCTGCAAGAGTGTACCGATGACAGGCAGTATCCAGGTGGTGATTACACCTGAAACGTCTTTCCATGGATACAAATCCATGCCTTCCCCGCAAACGACTTTGCATCCTTCTCGAGTTATCTGGGACATGTTGTTATGTTTGATACCGATGACAGGACGATCCCCCCAACCGTATATCCGGCGCCATTCTTCCGCTTCTGGATTATCCGCTCTGAATCGACTGTAGCACTCATCGAAGTTGACAGGCATTTCGTTGGAACGGTGCGCAAGGCAGAACTCGCTGTACAGTTGGCATGGCGGGTGCACCTCGGCTTTAACACGCAATCGTTAGGTTGCAACGCCACCTCGTATATCTCGCAGTGGCTGCCTGTCAGTGGCACATCCAATAGGAATGTGGTTGTATAGGGTTCCGGGAGAGGTGTTCCAATGCAGCTGCTGAGCCTCATTGTTTACCGGTGAGCTTTTGAGTACCAGCGTCAACTCTTGCACCACATGACCTACCGACCGTTACCGTGTCTCATATCTAGCCCTACCTGTGTCTGCCGCATTATGATTGAACGCGACGACCCGCTCCAAGGAATTGGCATGTGCCAAGCACCAGCCGGCATCGAGTATTGCTTAATTCGGTTGTCTCCAAGAAGGATGTCTTTGTAGTAGCTGCTTCCGGCAACAGGGTATGCGGCTCTCCCCTGATTAGAAGCAACCTAATATCGCATACGGCCAATACTGACGATAGCGCGAATAAGACAAACAGACAAGTGGGCAAGAGATAAGGTTGACGTGAAGATATGACCAGGTTGCTGGGTGGGGGCGGTTCATCATCGCAATGACAAGGGCGCCACTTCGCAGCGGCAATCGCGCCCCGCAAAGCCCGCTTGCTAGCCAGCTTCCCCATAACCTCGATTCGTTGTCAGTACACTTTCCCAGTGAGATTCGGCAAATATAATATGCCATCGCATTACTTTGTACAAGTCCAGAGACTGATGTCGTCATTATTCGGTACGAGCCTGTCAGGCGTAGTACTCTAGATCATAAACATACATGGGGTATCATTCCCCGTCTTACAAAGCTGTACCCCAAGGAGGTTTTCCCACATCCAACCATGCCAAAACACCACGCGATGCAAAAATTCAGACATAAACCTACGATAACTCCAATCGCAGAGACATGAACAACAACCGCCATCAATAACCGTTCTTCCTCCTCCCTCTCTTCTCCCCATCCTTCCTCTTCCGCCCCCCTCTGGTCGAACTACCGGGATGATCTTCCCTCCACCACGCCTGTGGCCTAATGCAAACGTTCCAACCGTATTCTGCCACGGTTCTGTGTCTCAAGGAAATGTCGCAGATCTTCTTTGTCGCCATAATAGGCACGGAGGTGCGATCGTCTGGCGCGAAGAACTCGCGTTCAGCATCGCCCCGAAGCGCTGGACTAAGTCATGAGAAGAAGTATTTGGATTCGCGGAGGCGTGAAACGTCCCAGCCACCCTTCTGCGGGACGGGCGGGAAGCTGAGCGGAATCCATACTTGAATTGTGCCCTGGTCGGCGGCGATGCGGGACGCAGATTTCTTCTTGGCTACACCACCGCTTTGTGGGTCCTTTGCAAGATCTTGGGCCTCGTCTTCGACAATATCCATCGTAGATTCAGTGGTGGTGACAGCGTCAGCTTCATTGCCCAAGGCCTCATCCTTGACCTGGGTCTGCCTATCCGCCGACTGCTTGTCTTTGGTCTCACCAAGAAGACTGAGTCTGAAAGAGTGAAGTGCTTTAGGATCCTGATACGCAAGCCAGATGCTTGTCGGCGTAACCATCTCTTCACCTTGCTTCCTCTTCTCAGGATCTTCACTCTTCAGCATCTCCTGTCGTTTAGCCTCAAGCGCAACTTCCTCAAACGAGGCATCTCCGTGTCGCGCGCCATTACTCTTCGCGCGAGTACCATTCTTCTGGCGACGCTCATGTCTCCATAGCGTGATTTTCCGGCTAACTTCCGCTCCGATATGAAGAGTCGCTCGGTACATAGCACCTGAATAACGCGCAGCGAACTCGGCAGCAAGACGATCGACAATATCCTCGGTATGCATGCGCACGAATGCGTCGCGAAGAATGACGTTCAGATTGGGGATATCAGAAGCGTGTGTCCAGAAACTGTCGTGAACGGCGGCGAAGTCGAGACCCATCTCGCTGGCCTTCAGCGCCGAAAGCAACATATGGCTCGCATCGAGAGAGTGGATGAAGTTGGGCGGGAATGCCTGGAGCTGCTTGCGTTTGTCGACCTCATCCTGCTGAGACTTCTTTGAGACTGTAATGTCCTGGATCTTGGTCTTTATCTTCTGGGTACCTTCTTTCCTATAGGGTTGCACAATAGGCATCTTGAGCGGCGTAGTCCAGATGATGCTAGTTTGGAAGTTTTCCATGCCCTTGTTGAGTTTGTTCAACTGGGCTGTAGAAACCTTCTTCGGTGCCGCAAACTTGGTGTCATACAAAGCTTTCGTAGGATCCGATCCTTCGAAGCGGTCTTTGATCCTTTTAATTTGCTCGGCAGTAATCGATGTCGTTATGCGGTCGCCACATTCCCCGAGCCAGTATTGAATCTCTTGGGCGCCGTTGAAGATTTTGCCCAGCGCGTCGAAGATTTTGTAGGCAACATACAAAGCGACGCTACCAAGCGACGTTACCTTTTCTGTAGGCTCGAATCGAGGAAACAAATTGCGTAGCTCATCTTGTACTTGCTGTTTCGCACCCATGAAGGTAACTCCATAAACATTGGTCATGACGGTTCGCTTGACAACTTTTCGGGTAATGTGACCGTCAATAAAGCACGCAGTTGGACGGCCTTCAGCGGCGTCTTTTGCGACCATCTCTTTCACGAGTTCAGCAACGCCAGTGTAGATATCTTGCGGTCTGTCAGAGGGCTCAAGGTTGACCTGACGAGCACCAGCGTAGTCACCACCCAAGGCTGCGTAATGCTGAAGCCCATTACATGTTCCATCCTGGTGAACCGGTAGCTGTGATAGAAATCGAGTCGGATCGGGCAAGTCGAAAGCATTTTTCAGCTCCATACAGCAGGCCAAACATTGCCAAGGATCTTCTGCTTTCAACCACCACCGTCTGCCATCCAACGGATTCGTCGCAGAGTCGTAGATTTCGTCGATGTTGTCCATTGTGAATTGTTCACGTTCACGTAGGCTAGCCTTGTCGTAACCGTAAAGGTTGGCTAAATGAATCTTGAGCCATTGTAAACCGACGGTACCAAGCTCTTTACCGTGCGCAAACTTTAAAAGTCCTCTCGAGATATCAGACCCGATGTGATTGAGGATAGGTGGGATGGGGTAGGCACGACCTCGGAAGTCAACGCTGTGCGGGAAGAAAATCTTCTTTTCGTTCAAATATGCCCGTGCTGTCTCCAGTTGAAAATTTTGGAAACATCGCTGCGAATGGAGGCCACCAATGAGATTCTCGTACTCCTTCAGAGCCTTGCCCCATTTTGCTCTTTCCTGGAATGTTGCATCCGCTGGTGGTTCCTGGGGACGCTTTTGGTTGGCGACGGAGTCTTCTCCTACGAGATCCCCAATAGTCTCTCCTGAATTCCAGGCTCGAGCCATGACCTCAAATACGGGAGCATTGATTTGCCAAGGCACCCGACCGAGCACGTCTAGACCAGCCATGACCTTGGACATGTCACCGTTCTCGATGGCCGACTGGGCATAAGCTCTCTGTGCACTGTCACCACCCTTCTGTCGAACGACCTTTTGCGGAATGGTGTAGTATCCACCATCTTCGAAACTAGACCATGGTTTCGGTTCGACTACCATTGGTAACCTGACTGTCTGGATGCTATGAACAGATTCGGTTCGCAGTTTGGCATTGAGCTCATGATGAGGCACGAGATAGCCAAGCTTCTTGCCCTGATGAAAACCAACTGAGTGGTGGAAGGCTGCCATACTACGAGACACCTGCTTACCCGTCCTTGGGTCGCTTGCAGTCACGGTAAGGGTTGCAGATTGGAGTAAGAGCTCCAAGCAGAGGGCTCCAAGCCTTGTCCGTGCCGCTAGTGGTATGGCGGCCTTTTCGAGTGAATAGAGTGGCTTCTGGGGTGGCAGTCCAGAAGGCGTCTCTCGAGTCTCCTTGGAAAGTTTGTTGACCAAGTTCATCCGAGTTTGCTTCCGCTGCTTTCTGAGGAAAGCGTCTCGCCGAGACTGCGACTCAGCGTTGAGATAGTCCTGGATATCGGTACCGACAGCAATAGACAGGGCCGAAATCTTGTAGGCAGAGTTGTCCTCATTCTTGCCCTTTACAGCAGCCTGGGTAGCCCGAGCAACGGTGATTGCCGCCAGCTTCTCAGGCTTACACCTCTCGAGCCAGACACCGTAGGCCACGGCATCGTCACGCGACTTTGATTTGACGGGATCAGATAAAACCTCCTTGGCATTCTCAATACGCTGTTTGAACAGCGGTACGAGGGCAGAATACCAGCCATACATGATGGCCTGGATAGACTTGGTGTTCATGACGCCGTGGATGCCAATCTCTTGCAGTTTCTCGTCTTCAGCTTTCCACCTCTCAACAGCGGCTTCCATGCCATCCTGTTCCATCTGGAGTTGCCGCGCATATGCGTAGGCCTTGTCCTTTTCTTCCCGAGTACCTTGCATGTCGTGCGGGTATGGAACGCGGGCCTCATCGTCGAAGATGGTAAGGGCTTGCTTCAGTGTATCCAGACCCATGCCCTTTTGCTTGACAGGTTTGATCGGTTGTGATGGGTGGGATACCAGGCCGTGTTCGATAAGGTTCTTGCGACCGGAAGGTGTGCTGACGTGGAGATCCTGAACATGCTCGACGGGCGGGGGTTCGTTGAAAGATTCTGGTTGCAGGCGAATGAGCAAATCCCACTCCTCATCAGAGAAGTCGGGCGAGGCGTTGATCTGGTCGACGACATGCTCGCCGTATTTGCGTGCTGTTGCGATGTAATCCCGTACTGCGGCCTCGTCTGCACCATTGTCGAGAAAGTTCATGGCGGACCGGATCAGCGTAACAAAGGTTTGCGCATTCGCTTCAACGCCCTTGGCTAGCATTCTATCCTCGTACCAACTCTGGACCTTCTTCATGCTCTCAGCACTTGGGTCCATTTGGCCAACTTCGAGCAGTGTGTGCAAATAGACATTGTGTGCGTCGATGAGTTCTGGCGCATCGTTGTTGTAGACGGTGGTAAGGCGGTCGATGATGATGGCGGCCCGGTCGAGTCGTCCAACGCGCAGACAGGCGTATAGGTTTTGGTGAAGCTCGACTGGGTCACCGCCTACACCGTTGACGGCACGTACTGAGGGCGACGCCGCCAGCGAGTCACGGACGACGAGGGGATTCCGAGGGTCCCATTCCGGGAGGCGAGAGAGCTCGGGTGATTGGAATTGGCGCCCCAACGACCGCGCAAAGGGATCGAAGGGGAGCGCTGAGGGTGGTGGGGGTTGGAGTTCGGCGGATGTAGCGAGGGAGCGTGTCCCGTGCCGTGTGGACAGTGAAGAGGGCCGTTGCCGCTGCCGCTGCCGTCGAGTCGAGTCGAGTGCGATTGTGGATGAGATGGAAGGCGCATGCGAGGTGCTCCGTGATAACGCTGGGCATAGCCATGGCAGCGTTAGTTGATCTGACAGCGTCGTGGGCGCTCTAAAGGCATCTTTGCGGAGTTTCCGCCCTGCTGCTCGCGCGAGCATTTTCGTAAAAGCGTCCGGGAGCAAAGTCTATGGGGTATTAAACGAACAAAAAAGAAACAAAGACAAGACTGGTCAACGCCGGAAGACAATTACCAGGAATCGTGCAGGCGGGTCGACGTTGTCAGGCGGGCGTCGAGTTGCCTCGTAGTTGAAGATTCTCCATGGAAATTTTGGCCGACTATCGAATCCATGCCAGCATCATCACCGAAGAGGCATCGCCGCCTTGGCGACGTTTTCGCCACCCGAGTGCACGACCTCTACACCTGCATTCTGGGTATCCACTATGATTACATAACATATCTCCAGCAGAACACATCTACAGGCCTCGATGGCGTCAAGTGAAAGTGTAGTATATGTATATATATAAATACAGACGTCAAAATACAACTCCAACACGCTATACCTCATCAGCCACGACAGTGGGTTTCGTAATCGTCCTCTCTCTCGTTGACGTCGCCACACCAGGTAGCGCATCCTCAATCAACCTCTCCAATTGATCATCGATGGGTGCGTCAAACATTTCCACCTCTCTCATTTCGTCCTCCACCCAGTCACCATCATCCTCGTCTCCAAAACAGAACAAGTCGCTAGCTTCACCCGCTATAACCTTCTTATGCTTGCCCGTGGGTATCTTGCAGCCGCCAATCTCTCTGCGGAATATGTCCGCATATTCCTTCGCCACGGCGGATACGTTGACCGGAGCAATCTGCTGTCCGTCGTAAAGAAGTTGGGGTAGATGAGGAATTTCGGGTAGATCACCGTCGAATGGTAGTGCTTGATGCAGTGGCACTGAGCCTGGAATGACTGGCGTCTCGGGATTTTGAGGTGGCTTGGACGGTACGTCCGCACGCAAGATTGGCGCATCTGTCTCCAGTGGCAGGGCTGGGAACTCTTGGCCGTCTTTGGACGGCACTGAAGAGAACTCTTCGGGGGCGTGATACAGCTCGTTATGAATCGTTACCAACGCATTATATGTCGTCGCAGGATAAAGCAGCGAGTAACCCCGCGCACGCATGAACTCAAGCATGTACTCGGTCCATGCAGGGAGTGTCTCGGATACCAACTTTCCCCGAGATGTTGATTTTGTCGACTGCTGATGCTTCACGACGCGGTTGCCGAGGAACGAGTGCAACTCCGCCCACTTGTCCCCTAACAACAAGGTCGCATGGCTGCTTGGAGCCTGCCACATAAAAGGTACGCTCTTAGCGCCCGAGTGTAGCTTCTTGTATCGGTCAGTATGCATATCAGCCGTGGATGGAAGATCCAATTTCGTCTTGCCATCCAGGAGCACTGATGGCAACTCCAGACTCATGCCCATGAGATGTTCATTGTCTTCTGCACCATAAGTTGAATACTTGTACTCCAACAACGCGTACTTGACAAAGTGGAAGTACTGTGGCGATAGCTGCGCCTGTGGTGAGAGCAGTAGCACATGTGAGTTGATCGTGTTCGTGGGGTAGAACAACTCCAGGAAGCGAATTGCAGAGTCTTCCTGATTATGGCGGTGGCTTAAGATGCGGCGCCTGATGCTAAGTCCACTTCCCGCCATTGGGTTTTCATTATGTGGGGGCCATTTAAAGCTCTCAATGTGCTCTTTTACTGAAATATCAAGCTCGGCTGGTAGCTCGATTGTGATGCGAGGCGGTTTTAGACCACTGTAATCAGCATCTTTGATTGACCTCAGCAACCGCAGAACGCTCGACGAGTCTGGTGGCACTTGGATCAAAATATCTACGGTGGGATCATGCCAATGCCTGAGCGAGCCAGCGTCGAGTCGCGAAACCCAGGCGAAATCCTCGGATCTATCTTTCGGTACTTCAATAAGAGGCATCTTCAGCACTCCAGTTTTAGTTCGCATGCCTCGGACAAAGAATTGATCTTCTGAGATCGAATCGTCTATAATGGCTGCTTGTGGATGTAGAAAGCCGTTGATGTGTTGCATAGCACCCATCACCGCAGTCTCAGCGCGTACATCAGTGCTGTACCTGTAGACAACTTTGTAGTTAGCTATGAACATCCACATCTAATTCTCACAGCTTCAAAATATACTCCAGCAACTGTAATGTAGTCCTCGAGTGTTCAGAGTAAAAAGACAAGCGGGTGTACGTACTCCACATAATCCGGTCGCGCATCATGCCATATAGCAGGACACTTGGCCTTGTCTATCCCGTTTATCTCGAGCAGATCCTCTACCGGTATATCTTCTCTGCCCATGAAAGCCGCGTGTACATGGTTCCTATTCCATTGCGACATTTCGCATACCATAGGTAAAAGCGTCGAGGCGCTCTTCAGGCTCGACATTGCGAATAATATATTCCTATTCTTCTTCTCATAGCCACCCGTTGCCGAGGCGGATGGGCGCAGTGAGCCGGCGAGGCGGAAGAAGCGTATCTGCCCGTCGTACGTACGAGGTATCGCATCCCCACGTCTTGGCTTTTGCATGCCCGGCGGCGGTCCAGTAGGTTCGTCATCGTCGTTCGCGCTTGGTTTCTGATATGTTGACGTGATTGGTCGTCCCCGATATTGCGGTTCAATTGAATCTTCGTAGTCGTCCGAGCTGCTAAGGAAGCAGTAGTAGAGAAGGAACAAGCCTACTATTGCGAGTAGTATCCTTCTCCGTCGCCAGCGAAATGTATGATTCCACGTTGACCAACTGTTATGTCGCGCGGGTTTGTATCTATGGTCATCGTCTTTCTTGCCCAACTCTTCATCGCCCGGAAGCATCGTCTTCCGATACATGCTGCCACGAATGAAGCTATCCTGCAACCACCCGTTGTCTGTGGAGCGTCTCGTCGCTACTACCATTCAGCGTCGTCGGCCATGGCGATGTAGGGAAAGGTGTCGCGTGCGGTTCTACGTGCGGACGGTGCAAGAGCTTTGCGTGTATGCGACGGATTGCCGCGTGTGATTTCTGGGTCTCAGGTACAAGAATGTTGCGGAACGATCCAACTCGAGGACAAAGAAATTACAGAAGGTGTAATCATCAGAACAAGATGACGGAGCTCCGAGAACCCGCCAAGCGCGTGTTAAAGGCAATGGAAGAGGACATGTTGGAGACGCGATAACCTCGATTGTCCTCGCGGGAAGCACATCCCTGCAACGCATCATCCCGCTCGCCTGTGACTGCCGTCCTCGCTACGGTTTACCATCAACAAACCACCCTTTTCGTCCCTCACAACCACCAATCTATCTCAAGTACGTTTCAAGAGAACTTCTCCGTCATGAACATGGACGGCCGTCTTGGAACCCACGATATAGGCTCACACCAACACACAACATCACTGCGGAGCTTCGCGGACGCTAAATACCGTTTAGATTAATCAATACAACCGCGCTTTGTCAATCTACGGATACCACCGCTTACGCCTTCTCAAACTCAGCCAATCGCTCATCTGCCGCTTTAAGAGCCTCACGAAGTATTTGCTCGTTTCGCGGTTTGAAGAGAATCTCATAAGGCCGGCACATCGTCACCAAACTAGTCGGGTCTGAGCTGCCCCGGACAGGATGCACGTCCACCTCTGACTTCTGCACTAGCTCAAAGCTGTTCAGCGTCCGTAGGAAGACGAGATACAGCTCGCGGTTAGCCAACAATGAGCCTGCACACATCCTGTAGCCCAAGCCGTATGTGTGCAGCGGAGCGTCGGGCTGCTCCAGCCAACGCTCTGGACGGAACTCGTCTGGATCGCTCCAAACTTCGGGGTCTATCGAGTAGTCAGCATCGCTGTCTTCCATGCAAGCAAACATAGCTGAGAGCGGCTTACCCATATTACACGCCCATGCGTTTAGATACACCGTACTACCAGCGGGAATGAGCTTGCCCTCATAAATAACATCCTTGACTGTCGCACGTGGAAGCGCCAGACGTAGTACGGTATAGTACCGCAAGCACTCTCTGACCAGTGCGACAATATACCCACACTTCTGGTCATCATAGGCATCAGCCAGCGGTTCGTCCTCCGAGTAGAACTTCCGGATCTCCTTGATGGCCTTTTCCTGGATATCCGGCCTTTGAGCCAGTAATGCAACACTCCATTGCACGAGGGTAGTGATGGTGTCTAGACCACCTGACAACATCGTCAGACTGATGGACGTCAACTCCTCCTTGTTCAACGCGGCTTCCTTGTCCTGGATAATGTTTGCCTGGATGCATGTCTTGTGGGTGCCCTTCTCCATTCGTTCGTCCAACTCGCGATTCAGCTTCGTCAGGTACACATCTCGTCGATTTCTGTGCTCTTTCGCAGACTTGGTGCCAAAGCTGAACGGGTTAAGTCTCAGGATTGGGATGTAGTCCTGCAAGTTTCCAGTTGTACTACGGAATTTCGAAATGGCGGCTTCGACCTCGCAAATCTCGTGAAACATCGGGTCATGGCGACTACTCATACGTGTACCCCAGTTGAGGGTAAGGGCGAGCGAAAGAGAAAGACGTTCAATCATGGGCATTGGGTTGACACCAATGGCACCAGCTTGACCAGACTCAAACCCATCTTTTACAAATTCCTTCGTTTCAAGATCGAGGTGGTCAATGTACGTCGCAATCGAAGGCTTATTGAGTGCTGAAGCAGCACCCTTCCTTCTGCGCTTGAGCGAATCATTGAACGGCGAAGTCCCAATCGTCGTGCCGGCCGTGTTCGAAAGCACCTGGTATCAGTCAGCCATGTACCAAGGCTCCCTTGCTGTCCAGCTCACCTTATGGAAGGTCCAAAACACGGGTCTTGAACTCAGCGCCTGGCTGTTTCCACCGAAGATTTTTCTTGCAGCTTCCGCGCTGTTGACTACGATTACCGGTTCATTTCCGAGCTGAATCTGGTATACGGCACCAAAGGTCTTGCTCCATTCACGATACTTCTCCGCTGCATTGACCTTGATGTCTGGGATGTTGCCCACCAAGGGCCAGTTTGTCGGTCCAGGAAAGCCTTTGATTCGCCGCGAGTATCGGACGTATTCGTTTCCGACAATATATGATATGGGAATGAGTACTAACAAGAAGAATAGAGAGCGAGCTGGATGATCCGCAAACTGTGACGATAGTAGTGGGAGGATAGTGGAGATCATGGTGTTCGTTAGTGACTCCTTGTGACGCTTGCGGAATACAAGAAGATGAACGAAAGGCTGATTCGAGCCAAAACTTAGTCTTACGCTCTAGTTTGTGGAGGGTCAGACATTTTATTTATCTACCATTGCTCGTCCATGGCAACCTCCACGGACTTTGTGTGGAGCGAGGCCGGCTCATGCGGGGAAGCAGCACCGTTCATTGGGGGCTGCGGAATTAGGCGACAAAAAGTGCGGAACGTGAGCGCGGAAGCACCTCCATGCCATGACCTATGGCTCTGGACGTCTTCAATGGCTTGCAAAAGCTATCGCACACCTATTTCAGCACAAGAATCAGTTACTTGAGCACTTGACATGCAGATGTTGCGTGACGTCATCACCCCCGCCACCTCTCTCCATCCCATGGCTTCGTCCCGCTTTCTAGCACTTTGTTTCTCCACAGCCTCAACGCCCATGGCTGATGGATAGTCATCCTCAAGAGTGCCTCTGCTAGAACAGCCTTCTATCATGACTATTCTAATCATACACTAAAGCAGCTGATTTGCTTTGACGATATTAACTATTCGACATCAGTGCGCAACGATGCCATCGTCGTCTATTTCTCAACGTGGTTTTTGCAGGGGTTTCACGGACTCATCAACATGGCGATCCGATATGTATTCGACTCTGGAGTGCATGGTGCGGATAGCTGAGAAACACCACTAACTACGCCCTAAGCTCTGGAGAGTGAGTCGGTCCATCCGTGGAAGTCATTTGTAGTGAATGACTCGACTCGCTGCCTACGCAGATCCCATAATGCTGTAAAGCAAGACTGGGCAGCGTATTTCTGTATTCAGCCCTTCACGCAGACTTGGTGTTACTTGTTAAGCATGACTAAACTCTCGTATATCATTGTGTATGCCCCTTAGGCGTATGTCGTCGTAGAAAACAGCAAGTGGTATGAAATGTGAACGACCAACGCTTCAATGTATCAAGTACCAACAGAGTGCGGCTATGATGAATATTCCAACATGAAGCAGTTCTAGCAAGGGTTCAAGTAGGATTCTACTCAAATTGGCACAAGACGATCGTTGTAATGGAGGCAAGAAAGAGATTTCGCTTGAGACAAATTCCAGTATGTGGCTAGATACTTTATCTCCTCTTCATACCCTAGTTCAAAACCTATGCCTTGACAGTTGCTTTCCTGTATGCTTGATAAAGACAGGCCGAACTAATTCTGATCGCAAAGCTTCACATTTGATATGAAAGCTTTGTTCTAAATCGATTCAGTTGGCGTGCTCTTGGGTTTATATTCTCGAAGTAGGTACCATAGATGTAAGTAATATAGAAGAGCTTCAGGTTAAAACGGGAAGCAATGAGAACCATGGTGCGATAAGCTCAATGTATAGCCCACCGCTTCTCGAGCAGTATCTTGATATGGTTGAACGGACATCATAAGTGACCTTCACTGACAACAGTGACAGGTAGACAGAGCGACCGTGTACGTAGGATCCTATGAGTAAAGATGTGTCCGCTGACCTCTCAGTCAATCCCCTAGCATATCTGCTCTTCTTTTAGAGATAGTCGCCGAACTTACACCGTGCCCTTGGAAAACAGTGACCTCCCGCGACATGCCCACGTGGAGATGTATGATGCGATTGCTAGCGTAGCAGTTAGGATGATGTGCGACTTATGTATCAAAAGTCTTACTCAGCCAATTTCATACTTGTATAAGTCTAGAGATGATTCCATGTCACCTTGAAGCTATGCAAAAGTGAAGATTGCAGCTGAGTTGTCCCACCCACCCTACAAAAAATGGATACAGACATGACGAGGCAGTTCCAGCAGATCAGGAGAGCCATGCTTCCAAGTCTGAGAAGCGGTATCGCCGCTCCGAAGCGCGGCCTGCAGCACGTGGGTGATGGGATACCGGCAGGAGCTGGTGTTCAAACAAGCACTTGAGCCGCACATGGCACATGTAACAAACGTTGTGAGGATTTGAAGGCTGCTGTCGCGAACGCATTCAATAGCTCCAGTGACCCCACGAACTCCCAACGCATATCCTGATCACAAGGCACTGCAAGTGCCATCAGTATTGATAGGTATTCTGAGCGACAGACCGACGCAGCGGTTGTCATGGGCGTTCGCTGGATATATAAGACAGGGCTCTTCACGATATATGTAGGCAGATTGATAAGGATACTCTCTATCTCCAGCCGTTCTTCACAGTCTCACACATCAAATATTCCTACATATCAACACCGATACCTTCCCTGCCCCCTCATTCTTCAAACTATACAATACGAATAATATTTTAGACCTACGAGAATCACCAACGACTATATGAAAACAACTCTTCGTAAGGCGGAGCCGCCACTCCGTCAGAACGAGCACGACCCCGGCGATACTGACCCTGAGCGGCACACCTATACTCCGTCCAACGTAGACTACACTCACAGCTACTTCGAAGAAGATGTAAATAGTCCCAGGGATTTGGGAGCCTCGCATAAATACCATGATCCATACAGCCAGCACTACGGCAACGCAAACGACTTCAGCCAATCCCACATGCCGAACATCGGATTCGGTGCGGAAGGAACCGCATCGCATAACCCACGTACTTCGATGCAGGCACCACGATACACTTACAGCGACGACAATCTTCCACGTGGCGCCGAGAACTACGTCGAACTGACTAGCCCAAGCTGCCGGGAAGGCGAATCCAGAAGAGAAGATCCTCATGCATATATGATGCACCACCGGTCCATCTCCGCCGAAAGCCCCTCGCTCGCACTTATGTCATTGTCCAGGAACAGTGGCGCACCACCGCAGGCGGCAGGTCAGCATTATGAGCCATTCCGTGGTCACTTTCATGATTCCGAAGAAGCGAAGGAATACCGTCGTACCAAGATGCGGTTCAACCGAGAACCTTGGAGAGATCCAGCTAATGACCCGACTATCGAGATTGTTGAGCGTAATCGTAACATTAACGTAGAGCGCATCTACAACGCCATGATATGCGGTGATTACGCCAGAGACAACTCTGGGTCCACCGCACTCAAGAGATGGGTTGAAGAGCCACACTATCATTCAGATTTAGTGGAAGCATACGCTCACAAGGTATTCGATTGTTTAATCGAGCAAGTCAAGAAGGGCTTCCGCGGGTGGCAGCAGAATGACTACGTCAACGACGAACGCAAAGGCGAGGACGAAGACAAAGACGTCGACTGCGCCGGGCGCTTGGACAACATCGTCGACGCCCTCCGGCTAGAAAAGACCATTTGCGAGAACGTCATGTGCTCAGCTTGGCAAATCCGTATGTTTGTCAACGCGCCCAAGGCATACTCCAAGCGCAAGGACCAGAACCGGGTGGGCAATAGCAAGAGGCCGAACGCTAAAGGTAACTGTGTGATGGGGAATACTCCACGGGCAGTGAAGAGGCCTCGAACCGCCGCTGCTTCACGGAGCAGACACATGCGAGATCACTCGTCAACAGCTTCCGAGAAGCTATTGTCGCGTGGCACCACACCACAACAGACTTTCGAACCGACAGTACCGCCGTACTTCACTACACCGACGGCGCAGCGCATTGCCGCCTTGAGCCCTCCGCCTGCTTTCCTGGCGCCTCAGGCGCCGTCGATGCGTCCCTCACCCCGATCACACCAGGCTTCGTTTGGCCAACACCACGCGTCTGTGTCGTCGCCATCTAGGCTCTCATCGCGGGCGCAGCCACACACCTCTCAGCCTGAGCACAACTCGCGGATATCGTCAATCTCGCCAGTCCAGCAGTCGCCCTTCCCGCCCCCATCGAAGCCACTAGACAACTTCTTGGAGTCTGCTACCCCCGACGAGATGAAGGCAACCAACATGAACACGACCTCGCGCCTCGGTACTTGGGGACATGTTACATCGATTGTAGCCCCACCTGATCCTTTCACACTAACGAACCAATCTGACATCTCAGAGTTTCTGGGAATCGAGCACTGGCAGCATAGTGTGGAACCGTTCTCCTCACGCGACGCGTTTACCAATGCCAACCTCTTCGCGGAACATCCAGAGATGGGCGTGTGCCTCGCCGACGTGGAATTACTGCCAGCTTGTGCCATAGATGATGCTGTGAGTGAGGATGTATTCGGTTTCTGGCAGCACGAAGACGCTGTGCAGAAAATGCCAAACACCCCCAGTCACCGCCAGAATCAGTCTCGAGACTAGGGGTGAGTACTGTCATCGGATCTCGCAGCGGTCCATCTTGGTATTTCTAAGTGCTAGAGCTTGCGCTCGGACTTGTAATGTTCTTCTTAACCCTCCTTCACCACAATATGTCGACCACCTGGATAGTGTGGCGACTGGCCTGATTGCCGATTGTTTGGTAAGTGTTGACGCTCCATATGTTTGCGTGGTCGTTTCTATATGTATGCAATTTTTAATCAATATCCATTGGGTAATGGAGACGGGAGGCTCCAGCGGCGTTGGAGTTGATGTGCGGATCCCTATATTGCAGACTTCATTGGCGGAACTGTGGAAGCTCTATTCTTATGTTGTAACTTATTGTTAGCATGTACTGTAACGAATTTGATATACCGCATCTATCGTTCCACTGATCTCCGAGTGTAACACACAGGCAGTGCATGTCCGAGGGAGAAAGAACACGAATCCGCCAGTACCCAGATGGACGCGTCGCGCGTTTTCAGCGCTAGTGACGTCATACGCACGGGTGCGAAGCTGTCGGCTTTCCTATGGCCAAGCTTCCACACGTCTACATTGGTCCTCGAAACTAAGCCTGTGAGCTTTTTCGCAACCACGAAACTTCAGATAATCAAACCATTAGCGGCTTTTTTACTAGTGCTCGGAACAGACGCCTATCGAAGCGGCTGTTCCTTTCAGGCGCGGCTCTTAATCAGCTTAGATACTCATTCAGTAGACTTGTAAACAGCTACATGATGTAAGACCCTATTGCAGTAACGGCCTGATAAAAAGCTCTTTCCTTCATGCCGCAGTATCTGCACAAAGTACCAAACATGCCCTGTAAAGGTAACCAAAACTCGTCCAATCGGATGCTGTCCACTGCTAACGAGTTCATTGAAACTCCAACGGCCCTTTTGATCCACCTTTCCAATTACCACCACCTATGGCAAGCGGCAGCATACGGCCGAGCATGATGAGCCGAAACTAAGCTTGTAGTTTCAGCAGCATAGCGGGGAGCAAAGTCGGCAATCTCGGTGACCACCACAAGATGGCGGATAGCCTTACAAGCAGTTCCACGCCTGCCGTGCCGATTACTGATATGCCATCTGAAAGTAGTCCCGCCAGGCATATACGTACACCACTGACGGATGCGAAATCCCCCTCTTTGGTGGCTGAGACGAAACGCCGTAAAGATTTTGGTGGCGGCAGCGGCTTGGAGAATGGGAATGCTAACTCTGCGCTTTAGTAATCTCTGGCTTTGAGCAGGTGTATTGGACACTCATGTACGTACGCGCTCTTGAATCGTACGATGGCTACATTGATCATGTGCAAGAAAAAAGAAGAGTCTATTGATGGCGGATCTCGCGCATCGATGAAAGCTTCACTTTGAGCTCTCGTATCTTTTGCTTGTTGAACAGTACTTTGAAAGTATACACCTGTCAAAGACTTTCGTAATTTCCTCAGCATGCCTGTGCCTCAAGGTCTTGTCTGCATACATGACATGGGTATGCTCGTCGTTTTGGTCTCATCCTGTCTAGGTAAGTGGTAATCAACGAGCAGAGAAGGGTGAGGCGAAAGACTAGGCGCACCATATGGATATCACAGGCAAGGCACGATCGAAGATTTTACAGTTTCGCTCAAAGCGAAGAAATAATGTGCGTCATTGAATTGTATATTTACAACAGAAACGAACAGTAACTCTAACTATCTCCTACTCCCAACACAAGAAGTTTTGACTATTGTACTTGTCGTACAGATCATGTCTAAACGATTTAGACGCGGAAAGCACGGGGGTGAGCGCGCTGGGCAGCTACCATGCGGCGGACCTTGTCAGCGACACCAGTGCCGGCATTGGCGCGGAGCCAGGTGATGAAGGTGTCGATGGTGAAAGACTCAGGGAGGCTGGAGTCGGAGCCAGAGCCGGAACCACCAGTGGCGACAGGGGTAGCGACCTCCTCAGCGGCAGTAGGGGTGGGGGTGGCCTCAGGGACGGTGCTGGAGGGGGCAGCAGAGCTGGCAGCCGGAGCGGAAGAAGCGACGGGGGAAGCAGACGCGCTGGGCTTAGCAGAGGCTGAGGGAGCGGGAGCAGACCCACTGCCGGAGCCACCACCCATGGTGAAGTCAATGCAAGACTCGTAGGTCTGGTCGATTGAGGGAGCGTCCCAGAACCACTGAATAACACAGTCACCCTTGTTGGCGCACTCGGCGCTGACATCGGGCATGGTGATGTCGAAAGAGGTCCAGTCAGGGTGCTGAGACAAGGGAGAGGAGGTCAGGGCGTACTCGTCCCAGCTGATGAGAGGCTCGCCGATGACCTTGTCAGTGGCGATGTTGACGATGGAAACGTTGGCAACACCATCGTGGGGAGCACGGATCTCGACCTTCATGGGGATAACCTGGCCAGCGGTGTACTCGAAGATCTCGCCAGCATCAGAGAACGGAACACCCTTGCATTGCCACATGCGGCAGTCGGGGTGGTCGCCCTGGAGGTTCTGGAGGGCACCCTGAACGTTTCCGTAGTTGTCCGAGGACTGGGTGTTGTAGACCTGGTCACCGCAAGCAGCCTTGAGGCCCTCGCCGGGCATACGAGGAGCAGGCTCGCTGATGAAGCCGTGAGCGGCGACGGAAGAGGCAAAGCCGGCAATGGCGGCGGCGACAGTGTAAGACTTCATTGTGATGGTTGGTGGATTGTTTGAGAAGAGTGAGAGTTGCTGTAAAGATTGACGGAAGCCTGGCTTCTGTGAACGAGTGTAATGAATGAGTGTGGTGTTGAAAGAACGAATGTGAGGTCTCAGACCTAAGATGCACAAAGAAGCTGTAGTTGGAAGTGAAGAAACGGTTGTTTGATGGGAAGAAAACCGAAAGTACCAAGAGACCTATATAGAATACTGCGACATGGCACTATTCCTCTTCACAAGTCAGTCTGTGGGCCATGTCATTAAACATTCGAAACAAGTGCCCGATGGATTGCAGCCTCGAACAGCGCTTGACTGTGCCCCCGATTCAAAACGACTCCTACGCCCTGCCTGTTCCTGAGATGCCAGACATGGCGTGGGGCTTCTTGTCATGCTTGAATTGTTCCTCCACCAGTCACATGGAGCCATGGAGCAGCTAAGATCGCAGGGTGCTATTCGATACTGCAGGCCAAGCAAACATGTTCCCGCGACAGCGGCCACCATGCCTGTTGACAGGACACCAACCGGTTCTCGTAGCTGTCTAACCCTAGACGGCAGTATAGACGAGCCGGCTTACCCAGTTGAAGCGCCCTTGATCCCGGGTTGAAACGGTCGCGAACGTACGGTGGGTTTCAGGTGTCCCGAGGCTTAATGCAAAGAGCGAAACGAGACTGTGGCGCGTCTCCACCAACCTGGTTAAACATATTGCAGGAGCCTCGACTGCGTCATACACAGCAGTACCGCGCGCTACCTTTCCAGCGACGCATTGAACGCCATATGAGGTGTTTGGAGAATTGCCTCTGAGATTGATGAGAAAAGGTTGTTGTGAGTTGAATCGGAAGGCGGCACCGATCAGCTCTAGCCCATCGGAGATAGGTGGAGCCGCTCAATCTCGCATGCAACGATGCTGAGTCAATATGATCCTTCCTCAACACCACGCTTTCATCTCCGAGTTTTGTGGACAGCTTTGAGAGAGAAGGTCGATGTCCGATTCAGAAGCTGGAGCGCCGTGTGCCTGTGGTCGATGGATGTTGGTCAACCTTGGAATGTGTGCTCAGGTAGGTGCCTACGCGCTGCTCTTGTATTTTTGTGGCGCGAAGGATTGAGTTACTTTGCGTTGATTACTGCGCGCCACAGCGTCCTGAGTGTCACATTACACAGAATTGTAGACGTACCTGGATACTACATGGTCACCTGATTGGACAAGAACGCAAGCCTGGAGAATGTCCAGCTAACGCGACGACAAAACGTGGAGAGTAGTACGGAGTGGTGAAACAACGCGCAACTCGTTTCCCAGGCAGATTCGATAGGTGTCGAGACATATACCAGGCTGGCCCTTCTGCACCATTCGACCGGATGCTGCCCCTCCACGTACGGCTGGCTGCCCTGTCTGCCAGCCACTCGTTAATCCGTGCAAGCGCTTGTCTACGGGTAGTCTCTTGAGAGATGCGGGGAAGGTTGATGCTAAGAAAGCTTAGATATACCCCATAATAGCCTCAAGCCCATGTGTGTACCATCAATTGCCATCGGAGTGTGAGCCGCGTAGCGACCATCATGCGGCTCAAATAGCTTCCGCCTCTAGTACTGGCCATCCAAGAAAGCAATGTAGAATCTCAGTCGCAAAGACAGAAGCCCTCCACAGAGTATCGTTTCGAAAATCAGTTGACAATACAGTGATGGTCAAAGAATCAAGCGTACACGTCAGAAACAAATGTACATGCCAGCCTTGCTCCTCACTATGGAAATCTAGGTTCCGCCGAACCTTTTAGGTCCACCAACAAACGTTCAACTGTAGTATCGCACTAGTGGCCGGAGAACGGGAATATCGCGATACCGTGGTCTCGATTCAATGCGGAGTCGATAGAGATGTATATCGAAGACGGAACCAGTCCGTCAACGAGCTCACGAGACATGATAGCCGCGGCTATGCCATGTGCATCACCAACTCGTTGGACTGCTTAAATATTGAGCGAGAGCTGTCGCCAGACGATGCACACGTTCTCATACCCTACTGCTCCAAACATCAGCAGCGCTCTTCACAATGACTAGCCACGACTACTCTTCTACAACCGTGAACTGACATCAAGATGCGCATTATGACTCGGAAGAGAAGCTGCGTTATGAGCTTGCCAAGACAGTCACACTCACTCCAGAACTCTATGAGCGCTTGTTCCTTAATCCAAAGACGCAGGTAGCAGGAGACCTTCGTTCACGGTTTGGGAATCCAACACCAGTGGGCGTTATGGGGTTCACGATCGCCGTTACGCCGCTTGCATGTGCCTTCAGTACGTCTCTTATCATCTTGATACTCTCACGTGGTACTTTCGGGTAGCTGACAGTATTTGTAGTGGGCTGGCAGGGCTCGGGCGGTCTCAGCGTCGCGACTGGGACAGTCAACATATTTTTCGGTAGCATGCTCCTCATGCTCGCAGGCATTGGAGAGTTTCTGCTTGGTAACACATTCCCCATGATGGTCTTCTTTGGATACGGCGCGCATTTCTTTGCTTATGCGACAACGTTCGTTCCCGCCTTCAACGCGATTGGATTCTTCAAACCAGATGGAAGTGGCACCGGCAGTCCTGGCACGTCAAATCAGACGCCAGTATTTCTAGCTAGTTATGGTAAGTGAGCTTCAGTCTCAGGCGGTGTTCAGGCTGATTTGATACTCAACAGTGTTCTACCTCATCGCCATGTGCATTCTATCCTTCCTCTTCTTGCTCGGCTCGCTACGCGTCAACGTCGTCTTCGTTTTGATTTTTACCTTCGCGACAATCGGATTTGGTCTAGGCGCTGGGGCATTCTTCAGCCTTTCCCGTGGAAGCGTCGTGGTTGGTACAAGGTTGGCTACAAGTACGGGTGCTTGCTTTTTTGCAGCTGGCGTGCTAGGCTTCTACTTCCTGCTGGCTCTCATTGTCGCGATCGTGGAATTGCCCGTGCCGGATCTGCCAGTGTTCGACCTGAGCACAGTAATAAAGGCGAGACCGAGAGGTATGATCAAGGAGGAGTAAAGGACTATGCGAAGCATGCAGTTCAGAAGCTTGTCGCAATATACTTCACTACTGTCAGGGTATCAGAACTGGCGAGCGTTTAGTCGTGTCAGGATGTCGAAGATGATAATGTTTCAAGTGATAGAGATTTCGCTACTAGCTATGGATCGTGATCGTGATTGCTGGTGCGCCCGCAGTGCCTTAAGCGTCCCCGGCGCGTTGCCCCGGTGGGGCACTTTGCGCGTCATGCCCAGCGCGTCTCTTTCGCCAGCTCCACTTCTACACTTCCTATCTCGAGTCGCAGGATCACGAAAAACATGACAATTGCTGATTACCGCTCCATCAACTACGCTTCGCTGACTCGCCACACAAGGCGCTCCATACTCGCTTCTTTACGCCTCAGCATGTCCATCCCCTTTTGTGCCCTCTCCAACAACGTCGCGCCCTCCACAACCCTCTGCTTTTGCGGCGTTACGATACCGTCCTTCAACATAGTAGGCATTATATCGGGCTGTAAATGATTCTTGAAGAACTCGTTCTGTGTGGCGTTAGCAGGGTGCTCCCGAGGCAAAGTACTGACCAGCTATACACACGTTTAGGTAGAAATGTGTTCGCACGCCTCTCACGTCGACACCATCGCGCCACTCTGCCGCTTTGCCTACATCCATCTCATACTCTGGATCCTGGCTCTCAGTCGAGTCACGCACTACGACTGGTAGCAATATTGCGACCTTGGATCCGGGTTTCGCGATCTTGGCGATTGGTGCGATGCTACCCTTTTGGCTTCCGATGCAGTCCAGAACCAGAGGAATTCCCTTGTCACCGCTAGCCTTCAAAATGGATGCAACAACGTCTGTGCTGCCGTAATTGAATACCTGATTTGCGCCAAGGCTACGTAATTTCTCGTGGTGCTTCTGGGACGCTGTCGTCAGAATGTTCCTATAGCCGTAGTACCGCAGAATCTGGATGGCAAATTGACCGACGGATGAGGAGCCACCCCAGATCAATATCGGACTATCAGCATGGCCTGGCACATAAGCCTCGGCTTTTGGCCAGGGTGTTTCGAGACCCAGATCGGTCGTGAGGGTGTGGAATACTGTCACGAAGTTGTTGGGTAGTGTTACAGCTTCGGCCAGAGTGAAGCCTTCCGGTAGCTATAACATGTCAGCGTTCGCTTGATAAATGAAGAAACCCGGCACTGCTTGCCTTCGCCAAGAGCCACTCGTCTGTTGTGCAGAATTCCTGATGAGCCTTTTCCGCCAGGGTCCTCCAGGTGAAGCCGAAAACTTTATCCCCAACCCTCAGTCTCTTAGTATCCGGCCCCACTTCGACTACCGTGCCAGCCGTACTGTCACCAAGGACTTGAGGGTGCTTCACGAGCAAAGCCCCATCGTTTTGGTGAAGGTCAAGAGGCGTGGAAGCTGTCCATTCGACACGAACACGGACTTGCTGCCCTACGGGGGTAGGCGTGGGAACTTGAATAATACTAAGGGGTGCTTTTTTAGCCACTGTCGCAACTGCAGAGTGTGTGGACATGGTGAGCTAATAACAAGAGTGGACTTTGCAATGAGTACGAAAAGAAGTAAGTGATGGTCGAGGAGGTAGGAGCAAACTAATATGTTCTCATATATCTCTGGTCCCTCATGCTGCGTTTTATACTCGTCTGGAGTATTCATTCCTGCTTCCGATATTACAAATGCTGGTGGCAGTTGAAAGCGCTAGCAAATATTTCCAAATCGGGATTAGACACTGGGTTTGGTCAGATCGCACCAATCACGATTAACCAAGAGAAGGCGCACCAATCATAGCTAAGGCCTATGATTCTATAGTCGGATGGTCGTATCTGATGGGATACACGAAGGTTCCGGCGCATGGTGTGCGATGGCATTACTTTGCTGTCAATCTAGCCCACTATATGGCACCATGCGAGCCTGGCTATGTTCAATTACCATGATACAGCGAGTTCCTTGAGTTTGCGGTATTCCTCGTTCGTGACTGCCTTTTCCTATAGGCCTGGTATGTGTTGTGTAAATTGTGAGTGGCTCGTCTGTGCTGCGTCATTGCAGTACCGGTGGAACAAGTGGATGGTAAAACATGGTACAGCGACTCGCTTCTGCAACACGAATTTCATAAACGTAGACAGTGCTTAAAGGGTTCGAGTATATATCTTGGCTCATTACGCCCTCTCTCTCTACCACTTTAATACGAACACTTCTTCCAATCCGAATTCGAATTATCATACGAAAGATACATCTTCTCACCAGGTACTACCCTCAAAACAGTAATAACCATGAAGTACTTCGCGCAGCCTTTTCCTGTCCAAGGTAACGCCTATTTTCAATTTACCGAAAGCCGCCGTAACGACATCACAATTGGTCTTCAAAACTCCGAGAGAGTCTCTAGCCGCACTTCTCGTCAAATATCCACTAAAGAAAGCGACGACGCATTCATCCAGTCTCTCGAAGAGAAGAATGCCAGGAAGGCAGATAGAACAGTCCCTCAGTGCGGCGATATAGTACGAGCGATCTTCAAGAGACGGAAGAAAGTGGCAAACAAGACATCGCAACTTTTACGCAAGGAGCCGAAGAAGATCACCCAAGCACCGAAGCCAGAACAAAAGGCTTTATCGTTTGGTGAGTGTTCACAGCCATATGTTTTCTGGTAGATCACAACGCCAAAGTCGTTGTTGGTCCTGAGTGTTGTTCGCTACCGAACGCCACACACTGCTACGCCTCATATGGTATCCTCGATGGATGCAACAACCGTTCGGGCTTAGCGTGCGGTATTTCTCTACAACACAACAAGATTTGGGAAGGATCTCTCGATGCCATGTTTGAGGGATATATGAGTTACGAAACGGCGACCTCTTCCTGGCTTATGCATCGGTACTTGTCTCTTGTATTTCTCCTGCGCGCTGCACGGGTATGGGCTTGCCATTTCGACGTGTATACAGAAACGATGGACATATTTACCATCAACTCAGCGAAGGAGAAGATTCCGGAAACGATTGTGCTTTGATCTCATCGAGTGACGACCAAATCTTCAGCCGCACTGAAGTGCTCGGTCAGAGTCACACGACACACAAGCCATCACGAAGGGACAGAAGAACGCCTCAAACACATTTATACGCCAACAAAGGGACACAGACAGCACCCGAGTTCTGCCCAAGATCGTTATGCACTATCTCAACTTGCGCGTCATCAACCTACTCGACCTCTACCATCCCGACCTCCTTAGATACTACCCTTGTTGAACCCAGCAACTGTCAAAATATACGCCCAACACAATTTAGGCCCTCCAAATTCTTCAAATCATGTTCAAGAATCGACAGCGCCATCGAGTTACATACCTTCATTCCGACGTACCCGCACCGCTACCCGCCCGGCATCGTCGTCATCAAAACGGTCGACGAACAGGGTACCGAAGTATTCGAGGAGACGGATCTTACGCACCGGCATACACCTTTTGTAGATCCCAAACCCACCGTAACTACGAGAGCCGAGCGTACTGGCGTGGTGCAAAGAACAGGAAGGGCAGGACTAATGGAGAGGGCCTTGGAGAGAATCGTTGATGCACTGGCGAGAGATGATGAGTGAGAGACGTATTATAGAAGATGGAGAAACCCTGAGACCAAGCACCTGGCTGCGATGTTCGAGTCACATGGAAGACGCATCGTTAGGTCACGGCAGTGCCACTGCGTCTGTATCACTCAATAGCTGATATGGGTCGGCCAATGCTCATTTCGAACTCAACATATACTGTCTCGGTCAGAACCCTACCAGCCACGACACGTTCAGATAGCGGCCACTGCTCGCCGGGCATGGTGGTCATTAGCAGTGTCAACAAAGATCACTTGCAGCCGACAACTGAAGTATGGACGGCCTCCAGAGACGTTCACCATGAGCGAAAGTGCGCCAATGAGGGGACTATCAAGTTAAGGATGTGTTGAGTCTGCTAGCTCATCGGGGACGTGCGGGCATGTTGTACACATTGGTGGAACATCCTATCAATCAAATTTTGATTCTGTTGGGAACATGGGACTTGGGTTGAAAAGGAACATAGCTTACGAAATGCGTTCATTCTGTTGCTTATAGTATAATGAAGAGCAACCCTGATCACTCCATTTCTCCACTCCCCGCGTTCGTTTGATTACAATTTGCATCCACCCAACCCGTGAGTGATCCGATTCCTTACCATTCAAGTGTGCATCTCAAGCACAACACCGTGTGGACCTCCATCCTCAGCACCATAGTCCAGCTCAAACCAGTAGACCTTCAAATCCTTCTTGCTAGCAGGGTGAATAACGAATTGGGCAACATCTCCCTTAGGACATTGGAACCACTTGCTGACAACCTCAATCGCGCCGTTCTTCGACAGCACGTATGTGTCGTAGTGTTCGGTAATGGCGGGCTTGTTGTTCCAGGTAGTGCCGCCATTGACAAGCTTGGACTCGGTGCGTGAGATGTTGACGGCGAAAGGTGCTTCGCCTTCCAGACTTAGTGGGGCCTTCTTGAATATGTCGGTGTTGACATAGAACCGGAGGCGACAGATGTTTGCCTCGTTGTTGGGGACGTCGTAGTTGACAGCGGTCCATTGTTCGTCAAGGGTCTTGCTCTGTTGAAGGTAAGTACAAGCCAGGCGATCGTACGAGTGTGCGTGTGTTGGTGTGTACATACGTTGTAGCTGACCGTCGTATCCTTCTGGGTTAGAAAAGCGGTGTTTGGGTAAGACTTTTTGAGAGGCAGAAGCATGTGCGGAAATCTGGTTGTTGGTGTACTCATTCAGTATATGTCTCACATGAAGTGTGCAGGGACGTTCTCACTGCGTGTCGATCAAAGTCCCAAAGGCTGGGAGGCCAAAGACGACGGGAAGAAGAGCGAAGACGTGCATGTTTGATATCTGAGGGTTGGTGAAGGTTGTTAATGTGTGGAGATTGAAGCTGTCGATGTTGAGAGATGGATCCTTTAGTCTTCTTATACTTGACAGTGAAGCACAACAACGTTTGTGGTGCAACGCTTGCCTGTCGGTCAAGAGGTCAACATGACGGATGTGCTGCCCTTGCAGAAGTTTTTGTGAGACGTAAGCGATAGCCTACCAATGGTACGTAAACTGCATCCGCTACAATGGAGGAAGTAGCGAGCTGCACCACACTGACCAGTCCTGAAGTGAGCAGTCATTCGCGTGTCGTTACGGTACACTGGTATTGAAAACCGAGACACGGGTAGTATTGAGGTACCAGAAGGGTAGTTTCAGACATCGAATGACGCGTTTGGTTCTTTATTACAATCGCTGACTCCTGACTACACCTCGTTTTGCGGGCACGTAAGCTTAGATTTAACGATATCACAAAGACGTTCACTATGTCGCCTATGAGGAGTGTCAGCAGCTAGGTATATACTCTGTCTTGCTGTAGGTAACGGTGGAGATTTGTATCACCATACGTCCAGTCTTCACGAAGCATCAAACTAGGCTGTCCTACCTGAGCCCGAACGTCAGGAATAACAAAGGAAGGCGATGACGAAGAAGCGTGTGATGTGGACGTGAGTACTCGTGATGCACCTCCCGATCCTTGATCACACTAGTTTCTCTCAGGGGACGGCGCTATCCGGACTGTAGTGGTCTTGTGAATTTGAGATGATGACTCCATAGCCATGTCCTCGATGCAACCAAGTACATGCAGCTCGTGTGTTGACGTGCCTCGCGGTTGAGATTCCTCCAGGCGGAGACAGATAGTGATCGCGAATGCTTGACAGAAGATCCTAAACAGGAGGCACGTACTGAACTTGCGTAGTCTCGACGCGTACACAGGCCAGTTGTACCTATTACAAGATCATGATTATCGCTTGTGCCCACAAGCGTCTGATATAAGATGTGCTACCAGCAGATGAATGAGACCTCTTGGGACCAACTAATTTCTCTGATGCGAACAGAAACACGCTTGAACCAACAACTGAATGAAGTTCCGGCGCGGTGCGCTCAATATAGAGGCAACTGGCCACTCGCAAATTATGACTCTCGCTGTGGAGCTATTACATAGATTACTTTGGTTACGTGAGCTATTGGTAGGAGGGTAACGTGATACGAAGCGGGGAAACCCTAAAAGTAAGTAGCTACTCATGTAGAAGCCTTCGTCTTGTGTATCGCTATTGTGGTTCGATTCTATTAGGCCCAAAAGTGCAGAATGAAAGCGTGGGAAAATGGCGAGGTTGGTGGCAGTGACGGCGCGGGGTTAATGCGGCTTTAGGGCCTCGGCCAATGATGGTGTCGTCATTCCTCAGCGGTGTAGCATCCAACCTCAGCATTTCGCTCCAAGCATGATTCCACGCGTCTTTGTCTAGTTAATTCGATGGTCGTTTCAAGCTTGCCAGCATGGCGTTTTTCCCAAGACTGCGACCCGCCTTGAACCCGGTTTTGGCCCGATATCCCGCCCTTCACGTCCAGCGTGTACCCTTCCGACGAAGCCTCTACCTCGCGCCGCCATACCTGCTCGATGACTACATACCGCGCTATCAGCTGCTATCGTCGGTAGATGCCGCGAAGAAACGGTCTCTGGCATATGCGCATCTACGTGAATGCAATCTGTGTCCCAGACTTTGCGGCGTCAACCGTTATGAGACGACGGGCGTGTGCATGATAGGAGCTGAGACAGTTAAAGTGAATACAATTTCTCCTCATTTTGGTGGTATGTCGGATCCATCTACGCCCAGGATCGCTTGCGCTGACACCGATCAGAAGAGCCTTGTTTCCAGGGACACAATGGCAGTGGTTCTGTCTTCTTCTCAGGGTGCAACCTGAGATGCGTTTTCTGCCAGGCACGTTGCCTCTTGTCCCATGGTTGCATGTGTGCTAATGCTGTATCCAGAACCATGACATAGCCCACCAGCGCAACGGTTTCGATCTCACTCCGGAGGAGCTCGCCGAGTGGTTCATGAAGCTGCAGGACGTGGGCCGCGTCCACAACATCAACCTCGTTACACCCGAGCATGTCGTACCCCAGGTCTGCTTGTCGATTCTGCACGCGCGCGAGCTCGGTCTGCGCATACCCATCATTTACAACACGTCGTCGTTTGATTCGCTCGAGAGTATACAATTGATGGATGGCCTAGTGGACATTTACCTCCCTGACTTCAAGGTCTGGAGTGACAAGACAAGCCGTCGGTTGCTCAAGGCTGATGGGTACACAAAGGTGGCTATGGAAAGCATCAAGGCTATGCACGAGCAGGTCGGTGACCTCTGCTTCACTGCAGACGGTATTGCCAAAAAGGGAGTGCTTGTGCGCCACCTGGTCATGCCGGGTATGGAGGATGAAGGCATAGAGATCATGAAGTGGCTTGCGGACAATGTGAGCAAAGACATCATGGTTCACATCATGGAACAGTATTTCCCGAGAGCTCATGTGGGCAAGGAGCGACGTCGCCGTACAGGTCAAGACGTTGCGGAGCCAGGAGGTGTTGAAGCATCAGCCTCGACCAAGAAAGACGTTAGATATGCAGACATCAACAAACCTGTAGACTTGGAGGAAGTAGCGTCGGTCAAGAAAGCAGCTGAAGAAGCTGGCCTGTGGAGGTTCGTCGAGGCGTCGAGGCATGGCGGCTTCAATATCTGAGGAGGCCGCTATTGCACAGTCTACCATCGCTCGCAAATATTATGGAGTGTTCGGAACTTTCGTTGATGGATATGATTACCCGTACAGGCCGTGAGCTGTACAATGGGGAAGTCATGACTGTCAAGCCCCATTCGCAGCTGCCGTTCGTAGGTCGCCCTTGCTTCAAACACCACTCAGGCACGTCTTTGTCAATAGCCGAGTCAACAACTCCTTTACCTCGAACACCACCACGAACACGCAACGTATTGATTTGCGCATTACTACAATGCCGCTGATCACTGTGGACAACATCACCGACATCGAAGGAACCGTCCATGAACTCAAGATCGACCGAGACACTTGGCAGGCTGTAGCGCTCCAGTACAAAGAAGCCTTCGAGGCTCAGACAGCCCGCCTACAACAGCTGCAGGACGTATGCTTTGCCACGCAAGCTGAGTTGGAGAACGAGCGGGCTCAACAACGTCTCCAAGCAGTTTCTAGCGAGCGCGAGAACCATTGCCCTCCTCCATTCGGCAGTGGTGAAGACCTTCGAGACAACTTCATTTTCGGTACTGCTACTGTGCACTCACCAACCAAGACCGAGTATGATCGCTCACGCCCATCTTCCGAGGACTGTATTAACCCATTATTCGAGCACGTGCAGAAGTGCACTATCCAGCGGAACTATGGTACTGCTTTGGTCGAGGTTGAGCGGCTCTTACGCGGTCCGCTTAGCTACAAAGCTCGCGCCGAAGGCTTGCTCCTCAAGAGCAGTATCCTACGGGCCTCTGGCCCCGATGAGCTCCTCGATGCGCTAGCTGCGTGTAGTGAAGCCGTAGAGCTATGCGATCGTCTTTCCGAACTCCAGAGTTTCTTACCTCGAATACGATGCCAGCGCGGCTTGCTGTATTATGATTTGCGCCTAATTCAACAAGCCAGAGAAGCGTTCAGTACCAACAGTGACGACGAACTTCTCTCTGCTAAAGCTAGTGGGTTTCACAAGTCTTACGATGATGAGCTGGATCTGCTGCGATGTACCAAGCGTCGGTCGGGCTTTGATGAGAACCGCACTATGGAAGGCTTGCTCGCCCAGGTGGAGGACAAGGGTGCAGAGGTATTACTGCCCTAAGGTCCATACACCTGCGGCCTGCTGACCTCTCCTAGAACAAGTACAGGCGTACCAGTGCGCAACTCAAGCAGCGTGCCGTCGCAAAGGCGAGACGAATGTCATTACCTTACCGCTGGGTCTATTCGAAGAGCGAGGGACACCATCGAGAGTAATGTCACATCATCAGACTAGTCTGTTATCATAAAACGGCACAGAGCGCCCTACAAGTAACTAGGTGTGGTGAGTGTGTTACCACGGGGGTCAAACGGAGATTACAGTTCATTGTTCGGGCACCAAATATTCATGAAGCTATTGCGTTGAGGGTCCCGGTTTTCTTTGTTGTAATTGCCCCTCTTCCGCGCAAGGCTGCATTCCCCTGAACAAAGACCTCTCGGCGTGTGTTGGGGGCCGGGGACTGCATCTACAAAGAAGCTATCTTTCATGTTATGAATTATCACGCCGGTATCTTATCACAACGCCGAACTGTCCAAAACTACTGCAGGCTTGCTCCCCTACTTATTAGATTGAAATGTCCATCCACATTACACAACCGCTGAGCGTCTATGCCTTGCAAAATGAGCTCCCTAAGCATACCGCATCTCCTACTAACAACGCCCGCGCATACATTGAGGATTTACCTTTCACGACTGTACGAAGGGGATCTTTCGTTTGCGCGTCACCATCGATTTCCCCTTTTCGAGAAGATGAAGGCCTTATCAACAATAGCACGACGGATGGTACAGGTGGATTCGTTACCGACGGTATCCCTGCCGAGTTGAGAGATTGGGATGGATACCGGAGTCGCATGCGCATGATTCAATGTCGGTTATACCTGTTGCGTTGCGAAGTCTTACAGTCTACAGCCAATGCAGTTGAACAAAGAGCTTGGGCGCAGTGCCTCAATGTATCCACCCATCAATACTATGGCAAAATTCTGAAATATGCCCTGAAGGCGCAGCAGCTGGCCGACGCTACATCAAACCACGATCTGCAAGCACGTTCTGAATATTGGTCTGGACGAGGATGTGGCGGTCTGTGCGATTGGGGGGCTGCTGCCAGCCATTTCGCAGCTGCTGTGAAGCTGGATGTGCCGAACGATAATTCAAGAGACAAGCAGCGGCAACAGAGGGATGTGCTCCCAATCAAGAAAGACGACGTCGGTTTCCTGCTGGGGAGCGTAACACGACGCTATGAGAAAGAGATGCAAAAGAAGGAACAAGCACGGAAAGCTAATCATGGCCAGGACACAAGCCCCAGTCCCACCGAAGACGTTCAGCGAAAGATGCCGAAAAGACCTGGCTGGATGCCATATTACGAACACATGATTCATCTGGGGAAGCAGCAGTCGGGCGGAGTATTTCATCAACTTCTCTCGTGTGATTATGGGTCCACACTCAATAAAGAAGAAATGACCGCCTTAAAGAAAAGGCTGAGCCTAAATGACGGCAAACAAGAAATTCGTAAGACCTTTAGTGCACGGGAGTGGCTAATTATCCTACGCGGCGAAGAGGCCACCAAGAAGTGCAGCGACAGCGTTGGTATCCACAGTTCTACCCATCGACAAGGCCAGCACAGCGGACCATCCCGGACTCTGTCGCCCGCCTCTTCGATCAACGCCTCAAAGCATTCCTCACCCGAAATCGCCCACAGTCTAGGCAACAAGATCGATCTTACAGGCTACGAAAGTGGGGGCGCGACACTATCGCTTCTTGGAAGTACCAAATCACCTTCGTCCGATGAAGAAGACAAAACACCTTCACCACCAACAGCGGACCTTCACGGTCGTCGTAACGTGAAGTTACCGCACATCTTTACCAGGGCGATAAAGATGAATCCTAGCCTTGGTGAGGCTGTGCTAGGCCCGTTGGTACCTACGGATTCGGTGATGGAGAAAGACCCGATTGAAGCGGAATCGGAAGGGAGTGGTTCTGATGACGGAACACGTCATATTGGCAGTGAAGAGCATGTTGGTACGCCTATTGACGAGAAGACTGAAGAGAGCAGAAGTAATATTTCATCTTCGCGTACTGGTAGTGAGTGAATATGACCTTTATGATTAGAAAGTAGAAACTGAAAGTAAAAATTAGATTTCTGATCCATAGTCGCACGCTAGCCAGATTAAGCACATGGGTAATATGCTTTAATGTGACCGCTTCTTGGTACAAAAGCCAACATGTCCTATCATGTACTTATACGCCGTTTGAGACGTACTCGGGGTATGAGTTTGACCCCAGCTACGTAAAGAGACTCTTCGGACATGAGCTGATCCGCATTCTTCGGCTGAGGTCAGTACTTGACGTACTGGTTAGCATTTTTGGAGAGCTCTTTCTTGCCGATGTAGAGCTGTTCACACAAAGGAACAACGTCTCTGTGAGACAGCATTATCTACTTGGCTTTGCCTCTGCGGTAAACTTCTTTACAGTCTTAGACGCCAAAGACCCTTTGGGCATGCAATGCGTCTTTGTTTTTCCACGTCCAGATAACCTTCATTGCCCATCCGCCCTGAGATTCATCGAAATGGCACACGCAACTCAAGTTGTCTCATTGCTTCATCGTTACGTTTGCATCGGAGAATTTACATGCACTTTTGGATTCTACTCATCGTAACTATGCCACATATCTATGCAATTCCCGCATCAGAAGCGTCAGCATTTGCTCCACCAAAGCTTGTCAACCTTTGGGCCGCTGGAACCGAGATCACCGTACCCAGCTACGCCTGGCGCTTGACTGATACTTGTTTTCTCATGCTCTTCATCGTTCAAACCTTGTTATTCATTGGCTTGGTTTGCCAGGATGCAGATCTAACAGTCAAGCTGTTCAATCTCAAAGAAGGCAAATGGGCTGGTAAGGTGACGAATCAAGTCATAAACGGAATTGGAAGAAATTCGTTGAAAGAGAAGATCAAGGAAGAGATTTTGACGGAGCTGAGAATAGCGATCGCAAGGGAACAGCGCAAATGCGGCTCTGAACTTTCCCAGCACTAATCAACCTCCGCTTCGCAATTTGCGGAGCATAGCAGCGGCTATGCTGAGCACACCGCGACTATGCAAGAGGATGGATGGCGGAACGGTGTGCAGATGACAAAATTTGAGACAAGAAAACCATCACGAGTAGACAACACTTTTTCATCAAAACCTCGACTCGACGAGAATGCGGAGGCTGAATGGTAGTTTTCGGCACAAGCGCCTCAGTCGCAGCACCACGGTGGAGCAGATGGAAGAATGGTACTTTCCGAATTCAGTAATACGCAAGGCGTCTACTCGTCGAGTTGTTTGAACACAAGGATTGCATGAGCGAATTCAGATTTCAGCAAGGAATCTTACGTTTCGCGCCATTAACTGTGTCAGTCGCGTGTTTGTGCTATTGTTTTTGTGTTTGCTTGCGGCGACAACAAGATGTTTGAGAAGGCACCGTGATATTCCACGGGTCAAGATAGGCGTACAATTATCACGGAAGGCTCTGTAGATGGTTGACTACTCACCGGATTACCTAGCCTTGGCATTATAGTTGCGTCGAATTTATGCTCCAGCATAACTAAATAGAATGAACAAAGGTAACGTCCATCCCTAAGTAGCGGGACACCCTGCGTGATGGGATGCTACAGACACTCCCTAACATAACAAACTTAATAGAGGAATAAACACTCTTAGAATAGTAGCCTTAAGCTATTAAGTCTATCCTCTCCTAACGTCCTTTAGAAATAGGTTTAGTGTGAGGGGTAGTTATAGGCAATAGTATTTGCTTCACACTACAAGAGAATAGTGGGGGAAAGCTCTGTATTACTACACTAGGTGAGGAGGTCGTGAGAATAATTCTTGTCTATCTCCTAACGCGCGGAGCGCAGGTTATGAGCAGGTTCAGAGGCCAAGGCGCGAGCGAGAGAAGCAAACACGTTGGGACCATAATCGTCCTCCTCGCTCAGCCTCTGCCGTCCTGTGTTACACCTAGAGCGCTTAGTAAAAGTGTCGCACGGCTACTTAGCTACACGGCTATAGATCTAGCATTAGCAGTAATAGATTACAGCTAAGCTACTTTAAACTAAGTTTGCGGGGTTCTCTTTATCTAGCACTTCTAATACGTAGACTTAGAACTAGCATAGAAGCATAACAGCCTCTTAAGCTTAAGTGCATTGCTTAAGATAGGATAATAATATAATAGGCTATAAGTTAATAGACTTTAGAGAAGATATATAAGCTTTTAACCTACCTACTACTAGTTAAAGTAAGGTAGTTGTGTAACGCTGCTACTAAATTATCGTATTATATAGTAAGCTAAACTTATTCCTAAAAGACATAAAGAGAGAACAGGCGTTATAGCTTAGGGCTACTATTCTAAGAATGTCTGTTCCTCTAATGCGTTGTTGAGCTTGCTATGTTAGGGATTGTCTGTGGCGTCCCGTCACGCAGGGTGTCCCGCTACGTAAGGACGGACATTACAAGACGTCCTGAACGTGCCCTCCTTGCCACGAGTTTCCATCCATTCATGTCCCCGCATCGAGCGCCACAAGAACCACCCTGAAATGCCTTGTCACTGTGATGAAAAATACAAAGGACTTTTGTTCAGCGGCCTGCCAAGCCGGCAAGGCCGTGACCACATGACCGAAACGTTGTTGTGCAGACTTCGTAGTCGCCATCGCTTCAGTTCTCGCACTTCTTTCTCGGATAAGGAATAAATCTGTGGCGCCGCAACAAGATTGGCCCAACGAAGGTTGAGATAGTATCTGGAACACTCCTGATGCATGCGATTATAATGAGGGACAACATGGCCATCTCGGCTCATGCCTATGATCCTTAAGCTCCTTCGAATGACTTGACATGAATGCGCAAGATGCCTGAGTCCAAACGTTACTTCGTTACGGGTCTTCCATTCGGCTTTTAGAGCTGCTTTTAGATTGAGGCATTCGTTTCGCAATATTGTCGAATGGGCTGTTGATACATCTTCGTTGCTCTCTAGGTGGTCCAAGTGAAGAAAACTTAAGTTCGGGAGCCTTTGCAACGCTTCCATGACCGGTTTCCAGTGAACTTCCAAAGGGTTGCCATCTGAGCTCGCTGGGCGTAAGACTCACACCGAGCAGTGTACTAAGGAGATTCGAGTAATGCGTTCTGCCTCTAGATTCTCCCTGAGAAAGTGACACAAAGTTGTGTTTCTGGTCCAAAAAAGCTTGAAACTCAAGTGTCGCAAGTTCCTGAGCGGTAGATGGCGTATGGTTAACTCTCGGCCAAATGGAGGTTGCTGATCACGCTTATGTTCGAACCTTTCAAAGGTCACATCGAGAGCGTTGATGTTAGACTCTTGCCACTGTCCCATACATGATCCCAAAACCGGGACAACTGTTGTGGTGCCAAGGCAGAGCTGCAATCACCATGGTCGCTTATCAAAGCGTCGATTCACGGCAAGTCCTTTTGCAACTGCATTTTCATAAGAAGCAATAGCAGGGGCAGTCGGCCCATGCATACCCGTTATAGTACCGTTAAACCGATAGGCCGCATGAAAACCTAGGCTGACACCTGCCTTGAGCCGCGCGTATTCGATAGCCTTGGCAATACAGTTGGAAACTCCACTCTCGGTAACGTATAGGCTGCTCCAGGGAGCACAGTGGCCAGAGGGGCATTCGAAGTAATCGATTTCCAGCCCACCTATGAACCTAGGCCGAATCGGTGACTGATAATGTATAGTCGTACTCCAAAGGCATAGCTTGTTCAGCCTTGGGAAGCTCGGCAGCGCCTGTGCGATTTTGAGAGCGTTGAAGTGTGTACAATTATCGCGAAGCTGTTCTAGGTCTGGCCCTAGTAACTTCGAGTGCGGAGTATGAATGAATTGCTTGCGCATGACTTGAGAATCGTGGAGAGGATCAGTGAGCGTCATTTTCCATCCAAACCGGATGATCTGGACATGTTTTGCCAGATCCAGATGCTTTGTGATTTCTTTGAGTCCCGTGAGTCCAAACAGATTTATGCCGATGGATATGGCTGTAAAAAATCGCCGGCCGAACTCTTGATACACTCTGGCACGAAGGGTGGGTGACGCAGATTTGCACACGATCAATGCAAGGTTATCAATGTTTCTGGCGATAAGATCGATTAGCTCGCTGGGTAGATCGTGGATGAGTGGTCGCGAGATATGAAGTTTTTCTATGAACTCAGTACATGTGGCTGGGATGGGCTCCTGTGAGATATCTCTCGACGGTGCCATCGTGTGCTTGATAGGTGCTTGCACGGATAGTATGATCACTGTGCGCAGGGACGAAGCGGACTTCGATCGATTTCGTGCCGATGGATTTGTGCAGAAATTCGTAAGTAGCGAAAGTTCGAAGTGCGCTACCCAGTGCACGTTTCCGGTCGTACCATACATGGTCGATGACCTCCATGGCTGACAGTATTGGCCATGGACATGGTGTGGGGCTACCTGCGACAATCCAGAAACCACAAGATACATTCCCGAATAAGGCGCTTTTGCACTTGTATCCAGAAGTTAGTAACATATACCATGTTTCTTACTCGTGAGCACCTGATCACATGGTTATGCTATGTGTTGCGGAACTTGTAAGTCGCTCGTCTGCTTTGCGTCATTGCAGTACCAGTGTGTATTCAGGACATATGCATCCCTATCTCGGTGATCTCTCCAGTGCCCTTAACTTTGTTCAGTGGTATATCACTAGCCTCGCCCCCGGCCGTACTTGAGTCTCTAGCTTCTCTCTGCATGCTGTAGATAGCGCGATTTTGGTTCGCCTATGTGTTGAGAGTATCCGCAGCTTAATCGAGTGCCACATGCGTAAGCATGCCGATATACAGTGTTTTGCAAAGGAAGGCCGTTCTTTCCAAAAAGATGATGCCTACACATAGCTCGGTCATAGCCTATATCGCGACAAGTACTCATTTTGTCGAACCTGTAAGTAAGGTTAAAACACAGCGCAACAACTGACTCACACTCGATATCTGTGGCTTTCAAATCGAGTGATCTCGCCCCTGTAATAGAACATGCCGTGAGGGTCAACCCCATAGCCATCAATACCCACATCGACGGTTTCTTTCATACGGGCAATTGGATGTCTCCATGACGAAGATAGGACATGACGAGCAGAGCAGGTCTGTAATGATCGATACGCCTTTCAGTTCGGCCAGCTTCCAGTCCAAAGATCGGCTGCTGAATGTCTTACCAGCTTATACATAGATCGAGTAGATGCGCACTTGAGTCAGCCAGCACGTTCCTGGACCCGGATACCAGTAAAGGCTGATAGGCTTGCATTGAGCCGAGACAACGATGATGATCTCAAGAGCAGCAGCAATCAGGACGGCAATCACGATCACTTTCAACTACTTCATCTGGTATGAATGCTTGATACAAATGATGAGCAAGAGCACTGAGCATGGCCTGTGCTTCGCGCCTGAGCCTAGTCAAATGTGCAACCCGTAGCAAATAATCTCACAACGATCGGACCAAGACTCATTATGCAAACCGCAGTCAAGGATGGCTATTGGGTGACAGTGGGGGGCTTGTCCTTGCTGGTTCGCTTCGTGCCGTCTGCAGCCCCGAGTGCACTTTACCCACACTTCACTCGCTCCTGGTCCTCACTACCTTGATTTTGTGGATCAAACCTCAGCCCAGCAGTACTGATTCATGACGATAATAGATTTGTGTTTGAGTATTGTACAGTAGGCAGAGTGCTGAAGTTGTTACAAGACAGAATTGTGTACTGTAGGTGTTGTGAGTATGGCGGGTGAGTTAGCGAGGCGAGCCTGGTCAACGTGGTAGGCTCACCCAAGGCAAGGAAATGCTTTGGGGGCCGGCGAGTATGAATGTGCTCTGGAAATTCTTCCGCCAGCCGCCTAGGCTCTGCTGGCGTAACCGCATGGGCGATGTGCAGATACGAGCCATCGGGTGTACACATGCGTGGTGTTGACAAATAACAGGGTTAGGACGACCTCCTAGGACTGTCGTCATTCGCTGGGCGAGATGCCGTGCAATTTGAAATTCGATATCGGTTATCTTCCAGCGATGACCCCTCCACGGCAGAGATCCCCAGCGGGCCATTCTTAGCTCAACTGCTATGTTTGCATAGCGTGTGCTGAGTTCTCTCTATCGCAGCCCGCGTTGGCTAAACGTGTATGAACGGTGGACTTATGCGAATCGTGGGCGACATGGGCCCTGCTATAGATGGCTTCTCTGTACGGTATCTCGGAGTTTGGGGCTCATATTACTGCTCCAGCCGCCATTTGTTTTCCATCGTTAGATAATTCCCATCTGAGACTCCCTCTGCAAGGAAGACTCATCATAACTGATTCTTTTGCATCCAAAAAGCCAACTGTCCATGCAACCCATCTCGGCTCTTTTGCTTACAGCTGTGCTGGGTGTCACACCTGCAGCCAGTGCAAAGCCATATCAGGTACCTGATGGCAGCTTCGACTTCGTATGTATCTCCTCGACCGGAATAGGATGCTCTTGACTGAGCTGGCCTTTTATCAAGATCATCATTGGAGGCGGAACAGCTGGTATTGCACTCGCCACTCGGCTCAGTGAGGCTTTACCAAGCCTTTGTGTTTTAGTAATTGAAGCTGGACCGGATGGACGCGACGAGCAACGAATTTATGTACCTGGGCTAAGAGGTTCGACCTTTGGCTCCTCGTATGATTGGAGTCTTCCGACAGTGCCGCAGGCAGCAGCAAACAACCGGACTATAGGTCATAACCGTGGTAAAGTCCTTGGTGGCACTTCGGCCTTGAATCTGCTTGTTTGAAATCGTGCCACTGTCAAGGAATACAATGTTTGGGAAGAGCTCGGCAATCCAGGGTGGGGTTGGCAGAACATGTATCCAAGTATGCTGAAGACTGAGGTAAGATGCGACTGTACGAAATGCATGTGGGACATACACTGACGTCGTACCTCCACATCTGCAGAACTTTCAACGCCAAAATGGTACCGTACAGTACGGTGTTGACGGTATTGGATATGGAGGTCCAATCCAAATCGCTTTAACCGAGAATCCACCGCCTCAACTCCAAGCTTGTATTCCAACACTGACCAATCTTGGCCTGCAAGAAAATCTCGAGTCGTTGAATGGAAACAACCTTGGCACCATGTACCAGCTGGCCACATATCGCGTATCCAATCACACGCGGTCCCTACTCAGTGGATTACATTGCAAGAGCTGGCGATAACCTAGTTTTCATGTTTAACACCACTGTCCACAGAGTTCAGCTTGACAAGAAAGGGTCCAAAGCGACTGGCGTCGTGCTCACGGACGGCACGTTTGTCAGAGCCAGGAAGGAGGTAGTTGTCTCAGCCGGGAGCCTGCTTTCCCCAAAGATCTTGGAATTTTCCGGGATAGGCCAGAAAACCGTATCGAATAACGCTCTTATCAAGCAAATGGTCGATCTTCCCGGTGTCGGCGAAAACCTGCAGGATCATCTCCGTATCCAAACAACATATGAGCTTAAACCTAACTTGCTCGGAGTAGACATTCTGAAGTATAATACGACATTGGCAGCCCTTGAGTTGGAATTGTGGAAGCGTGGTAAACCGTCGCTGTATCAGTACGCTGGTAGCTGCTATGGCTTCCTTACGTGGAAACAAGCTCTTGGTGACGACAACAAGCTTGTTCGACTGGCGATGCAATCAGCGAACATGTCAAATCCTGTGGACCGAAGGAAACTTGAACTACTCACTGATCCTGGATCCAAAGCACCTGGTCTCGAGGGCGTCTTCAGCGACGGTTATATTGGGACGACCGGATACCCAAAAAACGGCACAGCTGGCTACGGTAGGCAATATGCCACGCTTCTTGCTGTCGTTCAGCACCCGCTCGCCAGAGGATCAGTTCACATCAACGGATCAGACCCTGTGAACAAGCCTCTTGTGGATCCAAGATATCTCGGTACGCCATATGATTTGGAGGCTTTACTATCAGCCGCAAAGTACACGCGAAAGATGGCCAAAACCGCTCCTTTCAAAGACGTCTGGGTGTCCGAATACGACCCTGGCAAGAACACTGAAACGGACGCAGAGTGGGAGACATACATCAGAAACAACGTATTTACGTTCTACCACCCATTAGGTACTTGTGCGATGTTGCCGAAGAAAGACGGTGGTGTGGTTGAACCGCAGTTGAGGGTTTATGGCGTGGAGAATCTCATAGTCGTGGACGCGAGCGTGATTCCCATGATCGTTTCTGCACACATTCAGACAGCCATTTATGGCATCGCAGAGAGAGCTGCAGAGATGATCACAGCGAAGCACCGCTGATGAATAGGTTCTGGGGATGTGATGGCGGAACGCGAGGAAAGATGTCACTGAGATGCAGCAAGGCTTAGCCTAATTTGTAGTAGCGAAACGCGTTGTGTCGCGTTGCGTTGTGACGGTGTCGTCATCATCCCCCTAAACCACACGGATTCCTCGTCTTTTTCTGTCAAGCACGTGATGAACATGTCTCTGCACAACAAGTACATCCATTGACCGGTTGTGTCCATATTTCTCCGGACTGAAGAGAAGCGTTGCAAGTACAGCTAAACAAGTGCACAAGACCAATGTGGCTTTCCAGTTATCAATCACCCCCTCGGGCATACCCGCATCGCGTCATCAAACATGCAAACAAAGTAATACACAACGCGAAACCAATCCCATAATCCAACTCCATTCTTCCATTGCTTCTGATCAGGATCGTGCAGCAAGAACTAAACCAGATCACGCGTACGCCAACTTTGCCGACTTCCCCAGCTTGTCACTTCCTCATGAAATATTCATGAGGAGTGACTCTTAGATTCAAGGCTTTGATGGATTCGTGGAGCGCCGACAACGGTGTACACATTGCCTAGAGTAACCACAAACGATCGTCAACGATCGGAATTGAGACGGCCAAGCGATCACTTACTGCAAATGCGACAGCAGTAAGGCATATTGTGGGCGTGACAGTAACCATACTCGGAGTACGCAGGTGGATATACGTAGCGATACTGCATTGGCACAGCGACAGATTGTTGGGTCTGTTGAACTGGTGTTGTATACGCTGGAAACTGGCCATTCGCACGTATCTGGCCAAGCACACGCTGGTGGTGGTTCATTGTAGTGGTCAACATAGTGCCATATACTCCCAAAATGCCCTCGAGGTCATCTGGTTGCATGTCCGATGTGCGCAGTTGGAACGCATTGTCGGCTTCTTGATGTAGGGTGCGCATATTGAGAAGTTGACCTACTGCCTCCCTTCGTCTCGCTGCAATATAAGCTTTGTGCTGCTCAAGCGCTTGAATGCGATCAGCAATATCGATAACGCTAAGTTTGAAATCCTTGAGATCCGCGTTTTCTTGCTCTAACTTGGCGATACGCTCTACCTGCTCTTGCTGCACTTCTTTTACGGCCTGGAGCTGCCCTGCGAATCCCATAGGCACCATTGTCTGAGCGTGTCCTGAATTTGGGAACTGTCCAGGTTCCGGAGTAGGTCGCAAAGGTAGATCTGGGTTTGTCATCGCTGAGAGAGTTTTTTCCACCGTATCCGGTCTCGCTTTTGGATTGTGTGTGATCCTGAACCTACTGCGTACAAAGTCAAGATTTATGAGCGGGCGATAACAGGAATTAGGTCCGGGTGTAATTACTGAGGGTGCAAGCGAGCAAATTTCCACAAACTCGTGGATGACGTTGAGAGAACTGAAAGGCGGTGGTGAACCACAGTGAGCGACGAAAGGCGCACTGGTAGATATTTATGGTGACTGCGGAGCACAGCAAACGCAGCGCTGTTTCGCGTCAGTCACACGCTCAACACTAATCACAGGGTAAATACTTTGCTTAGGCAAGTAAAGATCCCTCTCCGACTAGCACGAGACTCGCACATGACTGCACACAACCCGGAAGCTTTGGTAGGCTGTGATCCCATTGCCTGCGGTCCCAAGATCAGTCCTGTATCCTACATCTGGACTCTAGTCATTATCCCCCTAGGACTTACGTGTGCCAGCTGCTAGATGGGTTCCAATATCATTCTACAACCAAGACCAGAATTCGCAAGATTGGAGCTGATCATTGTTGGAAGTTAAAAACTACCTTGAGGAACTCTTGTATGGCGCCGCTAGGTCGAACGGATAGCAAAGTACATTGTCCGAAATTCCTCCCAGCGCACAGTGGATGACAGAGAGAGTGAAGCAAATCGATACCGCTTTTTGAACGATTACTTGGACGGATTATTTCGCAAAAATTACCTAACAATCGTACAGTCTGGGTTCAAGGATCTTCGAGTGGAACGTTGTATCATTGGAGTCACTAAGCGTTGAAGCTTCTAGTACTGATATTCACTCCAAGAAGAAAGTAGTCATACTCCTCGGCGGCACACTGGCCAAGAACACTGACCCATTAACTCCATACGTCCCAACCATCGTATTGTTGTGCTCATTGTCTGCCAAGTACGCAGTCGCAATACCCAGAGCCAGTTCACATCCCTTGATACTTACCTCTACCTGCCTCTCAAAGTGCGCCTCATTAATAACAGGGATAGCCAGCGTACCGTTCGTGTTCTCGAATGCCGTTACTTTGAGATTTTCCGCAGGGCTGATCGCATCGATTCGAACCGATCCTGGGCGTGCGAAACGGAAGTAGCCGGCGAAGGCCCAGAGACGGCGAGATACTTCAAAGGTATCACCGTCCAGGCGGACGAGAATGGCATCGCTACCTGTAGTATTTCCCGGGTTGTCTTGCGCGCACCACCAGTGGAGATATCCGGAAGTGTCGCTATAGACAAAAGCTTGGTGCCTATTCATGTCGTTAACATCGACAAAATTTGAGCTTTGGATTAGATATATCACTTACATGTAGATGGCCCATTGTAGACCCTCTGCAAGCTGGCCCGTCGTATCCCAGGTCGTATTGAAGGAACCACTGCCGTCCGACCACTCGGTCTCCATGTTCGGCTGGCCTTGCGTATTGAAGGGGCGCTCCGGCATGCTTTGGTAGTTGTGCCATGTCGCTATATCGTACATCTTGCCGCCACCAGCTTGATCCAGCTCGTAGAGGAGATTGCGTTCTTGACGAGCACCGGTAGCATCGCAGCAGGAGACCTGCAAGTCTTCTCGATACTTCTTGACCGTCGGGTAGAGTATTTCTAGGAAGTCTGCAGCTTGGTAGCCGTCGGAATCCATGCTAGCGTAGGTGACGGGGTTGAAGTCCGGTTCGTTGTAGGCACCAATCAAGCTAACATTAATGCCCTTCTCCTCATAGAGCCTGACGTACTCGACGAGGTAGTCAGCATATGCCTGTCTCCAGTCATATGTACAGTTTGTTCCGCGCACACCGCAGATTAATCCGCCGTTGATGTCAGTGGCATCAGTCTTAAAACAACCTGGAGCGGACCAAGCGTCAGCGTATATAAAGAGATCCGGATTGGCGTTCAAAGCTTGTTGTGTGAGCTTGAGTTGGCAGCTGTCAGCTGTGGAATCGTTCGTTCCTAGGCCTGAATAGTTGGCAGGCGCTGAAGGGGTCGGCGGACAGCTACCAAGGATACCATCGGTAGGACTGGATCCCACTCGGTTGCGTAGAACGGAAAGACCTCCAATGTTTTCATTGAAAAGATAGTCGCTGACAAGTTGTTGGTTCGAGGGCGAGAGTCCTTGGGATCCGGTCTGATCACAGGCAACGCCAAAGGCTCCTGAGCAGCCACCTCCGATCATCGTTTGATGCCGGACAGCAGCATCTATGGTGACCTTTGCGGGGGGTTCATCCTGTGTGTATGCCCATGGCACGGGAACGTATTGAGCGCAAACTCCACTTGCATAAAGCAGTGGAAGTAGAGATGTGGCAGCCGTTTTCGTCATGTCTGCATCGATGTACCTCAATGCTTGGATCAAGTCCCGCCCGGTGACTACTCTTATGGAATTTCCATATCCTCCTAACTAACCTCCCCTAACACGAAACGAGACAGTCTTGTACGCGTTGCTATTGATGACGACACAATGATCGAGGCATACCTACTTTAACCAGAAGGTACGGATCTAGGGTAAATTCGCTACGGATACCACAGTTTCCAGCCCGTCGCTTTTGCAGAGTGACGTGAGGGTCCATCGGACGTTTGGACGTCAGCACTTGAATAGCGTTATGCGCTAGTCCAATATGTCGGAGAGGGTGGGGCTGAAGTCAAGCTTTGCGGGATGGTTAGCGGGGAAAGGCTTGGAGATATGCGTGGCTCGGCTGAACTACCAAAGACCATGGAGATATTAACCGGTGGACTTCTACCAGGAGCTCGGTACGATCGAAACAATCGGGATCCACGGTCGAGCGAGGATCATCTGCCAATAACAGGGTTATGATTGAATACTTGAAAACAACCATCATTGAGACGTCCGCGGGACCGTAAGACTACCGCGAGTACTGTTGCCTACCCGGCACTCCCAAAAAATGCACCCCTGTCTTGTCAATGTAGGTATTGTAGACTTTCGTCGAGGCAGTGCAATCATCTCAACGTAACTCTTATAACTTAGATTTGATGGGGGCAAACGTGCTCCCTTGTCCTCCCCCAAGAGCTTCAACAAGCTCATCAACCTTTTGCAGGACCCATGTACATCCTTCATCACTAACCAACCATCTGATACCCTCTTCTTCACCAGCTTCGGGCTCTTGTTTCCAAGTGCCATCTTCCCAAGCCTTCCGCAGTCCAAACACGTGGCTAAGCACTTGTGGTCCGACTCCTTGTTGTGCCCTCAAACATGTAATGGCAATGAGGCTAGTTGTTATGCGGCCCACGGTGGCTCCTTCTTTACGAGGAGGATCGGTGAACAGGCCGCCGTATTCGTTGTTGATGATGAAGACGGGTAGATCGGGGTGGGCATCGCCAAGCTTGTGTTCGAGTTTGGTCTCCAACGGACGGTAAATGGCGTCCCAGAGGGCGCGGCCGCGTTTGTTTATGTGTTCGATGTTGGAGGGATCTGGAAAGCGCGTAGGTTTTGTGTTCAATGAAGACGCGATTGACGAGGGGAGTTCGGCACGGAAGGCATTTAACATGTTGATCGTGCGCGGAATCTGTAACCCGTATAAGTACACGACCTCTTCTCAGCTAAGAGGTTGATTACTTACGCCATTGAAGCCTATGCACTTCAGACCGATTTCGCGCATAAACTCCGCGATGGCAACGCCTTCACTCTCTGGTCTGGAGTCACTCGAGCTGTTGTATAGGGCGATCATCGATTCAGGCGAGTTCATCGTCATGGTCGCGGCTGTGGAGATGCCTAGCCATGACGGTCGCCCCAGTTTGCGGTCTGTAGCCTCTTGCTCTATTCGTTTGTATACGGCCTGAATTCTCGGTGGCGCTGGTACGGGGCCTGGACGCGAATGCGCCGCGTTGATGAGCGACTTGAGTGTTGGCGATAGCTTCGACATGATGCGAATGCGCGGAACAAAGTGAGAGCAAGTAGCGAAAGAAAATCACTAGAAAAGCAGCTAATTCAATTTCGAATTCAACGCCAACATTAATGGGTATAAAGCTGTATTGCGCTGTTGTCAAGGCGGGAGTATTTAAACTCGACGAACATGCAATGACGCGAGTCCGACGCCGTTCCGAGGCTCCAAGTTCGGCAGTTCTTCAAGTTCCGGGCATCAGGCCACGCTATTGGTGGGGAAAGTGCCCAGGTGCAAGCCACATTGGCTGAGCCGCCAAGTCTTCAACATGTTAACAGTTCTCGCCCTATAACCACAGCCTTTAATTTCGGTATTTTCTATCTAGCTCATGAGCTCTAGTCTTGCACAATCCTCGAGCACGCGATTTGTCAATGTTCCTACCACCCTAATTGAGCAATCGACAACTGAAGAAGTCATAATCATAGTGACGATAACAGAGCTGCCTGATGACAACAATAGCATAGGCGAAGCAAATATATTCTCAGCTATATTGATAGACATAAAAAGGCAAGCTGTGGCGCTTGAGGGGACCATGTACATTTTCCATCGTACGAGGGTGCTCCAGACCCCGACAATCCGGCGATCAAACCACCAACCTCTTCCTCTTCAGTTACCTCCGCCAGAGATGGTAGCGTCAAAAGGCTCGGCAATAGAGACCTGGCCGGCAGCGGCTGTATCTTGCTTAATGTTGTTGTTGAGCTTCGTCATCTCCTCCGCAAGTTTGTCGGCGACGGAATCGTCGCCTTGGGCTTGTTGAGCTTGAAGCTTGATGACAGTGGCCATGAGCTTCAAGACCTTGTTCTTGATCTTTCCGTTCTGTCACACGGTTAGATATTGCCAGTTCTACAATCCCATAGAGTCACATACCTGGATCTGATCGGCTTCATCGCCGGTAGCAGCCTCCACTGCTGGGTTGAAAGCCTCCTTCTCCGCATCGTTTGCGACTTGATTAACTTCATTCAAGAAGGTAAGGTCTGCGGGGTCGATGTTTTCAGGGTTCTGTAGGTCCAGCGCTGAGAAGACTGCAGCAGCCTCGGCTTGCGCATTTCCAGCCTGTCCGCCCGCGATGGAGATGTCATTGTAAGTTGTGTCGGCAAGAACTGGTCCGCTTTGGCGGGCGACCACAGCGCGCTTGTTGGGTGTAGGTGCAGCGACGGAGAATGCGGCGAGCGACAGAATGGCGAAAGACTGGAAGTACATGATGAGAATGTATGGAGGGGTATTTAAGATAATAAAAAAGTAATCAGTAGGAACAGCACAGCTGATATGGGAGATAGAGAAGGCGAGAATTGAAGTCACAGCGTCAAGCCGGATATGTTTAGAAGTTAAAAGAGGATGGATGAAAACGCTTGATGATAGTAAGAAACTTAAGATGGAGGTTTGCAATGCGTTCTTATACATACAATCTGTGCAGCATTGTTGTAAGCTAGATACACCCCAAGCGAAATCTCCGATCCTGAGGTTTCGTTCATGCCGAGCTATCCCGCCTGAGCGCCTTTCAAGGCGCCATCTCATACACGACCTGGAGTATCAGGCTCTATGCGCAAAGCGCACGAGCGCCTCAAGTCGGCGGCCGTTGGAAGACTTCCCACGAGTAGGAGAATCTGGCCTGAAGTCACAAACGTTACGCGTCGCCAAACGATGGATCGCGCAATCCTGCATGGCCTGAGCTGGATGTTGTTCCTGAACGGCAAGGCTGTGAAACCCTCCGGATGTCAGAAGCTGCTACTGTGGCACCGCTGTGCATGATCTTGGCGAAAGCTTGGCCTGTGAGGTAACTGTCACAGTATCAAAAGCAGTCTGGCGCCCGCGATGCACGAGCAGTTTCTGGTGTTTGGAGAAGAGATGATTACTTATGTTAGCGTTTGAGTATGGTTCGTGATGTTGATAGGAACGGATGGTGTGGGGCAGTGTCAGATGGCTTCCGCTATTAGCGTGATTTGTGGATTACATAACATTGGCCAGAGGAACACGAGGTTTCTACGCTCCACCATCGCGTCCGCTCAGCATGGCGCCTCTCTTGCGCATACGCTCCTCGATCATCCTTTTGCTGTAACCCGTCGCATTTACGCCAGAGCTGGCGCTAAACAAGCTCTCAGCCTTGCCGTATACTGCTTCGGTGTACTCAGTGCTCGGCGCAGAGAAGTCCATGGTGAAGACACTAACACTAATACCGCCTCCAGCGACCACGAATGTCTCACCAGGCAGACTTGTATCGCCGTTGTACGCCGCATTGATTCCAGCAGCTAGAGGGTCGACGTTGTCCCACGTAAATAAGCCAGTCGTCTCGTTGTAAACTGCCACGTCCGTGTTGGCCTCGCCTGTGAGCCTGGTCTTGATCACCGGGGGCATGGTGCTATTGACAAGCTCGGGTATGTTGACGTTCACACCATAACCCAAAGGAAGAACCTTTTGCCCCTCTGGTGTGTTGTTGATGAACTCGTTCACTACTTCGAATGAGACTTTGGCCGCTAAAGCGGCGGGGTCCGAGGCACTTGTCACGTTGAAGTAAGGCACCGCCTTGTTACTCGCGCTCGTGGCAATTCCAGGGATGGAGCGCGACACAGCGGCAAACGTTGCGCCTACAGTTCCACTCAAGCCCATCACGAAGGAACCAAGGTCTGAATGTAGGTGTACAAAGTCAGTGTATGTCTCACATGCAGTTCGTACAGGGACACTTACTTGTTCCATAGTTCGGCCCGGCGACGAAGAGATCAGCTGTCTGGTGCCAGTCGGGGTAGTAACGTGGCAGCACGTAGTCGAGCGCCACAAAGGTACACGCAGCAGGTGTACCATCATAGTACCAGATGTTGTCATCATTTGGATCGCGGCCGACTGCTGGTGCGCCTGCAGGAATTATGTCGTACTGGGACGGGATCGTAAGGTTTGCCGACTCGGCCCAGATGACGGTGCTGCCCTTGCCCGACTGCTGTTGCGCTGGAGCGACGATAAGTACTGGCGAAGAGTTAGCATCGTGTGATATGCGTTCGGGGTTGATGAAAGACTATACCTTCGTGGCCCGCGTCAACTAGCAGCTTGTACAGCTCTCTCAGATTTCCACTGCCAAACCCGTCATCGTTACCCATGATGATTTTGAGTGCATCTGAGGACGAGGCAAGGCCCAGCGCCACTGCCAGCGCAGCATTTAGAGAAAGGCGCATCTTGAGTGATTGACAAGAGTGACAACGTGCAAGCCTTGAGATTCGCAGAAGCCGCGTACCAAGGTTCCTGGCGTATCATCAATATTGGAGAAGTCACACTTTATATACGCACTCACCGACCTGTTCCGGTTGAACCGATGCAAGCTTTCGCTTATGCCACATGCATACGACTGTACTGAATCAGGCATACACCTAGGCACCTTTAAAGATAGTCGCTGCAGGAACAGGAACAGGAAACAAGGACTTGGAATCCCCGATATCGCGTCGAACTCTCACTTGTGGTCAAGTCGCGTTCTGATTCGATGTCGATAAAGATACGCGGAACGCCTCGTGGCTGGCTAAGACAGATTGGGAAGGAGGTCACGCGAGCCAGGATAAGACGCAGGATGCATCGGAGTACGGCGATCGCGAAGACTCCTCAACATGATTTGAGAGAAATAGACTACGAGCTGATATTTACGGCATGGCAAACTCACGAAAACCTCATCAATACTGATAGAAAACGGGTAACACGACCCCTTACACGCTGAGTGAGTCGGAGCTGCTGCATATCCTTTTTGGAGTGCACCTAAGCTCTATGAAGCGACTGAGATAATGCTCGATGGAGTCACTCTGACGAATATGCAACTCATTCATTCGTGAGTGTAATGGTGACGATGAACTGTTTTCTATCCAGAGTAACCTCTACATGAACAGGTTGATGACCCCCAACCGATCGCATGAGATAACCATGCCGTATGGCTGCTCAATCAAGGCCACATCCAAGATACGGTCCACATGACTCTTGAGCAAATACTGCTGCTGCAACGCGATAGCACCAGATCTTGACGACTTGCCTGGTACCTTCTTTGCTGAAGTACTTGCCCTGCTGTCCCTTCCATTGCTCACCTGGTTAGCAGGCTGCTGTAATCTCTCTGTAACGACGACAGTATCCGGGCTTGGTTGCGAAGCGACATATGTTGGTTTACCCTCATCAAGTTCTAGGCCACTCACGACCATCGAGGATTCTGTTCGGCTAGTATCCCAATACCGGACTTTCCAGTCGGGACCTGCCGTGAGGAGGAATGTGTGTTTTGGCTCGCCTTTCTCGTCGGTGGCCTGTGTGTGAATTGCTAGTCCGCGAATACCACGATCAGCCGTCGAGCTAGCTGTCGGTTCGACGCTGGTAGAAAAGCGGCCAAGCATACCACCAGGCTTCTCTTCGTCAAGGTCAATGAGTGTAGTACTTTTGCTGCCGATGTCTTTGCACATTCCCGTACGATATACTTCTTTACAAATGTGCTTTTCAAAGTCCCATACTGTGACCTCTCCCTGATCGCTACCACCGGCAATGTACAATCGAGTCTTCTTCAACTTGGGGAAGAAAACTTGACAGAGACGGTGTATGGGTGATGCTCCGTGGCATACCCAAGCTTTGAGACGAAGCTTGAAGCGGAGATCCCAGAGATCGAGTACGCCGTGGGAAGTCCCTAGCAGCAGCCAGTGTGCTCTCTTATCCACACAGAAGCAAGTAGGTGTTCCATGATCCAAAGGATTATTAAGGGTGTACAGCAGTTCCATGGTTCTCAAGTCCAGCGCAATGACCTTTGAGGTGTTGGTGGCTAACAGAAGCACCGACCTATTATCTCCGTTGTAGTGTTCCGACCATACGGTAAAGTCGCCTTTAGGAAGCTGATATTCGCGAAGAAGTCGAGGTCTTCCAAACTTTGCATTGCCATCCTGACTCTGGATGTAGTCTACGCGTACCACGTGTACACTTCCATCGCTTCCCGTCGCGACAAAAGAGTAGGTCTGTTCTACAAACACCAAACTTGTGACCTTGACATCTTCACCCAATCTGTAAGTTTGTCGCGATCTCCGAGTAATGTTACGCTCGAGACGCGACGTGTCCCAGACCTTCACAGTACCGTCATCTGATCCGCTAATGAAGAAACTTTGGTCCGGCGATACAAGAATTCGAGTTACTGCAGCGGTATGCTCTCCGAAGCTAGCCACTAAGGTACCCTCCGGTCTCCATGGTATGCCGGCTGGCGACTGATGAGCATCTTTGTACCTGATGGGCTGTCGCCGAATCGGAGGTTGTATGCGAGGCCCAAACTCAATCTCATCTGTGGGGAAGCGCTCAAGGAGCATTGAATCTAGAAGCTTGAGGATTGCCGGATCGTTGCCTGTGTAGTTATGTGCGTTCCTAAATCGAATCCGCATTGGACTTCGTTCATGTCGGTCGATAGCGAGAGGGGAGTTTGGCGGTCGAGATCGTGAAGAATCTCGGACATGAGTACCATCGACCTTTCCGAAAACGTTTGCAGATGTCGTACCAATTTCCGCTAGGGCTTTGTTCTCTCCTTTGCCGAGCAGTCCCAACGCGCTACTGTGGTGTCGAAGGCCATTTGAGTAATCAGTCGAGCCGATAGAGTTTGATGGCGAAAGAGAAGGCTTCGTGATATGTAATGATCTTCGGCGCGTATCGGTCTCGGAAGGTGGCGAGCCTATACCAGAGTGTACATCGTTGGAGGAAGACGTTTTCGATCGTATCGGAATTGTTATGCCCCTCTCTTCGCGTATAAGTCGTCCCGCTTGACTTTCAAAATGAGGCATACGGTCAGCCAGCCCATTGGCCTCAGTAGTCGATGCATCCAATAGGGCGTCCTTGATCGTTCGAGGTTGCATGTGTTCCTCTGGAGCATTTGGTTTCCTGGTTTGTTCCATGACTTGACGGACGTCTTCATCGAAGAGCACAGTCTGGGCTTTGATGCCAAGATCGTGCAACAATACAACACTATTGAATTTCGTAGTTGGAGTAGAAAGGCTGTCAGAGCGGCGGCGATGGCTTACTCTCCAAATAAATTCCCGCAGGGCAATGAGTCTGAAATCATCCTCTGCTGTCATGCCTGCATTGCGAAGCTTTCGTAACCATAGCTCGTCTTCCTCGGTTTTTGATAGCCGCTGTAAAACCTTCTGGTCTAGTTCGCGCCCAGAGATCGTTGGAAGGCTATCACCTGATGACCCAAAGGTAAAGGTGTGCTGATGCCTGGCTGCAACCCAGAACTGTCCCTTATCGGACTGTAGCGCCCAATTTGAGGCCATCTCCAGGAGCAAACGTGACATGGGTAACTTCAAGGACTCCAAGATTCGTAGTTCGGAGAACTCTGAGGGTATAACTTTGAGATACGGTCGAATGAGGTTGACCAAGATGCTGTGCGTATCGGCCACTGATAAATACCTAGAGGCAGCTGAGATGAATTGTGCAGCTGCCTCTCGTATCCACAGATTAGGGTGCATTGTAAGTCGGGCAACAATGTCCACCAGTTCCCAAGTTTTCGAGCGCTGGAACAAGCCAAGCTCTGCCATGGATGAAAGCGCTCGAATGACCTTCTCAACTACAAACTCTTCCGGATCCGTCAAGGCCTGGACCATAAGCGGTAAAATGTAACCTTCCAAGCTAGCACCGCCCACGAATACGGCCACGCCGACAATTGCCTCAAAGAATGCACACTTGAGCATCCAATCTGGGTCGTTCAAGTACGTATTGAGATGACTGAGAACGACGTCATTGGCCCTAGGGCTGCCGAAGAACACGCAAAGGTCTGAAACAGATTTAAGCATGGCTCGGCGAACCGAAGCGTCGCTGTCAGTAAGAAGAGCTTTCGTATGTTTCTCGAACGCTTCCACAAGAATGCGACGATCCGAGTCGAACTGGTTCCGGTGAGCGGAGGAAGACATGTCGTCTTCCGTTTCGGGATCTGCAGTGGGTAGAGATCCCTCTGCGCGCAGAGCTTGGATCATGTCTAGATATCTAGCTGCAGTAGTTGCCAATGTGCCAATGCAAAAAGCATACTGCATACGAACAAGGGAACCAACGTTGGTAGGACTATCGGGAAGATATGCCTCTAGTCGTGGCAAAACATACTCTGGGAAAATGTAAGCGTTGATGGGAGAGACAACTTGCACCATGGCGAGAATTTGCGTCAACGTGCGTAGGGCCGCAATCTTGACCTGTTCAGACTTGTCGACTAGCAATTGGGCCACGTAGGGTATCACTCGGTCCAGTTTTGCTTCGTCTGTCAAGCGCTCTGAGAATGCCAGGAGTAATTCGAGGCCCCGAACGCGGGCCGAAGCTCTGGCTGTTCCCCGTAAACAGGACACAACGATCGTAAGAAAAACCAAATTGCCGTCATCGATGGCAAGACTGCGAGCAGGAGAAGCTTGATGCTGATAGTTGGGTATGTTGACAAAGAGCGGAAAGAGTTTGGCGTTTGGCTTTGGAGGAGAGAACTCTGGTCTAGTGAGCTCCTTTCCTTCCTCGTTGGAGAGTAAGTGCGAGATTTTGTCGTAGTCGCTGTATATTTGGTCTATGCGCTCATCAGGTTCCCCAAGATGTTCTGAACCAGTGGTTACGGGTTTGCGCCCTGAGGATGGGTCGGTGATTGAGTACATGTACTGCTGCAAGAAGCCATAGAAGTATGTTGGGAACACCTTGCCCTTCCAGTGCGTCATATAGTCTTCAGCAGTCATCCGCGAATTAGGGTCCAGCTGTATCATGTGCAAGATCAACTCGCGTACACTAGCATCCTGTATTTTGTTGAGATGGGAATGTTCGGGATTGTATTCGCCTTGTCGATATTTGAAGAGCTGACTCAGAGAGAAGATGGGTGCTTCCAGGAATAGTTCGGCAATGACACAGCCGACGCTAAAGATGTCCATGGCCCAATTGACATCGCCCTCGCCTTCAGGTTGCTGTCCAGCAGCTAGGAACCTCTCCGGTGCAAGGTAACAAGTGCGACGACCGGAAAGGTCGAAGTAGAAGGAGAAGTCGGCAGGGTTATCTTCCGGTAGATGTGCTGGCTTGTATGATGAGGAGAAGTCGGCGAGATACAGCCAGTTCCATGACGTGACAAGGACGTTTTCAGTTTTGATATCGCCATGATAAATGTTTCTTGCGTGACAATCTCGCACAGCGCAAAGAAGCTGGAATGATAGCCATTTCTTTTCAATCTCCTCCAAGAATGGACGCGTGCTGTACAATGTTGAGTGGCTGGCACAGGCGGCAAGATGACGCTCACTTACCTCAAACGATCGTACAGGGAGCTATGGATGTATTGGCGTACAAGATAACCGCAAGCTGCGGTCTCAATAACGCGGTGATATGGCACAGCATTTGGCACATCAGCAAGCACTTTGCGTTCATCTTGTAAATGTTAGCCATACAGCTGGAAGAAGATGATTGCTGCGCCAAACTCACGCAGTAGCCGTTTGACATGTTCTTGGAAGTCAAACTGTGCATATGGTTTCATCACCACTCGTGCTACAACAAGACCATCCTTGTGGCGTGCCCGTACAGCTTTCATGAACCGCGCGGCTCCCAGCGACTTTTCATACTGCAAATCGGCTAGCTCGGGTACGTCGATGTTGGCCGAACCAGCCGAAAGCGTAGTGAGGGAAAAACCCTGACCCATGATGGCGATGGATGTGCGAGTCCGGTGGTAGTGGTGGTGGTGCTAGAACGTCGAGCAATGCTGATGCGTCGCGACGAACATGTTGGAGGGTGCGATGCAGACCTTTCACTGTACACACGCGTCGTATGTGCTTTGCTGGATGGGGTCTTATCAGACGGAATCGCACGCGTAGCGTCTAGATGTGCGTTCGCGCGCGTCAGGTGCAGCATTCCAGGTCATCGTTCACCCATCGCGGCCGCCTTGGGACTAACACCAAAGCGGAAAGGTCACCCGCAGCCCACTTGATCTGGTGCATCGCAACACGTAACTATCGTCTCTCGGAACACACAATGGCGGAAAAGAAGGAGCACGTCGTCTTCTTCCACCCTGACCTGGGTATCGGCGGGGCTGAACGCTTGGTCATCGATGCCGCCGTTGGGCTCCAGAACCGCGGGCACAGGGTCACCATCTTCACATCGCACTGCGACCCGCAACACTGCTTCGATGAGGCGCGCGATGGTAAGCTTCTACTACAGCACCTCGGACCACCCACCGCTTATGCCTGGCCACACAGCTGAGACCTGACCCGTACCCAAAGGAACTCTCGACGTGCGAGTGCGCGGAAATTCCATCGTCCCCTCGACCATCCTCGGCCGCTTCGCGATATTATGTGCCATCCTGCGACAGGTGCACTTGATACTCCACATCGCCCTCTTCACCCAAGAACTTCCGACACTCGCGCCTTCCTCGTTCTTCGTCGACCAGCTGAGCGCTGGCATTCCGCTCCTGCGACTCCTACAGCCCCGCCCACGCGTCGTCTTCTACTGCCACTTTCCAGACAAGCTACTGGCGAAGAAGGGCGGATTACTAAAGACACTGTACCGTGGGCCTTTTGATTGGCTGGAGAGCTGGAGCACAGGATGCAGCGATACCATTGTCGTCAACAGCAATTTCACCAAGAGCATCTTTGGCGAGGCCTTCCCTAGCTTGAAACACCGCGAGCCAGGCGTTGTATATCCCTGTGTAGACATTCACGCAGGCGAGTCGGCCGAGGAAGTCACGCCACTATGGAAGAACAAAAAGGTGCTGCTCAGCATAAACCGCTTTGAGAAGAAGAAGGACGTAGCGCTTGCAATCAGAGCATTTGCGGGCTTGTCGCCCAAGGAGCGCGAGGATGCGCGTCTGGTGGTTGCAGGTGGTTATGATCCTAGAGTGGCCGAAAACGTCTCGACATATACCGAGCTATGTGAACTAGCAGATTCACTCAAGCTGAAGCACGCGACTGCCAAGACCGTCATCACTGCCCAGGCCATCCCTGACGATATCTCGGTTCTCTTCCTTCATTCCGTCCCGAATGCCTTCAAAGCCACGCTACTATCTACCTCCCGTCTCCTCGTGTACACCCCCTTACATGAGCACTTTGGCATCGTACCACTAGAAGCCATGCTAGTAGGCACACCGGTTCTAGCAGCCAACGAGGGCGGGCCCACCGAGACTGTCATAAGCGGACAGACAGGTTGGTTGCGAGACGTCACCAAGGTACAAGACTGGACCGAGGTCATGCGCATTGCGCTCGAAGATGGCGAAGGCGAGGAAAGACTAAAGGAGATGGGTAAGTGGGGTAGGGACAGAGTCGTGGCAGAGTTCTCCAAAGAGAAGTTGGCCGAGCGACTGGAGACGGAAATTCGCGGCATGATGCAGAAAAGCATTCGCCCGCCGCTGATTCCGTTTGCTGCAGTCATATTGGCTGTAGGCTTGATGGGTGCCCTGGCCGCTGTGAGCATGATACTAGCTCTGAAACGGTAGATTATCCACCACGAGCAGGAATGAACTATAACTACTTGCCGGTTCTGCTCCCTTATTCTATGAATGTTTAGTCAGCTGCACCTCTAGTAGCACAGTGAAGCAGGCACCGTCGCGAACTCAGCTTTATCAAGAACTCGTGCCAATGAACTTGAAAGCTGTAAACGGCATCAAATTATGTTTACTATTTCCTCACTAATATCACTACTTCTCCATCACTACTTCTCCATCACTACTTCTCCATCACTACTTCTCCATCACTACTTCTCCATCACTACTTCTTCATCACTACTTCATCACGGCCTTGACGCTGGGCACTTCATCGTCCTTCTCAAGAATGTCCGGTAAAGGCCCAATAGGCGTGATTTGAAATTTGTTGATCTGACCATGACTCTTGGTGTAGTGATTCTTGATGTGTTCAAAGTTGGTGGTGTCTTTGAAAGCGGGGTAGTCCTGTTTCACTCATGTCAGCACGATAGTCCCATATGGACATGAACATTCTGCGTGTTCGAAACGGAAGATATAACGGAAACAAACATACCCAGTACAGATGGCGCATCCACTTGTGGAGAAGAGGATATCCTGACCTAATATCACGAATGTTGCACTTGAAGTGCTGAACATAGACGGGGTCGAAGCGAATGATGGTTGTGAAGAGACGGACATCAGCCTCTGATACGTGTGGGCTTGAAAGGAGGTATGGAGTCGAAGACTTGGACAACGATTCCTCCAGGCGATCAAGAGACTTGAAGAGTTGTGTTACAGCTTTTGTGTATGCTTCTTCGGTGCTGTACCATCATTAGTATGTTGCAGTCACTGTCAAATGAAAAGAGTAGGGTAACATACGTAGCGAATCCCGACTTGTAAACACCGTTGTTGACCTCGTTATACACCCAGTCATTCATAGCCTCGATGTCCTTTTGTAGATCCTTGGGAAAGAGATCCACTTTCCTGTACTTCTCCTCGATGAGGTCGTCAAACTCGGTGTACAGCATCCTTATAATCTCCGCACTCTCATTGCTGACAATCTTCTTGGCTTTCTTATCGTACAGTGTAGGTACCGTGAACCGTCCCTCATAGTCTGGGTTCTGCTCAAAGTAAATGTCCCGCAGATGCGTGTATCCGTCGTGAATCGGGTCTGGTGTTGTGTTACCCGGTACCTTCTCGTCAGGAGTCGCGAACCGCCAGCCTTTCTCTGCCATGTGCCAGTGTACGCTGTTGTAGGAGATGATGTCTTCGAGCCCCTTTAGCTGACGGACGATGAGTGTGCGGTGGGCCCAAGGACAGGCGTAGGAAACATAGAGATGGTATCGTCCTTTCTCAGGTGGAAATTCGGCATCCGGTTTGTTATGAATCCAGTTCCTAAAGACGGAGGTTTGGCGTTTGAATTCACCGCTTTTGTCACCGGGTTTGACCTGTTGTCGTAATCAGTATGCTGGTACAGGGATTGCCTTTGATTCAATATCCCTCGAGCAGACTCAAAATCCCCGTTCATACAAGCCATCTATCTATAACTACTTACCCAGTCAGTGATCGATCCCTTCTCCTCCTTGCTATCCTGCTGAGGCGCTTTATCCATGGCTGCGCGGCTTGAAGTAACAGAGAACGGTCGCGTATGTCGTATTGTTATTGGAAAACGCTTCGGAATCGCTCTGAGTCGTAAAGCACGAGAGAACATAGATCAACAACCTGGAACTACACACGAAGGTGCTGGACTATATAGCTGTCATTGAAAGTTCGCAGCTATACCGCGGCGGAGACGTCATAGCTTCCTTTGGTTCCGATTTGGTGGGGCACGCGTTCCGAGAATGGAGTTTACTCAGCATTGGAAAGCTTGACTAACGTCTGCCGTGACAAAGCACTTAGTGATGATATGCCGCGTTACCTGTAGATACAAGCCGTCAGAGTCGGCGCGCTTCAAGAAGTTTAAACAAGCCTTTGAAACGAAAACAAAACAATCACGACGGTGGGATGACACTCCAGATTTGATGGGTATCTAACGCTTTTGCAAGTCCAACTGATATCTACATGCATACGAACTTGTCCAAGAAATCAATACGCCCGAGCCATGTTATACACAGCGACCCGCCCACAGACTTCATGCTGCCTACACAAACAAAAAATCCATCGTCGCGCATGTGCGCTTCAGAGCAGGGCGGCGCCGACGTTTCCTAACGTCTGTTTCGTCACGTCATCCCGTACCTTTCCCACCTTCTTGGCCGAGTCGAGAATAGCACCCTCAATGGCCTTGAGAGCCTCGACCAGCTCACGGCGCTGATCGCGGGGCGCACTGCGGCTGCCAGTCAGTTGCTGAGCCTTTTCCATGGTGCCAGCCTCCATTGTTCGTAGGTGTGCTTCAATCTCGCGGATCTGGCGCTGGTATACGTCCAGAGTACTGCCGAGCTCGTCGGTGCGGCGATTGAAGTAGCCCATCAGGTCGACAGGCTTGGTCGGATCGTCTTCGTCCAAAGCGCTAGCTGCAGGGGCTTTTGCGCTCGACGCTGTGAGGTTCGCATTATTGCGGTAATGAAATTGTGCCGGTAGTCGCTGGTTCTCAATGGCACGGAAGCTGAGAGTCGCGTCATCGGCGTCCTTCTTGACAAGACTTTTGAGGTGTGCAATGTTGGCGGAATCGTTGTCGAGGCCGACTTCGACGGTAGACAGGATGGTCTCGATGTATGCTACGTCGGGCGCAATGGTGGCGATGTCACCCTCACTGCCAGGAAGAGCCTCACGGATCTGGTTGCAGTAGTTGACCTTGCGCTGAATGCCCTCATCGAACTGCTGAATGAGGGTCTGCAGTTCGGGGTGCAGGTCGTTGAAGCGCGTAGTGCCTCGTATTGAGTCCAGAGTCATCTGAACTGGCTGTGTGCTTGAGCCCATTTGGGTTCCTCCTAATGTAGAGCCACCGAGTGTATTCGACCTGTTTTGTGTGTTGGTGCCGCCAAACAAACTGTTCTGCTGTTGTGGCTGAGCTTGCTGTTGGGTCGAGCCGAAGAGTGAAGGGGCGGATGTTTGGTTTTGCTGAGTGGAGGTGTTGTTTCCGAATAAAGAGGGTGTTGTTGTCTGCTGTGTTGAAGAAGCGCTAGGACATGCAGTTAGCCTTTGTGTCACCGCCAATGTTCGTCTTCACCTACAATAGCGATGGCTTCGACTGGGCGCCTCCGAAGAGTCCACCGGCTTGGGATGGGTTCTGGGTCTGATTTTGGGTGTTCGCGCCAGATGCGCCGCCAAACAGGCCTCCGCTTTGCGGTTGTGCGGACTGTGCGGTAGATGAGCCAAAAAGTCCTCCGCTCGCAGGCGCTGTCGTCGCAGGCTTGTTCAGGTTGCCAAAGAGACCGCCGCCTGAAGGTTGGGAAGTCTGGGGTTGGCCGCCGAAGAGCGATCCTGACTGTGCTTGTTGTGGTTGCTGTGCAGCCCCAAAGAGCCCTCCACTGCTCTGGGGCTGGCTTGCCTGTTGTCCTTGGTTCGCATTGTTTCCACTGAGATGGTTAGTACACTCCATCCACACGTCGCCATTGCCAGTTGAACTGCGATGCGCGCACCAAGCACGGCAGTAGCACTGGTAGGTGCCGATTAAGAGCATTCAATGGAGGAATGCGGGGATACATACAAAAGACCGCCACCAGTATTGATACTCAACGAATTCGAGCGCCCAAAGCCTGCCATCCTGTCTGATCTTCCTTAGTTCTCTTCAGTCGCTTCGCTGTGTGTATGCAATCGCTCGCAAAAGATCCGCAAGAACAAAGTGGCAAGAGCGAGCCAGGGTTTCCAGCTAAGAAACTCGCAGAGGCTATAGCTTGGGTTGCGAACGAAAGCGTGTGGAAATGCGCGTACTTGACGGTGCAGAAGTCGAGTTCGTAGGTGATTGAGAACGTCTGCGTCTGTTTGGCTGCGCGCCAGGAACAGCACAGGCCCAAACGCGTCCATTCTACTCGGCTAATCATTCCCTCATGGAGCAACTCAAAGAAGCTCAGGTTCATTACCAGCCGCATCACTACAAGAAACGTCTATAGTACTAATCCTACGCCCGTTTCCACTCTCAACAGCAAACATCAACGACAGTCTAAATAGCGAGTTGCACAAGCGCGTTCGAATACTCCAGCACTCGAAAGAGCTGGATACACAATAGTTCCCTGCAAGCTCCCATTTGCTGGGGACGCGCCCTGCGACTGGTGGACCGAAGAGGACTGCACAATGGCAGACGAATCTGACGATGATCTCTACGGAGACGAGACTACCACGCAACAAAACAAGGATGCGAAGAAAGAGGAGGACGTCTCTAGTGGTGACGAGCCAATGGACGAAGAATCGAACGATGAAGAGGACGACAGCGACTCGGTACGCCGCACAGGAAGCTTGAGAATAGCTTGATGTCGTTCTAACAAAACTGCAGGATATTGACATCATTATCGAGAAGGCACCAGCACCCCCCAAACCTGCAGCGTAAGCTTCTATCAAGCTTCAAATATCTGTACATCCACTAACATGCCCATCCAGCGCGCAAGCACCCCAAGAATCCAAAGCCATCAAGATAGAAGCACCACCTGCCTTGTCCACCACCCCCTCGCAACAGGCGCCTCCAAAAACTGTTTCCACTACCGGCGGCACTGTGCCCCAACTCTCCGCCTCAGCCCTCTCAGGCACTGCCTTCCCTGCGCAACGCACCTCTACTATCGACGTGAACGGGAACCCTGTCTACCCTCCCCAAGGCAAAGAGATTCTTAGTGTAGACATCGATGCTGATCTGGCTGAGGAGCAAAAGATCTGGCGCCGACCAGGCGAAGACCAGTCGGATTACTTCAACTATGGTTTCGACGAGTTTACCTGGGAATTGTATCGACAAAGGCAAGTCAGTATGGCGAACACGTTGCAAGGACAGAAGAACGACATGGCACAGATGCAGGCTATGATGGGCGGTGGGCCGATGCCGGGTATGCCTGGTATGAGCGCTGGTCCACAGGGCAGCGGCGGACCAGGCAGTGCACCGCCAACAGGTCCTGGAGGAGGAGGAGGTGGTGGTGGTGGCGGTGGTGGCATGGGACCTGGAGGTATGAATGAACAGCAAATGCAGATGATGATGCAGGATATGATGGCACAGGGTATGGACCCCAGCCAAATGGACTTTGCATCATTCATGCAGATGGCAGGCCAGGGTATGGGTGGCTTCGGCGGTGGACCCGGAGGGCAACAAGGCGGGGGCTTCCAGCAAGGTCATCAAGGTGGTGGTGGCAGAGGTGGACGCGGTGGTAGAGGAAGGGGGTGGTAGCACCGAGAGCATCATTCCATGTCTGATCTGGACGACAGCATGGGATAGGGTCGAGTTTTGATGGTGCATGGCATCACGGCGTTCTGAGTGTACTACTACGATACCATGGGTGGGAAAAGCCTTATGGCGCAAAGCAGTCTGTTTTAATTCATACAGATCAATCTACTTCCAGCTCGAACGCTTCAGTACATACGCCTCTGTGTCTGTCGTGGAGTCACCAGGTCTTCGCTTGGACATTGCACGCTGGCGCGCGCTCCTTGGAAGCCTCATGCAGTGCAAACCCAAACCCAAACCCTCCCGTGCGTCACGATGCTCGTGCGCCTCCTTGTTCCCCTATAGGCGTGGGATCTCGCACAGTCGTGGGCTGCACTGTCCGCCTGATTGCACATGTTTCCGTCCTAGTCCAGACTCTCAAACGACATAGTCACTAAGTCTCCATGGGTTCCCCGCCTTCGAGGATATATGCTGGTATCCGTCCTTCAGCAAAGTCCTTCTCCAGCCTCGCCATCTCCGCCAGACTGCTTGCGTTGAGGATGGCAGCCCGCATGCGCTTCTTCTCCTCGTCGGTGTAGATGCGCTCTTTGCCCGACTCGGCACCGTTTGTGAATGTAGGAACGACGAAGCCTTTGGACTTGTTGCTTGAGATCTGGCAGAATCAGTATCCGATCGGAGGAAGAGGCAGTGTATAGGACGTACTTGGTTTGCGAGCTCGGAAGGCTCCTCTGTAGTTCCAAAAAGCTCCTTGGCCTTGTTTCGCTCAACATCGCGCACCTTGACAAAGTCTAGGAATCGCACAGTCGGACAGCGCCAGATAATCCAATACCGGTAATTCTATACGAAGTTAGCATACTGCACATGTTGGTCTTCCATCATGCGATCTCGAGCCGGCCAAACCGCAATGAGTGGCTCACCCTGCATCATCTCTGCTTCTCGGGCTCAAGTGTGCTTGCACAATTAGGCTCGAAGACTTATGGTTCAAGAAGGTCTGGTACGTACCTCTTTGCTTGTGACTGGATTCCCCATCAATGACAGATACACCAGATGCTTGAACCCCGCCAGCGGGTCCAGGTCCGCCAGCTCTGCAATCCTGTTCTTGGTGAGGACCAGTGTCCGGAGGTTGGGTATGCTCGAGGAGAGGTTCGGTTGGATGTTAGAGATGCGGTTTTGCGCGAGCAAGAGGGTTCGGAGACGAGGCTGGAGGGGGAAGTTGCCGAGTTGTGCGATGTCGTTGTCGGTAAGATCTATAGCATCGTTGTCCTGTAATCTTGTCAACATAATGATCCATGGTGAGCGGGATTGACTAACTCACTCTCGCTGCTCCCATGTTCTCAATGGCGGAAATCTTGTGACCTATATTATACGATATTGATATCAACTCAGCTCTCAAGTGTAGTATCTGTTCTCTTCAACGCACCTCGCAGATCGAGTTCACGCTCCGTGAGACAGTTGATGAAGGAGAGGGAATTGTTGATCAGGTCTGTCGTTAACCTCATATTAGCGGTTGATTTTCGTTGGTTTCCAGTGATTTCCAGTTGCGAGGGCGATAACAGAGGTATTCAGCGAGCTAGGGTATCGTCTGCTCTTTTGCGCGGGGTTGCGAAAGTTGGTCGCGAAGCTGGAGCTTCTACTGAAATTCATAGAGCGCCAAGAAGGTTCCCACTAGCGCGACTTCCAGCTCCTTGTCACTTTCAAACATCGCCGTTCAACCCCGCTCCGCCATATCGGAAATCATACTCATTACATACTCGCAGAATCCATCATAGTAGACTCTAAGAATTCAAAAGCCACCGCGGTGAAATGCAATGCATCTACAGTTTCTGTAAATCCAACATCATTTCTCTAGAGTACGCCTGACGTTGTTGCGTCGAATTTAATACATCACTTTCTTCCACATGCTAGTCTTTTGCTAAATTCAGAGATGCTGCTCATAGCATGGTTCGGCTTATGCAGCTTCGGTCTGAGTTAACCATGCTCACTAAAGTGTGCATGATATCGGTCACACATCGACATTTCTCACAAGGCTGGACTCGAAAAGCCAATAGCCACACTGCCTGATTCTCATATCCCAGCAGACCGGTGAAGCGCCAAATAGCCTCTCTCGAGTTCCTCATGATAGATATACATTCTCCGTTTCTTCTTCATTGGCTCTCCAATGCCGTGCAATCTGCGATTGGGTCGCTACTATCCGGTGAACGCTGCAAGCCATCAGGACCACTCGTGTATGCAGTCTGGCGTGTTCTGTTGCAGGTCGACATAAAGTATAATACTGACAGTTCGGCGCTTTCGAACTGTTTTTCGATTCAATCCTGCCTTGTCACATCTCAAGTCGACTCAATATGCCAGCCTGTAACATATGTGGCGTAAGGATCAGAGGTCTCGGTAGTCGATGCGCGCAACACCGTTATACCAGCCGTAGATACGACGAATATAATTACAGTAGTGACTCGACAGATCCTCGCAGCACCTACCACCGCACCGGCACCGGCACTCGTGCCCGTCACGCTCACTTCGCAGACAACCAGGACATATACGGACAATACGATACGAACAACGCTCTCGTACGGTACAGAACCCACGGGAATGCACACCACTCCATATCCCATCCCAATGAGCTAGCCAAACCTCTCGTCCATGTTTTCGATAGATTTAGCAACACCCACGCCATCGCATCTGTACAATACTCTGCGAATCCTTCCTCCGGCGATTATTCCCTCTCGGCACAGGCAAATCTCGATCGCGAACAATGTACCAACTGCCTTCAATGGTTCCCAGATCGTCTCAAGCTACAGTACCATCAACAAGAGTTCCCTGTCGAGTGCGAGCAGTGCAACGTATGTTTGAGGGGAGACAACATAGCATATCATGCGACAAACGTTGAACATGACCGATGTTTTGTGAGGACATGTGGGAGTGATTATAGGAGGTTGGGCAACTGGAAGCATCGTTACGTTGAGAGACATGTACTGGCGAGGCATTACTAAAGGAACACAAGAACAGACCTGGCGATGGGTTGAAATGGTTCATTTCAGCAGGATGTATACTGTGCTTACGAATTCATGACTAGGATGACGATTAGATATGGTCGGGGCACCTGTTTTTCAGTTGCCCCATGTACTTCACTTGTATTTTGAGTCAGCGGTTGCGTCATGATTTTACATTCCACAAAGTCAATACAGCGACTTTTTCAACCTTGAATAGCTGGAAGTACGACTAGTGAAGCTTGTGTGACTTGGGCAGCCACACAATGTCATAAGGCAATAGCTTTCCATATCGCTGATGCTGGCTCAACCTTACGTGACTTCTCTGTCCGAAGTGAGGTCGATGTAATGGATGGATTGAAACAATATGGCAATTGTAGCCTCAACACAGTCGTTGATTCGCCGAACAATCAGCAAAGCCTCCAGGCACAATCTACCTTCTGTGTAAATTGTGTCGCTTGGTCCTGATTATGTCTGTGGATAAACAGAGGACTGAAGAATGGAATATATTGATTGCATGCGAATGAGATTGTGACGTCTTATTGATGGCAACTGTTACCCTCGAAGATTCTTCGCCTGCTAGTATACTCCTAGATCGCAGGCAATGTGACTACTGTCTGTTGCGGAGATGTGCTTGGGTGCAACTCAACAAGTACACGATGCTCCACAAGATAATAGGAGAAACATCTAGCATGGACATGTAGTACTATATTCTGCAAGATGCGCCATGTGTTGAGAGAGGAAGAGATCGACGTGTGTTGGTGTTTCCGGGCTAAAGCTGAGGCGAGACTCCGAATCTCCTTCTACTGCTGGAAGTCGTCGCCGGTATCGGGTGACGATCCTGGAGTCCGTCCTTGGTATAAACTGATGCATAGTGAGGCGATCTAGGGAAGACTGATGCATCTTATTCCAACGAAGTCATACCGAGCGTCTAACGCGCAAACAGAGGCATCTCGCGGAGTGTGTTCATGTCTTGGATGCCACCGCAGCGCTTCTAGTCCTAAGTTGGTGTTATCACGACGTGTATAGGCAGGCTGTGGCAGATGCTATTGAGATATGCTTTGCCGGCTGAGCTTTCCACAATGCACTTCTACATGGACTGACACGGTTACAGGATTGCGATAAGTACCCGTTGGTTTACCCAGTAATTGCAGTGTTGATAGTGATTTATGGTTTGCTGGGCAATGTGATTCATCCAATAGAAGAGCAAAGCGAGTCCCTTCCGCCTGGGCTGATAGGCACTCGCAGGAATGGTCAGATGCAGAGCAAGTTGTTGATATCGAAAGTGCGGGTTGGCGCGCGTCAGCCTGTTGAAGAGAGCCGGGGGATTGCACACCAGAACGGTTTGGAAAGACGTGCATGCGATGGTCTGGGGTACCCCGGAAGATCCGCAGCCGTAGTCGTTGATGACTGACGGCTGGACATATCGCATGATGATGAGAGAAGGGCAATGGAGCACTGTCAATGATGAAGCCTATCACCATGTTGCAAAAGCGAATCTCCGTCCCACTTGGAAGACGTGTGATGATGAGAATTCTTGGGTGGAGACATGGTGGAGGGGTGACGTGCAGCTGTGATGTGCGTCGTGGGTCGATCTTGTTCACGATAGTCGGGAGTCGTCTCACCGCCCTTCTATAACTAAGCAACAACCGGCGTCGACTAAACCCAAACACTAGCAGCGAATCCACTACGTTACAGCGCGCTCCCCTCACTAACGCACGCGACACGCTTCCTCTCTCTCTGTTGTTGAAGCACCCCGCTGCTGAGGCCTGTCTGCGACTGCTGCCTCAAGTACCGTGCACAAAGGCACCTTGTGACGCCATTACCTTGACCTCAGCAGTCCGCACTCGCCTGCCTTCACCCGCTCGCAAAGGACCAGCTCTCCCTTACCCCACGTAGGACCCCCCCAGCAGCAATAGGCGCCTCTGACGGCCATGGGTCAACCAGCACGTCGCACTGCTCGAGCCCGCCAAACCCACGACGCCTCTCTCGCCCACTGCTAAGACGACGGGCGCGCTTCCATGGAGGAATGCGCCCACTGCCAGACATGATCGGACACCTGTTTAGCAGCCGAAAAGGCACCAGCGCGTCTCACGCGACGCCGCCGACGGTGCTCGACTCGGCGACGGAAGAGAGCCACACGCGCCATCTGCTGTATCCCGAATCCAACACGCTCTACCACCCCGAGGGCCAGCCGTATCCTCTGCATGCCGCGCCTCTGACCCCAGGGAGCGGCCATGACGGGCCCCTGCCGGAGATAGACCTCGACTACCCGCGCGACTGCCGCATCATCATCGCCCAGGACGAGACGCCCGCCATGCCCAAGACCATCCTGTTCGACTCGAAGCCTGCCCCGCCACGCGTCGACCCTCCCGCCTCGCAGAATCTGCGGACGCGACCATTTGGCGGCGCCAATGCCAGTAATGCCCCTACGGCTGGGCCAACGTTTGGGGGGTTGCACGCCCGGAGGTCGTCGCTCGTCACAGAGCCCACGGCACCACCACGTTCGCCCACGGTTGGAGGCTTTACGCGCATACGCACCCGCGGCAGCTCCATATCCTCCATGCCCAACATCGACGAGCATGCCCAGGTTCAGGCCAAAGCCCAGGCAAGGGCCAAGGAATCAACCGACCTGGCCAACATCTGCCTCGATTGTATGTTCGGCAACCTGGCCATGAACTACCGCGGCAACTCGAACAAGATACACATTGTACCGCTCGACACGAGGCCAGCCGATACCTCTCTACTGAGCACCAGCGCCCAGGACGCTACAAACTCTCTAGGTCGCGCCGAGGGCCTTCGTAGAAGAAGTCATCTCGCCAAATCCTACACACCCGCAAACCTTCCAACCGATCTGCCCCGCGCTGACTCCAATGAGAGCATACCAAAAGAGCCCAAGCGACGTACCATCTTCATAACACGCATGTTCTCCGTCACTGTACCAGAAGAGGAGCACCATGATCGCACACCTACCCCGCAGAGCTCACTGCCAAAAGGCAATGGCTTCCCGTTCCCAGCATCAACCGCGAAACCAGGTGCCCCCAAGCCGCCATACCCCTCGCACGTACGAAAGAGCCCCATGTATGCCATTACCATCATCCTCCACCTTCCCATATCAAATACGTCGCCTAGTATGAGACCCTCTTCCCGGAGTGCCAATATCAGAACTCCTGTGCATCTATCTACATCGGCTCCTGGACAGGACTCGCTCGGTTCTTCTCTGGACTCGGATCGACGCGCAGGATGGGCCTTCATCGACTCCAACCTGGGTGTCGATTCACTTTTATCCTCGTCACTGTGTAGCGATGTTGATGACCGTGTTGATGTCGTTGGGCAACACTGGGACGTCATCATGCGTGCCCTTAGTAGTCTCCAACACGTGGTACAAGAGAGAATATTGGCCCAATTCAAGGCACCGAGGTCGCCAGAAGGCATACCCACGCCTACAGCCCATCACCAGCGAAATCAGCCTTCACGGGCTAGTCTCCGGGACAACCCTCTCCACGCCAGCCGGCGAGCCCTAAGACTGCAGCCCAACGCCCTCATGATGGACAAAGAAATACAGAGTGCGGCAGAGCTGACCGGAAATCGCGTCGTGAGCGGCATGAGAATCCCGCGTGTGATGACAGGTCAAGGCAAATGGGGTGTCTGGCGCGAAGAGGCCAGATGGCTTGGTCGCTGGGCAGGTCGACGAGAGCAGAACTTTTTCTTCTTCAACCTACTTACTGCCTTCCTCGGGAATCACACCGAGTGGCTCAACGTCTTGGGGCCCAAGTGGCACCGTAAGCGTCATCGCGAACAGCAAAAGGCAGCTGCTGGTGAGAATCTGACTATTCCTAGTCGCACGGTCATCGTTTCTCCAGACAAAATGGCTGCACGGAGACTCATTTTCTTGCTCGCTGCCTTCTTGCCGCCTAATGCGTCTGCCATGGGTGAAAGCACCTACGCGCGCCCGGGCACTTCAGCATCTCTCCGTGCCTACTCGCAGTCACCTCCGACCAATATGCCACCCTCAAGGCAGCCGTCTCTACGGCGACAGATCAAACGAGGACCACGGGGCAAGCAAAGCATGTCCAATATCCTTTTGCAGCCACCCAAACTCCAGAGCATTCATCAGCCATCCACACAGACTGCAGACGAGCGTTCTGAGTCGGTCTTGATTGAGACTCAGGAGCCAATCCGGCCGCTTGGACACTCTCGGCGTTCTTCGGCACATTCAGTTCGCACCACTTTAGTAGTCCCATCAATGCCAGAAGGCCCGATCACAACAGGCAGCGCTGCTACTACCTCAACAGCCAACTCCCAAGATGCGATGCCTGTCGCTCACTTCACATTCCCTAGGACGAAGTCGTCTGGTACCATGCCTGATATAAGACCTGAAAGTAGTGATAGCCTGGCTTCCACGAATTTGATCAGCACCCTGCAAAGGAGTGGCACGGGTCAAACGAGTCTCGCTAGCAATGATTCTAGTAACACAAGTCGCTGGAGTGGCTTCATGAACTTTTGGAGCGGCCGTCGTTCTTCTTCGACCGATCAGAGTGAGTACTTCCAGACGACGGATGATGGCGTGGGCTACCGTGGGCAAGAGCGTCCTCGTTCGCAGCTTGAGCAGATGGTGCAGGAGCTCTCCATGGACCGCGTATTCGAGAGTGATGCTGCCGATTGCCCACTTCCACAAGATCCAGGCGAGAAAACCTCTCCTGGACTGTACTCGAACGCTGGCTGTCCTGGCGTTCCTGCGTCTGCTGCAAGGCCAATTCCAGAGCGTCAGAAGACTTATGAGAGTCATTTGAAATTATCTGTGAACGAAAAGGATGGCGTCATCGACGTCGACCTTCCATTGCCTGACTTCGACTCACCTCTTCAGTCCCCACTGCTAGGGGGTTTCGGGTCAGCTTCAAGTCAACCAGGTTCCAGCTTCGGCGAGTCTTCCGTTCTATCGGCGCCCCACTGTGAGGCAGAGCAGCCCGTTAATGTAGCGGGGTGGCTAAGTCAGTTTCATCCCGATTTTGCCGTTCAAGCTATAAAGCCTTATCGCGAACTTGTACGCGACATCAAGCGAGCAATGAGTGCTGAGCCTACACCTTTAAGTACTGTGACTACACCGAGCCTAGAGTCTGGCCCACTTGAACGTTGGATGGACATCTGTTCCGCTCTCATCGCCGACACGAGCAACTTCTCAATCAAACGCATCAGCTTACGGCGTCTCGTGAAGCTTATTCCTACGCCTACCTACCAGTCCTCGGCTATGACACCGGGTGTTACTGGTATGGCTCCCGCCCACTCGCGGTACGGCAATCCGTACACTTCCGGCTCCGCTGCCCCAATGATGACCGAAGTCCATCTCGCCGAGAAATTCGTTACCGAAACCATTATGGATTTTGATTCTATCCTCATCGATGGCGTGGATCGTGTACTGGCGCAATCTGGAGAAGTGACTCGCGTCAACTCTGCCCAGTCGTCTCGATCAAGCAGTAGAAGAGGCCGTCGAGATACCAGAACGGAATCGGAGGCAATTCCACATGTTGAAGTCCCGCATGTGGATTGCAAGAGTGTGCTCTTTGAAGCGCTGGAGATTGTCGTCAAAGATGTGGCCGCTGAGCGCAGTGGTAGACAAAACTCTAAAGAGGGTGATTTGAGGAAGACGACAAAGGGTATTCACCCGAGGACCGAGAATGACTCCTCTCTGAAGGAGGGTATTCGTAGATGGTTAACAGAGGTCGAGTAAACTCGGTAAGCTATTTTTGCTCTACCCTTTTTTCGCAGCAACTTGAACTTCTGTCATGCATGTATTATATCTTTCAAGTGTGTATTCTGTGGACTTTGCTGCGTTTGAGCGGGCGTTCGGGTGTTTCCAAAGCAAGGTATGACCTTTGTGTCAAAGATGTAGTGTGGACTTTTGCTGTGATGCCGACTGGAGCCGCATCATTGAATTAGGGACATGGTGTTGAAGCAAGTCGTGGGCAACATGTTCGACAGCGCTCCGGCGGAGAAGCGTAGACTTCTGATCATAGCCTAATTTCAATTCTTTGCTGATACGATGTGGGGAGAGGAGGGTGCAATAATAGAATCATCAAATATTCCAAACCTTCTTATATTCCAAACCTTCTTATATTCCAAACCCACTTCAGCTCCCAGGTGGATACCCTGGTCGCAATAGTGTCTCGACAACGGTTTATGTAAGGAAGCGCAGTGTACTCAGTCAATATCAGGTTCCCTCACTATCTAGCATGGACAGAGTACCAAATGGTCATTGACTAAACACAAGATGGATATGTCTGTAACCCTATCGATCCTAGCAATGTCGTGAACAGTCTACTCTTTAGATGTGGCCTTCCACACGAACATCAAACACACAATGCACAACTCCCGGAGCGTACATCTTCACTCTCTCAACATGGGTCACGGATACCTTTCTCCCAGGTACGCTATCCGTCGCGTATACCAACTCCTGAAATCTCATCTCTAATTTCTTTTGCATCGTCTCGACATCTTTGGCGCCTACGTTTTCGTGCACGTGAATCCAGCCTCCTCGCTTTCTATCAAGCATAGCGACTGCAACACGCCAGGAGAGTTTGGAAGAAGGCAGTAAACCAAGATTGATATGCCGAACCGGTAGCCTTGGCGACGGAAGTGACGAGTAGTCGAGATCAGCGCCCTCGTTGCTTTTTTGAAAGACGATGAAATCTGCGCTGCGGAGGTTCGAGGTGTCTACCGGGCCCATTTGTCGTAGTCGTATCATGTCTTCTTGTTTAAGTACTCGGCATGTCCACCCATTCATCTCTGCACCTCTTCGCAGCCCTTCAACACTCCAGGGATTGATCTCCCAGCATAGGACTTGTTTGATGCCTTTCTCTAACCCTTCACCACTCCTCCTGTACGAGAAGGCGAAGTAGCCAATTCCAGCGTAGAGGTCAACAGCCGCCGATGTACCGTCAAGACCGGTGGTGACAGAAGGCAGATTTAAGATACGCTTCTTCTCACGGATGTTGCCACGGCTGAACATTGTATAAAGTGGTGCCCAGGTTTGCCAGATACCATTCTGTCGTGTAGTCACCCATATAGCCTTGGCGAAGTCGGTTGCGGTGGGTGTAGAGATTGTTTGTGGCGTTCGTGTATTCCCAAAGTCTCCGTATAGGGGGGTAAGATTGACTGGACTGCGAAGTATGTTTTCTTTGTCGGCCGTGTTGGGTGATGATGCCGACGTGGATGAAGTTGAAAGTGGTATGGGAGAATTGATGGCGACATGAGTTGCGCCTACTGCTTCTGCCATGACCTGCCATACTGATCTCATCTTAATCGAGTCTACCTTATGTGAAGCAATGAGCCTCTTCCAAGGTGCGGAGGAGAGGGCATTGTGTGGTAAGAGGAGCATAGGCTTGTATACTGAATATCCATCTGGGAAAGCGGACACAAGGGCGTCGACTGTGAGGGCATTGGAAGAGAGTGACATGCCTAGAACAGCAGTAAGAGCTTCCTTCAACGCTTTGTGAATCGGATTCTTGTGCACTCGTTGTAGGGGCGAGGTCGTTACCGGGACGTGGTGTGTAAACGAGATATCACCAGATAGCGCGCTCAGAGAAAGATCATGTAATACTCTAAGTTTCAAATCGTTGTCATGTTCTTGATCCAGGGTTATGGCTGATCCGTCCACCTGCAGGCGATAAGGGATGGTTGTGGGAATATACATGCGCTGCTGTCCCGTCCTTTGACCATCTCTTTTTCCGCTACCACGAGCAACTTTAGCTGTGTGGCTAGAACCTTGGTGTGCTGCTACTTGGTCTTCGTGATGAACTCTGTCTTGAAGACATTCTGGGTAGACACATTGACCGCTGGTTGCATCGAACTGGAGCGTTGGGAATTGTGTCTGTTGTTCGGAGCTTGGTGGTGCCTGCATGGCTTCTGGCGTAATCACGGGTGTGCCTGTTGCGGATTGGACACACTCAGGGCGATCAGCATCGTGCCTCGATACAATGAGGCTATCGAGAATACTCTGTCCTTCTTTATTCCGTGACTCGGGAGTGATCTTGTGGCTCCGGTCAAGCTGGCCGGTCCGTTCGAGCGCTTGCTTTACGGTCTTGACGTACTGTTCGCATACCACGAGAGTAATTCTTGAGTTTGAAAATTGCTCCATGTTTTTTGGACACTGCAAGGTGAGTGAGTAGGAGTCGACAGAAACGGGCGGGAGATGGAAGCGTGTAGACGGAGCATTGTATAGATTTTGTTCAATATTGCTAGCTTCACGCAACTGTACACCAGTATAATACGCGTTCTGCGACTCCAAACCAAGTGACGTAGTTGCGCCTGGTTGATCCGTCAGACTACTCTAATCAGTAAACAAGCTATGAATGAGAAGGCATGTTACCATAAATGAGGAAGTAAGCTCGAAATAGTCGTTGCCAATTCAGCACCCCGCCCCCACCAGTTCGGAGGTAAGTAAGCATATGACGCAACTCGTGGAACACCCACCCTCTTTCACACGGAAACCCAACACACATCACATTATCACCCACGATGGCGCTCACAAATCTCGACCTCGTTAACCAATGCGATGGCTTCCCGTATCCTGACGTAAACTCCGAGACGTACCTTGCATCGATAAACACTTACTACCAATTGCGCGTCACAGGCTACAACTATGCACTGGGTTACATGCTCCCATCGGTTGTCGAGGTGTTCCGCGGGGTACCCAGCTGGGAAATCGACGACGATGCTCGCGTTCTTTACCTCACCGGCGGTTCCAACGCAGATGAGCGATCGAAAGCGGTAGAAACGACGCTATTGGCTATGCGACAAACGGGTCACTTCAAGGTTCTGGAAAAATGGCGAGGAGAACTATATGCCGTGTACGGGCTCGGCAAAGAATTGTTGTTCAATGTGGAGAGGAGTGCCAGCTGCCTGTTTGGCGTGGTCACGTATGGGGTGCATCTCACAGCGTTCACACGGAAAGATGGGGAGTTGAAAATCTGGACACCGAGACGGGCCCGTAACAAGCAGACGTACGGCGGCATGCTAGACAATGCGGTAGCGGGCGGCATTGCATCGGGTGAATCGCCGTTTGAAAGCCTTGTAAGAGAGTGTGGAGAGGAAGCTTCGCTTGACGAAGAGTTTGTTCGGTCAAGCGCAAAAGCATGTGGTACAGTCACATATTGGTACATTCGAGACGAGAGAGCGGGAGGTGAGACGAACTTGATGCAGCCAGAGGTTCAATACATTTACGATCTCGAACTTCCCGAAGACACGATACCAAAGCCCGGCGATGACGAAGTTGAGCAGTTCTACCTGTGGAGTGTGGACGAGGTGCAAGAAGCTATGAGGAAGGGCGAGTTCAAGCCCAACTGCGCGTTGGTCGTGCTGGACTTCCTAATTCGACACGGCATCCTCACGACAGAGAACGAGAGAGACTACATTGAGATTGTAAGTCGGCTGCACAGGAAGCTCGAGTTTCCTACACTATGAGAAGAAGAATGACAACGTGGTATTCTTTCGCAAGAGCTGCGAGCGGATCCAACGAGTCGATTGGGGGTATCCAGACGCCGTGCCGTAACTTTTAGACCAGATGATACCAATACCACCACACATGCTGTCATAACGCCTGTTGTATGCTTGCTTTTCTTATCCTCTGGAAAGGTCAGGGGTGCTACGTATTATGAGTGCTTGATGAGCATATAGATGTCGTCGATCTTGAGGCCGCTGAGCTTCCTGTGAGGGCCCTCCATGTATAGCAGCAGCCCGCCGAAACTGGCAAAGTACTTTCTGTGCGGACTATTAACCTTGACTGCGCCGTCTCACTCTGCCCGAGCTATACTCACATGATGTCCCCGTCACCACCCTCCATGCGGTAGTTCTTTCCGTAGCATACGTAGTCGTACATGTCTGCCAGTGTTGTCACACCCTGCTTGCCAACGCTCCTCCACATGGAGTCGTTCTCGCCCTTGGAGCTGCCGTCGAGCGCCAATGTCGTTGCCAGGACCAGGCTTATTGTCTGGCCGACCTCGACGGGGAAAAGCTCATGGTTGATGTCGAGCGACATGGTGATCTGGCTGTCGGTCGAAGTGCCATGGAGACGGGATACGCGATCGTATTTCTCGTTGTTGATGGACGTTATACTGAACGTCTCTTCGAAGACCTGGGCGTCGGCCATTGTGGGAAGGCGCGTAGGGATACAGACGTTGCAAGAGGCTTTACGGGCGGGTTTGGGGCGGGCGAAAGGTATTGCGACAGTTGTGTGAGACAGTGGCTGTTCAGAGGGCGAAAGAAAGCCTGCAGCCAGAGACGGTCAGAGCGCGGGCGTGTCTTGGCGGCATCGTTACCTCCGGGCCCGCTCCGCATCGCCGCTACAAGTCCAGCCACATCCCCGTCTCACCTTCTCCGCGATTGCGCTTTGGTCTTCGAAATACTACTGTGCAAACCTCTCTCCAGATACATGCGCCCCATCACTTCTCTCAATCACGCGCATAGTTGCCTAGGAGCACGTCCTGGTACACTCAGTGCGCCCCAGCCTGCTGCCGCTCCGCCGCCCCCTCGTCCTACATCTCCGCCCTCTCCTCCATGAGCTACGATCGCGACTTGATGAATCTGTTTAGCCTGCACGACCTGGACTACCTCTCGTCCGACATGCCCGACTTCACCCCAAGTCGCGAGTGCAGCCCTATCACGTTCGATGCGCCCAGTCAACCAAAGCACAAGGTCGCCGCGACCCAGAACAGTATGCTTCTCAAATTGCCAGACGATATCTTCAAATGTGTCATGGACTACCTGGATCGCGACGCTGCGTGGAGTCTGAAGAGGCTCTGCAAAGGCATGGCAAGCAGTGTGACCGTGAACCAACTGCTGTACAAGTACCCTATACAACTCAACGATGTGCGTGACATCAGGCTGGGCGACTGGAAGTACAGGAGTTTGGGCAGCATACGGTGGACCAGCTTCAAAGAGAGCATCAACGACGGAAATCGCCGACACGTACACAAGCTGGCCATGTCACACTGGGCAAGTATAGACGACTTCAAGTGGATAGAAGAGAATCTGCCTTGTTTGACAAGCTTGGATATCTCCGCTATCAAGGATTTCGTCTGGACACCGGAAGAGACGTGGACGTGGAAGATGATGGCGGAGGCTTGTCCTGAGCTATTCGGACGCCTCGAAGAACTCGAGGTCGCCAATTGGGCTGACTATACTGCGCACTCTCGAATTGAGTACAGTTACTCCTACCAGGACTATCGCTTCAAGCAGAGCTTCAGGATATCGAGAAGGCGGGACGGTGGTTCCGTCGCAAACGCCATTTTCCCAATATGCAAGAAACTGAAGACGCTGGCAATACGGGAGCGGTATTCGGGGTTTCAGTAAGTCTCGTCTGATGAGTCTGCCAACCAAGCCAAGTACTAATCCCATACACAGCACTTGGAACGAGTGGGAAGTCCATCAGCGCGTTTGCTGCCTGGTGGATGGCGTACTAAAGTACTGCCCAGAGACCATGACGAAGCTGAGGGTACACGACTATGCCCCTTATCGGTCCCTGTTCTCCACCGATGCGACAGCTTGGTCGCGTATCAAAGACGTTGAAATCGGCCTGTATTCCTGGATGGAGGACCGCCGTGACCGCGACGTCATCGGTCCCATTCCATACCGGATAACTCAAGGACATCATCATCGCGATGAAGAGGAGGCATTCGACGACAAGACATTCGACGCATGCGGGCGCGACCACATGGTGCTCGGGAACCATGTTGTGCAGGGTGTTGGGGCCTCGTTTGAGGACTTGCTCCAGAGCCTCCAGACTATTTCCAAAAAATATCCCAACATCAACATACAGCCCATTCGGAACCTCCAGAACATTGTACTTCACCCTTTTCATCTCGTCAATGTCATGCAACGGCGACATCACTTTGGTCAAACCACACAGCAAAACAACGATCAAGCACTCAGTGACCCCAGCTCCAAGCCTGAGGTACAGGAGGCGCTGAGATGGCTAGCAGAGAAGTGCGACTGGAAGCCGATACTTGCTTGGGAAAGCATGATGTGCGATGTCTTCCCTGCGAATCTTGAGCCCAACCGAACGTTTCTTCCAAAACATGATGTGCTTTCACGAATACAGACCATGGTATCAACCTTGCGAAGCCTGAACATCCCAATCCGTGTCTCGATTGGTGACCGCACAAACATGTGTCCTTCGTCCGGTCTTGATGGCAGCCTCTATTTTGGCGACTACAAAACCTTCGTTGGTGAGAACGAGAACAAGCGTGAAGTATTACTCCCAACCCAAGCCGCCTTCAGTCTTACGCCCATTGCTTCCATGGTTGACGAACTTACTATCCAATACCCCGCCGATGTTCCCGGCGTATCGGGGTGGCTTCGCACTGCGAAGCGACCTACTCCTGCGGAGGTAACTCTCATGCAACGCGAAATGGTCGGTTGGAGACGTTTCTGGGCTCGCTATGCTTCCCAGTTCAAGAACCTGAAGAAGTTGACTGCGAATGTGCCAGACGACATCTACGAGGACTGGAGCAAAAGTGAACTTACCAAGCTTCTTGACGATGAACGATGGCAAATGCTCGAGGTGGAAGAGAAAAAGGACCAGGCTTTGTTCGGAAACTACTTCCCGTTCAGCGGCAGTGGTTCATCGGTCCTGCGGCAAAACCTTTCACGTCGGCGCACGAGGACTAGGTTTGTTCAGCGAGTGTTCTTTAGGCTCGACGGTGAACCACTGGATCTCGAGTGTCTACCTCTAGGGTTGACAGAGAAGCAGAGGGAGGAGAGGGAGATTACCGAAGCTGAGATAGCAGATAAGGAAGTCTCGCGACATCGTTTTTGGCGAAAGAGAAATGACGCCATCGACGAACGAGGCGAAAAACGGAAGCGAGAAGGTGGTGAGGACGGCGATGATATAGAAGAAACGGAGAAGAGAACGAGGACTAATCATGAGACTAACGAACGTCACGAGCGAGCTATGCGGCTCTAAGCTACTAAAGTAGAGTATTACGAAGCTAAGGTACATGTTAAAGATATTGTTGCAGAGAGATAGTAATATTACATCAGATAATATAATATATTTGTCACGGTAACTACCGTGGTTCCCTTGACACGGAACGCGCCACAGAATCCGGGTGCTCCACCAAGCACCCGGATTCTGCTAATTGGCCGGCAAGGCTAAGCGTGTGAAGATCGTCCGAAGATAATCTAGGGTTAGTTCTCGGGGAGTAAGTGGGCGACGATAGACGAGAGGGTTGTACTAGCACGATTAGTAGATTAATATAATAACATAACGTGCCTACCGCTAAATGGCGCACACTACTAAAATAGCGCACCTCTACATAAAACTATCTTTGCATATTAATAATGCTCCACTATAATATGTAATAAAGGCGTATAATAGCTAGAATTAATCTTCTACTTTTACTACGTCTTTCTTGTATGTGCGCTTATTATATCCTGCCTTGCCGCAGTTCTTACAGCGTTAAATACCTCCTGTACTACTACCTACGCGCACCCTCCCCTAACGCCTCTCTACCTCTAACTAGATCTTAACATCCCTTTGCTTAACTATATCCTCTACCTCTACCTATAATAGGGTCCCTCCCTTCTAGATTTACTTTTTCTTACGCTTTTTACGTTTAGATGCTGCCTAGTTTGCCTCCTCAAGGTTAGCTATTCTAGCCTTAAGCAACGTGTGTAAGTGCACCTTAAAGTTAATCCCTTTTTAACCTGCAGCACTATCTTAATAATAGAATTAGGTAATAATTCCTTATAGTCTGTTATCCTCTTAAAAATTAGCGTTGTTTAAGCCTCTATCTCCTAGGCGTTGCTTAGTGTTTTAGGTTACTAAGGGGTAGGCCCTAGTGTAGGTAGTGTTAGCGTACGAGGCTGTACTTTTAGCCTAGATAATACTATATCTAGGTTATGTAGGACTAAGCTAGTTACTCTAAAGCTTAATAAGATATTGTTCTTTAAGAACACCTTATTAAATATTAGCTTAAAGGCAGCTAGGAAGGCTTTCTTATTAATGTAGTAGATGTAGCTGTCTCCTAAGCCCCTAAGTTCCTTCTTATACGCCTACTTTAGTAGGGTAAAACAACCTATATTAAGTAGCTGTAGGATGTGTAATAAGTATAGAGGCATGCAGAGAGTAATAATATTGCTTTGCTTACATAGATCCTAGAAAGTAAGTAATTTATAGCTCTTATAGCTATTAAGTGTAATGGGCTAGAGTCTAGTTAGTGAGTCCCCGATAATATCTCGGTCACGTGCGCGAGGCGCACTGTCCACAGATTCCGGGTGCCCCCCCTAAGCACCTAGATTCTGTGTAAGCAAGCCTAGCAGAAGGTTATCCCGAGCCGCCGCCCCCTAAACGACCTTTAGAACCCTAGCTACCTGTAGTTCTCTTCTCTATTAAATACAACTCTAGTATACCTGTGCGATAGCTCCCTAAGCGTAGCCCCTTACATTTTGTATTTAATCCTAATTAATAGAGCCTTACTTTAAGACTCTGTTAACGCGACGCGCATTAAGCTTCTTAACTACCTCTTCTGTTACGTGTAAGTAGGTTAATTTACTACACACGATTATTGTTATATAAGGGCACGAAAGGCCTTTAGACAATAACTAGGCATAAGCTATTTTAAGATTACTAGCCTAGGACTGCAGCTTTATAGGACGCTTAGTTAACGCGCTACTAGCCTTACGTAACGTCTAGCAGTAAACGTATATAGTACAGCTAGTAGATCCTAGTTACGCGCAGAGTACTATTTAGTAAAAGCCCTACGCAATACCTTAATTGTACAGAGGTATAGGTCCTGCTGTTTATAAAAGACCTTTATAAGAAGGTAAGTAATTACAGTTAAAGCCCTATTAGTCCTCTAAGGATTAAGGAATAAGAAATAACCCTACGTAATAGCTAAATTATAGCTAAGAAGTAAGCTATTATTAGAAGTCCTATTAGTCCTCTATTAAATAGGGTATAAGCTGCAATACTAAGTTAAAGTACTAACTAGTATAAGATTATAAGCGTAAGGTTAAAAGAACTACTAAAAGTCGCAACTACAACAGTAATTAAAAGCTGTTTAGATAAGCCTTACTATTAAGAGCAAGCTATAGAAGCCCTACTAGTCCTTACTATAGAGGAGTAGGCTACGACGCAGAAGCTTACAAGAAGCTTATTAACTAGACTAGAGCAATTAAAGGAGAGAATACTAATTAGGAAGCCTTGCACGAGAAGTAGGCACATACAGAAACGAGCCCTCTAATAAAGAATTAAAACATAGAGGATAACTTACCTAACCTTAACGTAGAGGAACTATCTGCCTACGCGTTAGCTAAGTACCTTACTAGGGTACTAGATAATAAAATACAGTAGAGTATCGCTTAGATACTTAGGAATAATAGATAGAAAGAAGCTACGATAACGCTAATAACTAATAAGATTGTATAGAGAGTAAAAAGCGCAGCAGGAAAGAAAGGGTTACCTAGGATCTTACTAAAGACCTCTTAGAATACTACAGCTAAGATAATAGCCTAACTAGTCTAACTACTTACCCTAATAACTACTTAGCTAGAAGTACTAGAATAATAGACCCTCTAACTAACACTACCTACACTAACACCTAAAAATTATTTAGGCCTAGACTTAGTACCTACTTACTCTAAAAAGCTATTAAAGAGAAGACTACCTAACCTAGACTGCTTTAATAGTAGTTATTTAAATTACCTAGGATAGAAGTACAAGTGCGAAGGGAAACTTAAGTACAACGCACACCTTTTCCCTATAAAAGACGCAAAGAAATAATACGTCCTTAGTTAAATAAAGGATAAGGCTAACTAATCTCTACTTCTATAGATATTAGAGAATTAATTAAGTTTAGTAGAGGAGCTGTAGGAACACATAGACGCACAGTTTCTCAACGTGCACTAGTAGAAACGCGCCCTAAATAAGCTTCAGCACCTAAGGTAAGGATAATAGTTAGTTCGTAACTATATCTTAGAGTTTAACTAACTATAAGTTAAATTAGGCTAAGAATTCAGTAAATCCGTCCTCTAAGAGATGTTTAGCGAAGGCCTTACTATAGAACTCTAACGCCTTATACGACGTACTCCTAAGTATATTAGCTTTAAGGAGTACACTAATAAAGCTATTGAGATCTCTAACAACCTCTACTAGATTAACCTAAATAGTAAATTACAAGAAGGATCCTTACGCTAACCCTATAAGCTGTACTATTAGAGTAACTTAAATAGTAAAAGAATACTCTTACTACTAGTGAACATAGACTAGGAGCTAATAAAAGTTAGTAAGGTAAGCACAACAGATAGGAAACTAAACAGTAATTAGATAGAGTGCTACTTATACAGTAAGAAAGGATATAAAGCTAGACACTATAGGAAGAGTGTTAAGCTAAGGAACACTAAGGTAAGCAGAGCAGCTTAGCGCAAGCCTTTGCCTACCTATAGGTGTTATGTAGAGATAGGGGATAGTAGTAATTTAGAAGACTTACAAAAAGAGTAGGTCTAAATTAGAGTCTTAGCTTAGAGCTACTAAAAATAAATTAGTAAACACGTAGCAAATAAAACTAGTTTTAATAAAAGCACATAAACACAAAGCTAATTACAGCACACCTAATTGTAAATACAGTAAACAACGTAACTACGTTAATAGATAGTAGTTAACTGTGCTACGTAGTAGTTAGTAGGAAGTTCGCTTACTAAAGCTACCTTTAGTACTTCTTAGTTGCCCCCTAGCTAACTAAAGGAATTAACACAAAGTTGTTAAAGATTAAGAAGGTCTCTTAATTTAAGTTTAATATACACAGCTACTAAGAGGTTACCTACGTAGATATAATTAACTATATAGACGAAGACGTCGTCCTAGGGAAAGAGTACATAGACTACCTAGACGTAATAATAGCTCTAGCTAAAATGAGCCTATTTATCTACTTAAAGGGCATTTAAGTAAGGTGTAACGAAGGCGTTGTAAACAGGAACGCACCCTAACAAGTAAACGCAGCTACGTTTGCAAGCCTCCTAAGGAAATCTAGAGATCTAGAGGCTAAAGTGCGAATATTCGCTGCCTCTATTATAGACATTAATAAGGCGCTAGCACTAAAGAAATTAGTAGACGTAAGAGCATTGTTACTAAAACACTATTAGAGCTATTACGAGCTCTTTAACCTAAAAGAAGCTGTAAAGCTCCCTCCCAGAGGGCTAGAGTAGACTACTAAATTAAGCTTAAAACGAAAAACAGTTAACAGCCCTAGCCGTAGGGCCTACTGTACAGCATGTTACAGAGGCGAGCTCCTACCTCTTAAACAGCCCTACGTCTTTATTAGAGAAGGGGTTTCATACGCGTAAGTAGCCTGCCAGTACTCATTTACAAGAAAGCTAAGAGGGCTAAAGCTCACAAACTACTAAGTGTTAAACGCGATTACTAAGAAGGATAGATACCCGCTGCTACTTATTTAGAGACGCTTAATAACCTAAGTAAGGTAAAGTATTTATAAAACTAGACGTAATTACAGCCTTCTATAAGATCTGTGTAGTAAAAAGAAATAAATAGAAAATAGCCTTCTAAACGCGCTTTAGTCTCTTTAAGTAGTTAGTAACTCTTTTTAGTATAGCTAATTTCTTAAGCACCTTTTAATAGTATATTAACTAGCTATTAAAGGAACACCTTAATAATTTCTACTTAGCTTACCTTAACGACGTGTTAATCTACATAGATAGTAACCTGTAATAACACTAAGATTACGTCTAAAAAGTCCTTAGTAAGCTATAGGACGTAGGCCTCTACGTAGACATTAAGAAATGTAAGTTTAAGGTAAAGTCTACTAAGTACCTTAGTTTCATATTAGAATAGATTTCTAGACAAGGTTAAAGTTGGGAGGCACCTAAGACTGTAAAAGGAGTAAAGTTATTCCTTAGGTTTACAAACTTCTACTAAAGGTTTATTAGAGACTTTGCAAAGATAGCTGCTCCTCTTACGCGCTTAATAGGTAACATAAGCTCTACTTAAGGAGATAAAGAATAGCTAGCCTTTAATAAGCTAAAGGAGACCTTTATTATAGAACTAAACCTAGTAACGTTTAACTCTAAACAAGACATAGTTCTAGAATGCGACTTATCTAGTTACGCTATAGGAGGAGTATTATCTTAGTACAACAACAAGGGGATACTACGTCCTTATGCGTACTTCTTAAAAAAGAACAACGCCTACAAATGCAACTATAAGTTTTATAATAAGGAACTACTAGTAATTATCTATTACCTAGAAGAATAGGACGCTAAGCTGCGTTTAGTTAAGAGCTTTAAGGTAATTGTAGATTATAAGAACCTAGAGTACTTTATAAAAATAAAGATGCTAAGTAAACGTTAAGTCTGCTAGGCAGCGATGTTGAGCTAGTTTAATATAGAGATCCTGTATAGACTAGGGAAGTAGAATGTATAAGCTAATGTACTCTTACGCAGAGAGCAGGACCTACCTAAGGATACAGACAACAAGCGCCTCTAAAAGCGTAATATTTAGCTCCTAAAGCTATCCTCCTAGTGCTACGAGAAGAGTAGTAAGGAACAAGATAATCTACTAGTAAGCTAGGTAATGTCTGCAAGGATACGCGTAGGACAAATAGAAGTACGTCCTAACATAACTAAGGAATAGTTAAAAGACCTAGTTCCTACTATAAGCGAGAGCAGCGTAGAACAGGTAGAGCGCTATAGTAAGGCGCTTAGAGAACTAGTTAAGCCTAAGGGCCTAGCTAGCTAGGGCGATAAGCTAGAACAACCTAATAAGCTTAAGGAGCTATAGTTAGAAGCCTTAAAGGACGATTAGCAATACAGGAACGCTATATAAGCAGTAATAGATTAGGAACGAAGGTTCCCTCCTAGCCTAGGCGTAAAATGCTAAATCTTAGAGTACTTAGTTAATAACTAAGGAGAACTGTTATACTAAAGCAGGAAATAGGTGCCTAACAACGAGAAGTTGCGCACCTAAATTATTAGCAAAGCACACAATTCCCTTTTAGCTAGCTACCTAGGCAGGGAAATTACGTACAGGATAGTAGCTTAAGACTTCTTCTAGCTAGGTATGTTAGATAATATAAGACGCTACGTAAGGAACTATAATACTTACAGAAGGACAAAGCTATAGAGAGAGGGTACCTAGGGATTCCTAAAACTATTACTACTACCTAATAAGATATAGAAAGAAATCTTAATAGACTTTATTGAAGGACTACTAGAGAGTAAAGGTATAACTTAGTTTCTAGTTATTTCTAACTAACTAAGTAAAGGGTCTATCGTTATCCTATTACTAGATATTAGAACGGAAATAGTAGTCTAAGCGTTTATTAGATAGTAGTAGCTTACTACTAGTTACTTAACGTAATTACGTCTAATAGAGGCAGCTAGTTCGTTAGCGTCCTATAGGAACGTCTTTGCGAGATCCTTAAGATTAACTAACAGCTTTTTACTACCTTTTACTTACAGACTAATAGAGTAACGGAACGAATAAACAGCGTGTAGGAAGCATATATCTAAGCGTTTATTACCTAGTTACAAGAGGATTAGGTAAAGTACTACTCTATAGCTTAGATCGCTATTAATAGGAGGGATGCAATATTAACAGGAGTTGCCCTGTTCTTCCTCTAATATAGGTATAACGTAGATCCTCTCTAGCTAGACACCTTGCTAGGAGCTAAAAAGAAAAGGTACACTGCTAAAGAACGTTTAGACTATAATAAGGCTAAGGCTATTATAGCTAAATTCTAAGACGTGTTTAAGCTAGTATAAGCGAGTATAGCTGCAGCGTAAGCTTAATAAGAAAAGTAGACTAATAGGCACTAGAAGGAAGCAAGGAATTATAAGGTTAGCAATAAAGTTTAGCTAAAACTTAATAAAGTGCCCCACCATCGAGATGCGCACACCATCGAAATGCGCACTCTGCCAAGCCCCCACCACTTTCAACTCTATCACAATGTCTCAACTACCAAATCTTGAACTGCTTTCTACTGAAGATAGAGTTATCTAGGCTATCCAAGCTATGAAAGTGTCTACTAGGCCCTTAAAGGCCTAGTTAACTGTACCTACTTAGTATACCTACACAATATCCTTATCTACTCTAGAAATAAGATAGAATATAACTAGTACGTTAAAGAGGTGCTAGATTAACTAGTCGAATAGGGGTTATTTTATAAGGTAAGTAAGTACGCCTTCTTAACGAAGTTAGTAGAGTTCTAGGCTTTATTATTAATTTAGGCGGCGTTGTAATACACCTAGCAAGAGTGTAGATAATATAAGAATAGCTAGAACTAACAGGATATAAAGATATCTACGTCTTTCTAGAGTTCTGCAACTTCTACAGACTGTTTATCTATAATTACTCTGCTATTATCTACCTACTAGTAGACCTTATAATACGTGCTTAATTACTACTAACGCTTTATACTAATCCTAAGTTAAGAGAAGTTTAGAAGAAAAAGGTAAAGAGTTGTAAAGGGCTAACTAAATAGTACCTCGTTTAGTTATAGCCTAAGGACGCCTAAAAGGCTTTTAGAACACTACAATAGAAGTTCATAGAGGTACTTATACTTTAACACTTTAACTTAACTAAGCTAGTAATAGTACTAACTAACGCATCTGACTTCGCTATAGTAGTAATCCTCCTCTAACTTATAGATATAGATATCCCTATAGAGAAGCACTAAAAACTAGTAGCCTTCTAGAGTAAGAAGTTCACTAGCCTGTTACTAAGGTAGTACACTTACAATTGTCAGATTACATGAGATAATGCATAGAATTAATAGATGTTGATTGTTTCTATGTCCCCTCCCTGGATGGTGGTGCTATCACGATGTATATGCTCTCGTACAAATAAGGCTGAAGTAGGATCGAGGCGGGTCGGCCAATATGGCTGCAATCGACACCGATGCTAAATTGCCTGCTGGATGGCCTTCCATCAGACAGGAACACATGCTATCTAACAACAATAAAGAACTATCTACGATAGTTAAGTTGTTTCAGACGTAGCAGCACTACCTTAAATATACCCTATCTATAATCTAGGTACTCACTAATTATAACAACTTAAGGTACTTTATAACTACAAAGGAACTCTCCCTTAAGTAAGTGCGCTAGGTAGAAGAACTAGCTAGGTTTAATTTTAAAATCAAATATAAACTTAAGGCTAATAACCTTATAGACGGCCTATTAAGGAGATCTAACTACGCGCAAGGCCTCTAGGTTAGTAAGCAAAAAGCACTGCAAGATGCTATGCTGCTAACCCTCTAGCAAAAGCTTTAAATATAGACTATCTAGATGTCTATAGCTTCTAGTACTACTCTAGAAGTACGGGGCAGCGAACCCCCTAATAGAGGACTAGAGCGGTCCTGTTAACTATCTAGAACACTCGCTCTAGAGCTAGAATTCCCTAACACGTTGTTAGACCCTAGCGATAAGTCGCCTGTCCCAATTTCGCACTTAACCTAGGCAAAGAATGCTAGTGCGAGGAGTAAACCTACAAAGCTAGGGAGTAGAAAATTCTAATGTAACCTAAGGCCTCCTAAAGCCTTAACAGCAAATACCAAATAGCCTAGCGCATAAAGCTGCAAGGCAATAATGCCTTGCACTAGAACCCTAGACCTCCTACTCTAACACATTAGACTAGTTTAGAACGTAAATGGGCCTATTACAGGGTTCCGATAACGTTAAGCGGAGGGCGAGGCAAATAAGACAGCTAATATGTGGGAAGTTAACCCTACTAGCATCTTGGTGCAGGAACAGGGAAAGTGTGTGATACCCCAAAGACGCAGCACTCTGCGTAAACCCCATAAGGAATTAATATTAATCCCATAGGCGGACACTACAGCGTTAAATAAGACAGTTGCTGTCCCAAAATAAAGTAATTAGTAGCTACATGCGAATCGCGACGTTGCAACATATCCAGCGCGCCGCCTGTTAGCAAAACAAGATCCGCAGATGCCAAGCTATAGGGACAACTTTGTCCCTCTACTAGTTCTTGATACTGTATAGCAGCATTACTCCTTAGACTTTGTTACTAACCTGCTAAAGTCACAAGATAATTAAGGGAACACTTTTAATGCAATCTTTATCCTAGTAGACAGGTTCTTAAAATAAGTCTGTTACCTCCCCGTAGCAAAGACGATAACTGCCTCTCCAAGGCGTCGCTAACATCCTACTACAGCAATGTTTCCTAAAGATAGGTCTACCCAACACACTAGTGTTAGATAGAGGTTTAAATTTTTACTAGCTAGTTCTAGTTAGATATATGCTTCTACCTAAAAGAGATTCATTACCTAAGCACCCTCGTGCCCCACCCTTAGACAGACAGGTAGACTAAACAATAGAATTAGAACTAGAAACCTACCTCCGCACTCATATAGGATACTTTAGTAGACAACTAGGTCAGCCTGCTGCCCTACGCAGAGTACGCATACAACTTAAAGGAACACCTAACACAGGCAATCGCCTATAAGAGTAGCCTTAGAATAAAAACCCTAAGGGGCTTCTAGAGTACCCACAAGCATTAGTTGCGAAAAACTACCTATATTATAGGCAGAAGGCAGGCTAATACTAGAACTGCAACGGCAGGTTAGCCACTAACTTACTAAGTAGGCGGATATAAGCAGCGCAGCTAAATCTAGTTTAGAAAACGCCCAGCGTACGAACACGAAATAGTACAACACGTCTAGACTACCGCTCTACTTTGCGGAAGGCGACTTAGTCTTGCTTTAATTAAGGAACATTACTATAAGCTAACCCTCTAAGAAGATAGATGCTAGGTACCTAGGACTATTTACGGTTACTAAAAAGATCGGTAAGCTGGCATACAGGCTCGACCTCCCTCTGTCGATGGCCTGTATACACCCCGTCTTTAACATCGCACTCCTAGAACCCTAGAACAAACCCTTTAAGTTCACTAAGTTCAAACTAGGACCGATCTAGATACTAGAAGATGTCTCTGTAGGAGACAGATACGAGGTAGAAGGTATCCTAGAATACAGGGAGACTATAGTAAGAGGCTAGGAATACAAGGTTAAGTAGCTAGGATAGCTAACCTAGGATTGCACCTAGAAACTAGAAGACTACTTAGACAACTGCGAGCAAATCCTTACAGAATACAGGCTAACCTAAGGGACGTGCCATAAGTACGCGTGAGCTGTAATGGCCTAAGGACGGCCTATAGCTACGCTAAATAACTCGTCGCTAGACCTAAGGGTCTAAGAGAGGGAGGAGACGCAAGGGGAAGCTGTAAGCAACCCATGTTATGCAAAGTAGAAAGCATTACTAGACAACAAAACTAAGTTCTTGTAAAGAAGATGTTATTCTATAAATACACTACGAACCCTAGAAGAAACTACTAGAGACCTTAGTTACCCTTTAGGGAAGTTACTAGCTCCTCCTATTAGGGCATTAGAGGAACGACGTTTAGAGTTGTAACGGCGCTTAGTTAAGGAGCTGCTAGCCTTACTTACATTTAGATATAGCGCCTAAACCTTATAACTGCCTAAAACCTCACGACTATAGTACTACTAGCGCTTCTCTTGTCCTAACGCGGTACTATCCTTAGAGAATAAAGCCCTCTTAAGGCTAGCGTCTACTACAACATTAAAAGGCGCGTTTAAACCCTAAGGAACTTAAGCTAGCAGTATAGCGCCGAAGGTTAAAGGTGCAGGAGACTTAACGCGCCCAGCTTCATTTTAACGTTAGACATCTTAGAGCAAGTAATCTTACGCTAACCTAGGGCAGTGCATGTTTGTGAGAACGCGGTACGGAGCTCCTTTGCGTAGTCAAAGGCCCGCTTCTAGTACTCGCAGATGTTCTTATTAGCGTTAAACATCTCCTGCTCTTATCCCTCTAAGTAGCTACTATCCCTTATAGCGTTAATGTTCTTACAGGTAGCGTAATTAACAAGGTATATAAGCAGGTTAACGGCGCGGCGGAAGGGAGGATTAACCTGTAAGACATTAGTAAGGACTATTGTAATAGCAACTAGCACTTACAGGAGAATAACCTAACTTATAAGCCTTATAATAACTACTGCAGACACTATAGGAGCTGTTGCGCTTGCAGAACTCGTCCTCTATAAAGGCCTAGGCAAATCCCTTTATAGTCCCGTCGCTAACTCTACGCTTGCTAATAGTAACTAGCGCTATAAGGCAAGACTAGTAGGCGAACCTTACTAGCTAAGGCTAGGCTTGCAGGTGCTAAGGCAGGTTATAGATGTAGGACAGGATGCTGCTTAAAGGGACGGCGCTAGAGATAGTGCTAGCGTAGATAGTTATTATAGTGTTAATGTAGTAGACTGTTGTTGTCGTTGTAATAAAGGTTAGATGCAGAAAAGATTTTAAAACACTGCAACTTATACCCTATTACCTCGCGCTCTTACATGCCTAAGGGGTCTCTGTAGTTGCAGCGGTGCCTTACCGCTTACCTTACTATAAGGTCGCAAACACAGTAAAATGCGCTTAACACTCTAATAACACTACGCAAATACTAAGCTACGTGCTAGATAGTTACAAGACAAACAAGCTAAACACCTTATTATTTACCGCGGTAAAGCTGGGAGATAGCTAGGTAATGTGGCTGCGGCTATAGCAACCCGAAGTGCGCGGAGCATAGTAAGATTTTTTCCTTATAGAGGTTTTTTACATGCCCCTAGCGTTTAGGTCGCGATGACAACGGGCAGTGATTAGACTAACGCCGACAGCGTATACGGTAATGCAAAGCGCGGATTTGGCTCTAAGCGTAAAAAGTATTACGCTAATATTGCAAGACTGCTGTAAGAGTTGGTATAACTCTTAAGAAGGGGGCTATTGTTACGATGTTCTATTACTACAGGATTCTAGCTACAGACTAGTGTTACTAGGAAATCTTCGGGTACCGTTAATCACACCAGCTACAACATGTGACGTAGGTATATATTAACCCACTGAGAGGCTTTGATAGGCCTCAAGGATCTGTCTTAATACAAGCCTATACCGATATCTTAGTGCCTACCCAACTACTCGTCACACTTATAAAGGTTTTTTATATACCCTTAGCGTTTAGGTTACAGGATAATAAGAGGTAGTAATTAGACTAACGCTAACAGCAACATAGTAACGTAAAGCGCGGACAGGCTTTAAGCGTAAAAGTATTACGCTAATATCATAAAGAATGTTATAAGAGTTAGGGTAACTTTTAAGAAGGGGGGCTATTATTATAATGTTCTATTACTATAGGATTCTAGCTACGGACTAGTAAGCTACTAAGAACCCTTTAGGGCACTGTCGGCTTCCACTAGCTATAATTACGTAACGTAGGTATATATCATCCCTCTAAGAGGCCTGATAGCTCCTTCAGGATTCGTCTCAATACAAGCCTATTCTAATATCTTAGTGCCTGCCTCACTACTCCTTACTCCTATCGCGTTAATGCTAGCAATTAACATTACTTACTTACGGTTGCTAGGTTAAACTCTAAGTAGCTTCAGGCGTCGCTTAGAGGCTGTTACTACTTTAATAGACCCTCTAATGCCTATCTAGAAGCTAGTCTTCTTAAAATTATAGACGTCTTCGTCTAATATCATATACTTAGCCTTAACGTTGCGTATAAGATTAAACTAGGGCTTAATAATAGTTAGGTTGCGGCATAGGATTTTCTAGTAATCCTGCTGTCTTATTACCTAAGATTTAATCTTAGGTCTCTAGCGTATAAGCCTGTAGGCCTAGGTTTCTCTAACCTAGCTACTACTTCGTACAGCTAGTAGTTAATTAACTATCTCTTGTATATAGCTAAGCGTAGGGACAAATCCTCGCGCGTTAAGCTTCCTAATAGACTATATAATCGCCTCCTCTTTATAGCTCTACAGCTTTATTATATTATAGTAAGTATTGTAATTAGAAGCTAGTTTAGCGCGTTGCCTTCGAAGGGTAGTTTTAGGCACGTTATACACAGCAGCAGCACGACGTAGGCTTAATAACGCGTCTAATCTTATAGCCTAGATAGTAAGGATAATTCTATCTATCTAGGGACGTAATTTAAGATTAGGTTGTTGTAGCATTGTGGAGATAGTAGAAAGTAGTGTGTTCTTGGCATAGTGCGCTATTTTAGTAGTGTGCGCTATTTAGCGGTAGGCACGTTAAAAATTAAGAATTAAGTAGTAATCCTTAGATTAGGACTTAAGTTAAACATAATAACTATAAGGGTATATTATCTACTATCTTTATACTAATAAGTATTATGCACTTATACAAGCGTGTAAGTAAATATAGTAGAGTAATGTTACAAGTAACACGAAGGATTCCCTCCTTAACAAAGGTCGTGGGTTAAAGGTTAACTACGTCTGCGTTAGAAGGTAATAATCTGCGCGGGGCGCAAAAGATCACGTGATTAACATTACGCTAAGACTAACTATTAGGCGCTAGTATGTGATGGCAGCATCTAAGTATCAGCAGACATTAGAGACATTAGGCGAGACAAGGATTGTAGTAATAGTAGTGCTAGCAACAGGACTTAGGAACAGGATATAAGGATAGAAAGGTTTTATTGTTACACTCGTTGTAGTTAACTTAAATAGTTTATCTCTTATATAGATTGTTAACTAGTTATTTTATTACACATAGAATTAGATTATCTTTACCTTTAGTTAACTTTAATAACTCTTTTCTATATAAATCGCTAGACAAACTACACAGCTTACCGCTTTAGTCTACCTCGCCTTAGTACGGACCGAGTTTAGAGGAGTATAGCCTAACCCTGTGTAACAGTAAGTTAGTAATGTAGATAACATCTTTCTTATAAGGAACGTTCTTCTACTTAACTCTAGGGCATGCCTTTTAAACTTCTTCTATCTAATCTTTCCTATCTTCCTATCCTTTAATAAGGCTACTAGGGGATTATAATCAAGCCTTCTTACGCTAAGCTAAATAAGCTAGAACATAGTAGTAGAAACTGATTAGGACAGTTATATAGTTCTTTTTATCTTTATTATTAAAGAATACTTAGCCTTAAATTATGTTAGCGCCTAGACCTTCTTTATCAGTACGCTTAAGGGTAAGGTTATCGTATTCAAAGAAGGTTGTAGCTCCCTTCTTTGTATATTTAGTGTAGTAGGAATAGGAAATTATAGTATACTTATTACAGAACATTATGTATTAAAGCTAGAACTTAAAGTTAGTACAGACAGCTTACTAGATTAAGGAATAATACATCGTGCGTAGCTAGCTAAGGTGTAGTTTGCCTTAGATGCGTTAAGTATAGTAGTTATATATGTTAAAGGATTAATTAATAATCTTAGTAATCTTAGCGTTATTAACTAACTAACTAAAATCCTTACCTAGGAAGTTACTTATTGTCCTAAACTTATTTACTAAATTCTATGCACCTAGCTTCTTCGCTATCTCCTTTTATAAAGGAAGTAGAGCAACTAGTATAAAAGAACAGAAGTAGTTACTTAGCATGTTATTATCCTATTAATATAAGTAATAGTAGTTAATAAAGAGAACAACGATAACTTTATTACTCTAGATTTAATGCTAGTAGTCCTAGGAATAGTAGAGGAGTATAAACATCTTACTAATAGTGCTACTGTCTATAGCAAGCTTAAAAAGACCTATAACTATATTAGCTCTTTAAATGTAGTTAAAGTAGACGTAATAGTAGAGTAGGTTGTACTTAAGTACACCTTGTTTAACATTAATCTCTTAATACGAAGTATTAAAAACTCTAACATAATTAGGATCTCTAACTATATTTACCTTGGGATATATCTTATAGAGGATAACTGGGAAGTTTAAGTCCTTGTCTATACAGGAATAGTTCATGCCTATAACATCTTAACGCTGCTCTTCTATATCTAGTTCCTTTTTATTATACCTAGTATTATCTAGCATAGTGTCATAATTCCTTATAGCAGCTCGATAACTAGAGGAGTTCTTGGAAGCCTTATTACTCTAATAGGATAGAGCTAGTAGAGGTATTATAATCCTGCTAGTAGAGTAGAGACGATTATTCTAGGTTCCTATAGCGTTCCTACCCTTGCTATAATTATAAGTCTATTATAACGTTCTTAGTCCTCTTAGGTAGAGACGTCTAAAGGAGTAAGTAATCCTTATATTAATAGGTTCCTGAAGCCTAGATGAAAGAGTTCTTAAGAGATAACATTACGTAACTTATTAATCTCTTTATCTTTATTTTTACTCTCTTTACTAAGCTCTATAGTAACTAGTAAAACTAGGCACTACCTAAAGTGCACCTTATTGCCTACGCCTTCTAGTATTTTACTTTTATTCTTAATACTACAAAGCGTGTAAGGCCTAGCTAAGTTAGATCCTAGAATAATCTGCTTAGTAAAGTAGGTAAAGATATCCTACTAGAAGTTATATTCTAGGTTACACTCTTTACTCTTACTAAGTCGGTCTAGTTAGGCGTTAGGGCGAATCTTCTAGGCTAAGTATTTAAGGTTGTCTTTGGTAATGTTAGCCTCGTTAGCTGTAGTAACAAGTAAGTTTATCTCTTCCTCCTTAAGATCTAAGTAAGTACCCTTAAGGTAATCCTTTAGCCCTCTAACCTAGTAGGCTACCTACTTATAGATATATTTAAACTTTAACATAAGTGTAGCTTAATCCTAAGTAAGGATAAAAAGTTAATTATTTTAGTTTTTAGTTAAGATACACATAGTAGCTACCTAATCAGGGACTATTACTATAACGTAGTTTACAAGCGAATCGCGAACACAAGCGGGTCACTACCCTAACACCAGCGCGGCGCCTGTATAGCAACTTCACGTAATATTACAACTACGTAATACCTAGAGAACCTACAATAAAGGTAATATATAGCTTACTATCTTAGATATTAATTCTATTCAGTTTTAAAGTAACGCACGCACTGTAGTAATCTATAACGTCTTATAAAGAACGCTTGTTAACTAACGCGCTAGATAACGATCTTAACGCATTTATAAGCTAAACTTAAAACGCCTTACAAATCTAGAAGAGGAGGTAATTGTACAGCGTATACTTAAAGAGAGTCTACGTAGTATACTACTGTTAAAGGTAAACGTATAAGATTTAGCTAATAGACTACTAAGAGAGCGTAGTAGGAAGCTTATAAGTAAGAACTAGGTTAATACCTTTATTAAGCGTACACCTAAGCTGTAAACGTAATAGAGCTGTCTGTACGATTACTAGTAAGCTGTCTACAAGGACCTAGCAGTTATTAGGCCCTAGTTTACGCTTATTTAATTAATACAGGCGAAGTATAGTATTATAGATAAGGTTACCTAGAACCTTCTTAAGTCTAGCTTTATGATAGGTAAGATATCCTCTTAGCTTATTATTATAGGCTTAAAGAAACCTAGGAAATAGAAGAAAGTACAGCTTAGCGATTGCAAGTAGGTAACTCTAGTACAAGGCGTCTCTGCAATAGGGCGCGTTATCCTGCCCTTCCTTATCTCTATAGGGAAGATCCTTATCACCTCCTTGTTTATAGATCTACCTCGCGATTAGATTATTACTGTCTCTCCTACTAGCTAGATTAACAATAACCTCGCGCTTACGTAGCTTAAGTACTTTAATGTACATACAATGGCGTCCTTTATTAGGGCATATAAGCTGCTTATTATTAACAGCTATAACAGCTACTACTAAGTAGATATCTAGGACTACTGCAAGGAGAATAAGATTATCGCTCTCTACATGCTATCTTACTTATTGCACCTTTTGTAGCCTCTAGACGTTGTCTACTACTTACTATTAAAGCGCTACTATAGCGATAGAATCTCGCTCTTAGTACGCAGCCGCGTCTACTATATTAACAAGGAAACCTTCCTACTAGCCTCTAAAGCAGCTTATAAGAAGACGTTTACACTAGAGAACGTTTACGCAGGCTTTTAAGGTGCTAGGCTAGTCCTATATAACCTAGAGGCTGTATTATTAAAGCTAGATGTGCAGCTGCGTACTGTAGTGGAGTGTTTTGGTAATTCTCCATCGGAACGTGTGCTTAATGCAAGTAAGTAGAGTATATTGTGTGTGTTGTATGTGTGGTGTTCGTTGTCTGAACGGGGTTTAGACATTCCTGTCCCTTTTCTACTCTCTGTGTTATCTCTAAGCCTAATAGCCCTTCAGATCTGCAGTTCCCCTAGATTCTCTACAACATCCCTCCCTTACTTAAGAAGAAGGCCTCCTCTTCTTTATCTAGAACAGCGATCTAACTTAACTATCTAAGCGCTACATCGCAGTCTTTACTAGAAGCTCCTCCCCTTCTATACTACCTAGCTTACAAGAGACCCCTAGATATAATAGCCTAATGCTTTCTTCCTACCGTCCTTTAAGCTAGCTTCTCCGTGTTCTATAGCTAGGTCTGTACCTTCTACCTATTATTCTAAGGCTTCTTTCCTCTATTCCTCTAAGAACCCTCCTAATTCCTTCGCATTCCTCTAACTGTCTTTTAGCAGTTTAGAGGAGAGTTAGTTCTTAACTCTCTTCTTCTTAGGTATATTAGCTACTTTCTAAAGCCTGTTCTACGACTGCAGACTCCTATCTATTGTAATATAGCTAATCCTACTACTATTTCCTTTACCTATTCTTTTGCAATTCTAGATAACATCCTTACTACATCCTAAGTCTTTCTCTATCTTCTTATCGTTGCCCTGTCTACATAGACCTTAACCTTATAGCGCCCTACTTATTCTAAGTGTCCTTTAGGTAGCAACTAGCGAGTAAACACAACAATAACATAGCTTTAAGTTCCTGCCTTAACCTTTTTAACTTCTTCCTCTTTCTTCCCTGCTACTGTAATTAACACTCTTCTTACTTTAAGCTTTATTATCGCCTACTCTCTTACTGTCTCGCACTTCTCGCGCCGCACCCGCCCTCTGTCCTCTAGAATGTCTCTCTTACTATCGCCTAAAAGTTCTTTAGCGCCCTTAGATGTGCTGTAAGATATATCTTACACACCTAATAATACTGCCCGCGCTCGCGCTTAAGCTCCTTATACCCTTACTCTGCGCTGCACTCGTTCTCTCTTACCTTCTTCCGCTACTTTAGAGCTGCCTGCTTAGTCTACTGCTGCTAAGACTAAGGATAATGCTGCCGCTTGGAATTACCTTTAGGCCTACGTGTCTAGTAGTGCTATAAGCGCTAAAGACGCTGCTGCATGCGCTAATGCGCTTAGCGAAGAGTCTAAGGAATCTAATAATAGAGAGCTAAGTAACGTTTAGACTGCTGCGCCTATTCCTTAGACCCCTTCTATTTGCTAGCCTAACTCTTGCGCAGCTCTAGCTATTTCCCCGTCTAAGGCTATAGTTTGTAGCAGACGAGGCTGTATTAGCGTGCCTCTTCTTACCTATCCCTCCTTATCTTCTAGGCGTCTGCGCATTATAGAGTACTGTAAGTTAGAGATTCTTTTTGTTAGCATTTCTAAACATCCTTCTAACATCTCCTAATTATAGTGCGCAGCTCTTTTAACACTGTTATTAACATCCCCTAGATTATAGCCCTTTAGCAACATCTTTACACCCTTAATATGTAGGGCTATGCTCTTAGTCCTGCTATTGCTCTTCTTGCTATTAACACTGCTAATAGTCCTTCTAACGTTCTCGTTTTGCTGGATATTACGCTTAACCTTTGCAACGGGTTTACTACAGTTAGCGCCTACTTCTGCCTAGGTAAGAAGTCTAAGCGAGAGCTCTTCGATTCTAACCTTAAGGCGCTTATCCTATTACATTCTGTTAGCGCTTAATCTTAGAGTAGGGTTAATAAGCTTACTAATGTCTTTTTAGAGTAGGATACCTGTAGTTAATGCTATTCTCTGTCTTATAGGAAGTGCTATAGTACCTGCAGCTAGGCCTATATTAACAGGCTGCTGTTAAAAGGTAGTGTGTGTACTAACTGCCTTCGCTCGGGTAGCCTTTAGGCCTGCTCCTTCCGCCGTAAGTTCCTAACTTGCCTTTAGACTTCCTGTTCCTAATCCTTTAGGTTTATTACTAATGTTAGGTTTAGTAGGAACTGTCCCCGCTTGTTACTCTGTTACTCCTAGCAGCGTGTCTAAATCCCTTTTAGCCTCCTTTATTATTCCTAATCCTAGTCCTGCTCTGCATTTAACACGTACTTCTATTAGTAAGACTCTTACTAAAGCCCCTAAGAGCAAGAATAAGGCATTGTTTGCCTAGACTACTAAGTCTAATGCTACTTAGTACGGGCGGCACTTAGCTAATGTTTAATCTAGGCAGCTTTCTAACTTCGCGCCTTCCCTAGATATTATGCCTAATAATGTTTTAGAGGTCTTTAAGGATAATAAGGATAATAAAGATAATAAGCCTTCTACTCCTGTTTTGTCGAGGTTAGCAGCTAAGCGCAAGAAACCTGCTTATTTATCTCCTGCTACTTCTCCTACAAAGCGTAAGAAGGCTACGCCTAGAGGCAAGGGTAAGTCCGCCTTAAAGAAGAAGCTAGGGAATCTAGTTGTCCTAAGGGAAACACAGCCTTATTATAAGTGTAGGGCTACTTTAGTAGAGGATGCGCTTCCTTTTAATAATAATAACTTAGATAGGTTAGTGTTTAAGGCTCCTGCTGAGTCTAATAACGACTTAGAAGATGTCTCTCCTAAGAAGCGTCAGAGGAATGCTAAGTAAATTGTCCTGTATGTTTTCCTTACCGTAGATAATTAGCCTTCTTAGATTATCGATGTTTCCCTTAATGTCAACTTAGTTAGGCCTACTTAAGAATCTTAATCTACTCTAGAATCTTTATCTTCTGCTTATGCCCCTTCTATTCTTCGTATTGTAACGAGTACATCTAATAATTATTCAGGTTAAAACCTAGCCTTCTTCTTAGTACTACCGCAACTAGTCGTTTAGGTTTTACTTCTATTCTAGAAATGTCCTGCTCGTTATCTAGGTCTATTAGAGTATTATCCTTAAGCTGTTAAATGCGTGAACTTCTTCGTGCTTCCTTTATATTTTGCTTCTCTGTTTACGGGATATCCTGCCTGTATCCTAGCGTATCTTTTGCACCTTCCTTACTACTGTCTAACGCTTTATTAATATCTAATTACATCCTGTTCTAGGGCTAGACTTCTTATAGGTAGAGTTAAGAATTAATGTTTTCTGAATCTGCGATAGTTCGTTAGTGAAAGGCCTTTAGTCTATTGCTAGGAGTATAACTATAAAACGTAGTGCTGTCTAGTTCTTCTAGTTAGTACTACCCCTTCTTATTAACACTGCTAATTTAAAAGAGACCTTTCTACTTAGGGAGGAATTTGGGAAGAGTTAACTTATTATTATTATAGAATAAATTACGTAATAGGACTAAATCCCCCTTTAATAATTTAGCTATCTAAAGGACTTTTAAGTTATTAAAATATTCCTTGTTCTTATAGCGTAACTGTATAGTTCTGTTAATTAATTCTTAGAAGCGCTTATCTCTTTAATTGAATTACCTTGCCCTTTTTACTAGTAGCGTAGGTGTGTCGTAAACCTCTGTCTAAGGCAGCGTCTGCTAAGTTAGGATTAATAGCTTAATAGGCAGTATATGTTGTTAACCAGAGACTAAGTAAGCAGGAGTCTCGTTTGTTGATCTTTTAATTGTAGTTTAGTCCGCCTAGAGGACATTAGTTAGGTTGTCGACCTAATTGCCTAGAAGCTTCTTTAGAGCCGCAACAATTAGTGCGTGTCCTCTCTCTATAAGTCCTTGTCCTTGCAGGTAGTATGCACTAAAGGTAACGCGATTAATTCCCTGTTAGCCCTAAAGGTCTTTAACAAGTTACATGTTCTCTAGGCCACTATCTGCTAACATTTTAAGAGGAATTTCCTATTTGTAGGAAATATTATGCAGCAGGAACTTCTAAACGCTTTCTAAGTCGTTTTTAACTAGCGCTTTTGCTTTAATTTGCTAAGAGACATAGTCGCGGGCTACTATTAAGAACTTTTTGCTGTTGCGACTAGATAGTATGTACACTACGTCTATAGTAATCTATCTAAATAATAGGTTTAGTAGTTCTATTAGCTAAAGTTTTTCTCATATTATTACGGAAGCGTGCGATTAACATTTAGGGCAGAATTAGACATATTTCTTAGCTTGTTCGTATTGTCCTTTCTAATGGTAGCGGGCCTATACTTTTCTCTTAGTCCCCTCCTTGCCTTAGTAGCTAGATTTATCGTAAAAGGCACAGATAATCTCTAATTGTTGCACTAGGTTATTAACTACTTGTCGCAAAGGTCGTCCTCTACTTAGGATTGTGAACAAATAGCGTTCGCGAACAGTTATCTAAAGGGCTCTCTTTTTGAAATTTGCGCAACTCAGCGGTTAACAGGCCCTCTAGTCTTCTGCGGAACAGGATCTAGACTGCGATAGCTTGCGACTCTTTACTGTAGCTACCTTCTAGAGGCTCGTCTTTAAAGGACAGGTC